>NW_026913855.1:1216250-2432500 GCF_034315485.1 Pezoporus occidentalis
GATAATTAAACAGTTTAGCTGTTTCCAGCAATCGTTTGTGATAATTTCCTACTGCATATATTTATGAACACGGGGAGGACAAGACCTTTGACAGTCTTGTAGATTTCCAAATGCTGTGGCAAATCTGAGAGACTGACTGGAAGTTATTCTCTAGGAAAGCTTAATTAGTACATAAGAGACCCCTTCTTAGATGAGGTTTGTGGGTTCCTTTTTTTTTTTTTTTTTTTTAATATCTCTGGAATATCTCTATCTTTGCTTTAATTTCCCTGGAACCAATCTAGCTTCTTGTAGTTCTGTTAAGACTTTTTATTTCTGCTGCTTTTGAGAGAGAACCTAGGATAAAAAAAGCCTTGCTGTGCAGTTCTTTTCAAGGACATAATTTGGTTTGAGGAGAAACCAAAGAAAATGGAAAATGACACCGTCCCAACCAGCTGCTGAGCTCCTCAGAGGGATATAGGCTGTGTTCCAGATTCAGAAACTTTTATCTGCCAATGAATCCTATTAAAAACAGAAGGGAGTTCATAATACTAGATTTAATTTGAAAATAGTACTAGTATTACTTCTAGTGGTTTAACACAATCCAAGACATCATCTTAAAGTGCTGTTATTCTAGCACACAGTGTCACCACAAGACTCTAAAAAAAAACAGCAGAGTTTTTCATTGTTTCTTTTCAGAAAGAGGGTTCAAAATCATACAGGCAAACCAGCTTCCTTGTTTTGCAAAATTTCACCTATTGCTGTTACACTTCTCCATTTTTCACCACCGCCACCACCACCACCACCCCCCCCCCAGGTCTAAATAACCTTCTGGTGCTTCTGGCAGCCCCAGTTTTGGTGCAGTAGGATGCCTGTCTCTGAAAGAGGCACTTGTTTCTTCTGTGAGACTGGCTGTTGAGTAGTGGTCCTTCAAGCAGAATTCCCTTTGCTGCTCTGCCCATTATATTTTTGTGGAACAGAGTTAATATTTTCACCTTCATCTGCTATCTGGGGGCAATATAAAAGGGGAATGGAAGCTTGCAACAGCAAGAGACTTTCCCCAAAGTCAGAGGTTCCCTTGCCTAACTGATTCACTGCTCTGCGGGTTGATGACAAAAGACCCACTGTAGCAGGTGAAACACTAGATAATAGTACAGCAGCCCAGTCTGCACCAAGGATAACAACAAAGCACAACTAGGAGAAGGTGACAGGTAATTGCTGTAGGTGACTCACTTTTGAGGGGTATAGAGACACCCACTTGCTGGCATGGTGTGCTCTCCAGAGAGGTGTGCTGCCTACCAGAGGCTCACATCAAGGATGTCACAGAGAGACTACAGAGCCTCATATGGCCCACTGACTATTAGCTGCTACTGTTGTTTCATGTGGGCACAACAGATTTGGCCAGAAACAGTGTGAAGACAATCAAGAAGGATTACAGAGCCCTGAGTGCAGCTGTCTAGGACTGGAATGCAGGTAATCTTTTCATCAACCCTCACAGTCAAAGGGACGGATTGGAAAGGGCTAGTCAAATTTCATGAGTAAACAGATGGTTACAGGACTGGTGCCACAGCTAGGGTTTTGGTTACATAGACCATGGGACTCACTTTGAGAAACCTGATCTGCTGGGGGCTGATGGAGTCAACCTCTCGGAGAAAGGGAAGAGTGTCTTTAGTCACAGGCTTGCCAAGCTGGTGAAAAAGGGTTTAAACTGAAGTTGCCGGGAGAAAGGAAACTCAATCCCTTTGACTCCTACCAGTCTGATGCTGATGTCAATAGATGTCCGTAAACTGCAGAGGGATAACAAGTCAGCAATGGAGCAGCTGATGAGCAAGAAAGGACTTCCAAACCTTCCAGCCAGCAAACTCAGAATCAGTAGGTCCCAAGTGAAATGCCTCTATGCCAGTGCTCAGAAAAATGGGAAACAATCAGTGAGAGTTAGAGGTGCACTTATGCCTGAAGGGCGATGACCTCATTGGCATCATGGAGATTTAATGAGATGACTCCCACTACAGTGTAGGAATGGAAGGATACAGGCTCTTCAGGAAAAACAGGCTGGGGAGACAAGGAGGGGATGTCACTGAAAGTGTTCAAGAACAGGTTGGAGGGGTCTTTGTGCAACCTGGTCTGGTGGACAGTGTCCCCACCTGTGGCAGACAGGTTGGAACTAAATGACCTCTGTGACCTTATGACTGTATTAATGGAAATCTGTACAAAGACTTGCACACCTTATGCAAGGTGCTTAGTAGCGATACACAGATTGTGGTATATTCACAGTGAATGACATGGATATCTATAATTCTGTCAGAACTATTGTAGTTCATCTATTGAAAAGATGCACTTGTTTTTTGCAAAGGTTAAGGAATAGTAATTCCTCAGATAGAAAGTACTTGTCTAAGATAAATAAAGGTAATATAGTGTTTATACATTGAGACAATGATCAGGAAAAAAAGCAAAAGGTAATCCACTTATTCTTCCAAGTGAGATCTGTGTACAGTTTGACACTTTTACAGTGGGAAAATATGTGAAGAATTTTTAGTTTAACTCCAAATTAATAATTCTGTAGGTATGTATGTATGTTCATTTGCACTTTGCTAAGATGTTATAGCCTTTTTTTTTTTTTCCAGTCGCTGATGTATTTCACAGTTGAATTCTCCCTTGAAAAACTGAGTAACTGTAATACAACCTGTGAGGTCCATAAGTTGACTTTCAACAGTGAAAACATATTACATCCCCTGCAATTACATTTTCCACCAATAAAATATTAAAGCTGTCCTGAGAACCGTGTGCTTCTTATTTATTAATTATCTGTGTATGTGAAGGTTCTAGTGTTAGAAAAATCCTTATTTATCAGATATTCAGCAGTATCTTGTCTTGGATATTTCTATTAGAGTCAGTGGAATTGTACTATGAATTTCAAAATCCAAACTACTAAGCAATGGATGACAGTGAAAATCCCACCTTAAAATGTTTGAGGTTATGGTCTTTTCACAGGTAGTGTAATAATGTTGTTCAAAGGTGTTATTTTTTTAAGCTTGAATTCCCATGAGGTATTGTGTAGTGGAAGCTGATGGAGTATTTTCAACTTCAATTCCCCTCATCATGGAAAGTATTGTCATTCTTTCATCTGGCCTTCAGAAGAGATGAGAAGGTCCTTTCAAAAGCTTTTGGAAGTAGAGGGAAATTACTGAGGGTAGAAATTTTAGGATTAAGGAAGAGTGACATAAAAGATAAGTGAAAAGGGTTAACAGGTTTTATATTGTAACACTGGTTTATTTCAAGTGATTTATCTTTTCAAGTATAAATATACTGAGGGCATATTTAAAGCTCAGATGGTAGATATAAATAAATAAAGGAGAAGGGAAGGGAAAGGAAGGAAAGGGAAAGGATCCAGATCTGCTCATTCTGTTACTGAATTTGAAAAAGTGGGAATGAGAAATGAAGCAAGCGTCAGCAACAGTAAAAAAAAAAAAAAATGAAAAAGAGAATGTAGTTTGAACTATAACTGCTTAGCAAAGGGAGTAGCTCCAAATCTTTTGATTAAAGAGAACACTTACTTAAAAAGGTAACACTCAAATATAGCAGTAGAATTTAAAAGAGAGGTCACGCTTAACAAGCATTATTAGTGTTATAAAGTGATAATGAAACCTAAAGGTATAGAACCAGAAAAGTATTCCAAACCCCTGAAAACCTAGAAATCAAATCACAGTAGTAATGAATATAAGAATTAACTTACTAATCTAGTATCTGGAGAAAGGGAAAGTGGTAAATGAATATAGCATTTTTGCCTTAAGGTGTGTGGATCATGAATTTGTCTTCTTTAACTGTACGTATTTCTATCATATGAAGTATGGAGCTTTATACTGGTCAGTCTTTGAGAAGATAAAAATAATAGAAGGATTAAACAATGTGATAGGCTACATGATCAGGGGACTGGAGCACCTCCTGTATGAAGAAAGGCTGAGAAAGTTGAGGCTGTTCAGCCTGGAGAGGAGAAGGCTGTGTGGAGACCACATAGCAGCCTTCCAGTGTCTGAAGCGAGGCTATAGGGAAGCTGGGATGGACTATTCATTAGTGACTGTAGTGATAGGACAAGGGGTAATGGGTTCAAACTTAAACAGGGGAAATTTAGATTGGATATAAGGAAGAAATTCATTACTGTAAAGGTGGTGAGGCAGTAGAATAGGTTGCCCAGGGAAGTTGTGAATGCTCCATCCCTGGCAGTGTTCAAGGCCAGGTTGGACAGGGCCTTGGGTGACATAGTTTAGTGTGAGGTGTCCCTGCCCATGGCAGGGGGCTTGGAACTAGATGATCTTAAGGTCCTTTCCATCCCTAACAATTCTATGATTCTATGGTAGCCTGAAGCAGTCTCATAATAATTTTTAGAATATTGAATGACATAAATTCTTCATTAATTTATTAATATTATGTAAAAAACCTCAAATGCAAAGAAAATTTTATGATTCTGTGAAATAACGGATTTTTAAGCACATCTCTGTATATTATTTGTTGCAGAGAAAAAAAAAAAGTGGAAAAATAAATGTAACAGTTGACCTTGTTTGATTCATTCTGCCTGAAAAATCAGGTTCCTCAGTTGTTGTGAGGCTGAAACTCCTCAAACCATTACAAAAATATGCATGTACATTAATTACTTAATATAAGACTTTTCAGGTCTAAAAGAACATGTAACATGTTCCATTAAAATGTTCTCTTTTCTATGAAGTGGTATAACACTTGCATATTTCTTGCAAGACGGGCAGCCCACGAAATGTAAAGGGATGGTGGCATAATATACAGAAACAGTAATTCTTGTGGAGATCTTAAGCTTTGCAGCTTCCCTTAGTTGCAAAGCAAAAGCTCGAAGTTTGAGACAGTAACAAAAGAATATTTCTGAACTTAATGGCTTCCAAACTCATTTATGAATGTGATCAAATTATCTGTATCTTTAAGTGTCCAAAATAACTGTAGAATCATGAAGGAAGAAGGAAACATCCACTAGCAACATCATAAGCCCCACTCACACTTTAGCTAGCTCTGCATTTCTGAAAATGCTGAAATTTCTGAAATTAGCTAGTTTTTGCAGCTCTATGGAGAAATTTTATAAACTGAAGTGGCATATAGAATAATGTGGGCTCGTCATTTTGATTAAGCTATGACCTGAAGCTGTAATGGGGATGCTAGCCTAAACTACTTAGACAGAAACTAACTTCAATGCTTTGTGTTGCAGGTGTAATAAAATCTGGGGAGCATTCATTTCAAGTTTTTGAATGGATGGAATGGAATCAGGAAATGGACCTTTGAATTATTTAGTACAAACAGAATACACCCAGAGACATTGTATGCCTCGTCCAAAGTAGTTCTTGATGAGAAAATAAAATCTTCCAGGATATGCTATGTTGGCTTTATTTAGAAATTAAAATCTTAAAGAAATGAAAGAGGATAACATGGTAAGTGTAATATGTTACTTTTATCTTTTGCTAGTTAAAGCATTTACTAAATTAACTTTGTAACATAAAAGCATCTACAAATTTGGTTAAGTCTCAGGTGTTTTTCCTATTAAAAGTAGATGCCAAACATAAAATTCTCCCAGGACTAGGTGAGGTAAATCCAATATTTAATAAGTGAAGACTAATTTTCCCTGGAGTCTTCTAATAACAGTTGTTTGAACTGGGCAGATCACTCTTTGCTTGCTTTTTTTTTTTTTGTATTTATAATTTAGAGAATTTTTTCACAGGAATGGGGTAAAAAGAAATTGCTTAAGGTGTAGGAAGAGAAAGCATGTGACTCATGTAGTAGAAGTACTTACTATGCCAAAACCTATAGTAACCCTTAATATGAATATCCATAAACAGACTTGAATGAGAGTGAGAATAGAAAATAGAATAGATATTGGGTGCTAGACATTAATGTAGACCTCTGCTCATGTAATTGTTTTCATTGGCACTCTCTCCTGTTTCAGGACACACACCAGCAATTGTAGCATGGCAGCAGAGAAGGGGGAACTTCTGTAGCTCTTAGAAGTGGAATAATAATAGATATGGCAGAAAAGCCAATATTAAGTACCCTGTTCTTTTTCATAATCCAAAATGTGCAGTATGAGATCATATGAGAACTAGCTGAAATTTGGATAAAAACATCTGGAAAAAAGTTCCAAGTGAAGTCTATTCAAGGTATGTCCAGATATTCACTAATTTGAGCTGATGAAATTTAATAATTAAAATCACTAATAAAATTAAATGCAAAACAAAATCATGCAAAATAAAACTTCTATGGAAAGAAATTTCTTTGTGAAAGTAAACCACAAAACATTGTTCTGAAAACATTAATACTATGTAAACAAAAGTTAAGTAGTAGATCCAATGTCTATCAAAATTTAGAACATTAAAATGGTTTTCTAATTTTTGTCGAATTACAATTTATCTGTCCTCCAGGTATGAGGAAAAACAAAAGAAGTATTACAAAACTGAAAACATTGATGTTATTGAACTAGATATTAGCAGCTTTTCTTACTTTACTGAATTGGTTCTTTTTAAAAAAGCTAATGGGTTCCATCACTCAGTAATTACATAATAGCTTTGCATGTGTTTTTGGTTTTAAGAACCATGTTATTTTTAATACATTAATAAGAGAGGAGAGGGCATACATAAAACCCAAAACATATATAGCAAGCAGGCAGGGGGAAAAAAATAATAAATATCTGTTTAGAAATGTAAAGAAAAGGAGATGGATAGTAGAAAACAGCCGTGCTTGGGAAAACTCAGATTTACTTCCAGGCATTCCCCCAAAGCAGTGAGCACTCTATTTCATCCAGACAAATCGCTTACTGTTCCCCCCATGAAGAGATGTACATCAGTGAAAGTACAGAACACAGGATCTGCAAAGTTGGCACAATTACTATTCTTAACAAATTATAATAATAGGAAAAGAAAAGTATAAAAACTTTCTCTCCTTCAGCTTTAGGATCACTTGAGTACTGCTAAATCCACACAGTCCCACAAGTGTCTTCATGAGCAGGCTGGCCCTGCTTACATTTCTTCTCTAAACCAATTAAGAAGAGAGCTTTTCTTCTATAAAATTCATGTTCACTCTTATCTTTATAAGGTTATTTCCTTCAGTGGTTTCAAACATTTGATAGGCAGGACATGGCTTAACTGAAAATTCCCATAAGACACCTGTCTCCTCCAGCACACTAAATTCACTCTGATGTGTTGTTTTTTTTTTTTTTTGTCAAGCTGCAGCCTGTAGGCCTTTTGGGGTTCATGTACTGTTTCTCTAGTGGATCTCAAAAGTTTACATCTTTGCTACAGCCCTTTGAATTTTTTTAAAGGTTCAGAAGCTGAAAATGGTTGAAAACTCTTAGAGGACTCTGATTTAAACAAGATAGTGGTGCTTGACTCTTGATTATGCTTTCATGTGCCATCTGCTAGCAGTGCTGAGAGTCACTGTTAAAACTCAGAGATGGAAGAAAAAAATGCAATGATGGGAGCTTTAGTTTGATCTAGGTTTTTATTAACATCATCTGCTGTGTTTACAGATCTGAATGACATACCTTAATCCAAAAATCAATTTCGCTACCAGTGATGTAGTACAATTCTGTAGTAAGCAAATGTGGGTTCTTTTCCAGTGGAATCTGAATCTTGGTTTGTTTATTTCCTCAGGTCAGAATAAAAGTATAACTGCTAAAATCAAACTAAAGCTTATTGAATTTGAACTACAAAACACATCTATTTCAACATTTTGTCAGAAACAATGGTTTATCATTGTTTAAGTGGTTTCATGTAGTCTCCTGAGTGTACTATTTGGTGGAATTAAGTTCTCTCATTCTAACAGTAAACAGATCTTTCCATAAGAAATCAAGATCAAGAGGTATTTCCATGTTTCAGTGTAGTTCAGTATTTATTACATTCCAGAAGTACTGTCATCCTCTCAAATTGAAATGCTGTCACCCTAAAGGCTTTCAGATGACATTTTAGTTCTCCATTCCAAATTCCTTGCCACAAGTTAAAGCTTTTTTGATTCTTTTTTCTTTCTTGAGATCACTTTTAGAAATCTGCTTTCCCACTTGAGTCTTTAGTGTTTAGAGCTTTTACATATAAATGTTTTTATTTCATTTGTAACAGTTTAATACTAATGCCAGATGAACACAATTCTTAGTGTGTTCTTATTTGCTTTAAATAGTCTATTTTTCTCCTTGAGAAAACCTTTTTTTACTTATGGGTCTGTCGTAGGATTGCATAGAAGATAGGACTGAACTGTCTGTCTTGTATTGCCTGTTAAATAGCCAGTGTAAGACAAAAAAATCACCTTGCTATTTTTATCTTTCTTTCACCATGTTTGCTACCACTCTCGAGACTGCCTTTCATATATGAGTTTTTATTAACGAAAATAAATTATTTCACCTTCCCATGAGGTACTGACTCCATGTTGGTTTGTTTTCTTTCTTCCATGTAACTCTTGGCACAAATGCCTTCCCTGTAAGGGCAAGGAAAGAAATTGCAATAATCGACTGCTAAAAACAGCTCTAGCAATTACCTAGTTATGTAATTTTCAAATCCTTTTGATTAAGAATCCATTCAGAGATTATCTTGTGTCTCAACAGAATAAAAATTTGGAAAAAAACCACCAACCTCCTGCTGCTTTGTGTCATCTGATCCATTACATGTGTTCTTGTTTTAGGTTTCATTCACAAACTATCAACATACAAAAGTAATGGTTGTTTAGTGTGAGAATCAGCTATTCTTGCTCTGAACTTTGAAAATTTCCAATGTAGTGTGCTAGCCACGACTGTTACATTTACTTCTTCATATTAGGTTTTGCTCTTTTTTTCCACATGAAATTACTTGTAATATCACAAAACAAAGATATTGAAGAGATGCATGAACTTAATTTTTTTTGAATACCATATTTCAGTAATTCATTATGCTACACAAAGTATTGAAAGCCAAATATTATTACTGTCCTATTTTTATGCCTAGTTTACAATGTAACATCAGCACTGAACTTCTTTCATCTACACAAAAGCTGTGGCTGAAATGCAAAGGTCTGTATTTATCTCATGTAAAGTATATTTCGTGGTTGTCACTCTGATACTGCAAAGGAGAGCTACTGTTCAGAAGACTGACCAAGACAGCTCTAACCAAATACTATTTACAGGAAAATCATTCCATTACTGTGCATGGAAACTTTATTCACATAACCATTCTCTTTTGAAAGAGAATGACAATTTTCAGCTGAATACACTTTTTTGTTTATTTGAAAAATGTTTTCTAGAAACTTAATGGGCTTGCAAGAAAGCAGGTAGCAGTAACTAGTGGATTAATGCCACAAATAGTTATATGCTTTAAGCATGTGCATCTAATAAATAGATATATAAAAGGTACCTCATAGCTGAAAGAATGCATACATTTTGATAGAGCATCTCTTGTGCCAGCTCTATGTGTGCAAGCTTTCAGTATTTGTTCAATACCACTGACGATTAAACAATTTCTGTTCTATACATTTTAAAAAGTATTTGCTTCAGATGACTGCTAGTGGAGATTGCATATGACCTGAATGAGATCAGATACATATTTATAATTATTATTGATATTTTTTCCTACTCAGAATTTCTATTGCTTTCTGAGTCTGTGTTTATATTTTTGAACCACTTTTGTAAATTGATGCTTTGTATGGAAATCAAGATCTGGTGGATTTGCATTCCACTGTGATGAGAATAGAATCTTACCTCAACTACAGTGTAACTTCCTTTATTAATCTTAGTAGTGTACTTGTTACATATATGGTGTGGAAAGCACCATTTATGGTACAGAATAAAAGCATGCTGAAGAACAAGATCTGAGGGATTTTTTTGTGTCTGTCCATTACTGAATTTTCTTACATCATTTCCTTAATAAAAAATCCGCCACTCTAAGTTAGCTATTTTCTCTGATATACAGAAAAATTTAACAACATTTTCAGATTGCATATTTTTTGCCTAACAGAACAATTTCTCCACAAAACAAGTCCATTAAGGTCAGTTCAGTAATGCATTTCTGAGATTCTTTTCATTCACTACTCACAAAAGAGAACAAGGATTGTTATTGACATACTCAGGAGAGATCAATTTTTCATCAAAACTGTCCTTTTAGGATAAGGCCAAGTTTTTTGAAAATATTTTGTTAAAAATTAACTTCTCATGTGAGAAACATTAACAAAAAATTCCAACATAACCATATTGTTTTACATTTGGAAGTCAGGTTCTCATTAAGCTCTTTCAGACGTAATTACAGAAAAAAAAAGTATGTCTTGGATGCTCAAGAAAGCTTGTCTAAATTGATTGAGTATGGAAGTAAGGACATACCCCACATATCAAAGTAAGATATTAATAAACAGTAAATTTGCCCCATCTCCTTACAAGGCAAGAAGATTACCTTAAATTTAATTTTCTATGGAAAAAGGATGTATGCAGAGGCAACTGTTATGAAGTAGGCAAATCACTGTAGAGTTTCTTTGTATTTCCTGTAGTCCTGTATAAAATTAAAATGCATTAATACCAATGTAGGCACATAATCAGAATTAAAGTGGCCCTAATTGAATTCAGTTTAATTCACTTTGAAGTCTGAAGTGGACTACATTCAATTAAAACCGTTGAAATTCTGAACAAAAGGATCAATACTAGGTTTTAATTAATTTTAATTAATGCACTTCAACAGTTACTTCAGATTAAGTTTCTTGACTGTTTCTGTATTGACAAATTCAGTAGGCCTTGAGTCTTTAGATGGGAGTTTACCATTAATTACAAAATGATTGCCTCCTTTCTCCACAACCTAAAGAGCTAATGGCATAAGATGTGGCTATTCTGAGACCAATGCAAAACACACAGAATGTAAACACAAATTTTTTTAAACTCTGGCACTTCTTCCCTGGAAGCCTTAATAACTATTGAAAGGATAGCAAATTTATCTGACAATTAAAAAGCAATCTATTATTAACTGGAATTATGTAAGCCATCCACCTTACTTATTCTTTCATCCTTTAATGCTGTCTCTGTTCTGCATGAGCAAAAGGCAACATATGTAACGACATGATATTTTTTAAATGAATTTTCTTCCAGAAATTCAATTATTTCCTAGTTTATGGTGAAGATGCATAGTTGATTAATTAAAGGTAATGTGAATATTGAAACCTTGGAAATAAAGGGTTTTCTTTCAAAATGTTGTTCAAACATTCCATATGACGATATTGGAATAAAATTTGTGTCACTGAAGTGGTGTCAGACAAGTAGCTGAATAATTCATCATCATATCCATTTTTAGGCTTTGTTCATCTATTATTTTGAAGAAATACATTTGCTCTTTATTATTTTAATATATTTGAAATGCTTCATAATTCAGTTAGTGACATAGTTGAATATTTTGGCAAGTTATATGTAAAGCCATTAATGTAAGAATCTGTTTCCCTTAAACCAAGATATGGCTCCAAAGTAACAGTTTCAAGGAATTCAAGGAAACTTATTCTTCAGTTTCTCATGTTGGATAATATTTACTTTTATTTTAATCATTCAAAGATGTATTTTGAATTGCTGTGTAAATTTAGAAACTTTTTTCTTTAAGCTGATAAATCTTTACATTCTGTATTAACATTGGAGTTTAGGTCTTTCACTTTAGGTCTTCATTCACCTGACATTATTATGAATTAACTTTTCCATACTAATAAGTCAATTTCAGCAGCTGTCTTGTAGTATATAATGCACATATATATACAAACTGTATATTGCATACTGCATATATGATACTACATATACATCCTTTTTTGTCATTTATACCATCACAAGTCTAAGATCATTTCCAAGGAAAGTTAATGGGATTTCACAATAAGTGGAAGTTAATGATTTCTAGGACAAGGTAAAATTCTTTTTATCAAAAAAAATTGTAATGATTCTAAATCCAAATGAACTGGAATCCCTATTGCAAGACAAATATGATGATAAGTTATCTGTGGAAAAGAATACTATTTATGACAACACCAACAGCCATATAACCAGAGCTATATTTTATCGATGAATGCGACATGCCTGGAGGAGAAAACTTTTCTCTAAAGCAATTTAAAATGGAAATAGTCAAAGGACCAGGACAAATTATTATGAGAAATTTTGTTTTCCATATTCCCTAAGTGCTGCAGTTAAGAGAAATGTGTCAAGTAGATGCAGAAAGTATCAGGAGGTGAAGAAACATGTGTTTAAACTGGAAAAATTACTGAGTGCTGTTACAAAAAAATAAACGTGATAACTCTTTGATTGCTTAGTGGTTAACAGGAGAAGCAGGAGTGCAACAGTAAGGAAGAACCTGAAACTGAAAAGTGTAGTTACTTGTTGAAAGGGGGTTTGGAGAGAGATACATGTAATAGAGTACTCAGATATCACCTATACTTGACTGAATATGATTCACATGTAAAAATTCCATCTTGCTCTATTTTCTGCTTTGGGTTGTTTTTCAGTAAGTTTGTCTAAAACAACTGATAAGGTGCTTTCACTGTCTGGTAGGCTGGGGTGTAGAACTTTCTGCCAAGCACAAAGCAGCGAACATTTATTTAGGGAAGTAAAAAAAGCAACGGGGAAAAGCAGGGTGCTGTGGAGTATTCTAACAGTTCATGGGTGTTTGTTAAGTTCTGTTTTGCACAGATCCCCATATGCCTCAGGTTGAGCCTGAAGAAACACCTTATTTTTCTGAACTGCTGCATGTGTACCCTACTCCAACTAGTTCAAAAGATTCATACTCTGGCTTTTCATGTAGTTACATAATTGAGAGCTGTTGTTCCCAATCTTTTTTGAAGCTAAGTCTCTCTTGAGAAGATTGGCATATTTCACTGGTAAACTGGTAAAATTTTCATTAAAATTTAACATGCAGAGAAGTCAGTAGACTGTAATTGGTAAAGATTTTTCAAACACTATGTTAAAGTCCACAGGTTTGGTTTTCTGTTGCTTCTTGGTTGTTTTTTTTTTTACTATTTTCGGTTTTTGCTTGTTTGTTTGTGTTTGTTTGTGTTTGTTTTTGTTTGCGTTTTTTTTTTTTTTTGGGGGGGGGGGAGTGGTGAATGGTACACAGACTTAGTGATGTGTTAAAAGGCATATTTCTATCTCTTTTCTATCTGCAAGTAACACAGAAAAAATGCTAAAATAATTCAACTTCAGTGAAGAATGACTTTTATTTTACACTAGCAGAGGATTATAATAACCAGATGAGAAAAAAGCACAATCTAAGTTTTTTTCTGTCAAAGTGAAAAAATTGAGATAAAGGGCACAATGACCCTTGCAGGGCCTTCACAAAGACACTGCTACAAGCCTGACACTCTCCAGAGATCTAAAAACACAGCAAAACTACTTCAGTTAACCTTTAACTGAGGTGTGCACAGCTGTGACTGAAGTTCAGTACTATTTTTCTTTTCTGTTGTGCCGCTGTCTTCATAGTCTCAAACCCTTGGTCTAGAAGCTTTGTATAGATAATGTAACCCTGTCCTTGTATTATTTGAATCAGTTTAGAGGTTAGTGCATAACTGAACAAAACCAACTTTCAAACAAAGCAAGAGACAGCAAATTTTACAAGACACATTGTGCATGTTTCCATTGTGAGCATAGTGGCGTCACTTCTGAATATTGCAGGTCAAAGCACCCTTTTCCCTTTTTTGTAGAAACTATGCCACTGATGTGAAGAGCAGTTTAATTGTATTGTTAGTGAACTGGATTTGTTCTTCAACCTTTGATTTCAAGTTTGAATGCATCATTCCAGCTTGTGCTCTACCCAACCTTTTTTCTCATATGTAAGTCTGCTTGCAGAGATTCCACCACTGAATGTTAGGACTGCATACCAAGTACAGGTTTTACTGATGTAAATTACTTGGGCAAGGAATTAGGTAAATCACACAAACCAGTAGTATCTAGGTATTAGAAATGACCTTCAAAACATAATTTATAAGGTAGTTGAAGGCCATCATAATAGTATGCGTTATTCAATATGCTTTTTTTGTCAGGAAACCCAATGTAAAACGCATATATCTTTTTTTTTCCATTTAAAAATTGAAACAAGTCTCACCATTAGAAAACAGTATATGGATACTGATTCATTTAAATCTGACAGTGGTGATGTGTCTGCAACGAAAAAATCTTGTTTATATCTGTCTATCTCTCCATCTGCCGATCTTGTTTATATATTTATTTCATGCTGCAAAATGGTGACTAGTTAATGTTTAGAAGAATTAGCACAATGCTGCCAAAATGTGAAAAAAAAGCCATTTGTTCATAAGTGGTAGAAGTATGAAGTCCAGTTCTGTGGGGATTTGTAAATTGCCATCTTTTGTTTTCCCATTGTTATAGCACTCTCAGCTCTTGCACATCCCTAGCACCTATCCCCACTGCAATGTCCTAAGGTCTCTTCTGCATCCAAGGGAGTAGTCGCATGTGTTATGGTCAGCTATATATATGTATGTTGATTATTCAGATCCTATGCAACTTCTGGTTATGAACCTGACTTTTTCTTCTCACTATGAATCAAAAACATCTTTTCAACTGGAAGGAGAATTATATTCTTCTATTAGTTTTCCAGTACCAGTACTTGTAGGAGCTTGGTAACTTTGAATATTCAGTAAAATCTAATTGCAGTCAACCAGTAGCTTAAAAAATAGGAAGACAGTGCTTGGCAGAACCTAATTTCTTTAGGAAATGAAGGTAAAATCAAATAAAATGCAAATTTTAAAGAGTAAGATAATTTTTTTTATTCTCATTAAAACAATGTAGAACTTAGCAATACTGATGATTTGCTCTTTGCGTATATCAAAATAGCTCTTACCAAGTTGTCACAGGCAGGAGGAACAGGAAGGTTCTGGGAGCTGCAATCAGATCTTTCGCTTCTCATTTATGTGTTGTAAGCAACCCAAAAACAGACTGTGTAGTCATGTCTATTGCACTGAGTTGCATAAAGATGTATTAATGGTATAAGACACTTTGGAGCATTGACAAGTATGCAGAGTCCTCCATGCTGCAGTGACCTCTGTCTACACTTGAAATTCATTCTCAGTCTTGGGAGCAGCCTTGCAGCACTTGTTCATGTACCTTTTTCTGCAAGAAGAAGCCCATCTAGAGGTTGTCACAGATGATTTTCTGCAACAGTGAATATCTTGGAAACAACTATTTAACACCTCACTTGTCCTTTTCACTGAAGACTGTAGTCTTGCTACAAGCAAGAAAGTAACTGAGAGCTTCAGGCACAAGTAAGACCTGGTTAGTCCAAACAAACCTTCTCTTAATATTCAAACATGGTTATATGGGATTTTAATTAGCTTCTGTAAGTCAATATTTCTATTGTCAGTCTCCTATTCTATAAGAGAAGTTTTTGATCCAGATGCTTTAAATCGAGATCAAGATTATGTTTTAATTACCACGGCAGAAAAACTTGCATGACTTGAGTAGTACTGTAAAGAACTGTTTTATTAGCATCAAACCTGGCTCAATTCTAAGTGGCAGGTCGGATTAGATGGTTGAGGTTTGAGATTGACTGTACAGAAAAATAGACACACTGAAATTATTTAAGAAATAATTAAAATAGTTTTGAGCACTGTTATTATATTGGTGTAAAACAATAAACTTAAAGTACATGTGAGTTGGTCTAAGGAATGAAGGAGAGTTGTCATATCTTTAAGAAGTTGAAAGCAAATTATTCTAATATGAGTAAAGGTTAAGTGCAGAAGACCAGCACCAGCAAATCATAAGCTTGTAGTTTACTTTGACCAAAACAGATAAATGAAGCATAAAAAAAATTCTAATACACAGGAAAAAATATGTTCCAAGTAAACATAAAAGAGAATGCAATTTTTGTAAAGGCAAGATCAGAAAGGTTGGACTATAAAATGCAATGCAACTTGCTGGAAAATATCAAGGAAAGCAAAACAGTTTTTTACAATGTATTATTGTACATTGCCAGCAAAAACATTTTCAAGGAGAGTAGAGATCCATAACTCAGTGGAGAGAAAAGCTAGAAATAGATAGCACAGAATGCCAAATCATTTTCTTTTCATCTGTGATGTCCCAGAAAATGAGCTGTGTTTAACAACTAACATAACTAATGTTGGTAAAGAATAGAGGCACTCTCAGTGTAGAAAACTGGTATGAAAAACATGCTATAAAACTTAAAAGGTATTAATCTGTCACATGTATTCAGATTACATAACAGCAGTAGTTATTTTTAGAATCTCAAGGTAATAATAATACAAATGCATTTAAAAAAAAAGAAGAAGAAAAAGGAAAAGGAAAAAGAAAAGAAAAAGAGAAAAAGACAAAAAAGAAAAAGAAAAAGAAAAAGAAAAAAAGAAAAAGAAAAAGAAAAGAAAAAAGAAAAAGAAAAAGAAAAAGAAAAAGAAAAAGAAAAAGAGAAAAAGAAAAAGGAAGAGAAAAAGAAAAAAGAGAAAGAAAAACGGAAAAGGAAAAGAAAAAGAAAGAAAAAGGACAAGGAAAAAGAAAAAGGACAAGGATAAAGAAAAAGAAAAAGAAGAAGAAAAGGAAAAAGAAAGGAATAAGAATAAGAATAAGAATAAGAATAAGAATAAGAATAAGAATAAGAATAACAATACGAATAAGAATACGAATAAGAAAAAAAAAGAAAATAAAAAAAAATAAAAGGGGTTGAGTCAGGGAAAAAACTCAAGGAATTACCGCCTATTTTGTTGAATTAAAATGCCTTGAAAAATGGTAAAGCAATGAAATTATTTGTCAGCACCTGCAAAATAAGAAATAACTAACTAGCAGCATAGATTTGCCAAGAACATCCTGTTACCAGTTAAAAAAAAAAAGTGGAAATTAAAAGAGCAGCAGGTGTCACAGATCTTGACCTTAAATAGTATTTCTGAAAGTGTTTCAGATGACATTCTTAAAGAAAGGACATTTTCTATTGATTGGCATTACAGCACAGATAAAGCAATGTTGGTAAAAAACCACTTCCAGAGACTTAATAGGATTCACTGTCAAAGGAGAAGCCTATGTCACACATTTTCAAAGAAAACTGTCATTCTGGAAACATCCTATTATTTGGTAGTATTAATGTCTGAGGTGAAATATAAAGAATGGTTACTAAATTTGAACTTTAAACAGACCTGGAGAAATCTGCAAGTACTGGGAAAAACACCATTAGAATTTAAAGTGATCTGGATAATTTGAGAAATGGCCTAAATGAACACGATGAATTTTTAGAGAGACACGTGCGAAATACTGCACATAGGAACAATTATCTGCATGGATGCAGAAATGAGAAAAATGGCTTGAGGAACAGTTATGTGCAAAAACATTGGGATAAACGTTATATTAGAATAAAACTGAACAGAAAGATACTCTGCAACAATTTTGAAAAAATGGTCTTATGTAAAGGAGCCTGTACATGCAGTCTCGCCACAAATACTTTCTCCCTCCAGAAAGGCTTACCGAGTTTCCCCTTTGCAGCTCGCCCTCCTCATTCCAAGTTGACTCTGCTTGTATCTAAGGGGCTGCGCATATCAAAGAGCGATGGTAACTGCTGAGTACATCGTATTTTGGTTGGCAGAGGGTTAGTAAGAGTTTTCCTGGATATAATATAGCAAGTCATGGGCACTGCCCTTTGATTACCTCAAGTTTTAGACATTCCCTGGAAAATGTCCAATGAGCTCAGAGAAAAGAAGAAGGTGAGGAAGGATTGAAAGTGTTACAAGACTAAGACTACAGAGGGTATGCAGTAGTGTAGCGCAGTCTACAAGGCTGTTGCTCAAGAGAAGGAAATAATCTGTTCTTCACATCTGCAGTAGCTGGGAAAAGGAAATAATGGGCTTCTGTTGCTGTCAAGTAAAGTCAAGTCAGGTACTGGGAAAAAAATACTGTTTAATAAGTACTGTTTAATAAAAACAAAACCAACCAAACAAAAAAGAAACAAACAAACAGAAGAAACCCAACTAGTGAAACACTGGAAATACTTGAGGAAGGTGAGATCTCCAACACTGAGAACAGTCTAGAAACACATCTGCAAGTACTATCAAACATAGCTGATGCAGAAGTCTTCTACGGGAGACTTTGGAGTGCATAAACTAAGTATTTTTGTACACATGCTATTTTTTTGATAAAGATAGGTGAAATATTTTGAGGTCTGGAAGGAAATAGTTTTCTGAATTATTCCTCCCCTTTTCTGCAGCAAAATTATACTGCACAGAGCAAAGAGATAATATATCACTGGCTCAGAACAGAAACATGGGTGCCTTAGGAACAATTTCTATTTTGTTTGTTTGTTTGTTTAATTGTTGTGGGTTTTTTAAATTATCATTTATTTTAAATGCACAAAAGAATATAATAACTGCCTTCTTTGGGTCAACCTACCTTGGTAATTGATTTGGCTTCAGCTGAGCAGTTCAAAAATCACTTGGGACCTTAGCTAGCATATCTCAATGCTGGTGATGTTAGTGCAAAAACAATTTCTAAGCAGCCTTCCACATAGGCTATGTATTCATACCTAGGCTATGTGTTCATGCACAGGTTTGGTCCATGTTGATAGTGTGAATATATTTTATCACACAGACTTAAGCGTCCATATTACAAAGTAACAGAATTGAGTCATTGAACCATTTTGGAGAATTTTCTTTGGGTGAATATGCATTAAGTAGGTAAACTTTAGCTTCTACCTGCACCTTAAAACAACCATTATCAGGCCACTTCTGGTCTGGAACTTGAATAAATACCTTTCTGCTGTCACTGAGACAGTTGTCACTTATAACATACTGTGTTTATTAGTGCAGGTACAGTACCTTCATTTCAGTTTGAGTTGTGTAAATCCTCATGACTTGACAATAACTTATTAGCTTATTTTTAACCTTTTAAAGGAAGATATTTTTGTATATGATTAAAAGTTCATAGCTAAATATTATATTTTGCATAAAGCATTAAATAAAAGACATTAGTATAAGTTTTCAGGATACCAGAAGCGGGTAGTTACACAACAAGAAACCTGCTTTTCAATGAAAAAAATGTTTCTCAATTTCATCAAAGACTCAGTAATATTCAAGAATGTTTATAGTATGTGAAGTTTAATCTACTATATATTTTTTTCTTTCTCAGTTAATTTTATGAGCTCCTCAAGACCACGTCTAAAAAATATTCCATCTAGAAGAACTTTCCTTAAAGTCATTCAGATTTGCTTCTTTCCTAGTTCCCTTGCTGGTATTGATAACTGTGGTTTGTATTCTGGCCAGGTTTCTACAGGAGTTTAGGTGATTTTTGTTTATTCAAAATTTAATGAGAATGCTAATGCCATTGCCAGTTTTAATTGTTTAGCTTGAAAGGGCAAACATGATTTACATTAATTTTACCACCTTCATAACTAATTAGAATCTCAGCCTTGTGGTTATGGTTTTAGACATCTTTGCACTTTAATGTGACAGCAAAATACTGTTAGTTACTCTCTTGTGTGAAATTCTGTTCTAATTTATTGACACTATAAGGGCATCTTACAATCTGGACACTAATCAACCTTAACTACAGATTTCATACTAATCATGGCTCAAAGCTCTTATTCGATGGTTTGCTGAAAAATATTGTGTCCGTGAGACTTTTTTCTCTTCCTCCTTCATACAGTTCTGTTAGGCCAATTATTACTGGAGCATTGGTCAAGTATTTTAAAGATTAAAATCTTATTTAATAAAGATCAGAAGAAGATGTGTAAAGAAGATCTCTTTTGTGGATATAAATGTATGTAGGTGATGCAAGATGGCTTCAGTAGCAGTTAAGTTTTTGGTTATGAAATGCACCCACTTCTCACAGCATAAATGTAAATCCTAGCAGAAAATAAAATTACCCTACGTGATCTTAGCTTTGAACACTTAACCCACTGACAACCTGCTACTATGTCTTGTCGGGAAAAAAAAAAAATTAAAAAAAGAAAAGAACTTGCATCATAGGCGTAAATTTAGCGCTTAGTATTAGAATGATAACAGTTCAGGGGTCTTGTAGTTAGAGATCATAGTATCATAGAATGGTTAGGGTTTGAAAGTACCTGAAGGTCATCTAGTTCCACTCCCCCTGCCATGGGCAGGGATGCCTCATCCTGCACCATGTATCTGAAGGCTCTTTCCAACCTGCCCTTGAACTCTGCCAAGGATTCACAACTTTCTTGGGCAACCCATTCCAGTGCTTCACCACCCTCACAGTAAATAAATAGTGATGTGTAATAGGGTAAGGGAGAAGGGTTAGAGGCTTAAATCAAGATGGAAAAAAAAAAAAATCCAGAAGAACTGAAAGGAAGCCAGAAATAATGTTGTATATGAGTTATACTATAGCTGATGGTGTGAAAAGGGAGAGCCCATGTGTCTGAGCCCATTTTCACTTTCTGTGACACAGTCTGGGATTTCAACATCTATGACTCATTCTTCATCCATTGACTTTTTTTCACCAGCTATCATCTTCAATGGCCAATTCCTCTAGAGAGGATTACAAACATGGAGTAAATATAACTTTCCCTAGGTGTTACAAGTTTATGACTATTGCTACCATTTGCTAAGCAGTAGATTGTTCCCATTACTAATATTTATTTCCTTATTATTCCTTAATATTTCTCTTCAGACATTCTCATTACATTCTGTCTTAAATTATATGTTCATACTGATCTCACATTTCTGTGGTTTATTTCATCAGTGCTTATATGGAGCAGCATAAAAATCTGAATGAAGGAGAATATGAGAAAAAGTACAACAATTTGTGTGCTGTGCAAACAGATCTCATTTTTTTCAAATATACTATCCTACTGAACTTACAGAAAAGCTCTCAGTGACTGGATTCAAATGTGTGTAAAAATTAAGTAAAGCTAATCATTCTATAGACTTCATGTGACTAATTTAAAATGAAAGTACAATGTGACGATCATTCATAATACTTATCTTCAGAGGAATTATAGTTCATGCTGTCATTAAAAGTTGTTTTTTTTTTTTTACTTAGGATGCTTGATTTGATATCTATGTATGTCTGGTTATCAATATACGACTTCATGAAGGGAATAATTTGGTTAAGCTGTTTCAAGTTTTGATGAATGGTTGGCATCTGGATAACTTTTTTCTGTTCTTAAAGACACTACTTGTATCTATCACTAACTGAAGTGGGCATATTCAAACACACTACAGAAAATTTCTTTTGACAAGGACATGCAGAACAAATTAAAGGAAAATAAAATCAGGAACATCCTGAAATATAACTTTAAGTACCCTTCATTAAATTCAATTTTAACCATACTTCTAAATACAAATTAACAAAAAATTATGCAGTTACATATTGACTGTACAGATTATAGATTTCTTTTTCTGTATCAATGGATGATGACTTTGGCAGCAGCTCAATGACTGTTCTCTTTTGTCTGATGAAACTTTAGCCAGTGCTGCAGAAAAGATTTGGACAAAACCAAAAAATATTCTGGTTTAATGGGGTTATGCCTATCTAATGAAAGATGCTTCAGTGTTAATACAAATAGTTTCACATTCAGCTACTTTGTTTGGTGATTAGAATCTATAGCTCTAATTGGCTGTGCAGGACCATTATCCTGCATTAATATTAGCCTGCCCATTCCTCTGGTATTCAGTTTAAATGAAAACTACAAGAGCTGCTGTTTCTTATCATCTTGCCTACAGAGTCTAAATTTAAATGGGTCATATTATTTAATGAGTTGCACAAAGAGGTCAACAGTCCTCTTTCTGAGAGTTCAGTGTATTTTCTACAAAGCTTTGAATAATTTGTTTTATCATTTCAGCTTGGTTATTGGATATGCCAGAGATTTATTTTGAGTCTAATTTTTAAGCAGCAGATGTACTCTAGATTAAAATGTGGAGAAAAATAGAAAAGTCTAGTAATCTAAAGGACTAACGAAAGGATGCATTTAATTTTTCCTTTTTTTCTTTTTTTTCTCTCCAACTGATCAATATACTGTTTACAACTGTATACAAAATGTGGCATTCTGCTTCCCAGTCACTGAGACAAAAGCAGGAGGTTTGTTTCTCCCATTTCGTCTTGAATTTAAATGGAAACTTTATGCTAATATAGACACAGTTTTGCGTGCAGTCTTTTCAGTTAAACAGGAAAAAAGTAAATGCTGCTGGAAAGTATAGGGTTTTTAAAAAAAAAAAAAAATCTCACCAACATTTTATACTCAAAGTTTTGTAAATAAAAAGATTTTATACCACTGCAAGCCCAGTAATTTATTGTTAGTAGAATTAATACCTTACCTTTGATTACGTCTAATAAAAAAATTCTTAGTTTGGTCACAGTGACATTAACACTTTGAGTTCAAATTATGTAAAGTTAAAAAGAGACACTTTCTAATGAATCTTCTTTTCTTTGGTGTCATGCTCATCCCACTCAGGTGAAAGACTTCAGTCTGTGGGTGGTTACTCAGCATCCTATGTCCTTTGCTGAAAGGATTCTCCTCACTGTAGGACGTGTCTGGGGGCACTTTTATGTTGCCTACAGAGTGTACTTTGGGCTGCCTTCCTTGGTGTGCAAGTTAACACTATTTCTAAATTTACTATCAGAGATGTGTTTTACATGTGAAATCAGTGTTACAAAGCTCCCAAGGGTGCCTTCCTTTGACCTGGTGAATTATTGATTGCCCTGCAGCCACCAGTATCACTCCTTGTCTGCAAACTCAGGGCCCCTGCTGACATTTCATGCTGGTTTTCTTCAACACTGCATTTTATCAACATCATAGATAGCTGATTCTTCACAGAATATCTTCTGACATCAAATAAGCCAGATATTACACAACTCTACAAATCTAAATGAAAACTAGGAAAAATAACAATATTAAAAATTAAATAGTGAACTGGACAGATAAGTGTTGTTACAGCCCAAAATGAATCTCCCAACAGGCACAGAGAAGCCTGGAAAAGCCTGACAAGTCCTCATGCTTTTGTGTTACCCTAATACAAAGCCTATGTCCTGTTACAAGCAAGCAACGGCCACCCTCCCCCATCTCTAACCCCCTAAACCTAAACAAAACAACAAACCAAACCAAACAACAACATCCCACCTCCAGCACTACCCCCCAAGACTTACTGCACTATGAAGCTAGAGCTGAAACTCTTTGGGGGTTTTTTAAAGTCATCTTCTACTTTGGTGCATGGTGAATGGGAAATTTTCCTATTACTGAAAATAGAAGAAATTGAAGATTTTTATTATTAATCAAGAAGCTTGTTCTTCAGTGCCCAAGAGAAGAACTTCAGTTATGAGACTAGATTTCCCTTATGTTTTAGCCATTGATTTCATAAGTAAATTAATTTTCCTAAAATTAAGAGTCTACAACCTACACTTAGGTGACACTATTACCTCTCCTGTAGTGGAGTGAAAACAGTATTTCTAAAGAAAACAAATTATTCTCTCTTGTGAGGAGACTTCTATGATAGAATGGAGTTATTTCCCTGAATTGTATTCTATTTCCCTGCTGTTTTCTTAGTAAAAATCCTCAGCTAAATTTTTTAGTGCTTCTATTAGTGAAGGTAACCCCAGATTGGTCCTCTGACTATATCATCTGTTAGTGCCTGGCAGCTCTTGAGCCGTAGCTCATTATAAGAAAGAAGTACAAGCAGAAGTAGTTTGGTATGGGGTATGTAATTTCAAAGAGCTCATATTTGGGTTTTATGGTGTGAAAACTAACCTTTCATTGCAAATAATGACTCTATATTTTTCTCGCAAAGACAAGCTCAAAAGAGTAAATGAGTATAAAACAATATTTGGACTTTAAGTGATTAATGCACAAGAGCTGGAGACTCAGTGCAGAGGTAAAGCACGTGCATGTTTACTTACAGACAAAGTATCAATTACCTTTGACAGCTGTGCTTGAAACACCACCTTGCTAAACTCACTGCAGGCACTCAAGGCAGCCATGTACATTGAGGTGTGGCACTAGTAGACTGATGTTATTTGTTGAAGGAACGAAAAAAATTATTCGTTCAGAGGATAACAGAAGGTATGTGCTGTTCACTGAACAGGATTCACGGTACAGTATTCACTAATTAAGAGCAGCTTTTGCCTAGGAAAAGCTTGTTACTGGGGAACAATGGCAGTGTGGCACTGGATGGGAATACTGCAGGGCTCGCCAAGTGCATTTCAGTGAATATTTTTTCTAGCATTACATTTCTGTTGTCTGTGATAAAGTATGCAAAATGATGCAGCTTGAAGGAAACTGACGAGCAGAGACATGAACTGAATTACAAAGCAAATTTCAGGAAATAACTTATTTCAAACACAGGCAGAATTGGGTAATCAGTCACAAATGACAAAGGCAGTATTGCTTTTCAGAGTATGTACTGCATTGCAGCATATAATTAACACCCAGCATTACAGAGCTCTGGAGGCTATTTTATTGCAGTCAAAGGAAAAATTGGTGAGTTCAGACTTGGTTTGTTAATCTGAATTCTGATAGCATTGCTTCAGTGGAATCCCTAGTCTTTTTGTGTTAGCTATTCCTCTTTGCAAGCTTACATGAAATCATGAAGTAGTAATCCCTTCCAGAGGTGTTACTGGAAGCTTCTACCAGGTCTTTTGAGATCTTCTCTTAGAATTTGTTATATACATGAGAAATGTAATCTTTCTTTAAAATTATCCTAGGCCATTTAAAAAAGATAATAATAATGAAAAATGCTTCATTTTCTGTCCATTTGTAGTCTGATATTTGTTCAAGTATTTACCAGCTTGATTCCTGGTTCAGTGATGAGATGTGCCCTGGAAGGCTTCTCCTTTACAACATACAAATTTTCATGAGGTGTTTTCCATCCTAATTATTACAGAGGTTCACAACTTCAGAGAAAACAGAATATCTGACTCTAACTCAAGTTGCAGCCTAGAGGATAAGGGGTGAATTACATGTCACGTGAAGTTGAATTTGAAGTCATGGTGGTCTAAGAGGTCAAAGGATTCAAATCATTCATGCTATTCTTGTTTATGTATGGCAATATTCGTAACTCTCAAAAATATCTACAACCTAAAGTACGGCAAGGTGTGATTTCTTTCTTCAAGCAAAAGTTTAGGTTAGATGTCTGCAATGAGGTTTACTATGAAGTTTCATGTCACTACTAAATTGCATTAATGCAACATAATTTTATTCTGAATTGCAGGGAACTTTCAACAGTACCTTCAAAACAGTTTTATCTGTCAGAAAAGCTGTTGAACATTGTCAAATAAAAGTAATCATACCTAATAAGTACTTCTAGTCATTATCAATCTACGTATTGCCTTACGGCCATTTGGAGACACAGTGTTGTAACTCATTTTACACATTTGAATGCTATATTCCAATTTCTTATTCTGCCATTCTTTGAATAAAACTGCATTGTAGTTGCTATTTCTTCCTTCTGCTCAGTTGCTTATTTTATTTAAGGAACAAATTTTCCCTTTTTTTTTTTCAGTTGGACCCCAGCACTGGACTAAACCAGATGGATTTTTCCACAGGACACTATGCAGATCCCATCCATGGATAAATTACTCTTTATCTCATAGTTTCAGTTACTGCAATTCCCTCCTTTCCTGCAATAGAGAGCACAGCATGGTCTGAATTTGCTTTTTTTTACCCTGCCTGCCTGATTTTTACAGAGCAGGTAAGCCAGGTTATACATGTGGGCTTGTCAGATCTGAGCTTTATTTTAATTCAGGGTTGATTTTTGGCAAATCTTTAGAAAGCAAAATGTTTAGATTGTGGATATTTTGCAAAACTCCTTATTTGCAGTGTATCTTTTTAAGAATAACTGAGTTTCTAGGCAAACTACAAAGTCTGGAACAAGATTTTCTGGAGTAAGTACCTCTTGGGAAACCTTTATTTTTAAGCAAATAACAAGCTACTTAATGTTTCCTAAAGCTTCAAGGTTTCTCAGGCTGCATATCAACAAACTTTGAAGCTCAAATTTCTGTGTGCACACACATAAAATCTGCATGTTTAGATGTAAAATTGGTCATAAGGAAAATATTTTCCCTCACAGTTCTCATTCAGTGTGGAAAAATAATTAAAATATAATACATATAGTGCTATGAGTAGAAGTAATGTTTAATCAGGTTAATAGAAAGCAAATATTTAATTACTTTCCAAGTCCCAGGTATCAAAAGGTCTCTATCTCATTTCACCCTATATTGTACATAAAGATATATACAAATACCCAAAATATGCAATAAGAAAAGCAAATAATGGCAAGAAGTTTTGGTCTTGTGTTGAAGAACACATTTTTATTTCTATTTAAAATTTGCCAATAATTTCCTAGCGCAGAAGTTAATAAGTTCTGCAAAGACATTAGTTTTGATCAAAAAGAACAATGGCCCTACTGTGAAAAGTTTGTTCATGAAAATCAAGAGAAAAATTGTTCCAATGGTTTTCTTAATTAAAAGTTCTGTGCAGTCTTTTCTGGACAGACTGAAGTGTCGCAGTCTGTCAGATTTTGAGCAGAGCATAGTGTTGTTGAGACTGTATGATATTCCAATTGAAATAATTTTATCAAATATTAATAATCCATATATATTATAAATATTGTATTTATAATATAAATTATTTAGGACATCCAGATACAGTTTTGCCAGATTTTTTAAATACTAACAATATACAAATAAGTATTAAATTTGAATGTTTCACTGCTTTAGTGCTTCAGGGTTTAATGTGGGGACAATTTTTAAACAGCTTCATGGAAAAATGTCTCCAAGTCATTAAATTTATTAGTGCACTACTGTGAGTTGAAAAATATTTTGTTCAAAAGCTGCTATTGTGAATGTTCTAATTATCTCCATTGTGTGAAGACATTGTGCTAAAGGCTTTTGGTGTATAATGGGGTTGAGAGAAAAGTAACAGAGAGACTGAAGGAAGAGAAGTTTTAATCAGAACCTGTTCTGGGCTAAACCTGGTAGGCAGCTGAGCGCTACACAGCTGCTCACTCAGTTGTCGCCAGAGTGGGATGAAGAAGAGAATCAGAAGGTTAAGAACAAGAAAATTTTTTAGTTGAGATAAAGATAATCCAACAAGAAAAGCAAAGCTGTACATGCAGGCAAAACAAAATAAAGAATTCATTCAATACTTGCTATCAGCAGGCAAATGTCCAGCCACTTTGCTGGAAAACATATTAGTCACATGTAATGGTGTCCTGGGTTCAGCAGTAGCAGTCATGTTTTTCCTTTGTGTTAACTGGTGCAGTGCTGTGTTTTGACTTCCAGCCTGGGAACAGTGTTGGTGAAGCCGATGTTTTCGGTTGTTGCTAAGTGATATTTACCTTGACCAAGGACTTTGTGAGGCTCATGCTCTGCCAGGGAGGAGGGGAAGCCGGGAGGAAGAAGAGACGGGGCGCCTGACCCAGGCTAGCCAGGGAGGTATTCCATACCACAGCACGTCATGCCCGGGGTGGGGGGTAACTGGGAGTTACCTGGAAGGACATGGGCTTCCGGGTGGGACTCGTTTCTTGGCCGGTGGTATTGTATTCTCTTCCCTTGTTATTTTCTCTTATCATTGCTGTCGTTGGTAGTAGTGGTGGTGATTTATGTTGTACATTGGTTACTGGACTGTTCTTGTCTCAACCCATGGGAGTTGCACTCATTTGATCCTCCTCCCCATTCCTCTGGGAACGGGGAAGGGGAGAGCCTGGGGCGGGGTGCCTCAATTGCTCTCAGCCCGGCACCACTCACTGGGAGTGAGTGAACAAGTTGCCTGACTGGGTTTAAACCACGACACAGTTTACAACAGCTCCAGTGGAGATGAACCATTTGAAGACAAATATCATAATCATGAATATCCCCCGTTTCTCATTCTTTCCCCCAGGTTTTATTGCCCAGCTCAATATCATATGGTATGGAATATCCCTTTGTTCAGTTGGGGTCAGCTACCCTAACTAGGTCCCATCCCATCTTCTTGTGTATCACCACCATTGGCGAGGCATTGTGAGAAAGTCTTTGCAAACAGCAGTCAACAATAGCTAAAACACCAGTGTGCTATAAATGCTGCTTTGGTCCACAGCACCATACTAGCTGCTGTGAAAAAACTTAAGCATCGTACTCAAAACCAGTACAAAAATTCTGACCTGTGTGATTGATTACTGGATTTGTAGCAGCCTGCATAGCATCCTATTCCACTGAAAAATTAGTCTTACTATAGGACAGATTTTATAGAATAGTTAGGATGGGAAAAGACCTTAACATCACCTAGTGCCAAACCCCTGCCATGGGCAGGGACATCTCACACTAAACCATGCCACCCAAGGCTCTGTCCAACCTGGCCTTGAACACTGCCAGGGATGAAGCATTCACCACCTCCCTGGACAACCCATTCCAGTGCCTAACCACCGACACAGCAAAGAACTTCCTCCTTGTATCTAACCTAAACTTCCCCTGTGTTGTGGTTTAAAACCAGGCAGAGGGCTCGTTCACTCACTCCCCCCCTTCTTTCCCTCCCCCTACTCCCAGAGGGATGAAGAGGAGAATCGAAAAGAATGCAACTTCCACAGGTTGAGATAAGAACAGTCTAGTAACTAAGGTATAACACAGATCACTACTGCTACCACCAGTAATAACAATGATAAAGGAAATAGCAAGGGAAGAGAATACAACACCTCACCACCAGCCGACCGATAACTTGCCCCCCTCCCCGGCCCGACCAAGAACCCACTAATACCTCCTCCAACCCTGCAGTCCCAGCCCTTCCAGGTAACTCTCCGTTACATCTTGGGCATGACGTGCTGTGGTATGGAATACCTCTTTGGTCAGTTTGGGTCAGGTGTCCTGTCTCTGCTTCCTCCCGGCTTCCCCTCCTCCCTGGCAGACCATGAGGCTCACAAAGTCCTTGGCCAAACCAAAACATCATTGTTATCAGCTCTGTTCCGGAGCTGAAAGTCAAAACACTGCACTGCACCGCACCAGCTACCAAGAAGGAGAAAAATGACTGCTACTGCTGAACCCAGAACACCCTGTTTCAGTATTAACCTGTTACCCTTTATCCTTTTATTACAATCCCTAATGAATAGTCCATCCCCAGCATCCCTATAGGCCCCCTTCAGATACTGGAAGGCTGCTAGGAGGTCTCCATGCAGCCTTCTCTCCTCCAGGATGAATAGCCCCAGCTTTCTCAGCCTTTCTTCATACAGAAGGTGCTCCAGTCCCCTGATCATCCTCGTGGCCCTCCTCTGGACTTGTTCCAACAGTTCCATGTCTTTTTTATGTTGAGGACACCAGAACTGCACACAATACTCCAAGTGAGGTCTCACAAGAGCAGAGTAGAGGGGCGGGATCACCTCCTTTGTCCTGCTGGTAACGCTCCTTTTGATGCAGCCCAGGATACGGTTGGCTTTCTGGGCTGTGAGTGCACACTACCAGCTCATGTTCATTTTCTCATCTTCCAACACCCTCAAGTCCTTCTCCACAGGGCTGCTCTGAATCTCATCTTTGCCCAACCTGTAGCTGTGCCTGGGATTGCTCCGACCCAGGTATAGGACCTTGCACTTGTCATGATTAATCTTCATGAGGTTGGCATCAGCCCACCTCACAAGTGTGTCAAGGTCCCTCTGGATGGCATTTCTTCCCTCCAGCGTATCAACCGAACCACACAGCTTGGTGTCATCAGCAAACTTGCTGAGGGCACACTCAATCCCACTGTCCATGTCAGCGACAAAGACGTTGAATAAGACCGGTCCCAACACTGATCCCTGAGGGACACCACTCATTACTGGTCTCCAGCCAGACATTCAGCCATTGACCACAACTCTTTCCGTGCAGCCAGCCAGCCAGTTCTTTATTCACAGGGTGGTCTACCAATCAAATTGATGTCGCTCCAATTTAGAGACAAGGATGTCATGTCGGACAGTGTTGAACTCTTTGCACAAGTCCACGTAGATGACATCAACTGCTCTGCCCCTGTCCATCAGTTCCATAGCCCCATCATAGAAGGCCACCAAATTGGTCAGGCAGGATTCCCCCTGCCATGTGAAGCCATGCTGGCTGTCACCATGCACCTTGTTGTTTTTCATGTGCCTTAGCATGCCTTCCAGGAGAATCTGCTCCAATATATTGCCAGGCACAGAGGTGAGACTGACTGGTCTGTAATTCCCTTGGTCATCCATTTTCCCCTTCCTGAAAATGGGTGTTATATTTCCCTTTTTCCAGTCAGCGGGAACTTCACCTCTCTGCCATGATTTTTCAAATATGATGGACAGTGGCTTAACAACTTCATTTGCCAGCTCCTTCAGGACCTGCGGATGGATTTCATCAGATCCCATGGACTTCTGCATATTCAGGTTCTTAAGATGATCTTGAAAAACATCCTCTCCTACAGTGGGCCTAGGGTCTTCATTCTCACAGTCCCCGTGTCCCCAAGACTTGGGTGGTGTGGTCAGAGCATTTGCCAGTGAAGACTGAGGCAAAGAAATCATTAAGACCCTTGGTCTGCTCCAAATTCAGGGTAGAGCCTTATCCAAATCCAGGGTAGAAGGGTATATGAAGAGACTCTGCAAAGGACTAATTTATTGCCCTACCATATAGTATTTTGTCAGCTACTACCAGATGATTTTCTTTTCATACCAACATAATTTTGCTTCTCTTTTGTGTGTATTCTTCTTCATTCTGAAATTTATGGCAACTGATCAGTTTTGATTTGACCTTACATTAAAATCCAAGACCTAACTTAAGGTTCTAAAAATAAACAGATCATCATTTAATGATTGTACAAGACATACTTCAACCTCATGCATTATGTTGTGTGTATTTTTCCCTTCAGTTATGTACTCAAATGAGTCTATGTGAATACAAACATTAAGAGATTGGCAGTGCTGGGAGCTGCCAGCTAAATTTGTTAATTAGCAATAGTCATCAGAGGTGATTCTACCCATATCTACCAGGTTTCAAAAGACCAGGTTTCAGAAGACCATAAAACAATGCAACATCACCCTACTACATGGTGTGATTTCCTTTTCCCAAAGCATAGCAATCTGGATGTTTGTGGTTTTAATGACTGTTGTTTTAGGAAGTGATGTTCGCCTTATAAAGACAAGTGACTGAGCAGCAATAAAGAAATCCAGTTACACCTATTTATAAAGAAAGACATGACTGGAAGAACTCTAGCATCAGAATTGGGAAGAGAGAAGTGGTTTTGTACTGCTTTGGACTTTGTTTCCCCTTTTCCTACCTCCAAAGCCACAAATTTGCTTATTTCTTCACCTATCAGTTTCACTGCTGGAGTAGTAAGAGACCAAAACCAAATGAACATCCAAATGCAATAGTTGCTGTACAAATGCACAGATAACATCATTCATTAATCAAAGTGTACCACCTCAAGAAAGAAAACCACAAACAAATTAATAAAAGAGTTATTATTTTACATTCCCACAATCAAACTTTCCACACACCTAATATTGAGCCACTGACCACAGCTCTTTGCGTGCGGTCATCTGGACAGTTTTTTATCCATCGAGTGGTACATCTATCAAATTGATGTCTCTCCAATTTAGAGACAAGGATGGTGTGTGGGACAGTGTCGAACACTTTACACAAGTCCGGGTAGATGACTTTAACTTTTCTACCCCTTTCCATCAGTTCCATAGCCCCATCATAGAAGGCCACCAAATTGGTGAGGCAGGATTTCCCCTTAGTGGCAGTAGAAGTGGCAGCATATAAAATTAATTTGGTCTAGGAAAGTTCTTAAATTTAATTTTTCTACTTGGATAGACAACTGATGAAATCTGAGAGAAAAAAAAATCATCTGGAATAAAATGTGCTATTGAAAGAAACAAAACTATGACAATTTCCATAAGTGAAACATAGCCCTTAACTTGCTAATAGTGTCCATCCACATCAGCTGGGAATTGACACCATCTGTGTTTGCGAAAAAAGGATGTTCAGTAACAGGTGTGTAGTAAAAAAGCCAAGCACCAATCCAGATTTACAAGTTGTGTATTCACAAATAAAATCATAACAAGAGGAATCAGTTTAATTAGAAATAGATTATGTTCAGTTTTAAAATATGCTTCTCAGTGGGCATTTAATGAGCTAAAACATTCTTAATATTTTCAGCTTTTTTGATATTGGAAAACTGTGCATCTCATGCTTTCATGTCTGTTTCTCTCCTGAACAATAGCCTGGAAAGAAACCTAAAAAAGTAACAGGCCTGTGATTATGGCTGAAAATCGCTGACTGTGATAAGGTTATTCTGTGAGGATGTATTTAACTGCATGAACCACAAACATATCCCTAACCCAGTTATACACTTTAAAATACTGCCCCTTGTCAGGATGAGACCTGAACATACATGTTCTTCTCTATGATTTAGAGAAAGAAAGAGGTGGTGGGGGGGGTGGTTTCCAAACAGAGACTCCTGAAAGTGTTATAGAGGGAACCTGCACTCTCTGAACAGCCTTCTTAAAATACCTGTTCAAAGATAATCTATAGGTTACCCATGTGTTCATCTACTCTGTAACTTCATAGGAGCAGTAACATCCAAAATTCTATTATCTTAAAGGTGAATTTACTAAAAGGACCTGGGAATTCATTTTAATAACCTCTGCGTTGTGGGTTGACCCTGACTGGATATCAGGTGCTCACCAAAGCTGCTCTATCACTCCCCTCCTCAATTGGACAGGGGAGAGAAAATATAGTGAAAGGTTTATGGGTCAAGATAAGGGCAGAGAGAGATCATTCACCAATTACCCTCATGGGCAAAACAGACGTGGCTTGGGGAAATGAGTTTAATTTGTACCAATCAAACCAGAGTAGGATAATGAGAAATGTGGACTCCCCTCTCTATGGGGCCACAGGTCCAGCCAGGAGCCTGATCCAGCACAGGCTTCCCACAGAGTCACATCCTCCTGTGGACATCCTCCTGTTCTGGTGTGGGGTCCTCCACAGGCTGCAAGGAAACCTCTGATTTAGCACCTGGAGCACTTCCTTCCTTCTGCACTGACCTTGGTGTCTGTAGGGCTCTTTCTCTCAGATATCCTCACTCTTTTCTCCCCCTGCAATTGCTCCAACACAGTTTTTTTTCCCCCCTTCTTAACTATGTTATCCAAAAGATGCTACCACCACGTGATGGGCTTTGCCTTGGCCAGCAGTGGGTCCATCTTGGAGCTGGCTGGCATTGGCTTTATTTGACACAGGGGAAGCTTCCAGCAACTTCCTAAAGAGGCCATGTTGTGCCCCCCCTCGCTATGAAAACTTGGTCATGCAAATTCAATACACTTTGTAATTTGCAAAACTCAGAGAAAAGAGATTACTTAAGAGAACTGGTCAGCAACAGTATCATGATCTGCCTGTCTTTATTTTCGGACTTCAGTTTTCAAACTTTCAGCTTTTCAGTGCAGGTATTGTCTAATAAAAACATTTTTGTGATAACCTTCAAAATGACAAGTAAATTTTACCTTCCTTAATATTTCCGAAGTTTTCTTGATACTTTGTTTCCCTATCCTATCACTTTCAGAGTTCATGGGCTTTCAAAACTTGTTATCAAATAGATATATGATCCAATGAATGTAAGAGTTTCCCAGTATTTTTATCTCTCTTCAATGCATCTGTTTGGTAAACCTCCTATGTTGTGTGGTTGACCCATGCAAGTTGTCGTATTATTTCTGAGAAAATATTTTTCTTCTAGTGTGGAGTATGATTTTAACCAGTCACCTTACAGAAGGTAACTTTAATTGTTCAGAAGTTTTATATACCATAATGCAACAGGAGAAATCATCTTTTCACAGATACACTGCAAGCTGAGGATGCTAAGTTCATTGAGTAAATTATTCATTGTGATTTTTTTTTGTTTAGCTCTAATTAATGTTTTCTGCTAGTAGACTATATTTAATACATTATAAAACCACAGCTTGTGCAAAATTGTATTCCCAGTTTCATTTGATAAATGTTTTTTTTTGTTTGTTTTTTTATTTTGCATCCTCCCAGAAGTGTATTTGGTTTTCATAGTAAAGTGTTTTAGTTTAATTGCAGTAAGGATGTCAAGTTTAGAAACCTATTTTTCCTTCTCACTGTTGTTGATGGCCCATATCAAGAAAGTAATGACCATGTAGTATGTTACATATCTACCGGCTGTTTCATTTTGTTCTTCATATAGAGCCACGTAGCTGGTTTTATTGAAGCATAGAACATGATGCAATATTGTATTGTGGGTTTGGTGATAGTGTACCTTTAATATAGCAATATGAAGTTCAGGGTTTATTTATCCAAGTGTCTAAAGGTATACCTTCAATGAGAATTAACGCAAGCAATGTGCTAGGAAATAAATACTGCAGATTGATGTTTTTTCATTACTATTCTATTTTTTCCATGTAAGTGCTGTTGATGTCCACATGGACCAGTGAAAAAGATAATTAAAAAATGGCTTAATGGGTTTCAGTCTCTGGGTGCAAAATTTACTAACTTCAATAAATAGCTATGTTTTAATTAGAACCTTCTTTAAGTGAAAAACGTTTCTCCAGGTTCCAAGCAGAAAGAAATAGGTTTTAGCAATCTAAAACACCTTTTTGGTTAATGAGGAACATCTGATTTTCAAACACAGAAAAATACTTGCATAAAGATTTATGCAAGTGGGAGACACTGATTAAAAACTAGATGTGTTGGGGGAGGCATCATTCCATCCCAGCACCCCCAGTCAGTTGCCAAAACCTATAATAAATGCTCAGAGAAATGTAGAGATATTCCAGCAGCTCCAGCCAATGAGCTGGCTTCATATGGAGCTCAGCTCAGATGCCTCTATACAAATGCCCGTAGCATGGGTAACAAACAAGAGGAATTAGAGATGTGTGCACGTGTACGGTTGTATGATATAATAGGCATCACAGAAACATGGTGGGATGGCTCCTATGACTGGAGTGTTGGAATGGAAGGCTACAGGCTTTTTAGAAAAGACAGGCCTGGCAGGCGGGGAGGGGGAGTTGCCCTTTATGTTAGGGATAGGCTGGAGAGTATGGAACTCTGTCTGGGGACACGTGAGCAGTCCACAGAGAGTTTGTGGGTCAGGGTTAAAGGGAATATAGCTATGGGAGACATTACTGTGGGGATCTGTTACAGACCGCCTGATCAAGGAAAAAGGTCTTTGATAACCTACTTCATTAACTCCTAATGGGAATTGTGATCCTAACTTCCCTTTTGCCTTTTCTTGAAGACCTTTCATTTAGGTTTGGGCTTCTGCAATACTCAGTTTTTATTGTCAGTACTGGGAAATTAGGCCCTGCATGAAGTTAGTCTATTCTTAAAGTCACAGTACGTTCTAGCCACTGTTCTTATCTTAACCCATGAGTTGAACCTTTTTTCCAGTTCTCCCCATATGACCAGGGAGTGGGAGTGGGTGAGTGGTTGTGGGGTGCTTAGTTGCCAGCTGTGTTTAAACCATGGTACTCATGTAAATTAATACTGTTCCTCCTAAAATATTTCTGTTTTATTCTCATGGTATGACACAATCACAAAATACCCGCAGCTGTGTGTATCTGGCTATTTTGTTTATAATTAGATAGCAAATACCCTAAGCTAAAAGGATCATAAATTAAAATCATCATTTTAAAACTTACTTGATGAGAAGGTGATGCTAGTTTTGTTAGAGCTGCAGTTATGCTAAAAGAATTATTTGAAAATACATAAGTTAAAAGCTGTCTTTTAACACTGTCTTGAAGAAATCACTTCAGTGTTCAAAGTGAATAACATTAACTCATTCAATTAGTTGAAGCCTGATTCAAAGCTTTCTTGAGCAAAGAGTTAAAAGTCTCAGTTAATTTGGAGTTCTGTCTGGGGCTTTGTTGGGTTTCTTTCTTCCCAATAAAGTAAGTTTAGCATAATTCCAGTTGTAAAAGTTGCAGTTTCATTCCCCCAATTTTGTATGGGTGTAGATTTTAAGGCAGGTCAGCATTTGAACTCTGAAATGTAGAATTTTGTCTTCAGCATTGTTTATGCATCTTATTAAAAGTCAGTTATTTTAAAATGGATATGTATTTTGTGTTATAACTTGTATAAGATGCTGTCTCGAATGGATAATATTGTTCCAATTAAACACATAGAATTACATGTGCAGAAAAAAAATTGATAATTTTTATACACATCGTAAGGCGATGATAAGTATACAGAACCATAGAATCTTAGAATCATAGAAAGGTTTAGGTTGAAAGAGACCTTAAAGATCATCTAGTTCCAACCCCCTTGCCATGCACAGGAATACTTTCCACTAGACCAGGTTGATCAAAGCCTCGTCCAACCTGTGCTTATTCTCAGTACCATAGCTTGCATCTGGTACTGAAGATGTATCATTGTTAAACCTGAATTGCTGAGTATACAGGTATTTACAAACTTAGTACTCACTGCAATCAGAGGAAGATAGACATCCCTCTTTTGTCCTTAAAAGATAAAGAAATACCCTAACCCTGTCCTTGTCATTTCACAAATGCATTTTATTATCAGAAATGAATTGTAGTGAGCATTTGTATTTGAAGTGACCTAGGGATCAATATAGAAAACAGACATCTTCAACAATTAGCCATATTGACTTTATATCATGCTATGGCATTAGAATTATCCAATTTAAACATAACTATCATTGAATTTAGGAGTATCACCATAATCACCAGGTTTGTGTGTTTTCCTGGATAGAAGTCCTCCTACTGATGTCTGCTGAGATTTTTCCAGCCAGGCTTCAGCTTGCTTGATTTCATAGGTGCACAAATATTCCTGTATTTTTCATACGATGATCCAGTTAGTTATTTGAAAATGTTTCTAAATAGACTGTGCTAGATGAAAAGACTAAGGATGACATGTTTCAGCTCCAAGCTGAAACCATCTAGATAGCGTACATAAATGTGATTAGTAAACAGAAAGGCATATGTTGCCTGTACACAGAATATTCACAGGGAGCCAGACCAGTAAGTGAATCACTGGAGCTTGGAACTTCATCCTGGTATGCAGTAAGATTGACAGATTTTCTCACATCACTTCAGATAGGAAAAGTGGGAAAAATAATCAGAAATATTAAAAGTACATACAACTTTGTGAATTTTGTGCAGTTGTGTCAGAAGTATGTAAAACCATTTAAAATTGCACTGTTAATAAAAAGGACAGTATTTTGCACAGACTTTGGGAAAGCTATGCAATGAGAGAATAAAGCTCACTTAGTGTTTAAAAGTTTTATTTGCTCTGAAATCAACTTAGTTTATGTTTTGGCCACTGATGGTGAATTAGATACTAAATTTGTGCATAAATTGTTTCAACATTAGTATTCTGTGCTTTCAGTAGTCACATGCACATTTAAAGGAGCACATATTTTTATAAATGCACCATGCATATTAATTGTAACTTCAATATGTCCCTACATTTTTTCATTAATAGTTTTTTAAAAGAATAATATGTGTCCGACCAGCGATTGACAGATTCCTGGTGACATCTTGAACATCATTAATATTTTTTGCAGTATAGTCAGTTTTTCCTCATCTACAAATACCTGCTTTTCTGATTAAGGCTGGAAACTGTATTAACCAAGCCAGACAGAAGCCAGATAGCTGCCAGATAGTCTACCAGCTTTATTTCTATAATGGTATCTTTTTATTCAGCTGTAACTGCTGGTCAGGCTGCTCTACTCTGCCAAGAAACATTTCTCATTCTATAGGTTCGATTTTCAGCCGTTCCATTTACCTGAATCTCCAGTTCAAAAGTGATAGGGACATATAAGCATGTAGTAATAGCCACACTAAAAAGCTTATTTTTCAGGTGAACTTACTAGCATTTAATAACACAGCTTCATGATTCAGATCAGAAGTGGCTTGTGCCACACTGGCTCAGAGCACAGGTGAAATTATGACAGCTTCCACATAACTATATGTTAAGTTCTCTTTATTCTGCTTTATCTGGCCTGTAAATCTTCCTCTGCACTTCAGTGTTCTTTTTGTGTTCATGGTGTCTGTTGTCTCCTGCTGGGTTTCGTTATACAGGCATCACAACAAACTTTGGAAATAGCACCAATTTGATGTTAGTGTACAATGGACAAGAGAGATGTGAGAGCTTTTCAAGGTATCAGTTTAAATTCCAATGTCTGATTTAAGATATAAAAATTAAGCTTTTTTTTTTTTTCTGAATGTGATGGACACTTTTGTACATTTATAGAAGAGCTTTTATGTGCGGGAACAGATTGAAAAGCAGATCTTTGGCTCACTGTTGATTAGATAGAGTCTCTAGTGGAAAAGGTGCACAAAGTTAGTCTTTCTGCCAGCCCCACACTGAAATCTGATGTGTAGGCAGTGCAGGGTTTGCACTGGCTGGTTGATTGGAGTTATTGTCTTCTGATATTTCTGGTGGTGTACAAAATTCTGATTTTTTTCTGTCAAATTTAACACAATTTCTTCTGATATAAGCAACATAAGGTATATGGGTTGTACCTGCTTTTTCTTCACAGTGCTTTTTTCTCATTCAGAAAACAAAGGTTTTTAAAAAATTGTGATGATGAAGGTCCCAATAAATCTTAAACATGAAGGAATCAACCTTTGGCTGGTTTTTATTTTGGGTTTTTTTTGGTTGTTTGATTGTTTTTTTTTCCTAACACTTAAGAAGAAGCATTGTAATAGTTTTCTCTACTTATGATGTTTAGTGTGGAAGCATCTAAATTTCATCAAAGGTAGTTTCATCAATTTTGTACCCATTTATCTTGTATAAAAAAAAATATAAGTAAACAGTTACTATAAACAGCACCTCTTTTTGTCTTTTTTTTTTTTCGTTTTTCTTTTTTTTTTTTTTTAATTGGACTTTGGAGTTTCTTTCCCTGCAGCATCTTAATTCTATTAATTCTTTTGACATAAGCCTGAATTATTGGAAGGTCACATTTTAAAATTTGGAGAGATTTTTCTGGTCATAAAATTTAATCTGCCATATATGAGCAAAGATCATAGCAGATGGCACTGTGTGATTTTTCTTTTTCAGTTCAGTATCAGTTAGCTTTCTGAATTTCAGAGAATTACGTAAAGTTCTGATGGTCCAAATTTAATATTTATCAGGGCAGTAGAGGTGTATTGAAGTGGCTGATACATAAGAAAAAATTATTTAGAATTGTTTCCTGTTTTAATAAAAATGGTATCTGATATTTGTGACCTTATATTTCAGGTTTAATGAATATAAAAATATTTCTTGCATGTTCTACAAAACCCAATTGAGATAAACTAAATCAGTGTTTTCATAGAAAATTACATTTGTTCAGAATTTCCTGATTTCTTCATCAGAAATAAGTGATAAAAAAGTGATAGCCCTTTTATTATTTAATTACACTGGAGTGTTTGAATTTTTTGGTGCTGAGGCATTTACTGGACCAAAACTGTGTTCTCACTAACACCTGAACAAATGCAGTATCTGTGATAATTTTAACCAATACCACCTGGGAACTGATTTATAAAAAGACCATTACCACTTTTACAATTACTATTAACTCAGAACTGTATAATCTGATGCCTCTGAAATAACAAGGTACAGACAGAGAAACTTTGGTCTTATGCCTGTTACAGGCCATTAATTAAATTAAACAGGAAAGAAAGAAAGAAAAATTGCTTTTTAAATATTTAGCTGTAAAATACACAATTAAAAACAACACTTTCATAAGGGTTGTAGCTCAATAGATTAATTCTGGACATCTCAACATATAATAGAAATAACATTTGGTGTTTAAAATGTCAAATTATAATTTTCTAACAAAATTGTCATGCCATTGTTTCATAAGAAGGATGTCGCAGACTGTCAAGGGACTTGAGGTATCTCCACCTAATTGTATTCAGAGGCAACAGAAAGCGGAAGATATGACCAGTAATATTTAAATGTATATACATGAATCCACAAATCATGGATGTAGGTGCCTAGTTTAACTGCCAGGCACAGTCATCAAAACCACAATGTGTCTTTAGGCACCTAATACCTGTAGGCACTTGAACTTTTGCCAGTGAGTTTCTACTAGCACAGGCAATTCTCTCCCAAATCTCTCCCTGTTTGGTCGCACTGAGCACCTTAATGCTTCCTACCCATCTGTCTTCACTTGGAAACCTCTGCATAGACATTCCCCCTCAGGCCAGTCCAGAAAGCTTGTTCAGAGTGAATAAGCAATATGCATATGTCCTTTTACTAAAAATAGCAAGTGGTGTTGCTTACCTCTTACTCATTATCACAAAGATGATGATGCTTAGTATGTGGGGAACCTGAATCCAGCACCCTCCTCAGCTGAGGGACACAGCCTCATGTGCCTAGGAAAAAAAGATCTTTACACTAGTTCTATCCCAGAAAAGTAAACCTGATGTAATAAATCCAGCTATCACAAAGTAGGAAGGAAGTAGTCTGTGGAAGGTCTTAGCTGTGACACTGATACTCTGTGTGATGCTGGTACAATATGTTCTGCTGTAACATAGTTTTTTTTAAGGTGTGGGTCAAGATAAAAGACCCATACCTAATATACTACTTATATACACACCTAGTATACTGCTAAAGTAACACTGGAAAGAAGAGAATTTTCACGAAACATGCGAATGAAGGAGAATAATTTGAAAGATCAGACCACCAAAAAAGAAACATTGTAGAAAAGGAAAGAGAATATCTGGGAGCTGAAATAGGATGAAGTTAAATGTTTCCAAGCCAAATTTGACCATACAATGGACATGAAATACATCTGTCAAAAGAAAAGAATCAGTAATCAAGGACTACTTGTGCTACAGTCTCTGATTTGCAAAATCTGTAGTGGTTCTTTATTTGAACTCTACTTCCTGTTGCTTAGATTTTCACAGCATCCCTCGCAAGTAATTCACTAAGAATGATCCCTGTCCTTAGTCTGCAAAAGGCAAAATTATAAAGTGAACAAGAAGCATTTTTATTGGATAATCAAAATGAGCTTCTCTTTTATTAATATTTTAGTGTTACTCAGGCAGTTTTAAAGCTCTTTCATGAATTATTTTGTACTTGGAGTTTTCTTACACGCTTTACTGGGTATTTCTTATTTTGCCTAGCATAAAAGAAAGCTGCCACTGATACAAAAGATACTAAAGGACATTTAAAAATAGAAATTGTTCTTGCCTTCTGGTTCACGAAATTCAGGTGTTCCTTGTTTGGTCATTTTTAAGCAATTGTTTTTCATTCTTATAATGACTCTCAGGTTGCTTGCTGCAAAAGTCAACTCTGGCTACCTCTTATTAGTCTAGTAATTTACAAAACTTCTTACTGCAAAAGTTTGCTATCATATGCTTTGTCATAACATGAAAAGAAACAATTTAGCTCCTTAACTACTGCCTACAGGCAGTTTACACCCATGCTCCACGTGCAAAATTATGATGTTATATGAGAATGGTTGAGATGCATGCATGGATGAAATTTATCTGAGATAATGGCAAGGAAAAAAATGAATATATAGAGTGAGTGATCATCTGACTCTGAAATACTGTTATTTACTGCAATATCCCTTATTAGAGTTTGTGGAGTTGAAAGGAACATATAGCCCTTTACAAAAGACATAGAAATGAAGAGTGATCTGTTTTATAAGTGCAGGCATGCAGTCATTACCAACAGAAGAAACTGAGGTTTAGGTCTTTACATTTTGATGTATTTGATGATAGCTTATGCTGCTCCAGGCATGATGTTGAATATGATTTAAGTCATACTTTACAAAAAAAAAAAAAAGTCATTGCTTTTAAAAAAGTGCTAGATTAGTTGTATCTGAACTTCTTATGATCTCAAATCAAGTACTTTCAAATAGAAAATACTGGGGAATGAATGGGAAAATCTGGAAAAACAGATCATGTTGGTATGATTACCTTCTTTCCTGTAGTTCAACACTGATGAACTCCCTTTTCTTCCATCTCAAAGAGTTCTGTGTGTATGCAGTTCAGTGTTTATCAAGTGGTGGTGGTCTGTAGTCTGGGTGTAGTCAAATAAAATGTTCTGACACAACTTTCCTAGTGTCTGAGGCCTGATACATTCCACTTTTCTATGGAAGATCTCATGTTCTTTACGATTCCCCTAGTTGTTTCCTAACAAACAATTCCAGTCAGCATGCAATTTTACCAGTTATAAATAAAATATGTAGAATCAGTCTGGTCCAGCAGAGAGAGCGCTAGCGCTCTAATTCTATATAGACTTCAGCAAAATTATAGTGGTGCCTACAAAAACAGAATAGTCATGCAGTATTTTTTCTTGGGATGAAAAGTGTGTGTCAGGGTAAAGGGTGATGAAAGTGTGCCAGATCACAGCTGTCTTGTTAGAGTTGCTCCATTTTCAATAAAGAATGAAACTAACTATAGGACAGGAAATCGGTCTCTCTTTGCTGTCAGATCAGAGTTTGTTCTAAGTGTCTTTTATAGCTTTCCCAACAAGTGCAAAGCCCCAGAAAAAGCAACTGTGATGGTTTTATGTAAAAGTACATTGTGACCTCATAATTAAGGGAAACTAAGAAGAGAACTAAGAATCTGAGTTCAACCTTTGCTCCCTGCTCTAACTTACCCATAGGCTTTAGCCGATTTCTTGTGCTTTCAACTGCTACCCAGCAATTCATAAAGTCCAGCACAGCTCTAGCACTATAATATTTAATAGCAGTAGACTGACCTACATAATATTGGTATTAGGAGTGTTGGAATAACTTTTTCCTTTTAGATATCTCATAGAGAAGTTATTTGTGTGTTGCTGAGTGGGGAGGCAGGGGGATCAGGATTCTGCTATTTCATTGCAGCATTTCTTCCAGTGGACCTCTGTCTGTGCATGGACTTTTTATAAAGCTGACAACAACCAAACTGCATTCCATTTAATAACTGGAAAATTCCATAAAGTGATGTAGAGATTTATGACACGATAGAATCTTTGCTGAGCACTACACCATCCTTTAGGCATACAAAGCTGACAAAGCCTTCTGTAAGACAGTGTTAGCAACTGTTCTTTGATTAGGAGACACTTAACCAAGTATGCTACCAGAAGTACCTGAAGTCACCTATGTCTGTGTATACATGGACTCTCTCTTGAAGAAATAACGTACTCACAACAGGTGCTCTTTAAGTAATGTAGATAAATGGATATTATTATCCCATCTGCTTTTCCTTTTTTCCTTTCTTCTCCTTAGAATCTCTCTTAGTTGCAGTTCCAAAAGCCAGGATATATTCACAGAATATCTACTGTGAATCTGCCAGTTTCATGTAAATTGCTACAAGTGTACTCACTCTAAAAATGAACCCATGCACCTTGCAAATAATTGCTCTGCTTTCAGCTAATGAAGAACATTATTTAAAAGGCAGGCATTTCTATAAATTTCTATACCATGTAGTTCCTGGTAATTTCACTGTGATTTTGCAGAGTTAATCTAACCGAACTGGCTATTGAATCAACTATTAAGCATGAAATTGTAGAAGTCTTATCATTCATTTTTGTTCATTCTCACATTCTTCTTGTAGTGCATTTTATCAAATTATGTCAATGTTTCCTTCTTACTAACACTGGGAAAATTGCAACTTCCCTCTCCCAACTGGATTTCTATGAAATAAACTGCAATCTAAACTGGGAAGTGTCACCATGCTCTTTTCAACTTAGAAGAACTTAATTATCACAGATGAAATATTTTTTTTCTAACTGCTTCCTTAGATCCTTTCAATTGTTTCTTATAAGTTGGTTTTAATATGATTAAATATTTTAATGCTGGATGAGCATCTTGCTTCTATTTCACTGCTTCTTTATTAAAATAAGTGCTGCTTTTCCAACCTTGATATTTATGCACGGGTTTATTAATGGTTTTAGTCTTCAATGTCCCTGTTACAGCTTGAAGATTTAACACTTAAATGTATAAAATCACATTGCATATTGAAGTAGCTTCTTCTTATAATAGAAGGTTTTAATCATATGCATCTTAATTACTCTCTTTCAAAAATTATATCAGGGGAAAAAAAAAAAGAAACAACCAGAAAAAAATTGGTCTTTGCATCCTTATTTGATGCACTATGTATGACTAACAATTGTTTTATGGTTTTCCAAAGGAAAGAGTATTTGTACTCTTTCTACTTTTAAAGTTGTTTCATTCATTTAAACAGATATGTCTATCAAGACATGTTGTTTGATTTTCCTCTCCCCCAACTTTCAAATTCTTCCATTACCCAAATCTGAAAATTTAAGATAGTTCTTTTTTCCCTGATGTCACATGCCCATATATCCTCACAGTTGAGGTATGAAAAATATCTCTTTATGGTCACTCACAATGCTCATTTGCTGCTCATAAGCCAATGATACCACTTAGTGATGAACTGTTTCAAGTTAACACAGGATCTGGGAGAACAAATGAATAAAGTACAAGAGGTGAATAAAAAGCTCTAAAGATAAGCTGTCTAAGATGACATCATTCTTCAGATGCAACTAAATAAAAATAGTCTTCTTACCAGCTGGATAGAAATATTTTGATAGTATCTATGTGAAGAACTTCCTATTAACCTATGTGTCCTAGGAAAGCTATATATTTCTGCTTAGTATTACAATAATCTAAAAATGTAATTGCTTGTGTAATAGCATATGTCAACCTTGTGGCATGGGTGTACATGTTGAAAGCTGTTGATTTGCATGCATGACTTAGTCTTATTAAGCTTTGAAAGTGGATGCAAAAATGTATGTTCTTTACCTAGAAAATCAAGGACAAGGCTCGGTATCAATTCTTAGTCAAGAATGATGTGTTCACTGTTGTGTTTGTACTACATTAAACATACAGTTAACAGTAGCTCATCTCTTCAATAAATACTAATATTATTTACAGGTTAGTTACTTAATACTTGTCATGATTTAAGCCCAGGATGTAAATTAGAACCATGCAGTCTACTCCCCACACCCACCCCTCACCCCACTCCCGGAGGGATATGAAGGAGAAGCGAAAAGAATGTAACACCCACGGGTTGAGATAAGAGTAGTTTAGTAACTAAGGTATAGCACAAATCACTACTGCTACCACTAATAATGATAAAAGAAATAACAAGGGAAGAGAAAACAACACCTCACCACCTGCCGACCGATAATATCCAGCCTCCAGGAGTGCACTAGCCCTTCTGGGTAACTCTCAGTTAACTCCTGGGCATGCCTTGCTGTGGTATGGAACACTTCTTTGGCTAGTTTGGGTCAGGTGTCCTGTCTCTGCTTCCTCCCAGCTACAACCCCCCCCCTCCCCTCCCCCCCCGGCAGAGCATGAGACTCAGAAAGTCCTTGGCCAGACTAAACATTTGAGCAGTAACTAAAAACATCGATGTTATCAGCACTGTTTCCAGGACAAAAGTCAAAACCACAGCACTGCACCAGCTACTAAGAAGGAGAAAAATGGCTGCTACAGCTGAACCCAGGGCAATACTTCATTTCTTAAGAAATCTGGATTGAAAGGTTAAAATTTCATAAATGAGTAGGAGGCTGGGGACTCCCAGATTTTTTGTCTTCACGTTGCTTTGTCTGATTTCCAGAAAAAAAAAATATATATATTTTAATGATAATATTTTTTATGCTGTCTTAAGCTCAGCATCCACAAACACAAACATCCAAGCAGTTACTAATAAGTTAAAATAAATTTTATAATTTTATTACTTGAAATTACTTCACACTGACTAGCCAGGAGAACTCTGCATAGCTCATATCCTGTTTTTGTTGCTTCTCTGAGCAAATTACTGTTCTATTTTTGATATAATTTATAGCACAGTGTACAAGAAGTATATTCATAAACATGGAAACTATAAGAAAGATATATGTGTTGGCTTTTAATAACAAAATTTGTCTTCTTAATGTACTGAGAACTTAATATGAAAGGAAAACCTAGCTTTCTGTAAATATAAGTCATACTTTCTTTGGTCTGATACTTACCAATAGCCAAGACTTAATTTGAGCGGTATTCTCCTTATATTTTAAAATATTTCTATGGTGTGTGAAAACATCTGTTTGCACTGAAAATTTTCTTTCATTGTGACAAAATTATTGCAAAAAACATTCAACAAGCTGCAGTAAGGCTTTTCTATTAATGTTTACCTGCTAGTAATTCCTGCATATTTTATCACTGAACTTCAGACAAATTAAACAATAATTATATTCTTACTGTTTCTGGAATTATTCAAAGAATAAAATTCTGCTAGAAATGCTGGCATTGGGGAGTTTGATCTTAGTCATCACTCAGAAGGAAAAATTTTTTTTCAGTAGTTTGTTGAACTACAATACTTTCATTCAGTTTTTCTGTGTACGGTTTAAACCGTGTCAGACAAATCATTCACTCACTCCCCCCCTTCTTGCCCTCCCCCTACTCCCAGAGAGATGGAGAGGAGAATTGAAAAGAATGCAACTCCCACGGGTTGAGATAAGAACAGTTTAGTAACTAAGGTATAACACAAATCACTACTACCACCACAGATAATAATAATGATAAAGGAAACAACAAGGGAAAAGAATACACCACCTTACCACCAGCCAACCGATAACTTGCCCCTCCCCAGCCCGACCAAGCACCAACCAATACCTCTTCCAACCCTGCAGTCATTGCCATAAAGTACAGTGAGACAAGAACCTTAGCCCAAGCCCCACACTTGATAAACACTAACACAGCAAATACCGGCTCTAAGTAAGGTACAACATTCTGAAACTCTGAGGTCAACAAGAACAACTCTGAGAGCCAATAAATCAGCATTGTGATGAGTGACTATTAATCTGGTCAGATCTGTCATTATCTCAACACCTCATGCCCCACATTGGGTGCCAAAAAGAACTGTCGTGGTTTAAACCCTAGCCAGGCAACTTGTTCACTCACTCCCAGTGAGTGGTGCCGGGCTGACAGCAACTGAGGCACCCCGCCAGGGCTGTCCCCTTCTCCGCTCCCAGAGGAACGGGGAGGAGGATTGAAAGAGTTCAACTCCCATGGGTTGAGACAAGAACAGTCCAGCAAACAATGTACAACACAAATCACCACCGCTACTACCAACGACAACAATGATAAGAGAAAATAACAAGGGAAGAGAATACAATACCACCCACCAAGAAACGAGTCAACCCAGAAGCCTGTGTCCTTCCAGGTAACTCCCAGTTACCCCCCACCCCGGGCATGACTTGCTGTGGTATGGAATACCTCTTTGGCTAGCTTGGGTCAGGTGCCCCATCTCTGCTTCCTCCCAGCTTCCCCTCCTCCCTGGCAGAGCATGAGCCTCACAAAGTCCTTGGTCAGGGTAAACATTACTTAGCAACAACTGAAAACATCAGTATTATCAGCACTGTTCCCAGGCTGGAAGTCAAAACACAGCACTGCACCAGCTACCAAGAAGGAGAAAAATTGACTGCTACTGCTAAGCCCAGGACACTTTGCAAGATTGTAAAGCTCTATTTTGGAGTCATATCAACCAGCTTATAGTTTTAGTCTATCAGAAACTCAAACATTACTAAATAACTGTGAACTTCATAGAATTTCCAATTATTCTGTTGATATATAAAAAAAATTAATACAAATAATACAGTTGAAATAATGCTTAAATGGTAAGGAATTATAAGTCAATTTCTTAAATTTTATTACCTTATTTATTTTTCATTTATTGGGGAAGACAGTTATTACTGTGAACTGTAGTGACTAACTGTAAAATGAAGTAAAAAATAACTACTCCATAGAAGGGTCCAGGCATTACCACAATGTAATTTTTTCTTTAAAGCCCTTATAACTAGGAAAGAGCTGAATATTACACTTATAAGCAAGGGTAATATCATCAGTGTATGTTTCTCCTTCTGACATTTTTGGTCTTAATTTGCTGCTAGTTTTACTATCACTACATGCTTGAATCTGTCTAGAGCTTGGTTTCTTAGTTCTTCCTAGATAATTACTTATCAGTTTACTAGATCTTACAATCTATAGAATAACTTTTTAAACAAATAGAAGAATTTTCATTAAGCATCAAATTTAGGTAGTTTTTTTCTCTGTGATACAGAGAATTATACTCAAGTATGTAGGTATTCGGACTGACATCCATACGCAGTGATGGCTCAGGTTTACAAGGAGGTTTTGAGCATAAGACTTATTAATATGATAATTTTTCAAGCATTTATGAGGGTATAAGATCTAGTGAGACAGGAACTCTGATGTCCATGTAAAATAAAGTCAGCAAAATGATTTTGGAGAAGCCATTTCTAAACAAGGATCAAATGTTGCTACTAAATGCCAATTGTATTCTAAAAGTTGCCAGAAATATAAAATGTATTCCAATAAAAATAGATGAATAGCTGGTGTTCTATAAAATCAAACAGTTTGCAGAGGAAATGCAAATCTGTTAGGTTAGCTTTCCAGGAGTGGCTTTTCTTCATTATTTTACTAGGCTGGGTGTAAAAAAGTAAAGTAAACTTTTGGTGTTCTTTTATTTAGCAAAATGTTCTTGTCATTTCCCTCAGGAAATTAATATCACCACATTAAAAGAATTTAGGATTTTTTTAATTAGCCAGTTCAATATATATTGATGTTATTCAGTACAGTAACAGAACCATTTCCTATTACCTTCTCCTGCATTTGTTTAAATAAGCCTTCTATTCTTTTGGTTTTCATCCTTCAAACACTTGATTTCTTGTTTAATTCCAGGCATCAGACAAGCTAGAGATGTCGAATTTTCTAGAATTTTCTATTCTTTCCTCATAAATCAGTTCCTTCTTCTTTTTTTCTTTTTTTTTTTCATGGTTGTCTCTGAATTCCCTGCAGTTTATAAAAGTTTATCTGGAAGGTAACTTCTTGAAGTGAATCCTGTATTCAAAGTGTTATTCCACTAGAGATGTCCAGAGGCAAGTATTCTATCTGCTTTGTCACGAGATATCTCTGCATACGCAGCTCTAAACAGGAAAATATTTGCTTTCCTTTGCTGTCATTTCACATTGAAAACTCACAGTTCGTTATCACACGCACAAGTCTTTTACATTTCTGAGGCTGTCTATCACAAAGGTCTCTCTATTACGATGATGATTTGTTCTTCATATGATTGCCTCCTTTCACCCTTTCAGCCCTCTTAATTTCTGAAGTTGCATATCATTTAACATTTCAAGAGCCATGGTTAGGCAGTGGGGCTGCACAGATCTTGGAATGAATACTGGCACTAAGGTCTAAATGATTTTGTTTGTATTTTCAAACTTAATGATGTTTTTTGTCACATGTTTAATCTCTTCTAATAAGGTATAAGACATATAATAGAATTATGATAGAAAACTACTGATTTCTGGGAGACTGTGTTTGATAAATAAAATGTCTGAGCCTAGATATCTCTGATTACTTTTCATCTATTGGCATTCAAGGGAAATGCAGAGAAAATTATACTAAGTACCAGAGATTTTACAGACTTTGCTGCTGTTTATGCTGCCAGTTGAAAAGAAAAGCAAGGCTTATCTAATGGCAAGCACAGTTTCAGGGCCATTTGAAAACATTACAGAGAAGGTATTGTTTTATTTTCTAGTAATATGTTTAAAAGACAATAATAACACTAATCCTGGTGCAAGCTGAGTGTATCTACTAATACTTGACTTGCTGACTGAAATTTTCTAGATTAACATTTCACTCTGGCATTTTAACCTGGAATCATTTTCTTTGTATACGTCATTTTGTAAGCAAAAGGCAGATATTTCTGTCTGTGGCCTAGGCAAAAGGATTATTTTTAACATGAACATTTTTTTATTGGTTTTACCTAACATGAAATCATAGCCCATGGTGGTAAGATACAGTTTTAATTTGCCATGTTTACAAGATTTGAGCATGTTGTGTGGCACAATCTAAATATGTCTTGCTAACAAGCTAAGTTGAGAACTTCAGCATAGACTTTTATTCATTTTGGAAAGAAGATGCCATTTATTGGCTGGAACACTGGGTGATGGGTATCAGTACTCAGGGGTTTGTATAAGACTTTCTGGTTGACTTCAGCTGAAATTTTCTCTATGTTTTAGATTTCATCTCTTTTAAAATGAATGTAAAATAATCTCATGTAAAAGTAAGGGTGCAACTTAATCACAGAATCACAGAATGGCTGGGGTTGGAGGGATTGTCTAGTCCAACCTTTCTGCTCAAGCAGGGTCACCTAGAGCACGCTGCTCAGGATTGTGTCAAGAAAGCTTTTGGGAAGGGTCAACCAGGGTTCCAGGGAAGGAGACTCCACAACCTCTGTGGGTAACATGTTCCAATGCTTAATCACCCTCACAGTAAAGAAGTTCTTCCTCATGTTCAGATGGAACTTTCTGTGTTTTAATTTATGCTCATTGCCTCTTGTCCTATTGTCTGACACCAAGAAGAAGAGTCTGGCCCCATCCTCTTGACATCCCTCTCTTCCGATAGAATCATAGAATCATAGAATAGTTATGGTTGGAAAGGACCTTAAGATCATCTAGTTCCAACCCCCTGCCATAGGCAGGGACTCCTGATACTAAACTGTATCATCCAAGGCTCTGTCCTTGTCTTGAACACTGCCAGGGATGGAGCATTCACACCATCCGTGAGCAACCCATTCCAGTGCCTCACCCTCACAGTAAAGAACTTCCTCCTTATATCCAATATAAACTCCACCTGTTCAAGTTTGAACCCATTACCCCTTGTCATATCACTACAGTCCCTAATACTTGGACACATTGATCAGATCATCAGATCTGCCCAAGCTTTCTCCTCTCGAAGCTGAAGAGACTCAACTCCCTTAGCCTTGCCTTACAGGAATGATGCTCCAAACCCTTAATCATCCTAGTAGCCTTTCACTGCACTTGCTCCAAGAATTCCATGTCTCTTTTGTACTGTGTAGCCCAGAACTGGACATAGTACTTCAGATGTGGCCTCACTAGGGCTGAGTAGAAAGGGAGGATTACCTCCCCCTCCTGCTGGCAATGTTCTTAATGCAGCCCAATACCACTGGCCTCCTTGGCCACAAGGGCACATTACTGGCTCATGGACAACTTTTGCCCACCAGGACCCAAAGGTCCTTCACCTCAGAGTTCCTTTCCAGCAGGTCAGCCCCAAGCCTATACTGGTGCATAAGGTTATTCCTCCCCAAGTGCAGGACCCTGAACGTGTCTTTGTTGAATTTCAAAAGGTTCCTCTCTGCCCATCTCTCCACCCTTTCTATATACTGCTGAATGACAGCAAAGCACTCTGGGGTATCAGACACTCCTAGTTTTGTATTGTCAGCACACTTGCTGAGGAGGCACTCTATCCTTTCATCCAAGTCACTGATGAATAATTTAAGCAGTACTGGACCCAATGGATATTTAATGGATATTTAATGAAATGTTCTCCCCTTCCCACCACCCCCCCTCCTGAAAAAAAAAAAAAAAAAAATTCACATTCGTCTGGGTTTGGGATGTTTTAGGGTTACAACACACAGCTTGAAAAACGTGCAAGAGCTCTGACTAAATTGGGTCTCAGAATAAAGAAAAAGAAGGCTGACTTGAATTACCCATTGTAAGATCACGTACTCCCAAAAATATGGTTGTAACTTTTACACACATGATTTCCTCTTGGCAAACATGTACCAACAAATCTGAATTTTTATTTCCTCACATATTAATAAGAAATATTAATTTAATAAAAACAATGATTTGAGCAGATCTATGCTTATCTCAGGACTAATGGAAGCTTTTTCATATGCAGCTTTGGTAGATCCTTCATATTGGCAACTGTAAGGCAGATGGAAATGTTTTCTGACAAATCAACAGCTGACAGCATACCTTAATGGTGTTTTTTATGACATGGATTCACCAAACACTGTCTCATTTACTTGAAAATGTCAGCAGCTGGAATGGGAGCAAGCTGGTGACTAGTAAGTCTGAATTAATTGCAGCCATTAATTTTAATTGGGATTCAAAATGTTCCAATTTGGTGTACATTTAAATTACTAAATAAGTTTCACTATTTATATATATCTCATATGAAGCAATTACTGATAATTCATCTCTGAAATAAATACCTGAAAAGCAAATAGGAGAAAGCTTATTATTTCAATCTTAAACAGTATACATTTAAATTTGGCACTCTTACTACAAAGTGAGAATATCTCACTTTGTAGTAAGATTCTGTGAAGAAAGAAGAAAATTATAAAAAAAAAAAAATCAGTGCTTGAATAAAATCTATACCTTTATTCAGAAAACATGAATTACTTATATTTTTTCACACTAAATAACAATGCTTAGCTGTTTTGGGGTTTGAGGCTTGTTTTGGTTGTTTGCTTGTTTGTTATTAAAAAGGTTTTGCACAGAGGGATGTCTCCTAAACTGTCTGAAATCACTTAACTCTTTTTTACCTTTTTGGAAAAAAATGGCTGTCCAACCATGAAGCAGGAGTCTCCGGCCCCTAGATGAGTACTCCACACACTTTGAATGAAAATAGGATGTTGTAAAAAAGGAAGTATTTATGAACAGTGCACTGGCTGAATTATGCCCAGAAAAGGTTCCGACAAAAATATTTGAATAACAGCTAAAACAATAATAGATACATACAAACAGTAAATAGTAGATGACAGATAATGTAAAAATAACAAGGACTAATATATTCTAAACACTCCAGAGGCCTTAATAACAAACATGCTTTGCAAAAAATTTGTTCATGTATATGCAATAATGCTGTTTGCCACTGTAGACAGCTCATATGATACTCTTCTGTCAGTATTACCGCAAAATGGATGACCTACTTGAAAGAACTTGCTAAAAGTAAAAAGATTCAGGTCAAAATGCAAGGGTAACTGAAGATACTGAGTAGAGCTAATAAACTAAAAAGTCTTCCTTTCAGTTTCTGGTCATTTCCAGGTTGTAAAATCATCATAAAAATCAGATATTCTGTATGATACAGCCCACAATATTACTTGCATATGGGAGTTTTAAAGTAATCAGTTATCAGTTATCAGTTGTCAGTCAATCAGTTAATCCTTCTTTTCAGTTGCCCACCCACTCTTTTTTAAAAAGTATTTTCATTTTTTAATTCCTTCTTGAGATAAAATACAAATAGTTGGTGATAGGGGTGTATATGAACATAACAGGGGCATATTTTTTAAGGAATTGCAGAATTATTTTTCCAAAGAACATAATTTCATTGGCAAAAAGGAAATTGCAAACGTCAGAAAATTTTGAGGAAAAATAATATTGTGTCAATTGTGAGTGGAGCTTAAGCAGTTATGAATATTCACACTCATGTATACAAATTTCTATATTTGTTTGTAAAAAGTTGTGGACAAATGCATTTCCTAGAATAAGGAAGCTAGAGGTGAAGAAAGAAATCACTATTCTTATACCTACAGCTGAACTATCCAAACTAGCTGAAATGTATTAGTGAATTTTTACACTGAAAAGTGACAGATGTGTTTATTTATGAAATTCTTTTGGTCAGTCCAACACTGCGCATTGTTAGTTACTTCTTTATTGCACTCACAAACACTAGAGATAAATGAAAAATAAATGACATTAAAAATATTATTAGAAACCTGAGGAAAACCAATCTAAAATGAATTAATATATCACTCTAGCTGCAATAAGATATTCTGGCACAATTGTTACATTAGATCTACTGCCCTTTATGCACTCACAATAACTATGCAAGCATCAAGGAAAAGTACCTGAATAGATGCAGCATAAATCAGAAAAAAAAAAAAAAAATCCTAAGAAAGACCCCCAAAAACATCAACCAAACAAAAAAGAACTTCTGAGTAAAATAGAAACTTCTGCTTGTTACATATTGTATCTGACCTAATTGTTGATTAGAATGAATAAAAAAATTACCTATGATTTATACATCAAGTAATAAAATCACAGAATCATAGAATAATTAAAGTTGGAAAGGACCTTAAGATCATCTAGTTCCAACCCACCTGCCATGGGCAGGGACACCTCACACTAAACCACACATGTCACCCAAGGCTCTGTCCAACCCGGCCTTGAGCACTGCCAGGGATGGAGCATTCACAGCTTCCCTGGGCAACCCATTACAGTGCCTCACCACCCTCACAGGAAAGAACTTCTTCCTTATATCCAATCTAAACTTCCCCTGTTTAAGTTTGACCCAGTTACCCCTTGTCCTGTCACTAGAGTCCCTAATGTTCCTTAAAATATTAATCTTCTACAGACTTTACAAAGCCTTAACGTAAATTAGGCCAAAACTGTGATATATGTACTAATTAATTATATATGCAAATGCTGACAATGATGCCTGAGAATAGATTTTGTCATCATTCTCATTATACAGTTAAATAAATCCCATTTCATTATTTTGTGTAAAGCAGGTTTTAAGGTTTAATGATCAGAATTTTGAGGGTGTTTATGTGTTGCTTTACTTAGTAATGCAACACATGAAACAAGGTCTGACAGTTTTTGATCATGCATAGCAACCTAATACTTTATATTGTCACATCAGTTTAAAAAAAAAAAAAGATAAATGCAATTGCCTTAATCAAGAATTGCAGTGCTTTAAATCTTAATAAATCTGGATGCAGAACTCTTGATTTCTTTGATAATGATTTCCCAGTGGAAATGGTAAGTTGTTACAAACATTCTGGGAGATTTCACGTAGTCATTGACATAAAAAATTGACAGCAATTAGTCTGGATGATCAAGAAGATTATTGATTTAATTTGGCCGCTGACTGCAGTGATCTTAAAGACAGATACATGACAACTAAGCCACTAATGCTTGCCATTGTTTTTCTGTTTTACTTCACAGGGTGCTGAGAAAACTGAACAGTATGGTCTTTGGATGTGTTAAGCTAATTAAACCCAGCATTTTTTTATGTTTTATTTGTATTTCTAGATCAAAAAGCTGTCAGAATTCACATGTAAATACTTTTACTTGCTATGGACAAACCAAAATACTATCTCGTGTGCACAAAAGGAGCACTTGTGCTGAGGATGCTTAAAAAAATTTATGCAGTTCTTGTGCTGATGCTTCTGTGTGACTTGACAAGATTGGGCACACAAAATAGTGTGGGGTATTGCTGTAGAATTTATGTTTACTTTTGCAAAATGTTGTATCAAGGTGCCAAAGCAAAGGATTAAGTGCTTTTATTTACTCAGTGAAATATTAGGTAACTGGTTATTAGACAATTGCTGTTACAAGAAAAAGAATAAATCTTTTGGCAGAGGCAGCGCAGCTCAGATGAGTCTGGAAGCATGTCATAAGACATTGGCTGTTGCAAGAAACAGCAACAGAATTACTGGGCTACAAGGCTCTCATTAGCTCTGCTATGCAGATCCCTAATCTGAAGTTTTGCTTTCAGTTTTATTTTACCACTGCTGCATCAGCTACCAGTTTGTCTGTCTTACCTTTCCTAACTTCACTCTTTTCCTGAGCCTGTCTCTGCCAGCTCCCAGCTCTGGCACACCTGTGCAAAGATCTTCTTCTTAGCCTTTGAAACCCACTCCTTTGGACAGGAGCTGGTTGTAGGGATGATGCCACTTCTTATATTTGCCTTTGCGCACCCTGTGGGTGGGATGATAATTTCCTGAAAAAAAATCTGACAGTAGAGTATTTCTGCTATTCATTGGTAAAAGAGACTCCATTTCCAATAGAAACACAGAGATCCTTAAGGTTCTGTGCAGTAACTAGTCTTAATGTAAATAAAGTCTCCAGCTTTAAATTCTCCAATGGACCCTTCCAAAGATACCTTCCTTCCTTTCTTGAATTTCTGTTGGTTTATTTATTTAGTAACTTTTCTTTTTTTTCTCAGTTTTGTAGTAGAACGGGATGTAGTCAAATATAAGGAGCAAGGCCAGATCCTGCAATGCATGTTTCACTTTTTTTGATCTAAAGATACACAGTATGTCTCATGATCACTACCATCCTGATTAAATTTTAGTCCTGCAGTCAAGAGAATACATGAGGGTTTGAAAGAGTTTCAGACTGTAGAGGTATATTTAAGGATTTTATATCCTCTAGACTATTTCCGAAAGGGATGCATTTCAGTGGTTGCTGGACCTTAAGCATTTCAGGTCAGATATTGTTATAACACTTTAATTATTTTTAGTTAAAGAAACAATATAAATTGCCTGAATCTGCTAAAAAACACAAGAAGTCTTGGGGGTACTTTTTCTTTTGATAGCTCTTATTTTTATCCTTTTTTAAATTCAGTGAAGATCATAGAATCATAGAACAGATTAGGCTGGAAGGGGCCTTGAAGATCCTCTAGTTCCAACTCTCCAGCCGTGGGCAGAGACGCCTTCGTCTAGACCAGGTTACTCAAAGCCTCATTCAACTGGCCTTGAACACTTCCAGGGATGGGGCAGCCACAGCTTCTCTGGGCAACCTGTTCCAATGTCTCATGACCCTCATAATGAAGAATTTATTCCTAATATCTTATCTAAACCTGCCCTCTTTCAGTTTAAAGCCATTGTCCTTTGTCCTGTCCCTACATGCCCTTATAAAAAGTCCCTGTCTAGCTTGCTTACAGGTTCCCTTCAGGTACTGGAATGCTAGTATATGCTCTGAATTAATTTTCCTCTAAGTCTTCTCTTCCCTAGGCTGAACAGCCCCAGCTCTCTCAGCCTGTCCTCATAGAATATGTGCTCCTGCTCTTTGTGGCCCTCCTATGGGTTCAATCCAACAGGTCCATGTCCTTCTTATGTAGACTAGTATGTGTAAAAATTAAAATTTAAACTATTCCTAACTTAACTTTTAAGGGAGTTCAGTGTAGAAGTCTTATAGAACAGACTACCTCCATACCTCACAAGACTGAAAAATATATATATGTACATGTCTTTGCAACTAACAGAATGAGCATTATGACCTATGACCGACATTGCAGGAAAGCACAAAAAAACCCCAACAAACTACCAAACAGGAGAAGTTAAGTATGTCAAGGAATATAATAACAAGAACTGAGATTTTGTATTTTAAGATTTATTTTTCATATATCAAAACATAAAATAACAAGAACTTAGATTTTGTATTTTAAGATTTTTCAATGTAGAAAACTAGATTTCATTTTAGAATACAAAAAAAATAAATCATTCTGCAGTTTTGTTTCACAGTTCTAATCTATTCAGACTCTACACTGAAATGAAATAAAACTTCAAAAATTAATTTAAAAATATAAATTCCTGGAGCACGTATATTATGTACACTCAAGAGCAATATAATGGCTAACCAACACTGCTAAAAAAGTTTGACATTGAAAATATCTTCCATGGTCTCAAATGGGTTCAAAGTAGAAGGGTTTTGTAATAACAATGTCATCTTGGCTGAAACTACACATTATTTTTATACTGGATTAATGCTAAATGTATGGCCATATTTGATTCATCAGTCAAATTCCAGGCAACTAACTAAATGTTAGTTTTGTAATAAAATATCACACACTGATACTTTGCAAATTCTGTAATATAAATCATTTATATGTGCTGGCAACATAATTGGTCAACTAACCAAGGCCCAGATTCTTTTTTCCAGGCAGTGTCCTAATGCTTATTTATCAAGTTTTAGACACAGCATACGGCCATTAACTGTACTGTTGGTTTGAATGCGTAACTGCTCAATTTGTACGTGTTGGTGTCTATTCTTGAATGTATCCATTTGCCTTTAGAAGCCCCATCTAGAACAGAAAAACCTGTTTGCTAACCAGTTTTCAAATATATTATTGCATAGTTGATGGATAAAGCATTTATATTGAAATCAGAAGATCCAGTTAGTGTCAAGTGCGAATGTTTCCAAATTCATTTCATCCCACTTTATATCACAAATGCTGGCTTTCATCTCCTTTTATAAGGTACACTGAGATTTACGAATAAAAACATTATTCAAGATTTATAATGACAATTTGTGGTGTTTCACGACACGGACTCAAGTTGATGCAGAGACTCAAATTTTCATTTAATATCACCACGCCCTTTTTATCCCCTTGTTCAGTACTTTCCCAACCTACACATACATACAACGTTCAAACTCATTGGTCACTGTGAAACTCTCCAGGTAAATAGTCCAATCACAATGTTGTAGACACTCTCAACCCCCACATCCTCTGGTCTCCGAGACTCCCGCCACAGCTACATCCTGGCCCATCCTCCTGAGGCTTGCTTGTTTACCTTCCCTGTCCTTCAAGGATCCAGTTCATTGCCCCAGGGCTTGTCAAACACCAAGGCCTCAGAACTCATTCCCAAACTCTTTTCCATGCAACTCTTATCACCTTCACTCTCTACAACAATTATCATTCCTCACTTTTAAGAGCTAACTATTTATCTATGGACATTGTGAAAGAGTGGAATGTATATGATGTAGTGATGAATGCAATGTATCCATATGCACACAGTTGCTTATTGGCAGAACAGAGACAATTTCACCTTATTCCTGGATTTATTTACATGAAAAGACATTGTATTTCTCTTATATATGCTACCTTCTCAAAGTACCAGCCATTTTATTGTGCATCCTCCAATAATACTTCTGAAAATAGGTATGTGTGCCACTAACAGATTACTTCCTAATAAAAAAGAAGATGGATATTTTTAACTGCTTGATATTCTGTCCTAGATAGGAGTTTGGCATCTGGTTACTGATGTCTATGAGCATTGGAGGAACTCTGTATCTCATGAAAAGTACTTCATATTTTACAGAATTTGACCTTAGTGTCTTCTTTGCTCAATCAACCAACAACACGTGTCTTTTTCAGTGATATTTTTCAAGCAGGTGTGAAATTCAGTCATATTTGCCAGTGTCTGGCTGCAATCTGGAAGACACTGTTAAGGCATTGCTTCCCTATGAATTGTCTTATAGTTCTGCTTCTTGTATTACCAAGACAGGCCACAGACCTTCATACATTGCTGAGTTCTTCATAACATGAGAATATGTTTACTTTTCCCAAATCCTTAGATAACTCTGAACACAGATTAGTGTAAAATCCAGAAGGTTTGTAGGGGTCACTCAGAAATATTCAGGTATCCAGTTTTTATTTATGCATCTAGCTTCCTCTGCAAGGTTTTTCTTTTTTTCACTTTTTTTGGGCGGCTTGAAGTTTCTGGAACCCAGTTGATAGAAAATCTTGCAGATGATTGAATACTTCTGTAGACTCCTCATGTTCCAGCACTTTTCAAGTGCTTTATCATTTTTTATTTTTTTATTATTTTTATTTTGTAGGCTGTTTCTTGTGATTTTGTGCTTAATATGTTCCTACTCCCTAGTTTATTAAGGTCATAATTTGAACTTTTTTAATAAATAGCTGATCATTTGAACTGTTTATGAATATCCTCCCTTGCTCCCTCAGTGGACAACTTAATCTGAAAGGTATGTTTGTATATAAGATTGATACTGAACTGGAATTTTCAGATTAAATGACTATTTCTTTTGGTTTCTCTTACAGTTCTAGTCTCCCTTCCTTTAAATCTGATGCAGCTGCACTTACCACACAATAGAATTTATAATTCTCTGTAGTTTTCGTTGTTTTATAGTAGCCTTAATATGATGTAAATTCTCAGGATTTTTCACGACATTGTCAAAACAATAAAATATAATGGCATGGAATATGAAGATGTACAAAAACTTTTCTATTTAAAATTTCAATTGGCAAATGTAGTTTTTTATCATACTGTGCTAAGAAAACAATTGAAAGCTGCTTTCAACTTTTGTCCATCTTTCTTGTCAACCGAAATGTGTCAACAAAAATAGTATTTTTAACCTTGATACATCTCATGCAGATTTAAGCTAAGCAAATACAAATACAGCCATAATTCTATATAAAGAAGAAAATATGAATCAAATACTTCTTTAGTTTTGGTTTTGTTTTATTTTGTTTTGTTTTTTTCTCTCCAGAGGTGTCTTTAGAAAAATTAGAAATTTGTTTTGTTTAGAATTTTAGTTATGTTGCTAAATTTCAAATAAATTAAAAAATAGTACAGCTTCTGTTTCTTTAACATAGTCTGCTATAAGTGTTTAAATGTTGGAATTGTTCAGGATTATCTTGAATATAAAAATGCATATATATTGCATTTATTTAAAATGCAATCCTGTTTAAATCACCTGCCTAAATCACATGTGTAAGAGACTTCTAGCAGAAGCTTTAAGTAGACAAGAATTTTTCATTTTCTGAATAATCTTTTTTTCCGGTTAGACTTTTACTGGAAATAATGCTTGGTCAGGAAGTGAGCTGAATATGTAGGTTAAAGTCTGCTGAAGTGGTTATAAAGGTCTTGATATAAGCAAATAATTTGGGATTTACATTTCTTCCTAATTCCTTAACTATTAGTTAAACAAATATATAATCTAAAAAAGTTTTAATAATTCTATATGCAGATATTTTTCATAGGGAAAAATCTTTGAAAGATGGTTGACAAACTTTTAATGGGTAAGCCACTCTTAAAGAGCTGTACTTTCTGATCCATAAACTTTTAGAGTATAAGTTTATCTTTTAGGGAAGTATGACTACCTGCTTACTTATGTCTTAATCTTGTTTAAGCATCAGTCCTCCTAGACTGAACTAATCAAATATTTAGAAGAAATAGTGTTTAGTTCAATAAATCACAACAGGTCATTTTTGATAAATAACAGTCCACCAACAGCTAGTTGACTGCATTGTAGTTATTTGTGGCACAAGACATACTAAAGCAAAGCTAACATCTGGACATAGTTCTAATTAGTTCATTGGTATTCTAGAGTATTTTTTTCTCTTTTTTTTTCCTTCTTTGGGAAAGCTAAGTCAAAATTTCTCATCATAACTAAAGCTTTGACAATCATTAATACTAAGATAGGCTGAGGGTTGGGGAAGAAATGACATGATGAGATCATAGGCTATCAAGGGAAAAACTGAGTTTAGATCTGAAGGTTTATTAACCAACAGCTCTTTTTAACTTTTTTTTTTTTTTTACAATGAGGAGCTGGCTGCTTTGTTCTGTTTCTCTCATAGTGTTGCATGCTTGCTCTGATTCTGTTTAATTTCAAGAAAGGAGATCAGAAAGGACTTTCCAGACAGATGGTGGTGTTGACTGAGTGTTATTTCATATACAAGCTTCGTCACGAATTACATTTGGCCATATGCACTGGCTTTTATATTCCTTTTGGAAATGATTTTAAGTGTAGGAACAGCAAAATCTCAATACATGTCATTTTTCCTCCCTCTGTGGTTATACTAAACGCACCTCTGCAAGGTGTTAATGGAAAAAGTGTCTCAAACCTCATATCACATCTCCATAAGTGTGAGGCCAGCCTCAGCTGTTAAGAGCAGGTCTCCCAAGAGAACTAGTTGTGTAAAAGATGAAAATTAACTTATATCAAGAGATTAAATTGAAATGAGACATGTAAGTTCAAATTGGTATTTGAGCCGGATACACTACATGAATTATCCTCAAAAAACCTGCCTCTCTAAAAAGTAGAATGGCATAGAAAACAGAAATATTTTCAATTTATGAGCTGTAATATTACTACTTCCTTCTCCTTTTAGTAACATGGAATGTGATGGTTGTGATTATAATTCATTATACACAAAAAAAGTCAAATAAGCAAAGTACTATATTCAAACAGTGCACATACAGAGCACTGAATGCTATATTCAAAAGGTAAGGGTTTAGTTTCACAGCAACACCAACCAAAGGTAGGGCAGACAGGTTAAATTAGTTATTGTAAATCTATATACAGGGTACAGGACATCAGGCACTCCTTAGCTGATGTAATCAGGAAGAAAATGACTTTGTGCAGATTATGCCTTATTTCACCTCTACAGGTGATACTTAAGCTTCCATGAGGCTTAACTGGAGAGATAAAGCAACCAGACAAGACCACCAGGTGAGTCCTAACCTGAGTCATATTTTTTAAAAAGCACCAATTATTTTAGAAGCAAGATGTCATTTGCCAGACTCCTAACAGTTTATGCATCAAGTCATTGAGTATGGCAAAAGAGGACTAGGGAGTCCATTTTCCCTACTTGAAAATGTTATATTACCCTTTTTCCAGTCATCAGGAACTTCACCTGACTGCCACAGTTTTTCAAATATGATGGACAGTGGCTTAGCAACTTCATTTGTCAGCTCCTTCAGGACCCGTTGATGGATTTCATCAGGTCCACAGACTGTGGACATTCAGGTTCTTAAAATGGTCTTGAACCAGGTCCTCTTCCAAAGTGGGCCCAAGGTCTTCATTCTCACAGTCCCTGCGTCTGGCTTCCAAGACCTGGATGGTGTGGTCAGAGCCTTTGCCAATGAAGACCGAGGCAAGGAAGTCATTAAAAACCTCACCCTTTTCCAAATCCAGGGTAGCCAGTTCTCCTGGTAGCTTCTGGAGAGGGCCCACATTGTCCCTAGCGTATGTTATATTTTCTATTCATTGAGTGCAGTGAGAAAACTAAAGCTTCTGTGTACTATGCAGTAATTTTGGGGAATGACAAGTAGCTTTCAAGAAAACATTAGGCAGCCTCTGAGAAGCTGATAAAGTTTCATCAGATTCTTAAAACTATTGCAATAATATTATTTACTGCCTTCTATTAATTATCAGGCTCATTAGATTTTGGTTCTTTTACTTTTGGTGATGCATTTGTTTGGAGGGTTTGTGTATTTTACATGATTTGTATTACTTGTTTGTGGGGTTTTTGCACCAAGCTCAGTGTAAATGACCTTATCTCATCCTGGACAGATTATTGAATCTGTTTTTCTCTCTCATGGGGTTGATATACTTGACCTGTTGCCAAGTCACCTTGTTTTTTAATTATTCTATTAGCAGTGCTAACATTATACTGAATATGCATCTTGGAAAGAGAGGCGTGTGTTAATGTTATCATTAAATTACTTACATTAATTGAAGAGGAAATGTATTCTTCTTGGTAATATAAGCTGCAAAAACCTGTAAAGAAGACAACATTGAAGGGATAAACCAAAAGGACCTTTCTAGACAGTCATATTTTGTTATGTAGTTTATCATAAATATCATGAAATTTGTTAACATCTGTTTACATAGTTTACACATTTTTCCAGCCCCTTTCTTCCTTCCTGTAGAGGAACAGAAATTTCATAAATTCTGATCTCTGAAGTGGAAAAAATTAAACCAATACTTCATGCTTTTACACAAAACTGTCTTTAAATTTTTTACACAAGACTCTACCTTAAATGCCTTGTCATCAGCTTGATAATAGATGGATGCTCTTCTGAGAAAAGCTGAAAAAAAGTACCTAAATTACTGTCAAAAATCCAGGTGGGGGGCATAGAGGTCAACCTGCACTCACAGTTCTTTGTTTCCTCAAGTATAAAACAATTGGCATCCTTTTTTCAAACCTTTAAAATGCTATGCGATTGAGGGAAGACTGATTTGACCATCATATCTGTATTGCACAATGAATGTGGATGTCACATAGCTGGAGAATTAATCAGGACAGAGAAAGCCTAGCTGGAGTCTCCTCCTGACTGCCTCAATGTGTGGTAATCTTGTTTCTAAAGTAAACACAATGAACATTTTTCCAGAAGAGATGTTTTAATAGGTATAAACACAGTCAAATATTAGCTAAAGTGCTGTCTGAATGATGGTGTCTTTAATTCCCTGGTATTTTTAAAAATTAATTTCTGTCTTCACTTTTTTCAGTTAGTGAGGAATAGCTCTTCCACCAGCCAGCCCTGAGACTTGCCTCTGAATTCCAAAACTGTTCTTTCCAGTCTATGCTCTGGTTTTGTTCCTTTATATAAGGTAAGCAAACACTGATGCGCATTGCATTGAGCAACTAAAAAATATACCTGCGGGTGAGTCTGCAAGACTTAAACTGTTGCTTTCCATTTTTACAGCGTGAACTGGCTGAAATTAAAACTCAGTGGAAGCTTATAAATTAAATTTCAGGATATTGTTTTCAAAATGTCTTTTGTAGATGGGTGTGTAATGAGATGTGTTGTTTTCCTGCACTTACTCCTTATATTAATGTTCCAGTTTTGATTTTATAAATATTTACTGCTTATTATCATGACACATTGGTTTCCTCAAAGCCAAAGGGAAATCCGCTCTGGAAAAGAAAGGAAGTGAGGTTTGAGTCTCAGCTCTCCTGTACTTCATACTCTTAAGACCTTAAGCAAAAATTCTTAAGCATTATTTCTGCACTAACTCTTGCAAGACTCAATTATCAATTTTGCATGGTCTATGTGAAATAAATTCACCTAAATTCAAAAATACCTGTAAGTTATTTTCAAGGTCAGATATAAAATATTAGTCAGATTAGTAATCTAAATCCTGAACTAGTTGCCAAATTAATAAAGAAAAGACTAAACATGTAAACTCATGCTGGTATTCATTTCAGTCCAATAGGGAAAAAAAAAATAGATCTTTATTTCCATAAATCATTGCACTTGTCCTTGTTGCAAAATGTTCTTTATGGCCAAAGATCTACACATAAGTAAGCATGTAACATACTACTCTGGACAGTTACAGGGTAACAAGGACTTAGGAAATCCTGTTATTGAACTGAAACATATATATATATAAATATAAAATTAATTGTTAAATAAACAGCATAGTTCAAACTAATCATTAATGCTGTTTTAACAGGTGAATTAAAAAAAATGCACATGTTCTAGTGACCAACCTTTTTCAATGGCATCATAGAGTTATTTATTAAAACAAAATAACAAAGTCTCAGAAATATCTTGATCACTTAGATTACTACCAGTTGCCTAGGGAAAAGAGAACTGATACAAGTATGGCACCTATAAATCAATGGTAGATAATATCACCAGAGAGAGTAATAGAAATTATTACTCTAATGATAATTAATACCAGAGTACCATGGTGGAAATAGGATTTTTTATCTATCTAGAGTGTTGAAGTAAAGTGAAGACCTCAAGTGATAGAGCTATGCTGTTGGACAAACTCAGAGCACATACTAAGCTGTAACAATAACAGGGAATAACGAATCTGGAACTTCTAGTAAACAATAATGACAATTTAATGAAGAAACTAAAGCTTCATATACATTAGTAAGTTGTGGCGCTGTGAACAGCAATGACCCACAAAACACTACTGTAAATGATGCCTAGAACTGTGTTTTACAGTACCAGCCATATTACCTTTATTTTGATCTGAAGCTTTCTAAATTAAAGTAAATAAATTATTAGCAATCTGCTGCACTAGTGAATATGAATTGGGTAGCTTGTCAATGAGCATCAGTTTGGATCTTAGCTGTTTGCTTTCTCTGTAGTTTTTCTTTATGATAGTCTACTCACTCACAGAATTAATAATAATTGAAATGGTAACTGTAACAAAAATATGAGATTTAATATAAAACCATGTACTGTATTTCAGCAAATTTGAAAAGAAGTAATTTGGTTTGGGGTGTGCTTGAATAGTGACTGTCCCTAATGTTAATTCAGGAGATTCATAAGCATACTGTAGTTGCATAAATACATGATTTGATAGGTATATGTGGCTCTTTGAAAGAATATGGTGAAATGTGATTTCTTACTGAATGTGATGTTGTTTTTACAACTTCATTATATTGGTAATAATAATGAGCCATAAGCCTTCACAGGTCTCTGTAAAAAAAGAAAGAAAGAGCACTCGTAATGAAAAGCCTTTTGAAGGAGAAATAAGAATGTTAGCTACATAATTTTACATAATGAGTGTGTTGTTTGTTTTCTTTGTTGTTGTTTGTTGTTGTGTTTTTTTTTCTAAAAGTACATAGACATATATATGTACAAAATATGTCCCACTCTGAGAAATGGAAATTTAATTTACATTCTTTTTCTTCCTCAAACCAGGTTGTATTGTGTTCTATACCTGAATAGTTCTGTCAGCTCCAAAGAACTGTATATAATAAAATTTCTTAGTACAAATTAAGTGCCCTAAACATGCCCTTTTCCTGTATGCTTGCTAATAGGTTACTTTGAAGATAAGCATAATCAGGTTTTGTCACTGAAATCTGGAGTTATTCTAGGTGTTTCAGAGAAGATCAAACTCTACAAAGAGAGGAAGTAAAGGACAGGAAAAGAGCAGATATGCCATAGGCTAAATGGGACAGTAATTTGTCAACACGTTTTTGTGACACACAGAATACACTGATTTTAAGAAAAGGTATTAGGTGTGGGATTTTTTGCCAAATAAATAAGCTTTACCTGTGGCACATTAAAGTCTGAATTTCTTCAGCACTGGAGTGAGGTATTCGAGTTATGCTTGAGTAAAGAAGAAATAAATGTGTCTATTTTTTCTCTTGCTACTGCATAATAAATTATTGATTTAAATCTGCATAATTGTTATCAACAAAATAAACCAAACTTCTCTCACAAAGACACTCAAATCAGCTAGGATGTATAGATAATTTTAATACATAAACGATATTAAAATATTTTTTAATGTATGGGTAAAAGTCCTCATGAAGAGAGTGATGTGTTCGAGGCAAAATATTCACCAACTTAATTCCTTTTAATAATGAATACATTGCTTGCATTTTTGTTAATGCAAGCATTTTAGAATCTTGATGTGGAAATTAGGTGCAAGGAATGATAGAAATGAACAGAAAAAAAAGTAGATGGAATTAAGGCAGAAAAATTATGAAAAAATGACTGATTCACTGAAACTGTCAAGTCATAAATTTAAATGAAATCTGAAGTGTTAGAAAAAACACTATGGAAAATAAAGTTTTATTTGAATTGTTATAATTTCACATCTCGTGCTTTGATATACTTCCTTTTTTAATTTTTAGAAATAAACGTGTTTTCGCATTTTTTCCCAATAAGTCAGATAATTGTATGTTTCAAATAGCTCTGAGAAAAAAACCTGACATACTGTGAAAAAATCTGGAGGGGGAAAAAAAAAAACAAAAAAATAACCAACAAACCAAACTCCCAAACAATCTTTCAGAAACTTACAAAAATAATATTTACTCTTTGAAATCAGTTTTGCTAAAATTTGCTAAAATTGGCAAATTGCTGCATGGGGAACAAACAGAAATTGGAGATCTGTGTGCTGTGGTTGCTTTGAGATGAAAGAGATGTGGTGGGATAGGTCACACAGCTGGAGTGCTGCACTGAGTGGATATAGGGTGTTTTTAGGAAGAACAAGCTGGGAAACTGAGGACAGGGAGTCATCCTTATGTGAAGAAGCAGTGGGAATGCATGGACCTCTACATCAGGTTCGGTGAAGAGCCACTTAAGAGTTTAGGATTAGGGGGGAGACGAACAGGATGGTATTATGGTAAGTAGTTTGATGACAGCTTCCTGGCACAGATGATCCAGGAACAGATAAGACACTCTTCTGTACCTGATATTTATAAAAATAAGAAGTACTGGTGAGAAATTAAAAGGTTAGGGCAATCTTGCCTGCAGCGCTTATGAGATGGTGGAGTTCAAAATCCTGGGGTGAGAAACAAAGGCAAAAAGCACGATCACAGCTTGAGCTTTGATAGATTAGATTTAGGCCTCTCTAGAGACTTTCTTGGAAGAATGTTATGATATGCAACTGTGAAGAGAAAAGGTCCAGGAAGGACAGCTGGTTTTCGAGGGTCACCTCCTCCAAGCTCAAGAATGGTCCATCCTGAGAAAATCAAGCAAAGATGGTACAAGGCTTGTATGGATTATCAAGGAGATCCTGAAAATATACAAAAATAAGAAAGGAAGTGTAGAAAAGCTGGAATAAGCATCTCATGACCCAAAAGGAATAAAAAGTCACTCTCAAAGTCTGAGGGAATGATTTAGAAAGTCAAAAACAATCCAGAGCTGAATCTGGCAAAGGACATGAAGGGTAACAATAAAGGCTTCTACAGTTATATCCCTAAAGAAATGCCTTCAGGAAGTGAGTTACAACATTAACAATCATTAGATAGTGTTTAACACAAGTCATGCAAGTGGCGTGACAATACATATTGTGTTATTTAACCATTCTGTAAATATATTGGTAAAGGAAAGTGAAACTGTTTCTTAGGCACTGAATCAAGCATAAATAATGAGAAGGAAAGAAGATTAATTCAAAGATCTTGTTAAATCTTTAAAAAACAGTCAAATACTTAAAACTCCGTGGAAGCATTTAAGCAACAAGTGACAGGACAAGAGGTAACAGTCTCAAGCTGCACCAAGGGAAGTTTAGACTGGATGTCAGGAAAAATTTCTTCACTGAAAACACGGTCAGGTACTGAAACAGGCTGCCCAGGGAACTCATGGAATCATCAACCCTGGAAATGTTCAAAAAATGCGTAGACCCCTCAGTGACATTGTTTGGTGGTGGACTTGGCAGTCCTGGGGTAACGGTTGAACTTGATAATCTTAAAGTTTTTTTCCAACCTAGCTGATTTTACAGTTCTATGATTATGTCACCATTCTTCTACATAGATAGATTCTCTGAACGATATGCTATAGGTTCTTTGTTATTAATCAGGCTGATCATATACCTGTTGATTGTTGCAATGTGCAAGAAATACAAAAATAAGAAATTATGGGGAATTTATTGCATCTTGGATGGCTTGCTTGGTAAGGATCAAATGTCCTTACAAGTAGGTAAGGACAATACTAAGGAAGAAAGAGAAACTTGCCACAGCAAGGAAACAGTTGAAACAGATTAAATCGAAGTGGCATCACATAATGTCTAAGAAATGCAGAATTACATCCAATAATCTCAGATACTACTGGAGATGCTGGTGCAAAATGGAAAAAGGAAAATTAACATAAAAAACTAAAGGAACAACTTCACATATAAAGAAATAAAAGACTGAATGGTGTTAGAATTTGCTGGCTTAGCTGAAAGCCACAATAATGAGGAAATTAAGCTGACCTTTTCTTTACAAAAGAAATGCTGGGTGAAGTACTTTAGAGAAAGTAATTGGTGTAATAGCTAAATTAATGGCTGGAAGCCAACAAATTTTAAGTTAATGAATGGAAGTCAACAGCTCTTACTATCTGTGTCTTGCGTATATGTGTACGCATGTTTGTAGTACAGAAAAGTATAGTCAGTTCATAGTCTTCTATGAGCTCAGTCTTCCTTTTAAGTGTATGTGAGGACATTAGCACTGATCAGAAAACTATTCTGGCTTTAATTTTTAGATAAGCCATTTTTATATGTTTATGTTTTAATATGCTTACCATAGTTTTATAAGCAAGTTAGATAATGCATACATTATCTGACTTAGAAAATCATATTCAGAGAAGAAAGAAGTTATGGCATGTAGATAATTTTCAAGTATTTACTGAGTAGAAGAAAAAACAAGGGAGATGAATTACAAATAGAGATGCTTTGAAAAGACTGGTTATTTTTTGGTTAAACAAGGTTAGTTTTTGAAATTTGGGTCCTGAAGTCTATTTAAAATGTACCTGTAATAATGTCATTTAATTAAAATCCTTGCAAATTGCTTCGTTCTTGCTTACATCAGTTACATCAAGAAAAATGAGTCTGCTTTTCTAAGGTTTCTTCAAATGATCTCAACACTGTCTGATAGATAATATGAGAGAATTGTAGAAATTGGTAAGTTAAAGATAGAATTATTTTGGAGTTTATAGGAAATTCTTAAATTAAGTTTCTGAATAATTAATAAGCAGTTAAGTAAGTACCAAGATTTCTAAATATACATTTAAGCTCTGTATTGAAACATATACATTTACCACATACTTTTGAAGTGATTTCATTAGCTATAATTTGTTCCAAACCCAAGCCAGGTCATTAATAACTGAAACTGTCTGTTGTCTATGATCAGACTTCAGTGAAAAGACTTGAATAAGCATATTTCCAAATCCTGAATCTCCCAGGGATTCAATACAACTAAGCTAGTATGATCACCTGCTCTTTAAAGATAATTCCACTAATACCTCACATGAATTGGCAAGGCTGAAAATATTCTACCATTCCCTTTTGTCTTTATCTTGTTTATAAACAGATGATTGGAAAGCAAGCTTTAAATTTATCAGGACTACTGGTTTCATTTGAAATACAGAAGCAGGGCAGTTCAGTTCACATGCAGTAGTAAACCAGAATTTTGACTTAGAATCTCTTTTAAAAGTAGTGTGCTTTCTTTTTTATTTAGCGTATGAGAGAGGAGGAGAAAGTCACTGTGACATGGAAATGATTAAGAGAAGAAACACTGATTCATAAGCATGTGCTAGGTATCATGTTATGAAATGGATCAATAAAGAGTTATGTGTTTTCTGCATAAAGCTGATGATACACCAGAGAAAACATGTAATAGCTGTATAATATTGACTTACGTAATATACATTATATATCCACTGCAGTAGCAGTTCAGTGTGGGGGATGGTTTAAATTGAAACACTTGGTCTTGGACTAAATGGTGGCAGAAGAAATCCTCTTATGGAACGTAACTGATTTAAGACCTTAAATAACTATTAAGTGCAATTCTATCTGTATCCAAAGCCTAAATTCATTGACATAGCAGAATCTTGGCATGCATGAAACTCCATACCTATGTTTGTAATGGGAGTTAAGTAAATGGCTGGGATTTAAAACGGACACTAAGAATTTGCTAGAGGGAGAATCTGAATAGGACCATGATTAGTTCATGAACAGGACCACCTGGTCTTGGAAAGCAGTACATTTATTATCTAGGTTCATATCAAAAGCAGGATTTTTGAGTCATCATGAACCCCTGACTGTGGATTACATCTTAAAATTTCTGACCAGAAAAAGATGAGTACCTCAATAACTATCTATTAAATGTAATTAGACCGCTTTCTAAATTTATGAGCTTTTGGCTCTAGTCTTTCAGTTAAAACCCTAACATTAAGTCTTGCTGAAAAAATCTTTGTTTTACCAAGATGTATATGATGCTGAAGGCATAGTGAAGTATGGCATGATGCTACATGCTTATAAACACTGGGTATTGTGGTTTGTTTTTTTGTGTGTGTGTGTGTTTTTGTTTGTTTGTTATTTTGTTTGTTGTGGGGTTTTGGGGGGTTTTTGTTTGTTTGTTTGTTTGTGTTTTTCCTTAAAGAGAGGACAGAAACCAAATAAGGTATCATGTGAGAGAACCCCCAAGACAGCAGATATTTTAATATGGGGAGAAGCTGAGACTTCATTTGTGCCACACTGACAGATGGGAGCGGGGTGGTATAGCCAAGCGTCTGCATTGGGTAAGAAAACTTTTTTAAACTGAATTAGATCACATTTTTCCTGCAAAAGCAGGTGGCTGTGTAAGATATTACAGTTCAAAGAAAACCCAGAGTGACACAAGAGGCCATTTCCCTTAGTAATGAATCTGGTTATGTAAGATAAAAGTAAAATGGGTAGCTTTTCAGTTGCCTGAAATAAAGCTGAATTAGTCTGCAACAGGCCTTACTAAAATGGACTGACCAGTTCTATGCCTTTGAAAATGCCTTTATAAAGGACATCAGGGACAATAATGGATTGCACCCCTGCAACCATTGTGTCATATATTTATCTGTAATTTAACATCATTCTGTCTAATGCTGGATGGAAGCTGCATCTTCCATGAAGTGCATTTTCAACTTAGATGTAATTTGTTATTGAACAGGTTAACAGCAAATAACTTTTTTTTAAGGCAAAAATTTATTCATAAAAATCCCATTAAATTGAATTTCAAACAGTAGGTGAAATGATGGGGAGTTGAATTAGAAATTGAATATATGAAAGCGACATTAATGAGCAGATTTAGATTGGCAGCCCTGAAAAAAACAGAGCTGCCTCTTCACATAGTAAGGGGTCAGTGGCTGCATTTCTTGCCAACATAGTTGTTCTGTTCAATGAAGTGAAAAGGTAGTTTTGTTTATGAGTGTTTGCATTTTTGGTGGCATTGACCGTGAGCATGCCAATAAAACACTATATGTCAATTAGTTTCATATATTCAGCCTGGAGAAGAGAAGGCTGCATGGAGACCTCATAGCAGCCTGCCAGTATCTGAAGGGGGGCCATAGGGATGTTGGGGAGAGACTATTCATCAGGGACTGTAGTGACAGAACAAGGGGTAACGGGGTCAAACTTAAACAGTGGAAGTTTATACTGGATATAATGAAGAAATTCTTTACTGATAGGGTAGTGAGGCACTGGAATGGGGTGCTCAGGGAGGTTGTGAATGTTCCATCCCTGGTGGTGTTCAAGGCCAGGTTGGATGAAGCCTTGTGTGACATCGTTTAGTGTGAGGTGTCCCTGCCCATAGCAGGGGGGTTGGAACTACATGATCTTAAGGTCCTTTCCAACCCTAACTATTCTATGATTCTATATAAAAATGTATTTCACAAATTTTATTACCTAAGTATCTATAACAAAATACTAATAAATTAATATACTGTATCACAGACAAGAAAAAAAAAAACAACCAACAATGCTTCCCACATTTTCATCTTCTCAGGACAAATTCTATGAGCAACTTTTGAATACATGTGCTGAGATGTGCAAAACTCCAGGATGTATAAAAGCATATTGGTTGACTTTACGTCATATTTGAAAAGTCATGTCAGCAGGTGAAGTCCCCAGGTGTGTACTGAGACTAATACTATTTAATATCTTCAGCAATGACATAGATAGTGGGATTGAATGCACCCTCAGCAAGTTTGCTAATGACATGAGTAGTGCAGCTGGTTCACTTGAGTGAGGGGATGTTATTCAGAGGGACCTTAACAGGCTTGAGTAATGGCCTGCATAAACCTCATGAAGTTCAATAAGGTCAGTTTCAAGGTCCTGAACCTGCTTCAGGCAATCCCTGATATCTATACTGACTGGGTGAAAAACTGATTGAGAATAGCCCTGCAGTGAAGGATTTGGGGATAATGGCAGATGAAAAATAATGTATGATCTGGCAGTGTGCACTTGTACCTCAGAAAGCCAGTTGTAGCCTGGGCTACATAAAAGAAGCATAGGAAACAGGTCAAGAAAGATGATTCTCACCCTCTACTCCAATTTCTTAAGAACTCATCTGAGGACTGAATCCAGCCTGGGATCCTTAGTACAAGACAGACATGGATCTGTTAAAGCAGGTCCAGGGAGAGTTGGGTTGTTCAGCCTGGAGAAGGGTCCAGGGAGATCTTTTTGTGGCCTTTCAATACTCAAAGGGGCTTACAAGAAAGGCAAAGTCTTTTTACCAGGATCTGTAAAACAAGGGGAAATGGTTTTAGACTGCAAAAGGGTGGATTAAGATTGAATGTAAGGAAGAACTTTTTTATGATGAGGGTGGTGAGACACTGGAGCAGCCTATCCAGAGAAGGAAAATTTGAAAAATTAGTTGGGAAAAAGTGGGTCACGTATTTATTTTTCTCCACAAGAATAGACAAGAGAGTTTCTTTTATTCTCCATGGAGTTTAGAGAGCTCTTGTCACAAAAGGTGATTGTTCACTAAGTGTTTAGTCCACTTGAAACTCTTTCATGTTTATTAAGTAATTAAGGAGTTTTGCTCCTTAGCAACTGCCATTTTTTTTTATTTTTTAATTACTACGTTAACTTAATGCAAATTGCTCCCATGATGTATCATTATTTAGAACAGAAAAAGTTGAGCATGTGATCATTAATTGTTATAAACTGGCCGTGTTTCTTACAAAGTTGTGCTCCATTTCTCTAAGGGTTTGGGGGAGGGCAGGGCTTGATTGTTTGGCTGGGATTTTTTTAACTTTGTTAATAAAACAGTGATCTGGATTACTTTTTTTGCAGAATCAATGTGGCTATTGGTAGCTATTCATCATAATTCATAGCTCAGTAAACAATTCCCTTTTCTAATTTACCAGATATTTGCTTTGTCACTGTGTATGTGGATGAAAAGCACTTCCATATAATCTCAATGTCTTTATATAATCTCAGTGTCTTTGATACGAGTAGTTTATACAATAAACAATAGTGCACTCAGTAGGGAAAACCATTTGTTGAACACAATAAATTCTACCAAGCCATACTTATGACAGGAATTCCGCAGCATAGTACAAAAATTATTAACTCAGACCAAGACCTGTCCAATCTCCAGCGATTTGAGTGGAATTAAGCTACTGCTAAATTTGGCCCATTAACTTCTTTATGGTTTCTGCTGTGCATATCTTTGTACATTCTGTATTTGAACATTTTATTACCAAGATTAATAGTCTCTGCATTAAAAATCCAATAGCATGACAAGGAACGGCTGTCATATGCAAAAAGCATAAACTCATTAAAAACTAGTTTGACACAGTGGTTTGTGCTACTCAGGGACTGATTTCCTGACTCAAGCCTATTACTTGCTGTACCGGCAAAATGTCAGATATTCATGGGATTTCAGACAGACCCTGTCAGCTCTCTGCACACTGTCATACCTAGTATCTGCAAATATTATCTGCAGATTACTTTTTCTTATTCTAAAAAATTACTGTACCTTCCTAAAAAATTACTGTACCTAAAATAAACTGCTGTACTTTATAGTGTAGGAATTTATGTAGCAATATAACTAGATGGCTCCAAAGATTTTTGGAAGCTTGAGATGTTACTTTGCTGTTACTATGATGTTACTTGTCCCAAAAGCTAAAAAGGGTGTAATCTTCACTGGATTAGTGAAGAAATAATTGACTTACATGTGGGGTTTCCATCCTTTATTTATTCTGTTAGGTTCCTATTTACACTATTTCACAAGAAGTTATGGTCACTGTTGAGACAGAGTAGAGACATTTAGATAGACCTTTAGGAACATGTGGAATATTTTGCCTGTCATCACTTCTGATGGTGTTTGTTGGGTTTGGTTGGTTTGATACTGATTTCAGTGCTGCTACCTCTGTGTTTTACCTTTAATAAACGAATTGTCTTCACTCAGTTTTCAAAATGGTTTATTTGCATTTCTGAGCAGAGCAATACATAGCTTTAATGGTTACCAGGGAAACAAACAGAGTTCTGCATAAGGAACAAATCTGAGAGCTAAAATACCACTGTTCCTGCTTTACATTAATTTTGCTTATTTGCACATAACTACAGAGGACTCAGAAGAATTGTGTATCAGGACTTTGAATAATTCCCGCACACACTTTTGTGCCATTGTAACTTTTTTAAACACACATTTTCTTGTAGCTCATTATTTGATTATGAAGTAATACAGCTGGTGTTCCCATTTATGATATTTTAATGAAGGATAGCAATGTATTAATTGTTTATCTCTTTACTGTAGTGCACTTTGTGAATATCTGTTCAATTATAATAGTGAAAAGAAGTTGAAAATGCAGTTTATCGCTGAGTTCTACAAAAATAATTTGCTTCTCATCACTTGAATGAAAATAGAAATATTAAACCCCCAACTGAAAGAAGACTATTTGACATAGCTTGTGCAGAGCAGTTAACTTGCACTGAACTTACCTAGCAATTCATCAAAACCTCTAGAAAACATGGTACCTATTTTCCAATATCTTGCCCCCATACATAAAATAGGAAGACAGACTGGCAAACCCTGCTATAATGCACTTCTTTTGCACCTGTCATTACTCTTGCTCTATATGACCAATTGCTAGAAAGTCAAAGCACAATAGGGATTTGTTTAGAGAAGAAAGGATTTGAGAAAGGAAAGAACCTCAGCAGACAGAAAAAAACAGGACATGGCAATATAATATCCATGCTTGATACTGCTTCACTACTACTTAACAAACTTTGAAAGCACCCAAACATTCACTGGATTCTAAAAAATCAAAGAGCTAAGAGACAAGCCCGTAGAAGATGACCTGCCAGTCTTCAGTTCTAACTTATTTACTTTCATTAAAAGAGCTGAATCCAGCATGATTAATTTATAAAACATTCTAAATGAATGTAAATTAGTTCTAGCATGCATTTTACTTCTCTGTCAGATTTTCTTTTCTGTACAGCTGATATACAGTGATAATAAGTAGCATATTGTACCCCATGTTTCGCCAACTATGTTTTTCAGAATTTTTAGTCATTTATTGTTGGATATATTTACATGCTACAGTCACACATGTCATCTTGATAACAATTTTTTGATATAGTTTTTACTTAGAGGGTAGAATTCATATTTTGCAGAGTTTTTCCTTTTAGCATCTGTATTCTAGATAACATGAAAACTTGAATCTGAACTCTTCTGAAATGTGGACCTACATTCAGGCTCTGGAAGCTGGCAGATAAGGCTGATAGGCAGCTCTCAACCATCTTTGAAAGGTCATGGCAATAAGGAGAGTTGCCCAAGGACTGGAAAAAAGCAAATGTCACCCTAGTCTTGAAAAATATCAAGAAGGTGGACCCCTGGCAAGTCAGCCTCACCTCAATCCCTGGAAAGCTGGTGAAATGACTCATCCTAAAAGCCATCTCTAAGCACATGGAAGACAAGAAGGTGGTCAGGAATAGTCAGCATGGATTCACAAAAGGGAGGTCATGCTTAACCAGCCTGATTGACTTCTGCAATGGAACAGCTGGCTGGATAGATGAGAGAACAGTGGATGCTGTCTACCTGGACTTCAGCAAGGCTTTTGACACTGTCTCTCATGACATCCTGGCGCGCGTTAGGGAAGGTTGAGGGAAGTAATACTTCCTCAGTGCTCAGCCCTGGTGAGGGCTCAACTGGAGTACTGTGTCTAGTATCCTTTGGGAGAGTGCAAACACTACCATAAAGAAACTCATCTTCTGAAAAATACAAGTTGGCAGATAGAGACCATTCAGGACAGATGGAGACACAGGTATTCAGTACCTTCAAAACCTCTGCTATGTTTCCTTTTAACAATTCATCATTTATCACTCTTGCACATATTATCACCTTTTTTATTATTACTTTTAAGTTTTCCCTTTTGTGGGCTGTATTTTTTATTTCAATTATTTTTGTTGCACTCTCCTTGTTTCCAAGATTATAATGAGAAAAAGTATAAGGGATCCCAACATTATAAGGAGTGCATCAGGTGCCTAAGCGTAAGTACTTAGTTCTGCTTTAGAAGTATGGAATAGCACTAGATATACAAGATATTGAACAGGACCAGCAGATATAACAAAAAAGTCCCAGACCCTCCTGGAGCAGCAGCTAGTGGCCAGGCAGAGCATATTAGGGAACTGATTTTCTGGTTTCCATTTCAGTGAAGTTAAAAGTGTGATAAATACCTTTACATACAAGGTTTATTTTTGTTAGATACCATGGCTCATGAAAAGCCCAGATGTGAAGGTGATGTGTTTAAAGAGGCAACTTTACTGTAGTGAATTATACAAGTAATAGTGGATATTGTATGTGACAGCAGTATTCCACTAATATAGTTCTGAACCACAGTAATTCATGTACCTCAGAATTGGTTTGCCTTACAATTTTTGAGTACTACTGTTTTAAAGCTTTGTGAATATTTCAGAATCACTCCCTGTTTTGCTCCCTAGTACTAATTCCCAAATTGTTCATATGCACAGTGCCCAGTAACCCTTCTGGAGGGGAACAATATCTTCCTGTCTCTAAATAAAATCTAAAAGTGGTTTGATGGATTGGATTATTTCAGCAAGCACTCTGATAAACAGTACTGGCAGAACCAAGCCACATGTCAGTCAGCTGCATAGCCCCAGTGGGATTGTTCTCAAGAGCAGGTCATAAACACAGTACAGGTTAGAAGAAATCATGAGTTAAAAGGTTGCTGAAATGTTCACACATACTTTTGAAGAGTGACAAGGTTTTTGGTTGAAAAAAGTGTAGAAGACAGTGAAAACAGTGAATGCCTCATTAGTTTTGGTTATTAGGAAAAATAGTGATTTTATTTAACCAATTTGTGTTGAAATATTTGTATGTTGATCAATTTCTTTGCCTCATGATTGTGCCCGGTAACATCAAAGAACCGATCTTCCTGGAAGACATGTTGAAACATATGAAAGACAGAGAAGAGAGTAGAGACAGGCTTTAAACTGAAAGAGAGTAGATTTAGATTGGATATGAAGAGGAAATTTTTTAGAATACAGCTGGTAAGACACTGGAACAGGTTGCCTAGAGAAGCTGTGGATGCCCCATCACTGCAAGTGTTCAGAGTCAGGTTAGACTGGGTTTTGAGCAACTAGTGAAAGATGTTCCTGGCCATGGCAGGGAGTTGGTCTAGATGATCTTTAAAGCTCAATTCTGATCCAAACCATTCTATGATTCTACATTCTATATTGTTCCTAAAAGAAATAAAATATTTTTGCTTGGAAATAGATAGAGGAATTTAATGGATATCCATTTTTACTTCTCTGATTCAGTCTAACTATTAAGCATTATTAAACAGAGTTTTCCTACCATTGGGAATAAAAGGAAATTAATAAGCTGTCTACTACAGCTAGAGAGAGGAATAAAGAGTAATTGGAAGTTGTTTAAAAAAACTCAACTCTTTCAGCAGGTCAAAATTTTGAGTTTATAACATCACCTTTCCAAATAACTACTGAAGATGTTACTGAGTGGTGGAAAAATGAAATCTCTGAATACAATAGACAGAAAAAGTAGAAGAATAATAGTCCCCTTAAAATCACTTTGACTTCATTATCGTTGCAAATTAGAATTTGATTCACTGTGGCTGACATACTATCAGAGCTCTACCATAAATCTCTATATTTCTTGTTGAGAGTGTCAATTTTTATAGTTTTAAAAACTTTATTCTATCTCACAATGGAATGCCCTTAAAAGAATTCAACAGTGTGGTCTAAGAAAGCTGAACATTAATGATCCTCTTTGCTCCATGGCAAAAATGACAGAATTTGGTCCTGATTAAAAACACTGTAAGAACACTGTTACATTTCCAGATATAAAACAAAACTCAGCAGAATTTCATAGTTTGATGCCATGGCTTAAGGACCAATGGTTGTTACAGATCACCTTCTGTCTTACAACAAGCTAAATAATACATTTGCCACATGTGCAGGAAAATTAGCAAATTTCAACAGATACCTTTAAGTGTCATAATATTTTCCAATGCCAAAATCATTCCCTAAGTACTAGAGCCATTAGGTCTGTTTAAATTATTTTTTGGTCAGTGTTTGCAACAAATATTGAAACTTGAGTACAGGTATATATTTATGCATATGAGTCACACTGGTAAATGTTTAAATAAGCAACTTTCCTATGCAAAAATTATTTACTAAAACACATATGGTATTTTCATTTTGTTTTGGAAGAAACTTAGTAACTTGGAATGGTAAAGTCAAAATTCTGGCAGAAAATTGAATATCTATTAGGAATTTGTTTGCATATGCTGCCTCATGTCATCTAAGATGTGTGTTCTGAATTCAGTATGCATCCTGAATCATGCACAAAAGCTGTCCTTTACACTATACCACTTCAAACTTGCATAAGAACTATCCTTCCTTCCTTCCTTCCTTCCTCCCTTCCTTCCTCCCTCCCTCCCTCCCTCCCTCCCTCCCTCCCTCCCTCCCTCCCTTCCTCCCTCCCTCCCTTCCTTCCTTCCTCCCTCCCTCCCTTCCTTCCTTCTTCCCTTCCTCCCTTCTTCCCTTCCTCTCTTCCTCTCTTCCTTTCTTCCTCTCTTCCTCCCTTTCTCTGAGGAGATTTTACTTCAATCAAGTAACTTCACCTAACATGGGAGTAAAATATTTTTAATATGCAGCTACTGTAAACCTCTGATTAAGCTCAGAAGAAAAGGACTTGGAGGAAGGAACAGAGAAGGAACATAAAACTGCTAGAGAGAGTTGTGGCTAATTTGTGAATGAGAAGTAAATCTGATAAATAAGGGGATGCATGAACCTAAATAAACAAAGTTCCAAACCTGAAAACTAATCGGTTGACATTTTGGCAATGGCAACACAAAGAAGAAATATGATTTAAAAAAATACTTTGATGAACAGACTGCTTGATGCATCTTCACTGTACCAGGTAGGATGAAGGCCATTATAAGGGAGTCTGGAATGAAGAGAAATAAATTTCTTGTGATGAATGCACAGACATGGGTTGTTTGCCTTGATTGAATGGAGTGCTGTATCTTGAAAATATTTTCTGATTAGAATCTGAGTGATGACAGCACTATATCAAACAGAAGAAAGCTTCATTACTTTAGAGGAAGCCAGCAAAGTCTATTAGACATTCTTTCAAGCAAAGAATGACTTTCTGGTGGATTTCCCACAAGTTTTTTCAAGGCCTCTCATACAAATTTGTAATCAACAGATAAGTTTTCCATAAATTTTGATCAATAGAATCACTGCCTTTTAACTATATAGGTACAATAAAATGTAATGTTGGAATCTGGAATATTTTTGCTTGGTGAGTTATCACAAACTTGATAAAAGTTCTTATGCAAAAATTTGAAATTCTGCTATTTGATCTGCATTTAATACCTAAGTTGAGTTCATACAGGTAGAAGTTCAAGAGCTGTAGACAGAAACACACACATACATGCTGCTTTTATTCTTATCATCAGTGGTAACTTCTAGTTGTCTGTTTCCCTTTTTTCAAAACAGAAGCAGCTTTTGACTTCTGTATGCCTGCTTGCAGTCCTGGAAGTAGTATTCAACAACACATACTTGCAGTCTGTGTTCTCAGTCCTCAACAAGCTGACACTCTCATCACTGGCTGAACAGGGCATAATTCCTTAAAAGTAAAGTTGTGAAGTGCGTATTACATCCTGCTTCACCTCAGAAGACAGTGAAGGAAATAATGTCTGTTGTGAAGTCTGTCTGAGTTTTTTTCATGCTGAGAAAGTTGGGGCTGTTGAGCCTGGAGAAGAGAAGGCTGCGTGGAGACCTCATAGCAGCCTGCCAGTATCTGAAGGGGGCCTATAGGGATGCTGGGGAGGGACTATTCATTAGGGACTGTAGTGACAGGACAAGGGGTAACGGGTTAAACTTAAACAGGGGAAGTTTAGGTTGGATGTAAGGAAGAAGTTCTTTACTGATAGGGTGGTGAGGCACTGGAATAGGTTGCCCAGGGAAGCTGTGAATGCTCCATCCCTGGCAGTGTTCAAGGACAGGTTGTACGAGGCCTTGGGTGATATGGTTTAGTGTGAGGTGTCCCTGCCCACGGCAGGGGGGCTGGAACTTGATGAACTTAAGGTTCTTTCCAACCCTAACTATTCTATGATTCTAAAAACTGATTTTCAGTTGTTTAGAGAAATTACTTAAGTATCTACTGAGTACATGGAATATCACATTTCTCAGAATTTGGTAAATTCACCAAAGCTGATACTCCCTCTAAACAGAAGCTGCAGATTCACAGAGAAATTGAGTATTTCAGGGATGCAGGAATGGAGCAAAACTACCCCTCTGTTGATAGACACTTTTCCTGCTAAACTGTGAGTTCAGGTCTATCTTTTCATTATGGCAACAAAGCGTGCAGAGAAGAAGCAAACAGAAAACTCAGCTCACATGTAGGGGTGGAAAGAGATTAAAAAAGCAAATGCAAGTGGTAGAAGCAGAAAAAGGGAAGGAAGGCAGAACCATAGGAAAGTCATTGGATGCTGTGGACAGTGACAGAATGAAGAACAAAAAGAGGGAACTTGAGAAGGTATGCAAGGAAAAAATAGTTGTGTGGCTTGATGTACAGCAAGACTAGAACAGAACAGAAGCAAGGACATACAAACTGCTAACAGCATGAGGACGTTGTGACTGTGTGCAAGAGCTGAGGTCTTGCAGTGAGGAAGTGAGGAAGACTATCGACGAACACCAGAGACCTCCACTAAGCAAGAAAGTGCATGAGTAATTAGAATTTAAATATTAGAATTAGTTCATGGGAAAGCTATGAATATGCATGAGCATACTAAATATATAGCTGCTGTCAGCACATAACGGGTGCAGTCATCTCTCAGATATGATTTGCATATGCTCCCAGAGTGGCAATAAGAATGCTTGCTTTCTAAAACTCCAAATTGAGTCTTAGAGAGTTTCTCCAACTGACTTTTATGGTAACACTTCTAGTGGTGCATGCTTCTGGCTGCTGTACATTGTAATGGTCTTTGGCTGGTCTGACAGCTTATAACCTGAGGAAGAGCAATTCCAGATTTTAGTTACTTTTTGAAGGTCTAAATTTCATAGTGTTGTTGAAATGTTAGAAATCAAAAGCAATGCTCTTATAAGTCCAGGCCTAAGGACACCACATTGTTTAATATCAGAATTTCATTGGTCTCTCAGTACTCAGGCCCTGGGTATGACTTCTTTTTCAGACAACAGGCTCCACTTGGGATGCTGTAAATTCTGTTTTCAGGAAAGCTCAAGAGGAAATGAACACTGAATATACCTATCTACCCTCTCATATGTAGTCTTTCTTTGTTGTCCAGGGAGGTAAGAAGGCAGCAGACACTTGCATTTTTCAACCTTTTTCAACATACACAGTCAATGCAAGTTTTTTTGCTATCGCACTGATTTCAATGTGTTTTGCTTAAAAGCAAGAATATAATTCAGTGCCTTTGGTACATTAATACTAGGAAGTGAGACAGGCCACAACACTCACAAAACCTTAAATGGATATAAAATTACAACATATTAGCTCAAGAAGAACTCTGAAAAAATATGAATTCTCTTGAAAAGCAGATTACTTTGAAAATCATGAAAAGCAAGACATATAGAATGGGTAATACTAAAAGAGTATATAATTGTCATTTAATGCTGCAATTGATGGTTAAAGACAGAAAGAATATGAAATAGTAAAAATAATCAAAAATTTAAAAAAAAAACAAAGATAATGAAGGAAAAAAATTGCATAAATGTTCAAAAGGGAGAAGTTATGCATACGCAGTGGAGGGAAAATTCTTGTGGGTTTTTTTTTGTGAAATAAATCATTAGTGGATACACAGAATTCACATAAGACAGCTCATGCAGTTATCCTGGGTTCAGCAGTAACAGTCATGTTTCTCCTTCGTGGTAGCTGGTGCAGTGCTGTGTTTTGACTTCCAGCCTGGGAACAGTGCTGATAATACTGATGTTTTCAGTTGTTGCTAAGTAATGTTTACCCTGACCAAGGACTTTGTGAGGCTCATGCTGTGCCAGGGAGGAGGGGAAGCTGGGAGGAAGCAGAGATGGGGCACCTGACCCAAGCTAGCCAAAGAGGTATTCCATACCACAGCAAGTCATGCCCGGGTGGGGGGTAACTGGGAGTTACCCAGAAGGACACAGGCTTCCGGGTGGGACTCGTTTCTTGGCCGGTGGTATTGTATTCTCTTCCCTTGTTATTTTCCCTTATCATTGTTGTCGTTGGTAGTAGCGGTGGTGATTTGTGTTGTACATTGGTTGCTGGACTGTTCTTGTCTCAACCCGTGGGAGTTGCATTCTTTTGATCCTCCTCCCCGTTCCTCCGGGAGCGGGGAAGGGGAGAGCCCCGGTTGGGGGGGGGGCGGGGGGGCTCGATTGTTTTCAGCCCGGCACCACTCACTGGGAGTGAGTGGACAAGTTGCCTGACTGGGTTTAAACCACAACACAGTTTACAACAGCTCCAGTGGAGATGAACCATTAAACAGCTGTTGGACTTCCACAGATAAACTTGAGAAAATCAAGAGAATTAAATCCTCAGAAAACAACACTGTATTTACTGGAACTTTGATTAATCTCAATCATTTTTGATTGCTAAGAAGGCCAAAGAGGAAAAATATTATTTTAATTTTATAAGTGTTACATGATCTTTCAAACACCAATAGGTAGTTTTCATATAACTCTTATTAAAAAGTGAATGTAGAGAAAAAATTTATTATTTTTTTCTACTGATGTCATGTTCAGTTACGAATGCTGCCTTCTAGGTACAAAAATATTAAATAGATTTAGTTTTTTAAAGTTAAAAATTCAAAATCCACCTGTGCAGTATATTTGCAACTCAAGGAGAAAAAGTCCTTCCTCTTACAGAGAAAGCTTTGAGAAAACTCACTAAGTTTTGCTTTTTAACAATAATTCAGAGACTGTACAGTCACAATAAGGAGTTTCCAAAGTTGTAGACATCTCTAGTTTTGGAATACCTCTATATTAAACTTTTTAATTAAAATATCTCTTTAATAAACTAATGCAATCATTATAAAGCTTTTCCTGTATCTTTCTGAAGGCCAAAAGTCTTTAGATTCCCCGGATAAAATATTATTCTGTCATTATAATGCAATGATTCAATTATAGATATTACCGATATAGACACAGGAAATAACAAAATTAATTGAAACTAGTGAATTGGAACTATTTACACAAGCTGAGGAGTTTTAATCATTCTATTTATATAACAATATCAGGTCTCATTTTACTTTTCACTTCACTGAAGTACACTAGAGAAGAACCAACATGCCACCAAGTACGCATGCAGCTGTTATTTCATGCAGTTTAGACTATTTTACCCATTTCCTACTCTTTTTCTTTCCTCAGAAATTACTCAGGGTGTAGAAATTATACTGTGCTACTCCATCGGTATCTCTGAAGTTCATCCAAAGCCATGTCATTATAAATTAGAGCAGAAGATGCTTCACGCTGCTCTCATAGGTGTTTTAAAAGGTCAGAATTATCCATTCACCTGTAAGAAATGTGGTCATTCTAATTTATGTCAATAATGGCCTTTTTATTACCGTGTTCCGAGTCTTATGCCATACAATAAGATTCTCATAAATGTGAATTTACTAAGTAATAATTTATGCCCATATACTGCTTCAGCTGTTGACCTGCAGTCTTACACTCAACATGTTACATATGAATTACAGTACAGTACGTTGAGCTTAATAGTGATTCATTCCTCAGCCATAGTGGTATAGGTGAGTAAGGGCCTAGATAATATCACCCCAGTAAATAACTTATCTGAAGGTAAAATAACTTTGTTGTTATAGTGAATTGTTATTATTTCCTTATAAAATTTTATGCATATAGAGAAGACTTGTCCTAATGGTGAATGAAAATGTAAAGTAAATTAAAGTATTTTTGTTTAAAGCTCACATCTGGGAACTGAGTGCTGCTTTCACACAGTAAATGTCTTCCATCTTTATAGCTTTATATGCATTAACAGAAAAATAATATTTTTTTTTTAAAAAGCTATCATTTTCATTTTAGATACAATGTCATTCTCACAAAATATTAGCATTTCCATAGGAGCTACAAATATTTGTATAACATTACTGGATTTTTAAAAGCATCATCAGCATCTCCATAGAAATTCCTTCAGTACTGATTCTGGAATACTGCATTTCTTGCTATTTTATATTGAATTATTTTGCTTTTATACATGAAGTTTCCTGAAATAAGTGATACTCTTTGATTTATTAACTGTGTCTCCAAATATGCTTTCCTTAATACCTAGATATTTTTGGTCTCATATGTTGAAGTATAAATCAAATTCACTGTGGATGAAGTACTTCAGGCACTACAGAATACAAGTTGCCTATGTCTGTTGCTTTACTGTGTGAGTTGCCTACATTTCCTCTTTCTACCTCCCCAGGGAAGTTAGCAACAGAGCCCTGAGCATACTAACAGGCTCTGCAGCTTCCCCCCACCCTCGGATTTAGCCACCTGTGTTTCAAGCTAACTCTGACATGATGTAGCTGTGGGACCTTGTGTTTGACTGCTGGGCAGGAGCTGTGAAAAGAAAGGGCTTGGCCCCATCTTATTGGAGTGGGAAGCTTAAGTACTCAGCCTTTCTTCTGGACTACGTTAAACTGTAGCTATGCACCTTGCTTTCCCAACCCACTGCTCCAACCGTATGCTCTGCCCCAGAGCCTGCCTTGCCTGGACATCACCAGCCCATGGCCACACCTTGCCTCACTTATATGGCCTTGGTGCACCATGACATTATGATCAGTGGGGAGGGGAGGGAAGGAGACAGGAGGGGAGGGCAGGGGCCCACTGGCTCATTGGCATGGTGTAGCCATTTACATGCATTAGACCCGTGTGAGCATAGCTGTTATCATAAGCCTGGGAACTCTAAACAACCTTTTTTCCTTTTTTTTTTTTTTAACAAAGGAGACAAAATGTGACACCTTTTCTGAAACACCAGAATAAGCACTGAATAGTATTTGTGTGTTCAAGGAAATAGAAAGATGAACTATGCAAATAACCAGCTGATCCTCAAGTATGAACATTCCCAGAAGTATCCTGATCACCTTGATTATGGTACCAACAATGGCAAAGGCACATGAGAAAACAACAGCAGTATATGAAAACAGTAGTCACCAAGAAAATATTCTGTACTCATTCCCATATGTCCTGGGTTCAGCAGTAGCAGTCATTTTTCTCCTTCTTAGTAGCCGGTGCAGTGCTGTGTTTTTGACTTTCAGCCTGGGAACAGCGCTGATAACACCGATGTTTTTAGTTACTGCTCAAATGTTTTAGTCTGACCAAGAACTCTGTGGGTCTCATGCTCTGCCAGGGAGGAGGTGAAGCTGGGAGAAAGCAGAGACAGGACACCTGACCCAAACTGACCAAAGAAGTATCCCATACCACAGCATGCCATGCCCAGGATGTAACTGAGAGTGACCCAGAAAGGCTAGCTCACTGCGGGGTTGGACTAGGTATCAGTAGGTGCTCTGTAGGGCCGGGTGGGGCGAGTTATTGGTCGGCTGGTGGTGAGGTGTTGTATTCTCTTCCCTTGTTATTTCGTTTATCATTATTATTACTGGTCATAGCAGTAGTGATTTGTGTTATACCTTAGTTACTAAACTGTTCTTATCTCAACCCATGGGAGTTGCATTCTTTCGATTCTCGTCCCCATCCCTCTGGGAACGGGGGGAGGGGAAGGGAAGAAATGGGGAGGGGGAGAGAGAAACTGTGGCTGGCTTGCCAACAGGGCTTAAACCATGACACCATGATATCGTGACATGGGAAAGTAAACAGATTTAAGGGAGACTTCAAGGAAAGGAGCTGTGCAGGGAACCCAGAATAAAGAAGAACCTGAGAAGGAACCTGCTCAAGAATGTGGGATTGTCCTGAAACACCCAGGGGGAGCCAGGAAACAGAAACCAGGAAACAGAGCCAGGAACCAGAAAAAGACTCCAAGGGAATTAAAAGCGGGATAGGACCCAGCTGGGATAGGACCCAGCTGCCCAGCCCCTAGTGGTGAACCCCATATCTGGAAACATTATGCCAACCCACCCAGCTTTTCTCCTGGCCCACATCTTCTTTGCTACAGAACAGATAAGTCATGCAATTTGTAAAATTGTACACGCATGTGTGACTGAAATATTTAAGTATTCAAATCCATTTAGTCTCCACAGTGTCATCTTGTCCTAAACTGTGACACACTTTTCACTCCTGACTCCTCTCTCCACACAGAGGACACTCTCCTTCCCCTGACAATTTGGCTGTTGGAATTCATAGAATCATAGAATCGTTAAGGTTGGAAAGGACCTTAAGATCATCTAGTTCCAACCCCCCTGCCATGGGCAGGGAAACCTTACGCTAAATCATATCACCCAAGGCCTCGTCCAACCTGGTCTTGAACACTGCCAGGGATGGAGCATTCACAACCTCCCTGGGCAACCCATTCCAGTGCCTCACCACCATAACAGGAAAGAATTTCCTTCTTATATCCAACCTAAACTTCCCCTGTTTAAGTTTTAACCCGTTACCCCTTGTCCTGTCACTACAGTCCCTAATGAAGAGTCCCTCCCCAGCATCCCTATACACCCCCTTCAGATACTGGCAGGCTGCTATGAGGTCTCCACGCAGCCTTCTCTTCTCCAGACTGAACAGCCCCAACTTCCTCAGCCTGTCTTCATATGGGAGGTGCTTCGGTCCCCTGATCATCCTTGTGGCCCTTCCCTGGACTTGTTCCAACAGTTCCATGTCCTTTTGATGTTGAGGACACCAGAACTGCACACAGTACTCCAAGTGAGGTTTCACAAGAGCAGAGTAGAGGGGCAGGATCACCACCTTTGACCTGCTGGTCATGCTCCTTTTGATTTAACCCAGGATACAACTGGCCTTCTGGGCTGCAAGCGCACACTGCCAGCTCATCTTCATTTTCTCATCAACTGACACCCCCAAGTCCTTCAACACAGGGCTGCTTTGAATCTCTTCTCTGCCAAACATGTAGCTGTGCCTGTGATTGCTCCGACCCAGGTGTAGGACATTGCACTTAGAATCATACAAATGTTAGGGTTGGAAAAGACCTTAAGATCATCTAGTTCCAACCCCCCCGCCATGGGCAGGGACACCTTACGCTAAACCATATCACCCAAGGCCTCGTCCAACCTGGCCTTGAACACTGCCAGGGATGGAGCATTCACAACCTCCTTGGGCAACCTATTCCAGTGCCTCAACACCCTTACAGGAAAGAGTTTCCTTCTTCTATCCAACCTAAACTTCCCCTGTTTAAGTTTTAACCCGTTACCCTTTGCCCTATCACTACAGTCTCTAATGAAGAGTCCCTCTCCAGCATCCCTATAGGCCCCCTTCAGATACTGGCAGGCTGCTATGAGGTCTCCATGCAGCCTTCTCTTCTCCAGGCTCAACAGCCCCAACTTCCTCGGCCTGTCTTCATATGGGAGGTGCTCCAGTCCCCTGATCATCCTTGTGGCCCTTCCCTGGACTTGTTCCAACAGTTCCATGTCCTTTTGATGTGGAGGACACCAGAACTGCACACAATACTCCAAGTGAGGTCTCACAAGAGCAGAGTAGAGGGGCAGGATCACCACCTTTGACCTGCTGGTCATGCTCCTTTTGATTTAACCCAGGATACAATTGGCCTTCTGGGCTGCAAGCACACACTGCCAGCTCATCTTCATTTTCTCATCTTCCAACACCCCCAAGTCCTTCTCTGCAGGGCTGCTCTGAATCTTTTCTCTGCCCAACCTGTAGCTGTGCCTGCAATTGCTCTGACCCAGGTGTAGGACCTTGCACTTGGCATGGTTAAACCTCATGAGGTTGGCATCAGCCCACCTCACAAGTGTGTCAAGGTCCCTCTGGATGGCATTCCTTCCCTCCAGGGTATCAACCGAACCACACAGCTTGGTGTCATCGGCAAACTTGCTGAGGGCGCACTCAATCCCACTGTCCACGTCAACGACAAAGATGTTAAACAAAACCGTTCCCAACACCAATCCCTGAGGGACGCCACTCGTTACTGGTCTCCAACCAGACATTGAGCCATTGACCACAACTCTTTGCATGCGGCTGTCCAGCCAGTTCTTTATCCACCGAGTGGTTCATCCATCAAATTGATGTCACTTCAATTTAGAGACAAAGATGTCGTGTGGGACAGTGTTGAATGCTTTGCACAAGTCCAGGTAGATGACATCAACTGCTCTACCCCTGTCCATCAGTTCTGTAGCCCCATCATAGAAGGCTACCAAATTGGTCAGGCAGGATTTCCCCTTAGTGAAGCCATGCTGGCTGTCACCAAGCACCTTGTGGATTTTCATGTGCCTTAGCATGCCATCCAGGAGAATCTGCTCCAAGATTTTGCTAGGCACAGAGGTGAGACTCACTGGTCTGTAGTTCCCCGGCTCATCCATTTTCCCCTTCTTGAAAATGGGGGTTATATTTCCCTTTTTCCAGTCATCAGGAATTTCACATGACTGCCATGATTTCTCAAATATGATGGCCAGTGGGTTAGCAACTTCATTTGCCAGCTCCTTCAGGACACGCGGATGGATTTCATGAGGTCCCATGGACTTGGGCACGTTCAGGTTTTTAAGATGGTCTCGAACCAGTTCCTCTCCTACAGTGGGCTCAAGGTCTTCATTCTCACAGCAGTCCCTGCATCCGCCTTCCAAGACTTGGGTGGTGTGGTCAGAGCCTTTGCCAGTGAAGACTGAGGCAAAGAAGTCATTCAGAACCTCAGCCTTCTCCAAATCCTGTGTAGCCAGTTCTCCCGAGAACTTCCTGAGGGGGCCTACATTCTCCCTAGTCTGTTTTTTATTTGCTATGTACCTGTAGAATCCCTTCCTGTTATCTTTAATACCTCCAGCTAAGTTTCATTCTAACTGAGCCTTAGCTTTTCTAACCTGGTCCCTAGCTTCCCAGAACATCCCTGTACACTTCCCATGCCACCTGTCCTTGCTTCCACTTATTATAAGCCTCTTTTTCCAGTTGAATTTTCCTCAGGAGCTCCTTATCCATCCAAGGAGGTCTCCTGGCCCTCCTGCTGCACTTCCTTCTGGTTGGGATGCAACACTCCTGAGCCTGCAGCAGGTGATCCTTGAATATCAACCAACAGTTTTGGGGCCCCCTGCCCTCTAGGGCTGTATCCCATGGAACCTTACTAAGCAGGTTCCTGAAGAGGCCAAAGTCTGCTCTTTTGAAGTCCAGGGCAGTGAGATTGCTGACCTACAAACTCTCTGTGGACTGCTCACCTGTCCCCAGACAGAGTTCCATACTCTCCAGCCTATCCCTAACATAAAGGGCAAGTCCCCCTCCCCGCCTGCCAGGCTTGTCTTTCCTAAAGAGCCTGTAACCTTCCATTCCAACACTCCAGTCACAGGAGCCATCCCACCATGTTTCTGTGATGCCCATCATATCATACTGCCGTAGACGTGCACACATCTCTAACTCCTCTTGTTTGTTACCCATGCTACGGGCATTTGTATAGAGGCATCTGAGCTGAGCTCCAAATGAAGCCGGCTCATTGGCTGGAGCAGCTGGGATATCTCTGCATTGCTCCAAGCATTTATTATAGGTGCTGGAAAGTGACTGGCTGTGTTGGAATGGAATGATGCCCCCCTCCCCCAACACATCTAGTTTAAAGCCTCCTTGACCAGTCTGGCAAGCCTCCCACCAAAACTGCTCTTTCCCTTCTTTATCAGACCAGCTGCACCAGCCCCCACTAGACCTGGCCTACAAGCTTGGGTCCCGTGTTCAAGACACCCAAACCCCTGACTATGACACCACCCTTTTAACCATTTATTAACCTGGCTAATCCTCCTAGCTTTTTTTAGGTCCTCCCCTCTACCCTGGAGAATTGATGAAAAGACCACCTGAACTCCACAGCCCCTAACCACCTCCCCCAGGGCTCTGTAGTCCTTCTTTATGTTCCCCAGGCTACTACTATCTATATCCCTAGCACCCACATGTATCACCAGGAGTGGGTAACAGTCCGTGGCACTTACTAGAGCAGGCAGCCTCTCTGCCACATCCCTGATCTGTGCCCCCGGTAGGCAACACAACTCCCTTGAGACCGGGTCTGGACGGCAGACGAGTGCTTCTGTCCCTTTCAATGTAGAGTCCCCTACTACTACGACCCACTGCTTTTTCCTACCAGCACCAGTAGAGATCTTCTTTAGCAGGGCATCAGCCGGCTGTTTCTGGCTCAAGCGCATTTCCCCATTAGACCCCTGTGGGACAGCAAAGAGGTTCCGCATGGGGACAGGGGATTTAGGGGGAAGGCCCTTGCTTTTGGTTCTCCTTTTCCTTCTTTTTTTTGTTGTTTTTTTTTTTTGTCACTAATTCCCAGCTTCCCAGGTTAACGGCCTCCTTCTTTCCTTCATGAGGTAGAGGTGAAGCTCGAGGCCCCTGCACAGTTTGGCCCTGGAGCAAGCATTCCTGTTTCCTCTCAGCTTCCCTGACATCTCGCAGCCTATTAACAGCATCCCGCAGCTCAGCCACCTGTTGCAGGAGGACCTCCACCAGGGAGCACCGAGTGCAGCCCTGCCCATTGTGCACCCTCCCCTCACCAGACCAGTGCAGGCACCCTCTACAGCCCGAGCTCTGCACTGCAGCCTCCCCTCTCGTCGTCTCTGTCTGGGTGCCTACGCTGGCCACCGCCGGGGCAGCCAGAGCGGGGCAGCCAAAGCAGAGCCCCCAGAGCAGAGCCCTTATCATACGACCAGTGCTCACCATCCTGCGTAAACTGCCTCGCCGCGTTCCTGATCGCTCGCGCTCCCTGGGGCAGGCTTTTACCCAGTCAGGGCTGGTGCCACCGCTTCAGACTCCGCCCCGTGTGAGTCAGCTGCTCGCTCTCGTCAGCTGAGCTGCCAGCTCCTGGGCAGGTCCTGTCGAGGACTCGAGGTTCCCTCGGTGGCTCTTGTCTCTCTGGTTAAATCACTGGCATCAGCCCACCTCACAAGTGTGTCAAGGTCCCTCTGGATGGCATTCCTTCCCTCCAGCGTATCAACCGAACCACCCAGCTTGGTGTGTTAAAGTTTCTGCCATAAGCTTTAGTGATACCCAGTGCAGCATGTTCCTAGGATACATGGAGGCTTTCTTTGGTATTATAAAGCAAATATCCCATCATGCTAACTATTCACTCTCCTATTTGAGTGCTCTTTTATTTTACCCTAGACAGTCCTGAGTATTTTCTTTTTTTTCAAAGCCCTACACATTTTTATAATGCATGAAAAGAATAATTTTCGCTGTCTAGGTGATACTGTAATTACATAAGATGTTTTGCTGCTATGATTCACTGTTCATATTGATAATTTTGTTTTGTGTGTACGATTTGTTCTGAATTTTAGAAAGATGTGCATTTTGCATTATTAGAGGACAGGAGTTGAAAAAGATAACTCCTTTTATATGAATAGAAGGAAATAAAAAAACATAATGATGGTCATGAATGTTATTAAGCTAGTTTCACAGTGCTCTCCATGAAAAACTACAGAAGAACCTCTTTATCACTGTATATGTCTCCTACTCCCATGTAAATATTTGTGTTCCTTCCTGCCCACTTACATAGAAATGAGTAAATGAACATCATCTTGTTCCTTTATTCACTTAGGTTATTAGTGGATTCAGCCACTGTGGTTTACATAATTATGAAAGTCTACCTGAAAATGAAGCAATGGTTCAGAATATCTCTGTAAGCATCTTGCTATCAAATGCTGCCAAGTCTTGTAAATTTATTATTCTGTATTGTTATTGTCCTACACATGAATATGCAGTAGTTGGTCCAGCTTAAGAGTTAGATTTTTGTTAAAGGTATACACTGGGCTGCAGTGGAGAAATGAGAGGATTCAAAGTACTGTAGAACTTGCAAAATGTCTTTCCTTATCTCAGGAATTGAATCTCCCAGGAACAGATCATCCTGTTTATTTTTATTTAATAGAAAAATGGAAAATTTAAGATAAATATCAAGGAATAATAATAATACTTATAATAATAATAGAAGACTCAGCTTTGATCAGAGATACTAGTGAGGGAATGAGTCCCAAAATCCTGGAAATTTAATCTGAGTGTTCTTTATGGATGTAGAATCAGCTTTCTATGAACTTTGACCATAGTTATTTAATAAGAACTGGAGGAATTTGTGAGCTATATGGAGGTAAAAGTTTCAGTTGAAGAGGAAAAGTTCATGATCTTAACACTTTTAATGTTTAGGATAGCTTTGCTCAAACATCTCAAAAAAAACCCAAACAAACCAAAAACTAAAACTCTCTGAAACCAAGCATAGGAAAATAGTAGCTTCCTACCCAAATTCTCCTTCAAATCCTCAACAACCTCAAATAAAATCAAGATACTCAGGAGGGAGCTAGAGTTGGGAACTCAGTTCTAACAATCGTTGTTATTATCATCAAATGTTTATTTGTTACCCTCCAAAATATGTGTACTGCAGTAATTTTGAGTTTGCTAATCTGATAGAAGCTGACAAAGAAATCATGTTGTGGAATAAAAAGAAATGTTATCATATAATGCATTTTTTTTACATTTGATTCCCTCTGATTATTTTTAGAAAACAGTTGTGCAATGTGTTTGTTTAGAGACTCATAGCAGCTAATCATACCAAAATATAACAAATTCCTTAGTAGTTTTACCTCAACATTGCTTTTACTTGTTCATACTGAGATCACTCTCCTTCAAAAACATGCAGCTTAATTGGTGTTGCTATAAATGTTTTTAGTAATTTTTTTTTATAAGTCTCATGGAATTTACATTCAAACTGAGTGTGGAGCTTTGATTCACATGTACATAAGTGAAATGAAAGTGTAGTTCTCCAAGATAGGTATACCAGTAGCTTTAAAATGGGTTAAGCTCTTATGCTTCAAGGCCTTTGAATACTTATTCCAATTTTTTGTACAAGTTCTTTTTCGTAGCAAAGGGTTTTGAATTAGGGTATACATAAAGCAAAAACAGAATTCTGTGTTGTAGAACAAGTAAGATATGTTACTAGTAAAAGGACATTTAAATATGTTTTTTAAATTGCTGTAAATTGAAGCACACATGTATTCTAGATTCCGCTTTGAAAGCTGTTTATTCCATGCTAGCGAAATGCACGTTATTCTACATCAATTTACTTTTATCTGCTAGTATCACTGATGCATTGCACTGTCACAAGAAGTAGCAACTACTGAATACATTTTTACTTAAAGTGTAGATTAACTTGTAGAGTTCCTCCAAGGGTCATATCATCTACATGAAAATCAGCACCTTCTAAAACCTGTGCTTCAGTTGTAACATACCTTTAACATATTCCTGCAGGAATTGCAGAACTCTTTAATATGCCCAGAATGTCTTTGTTATTCGAGAAGGTTCACAGACTACAATAGGCCTACAAAGAGTTAGGTGATGAACACCCTTGCAAAAGTAACAGTTTCTGTTAGTCTTCCCAAGGTGCTGAGAGGCATCTCTGCCAGCCCCAAGGGCCCTTCCTGCCTCCTCCCGCTCTGCCCTCAGGGCTCGCAGGGCTGTGTCTCACCTGGTTCCCCTCAGCCCTGGTTGCTGGGCATGGTTTGCCCTTCCTTACCCAGGCTTTCCCCAGGGTGCCCGCCCATGGCTGAGGGGCTCAGCTCTGCCCTGCGGTGAGGCCGTTGGAGCCGGCTAGAACCTGCAGACCTCCTTGACAGAATTTGGGCATATACACCTGGTACCAAAGCAAATGTGGAAGTTCAGAAGTCCTGAAAATCCAAGTAGACTGATTCAGTTACCTCTTATCATGGCCTCAAAAGCACCACCAGCCCTGACTGCCCATGCTGAACCTCCTCTGGGGTTTTCACCAGCCTACCCATGGCCCAGGACCCCATTGCAGCTTCCCAGGACTGTCAGCCCTTCTTCCCCAGTGACCCCACAGCAGGACCAGTCTCCAGACCCCCACAGCCCTTCTATGCACAGCCAGACCCCACTGAGCTAGGGCACCCATGGGCCCATGTACTAGTCTGGCCTGTCCCAGTCCCCATGGAGGTGCCAAATGCTGGGGCTGCCCCAGTGCTTCCTAGCTACTCTGCTCCTGGTTAGGGTGGTGGGATGGGTCCTGACTGCCAGGCTTTATCCTGATGGATGCTGGGGAGCTCCTGGCCTCAACAAGCTGACAGTGCCCATGGTGCCCTAGCACTAGTTTCACTGTGCAAGCTCAAAAGCACCCATGGGTACATTGTCAAAGCCAGAAACTGATTACAGGAGACTGAAATGTTACCTGGTACATTTTTTGCCATGGATTCCCAATTAGAGATGGCATCAGCTAAATTTCTTCATTAAAATCTATATTTTTTGCATGGGAGACTGTTTTATCTGACATTATTTGACTTCTCAAATAAATATTTTCTTGTTATTTAAACACCATGCGTTCAAATCAAAGCATTCAACCCATGTCTTTTTTTGTTTTCACTTTGAAAGACAGACATAACTGTAATCTAAGTATTTAATTTTTGTTATCATCCAATACCAGTCTGTGTGTGACACATTTCTGCAGTTTTTTTCCCTGCAGGGAGCAGTGACCTATTCAGCAAAATTTCTTGATTTCACAGCAAGGTAGCATAATCTCTGTAGGATTCTTTTTTCTTTTAATTTCTTTCTTTTCCTTTTTTTATTTTTTTTTATTGGGAAAACCTCTTTCAGTACTCCCTGTAGTATCTTTTGCAACAGAGATGCATTTACTGAACAGTTTTGCAATTATCAATATTTATAAGGCCATTAGAAGTACTAGCACTCCACAGGGTGCCTAATTTCTTTAACTTATTCTGCTAGAATGTTTTGACTAGTGAGCAAGCTGGTATGACTGGATTCATCTCTAAGATTTTTTCATGAAACACAGCTGCTATCCAAGTAATGTGGGGTGAACAACTCCCACTTTATTTCTTTCACATAAAAAAGTAGTAAAAACAGAAGTTCTTTAAGTATGGATAGGAACAATAGAGTTTCAAACATTAAGAAAAATCCTATCATCCTAACAAAACATGCTTTTCTTAACAAGTAATTAATGTTTGAACAATATAAATGAGAGACAGGAAGAGTACATGTGAGTCACCCTGTCTCCCTGCTTATAAACACATCAGAGGAATAGAGAAGTTAATAGGAATGTCACAGTGCAGTAGGAAAAACATTGAGGAATATCAAGCTTTCACTATGCTGAGGAAATCAATGTAAGTCAAAACCATGAAGTGAAAACCCATGCTGATGTGGTATTGTTTAAGGGATTTGTAGCTCTGATTCTGTATTACTACAAACACTTCTAGATTACTTTTCCCATCAGAACTAGAACAACTGTTGTTTTTATTATTTTAAGATTTTTATTTCCATTCAATCCTCTTATAGTTAATTATATCATATTTTACTTGAATAATTATAAACCAGGTTTGGTTGTTGTTTTGTTTTGTTTTTAATTCTTCCAAATGAAACTGTTCCACTGATCTAATTTTCAAAAAAATAATAATTGACTAGAGATAAACTGACATTACAGTTTACAACTGAACTGGGCAGTGTTGGCTGTTCTGGAGTAATGTGAACTCTTAATGTGTTTGGAAAGCACAGCTGGAGATAAAGATTAACAATATTTACAGAAATTTATTTTTTTGACAACTGATGGCTCTAAGTGGAAAGATTTCTTCTGGAAGTAAGAGGTATTTTTTCCTTTCTGGAAGTAAGAAGTATTTTTTCCTTTCTTTTAAATCACAGATAGATTAAGTGGTGAGAGCAGCTATCTGAAAGTGGCAAACTGTCTAGATCTACCTCCCAGGAAGATGATGATGGTAAGACAGTGGTGTACCTTTTTCCAGATTCACTTTAAAGAAAAGTATGTAGGTATGTGTGACATTAGGGAAAACAGCAAAGATAGGCAAAAAAGATTGTAAACATGCTCAAGTGAATTACAGTGACCTGAAGCTGGAGTGTCAAAAAACACACATATCATACTCGTTGTTTAGCCTTGTATGTTGGACAAGTAGAAGATCTGTGATAACATAGGCATGCAATCAATGGACTTAGAAGCCCCCTATCAAACATGCTTGAGATTCCTGCCCTGCTGCTGAAAAGATGAAAGCACAGTGACAAACTATGCCTGTGCAAATCCCTGATGTACAGGCAAAAAAACAGCAGTTCAGTGATCCTCCAGCACGGACTGACCTCTGCCATGCCTGCATCCTCACCTGTGTGCCTCTGCCTGGGTCCTGCTTCAGGGATCTCCCAGTTGGCAGGTTAACAAAAACAGGTCTTTGGTCCACGGGCCATGACAATGTTTTGCCAGATGGAGGAAGGTTTTAATGTACTTGCTAATCTGTTTTTCAGTTCTCTAACTGTACAATTTTAACCTCAACATTTGGTCTTTTTCTGTTTAGCAGGTAAATTATCTCAGGCAGGAACTCACACAATTCATTTGTACAGCATGGTCAATTTCTCTGTCTCAAATGATTCTTGAAATATCAATCTGGAGATGAGTGAGTGAGTTTACTCTGACAACCTTTCTTTAATAAATTTATTTTCTAGCACTGAAGGATCTGCGTCCATTGAAATAGGAAGGAAATTGAACCTTTGAAGATTTAAAAAGAGGTACAAATAGAACATTTTACCACTTCTTTATTATGATGTTCTAGAAATATCTCTAATTTTTTTCATTCTCATTTATTATTTAACAGCAACCCTTAAGAATTTCTACTACAAGAATTTAATTTTCTAATTAATAGTCTATGATAAAGAACAAGATTGCTAAAGTTATAACAAATCTATCACCAACTATACCAGTGTGCCGGTAACTAAGTTAAAGGTTTATGACAGAAACAATTAAAATACTGGAAAAAGCTAAAGCATAGGTTGAGAAAATCTGTATGTGCACATTGTAAACTGATTGATCTGTAATGGAAAGCAATTTTTTACTCTTTAAACAGAGATCTATGATCATAAATCTTATTACATTGAGTGGTATGTCAGTCAGTGTCATACAACAAAGTCTACTGAGCTGATTAGGATATAAATAAACTGATTACATCAGCAGCATAATCATAAATGCATTGGATGGCAAAAAACATGGCAGCTCGTTATATAGAAAAAAATTACAGATTGCTGTTCGGGTCAGGCTGGTGACGAGGCAGCGGGTGGTGAGCAATTGTATTACGCATCACTTTTTTTTGGTTATATTTTGTTTCTCTTTTTCTTTCATTTTCATTGTGATGATGATGATTATATTTTACTTTATTTCAATTATTAAACTGGTGTAAATGTAATGAAGTCTCCGAGGCAGATGGGTGTTTAGTTATATATTATCTCTAAAATGTGTTCCATTAAGTTTGAGAATATGACATGTTTAGCACAGAACTCCAATATTGAAAAATCAGAAAAGACATTTAACATGAAAAGCAAAATAGGCTATGTATGTTGTATTCATTTAAAGTAAGCCATGTACTATGTTGCAGTCTGATTTTAATCTACTGCGAATGTACACCTGTGTCCTGGGTTCAGCAGTAGCAGTCATGTTTCTCCTTCTTGGTAGCTGGTGCAGTGCAATGTTTTGACTTTCAGCTCGGGAACAGAGCTGATAACAAGGATATTTTGGTTTGGCCAAGGACTTTGTGAGCCTCATGCTCTGCCAGGGAGGAGGGGAAGCCGGGAGGAAGCAGAGACAGGACACCTGACCCAAACTGACCAAAGAGGTATTCCATACCACAGCACGTCATGCCCAGGAGGTAACTGGGAGTTAGCCGGAAGGGCTGGGAGGCGGCGGGGTTGGAGGAGGTATCGATCAGAGCTTATCGGTCGGCTGGTGGTGAGATGATGTATTCTCTTCCCTTGTTATTTCCTTTATCATTATTATCATTGGTGGTAGCAGTAGTGATTTGTGTTATACCTTAGTTACTAAACTGTTCTTATCTTAACCCGTGGGAGTTGCATTCTTTTCAATTCTCCTCTCCGTCCCTCCGAGAGCAGGGGGAGGGCAAGAAAAGGGGGGGAAGTGAGCGAACAAATTACCTGACTGGGTTTAAACCACGACAACCTGATATATTGCAAAACCACTGTTTGAATAAGACTGAAATATAGAAACAGAAAAAAATACTGTATCTTCTTTAAAGTTATTGTTTCAGAACAACTTTTATCAGAACATGGAAAAGTTGAAATAGCGCTGTAATTTTCAATAATATGGAATTTTAATTAACATGTCTTTTCAATATCTGAACACTTCAGTGTTTACACACGAGACACAAATTAGGCAATTTTATTCTGTGAAAATGATAAAGTTGTAGAGAAATACACATTTTCCTCTTCATTCACTTCCTAAAGAGCCTTTGAAGAAATGCATGTGGAAAAGGTGCAAAAAGAATGTTTTTTCCTTCCCCCCAAAAATAACCGTATCCTTATGGAAGGGAAGATTTGTTTCATGCTAAGCCACTATTTAGGAAGTTAGGTGCGATTGCTTTCTCTGATACAAGCTTCCTGTGCAATATTAGATCTGCCATGTTAAAATAGATCAGAAGGTCCTCTGGCAATATCCTGTTTGATGGAACAGGAGTGGCTCTATATTCAATGAAAATACAAGTTGAAAATATCATTTTTTAAGGGGTCACCAATTAAATTAATCATTAAGTAATGATGTTGGTCCCCTACAGCGTAGCATACTTAAAGATCAGAAGTTATGTTAGAAGACAGCCAGGTTTCAGTGCAATGCTGTTAGAAACCTCTGAGATCTGGCGTCACAACAACTGTCTTGGGACTTCTGGGCTCCAAACTCCAGCTCTTCTGGAGTCTTAATGACAAGGCAGCTGTGACTTCAGATGTTATTGTCAAGGTTCCCACAGACCAGATGCAGTGCAGAGAACTTAACTCCAGTTACAACTGGGTCTCTGCATTTCTGGCTAGCTAACCTGAGACTTCAGCATGTCTGACTGCTCTGTAACTGCAGAATCAGAAAACACTAGTTTTGTTGCAGAAATATATTTGACCAAGAATCCACAAAGGATTTCCAAGGATGCCTTTTCAAATGTTAAAAAATAAAGTGGAATTGGAACACTGAAATTAAATGTGCTTATGATACCACAAAGATGACTTTCTGACCTCAATCACTAGACTTTTTCATTGGTTTAATTCCCAGACTGTTCAGGAATTTTTCCTGCCTTCTTGTTTTATCAAGCATTATTGTTTGTTCATTCTTCACAGGTCGGAAACGATTTCCTACTGTGGGTTGTTTTTTGTTTGTTTTTTGTTTGAGTATGAAAATGGAATATTTTGCTACATAGTATTACAGCACTCATTTAAAAGTAAAAAAAAAAATTAAGCTTCCTAATGAATCATAAAATCATAGAATAGTTCGGGTTAGAAAGGACCTTAAGATCATCTAGTTCCAACCCCCTCGCCGTGGACAGGGACACCTCACACTAAATCACCTGTCCTGGGTTCATCAGTAGCAGTCATTTTTCTCCTTCTTAGTAGCTGGTGCAGTGCTGTGTTTTTGACTTTCAGCCTGGGAACAGCGCTGATAACACTGATGTTTTTAGTTACTGCTCTGTAATGTTTACTCTGACCAAGGACTTTCTGAGTCTCATGCCCTGACAGGGAGGAGGGGAAGCTGGGAGGAAGCAGAGACAGGACACCTGACCCAAACTGACCAAAGAGGTATTCCATACCCCAACATGTCATGCCCACTATATAAACTGGAGGCAGTTACCTGGAAGGGCTAGATCACTGCTCGGGTCGGGCTGGGTATCGGTCAGCAGGTGGTGAGCAGTTGTATTCTCTTCCCTTATTATTTCCCTTATCATTATTATTATTGGTGGTAGCAGTAGTGGTTTTGTGTTATACCTTAGTTACTGGACTGTTCTTATCTCAACCTGTGGGAGTTACATTCTTTCGATTCTTCTCCCTGCTCCTGGCTGAAAGTCAAAAACACAGCACTGCACCTGCTATTAAGGAGAAAAATGACTGCTACTGATGAACCCAGGACAGCTCCTGAGAGGTAATGACCTATATTTGATAACATGACAAATAAAAACTAGCAATTTCAACAACCAGGTTTTTTTTTATTATAAACACACATTACATCATTACATTTCATTGTGTGATTATTATGTCAGTTATACAACAAAGAAATATTCATTTGCTGGGTAGAATAAAAATGTAACTACTTGTAACAGAGTATTCTTCTGAGTTCCTTGCTGTTTGCTCTGACTTTTCCCAGTGATGCTCTTTGCTGCAGGATTTGAAGTGAGTAGTTGAAGGACCGACTTAAAAGGAAGAATAATGATTACTTCAGAAGGGGTAGTCTTCTGAGGAAATACTAAAGTTTCTGAAATGACTGAAGTTATTCTTTTGTGCCACATTCAAATTAGTTTTACAAGCCCAATTTTGGAATAGCCAACTGTGACTAAATTTGTATTGGAGCATATTTATATCCTTAGGTTTGATTTTGTGCATTCTGTTTTTCTGAAGTTGTGTTCCTGTTGTGGTTTATATCTAGGTGAAGATGCAAGTAAGAATCCCATTCATGTACTGTGAAAATTGAAGGGGTTGGTGTGTCCTGTAAAATCAAAGAAAGGTTTAAAGTTTAACTGAATTATGAACATGCACTTTTGATATTCCCCCAGTTGCAGCTATAGCAGTGCTGCTAATTAAAACTGTAAGCTGCAGGTACTCAGTGCTGCAACTAACAGATGAAAGTGTGATTAGCATAAAATGAAGGCAAATTCAATTAATTCCTCCTGGGAAGTATAGTGCATCCATGGTCCCAAAGCTAAGCACATTGTCTGTTGCTCTGTATGAGACATTCTTGCAATGAGAGAAGTTTTGACAAAGGACCAGAAAGCCACATAAGAGTTTCTAGATTTAACACTCAAAGGTGGCTTATGTTTCAGGGGACTGGAGCACCTCCCGTATGAAGGTAGGCTGAGAAAGTTGTGGCTGTTCAGCCTGGAGAAGAGAAGGCTGCGTGGAGACCTCATAGCAGCCTGCCAGTATCTGAAGGGGGCGTATAGGGATGCTGGGGAGGGACTCTTCATTAGAGACTGTAGTGACAGGACAAGGGGTAACGGGTTAAAACTTAAACAGGGGAAGTTTAGGCTGGATATAAGAAGGAAATTCTTTCCTGTAAGGGTGGTGAGGCACTGGAATAGGTTGCCCAGGGAGGCTGGGAATGCTCCATCCCTGGCAGTGTTCAAGGCCAGGTTTGACGAGGCCTTGGGTGATATGATTTAGCGTAAGGTGTCCCTGCCCATGGCAGGGGGGTTGAAACTAGATGATCTTAAGGTCCTTTCCAACCCTGACAATTCTATGATTCTATGATTCTATATATTTTGTATAAACATATATCATGACATCTGAACATCTCCTTCAGATGTTTTGGTAGTAAGTGGATAAACCATACATCACTTCTATTTAAGACCATTTACTTTTTCAAGCACATAGGATTTCTTTACCAGTGGCTGGTTTAATTGGATAATACCCAGGTGACTGAAGGAAAGTTAATTTTTAGTTTAATGCTTTTCTGCCTCTGGCAGCTTGTTCAGAAATTAGAAGGCAGCAAATGTCAAACATACCTGCTTTCCTGATTTGTTACCATGAAAGACAAGTGTGACTCTCATAGCTATCATTTTCCCATTGAGTTTTTCTAGGGGTTTTGTATGGCAAATGTGAAAATTAATCTAATTCTAATGGTTTTGATGGAATAATCCTATGTAGTATTAATGTTCTGTTGATATTCTAGCTGTTCTATCTGCTGCTGTTCAGCTGCTGTTTTATCTCTAGCATATGCTTAGTTTCCATATATCACTTATTTTGAGTAAAACTGCACACAAGGCTGCTGAGAGAATTAGCTAATGTACAAGCAAAAATGCTGTCTATAATCTTTGAGAGGTTGTGGAGAACAAGGGACTTCTCAATGTATAGAGGAAGTACAGAATGCACAGAATTTGCCCCCATCTTAAAAAAAAGGCCAGAAGGATGGGAGTCTGTAAGCCATTCAACCTCACTGTGTCTCTTGGGGAAATCATGGAGCAACTGTTCTTGGATCTCATTTTAGGGCACATGAAGAGGAATAAAGTGACAATCAGAATGGATTTGCTAAGGGTAAACTGTGTGTGACACACTCCCTTCTGTGATTCACATTGTCTTTAACAGAGCTGTTACAGTCTAGATGACTAAACAGCTAGAAGGGCTAAAAACTGAATGGTTATTTGAACCCTGAAGGTAGTGGTTAATGGGTAATACACGTTTTGTCTTTGATAAGTGGAGTACTACAGGGGATCTATGTTGGACCTCTCCTGTTTGGTATTTTTGTCAGTGGCCTAGACAAGGTTAGAGAGCGCATGTTCACCAAGTTTGCAGATGACACCAAACTGGTGAAACAGCTAATAGAGCTACAGGCAAGGCTGCCATCCACAGGAACCTAGAAATACCAAAGGAATGGGCCAGGGAAAACCTAATGAAATTCATGAAGGACAACTGCCAAGTGCTGTCCCTCGGCAGGAAGCACTGGTGCAAGGGCATAGGCTAGAGCCTGCCTACATGTCTCTTAAAACTTGCCTTCCGTACAACCTAGAAACCTTGTATTATTTCCCTTCTTTATGATTGCTAGTTCATGTGTCGAGTTTGTGTATGTCCCAGTAGAACTATTATTCAGTGTGAATAATGGAAGCTGCTTCAACTGAGATGTTTGGTTGAGGCCATTAAAAAATCTCTAAAAATCAGTCAGATTAAGCAATTCATAATTTCATAATTTTGGAAGTGAGGTCCTAAAGAATAAATTTAAAGGGAAATTTTGAAAGTCATAACTTCCACTAAATCATGACATTTTACTAAATCTTCAATGAAAACAAGTAGATCTCTTGGAGCGTTTGAAAGACCAGCAAAACAACAAGATTTTAAAATTATTTTCATAAAATTGTGGATTAATTTCTATGATGTCCTAATGCATAGATAGCATTCTACATGTGGAGTAAAATTAATTCTGTCTAACACAGGTATATAACAGTTTTTACTATTGAGATTTAAAATCTACTAACGCCTTCCACAGGAGACAGCTACAAGTAAGAGCAAGACAAATGGCTGTATGATCTAAATGCCATGGCATTCCCCAGGTGCTGTAGACATCGTGAACATTAAAATTTCTTGGCTCCATCTTATTCCTAATGAAACTCAATTTGATTTCTATCAATATTAAATACTAAGTCACATTACAACCAGGAACAATTTCTTAATTAGCCCATTTAATGGCTCATGTTACTGTTACTGAAGAGCACAGTTCAGTGAGATTAAGAAATAATGGTTGCTTTTAATTTTCATTATGTTGTGCTGCTTTTTAGTAAATGGACTAAAAGTTGACGAACAATCATAAAGTTTCTCAGCAGAATCTTGATGGACAACACAGCTATCCATTAGGCAAATCCATATTTATAGGTATCAAGTAAGATAATGAAATGTCTCTTTCTGGGAATTCTTTTCATTTTGCATTATTTCTCCCTTCATTTGAATTTTAGCTATTTGTCAAATTTTGATACACAATTGAAGTCGTATGCCACAAAAGAATGAATTTCATGCCTCGAACAATTGCACTGACTTCCACAGCTTTCCAACAGTGACAGTCATGGTATTTATTGAATTTATGAGATTTTTTTATTTCCACTCTATCTTCCTTTTTTTTTTTTATAAGTGATATTCAAATTTGTTCAGAAAAAAAGAAATAAATAATAATTTCTGTCAAATACTTGCATCAATAAAAATGATTCGGCCTTTAAAGACAAAGTGTTTTCTTTAAAGCACCTACAAATATCTACCAGAAAAAAAACAACTTTATAAAAGGGCAGTAGTTTAATTTTGAGACTATCAAGTATGATTCAAATCAGCTACTATTTTTAACATAGCAAAAACCCTCGCTACTAAAATTGTTTAACAATTATGTTTTTAAGAAGTTCTTTGGGCTTTTCCAAGTTGTCTTGGGGAGTGACCTACACCTTAAAATAGTGGAGAGATTCTGATAGTATGAGATATGATGGATTAAGTCATGGTGCTTATGGTATGCCTTAATGTTGGATATCAAAGCAGTGAAAATCAGAGCAAAATTTACATAAGTAAAAAGAATATGAAAATGTTAAATGTATGAAATGAAAATAAATTTAATAATAAAACAATGGAAAAAGACTAGAACACTTAAGGAACTGAAAACTTTTAATTTTTTTTTTTTCAATAAAATTATAGGTTGAGCTAAAATGGCATAAAAATGAAGAAGACAAAAGTTTAAAAAATATTATACTAAACACATGAAAAGTGTTCAAAATAGTCTCAGGATTATTATTATGTTTTTAGAAAATGTAAGGATTGGTTCTAATTAATTCCTTTGTTGAGTGCTTGTCTTCCAGAACACTAGCTCTACTGTCCTCATCTGATTTGATGCTGTTTTACAGTGGTATTCCATGCTGGCTTCAGTAGATTTATTCTGTTTTCATGCTGTGGTGAATTAAATTGAAATTTCTCACTGTACTTCCTCATTGCAATTAAAGATGCTACTAGATAAGCAGTGTGCTTTTGCAAGTTATTTTAAGTGTTTAGCTAGCATTCATTATGCATATAAATAACTGTTTTACAATCTGAGTGTCAAATACAATGTTTATCTGTAAAAATAAATTGTGTCATGCATGCTATTTTCTTACACAATTATTGAACTGAGTATGTAAGATAAATATTGGCATCCATACCATATTGTAGTTTATATTTTAACTAAATATTTCTTCATGTTTCCCTAAAGGACCTTTGTATTAAGAAAAGAGCTGGGTTTATCAAGCAGTTGTTTGCTAGACATAAAAAGGAAAAAATAACCCAAACAAATGATTTATTGGAGGAAAGTCTCATTATTTACGTATTTTCTTTTCTAATTATATGCTACTCCATTGACATTTTCAAAATCGGATTCAATAATAATAATGAACCAAATAAATATTTTCACCTAGTAGAAAGCATAAATTGCATTCTAATTATACTCTGCATTTATAAGACCGGTGAAGAATGTTAATGCATCAGTACTCTTTTAACAAGATCTCTTCACCATACAAATCAAGAATAGATGACAAAAACATAGCAGGTTTTTTTGTTTGTTTGTTTGTTTTGCATTGGAGGATATACTTTGTTTAAAATCATGGCAAAGCTAAAATATATCAGAAATCCAGTCAGGTGTGCGCAGAACGATTCCACAAGGGAGACTGAGCAAATAGTATGTGTCATAAAACAAGCCACATTTATTAGAATAGAGTGTATGGGATAAATTGAAGTATGTATAGGTATACTGTATACTTCTGTGTACTGTTTACTTCAAGCATATCAATTTGATGCTGCTAACCAATACATTTCAAGATTCACTCAGTCTTCAAATAGTACAACTGACAGTGTTCTTCACTGGTGTAAATGTGTCACAGCATTCATTTTATCTAATCCTTAAAAATCCTCAGGGTTTGGACACTAAAAGCAAGAGGTTTTTACACTTCTCATAAGTGCAGTGAGTCCGTCCATGAAATCATACCAACTGCAAGCAGCATTTTTGCATTTTCCACCACAGGAGTTTGCACTGGAGTCTGACCGCTGACAGCTGTTGTCACGGCATATGTTCACTACAAGTAAGACTTTAGATTGTGCTGGCAGTGTATTTGCCCATATGTTGTAGATGAGAGGTGACTAGGAGCATGTTACAATAGAAGGCAAAAGGCTTACAAATGTATGCCTTTTAGTCCAAAAGGTTGTGTAAGAGTCCAATATTGTGGTAATATACATACTTTTGCTTGCAGACTGAACATGATTTGCTGAATCATATTCATTTGAGATTGGTTTAGAACAGAATTTGACAGTTAATAAGCAGAAAAACAATACTGTCTTAAGAGCCCTAAAATGAGTTTTGCCCCTTTGATTCATTTTAAATTAATCTTATATTAATGGTGAAATAAAGCCCACAGTATTAATGATAGGACTTGTCTAACTATTTCAGTTTTAGCTAGTCTTTTCATTGTCTTTTTGCTTGCTTGATTAGTTAGCTTTTTATTGGATTTAAACAGATCCATCTTTTTTTTTTTTTCACTTTCTCTGTATAGTCTTTGCAATATGAGCCTTTGAACCAGAGAATGCAATGCATAGTTGTAAATAGGTTTCATATGTAAGCCTTTTAGAAAGAGTGCCATAGTCATAATGGCCTGAATACATAAGACAATAGTCCTTAGTGAACTAGAAAGAAATCACACAGTCCCTTACTTAAAATTATATGAAATAGAAGGACTTGCCAAGATTTCCAGAGGTGTTTTCCAGGTTTTTTTTTGTGTCATGTTAAATTATTTTTTTTTTTCCATTCCAACAAATACAATATCCACAAATAACTGCTACTTTTTCCGTTGTGCACAGATGACTAGGTAGGTTTTGATTCCCTCCAGCAAAACATTTTGTGGCTTCTATCCCTTTCTGGTTTTGTGGGTTTGTTTGTTGTTTCTTTTTGGAAGTACTCAGTTTTGGGCATTACATATTTCTCGTTCTTGCTTTTGCCTTCTGAGCCTGCAACAGCCCAGCTGGACTTAATGCTTTTCAGTCTGAGCAGGAGTCTAACTTGAACAATCCACTTGGATGTAATTCTAGTATCTGAGGATTTGGTTAGGCATATTGTGCATTGAGTAATCAGTTACTCAATATTTATGAACAGTAAATTTATATGAAAAATAGATCTGTGTTTAACAGTCATTTGTAGAGAGAATAATGGGACAGCAGCAATGTAGTCCTTGCAGAAGAAACATGAGTCTGGATTTTTTCATGTGACCTTGCAACATCAGAAGTTTTTGACCTCCCTATAACATAAAATAGAGAAGACATAATAACTACATTCTCTCATTCTTGTTTATTGTATGTGTAAAGTTATGTATCTTTTATTTAAGAAAAAAAGTTGAATAATGGAGCAAAACTACATTAAACAAAATTTTTTTTACTTTAAATTTTGTCTCATTCATCTTAATAGGTGATGTGTTAAAAAAAATTGTTCTTTTCATCTCAAACCTGAATATTAATAAACGAAATGATTACTGCTTTTAGACTTTTTTATGCTAATATAGTTTTATTTATATTAAAAATAATGAGAAAAGAGCCAGAATTATACAAAAACACTGAACTATAGGAAAAAGAATGTGCATTTTCTGATATGTTTAATTATGTTGAAGCAAAGGAATGGGGATATACATAGGAGCCATTGTAAAGTCTTTGTAATAGGTGACATTTCTGAATCTACAGAAAAAAGCAAGTATGGAGGTTTTCAATAAGTAATTATGCTGCTTGAATCATAAAACCTACAGGAAACAACATTCATCAGAACATTACAAAATAACTTTGCAAAAATATTTATGAGCTATAAAGTATCACATCTATTTAAGTTGCAAAAGGCACTTTCTATTGCATAGCAGAGACAGAAGTGGATCAATTTAATAATGTAGACATAAGATAAACACTGTGCGTCGAAGCAAATTACCTACTGAGAAATTTATGGCTTCATTCTAATATTTGCACACAGCTTTATGCTCCCTGTGAAGAGAATACCACTGAGAAGAGATTTCCATACTGTACCAACAGCTAGATTTGTAAAGGCTCTTTGACTGTTTTTCTTAGCACATAGATAAAGCTTTTATTTCATGAGATACTGCTGGAACATCATTCTATTTAAAGAAGTATGATAAGCAAGTGGTCTTGCATTCTGCATGTTCTGTCTATTAAGAAAGATGTTATTAAGAAAGATGATTCAGCAAAGCATAAGGGTTAAATATTTTGATGCCTTGATGTATATTTAGTCCATTTATTTTAATGTTTGTCCATGCTATAAACATGACATACCCTGAGTAGATTCTTGAAGCAATAATCACTCCCCAATGATAGCATGGGGGAGAGAACTGTAAGGGTAGAAGTGAGAAAAGTTGTTTGATAGGAAAATCAAAAGTTGCACACACAAGCAAATCAAAACAAAGAATTTACTATGCCCCATCAGCAGGCAGGTGTTCAGCCATCCCTAGAAAAGCAGGGCTTCATCACACAAAATAGTTACTTGGGAATACAAATGCCCTAACTCCAAATATTCTCCCTTCTTCCCCAGCTTTATATGCTGACCATGACATCATATGTGGGATCTCCCTGTGTCCATCTGGGGTCAGCTGTTCCAGCTGTGTCACCTGTCAATTGCTTGTGCAGCCCCAGCCTATTCACTGGTTGAGTGGTGTGAGAAGCAGGAAAGGCCTTGACTCTGTGTAGCCCTGCTTAGCAGCATTTAAAACATCCCTGTGTTTTCAACACTGTTTTCAGCACAAATCTAAAACATTTGTGTTACAGACCCATACTGTGTGTATCCATATGGCTACTGTGAAGAAAATTAACCTATCCCAGACAAACCCAGCACATTCTCCACACCCTATTCCATACCATTTACATCATACTCAGGTCCCACACTATCCAATGTAACCTCATTAACCACCACTCCCCTTCCCATCCTTTGATATAATACACAGATATTATTACCTTAGTCTTTGGACCACCCCTGTAAAAGGTCTATAAAATGCCCATGAAGTGTCCATGAAAAGTCCACTAAATAGTTTAGTCCATGACTTTGTGCTCCATCTGTTATGGTGGTCACTTGCCACAGAGGTGGTAGCTTGCAGACAGTTATTGGGTACCAAAGCCAACTGAGTTGGGTCACTAAATGTTTTTTTCCAGGATTTTACATGTCAGTTATGATTAACTTTTACGTCACTTCAGATGCTGTTTAGCATAAACTAGGAAACTTGACTTTACATATTGTATGCCAAACAAACGTAGTTACTTTCTGTTTTAATTTTTATTCAACACATACAAGTTATAAAAATATTTTAGATAATTGCTAACATTATTTGAAGATTAATTGGGAGTAAACATGTTTACAACTTTGCAGCATCCATGCAGTCATTTTATTTAAATTACTTTGGAACAGACCAGAACTATTACTGCTTAGCAACACTTATCACAAACTTGTGATGTTGAATGCTTGCTATTGAAAGAATAACAGGGGGGAAATCTCTGGATACTGAAATTTGAGTTCCCAAACAGGGATTTTAAGTCTTGTAATTACATCTTTACATGATACAGACAAAGAACTAAAAACCTGTTAGGTGACTGAGAATGAAAGTACTATTTTGACAGGTACTTTCAAAAAGTCACTGTTTAAGTCCTAAGTAAGTGACAGAATTTTAAATCCATCAATCTGTATTTGTTATATACCAATATTTATTTCTTTTTCTTATTAAAATAAAGGTAAAATTAATACTAGGGTGGTCTTCCAAAGATGTTAAACAAGTCAGCATATATTCGAGCCAAGCAATCTAAAGAATTATTGTATGGAAACGTATACTCCACCAATTTTAGAATATTTTCTATTACAAGCACAAAATACTAAGCCTCTTTATGCTTGTGGAAATGCTTTCTTAACTGCCTTTGTAACTGCTGGCTTTGTTAAGGTCATGTCCCTCCATCTCCCCTCTTACTCTATTTTCTTCATGTTCATCATATATACAATGCATAATCATATTTTCCTTGCCTTTGAGCCCTTCAAGTTTTGGCCCATGACCTAAGCCTTCACCATCCTCTCTCTAACCTATTTTTCCTGAAAACATTCTTGCTTTTCATACACAGAAAAAGTCCACTGTCTCAGTATCTACAAACCTGTACTCTCCTCTATATTGCCACACTTTTGTTCTTGCTGTGCTAATAACAATTTACTGTATTTTTTCATTGTACTTTATTTTCTCTACCGTTTCTTCCTTCAAGTTACCAAAGTTATTTTTTGTGTGTCATTTGTTCTCTGCCTTCTTATTTGATCTTCCTATGTGATCTGTATTAAGTGATATAATCTATGTTTTATGCTACTTTATCCACAGTTTGTAATTGAGATCCAGCTATGTTTAATCAATTCATCACTGGCCTGTAGCGAGTGGTTTGATTTCCTGTTTACTTAATTTCTCACTCTGCTTCATTTTTATATTTTTTTCCAGAAATAAAAGAGAAGAATTGTCTTTCCCAGATCTTTTTCTGCCTTTTGCATCTAGCCTGCAAGACAAAGTCAAAGAAACATTCTTTCTATCACTGCTCTTGTATGCATTTGGTAAAATGGATCTTTAATCTTAATTAGTTTTTATTATTTTAGCATCTACTCAACTCTTAGGTTATGTTATAAAGAAATCCTGTAGATTTATTGAGAAAAGGAGTCTTTACCTTCCCATAAAATTTACCAATGCCTGAAGGAGCCAATCTGCAATAAGGACCTGTAGCCCTTTATCCTTTCTAAACTCAACTATGACAATGACTTTTGTCCTTAGTACTTCTTGGAATAATATCTCTTTTATATTGTAATATTTCAGGAGACATAATCTCTTATAGAATTGTTCACTCCATAAACAAAGTTGAAGTATTATTTCTAGAACAGAGCTTAAGCACTCTCATTCAAAACCCAACAAAATTAATGTTAAAATTCCACTAAGTTCAATTTTTAGATCAAGATGATGAAAAGAGAAAGGATCCTAAATCCTCTGGAAAGAAAGAAGAAATGCAGTGTTGTCGTGGTTTAAACTCAGTCAGGTAATTCGTTCGCTCACTTCCCCCCCTTTCTTGCCCTCCCCCTGCTCCCGGAGGGACGGAGAGGAGAATCGAAAAGAATGCAACTCCCACGGGTTGAGATAAGAACAGTTTAGTAACTAAGGTATAACACAAATCACTACTGCTACCACCAGTGATAATAATGATAAAGGAAATAACAAGGGAAGAGAATACATCATCTCACCACCAGCCGACCGATAACTCGCCCCCCCAGCCCGACCAAGCTCTGACCGATACCTCCTCCAACCCTGCAGACTCCCAGCCCTTCCGGCTCACTCCCAGTTACATCCTGGGCATGACGTGCTGTGGTATGGAATACCTCTTTGGTCAGTTTGGGTCAGGTGTCCTGTCTCTGCTTCCTCCCAGCTTCCCCTCCTCCCTGGCAGAGCATGAGGCTCACAAAGTCCTTGGCCAAACCAAAACATCGCTTGTTATCAGCTCCGTTCCCGAGCTGAAAGTCAAAACATTGCAGTGCACCAGCTACCAAGAAGGGGAAAAATGACTGCTACTGCTGAACCCAGGACATTATCCACCCCTTATTCCATACCATTCACGTCATGCTCAGATCCCACATTTTCAATATACCATCACTCTTATCTCAGTGCACTCTTATCTTAGTGCATGGACCAGTCCCTATAAAGCTGCTGAGTCCATCTGGTCCATGATGTCAGGCTCCATCTCTTGTAACAGCCTTCCAGAGCAGGAGAGACTGTGTGCAGTGTTCACACTCGTGAATAACCTGGGCAATAGTGTCCATTGCTAAGTCCACCCCTCGATCATGAGTCCATATCTATGTTGCATCTTTGCTCTGATGGCCTGAAGTGCCATGGGCCCACCAGGCTTAAAATAATTCACTGTCCCCTTAAGCAGTTTCTGCAGCTTGTTGCTGGGGACTCCATACAGCTGCCTTCCATCTCCGACGCTTCCAAAGCACTGGAGGGGCCCAGTGGACTACATAGTTGCCCATACTGTCCCACACACCCTGCCACTCATGACTGTCCAGCCTTGGGGAAAATCTCTTGGTCCCCCCATATCGTCGTCTAACCCCAGACAAGACCCAAACCTGACTCTGCTTAACTTTTGAGATCAGACAAAATGGTGGTGGGTAGAACACAGTCTGTGTGTGTGCCAACATGCTGATCCCCATCACAATCAGCAGGCAGGTCCCAAGGATACCGAAAGGCCATTCAAAACTTTTAGAACTCTCAGTTGATGCTGCTGTACTTGTCACTGGGGCTGGTGTAGCTGCTGTGCTTGCCGGCTCTCCCACCACCAGCTTCTCTTTTCCTGAGTCCGGCTCTTCCTCCTCTGCCTTGCTGGGAAATGCTGCGTGGTCTCCTGCATCCTCCTGGGGCTCGGCAGGCGGCTTCCGGGAAACGCTCTCGGCCGTCGCGGGGCTCGGTTCGGCCGCGGGGCTCGGCTCGGCCGCGGGGCTCGGCTCCTCCGCGGGGCTCGGCTCTTCCGCGGGGCTGGGCTCTTCCGCGGGGCTCGGCTCCTCCGCCGCCTTCTCCCGCTGCTCGGCAGCCCCTTCTTTCTGCTCCTCGACCGCCCCGACCTCCTCCACCGGCAGCCGTCCCCTCGCGGCCTCCGGCCCCGCTCCTGCCGCCGCCTGGTCCCCGGGTCCGCTCTCCCGGGCCGCTTCAGCAGCCGCCGGCTCCCGGGGCCGCCCCCCCTCGGCTCCCCGCGGCCTCACAAAGATGGAGAGTAGGGTGAGGGCCAGGACGGTGAAGAGCAGCCGGACGGCCAGGTACAAGTCCACGGCCACGTCCGTCCCGCCCTGCTGCTGGAGCCCACCCGTATTACAAGCCATTGCCATAAAGCACAGTGAGATAAGAACCTTAGCCCAGGCCCCATACTTGATAAACACTAACACAGCAAATACTGGCTCTACGTAAGTTACAACATTCTGAAGCTGTGAGATCAAGAAGAACAACTCTGAGAGCCAATAAATCGTCATTGTGATGAGTGACTATTAATCCGGTCAGATCTGTCGTTATCTCAACCCTTCGTGCCCCACGTTGGGCGCCAAAAAGAACTGTCGTGGTTTAAACTCAGTCAGGTAATTCGTTCGCTCACTTCCCCCCCCTTTCTTGCCCTCCCCCTGCTCCCGGAGGGACGGAGAGGAGAATCGAAAAGAATGCAACTCCCACGGGTTGAGATAAGAACAGTTTAGTAACTAAGGTATAACACAAATCACTACTGCTACCACCAGTGATAATAATGATAAAGGAAATAACAAGGGAAGAGAATACATCATCTCACCACCAGCCGACCGATAACTCGCCCCCCCAGCCCGACCAAGCTCTGACCGATACCTCCTCCAACCCTGCAGACTCCCAGCCCTTCCGGCTCACTCCCAGTTACATCCTGGGCATGACGTGCTGTGGTATGGAATACCTCTTTGGTCAGTTTGGGTCAGGTGTCCTGTCTCTGCTTCCTCCCAGCTTCCCCTCCTCCCTGGCAGAGCATGAGGCTCACAAAGTCCTTGGCCAAACCAAAACATCGCTTGTTATCAGCTCCGTTCCCGAGCTGAAAGTCAAAACATTGCAGTGCACCAGCTACCAAGAAGGGGAAAAATGACTGCTACTGCTGAACCCAGGACAAGTGTCTATTTAGCTTTGTTCATCATGGCAAAAATGGATTGATTGTAGCAAAATGTTAGAAAGCCATTTCTAAGATATATATGTATCATCTCATGGTTATTATGTTAATGTCTAGGGACTAGTCAGGTATACGACCTCATTGTGCTAGTTATTGTAAAAACACTGCCAATAACTTGTATAATAAATTAGAGCAGTCTTAGCCATCCTCTGCAACTCCCTTAAGGTTAACTCAATGCTCTCTAACCCTCTGTTTCCAGCAATGGGGAACTGAGATACAAAATGGTAACTTTTGATGTTGTTTTTTTTTTTCTTTTTTTAACTCCCTTATATACTTTAAGGCTTTTTGATTCAGGTGTTCTATTGTTTGTAAATACTTGCTGAGGTAGGTTTTTCCACTTAAACCACTGCTTTTATATGCCCATTATCTTTTGTGTCAGCTTCATCAAGAAAGCTAGATTTCTGTGCATGGAGGTAGCTTGAGAGTCCAGCTACTGATAATGGGAGTATGCTTCTAGAAAACTGATTATTGTTATGGCTTTTCTGCAGACCCTGACTGACAGCTTCTGCTGATTCCTGACCATAGTGGGTGGCTGGCAGTTCTGTGATTCAGAGACACCTTCCCAGCATGAGGTATTAGCCAGCTCTCTGTGGCTCTACTGCATGTTAAACAAAGGGAGATTACTAGACCAAGTAAATGAAGGTCATTTCTTGACTCTACACTGTGCTAAGTAATGGAACAGGTCTGAAATCTGTGTCCCATTGTCACTGTAACAGGATCTGGGACACCTGGCTACCCTGGTAAGCAATATTTCATTACTTATATGAGTCCTCAGCAGTTTCCTAAATAGAGAACAGATGTTGTGAACCAGTAGTAATTGCTGCTCACTGGGACTGCTAAGCTCCAGTGGCCCATGAGAGCTATGAGATAATCAGTCATTGTTTGTTGTCTTTCTAATGGATTTTTTTCTTTCTATCTGCCTCTTAATTCTTTTCTTCCCAAGCTAAAAGGCTGCCAAGCTCCCACAGAATCAGTCATAGGAGCACAGTTACCTAGTTCAAACGTAATGCAGATCTTAAGTGTTGCATAACAAAACCTAAGTGATATTTCCCCCTTCTTAAAGACATTACTCCAGAGGTGCTACTACTGTCACTGATGTGCTCAGCCTTGGCCAGCAGCACGTCTGTCTTGGAGCTGACTGGCGCTGACTCTATCAGATATAGGGGAAGCTTCTGGCAGCTTCTCACAGAAGTCACCTCTATAGGCCACCCTCTCCCCCCAAAAAGCCTTACCACATGAACACAATACATGTTGCAATTTAAGGTTTTGGATCTTAGCATTAAGTTTAAATAAATATTTGTATGTTTTGTTGTCTTTTTTCCCTGAGAGTTTGCTCAGCAAAAATCACAAGAGCAAAATTTTCTTTTCCTCTTTCCTCTCAAAACAACTGCTCTTAGTTCATGCTATTTTAAAAAACATAATGGAACTGCATGGGATAACCAAAACTATTTTAGAAATGATTCTACCATTGGGGATCATCTTCAGCAGTGCTCTTCTCTTAGTAATTCATGCATTTCACAACAGGCAATTGTTTGTGGAGTCTGCATACCAGAAAGACTAACATTCCTTAAAGCTATTCCATTTCCATTGTCTCTTATTTTTGTAGCACTACCTTAGGTGTAACTCCTGTTCTGTTGTGACTATAATCACTAGGTAAAATATAACTATACCAGCTATTTTTGATGAAGTCAAAGAAGTCGAAAGAAAACATGAATTTAAAAAGAATGCAAAATAATAACTTAAAATTAACCAACAAAGAAAATTTATTTTTTTTTACAGTCTGAAAAAAGTAAGCCCAAGACACACATTTCTAATTTGTAAAATTAATTGAGGCAGAAACACATTCAACACTATTTCTCTCCTGACACCAAGTAATCTCCAGGTGCTCAACTCCCTTCAAACTAGAACTGCAAGGCTGCCTGTGTGCTATGTGCCCCAGGCTTAGGAATACCTGAGCAAATTGGGCATCCTCTAGAGATGAACCAGCACATCAAGTTAACTGCAAGGTTTCCTTATTTAAGTGTGCCTGACTTGTCTTTGCTCAATTGCTTCTCACGCCTGCAGCCTTCTCTTCAGTTCTTCAAAGCTGACATATTTATTTATGGCTTTTTAAACTATTTTTAACTAAGGAAGAAAAACAGAAAGTCATTTAGGAATCAGTTCTTGGTTTCTAATATTCTCAAAAGGCAGGAGTGGGAAATGTTATAAAGATGTTATAGTGTGCATTCTGCCTACGTATAAGGAGGAGAATGGCAAGAATAGCTTCCCATCCCACCAAGTTCTCTCCTATGTATTTTATGTACATTGATGTACAACAAAGATTTCGCACATGGCCCCTTGTCAGTGGATGGGAAGGGCTCCTGTAAAACTGTGCAAAAGGTTTAGCACTTCAGTGACTGAGTTATCAAATAAAGATGTGCTGGTAGGACAATGCAGAAATACATGTTCAGACTGAAGCTCTGTTAAGTGCTGTATCGTGTGAAAATAAAACCACATGCATATTCCTTCCCAGGAACTGGGAACTGGGTGTTCATCTGTTGCCTAATGGTCTAGCTTAGCGAGGTGTTGAGAACTCTCAAATGCTCCTACCTTCAAATGGGCAGCAGATTCATATGGCTAAAGCATGCCAGCATCTGTAACCAGCCACATATCATTGATATTTTCAACATCATATATCTGCTATGTTTGATTTTGAACTGAAAAAGTGTCACTCACATCAGCAGCTTTCTTCAAATCAGGACTGAAGGCTTATGTCTACAAGGAACCAGATAATTTAGCTATGCAACTGCTCACTTAACAAATAGCTACAGACAGCACCACTGAGAAAGATGATACAAAACTAATCTGTGGTTGGATTGTGACTGAGATTAAGGAAAAAAAAACTTTTTAAAGTTGTTTAAAACTTCAGTGAATACCTGATTTCACTTTCACCCTGCACAAGCAATCCAGGAAGTTCCTCGACTGTGTGGAAGAAAAACTCCTTCTGCAAGTAATAGAGGAGCCAACAAGGAGAGGTGTCATGCCTGACCTCGTGCGCACCAGCAGGGAAGGGATCGTTGGAAATGTGATGCTACAGGGCAGCCTTGGATGCAGCGATCATGAGATGCTCCAATTTGAGATCCTCAGGACAGTGAGAAGAGTGTGCAGCAAGCTCACTGCCCTGGACTTCAAAAGAACAGACTTTGGCCTCTTCAGGAACCTGCTTAGTAAGGTTCCATGGGATACAGCCCTAGAGGGCAGAGGGCCCCAAAACTGTTGATTGATATTCAAGGATCACCTGCTGCAAGCTCAGGAGTGTTGCATCCCAACCAGAAGGAAGTGCAGCAGGAGGGCCAGGAGACCTCCTTGGATGGATAAGGAGATCCTGAGGAAAATTCAATTGAAAAAAAGAGGCTTATAAGTGGAAGCAAGGACAGGTGGCATGGGAAGAGTACAGGGATGTCCAAGAAGCTAGGGACCAGGTTAGGAAAGCTAAGGCTCAGTAAGAAGTGGATAAAGAACTGGCTGGACGGCCGCATGCAAAGAGTTGTGGTCAATGGCTCAATGTGTGGCTGGAGACCAGTAATGAGTGGCGTCCCTCTGGGAGCGGTGTTGGGACCAGTCTTGTTTAACATCTTCCTCACTGACATGGACAGTGGGATTGAGTGCGCCTACAGCAAGTTTGCCGAAGACACCAAGCTGTGTGGTTCGGTTGATACCCTGGAGGGAAGGAATGCCATCCAGAGGGACCTCAACACACTTGTGAGGTGGGCTGATACCAACCTTATGAAGTTTAACCATGCCAAGTGCAAGGTCCTACACCTGGGTCGGAGCAATTGCAGGTACAGCTACAGGCTGGGCAGAGAAGAGATTCAGAGCAGCCCTGCTGAGAAGGACTTGGGGGTGTTGGTTGATGAGAAAATGAACATGAGCCGGCAGTGTGTGCTTGCAGCCCAGAAAGCCAACTGTATCCTGGGCTGCATCAAAAGGGGCATGACCAGCAGGTCGAAGGAGGTGATCCTGCCTCTGTACTCTGCTCTTGTGAGACCTCACTTGGAGTATTGTGTGCAGTTCTGGTGTCCTCCACATAAAAAGGACGTGGAACTGTTGGAACAAGTCCAGGGAAGGGCCACAAGGATGATCAGGGGACTGGAGCACCTCCCATATGAAGACAGGCTGAGGAAGTTGGGGCTGTTGAGCCTGGAGAAGAGAAGGCTGCTTCCATTACCACTATCCCATTAGCTAATTTGCCCGTAGCAAACTGGTTAGCTGTGGTCTAGCAGCAGTCTGAGCTTCTGACTCTCCATTCCTTTATTGTTGATTCAGTGTGATTGTAGTATATTTGCAGAAATAGCATATTCTGCTACCTTATGACACCTTTTCTAGCCAAGAAAGGTCACTTTATAATTACTGCTAGAAATGGAGAGCGATGGGAATCCACATTACTGGAAATTTACCATATATGGTTTTGCTTCTACAGCAGAAACTCTGGCAGTTTATGGGTGTGACCATGCTGGATGTATTAATTTTCCCCTTGAGTTCTATTCCAGAGGCCTTGAAGCAACCAAAACCTCTCCTTCTGCATTCCCAATTCTTTAATGTTGCCACAACCACTCCAAACTGATCAGTACAGCTTTGAAGGGACTTATGGCTTGTTACTGGGGTTTCAGAGAGTTTTCAGAGAATTACCAAGTACAAACTCATTCCTAGAAAGCTTCTGCTTGGTGGCATGCACAGCCACACCGGGGAAACAGGACTCCAAACTGGACACATTTGACAGGGACTACAGGAAGCAATAGAAATAGGGAGAAAGAAAGCTGGGTTTAAGATTCTTTCAAATGAGTTTGTGTCCATACTAAACTGTTGAGATAAACAAATTTTGTTGTTTTTTTTTTAAAAAAAAGCCCACTATTAATCCTCATTTTAAAAGAGCTGTTCCTGAAATAGACTTGTTTGAATTAAGATGTATTTATTCCTAACCCTTCCATCACATCTCTGATCCTTTAGAGGCCAAGTCCTAAAGAATTTTGTGAAAGTATCTTTCCTTTCTAGAATATACTAAATCTAAATTTGATGGGAGAATGTAATAGGTAATGACAACTTCATGAAAGCAAAGTTATATTTGCATTGTGACAACTAGGTATGCTTCTATCCTTTCTGCAGTGCCAGCAGTTGGAGGAATGAAACACTTGAGATGTGAAAAATTTCCCCAAGAAAAACATGCACAAATATAATAAAAGCAAAAATCAAGAAGATTTATATAACTAATTAGTTTTTTAAAAATTACTCCTAAGCATAAATAAATTTCCTCCTCTATACATATTCTTTTAAAATTTCAGCATTTTTACAAATAATTTTGAAGTAGGTGTATGTAGGAGTAAAATAAGGTTCCTCTTGACCGCATATGCCTATCAGCAGCGGGAAATTGTTTAGTTTAAGTGACCTGCTAATCATCTGCAAAAAATTAATTCCTGCATTTAAAACACAAATTCCCCAAAGTACTCTGGAGTTTAGGCATTTGTCCTCAGTCTCATAAAATTAAGATAATAGGTAAGAAGAAGAAAAAAGACAATGAAAGTGGTAAAAAAAAAGTTTCTCATCTATGCATTGGACTTTCACTATCACATTATTAATAATTCTCTGAATTCTCTTTCTCTTCCTTCTTCAGTAAATCTGATAACTGATGATTATTTCTGTGGCAATACCAGTGATGACAGAAACTAGTTACAAAATCACACAGACCTCATGTACTAGTGGCAAAATGAATACTATATTCCACGTGTCAATATGATTATAATCATTTCCAAAACAATTGCTGAAAAAAATTGAAAAGTTCCTAATAAAAAATTGAGAACTTTCCAGTACATGTATTCAACAAGAATGTGATAAAGGAAACAGCTGATAAAAAGCAGAGATTATAAACAGCTACAGCAAAAAAATATGTTTAGCTTAATACTAGAATTTTAGATAGGATTTCATTTTACTTTAGTTGTTTTATTGGTTTGCAGCAATCATGGGCCTGTTACTTGCTTAAGCCAACTGACTAGCTGTCTGTAGACAGCGTGTGGCAGGAATGATGTTTCAGTGATTCTGCCACAGTAGCAAGTGAGCTTTCTATTTGTGTATATGGAACAGTTGTATAACTTGGGATTTTAAATTTAAAAATTCAAATTACTATAAATTTATTCTTTGCAAATACCTAAACTTGAATTACGTGAAAACTGCAGGCATTTGTGTTTACTTCAGCATTCTCATTAAGGAAGAATATTATAGAGTGTGCTATACAGGGAGAGAGTTTATAAAATGGTATGATACCTAGAATCATATAGAAAAGAAATTGAATTTCTATAGATTGTCTTGTTTTTTTTTTCCTGAAGTAGCTTCGTCTACCAGGCCAATTTTTACATGCTTTTTTTGATTGTTTGTTTTCTTGTCTGTTTTTAACTCCTCACTTGTGTTTTTTCCTGGCTTTATCCATGAATAAACACACACTAATATAATACTAGATTTAAACACTATGCTATCATTTAAACCTATGATTTGTAAAAAACTGAATAAGTGGCTACAAACATGGGAGTGAGGGAATGCTAGTTAAGTGTAACAACTACATTTTGTTAGCCTTTTCCATATTTCCTGAATTCTCTCAGCTTTAGACGGTATTAATTGGATTGGCTGGATGGTATTATTCTGTCTTGGCTAATCATACAAGCAACTACCCTAATGCAGACAGAGCTACACTAGATTTTCAGTGGCACTAGTAGACACTGGCACTAGAAGAAAACTATCCATGAAGCCTAGCAAAGATTAATGATGGGGCATTTACTCAGTTTCTCCAGTAAGTTTTAAATTCTGTGTTGATCTCCATGTTACTATACCCTGTTTATTACATTGCAATAATAACAGTCACATGATAAGAATATGTTATTATGAATGTACGACAGACATATAAAATTCAGTCACACAGGTTTCTGCAGAGCATCGCCTGACAATCTTTCAGATGAGTATGTGATGTGGATACTCTGGCCAGTGCAATGACACAAGAATGGTTTTACATGATTCTCAGTCCCTCTTAAAAACAGGCCAAACAATCTTAACTTTGGTGTAATTGCATTGAGTTAAAACCTCTTAAAGGGATACTTATGTCTTGTTGCAAATAAAAGAAATAAGTCCAGTGAATAAAACACTCATTTCCAAAGGTGGCATGTAGTTCAGTTAGACATGACTATCCAAACTGAATTATATCCACATAGTTTATTTTCAGTCTCTCAATTCAACGGGATGTGTTATTTTCCTTTACAAGTAAAATGGATTTATATTTTAGGCCTGCTCAAAGGGCAGTTAACTTGAAGGGATTTTTAATGGTCTGAATATTTTTATTTACACGACAGTTGTCTTATACTTCCATTGCATGAAATCCCATGTTTCTAAGGAGATAATCCTCAACAAATCTGCAAAAACCAAACCTGTATCAAAACCTTGTCTCTGCCTCAACCAGGTATATGGAGAGAAAACAAACAAACAAACAAACAAAAACCCCTAACTGAACAGAAAAACAGTTAAAAAATCCTGAAAATAAAATTAAACATGTCACAGAATATTTCAGGTGTCAGCCTAATAGCTGACAGCCCAACGTGCAAATAACTGATTTGCTTTACAAAGGTGTGCAAAAAGAGGTATATCTCAGCTGAAGTTTGGAAGCTCCCTCCCTTTTTATCTTTAAAAGCAGTAAGGTTCTTATTTTGCTTATGTGCTGGAGGTAAATACCATTAAAAACATTATTTTATGCCTTTCTCCATTTGGAATCAAAGGTAGAAGGTTTTGTAACATATCCTTTTCATTAATCCTTAAAAAGAAGCAAAAGTTAGCTGTTAAATGAGCTTCCAGGTGTATGGTGACATTAATACTTTCCAAGTCAGGGTCTTTTGAGAGTGGCGTCAGTATATGATTTTCAGCTGTGTTTTCTCAGATATTGTGTTGACTGAATAATTCACTCTGCCTGAAAAGTGAGAATGATTCTGCTCTTGTTGGTCTTTTTAAGTCTACTGAATTCAAGTAATGACTGACAGAGCCCATAGAGATGGATATATACTTACGAAAGACAGACAAGTATAAAATAATGCATGGGCAAATTGCTGGATGCAAGTGGATGGAATAAAGTCTCTCTTAATCTAAAGACCATTCTTAACTGAAATCAGTTTAGTCATTTAAAGGCAACAAATGTTCATATGTGTTTCATATCTTTTGCTTTCCAGACCCAGAAGAACTGAAAAACTGTAAAGGAACAGCTTCCTGCTTGTAGGGTTTCTATAAGTGAGCATTTATCTTTCCTGAACATTTAGAAAACTTAACCAGAATGGCAAACCTAGTTAGTTTAATGGCGTTAACCCCATTGTTTGAAACTTAGGGAGGTAATAAAGATAAGTTAAAACTACTTTACTCTTGAATCAGTGTCCACACAAATATTTAGTGCAGATAACCAATCAATTTTAAATTCACACCCCAACTTAATTTGGATCGATTTTATTGAGTGTCCCTAAGGATAGCAGAGCCTTTATAAACCCTAGTACAGAACCTGATTTTCTGATATTTTCAGCTCATGATGACACAAGAGGTTCAGGCAAAAACTTTGATGTGTGTTATATGGATTCAGAACTAAGCATAAAGCTTTTTGGGGCCAAACCTTCCTATCCTGTTTGAAAACAAACAAACAAACAAAAAAATCCAAAACTTTCTAATGCTACAGAGAGAAATTGAAACCACCTGAACATTTTTTTTTTTTCTTTAATCAGGATCCCATTTTTTAACCCCATACAAAAATCAGTAGTGGCCTTTTTAAGACAAGTCCGTATTGCTTACCACAAAATTGAGCTCTATGTGCTACACACTGGAAATGAGACTTTGGGCTTTCGGAAGATTTACACCTAAAAGATAAACATTTGCAAACAAATTTCTTTAAATATGGCAATTATTTCAGTTAGAAGTAATTGTCCTCATTATGACTTCTTATGTGAATTTTTCTTCCTTTTGAAAGATGCGTATTTCAATCAGATACTATCATACGACAAAAATAAATATTAAATGCTGTTTTCACATAGGGCATAATCATTGCTTACTAGCTTAGGAGCTTGGAGATGTATAGACATAAGCTGTCAAATAACTTGCAGATGTAATTAAAATGAAGGTTTCTTTCCCAGTGGAGTACATATGCTGTAATACAATTATTTAAATATATGAATGGGAGACTGAGGTATATGTATATCTAGCTCAGGGTGTGATACAGTGCACATAATACCAAATTCAGCTGGCTTACATGCTCTGATTTTCACCTTGCATTTTCTATAATGTATGGCGAGATGTCCATCTATTTTAAGAGAGCAAAAGAATAATTGTACCCAGTTATCAGAGGTGATGCTAGGGGACACATGGGTCAGCAAGAAGATGGAAGGAATTAGGAAGTAGTTTCACATGTGGAAAAAAAATATAGGATATGACCTTACAGATTATGCCTCAGAAACCTGAGCTTTAACAATAAGTGCATAAATAAGCATATGCTCCTTTTCATTGAATACAAGCAGTTTTAGGAGTATGGCAGGATTAGAAAAGTTCAAGAGATGAGAGAAATAAGACTAATAAAGTATAGCTTTGCAATGCATCTGTTTTTATATATCTCTAAAATTGGCTCAAGTTAACACCAGAAAATATAAACAAAGATACAGTCACTACATTATTATTGAAAATTAGTATATTTGGTCATTTGATTGTCTTTGGTCAGAAACCGAAAACATTCAAATCATTAAAGAAAACATAATCCAATCTTTCCAATTTGTTTTTTCCAAATTTCCAAAGAAAAAGGAAGAGTGACTAATTTAGCAAAATATCCTCTCTTAAAGAATATATTTTGATTTTAATACAAACCAACATAATAATTTACAGTTATTAAATAGAAATACTAATTTATCCAAGTTCAATTTACATAATTACTACTGAATGTGTTTGTGAAGGATCAAAGAAAACTTAATTAAATGCTTTGAATCCAGTGAAATTTTTTTAGTGAAATAATTCTTGAAAACAGAAAAGTTTCACCCAAATCCAACATGTATTGGAGTCATCATTGTTTCAGCAGTAGGAAGATGTAACACTCAGGAATTATTAAGGTTTGAATAAATGGTATTTGCTAATGGTAATTTTTTTTTTTCCTACTGTTTCTGAACACTTGTTTTCAACAGAAAACACTTCAATTTAAAGAGAATCATTTGTGTCACCTTTTTAGAAGGGTGAAGGTCTCCAAACATTGAAGTAGTAGATAGAAAAGTGCTTTCTGCAACCACAGTAGTGTTCAGAAGTAGCAATAATCATTATGAGTTCATAGTTCCAGTGTTCCAAGTGTGTGAAATATGAATTTTATGTATTAGAACCATCTTCATCTGAGTGGTATATAATCAGCTTTACTATCTGCCATAAACTTCATATGAAATCTCAATGCTTCTTTTTAAAAAAAAAAAAGTATAAAACCATAAAAGCACTCTGAAAATTTTCTGAAATTACTTTTGCATAAAGCTCAGAAAGCTTAAAGTACTCTCCTGGCCTTGACCACAGAAAGTGCATCAAATATAAGGTGTATCTGAAGACTAATGGAAATGGACAAGAAAGCTTTTGCTTGCTCTTTCCTTTTCTGCGTTGGTACAACCAGACAGAAGAAATGTGAACTGGTCAATGGTATGTAAACATATTTATTAAAAATTTGTTGATTTTATTCTAGCACCTGAAGCACTGATTACGTTGAGTGGTTCCATAAAAGGCCCAGCGTGTAATCTAAGTTGAATTGCTGTATATTCTCCAAGGGTCCTCTCCCACTGTCTTGTCCCATTGAAAGCCAGTCCCATTGCACTGTGAGATGCCCATGGGGAGCTCCTTCTGGTCATCAGTTTTCCACTTCTGAGGCTAAAACTTTGCCCTAGAAAGCAGATCACTACTGATTGATTCCCCTGCACCATACTACTACTACTACTACAACAAATGAAGGTACATGTTGCAAAGTCATGGATTCAGCCCAGGCCACAGATTGTTCACATTGTAATTTCCCAGAAGAACATGGTAATAAAACTGAAATTTCCCCACATTGGTGACAGAATTTCATATCCTTGATGTCTGCATATGATAAAACAGGCTGAGAATATTCAAGCTAGTGTTAAGGACTCATCAATCCTCAGAACTTAGTGGATGATGATGGATGAGTTGTGGATATAGCATATGATCTGGATATACGAGCAGAGTAATAAGTGAGGGTAAAGTGCTCACACTTTGTGGAAAAAGCAGCAACTGAGAGAGAACTAATCTCAGTCATGGATTGTAAAGGGCAGTCCATTACTATCAAACTCATGCCATCTGGGTTGTGCGTGATGTCTTTGGTTTCTACAATGGCTTGCTCCACTTCTTTTGATGATGCTTTTTTATAAGAGATGAAGAGAATGATTATACCAGCACCCAGGGATGCACTAGAACTAAATCTTGATACTTGAATTCCTACAGCTGCTCATGAGCAATCTCATATTAGGAGGTCAGATTTGCGAACTCGTCACCTCACTCAGAGTTAGCCTGCAGCAAGTTGCTTTTTCATCTATGTGATGTCTAATCTTCTAGAGGCTTATTTTTAAGATGAATCTGGATTTGTTCAGGATTGTGCCTAGAAGTTATATACAAATTTTAAATTAGGATTTGTATTTCAATACCTCCCTTATTAGCCTCCATGTGTCTTCTGGCCTATCACAGTTATAAATTGTTAATAGTAATCTTTTCCTTAATTCCACTGAAGCACTATTTCAGTTGCTTTTAAAAATAAGACTCAGCTGCTGTCCTGCAAAATGACTAACAAAATTATTATCATCACTGAATTCAAATAATTGGGTCACATGGAAAAGGTTAAGGGAAGGTCTTTCAGCCTTCCTCCTTTTTCCTTTAATAGCAATGGAACTGCTCCTTTAAAGATCAGGATAGTACAAAGAGGCAAATCTAAGTCCCTTTTTTTTGTAGATGACACCTGCTGTGTAAATAACATGCTATGAATCTCTCCTAGAGAGGTTTATTTCATTGAATATCAGAGTAGAAACTTCTAAGCACCCTAGTGTTGGGCACTCTAATCTACTCTAATTCATTAAATGCAGAGCAAAACTTACTGAAAATCGTTATAGACTTGAGAATACAGTAGCAAACAAAACTAAGATCTTACTACAAATTGCAAGCTTTGACAATTTAGAATTGGAATGTCCATCTGCTTCAAAGCCATTTTCTCAGTAACAAAACCAATATTTGGTCTTTTCCCATCTGGAAGGGAATAGCAATTGGTTTCTCTGTTTTAGCTTATTTCATTGGATTAGAGCCCTACATACCTCACTGGAAATAGTTAACCAAAGCTGCAGTAACATACTGGCCAGGGATTCAAAGAGTTTGAGATTTCTGTAAGTGATTTTCTCACTCTCTTCTTCACACTGTACTAAATGAGCTCATCTCTCAAACTCTTCTTAAATATTTGTTTGGCTCAGAGGTGATTATAGTCATGACAGCAGTTGGAAGTCTTCTGGGGTTTGGTACTACTGCCATCTGCCTCATGTAAAGCAAAAACAGTTTCTGAGATTGTTCAGTTACTCATGGTGTAGCAGCAAGCCAATTCTGGATAAATATCCAAAGGCGGCAGCAAAAACTGTATTCCACTCACTGATTTTGGGTGAAGCAAAAGGTATTTTAAAGAAGTAAATAGCAGAATGTTGTCCAGAATGCCTGTAGTGCTTTTGTCATTGTTGTGGTTTAAGCCCAGCTTAAACCCAGTGGGTTTCCAAAACAATAAAAATCCTCTTCTAGACTGGAATGCCATGATAAACAAAAATGAAAAAAAAATCACTGCTATTTCATTGTATGGCAATTAATATTGAACGGGACTTAGGCTCATACACTGATGTACTTACAAAACTAACTTGGAAATATATGATTTGAATAGCAGAAATTTCAGTTTTCTGTATGCAAATAGCAAAGAAAAGTGCAGTTGCTCATTCAGTAAAAAGTTTCATTTTGGCTTTGTATCCCCATGTCTCAATTTTTTAAATTTTATTTTAGTTTGTTTGCTGTATTTTTATTTGCCATTTCACAACTTCTGAATTACCTTTGTTAGCTGTATTTTTATTTGCCGTTATCCAGCTTCTGAGTGTCAAATTTACGTCCATTTCATAATCTAGATTCCCAAGAGAAGGCTTCTACATGTCTAGGAGCGTACACGTCAACTCAGTAACAGATTTTACCCTGCAGTACCCTCAGAGACTATTGCAGTTCTTTTGTGTTTGTTGATGCAATCTACTTTTGAGATGGTCTTACAAGTGAAGATGGAACATTTCAGTGTTTGGGGGATTAGTCTGGGATTTGGAAAATATCTGCCTTCATCCTGTTAATATCTGAAGCAAAGCAGTTGATCTTCCTGTGACCTAGGGGATTAAAATAATTAGCTGGACACTACACTTCAATGTTGCCATATTCAAGTGCCTCAAAAAATGAATTTATTAACTGTGGAAGATAAATCAGTATCAGATAATAAGTATCTGATATTTCAAAGGAATCTGCAGGTTAGCTGAAGACTTCCTTTGTAACCCTTACCTTCTCTTATCCTTCTTCCTGTAGTGATAATATTAAGGGAAGTGTTTGAAGGACTCCATTGTGAAAAGAGAAGAAAGTGGTGAGCAGAAAAAAAATAATTTAGAAAAACAACAAACTGCTGAAATACAAAAGTGATGAATGATTGTCCTGGGTTCAGCAGTAGCAGTCATGTTTTTCCTTTGTGTTAGCTGGTGCAGTGCTGTGTTTTGACTTCCAGCCGGGGAACAGTGTTGGTGAAGCCGATGTTTTCTGTTGTTGCTAAGTGATGTTTACCCTGACCAAGGACTTTGTGAGGCTCATGCTCTGCCAGGGAGGAGGAGAAGCTGTGAGGAAGCAGAGACGGGGCGCCTGACCCGGGCTAGCCAGGGAGGTATTCCATACCACAGCACGTCATGCCCGGGGTGGGAGGTAACTGGGAGTTACCCGGAAGGACACGGGCTTCCGGGTGGGATTTTTTTCTTGGCTGGTGGTATCGTATTCTCTTCCCTTGTTATTTTCTCTTATAATTGTTGTAGTTGATAGTAGCGGTGGTGATTTGTGTTGTACATTGGTTGCTGGACTGTTCTTGTCTCAACCCGTAGGAGTTGCACTCTTTTGATCCTCCTCCCCATTCCTTCAGGAGCGGGGAAGGGGGGAGAACCCCGGTGGGACGGGGGGATGGGCCTCGATTGTTGTCAGCTCGGCACCACTCACTGGGAGTGAGTGAACAAGTTACCTGACTGGGTTTAAACCACGACAGTTCTTTTTGGCGCCCAACGTGGGGCTCGAGGGGTTGAAATAAGAACAGATCTGACTGGATTAATAGTCACTCGTCACAATGCTGATTTATTGGCTCTCAAGGTTGTTCCTCTTGATCTCACAGTTTCAGTATATCATATCTTACTTCCATCCGGTATTTGCTGTATTAGTGTTTTTCAAGTGTGGGGCTTGGGCTAAGGTTTTTGTCCCATTGTACTTTATGGTAATGACTTGTAATACAATAGAATCATTGATCATGAAATTGATCTGGCTTATGTTCCCAGTGTGGTCACCACCTTTATACTTTGGGAGGTATATGATGGAGGTGCTTAGGAATTACACATCTTTTTTCTCCTCAGGTGCTCAACCTGTGAAGGAGATATCCTTTTACCCTCCCTGTCGTCCCACCAGACCATTTACATTTGAGAGTTTTGAATTTTTTGAATGTCCTTTTAATACTGTTGAGACTTGTTTTCTGATGGTGATGGGAATCACCATGCTAACACGCATACAGAGTGTGTTTTGCCCACTACTGATTTCAAGAGTTAAGCAGAGTCAGGTTTGGGTCTTGTCTGGGGTCAAACGATGATGTAGGAGGACCAAGAGATTTTCCCTGAGGCTGAACAGCCATGAGTGGCAGGGTGTGTGGGATAGTATGGGCAAGTATCTAGGTCAGTGGGCCCCTCCAGTACTTTGGAATTTCACTACCGAACAACTGCAAAATCCAGAAGAATTAGTAAAACACTTAAATGAGGTGTGTGGTCATTCTGGCCATACCAGAGATGGACAAATCATGGCAATGTGCTGGGGCTTGGCCTATGCTTACAGGGCCTTGTTCAACACTATCCAGCAACTTCAAGAGGAAAAGAATGTTGGCGGATCTGAGGGCAAAGCAACAGGTGCTACTCAAACTTTGGCTGCAATGAACTGCGCAGCTACCCCAGCGGCAAGTACAGCAGCTGCTCAAACTTCAACTGCAACAGGCAGCGCGGTTACCCCAGCTCCAAGCACAGCAGCTTCACCACCCCCAGCAACAAGTACAGTTGCTACTCAAACCACAGTGATAATCACTGCAGCCAAACCAGAGGACCAATTCATACCAATATCGGTTGCCCCTGTACGCAAGAGAACAAGCAAAAAGGAGGCAAAAAGGGTGAAGCGAGATGAAGAAACAATAAATTCACCACCCGGTCTAGCATCTGATCAGGAGTCATCATCACATGACGAAGAAGAAGAAGAAGAGGTAACTTCTCGACCTCGGACCTCAACCAAGCTGCGGAATATGCGAAAAGATTTTACCCGTCAACCAGGGGAGCACATCATCACCTGGTTACTCTGATGCTGGGACAATGGGGCCGATGGTCACGAACTAGAAGGTACAGAAGCCAAGCAGCTGGGATCACTTGCTAGAGAAGGGGGAATTGACAAAGCAATTGCAAGAGGGAAAATGTCCCTCAGCCTTTGGAGGCGGCTCTTGGCAGCTGTGAAAGAAAGGTTTCCGTACAAGGACGATGTTACGAGTCGTTCGGCCAAGTGGACTACTATAGACAAAGGCATCCAGTCTCTGAGGGAATCGGCCATCGTAGAGATGCTCTATCACATCCCCTACCATGCACCAGCCTCTGGGAAAATCGAACGGTACAAATGGCTGTTAAAAACTACACTGAGAGCAATGGGTGGGAGAACTTTCAAGCACTGGGATACACACTTACCAAAGGCCACCTGGTTGGTCAACACTAGAGGGTCTCTCAAGAGGGCTGGCCCAGCCCAGTCAGAACTTTTACATATTGTAGAGGGGGACAAAGTTCCCGTGGTGCATATGAAGAATTTGCTGGGGAAGACAGTCTGGGTTATTCCTGCTTCAGGTAAAGGCAAACCCACCTGTGGGATTGCTTTTGCTCAGGGACCTGGATATACTTGGTGGGTAATGCGGGAAGATGGGGAAGTCCGATGTATATCTCAAGGGGATTTGATTTTAGGGGAAAACAGCCAGTGAACTCAATTGTATGCTGTTGCCTGCTGTGTAATGCTTTTATAGCCCATCAACTAGATGTCTCCAGGTCACCAGCGACTGGCCCTGACTTCCCTCCAGGCATCATCCCAACAGAGAATGAACTTTGAACATCATGGACCGAATGGACTCGGCAGCATTATAGGGATTGGTCCATGCACTAAGAAAATGATCTTTTCTTCTTGGTCTGTATGTATATGGATGTATATATATGGGCGAGCGATGGTGTATTGAAAATGTGGGATCTGAGCACGACGTGAATGGTATGGAATAAGGGGTGGATAATGTCCTGGGTTCAGCAGTAGCAGTCATGTTTTTCCTTTGTGTTAGCTGGTGCAGTGCTGTGTTTTGACTTCCAGCCGGGGAACAGTGTTGGTGAAGCCGATGTTTTCTGTTGTTGCTAAGTGATGTTTACCCTGACCAAGGACTTTGTGAGGCTCATGCTCTGCCAGGGAGGAGGGGAAGCTGTGAGGAAGCAGAGACGGGGCGCCTGACCCGGGCTAGCCAGGGAGGTATTCCATACCACAGCACGTCATGCCCGGGGTGGGGGGTGACTGGGAGATACCCGGAAGGACACGGGCTTCCGGGTGGAACTCGTTTTCTTGGCCGGTGGTATCGTATTCTCTTCCCTTGTTATTTTCCCTTATCATTGTTGTAGTTGATAGTAGCGGTGGTGATTTGTGTTGTACATTGGTTGCTGGACTGTTCTTGTCTCAACCCGTAGGAGTTGCACTCTTTTGATCTTCCTCCCCGTTCCTCCGGGAGTGGGGAAGGGGAGAGAGCCCCGGTGGGAGGGGGGGACGGGCCTCGATTGTTGTCAGCCCGGCAGCACTCACTGGGAGTGAGTGAACAAGTTACCTGACTGGGTTTAAACCACGACAATGATTTGACAAATTATCCATTATTTGGGTTAGAAAATAAAACAAAATCTGCTGCTTTGAGTTTATTTGACTTTCTTAAAAAAAAAAATCATTCAATATATTTCACTTTCAAATAAATAGAACCCATGTTTGACCTTTGAAGACAGATCAAAAGACCAAATGGAAATAAGGCTTAAGTGATCGTATGTTTTCTTTATTTATGTTGTTTGGTTTATTATCTGCTAGCTCCCTCTAATATTTTTAGAATGTTCCAGCTAATTGAAGCCAAACCACAGGAAGATTAGAGGAAGAAAGGGTGTCACTTTTTTATCATGTTTGTGTGAACAGAGAAGAGAAAAAGTAAAGTTGCACACTGTGGAAGAGTCTGAGGAATTTTGCCGTCATCATATGCAATCCACACAGAGTTCATCCTTGAAACACAAATCCAGAGGGAAAAAAATGTTCACATGACTGTAACTGCTCACTTATCCTTTTAATGAAATGTTTACTTAGCAGCCTTTTGCAGATTAGAGATTTTTGCTGTGTCATATGCAGTTCCTTAGAATTATATCCTTTAAAAAAATTACTCTTTAGATTATCATGACTCTGATATGACTTTTGTAATTGCAATTCTCTGTAGCATTTCGTGCTTAACTGATGTTTTTTTAGTAGCATGTTCAGTAACATATTGCAATGAGGTTTGCACTGCTGCTCTACAGCCAGTTAAACACTGATTAGCTCACAGCTGAAAGTTTTAATAACACTTGCTCATTCCTTTATAATGTCAGGTTTTAATTTCAAGAATAAGCAAACTGTGTGGTTTAGACCTAATTATTTGCTTTATTGAAAAAACATTTAATTGGTTTAGAGAGATTAATGTATTCATTAATTTAAATATTACTTCATATTAATAACTCTATCAAAAATATAGATTAGGGGGATGTGTATTTGAAATCCTAAAGGAGCTTTACTGGTGTTCCTAAGGTAACTGAACTTTGTAAGAGCCACCATGCCAAGCTATGAAAACCATAGAATGTCATCCATGTTGGCAATAAGGAATCTGAACATTATTATATTGCTATGATTTCAGAGGTCTGTTATTAATAATTTATATTTTTATATATTATATATATAATTTATATATATTTATAATGATATAGAAACATTTTTGTTGTTCATCTATGCACCTACATCTATTTCTATGGTTATTAATTTCTAGAAAAACACTTTTTGTGTTGAAAAATTTATGAATGCTAATACACAAGGATCTGATCCTACACATAAATATGCAATACTGATATATAGTTTGAAAGAGTTTATCAAGTACATTCCCTACAGCTAGTAGACTGGAAAGTCAGTGTAGCCTTAAATGTGGTTCAGGTTATTTGACCTCTTAAAGCTCTCAGCCTTTCTACAAGAAGACAACTAGTTTAATACATGTACCAACTTATTTTCTTGAATTAAAAAGTGCTAGTGGCTTATCTAAACACAACAGAGTTGTGAGCTTCGCATATAATTGCACTAACAGAAATTCATTCGTCGTTTACATAAAAGTATTTGTAAGTTTGCATTGTATATGAAAATTTCAACGCATATAGAAGATTCAAAATTATTTTGCAAACCACTTCTCTACACTTTATCAATTACTCTTAATGGGGAGTCACAGCTGTGAAATGTTTTGAGAGAGATACATTGCACGTTGAATAGCAGTGAACTGCATCAATATGGATATGAACCAAAGTTCTGTTGAATGCACAGAAACTGGAACTCTATATTGTAAAAATCCTGAACTGAGGTCTAGTCCATTATTTATCATCTTTCATTAACAGAATCATAGAAACATAGGCTGATTAGGGTTGGAAAGGACCTTAAGGTCATCTAGTTCCAACCCCACTGCTATGGGCAGGGACACCTCACACTAGACCATGTCACCCAAGGCTCTGTCTAGCCTGTTCTTGAACACTGCCAGGGATGGATCATTTACCACTGCTTTGGGCAATCTGTTCCAGTGCCTCACCACCCTTACAGTAAAGAAAGAGCACTAATCTATTTTTTGATTGAAATATTAATATGAAGTGATATTTAAATTCTTCCTCATATCTAACCTGAGCTTCCCCTGTTTTAAGTTTAAACGCATTACCTCTTGTCCTATAGCTACAGTCCCTGGTGAAGGGTTCCTCTCCAGCTTCCTTGTAGGCCCCTTTCAGATAACGGAAGGCTACTGTGCATTTCATCAGGTCCCATGAACTTGTGCACATTCAGATTCTTAAGATGATCCCAAACCTGATCTTCTCCTACAGTGGGCCTAAAGTCTTCATGCTTATAGTACCTGCATCTGCCTTCCGAGACTTGAGCAGTGCGGCTAGAGCACTTGCTGGTGAAAACTGATGCAAAGAAGACATTGAGAACTGTAAGCGGCGAGGAGAAGCAAGACACGCCAACCCAATCTGGGTGATAAGCAAACTTCTACTTTATTTGTGGCGCACTTCGCTTATATCCGCGTGGTGTTTAGCCACGTCTACTAATCAGAACAGTATTGGTTAGTTCTACACAGCTTCCTTCACATTCTCCTCCCACATCTGGTTTCCGGTTACCTGTGAGGCCTACCCCTTACCTTGCTCGCACAAGGCCTCTAAGGCTCCATGGCCTTGCTCTTAGAGCCATTCTGCAACAGAGAACCTCAATCATATCAATATCAAGACATATAAATTTAGTAATAATTTCTAGATCTGGAGGGCTGGAGGGCAAGCTAGGTGTCATAGTTTAAACTGATCCAGCAGATAAGTACTATGCAGCCACTAGCTCACTTACCCCCTACCTGGAAGGCTGAGGAGGAGAACTGAAAAAATTCAACCTGCAAAACCCACAGGTTGACGTAAGAGCAGTTTACTAATTGAAATAAAGTAAAATACAGAGATAATAGAAATAATACTAGCAATAAAAATATTGACAATAAGAATAGGGAACAACAACAGAAGAGAAATGAGAATTTGGAAAACACAACTGATGCACAATACAATTGCTCACCACCCACTGACCAACCAGGTTATTAATAGGAGATCAAATTACATATATTCTTCACAAAGACACTTGTCCTGCAGACATTTGCATATCTATTTACTGATCTGATTGATGTCTTGATTTCAGTGCAAACACTGACAGTAGGCAGATTTGTGTACATAACAACATAGTTGCCCTGTTCTCAGAAGTGTGACTACTGCATATGAAGACATACCTCCAGTAGTTTAAATCCAGCTAATTCCAGGTACTGAGTGTAGAGGAATGTCAGCAGGCTGGACACCTTCTGCCAGCGTCCTAGCCAGTGTGCTGTATTTGGCTTCACAGCATGTGATGGCTCACTTTCACTCCAGTGCTTAGGAATTAGGACAGTTAGTACAGAGGGAATGTGAATTCAGTTCACAGAGACTCCTTATCCTTACAGAATACAAAACAATAGGCCTTTCCTATAGTGAAGATATGTTTATATGAAGATATGTTCAGTTTAGGTGACTGAAATCAGCTACAAGACTCTTATACAGTCTTATGCAAAACCACCGTGGCAGGGCAGATGGAACTAGATGATCTTAAGGTTCTTTCCAACCCTAACCATTCTATGATTCTATGATTCTATAGTCCTGCATCACAAAGGAATGATGCAATATAAACCCACTTCACCCGTTCATATGAAAAGAGGCTATATTTTGCTTGGTTGGCTTACCTGGTAGGTAAGCTCCCAGCAAGTTGCTCTCTCATTCAGTGTGATGAAGTAGAGAATTGGAAGGTCAAAAGCAAGAGAAAAACAAACAAAGATAAAATGTTTAATAAGTGAAGGGGAAAAAAAAATAAAAAAGAAAGCTGCTGCAAAAGCAGTCACTCATTACCAGCAGACTGATGCCCAGCCAGTCTCTGAGCAACCGCTACTCTGGAGAAACTCTCACCCAGGTTTTACTGTTAAGCATGACACGATATGGTATGGAATAGCCCTTTGGTCTGTTGGGGTCAGTTGTCCCAGCTGTGACCACTCCGGACCTCTTTCACACACACACCCCCCCCCCCCAGGCTACTCACTGAGGGGAAGAGTGAAACAGAGAAGGTCTTGATGCTGTGGCAAGCACTGTTCATCTGTTCATCTACAGCCAAAACACCAGTGTTTTATCAATATCATGTGTGTCACAGACTCAAAACACAGTATCATACAGGCTGGTATGAAGAAAATTAAGTCCATCCCAACCAAGCACAGCACAACTGGCAGACTTCATGCCAGTCCATACTACCCCACAGACCTTTTAACTAGTCATTGTTTGATTTCCACTCTTTAGGAAAATATCCCTGAATGTCACTTCTTTAAACTGACTGTTTTACTCTGTATCCACTCCAGACAAATTGGGCTTTTCTTACTGTCATGTAATCCATAAATTAGGCCTAAACAAAATTTATTGTTCAAACTCAATTAAAGCTTCACCAGCATTAACTACAAGTTCACATATATTCACCGCTACACTGCTCATTCTTCAAAGTTACAGACAATGATCCAAGATGCACAATCACTCACCTAAAAGGGAGGGCTCTCAACTTCAAGGAGTTCCTTTGGACAACATCCTGACCCAAGAGGAGACTCCTGGATTTCAGTCTCGCTGCTCCAAGGAGGACCAACTGAAAATGGGTCTCCAGCAGGGCTCCTTTTATACCCAGGTTGAGTCTGAGCTATGGCCAAATATGTAGCCCCACATGGGCTCAGGACCTAAATTCCTTGCCCCTGCACCCACCAACCACCACCGTGAGAGTGTGACAAGAGCTGTGCATGCAGAAAGGTTTCCTGGGCTTTTGTCTGTGAGAGGAAGCTTTTGAGAGCTTTTGTTGCTTTTGTCTTCTCTTCTCCAGGCTGAGTATCTTTAAGCTCATATATGATTCCTTGTCAGACAGACTCTGTAGACCTAGTTTGCTTTAAGGATTTTCCTTCAGTTATTCATAAGTGAAAATTATGCTCCTTTTTAATGCAAGAAAACCCACCCAAAACAATTAAAATTATCTTTGAAATATACAGTGGAATTAGATTCCACTGCTTCCTGGCAATCTTTCTAACACAATGCTTGCTATAGATATTTGTGTGCTCATAAAATTCAATGTTCATCAAGTACAGAATTAAAGGAATTGATGCTTGTGATGTAACAATACCTTGATAAAGCTTACCTATTAACTCCTCTGCAATTCAGGTGAATAACATTAGGCAAAAAGCTACACTTTCTAATGCTGAAAGTCATCAGGAAAATTTAGCCACTTTCATTTTTATTTTTGCTGTTGTCCTCTGACATCATAAAAATCTCATTAATTCCTAATATGGACTCTTCTCAGTATTTAATGGTTTTAAAAAGAGTAGTGACAAGCAAGAATGCTTAGAAAGCTTTTACAGTTGAGAGTGTCTCTCATCTCCCTAAGTTCTCCTTCCAAAGTTTTGAGCTATTGATGGCTTGTTTCTTAAGCACAGGGGAAGGCAAAAAAGACATTGCGTCTTTCTATAGGTGGGATTCCAAAACCTAGTCAACTCACCAAAGCCCTTAACAGTGTATTGCTATAGATAGTAACCTTGCAAATTAACTTGATCCCGCCTGATCAAGGAGAACCTGCGGATGGAGCACTCTATAGACAGATAGGAAAAGCCTCACACTCACAGGCCGTTGTTCTCATGGGTAACTTCAACCACCCTGACATCTGTTGGAAGGACGGTACGGCCTGGCACAAGCAATCCAGGAAGTTCCTCGATTGTGTAGAAGACAACTTCCTGCTGCAAGTAATAGAGAAGCCGACAAGAAGAGGTGCCATGCTTGACCTCGTGCTCACCAACAGGGAAGGGCTCATTGGAAATGTGACGCTCCAGGGCAGCCTTGGATGCAGTGATCGTGAGATGCTCCAATTTGAGATCCTCAGGACAGTGAGAAGAGTGTGCAGCAAGCTCACTGTCCTGGACTTCAAAAGAACAGACTTTGGCCTCTTCAGGAACCTGCTTAGTAAGGTTCCATGGGATACAGCCCTAGAGGGCAGAGGGGCCCAAGACTGCTGGTTGATATTCAAGGATCACCTGCTGCAAGCTCAGGAGTGTTGCATTCCAACCAGAAGGAAGTGCAGCAGGAGGGCCAGGAGACCTCCTTGGATGGATAAGGAGCTCCTGAGGAAAATTCAAATGAAAAAAGAGGCTTATAATAAGTGGAAGCAAGGACAGGTGGCATGGGAAGAGTACAGGGATGTTCTCCGAGAAGCTAGGGACCAGGTTAGAAAAGCTAACGCTCAGTTAGAATGAAACTTAGCTGGAGGTATTAAAGATAACAGGAAGGGATTCTACAGGTACATAGCAAATAAAAAACAGACTAGGGAGAATGTAGGCCCCCTCAGGAAGTTCTTGGGAGAACTGGCTACACAGGATTTGGAGAAGGCTGAGGTTCTGAATGACTTCTTTGCCTCGGTCTTCACTGGCAAAGGCTCTGACCACACCACCCAAGTCTTGGAAGGCGGATGCAGGGACTGCTGTGAGAATGAAGACCTTGAACCCACTGTAGGAGAGGAACTGGCTCGAGACCATCTTAAAAACCTGAACGTGCCCATGTCCATGGGTCCTGATGAGATCCATCCATGGGTCCTGAAGGAGCTGGCAAATGAAGCTGCGAAGCCACTGGCCATCATATTTGAAAAATCATGGCAGTCAGGTGAAGTTCCCGATGACTGGAAAAAGGGAAATATAACCCCCATTTTCAAGAAGGGGGAAATGGATGACCCTGGGAATTACGGACCAGTCAGTCTCACCTCTGTGCCTAGCAAAATCTTGGAGCAGATTCTCCTGGATGGCATGCTAAGGCACATGAAAATCCACAAGGTGCTTGGTGACAGCCAGCATGGCTTCAGTAAGGGGAAATCCTGCCTGGCCAATTTGGTGGCCTTCTATGATGGGGCTACAGAACTGATGGACGGGGTAGAGCAGTTGATGTCATCTACCTGGACTTGTGCAAAGCATTCGACACTGTCCCACACGACATCCTTGTCTCAAACTGGCTGGATGGCCGCACGCAAAGAGTTGTGGTCAATGGCTCAATCTCCGGCTGGAGACCAGTAACAAGTAGTGTTCCTCAGGGAGCGGTGTTGGGACCGGTCTTGTCTAACCTCTTCATCGCTGACATGGACAGTGGGATTGAGTGTGCCCTCATCAAGTTTGCCGATGACACCAAGCTGTGTGGTTCGGTTGATACCCTGGAGGGAAGGAATGCCCTCCAGAGGGACCTCAACACACTTGTGAGGTGGGCGGATGCCAACCTCATGAGGTTTAACCATGCCAAGTGCAAGGTCCTACACCTGGGTTGGAGCAATCACAGGCACATCTAGAGGTTGGGCAGAGAAGAGGTTCAGAGCAGCCCTGCGGAGAAGGACTTGGGGGTGTCGGTTGATGAGAAAATGAACATGAGCCGGCAGTGTGTGCTTGCAGCCCAGAAAGCCAACCGTATCCTGGGCTGCATCAAAAGGAGCATGACCAGCAGGTCAAAGGAGGTGATCCTGCCCCTCTACTCTGCTCTTGTGAGACCTCACTTGGAGTATTGTGTGCAGTTCTGGTGTCCTCCACATCAAAAGGACATGGAACTGTTGGAACAAGTCCAGGGAAGGGCCACAAGGATGATCAGGGGACTGGAGCACCTCCCATATGAAGACAGGCTGAGGAAGCTGGGGCTGTTGAGCCTGGAGAAGAGAAGGCTGCGTGGAGACCTCATAGCAGCCTTCCAGTATCTGAAGGGGGCCTATAGAGATGCTGGGAAGGGACTCTTCATTCGGGACTGTTGTGACAGGACAAGGGGTAAGGGGTTAAAACTTAAACAGGGGAAGTTTAGGTTGGATATAAGAAGGAAATTCTTTCCTGTTAGGGTGGTGAGGCACTGGAATAGGTTGCCCAGGGAGGCTGGGAATGCTCCATCCCTGGCAGTGTTCAAGGCCATGTTGGACGAGGCCTTGGGTGGTATGATTTAACATAAGGTGTCCCTGCCCACGGCAGGGGGGTTGTAACTAGATGATCTTAAGGTCCTTTCCAACCCTAATGATTCTATGATTCTATGATTCTAAATTGATTCATAATTTCTTTGACCTCATGCAATGTTTACTTCCAAGAAGAAGAAACTTTTTTGCTTAGGCAACTGGTTACAAAACTTTTTCTGAACATGGACAATTACTGACATTCCAAATTTCTTGCAAATGACCATGCTCTCTTAAAACAAAAGAAATTATTGAAAGTGCATCAAATGTAAAGAAGATAAGGAGCCTGTGGTTTTACATGAGTCAGAATTTGGGAACCACCAATTTAAAATGAACAGTTATTGCTTAACTTTCTGCCTTAGAGGTATATTATTGATACAAAAGGAACCCAAGAAAGTACCTTGACCTGAGTGACTATGATCTTGAATTCTCATGGTGATCATCCCCTCCCCTAACTCCTGAGAGAATGTGTCTTCTGTGTCATAGTCTGTATTGTAAGTTCTTGGGTTAGAGACCTTTCATGTTGTGTATGCAGCACAGGAGAGCCTCACTTCTGGTTGTGGAATAGGCACTCCATTAACACAAATAATTTGCAAGTAAAGCTATTTGAGAAGACTCACCTGGGAGAACATCACCAGAAACAAAGTGTTGTGCTTAACATACGGAAGTTACTCCCCTGTCATGAACATTACTACAGACTCCCAGAAAAACTAAGTACTGTTTGGCCAATAAGCAGGCAAAATTTCTATCAGCTTTTTGGTTAATGATAACTGATATTATCAAAAATTAAGAGTGAACTCCTTCATGCTGTATAACTAACACTATAATTTCAATTGAACTTCAAATATTCAGTAATATAAAAAGATTATCAAATATAATTTCTCTAATGTGGTTATACTATTTGGAATTCCTAAAATACTTTCAGCCTTGAAATGTTTATGTGTACAAGGATTTAAAAAAAAATAAATATCAGAAATAGTGACTATATCTATATGAAGAAGCAAGCAACAAAAATGAAACTGCTGTTTGTAGTATATAACTGCTAATTTATGACTATCAAAAAATTAATAAATATAATAAACAAAATCATCTGCTGAGAAGAACATATGGAATTAGCAATAGGAGGTCACAGCTGGATGAAATGGAAAGAAGAAGCTGAGATACAGAAACAAATAAAAACATTTAATCTATTGCCAAACTATGAGCTCAGTTTCCAGAGTAATTTGCAAACACTGGTTTAGGTAACAGTATCATAACTTCAGAAGGTATTTAAAGCAAAAAATCAAATGATAAAGGATCAGGAAACAATTAGTAAAACAAAGTAATATAAATAATACATATCAGACAGCTAGGCAATAATCCAATTATCATAAGAAAAGAAATCTTGTGAACTGACAAGCATGCAAAGAAAAAAGTTCAAGGTATATCTCATTGTCTTCAACTATTCATCAAGAAGATAAAGCACATAACTGATTTCTGTTATTAAACTGAAACTGCATAGTTACTAATTCAGCAACAATATATTTATATATTTTCAGTACATATTTGTAAAAAATATACAGTGAAAGGTATTCCAGTACATATTTTAAAATCTCAAGTAGATATATAGATCAATTTAAACTAATACTTTTAAAGTAAAAAATAATATTATAGATCAGGCGTTTTTTTTGTATTTTTCTGTACGTATCCCTATTAAAGGACAACCCCCAATGTCTTTCTTAGCAGCACTTACATCACAGCAAGGTGCAGAGATAGTAAGACACAGAATCTCAAAAACAGTCATATTTCTCTAACAGGACTAAATGTGTCCTTATTTAGACATGGAGAGTTTTTCAATGCAAAGGCTTCTATCCAAGTTCATAATCTCAGGCTTTGTTACTGTCAATGGAAAGAGTCAATGGAAGCTTCTAGAGCAAATTCATCTCATCCTAAAGGAAATGTTTAAAATAGGTCAGATGACTCATAACTTAACAATTTTTTCTCTATTGACTGTAATTTTTCCAAGTAAGTCACAATCCCTTGTTCATAGAAATGGAGTGTCACAGTATTCTGTTTCATGGTGCTTGTTCCCAGACTAGTACTAGTAGCTATAACCTGTAGCTCAGTCTTTAGGAATATGTAGAAATAATAAATGCACTGAACATGTATTCTGTTCCAGAAATCCTTTTTCTAGGAAAAAAAAAAAGATAGAAGGGAAAGCTTATTTACAGGTAAGTGAGGTTCACATCTTCACATTTGTCAACATGGAAACAAAAGAGAAGAAACTGAACTCCAGCCTTACTGACTACATGAAATTCCTAGACACAAAAGTATTCTGAGAATAAAAAAAAAGAAAAATCCTCAGGCATTCCAATATCACAGCTGTAGTACATTTATTGTTATCCTGCTTTTATGATTTTATTTAAAATGTTGATAGTTTTAATTTTCTATTTTTATAATATTAATTTTATTATTAAAACATAAGATCTTTTCTAGACACTATATTTAGTTTTGCACACAGGCATCTACACACTACATATGTTAAATATTCAGTAAAACTACTCAACACCAAAGATGAAAGAATTAGAATGACAAGTTGCAGTGGTTTTCACCTAAATCAATCAGGTCTACCTAAAATAAGAGGAAATTAAAAAAAAAAAAAAATTTAGAATCTAGATGTTACCTATGCAATGTACAGAGGACAAATGCAAACTCATCCCTTTTCTACTTCACATACTTTCAAAAAATCCCCTTTCCCAGCTTCCTTCAGTCAACAAACAGCATGGCTGTATACTATTCCTGGCTTTCAAACTGCCTTTCATGAAACTGATGGAATCATGCTAGTACAATGCCAAACCTATAGCCAAGCACGACAGCTATTATGCCCAAGCTTATGCTTTCTTAGCTCTTAGCATAAGGCCATATTAAACACCGCTGTTTTGTTGGTTGGTCTAAAGCATAGGCAGGACAGATCTTATCTGCCTTTAATTTTCCTTTTGTCATGATAATGATGAAATTTGATTCTTATGGGTCCATTCCAACTTATTTTATCATTCTATGAATTAATTACATGCATTCATTAGTTACAGAAGTCTGACTACATCAAATTGAATAGGAATCTTTAAAAAATACCACCTGTTAGGCTCTTTATCATTTTGAAAAAAAAAAGAAAAATTCTATTTTAATCCACCTTTTCAAGGTTTTCCTAGGAACATGATGGCTAGAAACATTTCTTTTTCTTAGAATGAAAGCTATTATCACAGAAAAGAAGGTGACAAATTTTTATGATATTGAAAACCATGATACCTGCTGCCACGCTAAAAGAAAAACTTCTGGCGAAGATGTACTTGCTAACCATGTTGGACTTCTCTCTAGTTAAGGCAAAATTTATCTTTCAAGGGGCTTACTCTAGAAGTGTCCAGGCATTGTTTGCCTAGACATTTCTAGAGTAGGAAGTGCTAGTGTAAGAGCTGAGAATATAGTGTACCCTGGGCCTTATTCTCTACTGAGGGACCTCATGATACCTTGCACACTGTTGATGGTAGGAATGAATTGGAAATCAAATGACCAAAACATCAGTACCAGAAATGCAAAGTATTTCATTGAAATAGAATTTTCATTGCAAAAGGTCTACAACTGAGTCTTCAAAAATGCTTCCAGGATGCTCATGAATAATTTGGCTCAGTATATGTGGCAGCATCTTAATTGCTTGGCAGTGAATGAGCTGGTGGACATGATCAGACACCTGGTATTCCCTTCACAGCAGAGGACACCTCAGTTGCACTTGGACTTCATTCCTCATTGTGCTCTTTGCATGAAGGGCAAATAGACTGCTCTCTGTTCTTGAGTTAACTCTTGAGACAATATAGACAAGTCATGCAAGTTCTGCTAGGCAGAGCGTTAGCTTTTAGAAAGTTGTGTTTCTAACACCAAGTGGTAGAAGTATAGCACTGGAAACCAACTAAGCAATCTGGAAATGTGATATTTAAGTTGTCTATTAAAAACAGATGTAAAAAAAACCCACAGCAACAAGACAAGAAGAATATAAATTATTAACAAATTACTTCCACAGGTGCAGGCAGCAGAATAGAAATTTGTTTCTTCTATTAGATTGTTCTATTAATGCTAATTTATTTTTTTTAATGGATCCATAGGTTTTGCATTGTTTCTGGCCCTGAATCAAAACTTGTAATGTATAACAAAATTTAGCAACTGTTAGCCCCTTTAAGACCACTGTTAAAAGCATGTCCTTGCTCTAGGTGTTAGATATCCCAATGTGGTAAATGCACCTCTATTTTTAGCGCTTATGAAAGATATTTCTAATTATATTACTCTCTTCAAGATTATCTCTGAGAACTATTTGTGTAAAAGACACGCAAACCTGCTCTTCTCAAAAGGAGCTAAGAAGAACACTGCTGAATGCTGGTGAAGTGAACAATCAAGCAATGCTTCAAATACTGCGAAATATTTGCTTACATCCACTTGAACCAATAGCAGAGCCTTCAGTAATGAAAGCATATGTCTACTGTCACTGATGCCAACAGGCATGCTCTGTGATTTTGTTACGCTTGCAAAATAAAATGTGAAGGTTCAGGGTAAGAAGTGAATTCTATTGTACTTTTAAGACAAGAACCCAGTGATGACTTATTTATAGTTGCTCTGGCATCTGAACTCCACAAAACATAATTCTGTCTAGTTTCCTTTTAGTGCTAATATGCAACCCATAAGAATTACAGCACTGTAGATTATAACCCATACCATACAAACCTCTTCTTAAAGTACACACTTTTTCTTAGTTCAAGGATATTGTGCCAGTGGTTCTGAAACAAATGGCAAATCACATCCTGGGGTGCATCAAACACAGTATAAACAGACAGTCAAAAGACACGATTATCTTGCTGCATTCAGTGCTGATGTGGCCTCACCTTGGATACTCTGTGCAGTGTTCTAGGCCCCACAGTTTAAGAAGGATGTGAAGGTACTTCAATGCATCGAGGACAACAAAGGTGGCAAAAGGCCTGGAAGGAATGTTGTGTGAGTAGTGGCTAAGGATTTTGGGCTAATCATCTAGTTTGGAGAGCAGGAGACTGAAGGGTGACCTCGTTGCTCTCAACAGCTTCCTGAGCAGGAAAGGGGGAGAGAGAGGTGCCGATCTCTTCTACCTGCTATCCAGTGACAGGATGTATTGCAGTGATTCAAAGCTGTGCCTGGGGAAGTTTAGACTGGGCATTAAGAAGCATTTCTCTACCAAATGGGTGGTCAAACCCTGGAACAAGGTTTTTAGAGATGTGGTTGGTGCCGCAAGGCTGTCAGTGTTTAAAAGGGTTTTGGACCTAAAACCAGATGACTCACATCTGCATAAATGGATGAGTCATTTAACCACATCCATGAGCCCAGTTTGCCTTATCAACACAACGGTTCCTTATGAATGTAGCCAACTTTTACAAGTAAATCACTATTTTCTTCATTTGACTTACCTGATATGGGCATATTTGTGAACTTGGCAATGTGTACATTGATTATGGACACTCTGGGCATTTAACATTCTAAATATGTAGGAAAGATAGCATGTGAACAGTATTGGCTAATGTTGCCCATTCATTCACATATAACTTTTATTCCTTGTCTGAATGCAATGTGAACATCTATGAGCAAGACAGAGAGTCTCTGAAGAGCTTGAAGTTATTAACTGAAAAGGAGAAGATAATTCAAGAAATGTTAGTTTTCTAGATCCACCAGTCAGAAAAGTCTGCTTCTTTAAGCACACTGAGCTGTTGTGAACTCACCCAACTAGTTGAAATTTCACACCTTACATTTGCATTGTAAGATACCAAAATATCTGACAATACAGGTGAGATCTGCTACTTTCTGAGCTCTTAGAAACACTTCTACTAGACCCTACCCTAATTTCAGTCCAATATGGCTTCTTCCTACTTCAAATTATGAAATTATTTACATTTATGAAAGCATTGACATATTTACTTTCAAAATTCATTTTCTAAATTTGCGTTTGACTGCATAATAGGCTTTGGGAATCTTTGATTATAGAAAACATAATAAGTATATATGTAGGCAATTGATTCTGCAAATATGAGGGTATGAATGTGTAGCTCCTAAATTTAGTGGACCGGCATCTAAAACCAGCTCATTGTACCTTAAGGAAGCTACAGGGCTTATCTGGAAGAAGTTATTAATAAATGGTCTGTATTTGCAGCAAAAGCTTTGCTATCTTTATATATAACGACACAGGTACTAAGGTACTATTTACTGTTTACTGTGAAAAATTTATTGAACTACTATTTTCTCTCAACTTACCAGGTTTATGTAGTGAATTATGGACTCATATTTCCGACATTCGCAGTGTCTTTGAGTCATATGAGCTGCAGTATTATTACAAACTGTGATTATGTTCACTGCAGTAAGCCTGACTAGCTGCAGTGAAGCGTCACTGATTTTACAAACTAGTCCAACTTCAACAGCAGGCAGGCACGAGTCTCAGTTTTGGAATTTGGACTCCCCTCTCCTGTGTGAGAGGAGAGGCAGTACTTAGCTCTGTGCTGGGTTGTGCAGGCACAGGAGAAGGTGTGTCTTCAGACCTGTGATTCCCCCTCCTGTTACACCTGCAACTTTCAGTTCATTGCCAAGCCATCCACAAGGAAAGAGATCTGGCTTTTAGGGTAAAATCTGCTTCCCAAACACCTGTTCCAATTTTATCCAGAGAACCAACAGACAAGTGTATTCCTGTATATTGCAGATGGGCTACAGCATTCGAGACATCTACTGGGTCACACTGAAAAATACCAGTCTCTGATGCTCAGCAAAATATTCTGGATTTTTCTGAATTTAAGAAACAGTAGCATTCATCCCAAATTCAGTGTTCCTTTGTTATCATGTGTTGAGTGCACAAAAATGAAATAACAGCTTACAAAATTATGGAGGTATAGGAAAAAAGTTGTTACTGATATCAGAAGAAATTCCAGTTCCAGCCTGTAAGTACTGTGGTCAGAAGGATCTGATCTATAGGGGAAAGGGGAAGGGGAAAGTACATAAAAATAAAAATTCTACAGTATTCATTATTTTTGTAGTTTATTAAATATAATTGATTATGAACACTCTTGTATATTTAGTTTATGAGAGATACAAGGAAAAATATATGGCCATTTCAAATTTCTGTATATCTATAATTATTTTGGAAACCCACCCAATTACATTGAGCTGTCTACTGGGTCAGCTTCTCTGGAAACTACCCTCTCTGCCCTCCTACAGTGCTGCGTGTGTACACAGGATTTATTTTCACATTTAAAATTATCTAAAAAGCTGGTTTGTAATGCAGGAATCGCAGCTTTATTTACTAGCGTAATTCCTACTTGCCTAAGCTGATCTCACAGGCACTTCATCAGCTCTTGCACTGTCCTTCACATCTGTGTCAAGGCAGTGAATATCACAGCAGCAGGATTACTTTGCACAGCCATATCTGGAAGCTCACTAATGGTTTTCTTCAATTGCCTCATAGGAGCAACTCCCAGCATGACTAAAATGGGCTCATCTAATACTACTTTTGTTTCCCTGTTTGAGCTATACTAAACGTAGCTCTTCTGCTTTGTGTTTTCACGTTGCAGTGTTGAATGCTTTCCCTTTGGGCAGGTGAGATATGTAGGCAAGGCAGAAGGCAAGTATGACGACTCCTCTATACAAGCACAAGCAACTCTTTCTGTATATATGTCAGTAAATAGGCAGACTGACAACTGACCCATGACAAGGTTATGTATGTCTTTCTATCCATTTCTTGTAATCTAGTGTGTATATTAGAAATTTGAGGACACAGTTACTGTTTGCTGATTTAAACAAACTTCAAGCACATCTTTAATCACTATAAAGATGAATGCTTTAGATCAAATTCCCTAATTGAAACCCTATGGTTGTTTGGAAAGAGAAAATGACATTTCAGCAGCTGGTGAATGACAAACTTTGTCCTGATCTAATTTGCAGCCCCAGAGTAGAAGATGGGAAAAGTAGCAGAATAGAAATCGGTCCAGCATAAATGGCCTTTGTTTCAAGATTTATTTCTTATCTCCAACTCTTTGTTATTTGAAAAAATAACAGCATGCAACAGGCTAGGCAAACATGCATTGTTAAGTCCAAATGGTTGACAATGGGCATAGGATTTCCACAAATTAAATTTTGACATATATTGGTCCAATACTCAAAAGAAAACTGCAGATAAAAGTGCCTCAATCCTACACATGCCCTTCAAATGCTGGCTCTGAGGCTAGAAAATATTTCAGTAGCCACATTGCACCACAGCCCCCTATTTCTTGTTTTATAATATTTGCAGAGGCTCTGTGATATTTAATTGATTTTTGGCCTGTGTTTGTAGGGCTGCTGATAGCTGACAATGTGAGGAGACACATTCAACTGTTCTTTCTTAGCAGCAGAATGTGTATTTGGGCCATCTTCATAGCACATTATTAGCATGCCTAAAAATATTTCAGCTGGCAGAAAGATGCATTCTTGTCCCCTTTCTGTGCTGGTTTCTTGTGGCTTTATTTAAAAAACTAAACTTGAAAATTTGCTTTCTGCATTTTTTTTCCATATTTGCTGTATTATTGAAGGATTGTTGTCTACTGTAGTAAGCCAAGCAGTCCTTTTCTTCTTGTTCTGTACTTCTTTAACCTGATTTTGTTCCTGTCTCTGTCTGGAACAGAGCTTGCTTTCAGAAATTCCTCAGGAGACTTTGTTGCAGTAGCCTTTTCTTGCTCATACAAAGAGGCTGCAAGTGTCTGTACTGCCACTTCACTGTCACTGACATGCCAGCAGACACATCCAGCCCATTTTGATACTTCTTTGACAAGGAGGAGTAAAATTCTGCAAAATAAAAGCAGCTTTTTTTTTTCTGCCTTTAGAAAATTTAATATCGCTTTAAATAATAACATATTATAAATAACATATCACGAGGGACACCATCAAAATGAAGAGGGTACAGAAATCTACCTAATGAATACTGAAATTACAAATGCAGTCTGACTTTTTTTTTTTTTTTTCCTCCAGTAAATGCACATGCAGTCCATACATTCTATGGTACTTTTAGCTTGCAGGTCATGGTCCATCCATACTTTGCTGACTACATGTATTTCTAGGACATTCTGTCCTGAAATACTAATATTCATCCTCTGGGAATTTTGTGTTTAAAAAAAAATAATTGTTCCATATAACTTCATAAACACATTTTTCTCCATAGATCTCACCTTAGATATTTGTTAAGGGGTAATAGAACCATAAAATCATATAATAGTTAGGGTTGGAAAGGACCTTAAGATCACATAGTTCCAACCCTGCTGCCATGGGCAGGGACACCTCACACTAAACCATGTCACCCAAGGTTCCATCCAACCTGTCCTTGAACACTGCCAGGGATGGAGCATTCACCACTTCCTTGGGCAATCCATTCCAGTGCCTCACCACCCTCACAGTCATTGAATGTTTCCCTATATCCCATTTACTTTCTTTTGCAGCTAGGTGTTGGAATGAATTATGCGTCTGAATTCCTAAATGCAATATTCTGCAAATTAACCTGGTCATTCATGATCCCTTTAAGCGTATCTGAGAAAATACTTTTGTTCTGTCCCTCAACAGGATACTTCAGGATTTAAGCCACATTTATCATTACCTCTAGATACCAGCTGGATGTATAAATTAGTTTCCTCTGAAATCCCAAGCCTTCACAAGTTTTCAGCACCAGAACATTAAAAGCAAAAAGTCCAGAAAACAGAGCTACATATGAATATATACATTCTAACAAAAATGTTTATTTTGATATTTTTAAATTAATGTTACACAGTGCATTTCATATTGTTAGCTGGCATATTAGTAGGGAAAGGAGAAGACAGAATCAATCTTGGTGAAAAAGTATTTCTAGCTGGAGGAAATGGGAATAAATATAACTACAAAGTGTTAAAACAGCTCTTTAGTTTGCATGAAGAATGATCTTACTCTTGTTGTACTGTGGTAGAGCCCAAACCAGATAAAATTCTTTAACATACATCAAAAATCTCCATGTATGCTAGGTTGCAGATGATCCCCTGTGTCCCAGATAGGTGTTGCACAGAATCACACCATGACAGCTAAGTGCCTGTGCCTAAGCCTGTAGCTGACTGTAACAATTGTGTGGAATAGTATAAAGCATAATCCATAAAGCAACTTGATCCTGAGCAATCATTCAACAGTCTACTTCCACAGCACATTGTGATCTTCCCATAGTACTGTTTAGTCCTGAAAACACAACAGTATTTTTAAGCACATTTATTATCCTTGTAATGAAACAAAACAACAAAGGACTGTGGCAGGGAAGGCTTGTAACAAAGTTCCTTTCATTTAATAAGTAGCCACAGTCAAGCAAAAGACATTATAAGTACTAAAATGGCATAAGAGTTCACAAGATGAATCAAACCAAACCAACGAAGCAAGACAAACCAACCCTAAAAAAACCAAAACAAAACACAGAAAAATATCTCAGGGAGTGTGGGGAGAAAGGATTTCTAAACCACTAACATGTGTGCAGTTTTCAGGCACTCTCAGACACAAAACACTAGAAACCAGCAAAGTATGTTGGAGAAATATCACTAGATGTTCACCCTGTTTCTCCTGCTATAAGGTGTTCATCCTTCACAATTGTCATAACATCATAACAGGCTAGATGTTATGATATCTAGCCCCCCATGTTGGGAGCCAAAAAGAACTGTCGGGGTTTAAACCCAGTCAGGCAACTTGTTCACTCACTCCCAGTGAGTGCTGCCGGGCTGACAACAGTCGCGCCCCCCCCCCCCCCCCGCCACCGGGGCTCTCCCCTTCCCCGCTCCCGGAGGAACGGGGAGGAGGATCGAAAGGGTGCAACTCCCACAGGTTGAGACAAGAACAGTCCAGCAACCAATGTACAACACAAATCACCACCGCTACTACCAACGACAACAATGATAAGGGAAAATAACAGGGGAAGAGAATACGATACCACCGGCCAAGAAACAAGTCCCACCTGGAAGCCCGTGTCCTCCCGGGTAACTCCCAGTTACCCCCCACCCCGGGCATGACGTGCTGTGGTATGGAATACCTCCCCGGCTAGCCCGGGTCAGGCGCCCCATCTCCGCCTCCTCACAGCTTCCCCTCCTCCCTGGCAGAGCATGAGCCTCACAAAGTCCTTGGTCAGGGTAAGCATCACTTAGCAACAACCGAAAACATCAGCTTCACCAACACTGTTCCCAGGCTGGAAGTCAAAACACAGCACTGCACCAGCTAACACAAAGGAAAAACATGACTGCTACTGCTGAACCCAGGACAATGGACCTCTTCTCTAAACTATTAAACTGGTAGAGAATGAAGAAAGGAGAAGTATAGATCACAAATGGCAGACCGAGTTTCTTGGTTAATGAATGAGATCAATCATAAATTAATGAATAGAATTAGGGATGTGTAGACACATTTTCTCTTACTGATATGTACTGTAAGTCTCAGACTTGCTAAGTCAGGTTGGTTCCTGGTTTCTGAGTGAAGCTTTCACATAAGTACTGCCATTTAGCTTTGAAACTAGAATCCATACTACAGATTCCACACCAACCCACACCCCCACCCCCCCCACCCCCCATTTCTTTTCCCCCCTTACACATTCAAAGAGAAGAAATTAAGGACCACATTGCTTTAAGTTACCTTGCATACCATATGCCCTGGTTTCAGCTGTAAGAGTTTTGGGGTTTGTTTCTTTCCTTCCTAGTAGTTGGTACAGTGCTGTGTTTTGGTTTTCAGTTGTTTCCCCCGAGTTTTACACTCACTGAAAGACATTGTTTAACAGTTTAGATACATTTTATCTTTGAAATACTGTGTTTTTTTTTAACTGAAACAATTTGCTAGAAGAAGAAACGTGGATTGAGAACTTCCAAAAATTTTAACCACTAGCTACTTAAACTACATACTAATGCTCCCAAGAATCAAGTTTCTACTATTTCCGTCAGATATGAGTGTAGTCGTCTCCGCTTCAGTGTTGCCTTTGTATTCCATTCACACAGTCCAATAACAATTACAGCTTCCCCTGTCACCTAGCATAGTATGGAAATCTGAAAATATGCTAACAATTCAGACTGCCCTTGTGATTTGGTAGAACTGCTAACTCCGTACTTAACTGTTGCCTGGAGAAAGTATTCCCAGGAGTACTATCTTAAAAATAGTTCCAATAACTTCTATTATTACAGTGGCTTCTTAAAGCTTCTGGTCAGTTGCACATTCAGCCAGAAGGTTTCCAATAGCAAAAGCAGATTCCATTCTCTTAAGAACTTTATTCATGAGGCCCAGAGTATTACGTAAAGATCCACAAATATGTCCTTTATTTGCCCTAAGAGGAAGTTAACAGACCACCTCACAGGGCCAGTATGTCACTTTCCAGCTTCAGAGAGAACTGCTTTATAAAAGGTGGTGTTCTTAAAAGGAAAGTTGAGTGCCCTTACAGTGAAAAAGCAGTGAGAAGCTTTCCTCGGCCTGCATTTGTACCTCTACCTTCCGCTCAACGTATCCAGATATGACAATTAGAATCATATGACAAATAGAGTCATACCATTCCATTATATAAAAATGGTAACAATTGAAGTCTCTGCCTTGATCTGGACATATTGCTTTCCTTTTAACTTCTTTTTCCTTTAAAACAGACCTCTCTCTTTCATAATCTTGTCAGCAATTTTTAGCTCAAAAAAACTAACACCTGCTCAGAAGTGTTAATGTGCGGGAAATTAGTTGTGAAGGGAGTGAGAGGAGCAGATGACTGAGTTGCAGAGATGCAGTGGAAGAGTAGCACAAAAAGAGGGAGGAAGGATGTGGGATACTACAGAAAAAAAAAACAAACCACAAACAACAAACAAAGCTTTAATCAAATAGTAAAAATAAACTCAAAAACTAGTGAAGAACTCCTTTTCACATACATCTTTTCACATACATCCTTCCCTGGAGACATTCAAAGCCCGCCTGGACACATTCCTGTGTAACATTATCTAGGTGTTCCTGCTCCGGCAGGGGGATTGGACTAGATGATCTTTTGAGGTCCCTTCCAATCTCTAGCATACTGTGATACTGTGTGATACTGTGATCTGTTTGTGATCAAAGCTTCCTAGTGTACCCGCTTATTTACATACAAGGGATGCCTTACAAATGCCTTACAACAGCCTTCTAGTACATAAAGGGTGCCTACAAGAAATCTGGAGAGGGACTTCTTACAAGAGCAAGTAGTGATAGGACAAGGGGTAATGGTTTTAAACTGAGAGAAGGTAGATTTAGATTAGATGTTATGACAAAGTTCTTTACTGTGAGGTTAGTGAGACACTGGCAGAGGCTGCCCAGAGAAGTTATGAATTCCCCATCCTTGGCAGTGTTTAAGGCCAGACTGTATGAGCTTTGAGCTACATGGTCTAATGGAAGGTTGCTTCAATTAGATGATCATTAAAGTCTCTTCCAACCCTAACTGTGTTATGATTCTATGATTCTCTCACATCTTTGGGGGTGGTTTATTTCATTTATTGATCATTAACATGCATAAATATATACTCCTACATTTGTTATAGTTAGAAGGATCAAATATCTAAATCATTGATGTAAAAATTTATGGGGTTTTAGCAAACCAGACTGATTGTAACCTCCAGCACATTAACAGGAAATCAGCAAAAGTCTTGTTTGGTTGGTTGGTTTGACTTTTCATCCATTAAGAAAAGGAAAAAATACATGCATTCATATGTGCCAAGGATAAATTATTCTTTTGTCTGATAAATCTTTCTGTCTATAGTTTCACATTTGATACCAAAGGTGTCCAGGTCTGCTCAGGATCCCTTTTTTGTATCTGTTCTTTCCTCCTCCTATATCTTGCTCTTCTCTCAGAGCTCTTTTGTAGGAATATTTGTTTGTCCACTGATGCACTAAGTGGTACTAGAGAAACGGTAACTAGACTAGCTGCAAAACACTGCTATCTGCAGCAGTATTTTAACTTTGAATTCCCTGAACTGTTCCATCATTATTAGTAGTCATGTGACACAACACAGGGATTGTTTAAGCTAACAGTATAGGAGAAACATACATGGAAACGCAGTTTTAAGTCCCTAATTCCTTCCTCTGCGTAGATCTACTATAACTTCATACGTAAGTCAACACACCCATTACTGTGCAGTTAATAACAGGGTCATTACAGACAATTTATGATGCTAATAGTGAAACTGCTTGCAGGAGTCTGTTAAATCATCTTACTTTATTTTATTTCTTTTAGATCACATTGTATTTCTGCTATGCTTGTTCATGTCACATTTCACTGCACTTTAAAAAGTTCAGTTTGAGTTGTAACTGTCTGTAAAATGTTCTTTTTCTAGATTTTTAGATACTGGTTTGTTTTAAAGAAAAAAAATCCTCCCTATCCAGATTTGCAAAGAAATTAATAGATATTTTTATTTGTTAGGAATTTCTTAAAGCAGCAGAAAAATCACTTGGATACCTAAATAGCATAGAAACACCTGAATCACGGCTGAGCAACGCACAGCTTCAGGATGGTATTTATTATAAGGGGGAAATCACGAGACAGGTGAAAATTGCAATAAAAATAAAAATTCATGAAGTAAAATTTATTCTCAGTGATTACAGCAAGTTCTTCTCAACTCTGTTAACAGTATATCATAGGTCAGGGATCATTAGGGAGCATTTTAGCCAGCTCAATGCCTTAAGACAGCTCACTGAAGATACTGGTATTGTCTCAAAGGGTATTCTACAAACAGCTTGTTCTCCACAGGGATATGGGTATTCTCTTGGCAGATAACCTAAGGCACCTAAAATGGCAGTGGATGCCCATGTTTGTGCAAGAGAACTGCTGCCCTCATATTCATGGAGCATATCACAGATACGCTTTTCCAGCAAATGACAATATCTAATCACATTGACTGGATTTTCATACTTCAGGAGCATCAATATACACAGTAACTGTGTTTATAACAAATGCAGCTCTCATCATGTCTGACTTAAATACACTATATAATCTCAGAAACCTGCCATGTTTTTCCTCAGTGCCTATTTTTCAGTCTGACCACGCTCTACTGCTTCAACTGCAGAAGGAATGGTAAGGAGCAAGGCACTAACAGAAGGCTGTTCTTTTTCTGTCTGCATATTTCCTTCCTGTCTTCACAGAAGTCAGCTCCCCATAGTCAGCAAAAGGTTTAAGGAAATATCGTTTAACCAGTGGGAGCAAGGATCTGTAGATTGTGAGATGGGGGAGGAGGCAGCAAGTATCTGCTGAGACAAGTAGGAAAAGACATCTGAAAAAGGACAGACTTAATGCGGAGTTAGGAGAGCTATTGGGTGTTTAGTAAGGTAAAATCCAAGCCCAGGGTCTAGGGCTAAGAGACGACTGGAAGTTTGAAGGGGAATTAAACAGTTTGAAAGTCCAGACAGATCTGAGTACAAGGTGTGGTGGGGGATGCTGAAGGCATCTGTGCTAATGCTTAGCATATAACATGGTCGTAACTACCTACATACTGCATGTATTAGTGAATACATAATTATTCTATGCTTTAAATTGTTTACATCCTGCTGACAGAATCTCTGTCACAGAATAAAAGACACTTGGCCAAAAGTGACCCAGTGAGGGAGGGTCCCCCTGTGTTTCCATTATCAGTATTACTTTCCTTCTTACAGATTCCCATGTTGGCCAGCATCCCTTTAGAGATTTTGTTTACAAGAGACATTACACAGGCTTTTCTGCATTTCCAGGGCGTCAAGATGCCTTGACTTCTGAGCCTTTTTCCTGTTCTCTATTGTGTTGTTAAACAACACAGTTAGTGCTACTGTTTCTCACACACTTAATCTCTTTTTCTCATGGATGTCTTACCCTTATGCTCTGGAAACTTCTTTGTACAAGCATTTGTCAGTTCTCAGAAGCAAATTCTCCCTTCATAAATTTATACCTGACTCTCTGTGCAGCTACCACAACAGCACAAAAAGCAATTTTTTCTTTTTTTTTTTAACAGAACAGAAGCTAGTACACATTATAAACCATAAAAGAAAACAAAAGTTTTCCAATATACTGGTTAAAGATTGGATAAATCCTTATCTTGCTGTTGTGGTAACCCTAACCTGAATTAACATCTTTCCATCCTGTGTGTTTGCATACATGTGTCCATGTTTATGTTATTGATCCAATGCAGCCTGTCACAAAAGGCTTGTGTAAACTTCTCTGCACCATTAAACTTCCTACATTGAGGAATGGCTAACAGCATCAAATGTGAATATTTGCTTCCATAAAGAACTGCTGGTACCTTGTTAATTTTTTTCCTTTAGAGACCATTACATTTTGAAAGAGCTGTTCTTTCAATATGACATTTTCTGTTTGTTTCATTGTTCCTGGTCATTGTAAAGTGCATGTGCATAACAAGAGTTTATATTTTTCTTGTGTTCATTTGCTTCTACTGCTTCATAATAACAGAGCATAATCATAACAAAGGCAATTCAATATACAAACAGCATAGTTAGTAGGTGATGTAAATTTTAAACTCGTCCATAGATTTTCAGTTGCTTAGTGTAAAACTATCAAACATCAAACAAATGATGAAGATGCTTTTGTTGGCCATAGAAAAAATATGATAAAGTTCACACTCATTTTGGTGTACAGCCTTTGGTGTTCTGCATTTCTGAATCTCACGCCACAGAGCCCAACTCATTTACAAGATTAATTTCCATGGCAGACAACACTGTGGTACATGCAAGACTCCTCCACTTGTGAGAACCTTTCTCAACAGTTCTATGGACACGCATCATATCCGTTATCCTTTCCCTGCCTTCCTGAGCAGAGACCTCCATTCCTTCATAACATGTCACCTAGTCTAAGAAGCTTTCTAAAAAGAAGATGCTTCAGTGACACAGAATCAGGTCCCAGTATGCCAAGACACTTTTTTAGTAGAAGAGGTTTGTGAGATCACCACTGCTGGATCTGATGGAATCATGGAAAACTGATGCTTCAGATGTGAGGAGATGAACAAGAGAAAGTCTGGGGCAGCTCATTAAGTACTTTTGCCATCAAATACTTTTGCAATCTAAAATTCTGGACCAGAATTTTTACTGGACAAAAGCCATGGTATCACTGTTAATCTGTAACCACCTGGATCTCAGAACTGGCTTGCATGTGAAACACAAAAGGATGGATCTTTAAAAGCCAAAACTCTGGGTTCTGGGCCATCATCGTCATTAGGAATCAAGGACAAAAATGAGCTGAAGAGGCTCTCCTGAATGATTGCTACTGAATTCTTTTCCACAGCCAACATCTTTTGTTAATACCAGTCAAATCCTTGCTGCTGCACAGAGGCCAACTCCATGAATGAATGGCTGCCTATAATTACAGTTTTCCACACCTGAGAGATGAAGTAGAAAAGTGAGGGTGGAAATATGGACTGTGGTGTATGGACATAGATTGGGTGCTGTTCTGTACTAAGAGAAACATCACAAGTAACTTTGGGACCCATTCCAGAACATGTTGTCATTTGCTAAATATGAGTAAGAATAGCCACCAGTTACAGTTTTATTCTAACAATGAAATGGTAGAAGATGAGTGGTTAGTAATCGAAATCATCCTGTCTCCAGTCCTTAGAAATTTTTACTCCTGGCATTAATTACACACTCTAGCAGAGGACTGAAGACTTATACTGGGAGGATAAATAAGAAGTTCAGTGAGTTGTGTAACTCTTTTCCTGCCTAATTCTGCAAAATTAGTTGGAGTATCTGTCTATGAAATCTGAAGTTACTGGTATAGATCAGCACAAGCACACAGTCTCTTTTTGAGAGTGAGCTTTATCCATCCTAGAGCAAGAGTTTGGAGATCTCATTAATTCCAATTAGCCTTTCACTGCAGCTTTTCCATAAAAATATAAGCATACTAGTAGCTGTACACGTAGTTCAATCTTCCTTAGAAACAATAGTAAAAGACTTCTCAGGAGTCTACTGTAAGTAGCTGTTGCATGTCACCCACAGTGCTTTTATTTTTTGCAATAAAACCTTAATTGGCATTAGTTGCAGACTTGGTAATTACATAGATACAACACAGGAGACTGAAAAATTCACAGCATTTTCCCCTTATGGGATTTATGCTTGTTGATCATTTCAATTTACAAAGACTTTAATCTTGAAAGTGATTAGGAGAAAAAAATGCCAGTCATTTTAATCAATCAAATTGCTAAAAGGATCATAAGATAACCATAGATCATCACATTTCAAGTTATCACATTATTATAATCTTCCTGCATTTTGGAGACACTTCTGAGTAACAGAAGTCAGGGACTGTAATTTAACTTGTTTTTCATTCAGGGAGTAGCTTATGCTTGCCTTGTGCAAATAGTATTGTCAAATGTTTTTCAGTCTATATAAAATGAAATAAACCACATGTTTGTGGAAAATAAAGAAAAAGCTAAGATTGTCTACTAAAAGGTTCAGTAAACATTTTAATTGCCAGACTGATTGGAGTTATTTCTAAAAGTTCATTTTTATTTGTGTATATTTTTCATGTGCGAAGTTAGGAATGTATATAGAAAGGACTGGACTGGAGATTTTTGTGGTTTTGGAAATTTCCTTGGTTTTTGTTGAGGTGGTTTTATTAACCTGTCCATACTGATTTATAGAACATCAAAAGATGATAAACTGTAACTTAAGAAACTCTGGTGTAACACAAATCTGATTTGCATATTTGCTATAATTATGCTGAATTATGATAAATATAATGAATATTAGGCTAATTGTCCTTCTTGTTCTTTTGTTTCTAATTATATTTTTCTTCTATGACTGTCATTATCAAAGGTACATCCAGTTCATCTGTTGAAGTAGAATTTTTCCAATTCAGTAAAAATAAAAAGCATGATAGATTATACAGGACCAAAATATTTTGCTATGATTTACCATATTTATTTATGATTTTAAACATATGTAGAAATTTGAAATAATTTAGAATGAATAAACAGCCATAATCTAGATTAAAGTAAGGGACTAGATGATAACATTTGTCCTGGGAGGCTAAATCCTCCACACTATCCTCCCGTGCCTGGAAACATGAGTTAGAAATCTCAGCAGACTTCTCGACAGACAATGGAACAATGAGATAGAGAGGAAAGCTATAGGTAACTCTCCTGGGTGGTAGAGCAGTGGGTAAAGAATTCTTTCCTCATATTTCAGTATTTCCACTTATTCATGGTCAGGGTGACCATGAGAGGTCACCAGCAGGGTTGAAAAATGAGTACCAGTTACTCTTCTGCATTGAGCTTTGTGTGTGTGCTCACACATTTCAGTTAAAAAAACAACCAAAGTCAACAATCCTCGTACAGAAGCTCTGGCAGCACACAGTTTTGAACCCCAAGTATATTGACAAAGAATCAGTAACTAAGAGAGTGTTTAAAACCTCTCTATCCTGAAGATTATAAGGATTATAAGATCATAAGAAGAGAAGTTTATCCAGTTTTGATGAAAAAAACATCCTGGTGATGGCCAGGAACTGTCCAAGTGGACTGTGCAAAGTTGTCACATTTGGGGCAAAACCTCTCATAGTTCTTCTGGGTTTACTGCTGGTAGGTAACTGTGGAGCTTGAGCAAAAGCACAGGGCTTTTTTCATTTCATAAAAAGAGTCATGGGGACTATTTCTCTGGTCCACTTAGAACACCAAAGCAGTGTGTTGTGCTTATACATGCTATTTCTGCTATTTAATAGTTATTCCAAGCAAAGGAGTGGTAAGAGTAGACAAGCTGGGCATTTAAATTGAGTAAATTGGTTCTATTGAGTAGCTGAATTAACTGATTGCTTTTGTGAACCAAACTGCTTATACAGCCGTTCAGGTGTATTGCAAATCACGCATCTGTTACACTCTTTCCAAGGATACTCTGTCCTTTCTTTTGAGGAAATTTAAGATGAGAATCAGAAGAGTGCTTGTGAAGTTTGAGAAGCATAAACTGGTACACAAGCATCAGATGTTTCTGAACCCTTCTGTTCCAGAACAGTTCTGCTTTACTTTGACAGATGAATTTTTGTTTTATTTTGATGAGTTCTCCAGATAGCTGCTATAAATCCTGCTCTTTGTTTCTGACAGAAGAAATGCAAGCCATAAAGGAAGGATAAACATTTGTAAATTCCTGTCTGCCAGTGAAAATTTCACAATTATTTTTAAAATTAATGTATATTTTTCAACATGTTAAATCCACATGGGAATTAAAAAAAAAAAAAAAATTAAGATGGGAATTTTTTTGGCACACTCTTCATAATTTTGTGTCTTCTAGATGTTTATTCTCAAAACTGTCTTATAGAACCTAAGTTTCAAAATCTGAATTTCAAAATATAATATGTATATTTAAATGAACAAAAGCCCATTTAATTAGCCCGGTTTAACATGTGCTTATTCTGGTAACTCCTTCACTCTTTAGAAAAGCATGTTCACCACTGAAACTTACTTGAAAAAGAAATCATTGGAAATCCTTTTAAAGCTGTATAAATGTGCCCTGGGTTCAGCTGTAGCAACCATTTTTCTCGGTTTTAGTAGCTGGTGCAGTGCTGTGTTTTTCAACTTTAGCCTGAGAACAACACTGATAACACACCAGTGTTTTCAGTCGTTGCTAAATAATGTTTACACTTTTCAGTGTCTCCTGCTCTGTCAGTGAGGAGGTACATGGGAAGCCGGGAGGAAGCAGACACAGGACACCTGACCCAAAAATGGGGGGAAGCGAGCGAGGGGCTGAGTGGTTCTGAGTTACCGTATGGGCGTAAACCATGACAAAATGGCAGTATACCACTGTCATGATTTAACCCTGGCTGGCAGTATCTAACCAGCCACTCACTCACTATCCCCACATTAGGGTAGAGAGAGAATGGGAAAAGTAACAGTGACTATCAACTACAACAATGACAAGGGAAAATAACAAGGGAAGAGAATACGATACCACTGGCCAAGAAAACGAGTTCCACCTGGAAGCCCGTGTCCTTCCGGGTAACTCCCAGTCACCCCCCACCCCGGGCATGATGTGCTGTGGTATGGAATACCTCCCTGGCTAGCCCGGGTCAGGCGCCCCCGGTCTCTGCTTCCTCCAGGCTTCCCCTCCTCCCTGGCAGAGCATGAGCCTCACAAAGTCCTTGGTCAGGGTAAACATCACTTAGCAACAACTGAAAACATCGACTTCACCAACACTGTTCCCAGGCTGGAAGTCAAAACACAGCACTGCACCAGCTACCACAAAGGAAAAAAAACATGACTGCTACTGCTGAACCCAGGACAGAAGGGTACTGAAAAGGGACTCTTCATCTGGAACTATAGCAACAGGAGATGGATTAATGGGTTCAAATCTAAACAGGGGAAGATCAGTTTAGATTTAAGGAAGAAGTGCTTTACTGTGAGTGTGGTGAAGCATTGGAACAGGTTGCTCAAAGAAGTTCTTGGGAGTGTTTAAGGCCAGGTTAGACAAAGACTTGGGTGACATGGTCTTGGGTGAGCCATCCCTGCCCATGACAGGGGGCTTGCAACTAGATGATATTAATGTCTTTTTCAACTCTAACCATTCTATGATTCTATGATTCTACCTATGATTCTATGATTCTATGTACAGTGGTTACTTGAGAAGGCAAACACCGTAACTATGAATGTCTTCCCATCATCCTTCCTTCCCCAGCGTTTACTGCTAAGCATGACATCATATGGTGTGGGATATCCATTTGGTCAGCTGGTGTCAGCTCTCCTGGCTGTGTCCCCTCTCAGCCTCTTGTGCACCCCCAGCCAAATCACTGGCAGAGCAATCTGAGAAGCAGAAAAGGCCTTGATGCTTTGCAGGCACTGCTCAACAATGGCTAAAACATCCCTGTGTTATCAATACTGATTGCTGCAGTACAAAACATAGCACCAAACAGCTGTTATGAAAAATATTAACAGTATCCCAGCCAAAAACACTATAGCCACAAAATTTTCACCTCAGTGTACTATACTCAGGTATGTAAAACACTTTATGGTTTAAAAACAAAATGTAAAGCTTGATCATGCTTAACAGGCAGGGCATAGTTTGGTATTTTAAGAATTTCAAAACTTCATTCCAGCAGTTCTAGGTGCATATATAAACACCACATGTCATCAGTGAAAATCATATTACAAGGAGGATCATAAAAATGCTGACCAAACAGATTTCAAACTGTAAAACTGCAATTTTTTAAAAATGAAAATAAGACTTGAGTGTTGGGGCTTGTGGTGTTTGGGGAGTGGGGGGCTGTTGGTTGCTGGTTTTCTTTGTTTTTTTTTTTTTTTGTTGTTGTTTGGGGGGGGTGTTTGTTGGTTTGTTTTTTCCTGTTCAGTTTGGGGCTTAGTTTTGGGCTTTTTTCCAGCAAAATTTACCTTTCAAGTCTTTTGTCTTTCTGTGGAAAAAACAAACTAGGAAGACTGAAAAGAAAAAAAAAAAAGCAGTATGCATGTGTCATTTTTAATTCCAATATCAGCTTTGATGTTCCAAGATCATCTTCAGTAAGGCACATTCCCTAGTCAGAGTAACGCTTTCCTTATTCCTTGTTTATACACAATTTCAGCTATTGCTGTAAGTTTATTTTTATGAAGTAAGCGTCACAAATAATTACTGTGTGAATGAGGACTGGTTGGTTTCACCTACTGTGAATTCAATGATGATTCACATCACGATCTATGGTATAATATTTATTAATTGTTTTCAATGCAGTTCACTCATTTGCGGAAACTTTTTTGCAGTGACTTTATAAGTAATGATTTCTGCCCATACCAAAATAAAAAAAAAGAAACAACTTGACTGCTTAAAAAAAATCATCTCAACAGTGTTTACCTTTAAAACATATCTTGATTATTTGATTAAAAGATAAAAAAAAGATTATTTTTTCATTAAAAATAAACATGTCAACTTCAATTTGAGACCTTAAAGATACCTTTGTACAGTTTAAAATCTTAAATTACAAATATCTACTTTAGCTCCACTGTTCATTAAATGCTTTTAATGTTTTCTGGATTTTTAAATCTATTTAACAATGTGGAACTATATTTAAAGATCATTAGTAAAATAATAATCCTTATTCTAAGAGAAAATAATTAAAGCACATATTAAATCAGGGGAGGTATTTCTGTCTGTGAAAAACACGAAGTGGGATTTTGTACTGAAAGGGTTATATTTCTTGTGAAATAGAATGGAGCAGTTTCTTGTGTGTGTCTGTGTTGCAAATGAGAAACAATCTGAAGAAAACACATTTTATGGACTTATAAATAATTATAAAAAGAAACTAATGACACCTTAGTCACAGGAAGTATAAGACATTCTTCCCAAAATGAAATTCACGTCAGGTTGCATCCAAATTGCATTTCAACAGCTGAGAAAGAAAACCATGAAATGAGGTTTTATTATGTCAATAGATATACAGCTTTACTATGTGTTGCCTGAACATGATGATGATTAAAGCTATAATTCGTTTGCAAACTAAATAAAAAAGATACATTTCCTGCAAATGTGGCAGAATTTCAACCCATGCTCTCACACCGGAAGACCAGTAGCCTTCCTGGGCTGATAACAGGTTAGAACAGGGAAGACAGTTTGTGGCTTTTGGTCTGCTTGGATTTCATGAACAATAAGAGCAGGTACTTTACTGGGACTATGGCATGAGATGAAAATAAAATCAATGTCATGGGGAAGCCTTGTAATCAGGCTGCTGGACCTAGTCCTCAGTAAGCACTTTAGCCCTTGCATTTCTGTCTCTTGCCTCTAAACAATTCCCAGAGGTATATTTTCCTGGGTCCTTCTCTAACATACAGAATATGTTTTTCTTAAATTATTTGTTCTGTTTTGCTTGCAGCAAATAGCTAACTAGGCTTTCAGTATGTGAGCTTCAGGCTTCAGAACAAAAGAAAGTCTCTCAGAAGGGACATTTTAGGAAGTTAAATGTATCCATGTGGGATTCAGAGAAAACTGAAAAAAAAAAAAAGTACACAGAGCAAAACACTAGTGTTTCTTGACTTCAGCTGGATCTAAACCCAATATTCTCTTCGCAGATATCAGTTCAGACTCCGCTTCACTTCAACTGGTAAAACAGCACAGTGTAGGAGGAAGGCTGTTGTCAAGGGGTTTTGTCAAGGGGTTTTACAATTCTTCTCAGTTTTCAGACTCAGTCTTCTGCGCCCTGAACCCTGGCAAAGATTAAGGCTAATTAAAGGAAAGTCAGTTTACCTCAGTATGATTACTATAAATAATAAGTTACAAAATTAATAACAATAACCAAGAAAATTTGGTTTAAAAACCACTTCCATGTTAGTGCAACATTGCAAAATTAAATCTTGTGAGTCCTGTAAGAAAATTGATGAATTCTGTAGGTCTAAAACATTCTAACTACCATATACGAGGTGCTGAACTAAATAGCCAGTTTGACTGCTAAAAGGAAACATGCAGAACTCTTTTCTTTCACATTCATTAATTTACATCTTAGATTATCCAAATTATTAAAAAACAAACAAACAATACCAACAAACAAAACCAAAAATGTGGTGTCACATGAAGTGCTGAGAAATAAATGTCTTGTAATCCACCTTTAAAAGCAGGCTTTTCTCACTGTTGAGGTGGTTCTTGAACTACCTCTTGTGGTTTAATGCCTTCCTGTGTAGGAACTGAAGAGTAAATGGTGATCAAAGGTGACTGAGAGATTTTTCAGTTCATCGTTTTCCTCAGCAAAAGGCTATCACAAATAACAGGTTCAGTCCCAGGCTGACAGTCATGCACAAACTGGAACAGATGATCATTTCTAAAAATCAATAAAAGTAGAAATGTAGGCATTGACTAGACTCATATTGCAAGTTTGGATTGCACTTCCTTTGTTATTTCCAGTTGATTTATTTTCAGGTAATGACACCATTCTCTGCAGTTCTCCTGAGCAATTTCACTATAACTGATCAATCAATCTGTCAATGATTTTAGTAATTCTACATATTTTTCATACACTTGTCCTTCACAACATAGTTCATAGAATATTCATTGTCTTCCATTAAAATCTAAGGTCATCATTAGGATCACTTCTGAAATCCTTCAAGATATTTACTTTCAGATAATGAGTATTAAATGCTGGCAGACATTCAACACATAATAAAAATTCTGGGCTGTGGAAAGAATGCAGAGAGAATAATGTATTTTAGAGGATGATTCCTGTGAGCAGCATTCATTTTGTCAGCTTCTAATGAAAGAACACAGAGATAGATGAACTTGTTTTGTGTGGACTTAAGCAGTTTGATTAAAGTCATATTTTAAAATATATTGACTTTGCTTGAGTCAAAATCATGGTTCTCTTCGAAACACAGTAGGAAATTATGCATTTTATTTTTTTCCAATTGTTTGTTTCCAATTTTTTTTACAATTGTTTGTAATTAAAGTTGAAGCCAACTTTTGACTGCATAGTCTATTTGTTTATGTCTTTCTTTGAGAGTAAAACTATGTTAGTTTAGGCACAGTGCCAGACAAAGTTAATGCCTTCTTGGATGCAACTCATTCACATTCAAACAAGCGAGAAGCTCACACTTGTCCCTAACCAGTCTGCGTAGCTGAGTCAATACTTCCCAGAAATAAGCTCTATGTACAACATCCTTTTCATGAATTATGAAGTCTGGCTTGCAGCCCTCATGGATGCAGCCACAGTAGAGTAGACATGCTTTTGTTTCTGTTCAAGCAATTGTGGAAGCTATACATTCCCTTCAGAAATAGCATTGTAGCAATGCTGAGAGACACACAGCGAAAGACTGGTTTTTTTTTCATACACATATTTCAGATTAAAGGGCCCAGAAAGTTAAAGATGTAAGAAAATAATGAACAGTTAAGAACATTTTAACCTGGGATTGATCTCATGTCATATGAGCCCAGTGATCTAATTTTGGTTTGTTGGGATTTTTAATTAAATATTTCCATCTATTTATCACCTTCTCCATCTGCATCTTCTGATTCTGGAAGTAAAATGGTAACTATCTTTTTTTTCTCAAAATTATAATTGAGTGGGATGGCTAGATACTGTGGGAGTGTTTACTTCTGTTTTTTTTTAAGCTATCAGTTTACCAGCCTTCTTGTCCAACAGTTTAGAAAAAGGGGCATTCAGGTAGCCCAGAGGCCAAACTAGCCCAGAAAGCTAATAAATAGGTCTCTGTATTTGCTTTCTGACTAAACCCCTAAAAATAAAACACATTTTCTAGAGAGGTTGTCCTTACTAGTCCTTTTTTCAGTGACCAAAATAAGTCTTCCCTCGCAAAATACAGACTCCATGGTGCAAAGTCTTGGTATGTTATAGAAAAATGAGGATAAATCAATTTCATTTCACCTTGAAGTCTTGTTCTTTCTGTTATCATAATCTAAAAAATTCAATATTTTATAAAGAAAAATGAACTATTAAAAAAAACAGCTCAAAACCTAAATATTAGAACTCACAGGGAAACATAACCATTACTAAGAAGTTTTATTTACCAAGCTAATTACATTTTAAAAATTCTCTTCAAGGATCTGACAACAGATGGGCCAGTTTTCAGTTTTATTGGTCCATAATAATACACTGACATCATACATCACACAGGGTCTGTGAAAATTGATCTAAAGTTTCTGGTGCTCAGTGAATTCATTTTCGCTTCCTAAAACACAAATCAATTCACTTAATGAAGAACATTTCATTAGAGAGAGAAATCCAGTAACATAGATTAACTGGGCAACACCCAATATCTAGGGAGTTTTTTCCTGAAGTTATACTATTTGCAGTTCTGTTCTCTGTTTTTTTTCATGAAGCAACTACTGCACCAGTTAGTCAATTATGATGTCAAGTAAAAAGCTTGCATGTGGGGGACACTTACCTATTGACCCTGTTTGAAGGTAAACTTCAGAAAATAATCTCTCTTGATTGTAAACAAATAGTGTTTCTTGATCACAATTATACCTTATGGAAAAATGGTATATTTCTAAATTACCTGTAAAAGAAAGCCTTATTAGGAGGTCCAGAACAGTCAATCTGTGAGTGCAGACAACCATATCCAATTTCTTTTTCAAGGTGAAGAAACATTCATTTTCCCCACTGAGTTTTAAGATTCCCACCATCTATTTTTGTGAACATCACATTGGCCTCCAGTTCAATTAACAGATGTAGCATTTAATATCTTATAATTTCAATTTTAGAACTACCTGCATATACAACTTAGAAAGCTGTAGAGCAGGGATCCCTAATAAAATCTGTGTTGGTTATATGCCTTGAGAGATGCAAACATTTCTGAAATTTTGAAAATTTTGTAGACACAGAGTCTGTGTTTCAAAGACCATTACAATTTTTATCTTATAGAATATTGTGTCTATCATTCATATTTAAAAGCAAGTTCTTATCATCATGTGAATCCTTGGGGATCAACATACTGAAAAGCACTGAAAACATTGATAGTGACTGTCGGCACACACCAGGAAACTAAATAGCTTATTAGAGAAAGTTGGTAGAGGAGTGACATTAGCAAGGAATGACTTGAGAGGAGAGGATTCCTGTGCTGTGGAGAAGAGCACTAAACAAAATGCAACATGTTCCAGACTCAGGAATGAGAATAGCTATTTTAAAGGAGGAAAACAACCGTAAAGGATTAGAGGAGAAGCCAGCAGTATCTGCCAAACTTAGAAGTGATTATTGACAGGGACAGGGAGAAATAAGACGCCTAAGACTCATTGACGAGTGTATGAGGACCCAGCCTGCCAAAAGCCAGGAAACTGACAAGTCATTTAAAGAACTAGGAGAAAAAATGTCAGGACTGAAAGGTGTCGGGACTAGGAAGCATTTGAAAGGCTACTCATTTTTCATAGATCCTGCCTTTCTAAAGCTAATCTCACTGCAAAAAGAAAAGAAAAGAAAAAAAAACCAACAAACCAACACCAAAAATGCAGAAGAGGTTTCTTTTTCTAAAGAACTTAAATTTGGCACTTGCAACACAAACCGAGTACATGCGACTCTATATGGGAATTATTCACCATATTGTTCTATTTGTGCAAGCGAGCATTTTGTTCAATTACAGGATAACAGCTAATACAGACCTGTCTTTTCATAATTATTCTCTAGTTCATATTGTATTTTGCCATAAGAAAATTTTATGACCTTGTACCATTTCCAGGAAAAGGTATTAAAAAAACTAACTTATTTTGAGGCATTCGGCACAGACCAATATATAGTTAGCAGGTAGTGCCAGCATAGTAAAGCTGTATGTTCACAAATATTTGGTGAACATGAGAGCTCTAACTTGTTCCTGAATATTTGATCCTAATATATTCACCAGTGGATGCACTTTGTGCTGATTTTTATCTCTTGTTTGAGAGTAACCAGGCTGTAGGGCTTTTTTATATGGTTGGCACTACACTGGCATAATGAATTGCTCATTTTCCACTGAGAAAAATTTCACATCAAATATTTATTTTTACAGTTATTTACATACTGATGTGTAACTTTTCTATAGATGAGTATATTTATACATATATATTCTGTACTTCTGATTTCCTTTGTAAGTTATTTTGAATAAAAAATAAGGAAAAGACTGAAAAATGAATAACATGAGTAAGTATTGTCAACATTTAAATATTTACACAAAAACAAGTACTGTTTTTCAGGTATTCATGAAAAGTTTACAGGTACCTTTCAGAAATGAATTTAAAATATTAAATTATAAGAGCTAGATTTTGAAATGCTTCTTAAGGTGGTACAAGACTAAATACTATTTGATTACTTCCCATGATCATTCCACAAGAACTCCTTTGTGAATATTTAAACCTCTTTTTTATGTTCAGTGGATGCCTTCCAGAGGCTCTTCTTTCATTTAATTCCACTGTCAATATTGAATCATGAAGATATAAAAAGGGATTGTAAATGATGTCCATCTCTTAAAGTAGTATAGGCTAGTATTTCCTCACTGAAGTAAACAGATTTCCATCTGCTGAGAAGGTGGCACAGTTTTCTGTTTGAAGAGTGAGCAGCTCAACAGATGGCAACGATTATATACAAAACCTGAGGTGTTCATTTACCTTCATCTCTAGTTTCTGGAATAACATAACTACTCAAAGCACTGCAGGGCATTGATGACTAGTAAATTAAGATGTAGAATTCTGCAAATGCTTATAAAGCCCTAAAAATGTCTTCGAAATTGCTTGAATTCAGGGAAGTGTTTTCACTAAATCTCTTCTCAGGAAAGATATTTTCACCATTGCTCTGCATCTTGTTTTTGGCTGGAACACGTTTGATTTTTCTTCCTAGCAGCCGGTGCAGTGCTGTATTTTGGCTTTAGTCTAAGAATAATGCTGATAACACACCAATGTTTTAGTTGCTGTTAAGAAGCACTTACCCTAATCAAGGACTTTTGAGCCTCATGCTCTGCTGGTGAGGAGGGGCACAACAAGGCAGGAGGAAGCAGAGACAGGAGACCCAAACCCAAACTAGCCAAAAGTGTATTCCATACCACAGCATGTCATGCCCAGTATATAAACTGGGTGGACTCACCCGGAAGTGACTGATCACTGCTCGGGTCAGGCTGGGTATTGGTCAGCAGGTGGTGAGGAATTGTATGGTGCAGCATTGTTTTTTTTTTGGAGGGGGGAAGGTTCCCCTTTTAGTTTTGTATATCTTACCTTGTTATTTCCCTTCATTATAATTAGGGATATATTGTACCACAATTATTAAAAGGTTCTTATCTCAACCCATGTGTTTTTCTTCTGATTCTCTTCCCAAGCCACTTGTGAAGGAGCAAGTGAGCAAGCAGTTTCCAGCTGAGGTTAAACCATGACATTCTGAAAATGGAGAACATTATTATTGCTGGAAGACTAGTTGTTACAATCAATCCTTGCATGATTTTTCAATCCTGAGGCTAATTATGAGCTTCAAATTATTAGGCTATTTCACAAGGTATACTGTGATATTATATACCCATTTAATACTATGTGTGAAATATATATATGCCTTTAGTTTATTTTTTTTTTATTATGCCCTTGGATTTCTGCCATAGATCTAGTAAGTTAGAATACTTATGACACCTAGATGTCAGATTTTGAAAATCCTCCTTACATTTTTTTGTATTTTATATGACAGGTGATCACACCTGCTTTACTGGGGTACTCGTGGACCAATGTTAATCTTTGATCAGATGTCAGTCTCTAACTCTAGTGTAATGACTCACATGACTCTAAATCATAAATCAATGTCATCTGATCCTGAATTTGGTGCAGAGAGATTCTCTTTTTTGTGTTTACTAACAAAAGAAGATTTTCCACTTCTCTTCTTGATTTCTGTGTGATGTACTTATTTTATTGACAATAAAATCAGTGTGACATACCTCAGCAACTATAATAGGTTCTATATTAGGTGTTCTATGAAGTAAGGTAACACAGTGTTCCAGGCAACCTCATAGCAGCATTTGGTAATGCTTTCAGTGGTCACATGTACATTCCTTCGGAATTAGACAATAAACAGAAAATTCTTGATGATTGAAGTGCTACCCAGTTGTCTTTTGAAACCTCTAAAGAAAGCATTCTTTACAGGTGTATAGTGTAAACAGTTTTAAAGATATTTAAATGCTCACAGGATAAATATGTCATGATAGACAACTGAGAAAAAAAGTCTATAAAATATTAGTGTGAATTATGCTATGCTGTACATTAATAGGTTTGCTTCAATAAATTATATATAAAATTATTATGAAATACATGAAAACATATAAAGGTGTACCTTGTGATCTAAATTGACCATAAATTGAGACTGGTTGTTGAAAATATATGTATTTCAGGTTTATAAGCCATATTTCCAAGAAGAAATAAAAAAAAAATCCATAATAAACATCATTTAGTTTCACTTTGTGAATAAATTTGTCACTATTTACTGCTCTAGTGGGTTCCATACTTGTTAAAATGCAAACAAGAACCCATAATTATGATCCGTGCAAATGAGTAATAATGTATTATTCAAACAAACCTTAGATCTGTTTTTTTCATTCAAGTATTTTTGCAGTTGCTGCTGCTATAGGTAGCTATATTTAGTTTCAAAAAGAAAACTTGTTTTTCTTGTATGTTACTAATGCGTTTATGTCTTACTATATATATATTAAACACACAACAAATTTCTGAGAATAGCAGTCCCAGGAGGCACATTAAGCGTGAGGCCTAAACAGATCATTATTTTGCCAACTATTTAATTGCCAAATAATTTTGCCAACTATTTAATTCAGACATTTGCTGAATTATTTTATATTTGTATTAGTGTCAACCACATAAAAAGTGAAATTGAATCCAGGTTTTTTTGATGTGTAGTAAATACAAGTTCTTTAAATTTGTTGAAAACATCTGCAAAACTTGGTTATCAAGAAGCCTGAGTGCTATATGAAAGACCTCATTTGATTCACTATAACAAAGAGCAAAGACACAAGAATACTGAGGTTTATTCAGCCTCTGAAGAATATATTAAATTTGACTTTTCTAATCTATCATTAATCCAACTCCATGACATTTTATAACCATCAAATCACTGCATTAGGCTGTGTCAGAATAATCATAATTATGCAAATCATTTAAATGACAAAAAGGAGAAATATAAAAAGCAGATAAAAATGTAAGAAATGAAAAACAACATTAGTATTTCTAAGAAGCTTCTAAGCCGAATCTCGGGCATCTTTGTTGGGTCTGAATTTTGCTGTGATGTTCTGCAGTTCAAAGATGCTTAGATTTCCCCCCTAAAGATTTTTCTAAGGCATCAAATTCTTTGTCTGCTTCAAATTTCTTCAATTATTCTTAACTCTTTTAATTTGACAAACCTTTTTACAACACGGAGAAGCTTCACGAACTATTTTTCTTATATCATTACTTTAAATGTCACATTTAAAGTCAGCCATTTTAGATTCTTACTGTACATCAAATTCTAGGGCAAAACTGAGTCAAGGCTACTAAATAAACATGTAATCCATACTGAGCATGGCGACAAAACAAGAAACAAAGATAATAGAAACTGAAAGTTTAGCAAAACTGAATACTGTTTCTGAAAACAAACACAGCTAACGCGTTTTGTCTACAGCTTTCCCAGTTATCTGAGTATCAAATTATGATGGTGTCTTCTTAAAATGTCAGCTAGCAGCTGCAAGTTGTTAATGTATTCTGTGCATGCATTGACATGTGGGTTTTAATTTTCTCCTAGAGAATCCGTGACTGTGATTCCCCATTTCTTTACAGATGGGCATATTCTCAACAATGACAGGGACCTGCCATTTTCCATACAGAGGTTGATAAGTTCTTCTTAGTAAAACCTTAGAAATTTCTTCAAGTGCTATAAATCCTCACATTATGCACCAGAACTCCTTGGCTTACTATTCCTGATAAATTATTTAGTTTGTATCATTAAGAAGTAACCTGATGTTTAAGAGTGAATAGTTTCACGGGAGTTATATGCTTTTTTGCCTTAGTGGGCCTGATGTTGTTCTCAAGGAGTTAGATTCCAAACCTTGAAAAAAGTAAGCTTCCTCATATAAGGAGAATGCTTAAAGTGAGGAAATTTTCCAGTGCTCTGAGTGCTGCACTATTATTTTCAATGAAAATTGAAGTCACACTGCTCTGTGAAAGCTACTTTGGTAATATTCAAACTATTTCGGAAAAGGGAAAGAGAAAAGGTGTCTGGCAACTTTGTAGGTTTGTATTCAGAAAGCCATTTTCTTGACTATTTTCTTCCTGATGTCATTATTGTTACTACTGCAGCAAATTCATTAATGAAAAAAAGGTAGCTCTTACTTTCACAAATTGAAATTTATCTTGTTAAATTATTTGAAGAGCTTGTTGAGCTTATTGAGCTTGAATGATCCGGTAATGTATTTTACAATAGAGGCTGAAATCAGAAAATCAGAGTTTAGAGTAGTGTTTCAAAAAAACATGAGCTGTTCTGAATAAGCCACGACTAGTTCAGCTGAACCACACCAGTGTGTCAGGAATTTAAAATGTTCTGATTTACACTTCCCACTAGTGATTTAAAATGTGCTCCTAATAACAGAATATTTTTTTTGGGGAAAAAAAAAAAAGGCTATTTATCATTTAACACAGATTCATAACTGAAAAAAATGCATTCAAATTTGGGTAATTATTTAAAAATAAAATATTCATGTACATTAATATTTCCATTTAATCCAGCTTCATAAGGCACATACATAAAAATACAGACAAATGTTGGCATATAAAGTGTAGCTGGCCTCCTGACAGGCTGAGAGTATAGATTTAATTTTACTGCATTCTAGGTTTATTTCTCATTCCATACTATGTCAGAATAATCTGTAAATAAAGAATAGGCTTTGGCTTTTGCAAAATGTTTTTCTGTGTCTTGTGGAAGCTCTAAGACAAGCAGCTCAGCAGCAGCTATTGGGAAAAATGTTATTATGCTTTGCTCATACTTTCTTGCCTAAGGAGCACAAAAAACCTCTCAGACTGATGTCAACAGAGTAGCTTTCAAGTTAATTGAAAAGTATAGTCAATCTGCTTCAGATTTCTATCACTGGGAACAAAGAGAAGAAATGTATTTAACCAAGCCTTTGTAGTGTTTATGCATGATGTGCTCTAAGTGTCATGGCAGACCCTAAATGAAAAATAAACAGAAAGGTAAACAAAAAGGAATTCCTTAGAAACACTGGAAAAAAAAAAAGAAAATCCTTACAAAAAACCTCCAGAACCATGACAATGTTTTGCTGGAATTAAGACTTTAAGGTCTCCAGTTTGGCATATTCAGAAGTGCTCAAGTGGCCTTGATGAAATTATTGTCATTTTCAGACACTAGGTTGCTGTTGAAACAGACCTCAGTGAAGTCATTCATATGACTCAAATATCTTATTTATCTCCATCAGTCTGAAAAAGTTGTTAATCTTCTGGTTTTTTGGAGGAACTTGGCACTGCTGATATATGATTTCTGAGTTAGTTTTTTTCACATGCAACAGACATTTTGAATTACAGTGATTTAGTCATCTGACCTGTGTAACTGCTGAGGTACCCCGTACCTCTGTCTAAAATTGTCTTATGAGTAAATACCCTTTCATGTATCTTTGAAGGTCACATACTGCAGCAAGACATCCAAGAGTGCTTTAGTAAAATTTAGTCTGGAATGTAAACCCCCTTAATCATTGTCTGGAGATTTATCTGTCCCCTTTTAACATTTTTCTCTCCTATTTTACATAACCAAAATTATGAGTGTGAAACCAAATATTGTCATTTGAAATATTCCTTTTACAGCCTTCCAACTTTACAGCTATTCCACTTCTCCTAAAGCTTGATGTGAAAAAGTAAATTTTACTAGATCATAACTTAATTTTTTTAACTGCAAGCAAAACTACTTCCCTAGTTGTAGACACATTTACCAGTTAAATCCTGTGTGATCATTTTATAAGCAGGAATTTAACTTCTATATACTTTTATTAACCTTTTATGCATACACAGAGTCAGTTACCTCAGTAACACTCCAACTGTGTGCCTTAGCCTATTAATAAAATATCTATAAACTGCTAACATGAATGGTCTTTGTGACAAGAATCTGTGTATCTACTGGTTTACACATTTCTTTAATGTGAGGTATACGTGCCAATAATTTCACTTTTATTGTCATCAGCAAAAGTATTTCTCTCATAAAATTTTAAATACCCACTTCGTAACTGACTTGCCTTATTCCTCATATTGTGGTGCAGTGAATGCTCTATATCTAAATTCTAAGTGAAAAGTAATGTTTAAGTAATTCTATAGAGAAACATGATACCTCCTAGGTATATTCAAACAGCTGGAAATAGTATACAGCATTTCTAGATACCATTATGTAACATTTTTAGGATTTTGCTTTTGCCAACACAAGTAAGAATGTTAGGAAAGAAAAGAATTATCTAAACTGCATGCATAATTCTGATGATTGCAGGTGCAAATACATTAACATAAATAAAATTATGTATATGGGTCACACATATATGACAACAGAAATTCACATGTACAGTGGTGAATGAAAAATATTGACTCATACATATGTTCCTGACTAGTTTTAAAATCTTGAAAATTGACAGGGAAATCATGGATGGCTAAAAAGGATTTGCTATCTCCTCCCAAGACATGGTAGATGATATTTACTATCCACATTTTATTTGAGCTACTGATGGCTGCAATACAAAGTCTGGATTGCTGCTGTTATCTTTCTAAAGGAAAAAATATTGCCTTCTGGCTAGTTTATATACTGTACTCAAGGCAACAAGCAGAGGGCTATGACACAGATCGACAGAGAACATACTATTGCACTCGCTAATTGTCCTACAGTGAAGAAAGCTTTATGCAACACAGGATTTATATAACAATGGGTTTTGAAATACTGCTTTTGTGTATCTGTGGATACTCTCATTTTTAATAAAAGAATTATTATTTCTCAAAAATAATAACCTAAGTGTAGAGGTGATATTTCTTATTTTGTATGGTTATTCATAGCACCTAAGGAAATCAGAAGTGCACTTTCTTGCTTTTATTAAATTGAGGAGTGGTTTTGTCAAGGTAAAACATACATCATTCTCCCACTAGCAGTTTTACACATGCCTTGTTAACAAACAGGTTTTACAGATCTTGCTAGCAATCCAGTCTCCTTAGAATGCCTTCAGAGTCAGTGAGAAAGAAATGTAGGGAAAAAAAGCCTTAAAAACTGTTGTAAGTCTTCCTTCATGTACACAAGCAAAGCTAAACAAAAGGAACTAAGAACACCTGTAATAATATAAAAGTTTAGATCTATATAAGTTCATAAAATAAAAACAAACATACATCCTGTACTGAGCTCAATGATAAATACTGCTAACGTCATTAGGACTTCATAGTAAATAAGATGCATGGAATTTAAAAGAATCTTTCTAAATTTGCATATAGCTCTCCACAGTGCCTCTTTCCAAAATATTATTTATAGACTCAAACCAAAGGATACTTTTGCCAGAAAAACAGGGAGAATATTCACAGGTGTGCAATGTTATATGTGTAAAATTTTTATAGATTGCAGTCTTTAGATACTGAGGGTAGTTAGCTGAATTCTAGCATGTTGCTCTTCAGTCAACAGGGCTTGGATGCTTGCCACGGTGCCTAAATAAACAAATTTTAAATGGAATTTGAATTTTGTGTTTATTAAAAAAATTTATATGGGTATCACCAGTCTTTACACCTTTACAGTAGCTCAGCAATAGAGGCAACAATATGAAGGCACTGCTTGTTAAGTACTAGGTAATCTATTCAGGAAAGGGAACAGAAGAAAATTAGTTTCTAGAGGAAAAGAATCATAGAATTATAGAATAGTTAGGGTTGGAAAGGACCTTAAGATCATCTATTTCCAACACCTCTGCCATGGGCAGGGACACCTCACACTAAACCATATCACCCAAGGCTTTGTCCAAACTGGCCTTGGGCACCTCCAGGGATGGAGCATTCACAGCTTCCCTGGGCAATGGGAATGGGAATTCCCAAACCCCCCATGGCAGGGGGGCTGGAAATAGATGATCTTAAGGTCCTTTCCAACCCTAACTATTCTATGATTTTATGATTCTAAAATCCAAGCTTCAATATGCTGTTTGCATTCTGCTTTCACAGTTACAAACTTCTTACTGATAATTGCCCTGCTCTTCCTACAGCAATTTTCATATGCTCTATAGAACTCAAATGTTTGAGTGCAATAGGAAGGAATTTCACAAACTTAAGCAATATATGAAATCTTAGTATGTATTTCAATCTTTGTCAATATGTTTTGTGTTGTCTACACAATTTTCAATATCATCTACTGAGAAAGGGACCTATTATCATCAAGTTAGCATCCAGCTCTGGACCCTGCTTAGGTCACCCTCATCTCACATTAACTGCCTCAGTCACCAGAATATTACTTATTCTTGGTTGAGTCTATTGTCAGTTCTTGGCTGGCTTCTCTTGTTTTACTTACAGTTTTGTTCTGAGTCAAATATTAATGACAGGCTTTTAGTGAGGTAGAAAATGCATATGAACACAAGGAAATTAATGGGGGAAATGGACAGAAGAATCTCTAGATTTGTCTGGCTGTGGCTCTTAAAAAAGTCCCTGTTTATGGACTTGTTCCAGAAAGAAATCTGAAATTTATTTTTCTGTTGCACTGCCCACTTTAGAAAATGCTCCCATGGTAACTGAGTCTCTTAAAAGCTTTTAATTTGTTTCCAGTGTTCTTGTATGTTTTATTTATCACTTTGCCTTATTCACCCAGCTTTTTACCTTCTTTTATTTATTTGCTTATCTTTGGTATTGTTTACTTGGTGGTTTCCTCTATTGAATCTTTCCCACTGTTCCTGTATGCCCACATGTTCTCATGTTCTGCTGTTCCTGTTGTCACTGAGCTGGAAGCCAAAGGAAAGAAAAAAGCATTTGTCATCGATTATTCCACCACCAAAGAAACATTAGTACATACAGTGAAATCCCTTTTTAGTTGTGGTTAAGTTTCCCATGGTCATTCAAAGAATAAATCTCCTTGCTCACTGCACAAGCCAACATCTAGCACTTCCTCCCTAAAATCAAAGAGGTCCATTAATATTTTTAGGATAATAGTTTGAAGCTCCAGCTTTGACTACTTGTGTCTTTTTCAGAAGGAGAGGCTCTGGGACAGTCCTTAGTTTCCTGGCCTGCAGCAAATCTAAATGAAAAGTAGTTTTTTTCTCAAATCAGGTGAATGTCAATCACGTCTACATTAGATATAAGACAGAGCACAAATGCAATATGACTGGGGAAAATATACTTCGCCTGCAGCCCAGGAGTGGAAGACAGCTGCGACTGCATCTGTATATAAGGATGGGTGATGCGTATAGGTGTGGGAACTACTGCGTTATGTTGTTATTGCTCCTTCTAATTGTTCAGAACATTGTAACCTACATTGCCTATAGAATGATATTTCACATGACAGCTGATTCTGTTTTATCACCTCAGGAAACCCTCACAAGTAGCAAAAGACAGTAATCCTACATTTGGAAAAAGTACAGTGCAGTTTAAAAGTGCCTTAAAGAGGACTGTAAAATAAAAAACTGTGAAGAAAGAATTCTTTATAATTAATGTTACAAATGAACAGGTGTTCTTAAAAACCCATAATGCTTTTTAAGTCTTCGCTAAATCATAGAATCATAGAATCATTGAAACATATAATGTTTTGGGTTGAAAGAGATCTTAAACATCATCTACTTCCAGCACCCGTGCCACAGGCAGGGTCACCTTCACTAGACCAGGCTGCTCAAAGCCTCAGTCAACCTGGCATGGAACACTTCCAAGGAAGCGGCATCAACAACATCTCTGGGCAACCTGTTCCAGTGTCTCATCACCCTCACAGTAAAGAATTTCTTTACGATGAATCTAAATCTGCCTTCTTCCAGTTTAAAGCCACTACTTGTCCTATTGCTACACTGCCTGATAAGGACTTCTCTCCACCACCCTCCCACCCACCATCTTTCCTGTAGGTTTCCTTTAGGTACTAGAAAGCTTCTATAAGGTCTCCCCAGAGCATTCTTTTCTCTGGTCTGAATAACTTCAACTGTCTCAGCATATCCTCATAGAAGAGGTGCTCCTGCTCCCCAGTCATGTTTGTGACCCTCCTCTAAACCCATCCAAGCAGGCCTGTGCCTTTCTTGGGCTGTGGGACCCAGATATGAAGAGGTTTACTCCAGGTGGAGTCTCATGAGAGTGTAGTGGATGGGGAGAATCACTTTGATCAAGCTGCTAGCCACACTTCATGATAATCATCAAGTCTTCAATAAATGAAGAACCCAAAATTCTCATGTTTTCCTATATTTTGTCTTGAAAGTAATTGTTGTCACTACATTAATAATATTGACATATTAACTTCTATTTTTTGTGCATTTGTTTTTTAATGTGAAAAGTTAAGAATTCATTAAGGGATGAGTAACTTTGTTAAAGTTCATAAAGAAAACTCCAATTATCATAGATCAAGTGGAGTACAAAGTTTGAATTTCATTTTTGTTTAGTAGTTCTTTATAATTTATATGTGCTTCTCCCATTTAGTTGTGCTCTATAACTTAAAGAGCAGTTTATGGAAGAATCATGAGAAAATCCTTTTTATGAAAAAAGTTACTTTCCATTCTTCTTATCTAAGTCTTAAGCTTTATTCAAAGAACAAACAGAAAGTGAGTGATGGAAGTGGCAAATTTGGAGAGGAAACAGAAACAGTAGCTAAAAAGTTTAAACTTACTCGTAAAAACAGAACAATTCTAGATTTTCCAGTCTTAACTTCTTTCTCTTTTATGCCAACATTCTTTACACAATTTTAACCAGTTCAAGAGAGCAAGATAATATTTTCTCTTATATATATTATTTTTAGACTAAATTTAATGGATACAAGAAAAGATTTTAAGGCAGATCCCCCAAAACTAAAGACAGTAACATATGGAAATATAACCATGTATTATTTATATCTTTTTAATTTTATCTGTCTTCTACATGGCATGCTGTCCTAGACATGTAGGAAAACTTATTTTCATTTTAAGATATGAAACACTAGACTTTATCGATTATTGCTTGCAATTTCATAACTTTATCTTTTTGTAAAAGATGAATAATCTTCCCTTGTAATGGAGAACAATCTTCACTTTGGAACAACCTTCCCTTGTAATGGAGACAACAGTTTTATCTTCACTATATACTCGATTAATATTTTCCCTTTTTTTCTTTTCTCATCAAAAATGCCTGTGATACTGTATATTAAGGACAGCACATAAAAGACGTTTTTACAACATCATGTGAAGAGTAGCTATGTCAATCTTTAATACTTGTTTCTACACAAATAAATTTGTTTTGCAACTTCTTGTAGCAAACAACCTATATGGTATGTGCAACAGAAATTGACAGGTTTGTGTTGTAATATGAAATCAAAATGAAAGGAAATAGCAGAGTAACAGTCAAGAAATTTACATTTAAAAAAACACCAAAAGATAAAGTAACATCATGCAAAAACTTTCAGTAGAAAAAAAATCTGGTTTTGATTTCCAGGCAGACAATGGTTGATATAATTGCCATATATCTATTGACACACTTGTAAATGATAAGCATGGGTCCATGTCAAAAGAGTAGCCTCACAGAGTAGATTCACAGAATATATTTTCTTTTAAGAATTAAAAAACCCTAAAAGAACAGATAAAAATAAAGTTCTTTCTTACAAGATGAGGAATATGCATACTCCTGTATTCATTCTGTACTAAAAGTTGTAACTTTGTAGAATTTCCAAAGTGACTCTAAAATAATAAGGATTCAAACCAATATCCTAAAGTTCTCTGAAAATTGAGACCTTAATTTTTCATTGCACTGGACTGCATTGCAGTTTGACTTAAAGGAAAAAGTATAATTTGCCTGGGGATTCTTGAAGATGTTAAAATATATTAAAAGTGCCAGATCTTCTGCCTGCAATAAGATCTGTTATAATTGGTACAAAGGCATCATTAACTTCAGCTATACAAAAGAGTGCCACCAATATTGCATGGAAATACTTTTTTTTTAACTAATCCATTAGCTTTCCCTAAAATCAATTGACATTAAGATATCCTTGTTTGTTTATGAATATGCTAATGAGTAATGTGTAATGTAATCATTCCTTTAGATATTTGAAATGCTGCTGTGTAGATAAAGAATATTAATCTTCAATAATGTAATTCTACATGAAATTATAACACCCTACATAGGGACAACACACACAAAAATAGAATTTCTGTAACTTCCAACTTAGTTTTGAAAAGCATTAGTGGGATAAAAGACACAATATAAGGTCATGATCCTGAAAACTTTTTCAAATATAGAGTAAATCATAATTGAAGTACGTTGCAAAAATATACTTTTTTTTTATAATAAAACAGAATCAATGAGGTTTATTTTGATGATCAAATTCTGAAGGTTTAAACTCACAAAACACCATATCCTATAAATGTTGCAATTAAGAAATGAATGAATAAGTGAATAAATAAATAAATAAATAGAACAAGAAAGATACATGAAAGACCCAGGATTCCTATACAAGCAAACAACTATCACTATAGATATGTAAAAAAAAATACTCTCATCATATAAACTGTGGAACTTCAATGCAAATTCTGTCAGGCTGCTCTGTACTCAAAATGACTACAGAATATCCAACATAGTTTCCCTGTGTAGATAGGACATTTGCAATGCAAATCAGAAGGAAATTCTGCCTACACTTACTAAATATATGCCAATGCATGTTTATATATTACTTACACACTTATTTGGCAGAGGGCACCTTCTAAATAAACACAGTACATTTTATTTTATCTACACTTATAAAAATAAGAACGGTGATTACTTTGGCACATGCCCACTACTGTAAAAATCTCTGCTAATAATTTCTATTGCTAGGTATTAGAGGAAGGGGAGAAGAAACAACATATATCCTTCCGTAAAGCCTGATCTTTGAGAGGAGGCATAGTCTTTCACAGCTTCCCCTCTTCACTAGCTACTTAGGCAGTAGCTAACTCTCACTTACTACCCATTTTTCTATCTGCTTTAGTTCTCATATATGCAGTGTTAGTATATACCACGAGGATGATCAGGGGACTGGAGCACCTCCCGTATGAAGATAGGCTGAGAATGCTGGGGCTGTTCAGCCTGGAGAAGAGAAGGCTACGTGGAGACCTCATAGCAGCCTTCCAGTATCTGAAGGGGGCCTATAAGGGTGCTGGGGAGGGACTCTTCATTAGGGACTGTAGTGACAGGACAAGGGGTAACGGGTTCAAACTTAAACAGGGGAAGTTTAGATTGGACATAAGGAAGAAATTCTTTATGGTAAGGGTGGTGAGGAGTGGGTTGCCCAGGGAGGTTGTGAATGTTCCATCCCTGGCGGTGTTCAAGGCCAGGTTGGACAGAGCCTTGGGTGACAGTTTAGTGTGAGGTGTCCCTGCCCATAGCAGGGGGTTGGAACTAGATAATCTTAAGGTCCTTTCGAGCCCTAGCTATTCTATGATTCTATGATTATTTACCTGCCTTAGTGCAAGCCTTCAAAACTAAGGTGCCAGACAGTTCCTTGCATACAGCAATACAAAAAGAATGGAACCAAATGGTAGAATAGGTTTCAGGGTGAATCAAGGTCTAATTCTGGTTTCGATTCAATTCCAACAGTTTTCATTAACTTAGTGGTCTGGGGAAATGCACATTTTACATGCTTATATTTTTCCCTCCAGACTTCCTATTGTTTTAAAGAAAATTAAGAAAGGAATGCTTATTCCTGAAGCATTAGAAGCTCTCAAACAGAAAAAGCAACTTTTAGTTTGTGTAGCACTCAGAGTAAAAGCTACAACACAGGGTCAGCAGTCTTTCAAGTTTGCTGTGTCAGGCTGTGTTTCTTCATTCTCAGATTGGAGATTGAATGCAGTTGCAACCTGAAGATTCTGCCTCTCAGAGGAAAAGGAGTCTAAGTATCTTAATTGCTGTACTTTGTCTCTGGGCGAGACAGTAGCTCCCAGGTTTTTTGCTGAGTTTGGATGTCAGTGGAAATCAGGAAAACCAACTATTTCTCATAGATGCCACTCTCTAAATACTATGTTTCAGTGATGGACCTCCCCTCTGTCATTTAAAAATCTGCCTCAGACAAATCCCTCTCTGCTGTCTTTGGCAGCTACACTGCCTGTCAGCAACCGCTGTCAGGTACTTGAAATCTTTCTCACCTTTATATTCAAAGGCACTTAAACAATGAACTTTGTATTAGCACCTCTCTCTTAGCATTGCTGTTTCCTTATCCATTGTTGCTATTATTATGATGTGGTTAGTAAAGACAGGTTGTTGCATGAAAAGCAGAGCTCATGAAATTCAAATTTTTATGAGGTAGTACTGTATATTTCCTAATCATTTGTTCTCCAGTAGCCCCATTCCCTGTCACATTCTTAAAGCCCTCTCTTTTCTCCCTTGCACAAGGTTCCTCCTTAGATTTAATGGAAAAAGAAAAGTGAGGTTTAGTAAATTGAAACAAGTATATTGATTAATTAGCTGTTTGTTTCATTCTGGAAGGAATACAGGACAGTTATAACTGCTTTTCTTTAACATCTCTTTACTCGGTTACCATTTTTTTTTCTGGATTTATAGTAATAAAATAGCCTTGAAAGCTCTACTCTCAGCCAAACGTAACTGAAATGACCCACAAGTTCTAAAGTTATGAGACATTTACAAATATACAGATGGAGGAACAATAAGGTTGCATAATTCTAATTTCTTCAAGAAACTAAGATAAATACTGCATTAAACTAGTTTGAAATTACAGATGGTTTGCAAACCATTGCTCCAAACCCCATTCATGAGATTGTCTAGTGGAAACCCTACTGAAAATGGTGGATCAGAGCAACAATGTCATTTAAAATATGTAAATATATACTGATCTATGAACTAACATCCCCAGCTGAAAAGAATGTTTTAACCCCTCATAGTATTAAAACAATCTGAAAGTGATAAAAGGATCAAAAAGTTTATGAAAAGTCTTTTTTTTTTTTCTCATAGCTAGTTTCATTTTTACTGTGTGCTTTATGAAAGTTAGCTCACCAAAGCTGTCTTCAGATAAAAAAAAAACAACAAAAAAAATGAAGTCGGAAAGCTATGTGAGAGCAAGTAGAAGTGGAAAATCTTCTGGAATAAACCTTTTTTTGCAGGTTTATTTACAATTGGTTGGTGAGGTCAGCAGTTGAAAAGTCTGACTGGACGTTGATATAGGCCATATCTATACTAAGAAATTAAACAACCCCAGGTACTGTTCCCAAGTAAAGGAAATCAATTGTTTCTTTGTTTTTAAGTTATCAAAATGGTCTATGACATGATCGTGATCTTTTCTGATTAACCCTTGTAAGGAATTCTTGAGTGCGATTGGGGAATTAGCACAGACCAGAGACAGCTGGGGACAGACTTAGTAGAGCTTGTTGTGATAGGACAGGAGGTAAAAGGTTTACCTTAAAAGAGACCAGATTCAGTCTAGATATAAGGAATAAATATTTTTACCAGATGGGTGGTGAAACACTGTAACAGGTTGCAAGAGAGGTGGTAGATGTCTCACCCCTGGAAATATCCAAGGTCAGGTTGGAGAGGGCTCTGAGCAACCAGACCTAGTTGTAAATGACCTAGCTCATTGCAGAGGGCTTTGACTAGATGGCATTTAAAAGGCCCTTCCAAAAAAATTATTCTGTGATTCTATGATGTGAATAACTAGTAAAACAGAAACAAAGCGTTTTCTCCTATCCATAAAGATAGGAGTGGAATAAAACAGAACAGTGAAATAAAACAGAACAAACATGAAATACGTGATGACTAAAAGATCCCAGCACTGGAAAACTTGTTGGAAGAAGAAATAACTGTGTCCTGGGTTTAGCAGTAGCAGTCAATTTTTTCTCCTTCTTGGTAGCTGATGCAGCGCTGTGTTTTGCCTTTCAGCCTAGGAACAGCACTGATAACACTGATGTTTTCAGTTGTTGCTAAGTGATGTTTACCCTGACCAAGGACCCTGTGAGGCTCATGCTCTTGCCAGGGAGGAGGGGAAGCCTTGAGGAAGCAGAGACGGGGCGCCTGACCCAGGCTAGCCAAGGAGGTATTCCATACCACAGCACGTCATGCCTGGGGTGGGGGGTAACTGGGAGTTACCCGGAAGGACACGATCTTCTGGGTGGGACTCATTTCTTGGCCGGTGGTATTGTATTCTCTTCCCTTGTTATTTTCTCTTATCGTTGTTGTTGGTAGTAGCGGTGGTGATTTGTGTTGTACATTGGTTGCTAGACTGTTCTTGTCTCAACCCGTGGGAGTTCCATTCTTTTGATTCTCCTCCCCATCTCTCCGGGAGTGGGGAGTGGGGGGCGGAGGAAAGAAAAAGGGAGGAAAAGGCAGGGGGAGTGAGAGAACGAGCTGTCTGTCTGGGTTTAAACCACGACACACTGACATAACTATGGGGTCTCATGATGATAAAATTGTGTAAAATGAAAGTGGCAATATTTATGAAATTAAAATGTCATCAGCTTTTAAAGATCTTTGGATGAGCTGATATCACCTCTGCCAACCTCTTCTAATATTAATCTTTGTGATGAAGGATATTTCATTCAGCCATATTAGTTCTTAAGTGACTGCAATGATAATTTATAAAAGAAAGGGGGGGCACCATGTGAAGATAATGACTAGTATTGCACTTTTTAAGATATGTCACTCTTAGAAATGAAAGCCCCTCAAAAGAATGAAATCATTAGCAACAGTCAGTATGTTTGGAGCCATCTTGTTCAAAGGAAAAGTGAATTTAATAATGTAGATATAGGTCATTATATACCAGATGGACTCATATTGTACATATATACCAATACTGATCTTGTCTAAATAAACAAGTAACAAGGAAGTCAGGCATATATTCATAAAATCTTAACACCCTGCAGAATTAGAGTCTACAGAGATCACCAATTTCCTTGCTAACCTTCTGCACAGATTATTCTATATGGAGCAGCATGTTAAAATTGAAAAAAAAAATCCAAACCCAACCCTATGGGAAAGTAGAATGTAGCATCTCCGTTGGTTATTAGAGCTGCGAATACACTAAATCGGATGTTCCTTTACTTGCTGTTATTCCATAGCTAGCTGCGTGCAGATCAAGATGCTGTTTTGACCTCTATGACTCTATGGGCTCATGAGATAACCTTGTGAGGAGCAGTCTCTTTCCCTACCACCATTCTCACCTAGTTCAAAACAGCAGAAAAAATTGGCTTTGAAAAAAAGAGGAGGAGGCACCTCCTAAGTTTTCACGTGCCCTCATGTATCTCTCTTCATTCAAAATAACATAATCTGAAACCTTTGGGTGATACTGTAAATCTGCTACATCTAGCGATTTAAAAAGGGGGAGTGGGGAGTATGTTTAAAAGGTTTCTAAAGGTCTAAAGGTGTATTGATACCTATTTCAGAAACAAATTTTCAGTATCTCAGCAATATTAATATGTACCAATGATGCACAAACAATATATACCAACATTTTTCTAGATTCTGATAGATGATACTATAGCAGTTCCTTTTAATAAAGAAAAAATACCTTGCTAGTACAGAAAGTCACACAGGCTTAAGTATCATATTAAAAATAGAATGTAAATTACATGTTTGCCTTCCATAGAAGAGCAGATTTCATGTGCAAAGAGGTCAAAGGAAATCAGTAGTATGTTACTGAAATAAAATGAATGAAATTTAAAAGGATTAAAGATTTTGAGTCAGTAACTCTGCCTAAATTGGTCTTTATCTTCAGAGAGAAAAGAGAGTTGCTTTGGCTTTGAAATTGAAAATGTTATAGTTGTTAACTGTGACTGAAAGAAATAAAAAGAAGTTACAAAAAGGATAGTGAATTTGGTTTTGAGTAAGTAACAGGTCAGTTTGACAAATTTCAAAATGGAAGATCTGAAGTTCAGGGAACATAAAAATTCTAATCACCAGATTTATAGTCTAGTTTGTTTTCCTAAGGAAAAGTAACTTGCATAATCATGCAGAATGTGCGTTTGTCTGCCAGATTATTCCTACTATATTTTGAACCCAGGAGCAGAAAACAAGGCACAAAATTCTTCAGAATATTAACCCTTTATAAGGTGAATTAAAATAGACACTAGAGTAAAAGAGAAACATCTTTGCAATGCTCCTATGCAGAAGCAGCTAAACTCTGAGTTCATCTGTAATCCTCATTTATTTAGCTGCCAGTATGTAGGCAACCAGGATATATTTACCAAGCCAGGCAATTGGAAAGTAGCTTTACATCAAGAACGGCAAGAAGAAGCACTCACTTGACTAACATGCAAAGAAAGACAAAGAACAGGAAAACAGCTGGAGTATGGCACTAAAATTGCTGGACATATGGAAGGGACCAGTGTTTTCTGTGGCATGTTTAGGGCTCACAGGAAGTTATGTTTCACACAGAAAGGGTAGGATGTAAAGACTGGTCTGATGACATTGACCTTGTGCAATGACCGAACTTTAGTACTCAATTCTGTAGGGCATTAATCTTCACCAGATATGTAGTGCGGAGAGCAATTTGTGTTTGTTATGAACAGAGCTTAGTTATAAAACTAAAGGATAGGTGTGCAAAATCAATTAGTTTCTTAACCCTTAGGGTCCTGGGTGAGCCTCACTCTAAATTAAAGTGCTTGTCAGTACAACAACTACTGGGAGAAGTATATTTTGCAATTGCTTTATCTGATAAAAAGAGTTTACAGAAAATGCATATAAACAAAAAAAAAAAAAAGAAAAAAAAGGAAGAACTGGCTGGATTAGTGTTGTCACTGTAAACAGCTGAAAGTCATCTTTCACATCCTTCATGGAGAATACACCATGTTAAAAATGGTCCCTCCACGACTTCTCCATAAACAGGGCATTTCTGTTTTTAAATACAGCAGATGCATGCTTCATAATATCTTAGTTTGCTTCTTAAATGCCTTTATGTTTATCAAGATGTTTAAATATTAAATTTTAAACAAGGAATTTCAACTATTTCAACTATTCAACATGGGATTTTCACCTGTTAATTACCAGTACTTCCACATACTCTCTGTTTACTGAAGTCATGGGGACTCCATTTATAAACTCTCTGTTTATAAAGTCTCTGTCTCTAAGAAAGGAATTTTATATTAATAATCATTAGTTTCAGCACTAATATGATTAATGGATTCTTTCCAGGCATCAGGAACCTACACCACATAAGACCTTTCAGGATCAGAGCCCAATATTTCTGGCAGTGTAATGTAATATTACTCTCATGATAAATTATATTAATATGAAATATTGATGTATATATATATACCTAATGTTGAACCTAATGAGGTTCAACAAGGGCAAGTGTAGGGTACTGCACCTGCGGAGGAATAACCAAAGTACCAGTACAGGTTGGGGGCTGACCTACTAGATGGCAGCTCTGCTGAGAAGGACCTGGGAGTATTGGTGGACAAGTTGACTATGAGCCAGCAGTGTGCCCTTGCAGCCAGTCATACCCTGGAGTGCATCAGGAGGACTGTGGCCAGCAGATCAAGAGAGATGATGCTCCCCTTCTAGTCAGCCTAGCTATTAGAGGCAAAATCTGGAGTACTGTGTTCAGTTCTGGGAGCCTCACTACAACAACGACAAGGTACTAGAAAGAGTACAGCGAAGGGCCACAAAGATGATAAGGGGTATGGAGCACCTCTCTGTTATGAAAAGACTGTGGGAGCTGGGCCTGTTTAATCTAGAGAAGAAAAGATTGATAGGGGATCTCACTAATGCGCACAACTATCTCAAAGGGGGGTGCCAGCAGGAGGTGCCAGACTCTACAGTAGTGCAAAGTGACAGGATAAGGAGCAATGACCATAGAATAAGCCACAAGAAGTTTCGCCTCAGACGAGGAAGAATTATGTTGAGGGTGGCAGAACCCTGGAACAGACTACCCAGGAGTGCTGTGGAGTCTCCCTCTCTGAAGACATTCAAAATCTGCCTGGATGAGTTCCTGTGTAACCTTCTCTAGGTGGCTCTAACTTGGCAAGGGGGTTTGGACTAGGTGATCTCCAGAGGTCCCTTCCAACCCTAACAAATCTGTGATTCTGTGATATTGGTAAAGTCTATGACAGATTTCACACTGAACAATAGGAGGAGCATTGAATACTATGATCTTGCTTAGGCACTGCACTGATTGAAATCCTTAAATTAAAAAAAAAAAATTGAAATCCCAGAAACTGATAAGTCATGTTCCACTTGGATATAAAGAAATTATTTCAGGTGACTCAAAACAGCCCTACAAAGTGTTGCAAATTTATTTTTCAGCTGGTACTACAAGATTTTGATAAATCTTTTTGGGGGAGGTAAATTATTTTTTTTTTAACTAATCAGCTAAAAAAAAAAATTTTTATTAAAAGAATAAAATTTCTCTTTCTGCAAGACTATTGTCGTGGTTTAAACCCTAGCCAGCCAGCTTGTTCACTCACTCCCAGTGAGTGGTGCGGGGCTGACAGCAATCGATGGCCCCCCTCCCGGGGCTCTCCCCTTCCCCGCTCCCGGAGGAATGGGGAGTAGGATCGAAAGGGTGCAACTCCCATGGGTTGAGACAAGAACAATCCAGCAACCAATGTACAACACAAATCACCACCACTACTACCAATGACAACAATGATAAGAGAAAATAACGAGGGAAGACAATACAATACCAAGAAACAAGTCCCACACAGAAGCCCGTGTCCTTCCAGGTAACTCCCAGTTACCTCCCACCCTGGTCATGATGTGCTGTGGTATGAAATACCTCTTTGGCTAGCCTGGGTCAGGCGCCCCGTCTCTGATTCCTCACGGCTTGCCCTCCTCCATGGCAGAGCATAAACCTCACAAAGTCTTTGGTCAGGGTAAATATCACTTAGCAGCAACCGAAAACATCGGCTTCACCAACACTGTTCCCAGGTTGGAAGTCAAAACACAGCACTGCACCAGCTACCACAAAGGAGAAACATGACTGCTACTGCTGAACCCAGGACAACTATCTTGGGGGATTTAAGTTCTGAAAGTTTTCACTGAAGATTTAGTAGAGATTTTTATATGCTTTTGCCAATTTCACAAAAATAGAAAACAAATGAATGAGATTATACCGGAAGTAACTGTTGAATTATTAATGTTATTTTTTCCTCCATAGTTATATCATCCTAAAAACACTGACTGCGGGCTATTTAGCTATCTTTAAGTTTAAATTAAACACAACTTTGTGCCTATTATATATTCATGCATATCAGTTATTTATATTTGTTTAATTATTTTAAAAAGGCATCTATTAATGTGGCAGATTAGTTTGAAAACTTATTCACTACTGAGTATGCATACTCTACATGGGGAAGTTTGTTGTCTAGTGGAATAGAATATGTTGAATTTTCACTACAGGACTGGGGTGAGAGTATGATATAAGAGAAAAGAAAGAAGGGGAGAGGAAGTGTCCCAAAACAGTTTCCCTTAAATCCATCTCCTGAAAACTGGCACTGTGACTGATAGAGATGATATCCTACAGCAGGAAAATATTTTTTCATCTTCTTTCCTAACCTTGTGTTTTAACACAACGAAGATTCTGCTATATATTTTGACTACTGCTTCTGTCTTATCCAGGAAGTAAAGATACATTTAAACACAGAATTTTACAGTGTGTTTTAAATGATATTTCAGCTCACTCAGCTTAGACAACCAGGATAAGCAGGTTCTAAAAAAAATGTCTTTTAATTAAATTCTAGGTTAATGCATCCTGTATTTTTCCACTTTTAGGAATTCAGCTGACAATTAATGCAGTTAATTGCTAGTCAATCTGTTTCATGAACGTTTTAATCTTAGAACAAACCTGATTAGAACTTACGCATGTTCTAGCTAACCCTCCCCATCCAAAAATTAATCTGAATTAGGTGAAACCTAGTAGGGTTTACTCTTCACTTTTCACAAAATGCCCAGCATTTTGCATAACATTTCCACAAAGGAAAAATAGTTGCCAAGTGGATGAAAAAATAGCTATCATCCAGTTTGGCAGTGTGTTGTATCAGCTTTTCTGTAGTGATAACAATTATAATTACTACATAGCAGAGTGTTGTTCACCATTTCTAGAAAAGTAGTTTCCAGGATCTAATTATATGAATGCCAATCAGCCTCTAAAATACTATCACTTAGTTTAGAAAGGAAACTGGAAGCTAAGGAAACTGATTTGTTGGAGACTATTCAGATGTGGCCACAAATGTATGTAGACCACAAAAACTTCCGACAATATTGCAGTGTTGTTGAAGATGAAACAACTTCTTTCCCTCTTTTTTTTTGTTTGTTTTTAAGAAAAGCTGAAAAAGTAACTGGAACTTGAAAACTGTGTTGGAATCTGTCTTAAAACAGAAGATAATATTTAGAATATGCCTAGTGGCTGAGGGCCATTATTTTACTTCAAATTGATATTAGCCTGTTACTGCAGTAATTTCTTAAGCTTTCTGTTAATGTTTTAACTCCATTTTGTGTCCCCATTTATTAAAGCATAGAAAGACCAAGGGAGAAAATAAAATTATCTCATTCAAGAGTAATTTCTCAGTAACCTTGGGGTAGCTATATTTCACTTATACTTTTGTACAAAGCCAAACCAAATTGTACAGAGATTTAGTTAACTACTTCAAGCAGAATATATAAATACCCTTTAGACACAAATATAAACTTTAATGACTATTATCATTACTACAGATGCCCAAGTGTTCTGTGTTTGTAAGAGTTTTAGTCTCATACTGATTACACATTAGGGATTCCTCCTATGCATCTCCATAAGCAAAGCAAGAGAGAACTTTGTAGTTTCAATCAAAAATACAAACTGAAAAACAAGCCAATTTTTAATGCTGTATTGAAATTTCCCTGTAGTACACAGCAGAAAAAAAAAAAAAGCTATATGGGGTATATATGATAGTATATGCAAGCAGCAACTAACACAAAAGGAGAGATGCTCTGCAATTTCTGAAGCTTCACACTGCCAGCATGCTTTTCACTGGCAATTAACAGCAAGAAATGATACCTCAAAAAGTGTCAAGGCGAAACAAAGACTTTGATGAAGCACAAGGTGGTTTTAAAAGAGTTTGACACTATTCAAAGAAGCTTTTTTCTTTTTTCATTTTTCTATACTATTATATTTTAACACCTTTCTGGTGTGCAACTGTGTCTTGCCACCTTCAAAAAGCTAAATAAATCTATTGCAGGATATGTACTACACCTCAAAGCTAAAAATATTTCCATCAGAAAAAAAAAATAGTTATTTAATTTTTCAAACACCAGGAGTGTGCTTTGAGAAAGAAACTTAACTCTTTCCTAACTGTTACCTAAAGCCAGAAAAAAGTGAATACTTCTTTCTAAATCTCAGGAACAGGGCACTTCACAGTCAATAACATTTCAAAATCAGTGGTTAGCCCAGAAAAGTTTCTCATTAAGACTGTTCACCATGAATAGTCTTCCAGATTCTAAAATGTTAATTCTGAGATTATTTCTTCAATTCTTTCTCCAACAAGCAGTGCTATCTACAGATGGAAGTAGCAAGTTATGTAAGAATTAGAAATTTAAGGATAATTAATTTTCTAGTCAATCCTTACCCACCATAATCACTACTTACTCTAAAAGTCACCATTATGATTAGGATAATCTAAGACAGCTAATCATGCAGATCCTATGGGCGCACAACATCATAATTCTCTTTCAAAACACAGACCAGCTTAATCTACTCACTGCTATAAACTTTTGTAATTATAGGCTCCTTCAACTTCACTATCTAGTAAAAATGGGTGATCTTCTATGTGTGTCCAAGGAGGCTAAGTTAGAAAGGTGAAAAAGAAGAGAAATAAAAGCAAGTAAAAAGGCAATATGTGGTCCCACCATAGTGCAGTGGCAGCACTCACTGATGAGATAGCTATATTTTCTGTCACATACTGAGTGGGAATCACAAAACTTCAGGCCATAGGCTGTGATCTAGCAGAATAGTTTGTTCAGCTTGCAACCCAATCTGGAGGATCATGAGGCAAGAGATGTCGGGGATAACCGACATCTAAATTCATTCCTTTATAAAGAAGTATCTAGTCTTCAGGCCACACATAGGGCATCATACTATATATATATATAAAGTAATAAAAGAGAATTCAAATTTAAAGAAAAGCTTTAAATACAGTGTCACATTCAAATTGCTGTGGAACTTACAATCAGTTTCTAACAATAACATATCTGTGGCCCTATCATGATTAATGGTAATACCCCCCCTTCAGCAGAAAGGGCCTGAAGCTTGAAACCCAAATTTCACAGCATGTTGATTTTGAAGGTATTGTTGTTAGACCAAGTACAGAATTTTAGTGTATTTTATAGAAATGGAAAACTATGTAATTTGCCAATGTTCATATGTTCAGAACACCTCCATTGTTCACTGTTTATAAAGGACTTTTTACTCCTTCCAGGAATGAATGGACTAAAACACATTGCAAAGTTTCATTGACAACATATATTCCTTTTTCAGTTTTAATCACAGAAGAAAAAAATACGCCTGGGCTAGTTTATTCATCATCTGTTTGGGTTTTTTTTATAGATGTAATTCCAATTAACATAATCAAGAACTGAAGAAAGCAATAAATTAATAGGTCTGCTTTTTCTCTTGGGTTTTAAAGACACGTGGGGATGATCAAGTTCACCAGTGGTAACAGGATAACAGTCAATCATTCTATGGGTGCAAGTTAGAGACTTGTGAAAGAACAGAATATAGAATAGAATATAGAATATTTTTTTTTTCTGGCTTTCCTGTTAAATAAATTATTGTTTCACAAATGTCTTGTGTAAACTTTAATTTAAAAAAATAAAATAGAAAGCTGTAATCTTTGTTTTTTTTGTTTAAAGATATGTTTAGATTACAAAGGAGTAAGAATAAAAACATAAATGTGAGTTTAAAAATAGGGAAGAATATTTTGCAAATAAAATTCTCAGAACATTTCTTTTTTTCCAAGATGTTGCAGAGAGGGAAGATGATTAAAAGTAGAACAGAAACTATTCATATTGATAAGGAAGAACAGGGGGAACAGGCTACATGCCTGCTGACAAAAGAAGTACCTGCTGGCACTTCTACTTAAACAGAAAAAAAAACTAGTTTCTTATTTTGGTTTTTCAGTGAAGCAGCCAGTGGCAGAACAAACCCAAGCCAAATCCCCTGGAGAATAAAACCAATTTAGATAACTGAAGTCTGACTATGTAATCTCCGTGTCCAGTCTCATTGCCAAAATATGAAACTTGCTGCCTGTTAAGAGACTTCAAATAGATTCCCACATATATGGTAGATACAGTAAACAACTGGGCACAGCATGCAGAGTTTAGGTTTGAATGACTTATTATTTTTTAATCCAGATCTTACTTATATTGCATCAGAGTTATGTATAAACTCAACCAAGGGCCAAGAGCTCATGTTGGTAGTCCTGGGGTAATGGCTGGACTTGATGATCTTTACTGTCTTTTCCAACCTAGTTGATTCTATGATTCTATGATAGGATTGAAGTTAAGTGGATATCTGCCATTACAAATACCTTCATGTGCAAGTGCAGCTGCTAGTAACAAAGGTGCCATGACTTCCTGGGTGTTTAAACACAACATCACTGTCGTGGTTTAAACCCAGTCAGGTAATTCGTTCGCTCACTTCCCCCCCTTTTCTTGCCCTCCCCCTGCTCTCGGATGGACGGAGAGGAAAATCGAAAAGAATGCAACTCCCACAGGTTGAGATAAGAACAGTTTAGTAACTAAGGTATAACACAAATCACTACTGCTACCACCAATGATAATAATGATAAAGGAAATAACAAGGGAAGAGAATACAACATCTCACCACCAGCCGACCGATAACTCGCCCCCCAAGCCCGACCAAGCTCTGACCGATACCTCCTCCAACCCTGCAGTCTCTCAGCCCTTCCGGCTCACTCCCAGTTACATCCTGGGCATGACGTGCTGTGGTATGGAATACCTCTTTGGTCAGTTTGGGTCAGGTGTCCTGTCTCTACTTCCTCCTGGCTTCCCCTCCTCCCTGGCAGAGCATGAGGCTCACAAAGTCCTTGGCCAAACCTAAACATCACTATCAGCTCTGTTCCCAAGCTGAAAGTCAAAACACAGCACTGCACCAGCTACCAAGAAGGGGAAAAATGACTGCTACTGCTGAACCCAGGACATTATCCACCCCTTATTCCATACCATTCACGTCATGCCCAGATCCCACATTTTCAATATACCATCACTCTTATCTCAGTGCACTCTTATCTTAGTGCATGGACCAGTCCCTATAAAGCTGCTGAGTCCATCTGGTCCATGATGTCAGGCTCCATCTCTTGTAACAGTCTTCCAGAGCAGGAGAGACTGTGTGCAGTGTTCACACTCGTGAATAACTAGGGCAACAGTGTCCATTGCTAAATCCACCCCTCGATCATGAGTCCATCTCTGTGTTGCATCTCTGCTCTGATGGCCTGAAGTGCATTGGGCCCACCAGGCTCAAAATAATTCACTGTCCCCTTCAGCAGTTTCTGCAGCTTGTTGCTGGGGACTCCATACAGCTGCCTTCCATCTCCAATGCTTCCAAAGCACTGGAGGGGCCCAGTGGACTAGATACTTGCCCATACTGTCCCACACACCCTGCCACTCCTGGCTGTCCAGCCTTGGGGAAAACCTCTTGGTCCCCCCATATCCTCGTCTAACCCCAGACAAGACCCAAACCTGACTCTGCTTAACTTTTGAGATCAGACAAAATGGTCGTGGGTAGAACACAGCCTGTGTGTGTGCCAACATGCTGATCCCCATCACAATCAGCAGGCAGGTCCCAAGGACACCCGAAGGCCATTCAAAACCTTCAGAACTCTCACACGATGCTGCTGTACTTGTCACTGGGGCTGGTGTAGCTGCTGTGCTTGCCGGCTCTCCCACCGCCAGCTTCTCTTTTCCTGAGTCCAGCTCTTCCTCCTCTGCCTTGCTGGGAAATGCTGCGTGGTCTCCTGCGTCCTCCTGGGGCTCGGCGGGCGGCTTCCGGGAAACGCTCTCGGCCGTCGCGGGGCTGGGCTCGGCCGCGGGGCTCGGCTCCTCCGCGGGGCTCGGCTCGGCCGCGAGGCTCGGCTCTTCCGCGGGGCTCGGCTCCTCCGCCGCCTTCTCCCGCTGCTCGGCAGCCGCCTCCTTCTGCTCTTCGACCGCCCCGACCTCCTCCACCGGCAGCCGTCCCCTCGCGGCCTCCGGCCCCGCTCCCGCCGCCGCTTGGTCGCCGGGGCCGCTTTCCCGAGCCGGTTCGGCTGCCGCCGGCTCCCGGGGCCGCTCCCCCTCAGCTCCCCGCAGCCTCACGAAGATGGAGAGTAGGGTGAGGGCCAGGACGGTGAAGAGCAGCCGGACGGCCAGGTACAAGTCCACGGCCACCTCCGTCCCGCCCTGCTGCTGGAGCCCGCCCGTATTACAAGCCATTGCCATAAAGCACAGTGAGACAAGAACCTTAGCCCAGGCCCCATACTTGATAAACACTAACACAGCAAATACCGGCTCTACGTAAGTTACAACGGTCTGAAGCTGTGAGATCAAGCGAAACAACTCTGAGAGCCAATAAATCAGCATTGTGACCAGTGACTATTAATCCAGTCAGATCTGTCGTTATCTCAACCCTTCGGGCCCCACGTTGGGCGCCAAAAAGAACTGTCGTGGTTTAAACCCAGTCAGGTAATTCGTTCGCTCACTTCCCCCCCTTTTCTTGCCCTCCCCCTGCTCTCGGAGGGACGGAGAGGAAAATCGAAAAGAATGCAACTCCCACAGGTTGAGATAAGAACAGTTTAGTAACTAAGGTATAACACAGATCACTACTGCTACCACCAATGATAATAATGATAAAGGAAATAACAAGGGAAGAGAATACAACATCTCACCACCAGCCGACCGATAACTCGCCCCCCAAGCCCGACCAAGCTCTGACCGATACCTCCTCCAACCCTGCAGTCTCTCAGCCCTTCCGGCTAACTCCCAGTTACATCCTGGGCATGACGTGCTGTGGTATGGAATACCTCTTTGGTCAGTTTGGGTCAGGTGTCCTGTCTCTACTTCCTCCTGGCTTCCCCTCCTCCCTGGCAGAGCATGAGGCTCACAAAGTCCTTGGCCAAACCTAAACATCACTATCAGCTCTGTTCCCAAGCTGAAAGTCAAAACACAGCACTGCACCAGCTACCAAGAAGGGGAAAAATGACTGCTACTGCTGAACCCAGGACAATCACCATGCCCACAAGCGAAACAATTGCCAGTTTACAGTGCCATGACATGTATAGAAAAAACACCTCTGAAATAAGCATGAGAGCCATATGCAGGACAAAGAGATATAGCAAAACAGGGGCAGGATGGAGTGCAGACAGAGAAGTAGTACTTAAGAAGTATTTACCTCTTCAAGCAGCCTGGGAAACAGTTCATTTTTTCAAACCTTGATTTGGTCTGCTGTGTCCTGTTGTGGGTGAACAGCTTGTTTTCAGAAATAATGAAGTAAAAATAAGATTTGACAAATCATTTTTTATATCAGAACAGTGTAAGAAAAATCTGGAATTCTTGGAGAGTCTGTTTAAGAATTTTAAGAATGCTTTTAGAATGCAAGAAAATGTCAAAACTTAGTGTAAAATAGATTTTACCACTTCTCTAAAGGAAGGGCTAAAATTTTCTTTTTTTCACAATACCTTTGTGATTTCTACGCCTATTATCATCTCCTCTACCAAAGTAGATGTTCTCTATTCTTTTCACTGAGCCCTACAAGTAAACACCAAGCCAATAAGAAACAAAGAATGTGCCTCTTATGATAAGCCAAAATACGTAGGGAGTGAATATTACTGATAGACAAATGGCAGCATTGTGACAGCTTGAACTGTGTCAGTGTGAAAATTAATTACACAGAATCACAGAATCCTAAGGGTTGGAAGGGACCTCAAAAGATCATCTAGTCCAACCCTCCTGCAAGAGCAGGGTAATCTAGAGTACATCACACAGGAACTTGTCCAGGCGGGCCTTGAATATCTCCAACGTAGGAGACTCCACAACCCCCCTGGGCAACCTGTTGCAGTGATCTGTCACTCTCACAGTAAAGAAATTTTTCCTGATGTTCACATGGAACCTCCTATGCTCCAGTTTACACCCATTGCCCCTTGTCCTATCACTGGACATCACTGAAAAAAACCTAGCTCCATCATCCTGACACTCACCCTTTACATATTTGTAAACATTGATGAGGTCACCCCTCAGTCTCCTCTTCTCCAAGCTAGAGTCCCAGCTCCCTCAGCCTCTCCTCATAAGAGAGATGTTCCATCCCCTTAATCATCTTTGTAGCTTTCCGCTGGACTCTTTCAAGCAATTCCCTGTCCTTCTTGAACTGTGGGGCCCAGAACTGGACACAATATTCCAGATGCGGCCTCACTAAGGCAGAGTAGAGGGGGAGGAGAACCTCTCTTGACCTACTAACCACACCCTTTCTAATGCACCCTAGGATGCCATTGGCCTTCTTGGCCACAAGGGCACATTGCTGGCTCATGGTCATCCTCCTATCCACCAGGACCCCCAGGTCCCTTTCCCCTTCACTACTGTCCAGCAGCTCAGCCCCCAACCTGTACTGGTACATGGGGTTGTTCTTCCCCAGATGCAAGACTCGACACTTGCCCTTGTTGAATTTCATCAAGTTCCTCTCCGCCCAACTCTCCAGCCTGTCCAGGTCTCACTGAATGGCAACACAGCCCTCTGGTGTGTCAGCCACTCCTCCCAGTTTAGTACCATCAGCAAACTTGCTGAGGGTACATTCAGTTCCCTCATCCAGGTCGTTGATGAAAATATTAAACAGCACTGGTCCCAGCACCGACCCCTGAGAGACTCCACTAGTCACAGACCTCCAGCTACATTCTGCCCCATTGACCACAACTCTCTGCCTTCTTTCTTCCAACCAGTTCTTGATCCACCTCACTACTTGATCTTCAAGCCCACACTTCCTTAGCTTATCTATGAGGATGCTGTGGGAGACAGTATCAAATGCCTTACTGAAATCAAGAAAAACCACATCTACCGCTCTACCATCATCCATCCACCTAGTTACTTGCTCATAGAAGGCTATAAGGTTGGTCAAACATGACTTCCCCGTGGTAAAGCCATGTTGGCTGTTCTTAATGACCCCCTCATCCTTGATATGTCTAGAGATGGTGTCAAGAATAAGTTGTTCCATCACCTTTCCAGGGATGGAGGTAAGGCTGACTGGTCTGTAATTACCTGGGTCCTCCTTCTTTCCCTTCTTATAGACTGGCGTGACATTTGCCATCCTCCAATCCTCAGGCACCTCACCTGTTTCCCACGACTTACCAAAGATGGTGGAGAGTGGCTCAGCAATGACCTCCGCCAGCTCCCTCAGCACCCGCGGGTGTATTCCATCCGGACCCATCGATTTATAGATGACCAGATTACTTAACTGATCCCTAACCCAATCCTCATCTACCAAAGCAAACTCCTCCTTTATCCTGACTCCTTCCGGGGCTATAGGAATCTGGGTCCCCCAGGGAGAGTCTGCAGGAGTAAAGACAGAGGCAAAGAAGGCATTCAACACCTCTGCCTTCTTTATATCCTCTGTCTCCAAGGCACCCACCTCATTCAACAGTGGGCCTATACTGCTTCTTGTGTTAGTTTTATTTGCTATGTATTTGAAGAAGCCCTTTCTATTGTCCTTGACCCGACTTGCCAGATTAAGTTCCAAGGAGGCCTTAGCTATCCTAATTGCTTCCCTACATCCTCTAACAGCTGTCCTATATTCCTCCCAAGTGGCCAGCCCCTCCTTCCATAATCCATAGATTCTCTTTTTCTGTACGAGTTTGCCCAGCAGTTCCTTGTTTAACCATGCTGGTCTCCTGGCTCCCCTACTTGACTTCCTACTCATGGGGACACTCTGATCCTGAGCTTTGAAGAAGTGATCCTTGAATGCTGGCCAACTATCTTGAGCCCCTTTACCACCTAGTACCCTTTGCCATGATACTTCTCTTAGCAATTGATTGAAGAGGCCAAAGTTTGCCCTTCGGAAATCCAGAAATGTGGCCTTGCTAGGTATTCTATTCCTCCCACACAAGATCCTAAACTCCACCATCTCATGGTCACTGCAGCCCAGGCTGCCATTGACAGTCACTGCTTCAACTAGACCCTCCTTTTTGGTGAGTACCAGATCCAGCAGCGCTCCTCTCCTAGTTGGTTCGTCCACCATTTGCATTAAGAAGTTATCATCAATGCACTGGAGGAACCTCCTAGACTGTGAATGACTGGCTGTGTAAGTCTTCCAGCAAATATCGGGGTAGTTAAAATCCCCCATAAGGACCAAGGCATGTAGTCGTGAGGCTGCTTTCAATTGCCTGTAGAAAGCCTCATCAACTCCTTCGTCCTGATCAGGAGGTCTATAATAGACCCCCACAACTGTGCCACCCGTACCAGCCTGTCCCTTAATTTGCACCCACAGACTTTCCACTTGGTCCTCATCTGCCCCTGGACAGAACTCAATACATTCTAGTCGCTCTTTCACATACAGAGCGACTCCACCACCTCGCTTTGCTGATCTATCTTTCCTAAAAAGGACATAGCCATCCATAACCACATTCCAGTCATGGGAGCTGTCCCACCATGTCTCTGTAATTGCCACCAGGTCATAACCTTTAGACCGCACACAGACTTCTAACTCCTCCTGTTTATTCCCCATGCTGCATGCATTGGTGTACAGGCATTTCAGGCAGCGAGCTGAGCACGCTAGTGGCACCCTTGGAAGGCGGGAGGCCTTCTGGTCTTCATTCATACTAGAACATCGCCCCACTAGTTCAAACCCAGCTACGACCCCCTCGCACTTCGAATCTAACCTAGAGGTCTGTGAGCGAGCTCTATTAACTCTTGCCCAGGTTCCCTTTTTCCCCTACAGGACAGGGTTTAAACAACTACGCTTTCCCTCAAATGAAACAATAGATTGAGAGTTCTCCCTAGTCTGCCATTCTTCAAGTCCTAGCATGTTTCTCTTGGGCTTGTCCCCAACAGGCCCAGTTATCTCCCCTTCCCCCTTCCTACCTAGTTTAAAGCCCTGTCAATGAGCCCTGCTAACTCCTGCCCCAGAAACCTTCTCCCCCTCTGGGACTGATGTATCCCACCTGCCACCAGCAAACCAGGTGTCTCATATAGCAGCCTATGATTGAAAAACCCAAACCCCTGCCTTTGGCACCAGTCCTGTAGCCATATATTGATCTGCAGTCTCTCCCTATTTATCTCTTCACCTTTGCTTGTAACAGGTATGGAGGCAAACACCACTTGTGCTCCAGACCCTCTAACCAGCTGTCCCAGGGCCCTGAAGTCTCTCTTCATTGCCCTTACCCTCCTTGTCATAATTTCATCACTGCCAACCTGAAAAACCAGCAGCGGATAGTAGTCAGAGGGCTGCACCAGATCAGAGTTTCCTTTTAACATCTCCAATCCGAGCCCCAGGCAGGCAGCAGACTTCCCTGTGGGATGGACCAGGTTGACAAATGGGCCCTTCTGTTCCCCTCAGAAGGGAGTCACCCACCACAATTACTCTTCTTTTCTTCTTCATTGAGGAAGTTCTAAGGCATGGGGGTGAGTGACAAGCCCTAGGTGACTTACTAGATGGATCTACCCCTCCATCACCATTTACCTGGCCCTGTAGTTCCAAGACCTCATACCTGTTACTCAAGGGCAACTGGGAGGAAGGAAGGCATTGTGAGGGTTTTCGCTCACCTCTCCAAGGAGGGACCTCCCTCCATACTTCCTTGTCCCTTAAGTTCACTCCTTCTGTCTGATGGTAGGAGGGAAGGGGATCTATCACTTGTTCAATCACTTCCCTCTGCCCTTGCCTTAGGGTGTGGCTCCACCAATCAATTTCACTTTCACATTCTCTGATAGCTCTCAACCTTTCAAAGTCCTCCCTCAGTTCAACCACCTGCTTTAGCAGGTCATCTACTTGCTGACACTGCACACAAGCAGTGTCACTGGCTCTCTCTGATACAAGTGCCAGGCTCAGGCATTCACTGCAGCCAGAGACCTGCATGGCCGCATGTCTGCAGGAAGGCTCAGTCTGGGTACCCACGTTATTCCTAACTACAGGTTTTGATCGAGTGGAGACCATGATCTATCTGGTCCATCGGTCCGTCTACGTCTCTCTGCACAAGCAAGCAGTCCTTCCCCCTCCTGCGCTCCAGTCGAGTCCTCTTGATCAAGCGGTCACCCCACTTGCCTGCCTGTTTGCCTACCGCGCAAACTGCCTCGGCCCACTCTGTTCTCCGCCCTCCTGGTCGCTCGCGCTCCCCGGGCAGGTTTTTAACCGCTCACAGCTGCCGCCGAGCCTCCTGGTTCCGCCCCCGGTGAGTCACGGCTCGCAAGAGCTGAGCTGCCGGCTCCTGGGCAAGTCCTGTTGAGGACTTGAGGTTGCCTCCTCAGTGGCTTTTGTCACTCTGAGCTGAGGCTTCTGGACGCTGATCTCTCCCAGCTCCATCCGGTGTTGCAGGCGTCCTCTCTCAAGCTACTCACCTCAGCAATTGACCAATGTCCTGGGTTCAGCAGTAGCAGTCATGTTTCTCCATCAAGGGACCTGCATAGGAGATTCAATTTTGGGGAATAAAATGGCAAGATGGACGTAGACAGATCCCCACAGATGTGATCAACAAGATAACAGCAATGTCTCCACCAACTAATAAGAAACAAACACAAGCTTTCTTGGGTGCAGTGGGGTTCTGGAGAATGCACATCCCAAATTACAGTTCGATTGTAAGCCCTCTCTATCATGTGACCCGGAAGAAGAATGATTTTAAATGGGGCCCTGAGCAATAACAAGCCTTTGAGCAAATTAAACGCGAGATAGTTCATGCAGTAGCCCTTGGACCAGTCCGGACCGGACCACATGTAAAAAATGTACTGTACACTGCAGCTGGGGAGAACGGTCCTACCTGGAGCCTCTGGCAGAAAGCTCCAGGGGAGACTCGAGGTCGACCCCTCGGCTTTTGGAGTCGGGGATACAAAGGATCTGAGGCCAGCTATACCCCAACTGAGAAAGAGATACTGGCAGCCTATGAAGGGGTTCGAGCTGCTTCGGAAGTGATTGGCACTGAAGCACAGCTCCTCCTGGCACCCCGGCTGCCCGTGCTGGGCTGGATGTTCAAAGGCAGGGTCTCCTCTACACATCATGCAACTGATGCTACATGGAGTAAATGGGCTGCACTAATTACACAATGAACTGAAATAGGAAATCTCAGTCGTCCAGGCATTCTAGAAGTCATCATGGACTGGCCAGAGGGCAAAATTTTGGAATGTCACCAAAGGAGGAGGTGGTGCATGCTGAAGAGGCCCCACCATATAATAAACTGTCAGAAAGTGTGTCCTGGGTTCCGCAGTAGCAGTCATGTTTTTCCAGGACAAAGTGAAAAGCAGTATGCCTTGTTTACTGATGGCTCTTGCCGTATTGTGGGAAAGCATCCTGGATGACAAGTTGCAGAAACTGCTGACGGAGAGGGTGAATCGAGTCAGTTTGCCGAGGTGAAAGCCATCCAGCTGGCCCTGGACATTGCTGAACGAGAAAAGTGGCCAGTACTTTACCTCTATACTGACTCATGGATGGTGGCAAATGCCCTGTGGGGGTGGTTGAAGCAATGGAAGCAGAGCAACTGTAACTATCACACTGCCGACATCCTGTCAAGGCAAGCGCCATGGCTGGAAACATACGCTGTGCCCCATGCCACTGCCTGGAACACTATCCTGGGCCTTGAGAAAGAGATTTTGTGACGACACGGCACCCCAGAGAGAATTGAGTCAGACAATGGGACTCATTTCCGGAATAACCTTATAGGTATTTGGGCCAAAGAGCATGGCATTGAGTGGATATATCACATCCCCTACCACGCACCAGCCTCTGGGAAAATCGAACAGTACAATGGGCTGTTAAAAACTACACTGAGAGCAATGGGTGGGGGAACTTTCAAGCATTGGGATACACACTTAAAAGGCCACCTGGTTGGTCAACACTAGAGGGTCTCTCAAGAGGGCTGGCCCAGCCCAGTCAGAACTTTTACATATTGTAGAGGGGGACAAAGTTCCCGTGGTGCATATGAAGAATTTGCTGGGGAAGACAGTCTGGGTTATTCCTGCTTCAGGTAAAGGCAAACCCACTTGTGGGATTGCTTTTGCTCAGGGACCTGGATATACTTGGTGTGTAGTGTGGGAAGATGGGGAAGTCCAATGTATACCTCAAGAGGATTTGATTTTAGGGGAAAACAGCCAGTGAACTTAACTGTATGCTGTTGCCTGCTGTGTAATACTTTTATAGCTCATCAACTAGATATCTCCAGGTCACCAGCGACCAGCCCTGACTTCCCTCCAACCATCATCCCAACAGAGAATGAACTTTGATAGAACCAGATGAGTTCCACAGTAAAGGAACGACCAGCATCAGCAGTCAACGATCCAATACTGCACACAGCCTTTCCTGCCCTGAAAGATTGTTACAAGAGATGGAACCTGACATTATGGACCGAATGGACTCGGCAGCATTTTAGGGATTGGTCCATGCACTAAGAAAATGTTTTTTTTTCTCTTGGTCTGTATGTATATGGATGTACATATGTGGGAGAGTGATGGTGTATTGAGAATGTTGGATCTGAGCATGACGTGAATGGTATGGAATAAGGGGTGGATAATGTCCTGGGTTCAGCAGTAGCAGTCATGTTTCTCCTTCGTGGTAGCTGGTGCAGTGCTGTGTTTTGACTTCCAGCCTGGGAACAGTGTTTGTGAAACCGATGTTTTCGGTTGCTGCTAAGTGATGTTTACCCTGACCAAGGACTGTGAGGCTCATGCTCTGCCAGGGAGGAGGGGAAGCTGTGAGGAAGCAGAGACGGGGCGCCTGACACAGGCTAGCCAGGGAGGTATTCCATACCACAGCACGTCATGGCCGGGGTGGGGGGTAACTGGGAGTTACCCGGAAGGACACGATCTTCCGGGTGGGACTCGTTTTCTTGGCCGGTGGTATCGTATTCTCTTCCCTTGTTATTTTCCCTTATCATTGTTGTAGTTGGTAGTAGCGGTGGTGATTTGTGTTGTACATTGGTTGCTGGACTGTTCTTGTCTCAACCTGTGGGAGTTGCACCCTTTTGATCCTACTCCCCATTCCTCCGGGAGAGGGGAAGGGGAGAGCCCCAGTGGGCGGGGGGGGCAGGGGGGGGGCCCTCGATTGTTTTCAGCCCGGCACCACTCACTGGGAGTGAGTGAACAAGCTGTCTGGCTAGGTTTTAAACCACGACAACCAATTACATTGATAATTTCCAGAAACAAAGAAAGTACCTGCAATACATAGCCTGTGTAACAGGAAGTGCTTTCACACTCTCCTTTAGCCTTATGATCAGATACCTCAGTAACAATTACATGGATTTTTAACAAACTTTTTAAACACTTCACCTCTGGATTGACCACAAGTCTGAGAAACTTTCTTCCAGGAGTCAATAGCTTGGAAAGTTATAAGTAGCAGAAATTAAGCGCTTAGAATGGAAAGAACATCCTAACTATGACTATTAAGCTTGTACCTCACCTCAAGCTGCGAGTTCAGATCTCTAAAGATAACATGGCATCAGTCTAACTCAGTGCTCAGATGAGATCCCTTTAGGACCAGCCAGGTAGAAATTCAGCAGATAGCAGCATTGCCACTGAGCTGCTAATGAAGCAGTATCCATGCCAGGTGTTTGAGGCTATCCAAGACAAGACAGAATTATTGTCTTAACTGACTAGTGATATAGTTATTCTGATACAGTATAAATGTGAAACCTAGTGTCCTGGTCCAAGGCCAATTTACATAGTTCCTTTCTATCATCCTTCAAGCTCATTTGGGTATGCAGTTCTCTACTTATTATTCTGGAAGTGTCATGGTTTAGCAACAATAATTGTATGCTATCAGGAGCTAGACATTTTGTAGCTATGCAGTGGGAGACTACTAGGCACAGATGTACTGCTCAGACCTTGTCTTTGTCCCTGGACAAGCCACACCAAATAGTTTTTAGCGTGGTATGGATGAACCTAGGCTTTTAAACAAGACATTTTATCCTAATTGGCTGATCTCTTTGGCTGAAATAGAAAGGCAGCAGATATTGAGACCTATTTGCATGGATTTCATTTTGCAAATGAGAACCTGTCATTCTGAAAAATAAAAAGAGCAAAGGATGTTTGTAGAGCCTGATATTTCTAATAAACATTTTCATCTGAAGTTAGTAAGAACTGCTAGTGATTTCTCTCTCTGAAAATTCAAGCTTTGAACATTTAATCCTGTTATTCTATTATTCTGAAACAGGCATTAGTAAATTTAATGTTAAGTTCGGATGGAAGCCTTTGTGCTCTTTTTGTGCATGTGGGAGCCACATTTGTTACAGTACTTGGCTTTTTCTTTTTTTTTTTTTTCTTTTGTGCCTGTTTTATGCATCCCCTGGGTAATAATAGTTCAGAATAACACAGAAAGAAATCTAATGTCCCTTGTCAAGTAGTTTGTTCTGCAGATACAAGTACATTCTTAACATGAATTAATGCTCATCTTCCCTCTAAAACTATCGGTTAGTATGCCCCTTAAAAAAATAGCTGCACACATTCTTTTACTCTGGTTTTCTGAGGAAATGAAGCTTATGCATTTGCATGATTTATTCATCCGTCTATCACCCTATCCCTGCTACCTACTCTTTGTTTAATTTATTGACCAGATTCAACCAAACTTGGCAAGGGGAAAGCCATTTCAAATATAAATAGAATTCTGAGATTATAAACATTAGTCAGTGAGCAGAGCTGCAGTTACTGCAGTAGAAGATGAAGTCATTGTTTTCCTTTTCAGCTAGAGGTGAATGCAATGTGTGCACACCACAAGGATGTGCAATACTCCACCTTCATTCTCTATGAGTCCAGCAGCTGCAGAGAGATTAGGCTCACCAGATCCGTAGTAATATATATTTTGATGGAAAGCTACATGCACTTAATTTGAACCTACCTTTTTCCCAGCATTTTCCCTTTTTTACCAATTTTAATTCTAGATCATCAGGCAAATAAAAAGTGCTTTTTTTTTTTTTTTTCCTATTTTGAATATAGAAAAGTGGTTTGCTTGTTTGTTGGGTTTGGGTTTTGTTTTTTTTTTTTTTCTCTTGCTGTTTAGGATTTAGAAAAGTGCTATTTATGTATGCCATTTCTTAATGAAAATCTGTGGAATCAATATTTATTTTTATTAATATTTCAGATATCATCTATATGCTAACATATAGATCATATAGATCATGTCCATACAATACATAATACATAAAGCAGACACAGCTTGGGTCATAGTGTGTGCAAGGAACAACACATTCCCAAAGGTCAGGTTTAGGTGTAGCTACCCCATTTAAAAGAAAAAATAAAAATGGATGGCATGACCTGGTGCCATGGTCATAGAATGCTCCTTGGCATATTCTTCCTATAAACAGAGAAACAGCCTTAGGAACTATAAGATATTTCTTAAAATATTCAACAAATAATGGAATTGCATTCAGACACTTTTTTTTTTTTTTTTGTCAGAGTTTCCTGTCATTACTGGATAGTAATAACAGGAAAGTCAGATAAGTACGGTTATTTTACACATTTGCTAATTGGAAATATATCAATTGATTTAAAGTTTTGTCATATTATTGTAATGGTACAGGCACTGGACAATAACGAGTCATTATCTTGCAACTATACTGAAAAATCTGTTCTTTTCCATGACATATGAAGTCATTCCCATACCATTATGGTAAATGTAATGTTAAGGATATTTAGATTGCATTTGGTTTGGAATATCTTGATTCAGCAATAAATTGTATTCTTATGGTAATTTTAACAGTGTTCATTGAAACATGTATTTACTGTAAACAACCTAATTTTATTCATTGTTAACATATTAATTTAATATGTATGCGTATAACTTCTTTTTTCTCTCTCCCAAATATAAAAAATAAAGTTCAGTTCCAGAATGCGATTTTGCTAATAATGGACATACAGAAGAAAAAATTACTCTTTTTCTCAACAATGTTAAAGCCCTTCTACTCAAGTAGAAGGAAAAACACTTCAGTGAAGTAACTTTGGCAATATTTATGCTCATCAGCTTCCTACTTTGTTTTTTTAAAAATATTTATACATGTATGCAATAGGGATGAAATCACCAGGGGTGAAATTTAATGTAGTTTTGTTCAAAAGAAATCTGTATTTCTTCTGGGGCCAAACCAATCTGTGCACCAATGTAAGAAAAGTATTTAAATTTTACTGAGAAGTTTTCTTCCACATTGAAAACTAAACTACCTTTCCATGTGGAAACAGGCACAGAGGGTCTTTCCCTTCAGATTACATAATGATCAACCGAAATCATCCTATGGTCCTCTTAAAGGACCTCTTAAAGGTATAGCTGTATGTCACAAAGAGTCCAGAACAAATACCTCTAAGTAAGAGGCTAGATCTGAACTAGTACCAAGTCAGAGCATAAGTTTGGAGATATATGTAATAGGACTCTTAGCCACCAAACTCCACAAAATAGGGACTAAACTGTAGGGAATCAGCTCTAATGAGCCTTATGTTTACTCCTGCCTTCTGTCAGAGTGAGTCTTATTCTGCTCTGCTGTGGTTCTGTATTTTACTTGCAATTTTCACCATGTTTTTACTCCTAAACAGACCTTTTACTTTACCTAAAAGAGCTGCACTCTGCTAAATACCATCTGGCAGCAGGGTGACTTTGGTCTATACATGGAAACTTCACAGGGAAACATACAACAAAAATTTAATACCCTATAAAAGTTACATGTCCACTAAATACTAAGATTAGTAACTAACAGTGGCCCTTCCTTTTATATAAAGGACAAAGAATATGTGGAATGAGTTTTGATACACCTCATTACATGTGCCACTTAAGCAAGGATAGGATATAGGGAATCTAAACAGCCAAAACCAGGATCAGCATTCCCACCTGATTCACAGTCACACTTCTCTTATCAGGGAAGCTCCCATGGCAATAATGAGCCCATTTTTCACAGCAGGCTGAAACACACATCTCAATAACCAAAGCCATAATCAATCAAAACACAAAAGCAACAAACAAAAACAAAAATATGAGAGAAATTCACGAAGATAATAATCAGAAATATTTGGCAAACTCAACCACAGCACTGTATGTAAGAGCCATTTGAATTATTTTTATGTGCTCTGAGGAAAAAAGCAGTGTAGGATTTAAGCTGCAGCATTATTGTTACCATGATTTTAACTCGCCAAGTGGTCTCAGCATTTCAATTCCATCTTCTAAAGCCTAAAGTGGAATTTGATCAAATGCCAAATTGATTTTCAAATTGCTTTCATGAATCATGAAAGCATTGCTCAATTTGGGACCCTCTGTGTATATTTATCTTCAGTTCTGTCTCTGCAAATTCTGTGCTGCTGTTTGAGAATAGTGGGCCACTCAAAATTAAAGGAGCACACACTTGTCTTTGCTGTGTATACTGACAAAAGCACTGATTCCTAGCTTTACACTGAAATGCTCCTTAAACCACAACATAAGTCTAAACCTATTTTACTTTTTGATGTTAGCTATTTTGTAACCAAAAGGGGAAAGAATGTAAAGGGGAAAAGAAAGGGAAAAGGAAAGGGGAAAGACAGGAAAGGGGAAAGGAAAGCAAAAGAGAGGAAAGGAGAAGGGAGGGGAGGGGAGAGGAGAGGAGAGGAGAGGAGAGGAGAGGAGAGGAGAGGAGAGGAGAGGAGAGGAGAGGAGAGAGGAGAGGAGAGGAGAGGAGAGGAGAGGAGAGGAGAGGAGAGGAGAGGAGAGGAGAGGAGAGGAGAGGAGAGGAGAGGAGAGGAGAGGAGAGGAGAGGAGAGGAGAGGAGAGGAGAGGAGAGGAGAGGAGAGGAGAGGGAAAAGCTCTTCCCCCAACTTCTTGGTACACAATGAAGTTAGGCACATGGATGTAGTACAAGGAAAATTATGACAATGTGGAGTCCTTGTGAAAGTCTCACTCAAAGAAAATACAGTTCCAGGACTATCCCAAATAGTGTTAGGAGGCAGAAAACAAGATGTTGGATTGCAACAGGACTAGTATGGACTTTTAGGATAATGGTATATTACTTCATGCTGTGCAGAATTCTTATTGCTAGAGAGGTTCATAAATCAGAATTTACTCTTGAAATTTTATCATTTTCTCAACATATTCCTGAAAGCAGGCAAACCAGGTGGTGAAAAGAAATCAACCTGTAAACACCATGTTAATTTGTAAAATGCAGTCTATACATCAATAAAATTAATTTAACAGTGCTGTTCCAAGAAAATTAAACAAAAACTTGGCCTCCATCCCAAATGAGTGAAATTCGAGGTATACTCAGGAAAATCAATAAGGCAATTAGAAAGCTTTTGGAAATAGCTACATTGGTAACAAAAGACACAGTTATGGGCAGCAAGATTTGATTTGCAGAATGTAAAATTTTGCAGAAATTTCTCAACATCAGAAACATATTGTGTTAGGTAAAAAAGACATAGGGATTTGCATAGATTCGGGAGAAAAGTCAATGATGGGGTGTGACACAGTATCAAAACTAACACATCTGCACAAGGAATTTTAATCTTTGAACTCTAATAAACAGTTTGGCATGGATTCAGACTTGTAGATTAAAATTAGCTAAATGCTGTTGTGATCACCCAAAATGAATACCAAAAAGACTGCATGTGACTGTGTCCTGGGTTCAGCTGCAGCAGTTATTTTTCTCCTTCCTAGTACAGTGCTGTGCTTCAGCTTTAGTCTGAGAACAAAGTTGATAACACATCAATCATAGAATCATAGAATCAACTACGTTGGAAAAGACCTCTAAGATCAAGTCCAACCATTACCCCAGGACTGCCAAGACCACCACTAAACCATATCATTGAGGGCCTCATCTACAAGGTTTTTGAACATTTCCAAGAATGGTGATTCCACTGTTCCAATGCCTGATTACCCCCACTGTGAAGAAATTTTTCCTAATATCCAATCTAAACCTCCCCTGGTGCAGCTTCAGGCCATTACTTCTTGTCCTATCACTTGTTACTTGGGAGAAGAGACTGACCTCCACTTCACTGAAACCTCCTTTCAGGTAGTTGTAGAGATAAGGGCCCCACTGAGCCTTCTCTTCTCCAGACTAAAAAATCCCAGTTCCTTCAGCCATTCCTCATAAGACTCCAGACCCTTGACCAGGGTTGCTGCCCTTCTCTGGACATGCTCCAGCACCCCAATGTCTCTCTTGTAGTGAGGGGCTCAGAACTGAATACAGTATTCAAGGTGTGGCCTCAGCAGTGCTGAGTACAGGGGGATGATCAATGCCCTGACCCTGCTGGCTAAACTATTTCTGATACAGGCCAGGATACAGTTGGTCTTCTTGGCTGCCTGGGCACAAGCTGGCTCACATTCAGCTGTCAACCAGCACCCCCAGGTCCTTTTTAACTAAGCAGCTTTCCAGCTATTCTTCCCCAAGTTTATAGCATTGTATGAGGTTCTTGAGACCCAAATGCAGGACGTAGCACTCTAGATTAGCTTTGAAGAACATGAATCTTTGTGATCTCTTACAGCTGATTGTGTATCAGTGTTCCTAATAACACTCAGAATATTTCCAGTATTCAGATTCTGTTTTGCTGGTTTGGTGTAAGCTTAATGACCACTAATATGTAGCTTAAGAAGTCTTTTTGGTATTGCTCATTTGCAATTCTTCAGCTAAATAGCATTATCTAAATATGATGTATTTTCATTCTTCCATGAAAATATTTGGAGGAGAGGAGGGAGTCATATTTGCAAAAACATTTAGGAGTCCTTGAATATGAATCCATTGTATTTTAAAATATATATTAATATTTCATATCTGATTGTAGTCATGGTGGCAAAAATAGGTATAATAACAATTCAAAGTTATTTTTTCAAATAACTCCATTGTCAGTGGGTGCAGGAAGTGGAGAAAATGGGAGAACAAAAAGCTTTGTAACTGCATCCTATTACTTTTCTCATATGATGCAGTAATAATGTGGGAAGGAAGATAGCCATTGCTTCCTTAATACAACTCACCCTTTACTTTCACTTCCAGCAAATCAATCTTACTAAGTTACATAAAACGTAATAAGTGCTAGGCTTTTTACACAAGTGGAAAGGATGGCGATTGTCTCAGAGAATTTACTTCCTACTGTGTTTATTTCCACTGAAGTTAAAACAAAATTGATTCAAAAATAAAAACTGAGATAACAGAAAAAAGGATGGGAAGCATGAATACCTAAACCGAAAACATTTTGAAAGTCAGTAAGCTACGTGGGGAGAGAAAAAGAAAGTGTAAGAGGAAGTAGTAATCAATGTGTAAATAACAATTATCATACTGTCACTAATGACAACAAATAATATAAACTTGCCTGCATCTCAGAATTTTCTCCAGTAAGAGATGAGGCAGGATTGCTACTGTGGAAACAGTATCCTCTATTGTAGCTTCTGTTCTTTCTAAGTGCTGTTCTGAGGCTTCCCCTACTTGGTGTTTTCTTCAGTATCATGTGGAAAACTTACATCCCCCATAGCATCTGGGTGCTCTGCAATCTCATATGTATGTTTTCACAAGGCTATCTCACTATCTTGCAGGTAGGAAACAAAGTGCAACAAAGCCAAAGTTGGAAAAATTGTACCCTTAAGAGTGGTTGTCCTCATCATTTAGGCTCAGGGGAGCCAGCAGGGAAATATACTTCCAGATTGTTGCCCAAGTATCTTCTACACAGAGTGAAGAGAGTGAAGTGGGAGAAGAAACAGCAGGCACAGAGAAGATGTTGGCAGCAGGGTGCACAGTAAGTGGGTCTTTTGTGTTGAGTTGCAGAATCTTGGATTTTGGCATTGTTACTGAAGATAGATCAAAGGCATACCTTTGTTTTCAAGTCAGAAAGGAATGTATGTGAAGTGCTTAGCTCTCTTAAAGCAATATTCAGGAAGCTATCCGAATTTCTATCAATGCAAGTTTCTGAGGACAATTTGGACTGGCAGCTTTTAGGAGTGACGTATAGTCCCTCTTACTGGGGGCAGAACAATACAATTATGCTCATGTGAGGTACATTTCATGCCATTTTTAAGATTTATCCTGGAATAGATAAATTTATATAAATTATAAAGCTCAGGAAAGCTAGAAAAACAGTTCTTCACCTCATTCTTTAGAAACTCCTATTGTGCTAGGAAGAGATACTACACAATAAGCCACAAAACAATAACAGTTTCATTTCCCTTTTCCAAATTCTCCCCTTTTTGGCAACAGAATTTGTTATTTCTGAACAACTTAATCCATTCTGTGATCTTAATAACATATGCTTCTATGCCAGCATGATATTATGAAAATGACTTGCTGTTTCAGTAGGAGCTGCAAACATGCAGCACCTCTGAAAACCCATCTGTTTTTTAACCTTAAAAGCAGAAACAAAGTGCCCACTGCTGAGCTACTGCAAATAAAATATATACCACCTAATTAATTAGAAGTCTACCTGCTTTAAAGTACAAAATTAGGGCCTCTATGTGCTATAAAAAAACAATCAAATTAGCATAATTTTCTCTATACAGTATCAGTATCATGGGTTAAAAACTCTCTCATGGATGAGGTTTGCATTCTGAATGGATAACCCTCTTTTTCATACAAGAGTCATGACAGCAGGAAAATGATGAATATTTTTATCTAAGAGAGATGGCTTTTTATTTTAAGTGGAAAGGAGTTTTTCATTATGCAGTCACCTTCAAATATGATTGAGTGTATAAAGGTTATGACCTGATTATTTTAAATTGTCAGTGGAAACATATGCTCCCAAGGAATATTCAAAGCATCCATGTCAGAAGACTAAAGTTTCCCTATGACTACTTGTTCACTTCCTCCTACATTCTTCAACCTCATCCAGTTTTCAAGGAGGAAGCAACTAAAAAGCTAAAACAACTGTCTGTGACAGAAACATTTCAGTCATCCTTCCTTCACGATGTATAATTCAGAATATTCATCAAAAGTTCTCCTGAAATACCTGCAATATCCATCAAAAGGTATCTTAGAATACCTATAAAATTGTTGGGAACTGCATCTTTAAAGTTTGCTGTACTGTCATGAAGTGGAAAAACTGCTGCGCTACACAGTGCCAATCAAATAGAAATCCTTTGTCAGTGTTAACAAAGGGATTCTCTGTCCTCATCTGCCTATGGAGTTATTTCTGATAATTCAAGTATGATTTGAACTAAAAAGCTTAAAAATAATCAGCAGAGCTACAGATCCATTTTAATCTAGGATTCCATAACCCAGGCACACAAAGGGTTACAGTATCTTAATTCCTCTTAGAATCAGAATCATAGAATACCAGGTTGGAAGGTACCCCAAAGATCATCTGGTACAACCTTTCTTGGCAAAAGCATGGTCTAGAGAAAATGTCCCATCACCCTGTCCAGCTAAATCTTAAGTGTCCAGTGTTGTGGAAATCCATCACTTCTTCTCTCTAGGCTGAACAAATACTTTTCTCTCAGCTTTTCCTCATATGCCAGGCTTCCCAGTCCTTTGATCATCTTTGTGGCCCTTCTCTGGACCCTCTCCAGCTTCCTCACATCTTTTTTGTATAGTGGGGAAGAAAACTGAACACAGTATCCCAGGTATGGGCTCGCAAGAACTGCGTAGAGTGAGATAATGACTTTACCTCTGCTGGTGATGCCCTTGATGATGTGACCCGGCATCCTCTTGGCTTTCTTTGCTGCAGCTGCACACTGCTCACTCATATTGACCTTATTGTCCACCAAGGCCCCCAGGTCCCTTTCCATAAATCTGCTCCCCAGACAGATAGATCCCAGCCTGTGCTGTACTCTTAGGTTACATTTCCCTGGAGGATGGCCTTACACTTGTCCTAATTGAACTTCATAAGGTTCTTGTTAGCCCACTCTTCCAGCCTATCCAGGTTAATGTTAGAACAGCCCATATGCAATATTGTCCTAGCAGATTCAGAAAATAATTGCCCCAGTTACTCATGCCCCAGTACCTCAGCAAATACCTAGGCCTCAGAAATCAAAAACAATGATTCAGTCCCTTTGAATCCCAAAACAAGTCAAATTATAGTAGCCCATCTGTTTTTCTGTTTACAATAGTATTGATTTTGCCTCTGTCCTGGGTTCAGCAGTAGCAGTCATTTTTCCCCTTCTTGGTAGCTGGTGCAGTGCAATGTTTTGACTTTCAGCTCGGGAACAGAGCTGATAACAAGCGATGTTTTGGTTTGGCCAAGGACTTTGTGAGCCTCATGCTCTGCCAGGGAGGAGGGGAAGCCGGGAGGAAGCAGAGACAGGTCATCTGACCCAAACTGACCAAAGAAGTATTCCATACCACAGCACGTCATGCCCACGATGTAACTGGGAGTTAGCCGGAAGGGCTGGGAGACTGCAGGGTTGGAGGAGGTATCGGTCAGAGCTTGGTCGGGCTGGGGGGGGCAAGTTATCGGTCGGCTGGTGGTGAGATGATGTATTCTCTTCCCTTGTTATTTCCTTTATCATTATTATCATTGGTGGTAGCAGTAGTGATTTGTGTTATACCTTAGTTACTAAACTGTTCTTATCACAACCCGTGGGAGTTGCATTCTTTTCGATTCTCCTCTCCGTCCCTCCGAGAGCAGGGGGAGGGCAAGAAAAGGGGGGGAAGTGAGCGAACGAGTTACCTGACTGGGTTTAAACCACGACAGTTCTTTTTGGCGCCCAACGTGGGGCACGAAGGGTTGAGATAACGACAGATCTGACCAGATTAATAGTCATTCGTCACAATGCTGATTTATTGGCTCTCAGAGTTGTTCTTGTTGATCTCACAGCTTCAGAATGTTGTAACTTACGTAGAGCCGGTGTTTGCTGTGATAGTGTTTATCAAGTATGGGGCCTGGGCTAAGGTTCTTGTCTCACTGTGCTTTATGGCAATGGCTAGTAATACGGGCGGGCTCCAACAGCAGGGCGGGACGGACGTGGCCGTGGACTTGTACCTGGCCGTCCGGCTGCTCTTCACCGTCCTGGCCCTCACCCTACTCTCCATCTTCGTGAGGCTGCGGGGAGCCGCGGGGGAGCGGCCCCGGGAGCCGGCGGCAGCCGAACCGGCCCGGGAGAGCGGCCCCGGCGACCAAGCGGCGGCGGGAGCGGGGCCGGAGGCCGTGAGGGGACGGCTGCCGGTGGAGGAGGTCGGGGCGGTCGAGGAGCGGAAGGAGGCGGCTGCCGAGCAGCGGGAGAAGGCGGCGGAGGAGCGGAGCCCCGCGGAGGAGCCCAGCCCCGCGGCCGAGCCCAGCCCCGCGACGGCCGAGAGCATTTCCCGGCAGCCGCCCGCCGAGCCCCAGGAGGATGCAGGAGACCACGCAGCATTTCCCAGCAAGGCAGAGGAGGAAGAGCTGGACTCGGAAAAAGAGAAGCCGGTGGTGGGAGAGCCGGCAAGCACAGCAGCTACACCAGCCCCAGTGACAAGTACAGCAGCATCGTGTGAGAGTTCTGAAGGTTTTGAATGGCCTTTGGGTATCCTTGGGACCTGCCTGCTGATTGTGATGGGGATCAGCATGTTGGCACACACACAGACTGTGTGCTACCCACAACCATTTTGTCTGATCTCAAAAGTTAAGCAGAGTCAGGTTTGGGTCTTGTCTGGGGTTAGACGACGATGTAGGGGGACCAAGAGGTTTTCCCCAAGGCTGGACAGTCATGAGTGGCAGGGTGTGTGGGACAGTATGGGCAAGTATCTAGTCCACTGGGCCCCTCCAGTGCTTTGGAAGCATCGGAGATGGAAGGCAGCTGTATGGAGTCCCCAGCAACAAGCTGCAGAAACTGCTGAAGGGGACAGTGAATTATTTTAAGCCTGGTGGGCCCATGGCACTTCAGGCCATCAGAGCAGAGATGCAACATAGAGATGGACTCATGATCAAGGGGTGGACCTAGCAATGGACACTATTGCCCAGGTTATTCACGAGTGTGAACACTGCACACAGTCTCTCCTGCTCTGGAAGACTGTTACAAGAGATGGAGCCTGACATCATGGACCAGATGGACTCAGCAGCTTTATAGGGACTGGTCCATGCACTAAGATAAGAGTATATTGAAAATGGGGGATCTGAGCATGACGTGAATGGTATGGAATAAGGGGTGGATAATGTCCTGGGTTCAGCAGTAGCAGTCATTTTTCCCGTTCTTGGTAGCTGGTGCAGTGCAATGTTTTGACTTTCAGCTCGGGAACAGAGCTGATAACAAGCGATGTTTTGGTTTGGCCAAGGACTTTGTGAGCCTCATGCTCTGCCAGGGAGGAGGGGAAGCCGGGAGGAAGCAGAGGCAGGACACCTGACCCAAACTGACCAAAGAAGTATTCCATACCACAGCACGTCATGCCCACGATGTAACTGGGAGTTAGCCGGAAGGGCTGGGAGACTGCAGGGTTGGAGGAGGTATCGGTCAGAGCTTGGTCGGGCTGGGGGGGCAAGTTATCGGTCGGCTGGTGGTGAGATGATGTATTCTCTTCCCTTGTTATTTCCTTTATCATTATTATCATTGGTGGTAGCAGTAGTGATTTGTGTTATACCTTAGTTACTAAACTGTTCTTATCTCAACCCGTGGGAGTTGCATTCTTTTCGATTCTCCTCTCCGTCCCTCCGAGAGCAGGGGGAGGGCAAGAAAAGGGGGGGAAGTGAGCGAACGAGTTACCTGACTGGGTTTAAACCACGACAGCCTCCAAAGACAAAATTAATGAGGAAAAAAACATCACTCCTTAGGAAAGGAAATGTTCCAGTCTGAGAATCTGATCCTCATTTTCAGCACTCTAACAGATAAACAATAATATTTTCCTTGAATACTGGGTTTATGAGGCAACATTTTTGTAGGGGGCTACAAGGGTTGTTTCCGCAACTTCTTGCGGAACCCCATGACAGAGCAGAGGGATGTCCAAAGGAGCCTGTGACCCCATGAAGAGCCCATGCTGTAACAGGAACCTAGCAGAAACTACAGCCTTTCATGAAGGCTCAAATATTTTTATCTTTCTGAGAAGCCAAGATACGTAAGTCATAATGGCATTTTTAGTATGATGTCAACATCTCAGATCAAGTCCTACATGTGTCGAAGTCATACATGTATTGAAGAAAGAGTTCAATGGGAAAAGAACCTCTCACCTGTCCGCAGGCAGTGATGTCATCTCTTACAATGTGCATTGCTTTAAGTGGTGTTACACAAAAGTACAATAGCTAATGAGTGGGGTGGTGTTTCTTATTAACATTATTTCTAGCTAAAATAATTAAAAACATTCACAGAACACATGATTATACAGACTTCCTTTGATATCAAGGTGCTGCATTTCAGAGGTCCATAATTAATGTTAAAGTCCTGGAGGTAGACTTAACATCAATGCAAAGACACATTTTTCCTTGGAATTTTTGAATACTAATTTGCCTATTTTTATGATTTTATTTTGAGCGGAAATAATTGTATTGATTTATTTTCACTGCATGATTTTTATGCCACTTTACAATAGTAAAGTTGCATGCCATTTAAGAACTGTCATTTTTACCACAGAGAAAAAAGTATTTATAACCCAGCTGTTGAGAGCTGACAATTTTTGAATTTTGAAGTCTAAAATGCTTCTTAGACAAACATACTCATCTTTCACACATTTCAGTCACATTTACATTTTTGCAAAGAAACAGAATTTCAGCAGCATAAAAAGCATAACTTATTATAGAATCATAGAACGGGTTGGGTTGGAAGTGACCTTAAAGATCTTCAAGTTCCAGCTCCCCTGCCATGGGCAGGGACACCTTCCACTAGGGCAAGCTGATCAGAAACTCATCCAACCTGGCCTTAAACACTTCCAGGGATGGGACAGCCACAGCTTCTCTGGGCAGCCTGTTCCAGTGCTTCATCACTGTCATAGTGAAGAATTACTGATCTTGGTCCAGAGGGTTTCTAGCCTTCATTGCTGGATAGGCTATAGAGTCTATACGCAGACAGCTATAGAAGCTATACACAGAGCATAAAGTGGAAGCATATTAAAAAAAAATACTTGTCTTCAAAAAGTTTGAGTTTTATCAAACACATGACTGTAGAATGACAAACACTTCAACAAATTTTCTCTCTTGTATTATACGTCAATGAAGTTGAGAAGCTGGCAGCTCAGAACTCCCATGTTTTTTTTAATTGTATCACTTTGAGGTACCTTTCTCATCATTACTGGGAGAGGAGATATGGTGAGTAGTGAAAAAAAATCAGTAATGATTTTTTAAACTAACTGGCACAGGCTGTAAATATACCCCCCTAAGCCTACATTTCTTATTCCAACTGATTGTGAGCTGAGGAACTTTATAGAGAGAATGTCCCAAGGAATAAAAACACATGAAACACCCCGGTGCAGGACTGATATTGTGGATATTTTAATTGTAGTTTTAAACATAAACAGGTATAGAGCTGTACCTAAAATGCCTGGCTTATGAATGCTCTGACAATATGTGCAGTTGTTTAGCTCATCACAGTGGTTTTAGAAATCCAAACATATTTTATTCCTCGAAAACATTTCAGACATGTTTTTGATAGTTGTGTTTCCTTTCTTCACAGAAATATACCAGACATGGAAGATGCCACAGCCATAAAGTCAAAGAACCCTACTCTGAAAGCTTAGAGCTTAAGACCTTTTATATATATATATAAAATCAAAACCAATATTTGTCTCAATTTATAGAAAGGCAACTGAAGATTGAGACAAGGAGGCACAAAAATACAAAATGTAACCAGTTCTAAGTAATGTTAGGTTTGATGGCTTTGTAATGGAAAACAACTGCGGTGCTTGAAGGTAGTTGACATAGTTTCAGGCCCTCAGGACCTCAGTACAAAAGGTGTGAGAAAAGCAGAATAGGAGGACAGGACCTGGGGATGGGGAGTACCTGGGACTAGCAGATGTCCAGGGTGGGCACAGATAAACTAACTGATAAGTAAAAGGACAGGATGATTGCTATGCTTGGGGTGTTAATAAACCCATTAAGCTGGTGTAAGCATCTACTAGGGAGTATCCCGGACTAGCAGATGTCCAGGATGAGAGCAGTTAAACTAACTGATAAGTAGAAGGCCAGGATGATTGCTATGTCTGTAATGTTAATTAAGCTTGTTGGGAAAAGCAAACGACCCTTAAAGACCACCACATTTTTGTATGCATGCCGGAAACTTTTTGGAAAATGATGTAATACGCTCAGTGACCATATAAGGATGACCTGTATAGCAATTCGGGGACACACGTTAGGAGGACCTATCCCCCGTGTCTCCCGGCGCCGCAATAAAGAATATCTGCTTGTCAACTTGAAACTCTGCTGGCAAGTTTGTTCCTGGAGTTTTCTCCGAATGAAGATGAAGCAGCAAAGGAAAATGTTTTCAAAACATGCAAAGAGGCTGTAATAAGGTAGGGCAACTACCAGTGTGTGGGTGACGGGACAGAAATAGTGAAGGAAATGGATCCAGGCGTTATCGCCCTGGTAGGGCTTAAGCCTTGGGAAGCTAAAGAAAACACCAGGTGTTAATGCCCTGGTAGGGCCTAAGCATTGGGAACCTTGAAGAGAACAATGAAGTGTCAAGATCGGTTAGTGAAACAAAGCAGGCGGTTTGCAACTCAAAGACAGACCAAACTATGTAAATATTTGGAATATTTGTAACCTTTAGTAGTTTTGCTGAATCAGGATGACAAGGAAGTAAGAGAGTGGAAAGTTACTGCTTAGCACTTAGTGGACTATAAAAGGGATGCAAGATGCGCAATAAGGGTCTTCAGATTTCACCAGAACTGGAATCCATCTTTGATAAGCCACACCAGTGCATTGAAAATTAATCCAGATCTTTACAGTCACATATTTTTCATTACAAGCTGCATTTGTGAACAGTTATTTTTGTAGCAGATTTAAACATAAGCATTCTTTTAACTTAAACTTCGGAAATTGAACCTTTAAAAGAAAAAGGCTTTCAAACTTTTACTGCAACATAACATTTAACTGGAAAGTAGCCTAATTTGAGGGAAGATTCTCTTATTTCTCTTACTATGGCAGTGACTTAGTCTTAGCAACTGATTGTTCAGTGGTTTAGTTGCCGGTTAACTGTAAACCAAGAGTGAATGACTGAATAGAGATGAGAAAGCTGCTGTTCTCCAGTAAATTGGAATTATAACTGATATAATTTTAAACAAAGAAACAGTGTGCTGAATTTCCCCCCAGGTATAAAAGTATCTTCTAATAAGGCATGATACACACATTCTAACTGAAGTATGAGGAGAATGAGAAGTATTAACAACAGTTTTCTCCTATTACAATACATGAGCAGAATGTATGAGTGTGACTAGGCTTTTGTGTTGAATTCTGTGGTCTGAATTTATCTTCTTAAATTTAAATTAACTACCCATAGTGTTATCAGTTATACAACACTCATTGGTTCAAATGTGCTACTGTGCTTTGTTTTGTGCAAAACTATAACACTGGAGAAACCTCTTGGATGGAGTCCTGATACATCATTAATTACAGAATTCTGGAGGTCATTTTATTAGAGATCACTCAACACAGCTTAATGAGCATAAAAGAGGATAGAAAACAGTTTAGTTGCAAAAGTAACTGCTGTCTTTAAGAATGAGTCTCAAGCCCACTAAACGTCCCTCTTCTCATGGTAAGGGGGATTTTTCACATTTTTTCCCACAAACTGAAATAAAAATGGAATCACAGAATTTTTTGTTTGTTTGTTTGACTTTGTACAAACACGGTCAAGTTTCTTCTAAGTAAATCTGAAACACTAGTATGGCTTTTCAGTTTCAGTTAGAGATTGACAAATGTTCATTTATAATTACTTGCTAATTTCTTTGTGGCAAATAAATATAGAATGATAGAATTATCTTTGGCCATTCATTACGTACTTTATTCTTCCCATACAAAGTTTTTTGTAGTGCGATGTAGCAACTAAAAACAAGAGAGAGATAAGAGAGTGGAGAGGGTGGTGAGGGAGGGAAAGAAGCAAGAGAAAAAGAGGGAGGGTGCCAGAGGTTTCTGCTAGTATGAGAATGTACTTTCTTTTCCAGCAGGTTTCAGGGAGCAATTTTCTCTCCTGCAATCACAGAGTAACCCTCATTAAGAAGTAACAGAATTGTTGATCTGCTAAGACAACATGAATTAAAGAAAATGAACAAATAATGCAACCTGTCTAGTAAATTATTAAGATTAATACTTACATTGCTTTGAATGATTAAATGGTAGCAAAGTGTACCAAACCCCCTGTTTCAGTGAAAGGCTAACCAAGCTAAACTGATTCAGCAGTAAAACCAACTCAACACACCAGTATATATAAACCAAGTGTTATACTGCTTATTTCTGCAGTATCCTGAAGCTAATTGGTAGAAATTTTTCTGTCTTCAACATATTTGTAAATAGAGAAAGTTACAAGCCATAACGTTAACACCTATCTTGACCATAATCATAGCATCTCATAAAATGCAATTAATGAAAAGATTTTTTTGAAAAACATATGTCCAAAAGCAGAATTGTTGCTTTTCAGCAATGCATTTATATGTGGTTTAATATACAAATTAAAGACATCTAGTTCCAACCTCTCTGCCATGGGCAGGTGTTAGTAATAGGTGAAATTGTGTGTTGAAACAATAATACAAAGATAAAAGATGATTATATTTGAAAATCTGTTAATCAGTAGAGGGGTTTCATGTATTAGGAAAGTTTAAGAACAAGCTGAAATTCTTCTATTGTGTATCTTAGTTACTTTATAACTAAGCATTACAATGGTAGCTATAACGATAAGCAATTAACATAGCCATATATGGGAAAGCGTATATGGGTGGATTAAGGGGAGTATTGTGAAACTCTACTGAAGCAGAACTCACAAAAGTACCAGGAGTAGACAAGTGAAAATAAGAGAATGCTGGTGTCCACATAATGACTGGGACATGGCCAAGGAACAAAAGGTGAACAGGACAAGCTGAGGAAGACTTCTTACTTCATCCGAGGAAGACTCCTTACTTCATCAGGACGACCACCAGAGGGGGGGCTGCACATCAGAAGAGGCTGATGTCGTAGTAGACTGATGTGGCAATTTTTGATGCATATGTATTAGTCAATGATGTAATCTGTGTTGAATATGTATTAGCTACGAAATTCTTAGTGTATAAATTGCGAGCGCGATGTGACAGGGTTGAAGCTGGATTTGGGCATATGCCCCTAAGTTTCCCAGCATCTCATACAACCATTCCGGTGGTTATGTGTCAGCTCTTACGCTAACACAGGCACACCTAACACTAAACCATCTCACCCAAGGCTCTGTCCAACCTGGCCTTGAACACCACCAGGGATGGAGCATTCACAACTTCCCTGGGCAACCCATTCCAGTGCCTCACCACCCTCACAGTAAAGAACTTCCTCCTTATATACAATCTAAACTTCCCTTGTTTTAAGTTTTAAGCCATTACTCCTTGTCCTATCACTACAGTCCCTAATGAAGAGTCCATCCCCAGCATCCCTATAGGCCCCCTTCAGATACTGGGAGGCTGCTATGTGGTCTCCACACAGCCTTCTCTTCTCCAGGATGAACAGCCCCAACTTTCTCAGGCTATCTTCATATGGGAGGTGCTCCATTGCCCTGATCATCCTCATGGCCCTCCTCTGGACTTGTTCCAACAGTTCCATGTCCTTTCTATGTTGAGGACACCAGAACTGTACACAATACTCCAGGTGTGGTCTCACAAGAGCAGAGTAGAGGGGCAGGATCACCTTCTTCGACCTGCTGGTCGAATGATGCAGCCCAGGATACAGTTGGCTTTCTGGGCTGCGAGTGCACACTGGTGCCTCCTGTTAAGTTCCTCATCGACCAATACCCCCAAGTCCTTTACAGTCCTTCCTTTACAGTGAAGTATTAAACATGTTCTCACTGTTTCCTACCTGTTGTCACTATTAAGGTTAGCAGTACCATGAGCTTCAGGCTCTGGTTTCAAAACAGACACCCATAGGATGCCTTTACTTGACTCACATTTTCTTCTCAAACTAAAGTTACACTGCTCCCAGAATTTTGTTAAAAGTGGCAAAAATCAAGTAACTCTCTTAGCTTCAAACCAGCTCTAACAAAACTTCAGTACAAAACCTCAGCTAGGGCTCCAATGTATTATTGAAAATCTCAACAATACATGACTTCTGTTCAATGAAGAATTTTTAAAGACTCACTGATTTTCTGAATGAATCCAGAATCAAATGTTATCCTCTTTATACATTATTATCAAAAGCATCCACAGTTCTCAACTTGCATGGCTTACACATGAAACAAAACACCTTTGTTTGGAGGTCTGTTTTTCCTATAAGAATATGGTTATATTCCAATCTAAGCAGAACTCTCAGCTTAAATGCTCATGTAGATCAAAATTGACAAAGGATTTACATGGTCTCTTAGGATACAGGACTGCAGAATTTTTCATATCAGGTTCACAGGGTGTCACAGTGTGACTCATCAGGATTATGTGAAGACAACAGGCTTCCTCACCTGCTGCATCAGCTTTTTAAAAGTGACAAGCCGACTGAGTTATGAAAGATGCTGAAACCATAGCCTACTTAAAGGATGGATCTAACACTTGAAAGTAGCTGGCAGGGTGTTGTTTGAAGCTTTTTTTGTCACTTTTTTGTGGAGAGCATTGTCTCTTTACATAAGCTGAAGACACTCCACCGCTTTGTGGCTTTTGACAGAAAAGCTCCCTATACTCAGGAAGTCAGCTGGAATTCAAACACAAACCCATTTTGAGCTTTTCTTCCTAGAATAATAGCTGAAATGAAAACATTATTTTGAACTTAAACTGCCTAATCATGCAGCACCCTCTACAAGACAGATCCATTGTCTGAAGATAAGAATAACTTACTTTGACCAAAGACAATATTTTTCTATATTGCAGAGGTGGCTAACTTGGATAAGGCATATTTTAACTACAAAGCTAGAGAGCACTAAATCTGAACTGAAAAACAGTTTGAGAAGGGCTTTTACTTTTTTTTTTTTTTTAAAAACACAACTGAGTGTGAGCTATTATTTTGAGGTATTTTTTAATCTAAACCTCACACGAATCAAAAAGTATTCATTGTTGCTAATAAATATGGCCAGGGGAGGCCATATCCATGAAGGGACTCTTACTGTGTCTACATTATGAAGTAATATGGAAGAATAAATGTGTATCTGTGACCTGAACAGCTGTCACTGAGTACCTGACATTGATACTGTGCATGCTTCAAATGATTAAAACCAAATTCGGATCAGCCTAGATCTGTGGACAAAATGCCCCGTAGAAGTGGAAGTGCACTAGGTGCATTCCTGGGACTCATCTGCCTTTTTAGTTTCACACAAAGTGCATTGAGGCCATGCACTTGAAGCCTATTTCATGGTTTTGCCCAGAGTATGGTTCATAGGGGTAACTGGGATATTTATTTCTCCCAGTCCTAACTATAATGCTACTGTAGATGCACCAACTACTTAATAAGGTCTGCCAAGTGATCTAGTGTTTCAGCTGTTCCCTAAGCTCTCCTTGGCATATGTTCCACTAGCATATACACATTACCACCATGAATGCTCACTTCTGAAACATGAAGCATTGAAGACGTTCTCAGACAAGATGTAAATACTTGGTGAGGGGGAATTGCACCTACCTGAAGTAAACTTGAATTGAATTTCCTTTAAGAAATAGTGAATAGGGGGAAAATAGCAAGAAATAGCAGCTAAATAGAATGGTAAGGGTTAGAAAGGGACCTTAAAGATCATCTGGTTCAAACTCTTGTGCCATAGGCAGGGACACCTTCCACTAGACCAGCTTGCTCAAAGCCCAGTCTTTCCTTGAACACTTCCAGGACTGGGTCATTCACAAATTCTCTGGGAAACCTGTGCCAGTGTCTCACCAGCCCTCATACTAAAGGATTTCTTAATAATGTCCAATCTAAATCTACCCTGTTTCAGTTTAATGCCATTCTCCCTCGTCCTATTACTTCTTCCTCTTGTAAAAAGTCCCTCTTCAGATTTCTTGTAGGCCCCCTTCAGGTGCTGGAAGGCTGCTATAAGGTGTCCCTTGAGCCCTCTCTTCTCCAGGCTGAACAAGCCCAACCCTCTAAGACTGTCTTCATCAGCAACGTGCTTGTGGCCCTCTTCTGGACTTGCTTGAGCAGGTCCACATCCCTTTTGTGTTGGTGATCCCAGAACTGAATACAGCACTCCAGGTGGGGTCCAGTGACAGCAGAGTAGAGGGGGACAATTACCGCAGGCTGCTAGTCATGTTCCTTTTGATGCAGATCAGCATGCTGGTGGCTTTCTGGGCTGCAGGTGCACACTGCTGGCTCATGCTGAGTTTCTCGTAGACCAACACTCACAAGTCCTTCTCCTCAGGGCTGTTCTCAATCCATTCTCTGCCCAGCTGTAGTTCTGCTTGGGATTGCCCTGACATCTCTAATTCTGACTTCTCTGTCAGGATTGTAAACATAAAATGTAGTATTGCTGCTGGTAGCTTGGCCTTGAAGGTAACCATTGGAATGATTAGCATGTTCTTTCCTGTCTCCCCAGTGGTAGATTGTGCTTCCAGTAAATTTCTGCTTCTGCTTTTCAGCCCCTTCTTTCATGTGCATAAAATTTGGCTAAGTTCCCTTTTCACCTAAATCTCCTCCTTGGACTCTGAAAGCAGCATTTTAGCCCCTCTATTCCTCTGTGTCACAAGCCTTAGAAAGATGAAGAGAATTAGAAGTGGTGAGGCAGAGACACAAGTCCCAGCACTTACTACAGGAAAGTGGGAAATGGGGCTACAGTCCTTTTAGCTGTAACTCCATGCAGATGGACCTTTCCCTTTCCTAATGCTCCATTTTCCCATACGAACCACATACTCCACTGCATATGGCAAAATAAATATATATAAATTTGAATTCTTTTTCAGACATGTTGGTATGTACTTGACAGCAGTGAAGCTGAGGGAAACAATTTGCTAAATGAGGTAGATGGGAATATCATTATATATTTAATATTCAGCCGTGTGCCTGTTAAAGCACAAAATAGCAGCATAAAATAAATTTTGATGACATACAATTAATTTGCCTACCTGAAGGCAGTTAATGCAATAAATAAACTAATTCAGCTCTTATTAGGGCCTTAAAGTGAGTTTTTAGTTCATTTAATTAATACTTAAAAAATAGCCTGCAGATAGGTAAATCACATCACAGAGAAGCAATACAAACTGGTATTTATTAATCTATTTGCTGATGCTTACTTAGCACCTTTAAAATTATTTTGTTAAAATAAAGACATAGTAAATAAAACCATGCCTTGTAGCTGTTCTGATCTATTAGAAACTTTCATTCAGTGGTCCTACCAGAGTACTTCTTTCAATTACATATCTTCCTATTGGAAAATTCTTGGTTCTGCTCTTATACTCTATCACTTTTAGATTTGGTACCAGCCTTGCAAAGTTGAAGAAAACTTTCAAAAGTTTTCAAAAGAACATATTCTGTATGATTATTTATTAAATATTTCTACAGAAATTGGTTTCCAATTGCCTGTTTTTAAAGAGAAGGGATCTGGATTGGCTTTTGCATTGCATTATTTTCCATTAAGGAGAAAAAAAACAACTATTAAAACTTACTTATATTGTCATCTGTTCTTAACATCATTTTCCTGTATTCATACTCAGACCATGTATTACATGTTGCAACTGAATATTTCCTGTCTCTTTCACAGAGATCACAATTTCCTGCAGCATCTTGGTTAGTAAGGCACATTTATGATCCAGAAATTACATTGCCACATGTGATGAAAGCTTACAGGAAGAAACAGCTTGTGCCTGTAATACAAAACCTGCTCTAGATTAAAAAACAGGGAAGTAAATGCAAGTTGAGCATTTCAGCAAGTCTGGTTTTGGGTTTGGCTTTGTTTTTTTTTTTTTTTACTGATGCAGTTTGTCTTCACTGAGTTAGGAGATGAAAAAGTGTGTGCTTGACTCAGCATATGCGTAACAGTATTTTAGAGAGAGGGAGGAAAACTGAAATATATTCTGTGGATTTCCCTCCTTCAGCTTATCCCTGGCTGTCAGAAGCAGTGTGTTGCTTTAAAATTATTTAATAAGGATGATGGTCTGAATTTTTGGGCTACTGTACCTAGGATACAAAGCAACACTGATGTACAGAAAATGAAGTTTGACAGCACGTAATACATTCAGATCACGGTCTAAATAGCTCAATATTATTTTATTTTTAATCTGATATTAATATCTCTTACCAGATACCAACAAACCTATACATGTTTCCATTAGAAACACTCCTGACCACTGAAGCAAGAAACTCTGTGGTCTCATACACTACTTATTCTGAATACGGAGAGCAGAATCAAGCCTTTAACAATTATTTTTTTCTAAGTATACTGTAGAATTAAATAAAGAGTGTTTATTCTTTATGTGATGTGTATATATATGCAAGCATATGTGCATTTATATATCTGTCTCCACAGGAATACAGGGATTGAGATATTTGATGGAAAATATTGTGAATCCAATTCAAGAATGTACTATGTCCCACTTAAGAAAAAATGCACACAAATGTGCACTTGCCCTCTCTTTCTTCTTTAGTAAGCATGTACATTTTGTTGAATGGTGCTTTATCACCCTTCTTTTAATTTAATTCAATTGCCATAGAATTATATGGATCAATTTAAGCATCTATTGAACTTCATTTTCTAATGTTATATGCAGATATCCATTTTAGATACCTTGCACCATAGTTGAGACTGATTCAATGAAGTTTTCTTAGCAAGATATGATGTTTACAGTACAAGCTTAAGGAGCTGCACTGTACCTGTTCTACTGAATAGGACTGCTTTAGGGTGAAGATGCTTTCTTTTTCTTCCCTCCCTCCCACCACCCCCAAGCTTGTTCTCTCTAACCACTGGTCTGTATTTTTGTGTAGTTTTTATAAAGCATGATGAGAGCAGGAAAGTCTGAATCTATGGGATTAAAAAACTCCACTAATCTTTAGTGCTCATGTACTGAAAGAGTTCCTTTTTGGTAGTGTGATGAATGTCCAAGAGACATATCTGCTGAAATGCTACAATTTATGTTTTGTTATTACTTTTTCTTATTGTCTTCAAAGATTTGTGTGAAGTAAAATGTCACTCCAAAAAGGCAGGTGACAAATGGGGGAAGTGGACACTAAGATGCTATCCAACCTATGTTCAGTGTATTCTTGCTCAGCAGAACTATGCCAGCAATCTAGCAGGGACATCCCTGTCACTTTACCCAGGCCCAGGATGGGAGGAGGAGACAGAAAGGCTGGGGTGGTTACACCCTGGCACTCTTCTACAGCTTTTCCAGTGCCCCTGCCTGCCTCAATGCTAGACTCGTATCCAAAAAAGCCATGATAGTGTATTTACAGAGGGACAAAAAAATAATAAAAATAATGGAGCTGATAAATACTGTTCCATAGATATTTTAATGAGAAGTATATTATCTCCAGCAGGGGAAAAAGAAAACAAAAAAAAAAACACAACAAAAAATCAAAAAGAAAGAAACAACCCACAACAAAACCCCTGTATTTTTGACCAATTATATAAAATATATTTATGCAACAAAACAATGGAGTTTCTAGACACATCTATTGGTGCATCTGTGTTCTCAATTCTGGCAGTGGAAAAGCTGCAATCCATTTTAGTGAATGGACTTACACTAATGCACTTTGAAGATTCTAAAACTCGTTCCTTCCCTCAGTCACATAACCTCAGATAAAGATTATCATTCAAATGGCTAGTCAGCCATATTCTGTACAGATGGTACACATGAAAACACTACAACAGCTCACCTGCCTGTAAATGAGCAGCACATAGAAACCTACTAGAACAGATGCCAGGCAGATAGAAAATATGGCAGTAAAATAGTATTATTTAAATAATCATTCTTACTCAAGTCATATCTTTTTAACATCAGCAAGAACATTTTTTTAACAGGAAATTTGCAGGAAGAGACGTAGGAAATTAATTTACCATTCAGGTATTATTTCATATCTCTATTTTTAAATATTTCTTTGAAGGTGTTTATGTTAGAATTGCTAGTCTTCATTTTGATAATCCAGTTTCTAGTCATGTTAATAAAGCCGTGCACTTCCATTCCTCTTTTCCTCATGCCTAGAACAATTACTTATGTTGACACAAATTGGAATATAATTCACCAATAAGTTTAATCAAAAAAACTCAAGATGGGCTCATTTCTTGATTATACATAGTGTATCATGTTGGGTATGTAAATAGAAAATACTTGTTATACTTAAAGAAACAGAGACAATATCAGCATGAAAACATAACTGTAATATTAGTACAAACATCTATCTTTAGTGGCAAGCATTTATTTGCTTGCTAATTTTATCTGCTTGAATTTCTGTTAAGAAATTAGACACAAGACTACATGGTATATATAACCTTTAAAAAATACATTTTTTTTTTTTATATAGTGAAGATGCTAAGCAAATTTCTTAAACCACATTTTTTGGATCAAAAAAGTTTGAACTCCACATCAATTTTCTGTAACTAAACCTGAACTTTTAAACCTCTCTTTCAGGTACAGTTATCATGGAAGTATGAAATACATGAATTATGATTTTTCATTCATTTTTCCTGTTTTCCAGAGGAAATATAGAAATAGTTGAACACTTCAATCTCATCAACACTGTCAATAAATAAGGAGGGAGAAAATACATGTTTTCTATATATGTGAATTCTTGGTGGTGACTTTTGAACTCTCCTCACAAGTCTGCAAAGCTGTAAACATCATTTTGTACTGGAAAGGTTATCTAGTTTTCTATTCCAACAGATTTTGTTACATGGAAGATAAAAGCATAACCACTTCAGTAAACAAAAAAAAGATTTTACTGTGTTCATTTATTCTACTTATCACACATGATTGGATCCAACTCTGTCTTGAGTTTTAAATGAGTTCACTTCCAATATAAGCAATAGAAGTTTGATGTGGATCAAAGAGAAAAAATTGGACAAAGGCTCCTTGTGCAAATAATGATATGGCAAATGCAAGAAGAACCACACTGAATCTGTAGGGCCATTTAAGCTGTAATGAAAATAATTATAAAGAACATCTTGAAGTATTTCATTATATTTTGTACTAAATAGACATATTGGACACTCTTTTATCATGAAGAATAGGACTTCAAAGAGATAATTTGCTTTCCTTTTTCTTCTTCTGACTGTTGGACAACTACTCCTAATGACTAAGCTTCTATTAGCAACAGGGGAAATTCAGCATGTCAAGTTAGTGTGGTTTGGATAACAGTTCCATATTCTGAAATACAGCAATCCTTTAAATACAAATAACCACAAATAGGTGGCTCAAATGTTTACATTGCTAGAGATGCTTTAGTGGAGAAAATTATTTGTGAGATGTAGAAGATATGCTCAGAATGAATTCAAACCCTTATGCATCTTTTGAGATATATAGATATATGTGCGTGTGTGGAAGATATCATGACTTAATTCATTGAGCAGCAGTTGTGTGGTATACAATGTTTTCTAAACCATTTAAAGCATTTAGGTTTAAAGATGTGATGCAAAGTTGAGACCAAAGGCCACAGTACAGTTTTTAATATTAGTTTATGTACAAAGATAGTATGAAAGATGTGCAATTCATTATGTGAAATATACCTGAAATATACCTATATACCTAAATGCCAGTTTACAGAAACATCAATTCAAAAATGTAATCAAAGAGATGCATTTATTTTTCCTAATCTAAAAGAATTTAAATCAAATTTTAAGAAGGGACGTATACATGCATGGTGAGAGGGGAGAGTTGCCTACCTGAAGAATTTAGATGACTGAAAAAAATGAAATTTCTATTTGAAGCATTCTGAAACATGTTTTTCTGCATTTCTCATGCTGTTTCTCAGCTAAGACAGAATTTAAAGAAAAACATCAATAAAACTTATTTTGTAGTGATACCATAGATATGCTAACAATTCTACCAGCAGACCAATTAAAAATGTGATTTGCTATAAAGAATCCTTAAAAAAAAATGTTTTAGACAAGTTTTTTTTTTAAATTTGAATTTGTCATTTATCTGCCAAGATAACGCCCACAGCATATAGAACTCTTTGTTTTAGCATCAAGGCTTATGACAGTACTTCACTAGGCGCTTGCAGTCTAAAGGTGAGGACTTTTAAACCTGTATCCCACATGTACAGGGTCTTAAAAGTTCAGTAATCATTCTGACAGATTACTAGATAGCAGTAATATCACCATCAAAATGACACTCGCCATCAAGAATAGCAGTCCCTGTGATAATTGCTATATATACTCATAAAAACCTCCTATTTAAATAGAAACCAGCGGTCAAAACATCCTGAAATTGAACACTGCAAAAAATAAGTTTTAGAAGTAAATTAAAAATACACTGTAATTCTGTCTTACTTTCCCACACCTTTCACTTTCACCACAGGACTACTAGTACAGACAAGCAGTCATCATCAAAAAATAAAGTGGTCTTGAGAAACCTCGTTTCCTTCTTTATTCATGTAACCTTTTTGTTACATTTGACTGATGGAGTAAGACACATTCACATCAACAAATGTAGAACATTTGGTCAAAAGAATATACTTGATTATGCTTGCTTGCTTGTCATGCAAACAAATCAAATAAAAGCATCTCAGGAATACTCTTGGATAAAAAAGATACATGTGAGAATTAACAATATCTTCTTTCCCTGACTCCCATTTGTTGCTATGGAAATGGTTTTTTTGAATGTACACTTTTGCTGCTTGACCTTAAAGACAGGGGCACATGAAAAAATTATCAGAGTTTCTTTGGTGTTTATATTACCTGTAATAAATTACCTCCACATTTTGAAAGATGAAAAGCAATACATTAAAATACTAAAGGCTCAAACCATATGTTATGCATGTGTAATAACCCACACATATCCAAATGATGGCCAGGATTACAAAGACACTACTTCAGGTACTTTAATCCATACTAATAATACAAAGTAGCTGTAAAATTGATTTTTTCAAGCCAATGAGGTAAAATGAACCTCGAGCATATCTAAAACTGTCTTACTGAAGGAATGCAAATGGAGAAAGAGATACTGTCATTATTTTTTTAGAAATAGAAATGTTATTTATTAATATTCTACTGATGTAAAAGGCACAGATTGGAACAGACATCCCATTGGTTGGTCACATTCTTAGGGGAAGCTGAGAAGAATATACTAATTGCTACTTTTTAAATGAAGGATATCAAGAAGTAAGCATTACACATATTCTACCTGCGGTTAAAGAAACCGATTCAGTAGATATCTCAGAGAGCCATTTTATAAGTTCAGCAAACTGAACTGACAACACTTGCAGCAATGTTGTATCATCACATACACTAGCTGGGTATTTAATCCATTAAGTGTCAATTTCAAAACAATTTGTCGTGGTTTAAACCCAGTCAGGTAACTCGTTCACTCACTCCCCCCTTCTTTCCCTCCCCCTACTCCGTGAGGGACAGAGAGGAGAATCGAAAAGAATGCAACTCCCACAGGTTGAGATAAGAACAGTTTAGTAACTAAGGTATAACACAAATCACTACTGCTACCGCCAATAATAATAATGATAAAGGAAATAACAAGGGAAGAGAATACAACACCTCACCACCAGCCAACTGATAACTCCCCCCCCCACCCCAGCCTGACCAAGCACCGACCGATACCTCCTCCAGCCCTGCAGTCTCCCAGCCCTTCCGGCTAACTCCCAGTTACATCCTGGGCATGACGTGCTGTGGTATGGAATACCTCTTTGGCTAGCTTGCGTCAGGTGTCCTGTCTCTGCTTCCTCCCAGCTTCCCCTCCTCCCTGGCAGAGCATGAGGCTCACAAAGTCCTTGGCCAAACCAAAACATCATTGTTATCAGCCCTGTTCCTGAGCTGAAAGTCAAAACACTGCACTGCACCAGCTACCAAGAAGGGAAAAAATGACTGCTACTGCTGAACCCAGGACACAATTTTAAAGGAAAAAGGGGTAAGATTTCTTATTACTTCTTCCCTTCCATCTACCTTCCTCTCATATCCCTCTTTTTAAATGCAGCACTTGTGAAGAGCAAACTGAAAGAAACCAGCAAAGAAAACACACACACACACACAGATACAAAAAAAAGAAAAAAAAAGAAAGGAAAGGGATATGAAGACAGAAAAGTGTTAGACATCAAATACTGGAACTTTATAAGAAGACATACATTTTAGAAGAGTAATAAGGTTAAAAGGGAGAATAAAACAGATGGAAAAAAACTGTAGCAAGCTTATTTTTAATGGAAACCCAAGTTTTCAACTAAATAAAATTTTCAGCAAAAAATCGACTTTCTGATGAAAGTTTAGCTTTCCCAGTGTGAAGTCAACTCTTTTCAATTGAAAATATTCCCAGGATACCATATGGTTGTAATATATTTTCTCACAGTCCATTAAACAGTGTATGTGATGACTGTCTTAAGAAACCCTTCCACCTATCAATGGAAGAGATGCTGCTGCTTCATTGTGATTTCAATAAATACCTCAGCCCAAAGAAGAAAAATGGAATTATATCTGCTTGAAGTTTCCTCCAAGACATCAAAGCAGCACCTCCAAATCATAACATTTGATTTTTTATGCTGCAGTTTTACTGAAAAAGATCTTAGCTTTGATAAAAGAAAATTTCACTAAAAAAAAATATGCATTTTGTCAGATTATCAAGAAATTATGCTCTTTCTGTGTTCATTATAAACAATAAGAGATCATTATCCTTCAGTATTTTTGCACATGGTTTCAAATGGAAAAGAAGTAGAACTGAAAAGGAGTACATGTTCTGTGCATAGAGCTAGGGTTGAATTAGGAACATCAGGACAAGATTTTTCTGTCTGCCTTTAGTACATGGGAAAGTCAGGTTTAAAAGTGCTTATCTTGATAACAGCTTCAGGAAAATGCATGATTAATATTTCATATTGATGAATTTTATCAAGTTCTTGCAGGTTTAACATTGTATTGCCATGTCAGCATTCTGTTTGGTTTTCTACAACTACTCAAGTATGTCGTATAATATTGTCAAACATGTCTATATTATCAATTTAAACAAAAAAAATAACTAACACAATTTAAATGGAGCTACAACGTGCTTCATTAGAATCATAGAATCATAGAATTGTTAGGGTTGGAAAGAACCTTAAGAACATCGAATTCCAACCCCCCTGCCGTGGGCAGGGACACCTTATGCTAAATCATATCACCCAAGGCCTTGTCCAACCTGGTCTTGAACACCGCCAGGGACGGAGCATTCACAACCTCCCTGGGCAACCCATTCCAGTGCCTCACCCTAACAGGAAATAATTTCCTTCTTATATCCAATCTAAACGTCCCCTGTTTAAATTTTAACCCCTTACCCCTTGTCCTGTCACTACAGTCCCTAATGAAGAGTCCCTCTCCAGCATCCCTATAGGCCCCCTTCAGATACTGGAAGGCTGCTATGAGGTCTCCACGCAGCCTTCTCTTCTCCAGGATGAACAGCCCCAGCTTCCTCAGCCTGTCTTCATACGGGAGGTGCTCCAGTCCCCTGATCATTCTCGTGGACCTCCTCTGGACTTGTTCCAACAGTTCCATGTCCTTTTGATGTTGAGGACACCAGAACTGCACACAATACTCCAAGTGAGGTCTCACAAGAGCAGAGTAGATGGGCAGGATCACCTCCTTTGACCTGCTGGTCATGCTCCTTCTGATGCAGCCCAGGATACGGTTGGCTTTCTGGGCTGCAAGCACATGCTACAGCCAGCTCATCTTCATTTTCTCATCAACCAACACCCCCAAGTCCTTCTCCGCAGGGCTGCTCTGAATCTCTTCTCTGGCCAGCCTCTAGATGTGCCGGGGATTGTTCCGACCCAGGTGTAGGACCTTGCACTTGGCATGGTTAAACTTCATGATGCTGGCATCAGCCCACCTCACAAGCGTGTCAAGGTCCCTCTGGATGGTATTCCTTCCCTCCAGGATATCAACCGAACCACACAGCTTGGTGTCATCAGCAAACTCGCTGAGGGCGCACTCAATCCCACTGTCCATGTCAGTGACAAAGATGTTAAACAAGACCGGTCCCAACCCCGATCCCTGAGGGACACCACTCGTTACTGGTCTCCAGCTGGACATTGAGCCATTGACCACAACTCTTTGTGTGCGGCCATCTAGCCAGTTCTTTATCCACTGAGTGGTCCATCCATCAAATTGATGTCGCTCCAATTTAGAGACAAGGATGTCGTGTGGGACAGTGTCAAATGCTTTACGCAAGTCCAGGTAGATGACATCAACTGCTCTACCCCTGTCCATCAGTTCTGTAGCCCCATCATAGAAGGCCACCAAATTGGTCAGGCAGGATTTCCCCTTAGTGAAGCCATGCTGGCTGCCACCAAGCACCTTGTGGATTTTCATGTGCCTTAGCATGCCTTCCAGGAGAATCTGCTCCAAGATTTTGCCAGGCACAGAGGTGAGACTGACTGCTCTGTAATTCCTCGGGTCATCCATTTTCCCCTTCTTGAAAATGGGGGTTATATTTCCCTTTTTCAAGTCATCGGGAACTTCACCTGACTGCCATGATTTTTCAAATATGATGGCCAGTGGCTTCGCAACTTCATTTGCCAGCTCCTTCAGGACCCGTGGATGTATCCCATCAGGACCCACGGACTTCAGATTTTTAAGATGGTCTCGAACCAGGTCCTCTCCTACAGTGGGTGCAAGGTCTTCATTCTCACAGCAGCCCCTGCATCCGCCTTCCAAGACTTGGGTGGTGTGGTCAGAGCCTTTGCCAGTGAAGACCGAGGCAAAGAAGTCATTCAGAACCTCAGCCTTCTCCAAATTCTGTGTAGCCAGCTCTCCCGAGAGCTTCCTGAGTTAGCCTACATTCTCCCTAGTCTGTTTTTTGTTTGCTATGTACTTGTAGAATCCCTTCCTGTTATCTTTAATACCTCTAGCTAAGTTTAATTCATTGGATCAAACTATATGGTCTTGTACTAGCTTTGGCTGGGATAGAGTTTATTTTCTTCATAGAAGCTATAAGGCTGTGTTTTGGATTTGTGCTGAAAATAGTGCTGATAACATAGAGATGCTTTTGTTACTGTTGAGCAGTGCTTACTCGGAGACAAGGCATTTTTTGCCTCTCCCCCCACCCCAACATGGAGTAGGCTGGGGGTGCACAAGAAGCTGGGAGGGGATATGGCCAAGACAGATGACCCCAACTTCCCAGATGGATATCCCATACTATGTGACCACATGTTCAGCATATAAAGCTGGGGGAAGAAGAAGGAAGAGGAATCATTCAGAGTTACAGGGCTTTCTTCCCAAGTAGCCATTATGTGGCATATAGCCCTGTTTTCCTGGGAGTGGCTGAAAACCTGCATGCCTGTGGGAAGTGGTGAATGAACTTCTTGTTTTGCTTTGCTTGTGTATGTCACTTTTGCTTTACTTATTAAACTATCTTTATCTCCATCCACAAGTTTTCTCTTTTAACCTTCCAGTGTTCTTCCCCATCCCATAAGGGGGTAGTGAGTGAGCAGCTGTGTGGTGCTTAGTTTCTGGCTGGGGTTAAACCATGACACGCCTTTGGAGGAAAAAAAAGGTAAAAAAAAAAAAAAAAAAAAAGATTATCCTTTGACTGCTAGTACTTTTTACCTAATTGCTTTCTGAAAAGGAAAAATATATTATTAGTTTCTGTGGTTTTATTGCTTTTCTGCTGGCACTCCCCTGCGTACCATTTATTATCACTTCAACGTAATAGCCTATCATTAACTGTAGACATGATCAGCTTCTGGTTTGCAGTTAAACAGTCTCAAAAAATGCAAAATGAACCAATTTACCATAATATTTTAGACTGAAGCAACTTTCCTGGTGACCTAGTCTTTTATTTTATGGTGCTGTTACTCGACACAATCAAACCTCTGTGTTACAGCACCTGAGCTCAAAGACAGACTGCTGAATTCACACAGATTTCAGAAAGTTGTTTTGGCTGATTAATCTTCTATGCACATTAGTAGCAATTACACAATTGACTCTGTACTCTTCTCCTTTCCCTTCCCTCTTCTCTTCCCTTCCCTTCTCTTTTTCTCTTTTCCCTTCTTCTCCCCTCTTCTTCTTTCTCCTCCTCTCCTCTCCTCTCCTCTCCTCTCCTCTCCTCTCCTCTCCTCTCCTCTCCTCTCCTCTCCTCTCCTCTCCTCTCCTCTCCTCTCCTCTCCTCTCCTCTCCTCTCCTCTCCTCTCCTTCTCCTCCCCTCTCCTCTGTAATCAGACTTTGCTGTGTAATTTTTCCAGATTCCAGAGAGCTTATATAAGGGAGAGAGTGCTGCAAAAACTGACGTTTTGTTGAAGTAGGATTGATTGATGGTGCTCCCAGTTGAAATCAGCTCATAAATAAATCAGTACTTATGAGAAACTACATCTGTCAATAGGGAAAGATTTTCTTATTTTCCTGGAGGTATGCAAGGGAAGAACAGAAATAGTTTGATTATTTTTTTACCAGTTGTTAAAATAAACTGATTTCACAAACTCAGCACTTTTATTTCAACCCAAAAGAAGATCATTGTTTCTGTGACTCCTCCCGAGTACTTAGGTCCAGATTTTAAGTATAATAAAGGTCTTCTTCAAAGAGATTGTTAGTCACAGTCAAATTTCAAAATTATGAAGATATTAGCAGTTTCAAACCACCAGTTCCATAGCTGAATAAATGACCTCTCTGGAGGGAATGGGACAGGCTGGCTCTGACAGCCCAAAGATCCCTCACAGCTCTGAGCCTCTAGGGAACAGCCAGCCCTCACAGCACCCTGAAACTGAATCAGAGAACTGTTGTTAATATTTTCAGTATTTTTTTCACTAGTAATATTAAAAAAAAAAAACAAACAAAAACCACAAAACCAAAAAAACAAAAAAAAAATCAGCATTGTTTTCCAGTGTAACTTATCAGTAGTCTAACATCACTTGCTTGCTCTTTCAAGGAAACTTGACAGTGGTCACAGAAACTGGGCACTAAATTCTTGGCATCTTTTTGAGCAGTCAAACATAATAGCAAAGAGGTTACATTTCAAAGATGTTTAAGAGGAATTATCTTAGCAGCTACTACTGGCATTATCTGAGAGATGCATGCCTTAACACCTGTCCTGGGTTTTGAACATTTGTCCTTATTAACATTTAGGTTATGTTTTATGCTAAGAGCTCCCACAGTAAATGCACACATAAAATTTCTGTCAGAAGGATATACTCTATATGCTTCACCAGCTATAACTGAGTATGTGGCATGTATATTAGGAAACAGGAAATGTTTTGTAAATTTGCAACAGTACTGGCAGATTGTGTAACTGTGGATCCTGACTGACCTGTTATATTTTCTTTAAGGACTGGATCTTCAAATTCCTGATAATATTACCTTTCTTTTTTCTCGTCTGGTTTTCAAAATCCCAAGTCAGCAACAGCTCAGTCCACAGAAGTGTATTTGCAGTCTGAAAAAACACCACCAACAAGGAGGGTAGTATTTTCCTGGCTAAGAAATACTATTATAGCAGCAATTTTTCCTCTTAATTTTTGCTGTATGAGAACTAAGATATCAATAATTCATTCTGCTTTTTTCTAAAACATAAGACCCTTTCTGAACCTCAGTCATCGCAGTGGCCAGGTTTAGAAAAATATGTCTAACCCTACAGAACTGACTCTGTAACAGCATGGAGTTGCCAGAGACCACAACTATAAGTGGGTATTATTCTGTTCTATCACTAGAAATCAAATTATTTAAAACTTTTTAAAAGCAATTTATACCATATTAATCAGCTAAAAGACACATACAAGGGAAGCATGATAAAATATTTTAGCTTAGTACTGGTGACATAAACCAGTGTGCTTCAGAAGTACTTATGACTCTTTTCTAAAGCAAGAAATTACCCAAAATTCAGGGCCCCACAGGTTGCTTTTTTGAAAAGAAAATGAAAGAATCTGGTATCTCTGATATAAACCCCATTTAAAAAAAAAATAAAATCTGAAATCCTCTGGAACCTAGCAAGAGGAAACTGTATCTTTTCTAACAAGTCCAAGCTCTTTTCAACTTGCACTTAACAGGCTTTTCATGTCTAGCTTTTTTCCTTCCTCAATCATGCACCTGGCAATTCAGACATTTCCCTGATACATTCCAATATGCTTTGTCTTTCCATACCATGGAACAGCTACATAAATACTGGCCAACAAAAGTTTTGTTTTGTTTTGTTTTTTTTCCTTTTGATTCACTGTTAGGTTATGACCTGCAATTATCTTTGGATCAGAATCATCAGGCTTTATTAATTTCTTACAACTGTCATAAACAAAAACAATAATCCCACTCAGTCTATAAGCAATTCCGTTAAATCAAGAACATTCTCACATGCCACTAAGAACAAAAACTGCAATAAAGAGAGTTTTGTTGGTATACTATTGTTTTTGCAGACTAAATTTATGCAAAATATTATCATGAAAGAAAGACTGAAATACATAAGCACTGAATTTCATAGTCATCTTCCCTCAAAATGCACCTATGCCTCACCAAAACAGTTTGCTTTTCTCTTGGCTGGTTGCACACACATTGTGCATGTGTAATCACTTGACATAATAGAGAGCCTGACACAGCATTGGATTTACCAGCATTCAATAGAGTAGTCAATAAGAATACAGGAAAGAATGTTTTACCTGACTTGCTGTATTTGTGGAGTCCTATAAGGAGATTGTGCAAAGGAAGAGAAAAGCCATAGATCAATACAGAAGTAAAGACAGGACTGACTAATAAGAGGTTAATTCAGTAGAAACAAAGGCAAGCTCTGTACAAGAGGAAAGCAAAACCACGTTGATTTTATCATCACAGTTACTTTGTGTCTTATCATCTTGATGACTCAGACACTAAGGTATTTATCCTCATAAAACCCCAGGGACAGGTAGACAATTCTTTGAAAGCTATACCTCAAATAGCTATAGGTATAATGTAGCAAGTCTATGGCAAAAGCAGAGCAGAACTGATGTCTTAGTGCAATACCTTAAACATATCCTTCTCATCACATAAAAGTAACAAGCATTTTGCATTCATATAGAGACTGAATTGCTTAAACTATACACTCTATCTTGACACCTATATTATATAAATACTAAGTAGAAATTTCCATTTTCTTTCCAAATCTTTCATTCTTACTGACAATAATTTTAATAATTTTTTTTATTTCTGGTCTTCATTAAAAGACTACCCCTACCCACCCCTGTCTACTTCCATATACACATTAAAATAATGGAACTGATTATTTGTTTCATAACTGATGGACAGGATATTAAACTCATCTGTGTTCCTTTAGAAAGTACATAAGCAACCATATAAACACGTGAAATATTTCCGAATTCTGGAAAACGTTGGGGTTTTCCTCTCTGCTTTTAGAGTCATCTATTAAACTTACTATATAAAAACCTTTATGCAGGATTTTTAAAAAAAAATAAATATTTTAAGTGAAAATTCAGAAGTGCTGTTCTAGTTTTGAGAAAATAAGGAACTGCAAATTTTCATGAGTACCAACTTCACTATCAGACGTTATTGGAAAACTTAGCATTTGGATAGCTTTGCAATGTGAAATAGTTTCTTCCTTGTGAAATTCTTCAGCATTGACAGACTTGCAGCCTATTAACAGCATCCCGCAGCTCAGCCACCTGCTGCAGGAGGACCTCCACCAGGGAGCACCGAGTGCAGCCCTGCCCATTGCTCACCTTTCCCTCACCAGACCAGTGCAGGCACTCTCTACACTCCGAGCTCCGCTCTGCAGCCTCCCCTCTCATCGGCTCTGTCTGGGTGCCTACGCTGGCCACTGCCGGGGCAGCCAGAGCAGGGCTCCCAGACCGAGCCCTGATCATATGGCGAACACGCACCACTCCGCTTGCCTGCCCGCGCAGGCTGCCTCATTGCGTTTCCCGGGGCAGGTTTTTTCCCAGTCAGGGCTTGTGCTGCCCCTCCTGGTTCCGCCCCGTGTGAGTCAGCTGCTCGCTCTCGTCAGCTGAGCTGCCGGCTCCTGAGCAAGTCATGTCGAGGACTTGAGGCCCCCTCGGTGGCTCTTGCTGCTCTGAGTTGAGGCTCCCGGACTCTGAGCTTCCCCGCGCTCAGGTGTTGAAGGCGTCCTCTCTCGAACTACTCACCTCAGCAATTAAAATTATGGTGAGGCACTGGAATGGGTTGCCCAAGGAAGTTGTCAATCCTCCATCCCTGGCGGTGTTCAAGGCCATGTTGGACATAGCCTTGCATAATATGGTTTAGTGAGAGGTGTCCCTGCCCATGGCAGGGGGCTTGGAACTAGATGATCTTAAGGTCCTTTCCAACCCTAACTATTTTATGACTTATCACAATGCTTGCTTCACAGTTGCTGGAGGTGAATCAGTTAATCAATGGTGTCCAAATTGTGAATGTTCTCATTCTTCTGCTAGTTGTCAAGTTTAATGTACTCTTATTCCTATGGAGTTAAGCACTGTGGAGATAGAATACACCTGCTGTTTCCAGCAGCAGCTTATTTTACAGGACCAGGACCTGGTACAGAGATGGCTATTCACTAGCAAACTTGTGAACTCTTTTCTGAATCTTAGCAATCACCACCTAATTATAGAAGTATTGTAAAAAAAACCCTGCATTCATGCACACCAGTGCACTCTGTAAGGACTACACTAATGATTCAATTGGTAGAGAGCATGTTCGCAAAACATCTATGTCATGTGTAATGACAATGGCGAAAAAACAAGAAAGGCAGCAGGTATATCAAGCAAGATACTTGTTAACCTAAACTTTTTAGATTAAAATACTATTAGATAAAAAGAAGACAGTGCTATAACCTATCTCTTTACTACATTCTTCCACCTGAAACAGCTGAAAATAACTATAAGGGATGTTTGTTCTATAAGGAAAAAAAAAAAAGAAAAAAAAAAAGAAAAATAACAGAACAATATTTAATACACTATTAGCAAATCAAATCCCCCAACAGTGTCTTACACTCATTACATCTTTGCTTGGAACGAACATGAAACTGAAGAAATGAAAGATCTCATCATCAGAAAATAAAGCACCATCTGAAAACACCTGAGTTCTCCAATTTATATTTTTATTTATGGTCATGTATGGACCTAATAAACTTTGGACACTTTCATATCCTTTCAACATTAGCAGAAGCACTTCTGTCACTTGATATATCAGTTTGAACTCACAACTGTCTCAAAGCATGTTGTGTGAATTCAGTCCATCTTTAAAAATGTTTTCTAAGGCATGTCATGCTGAAATGTTTGCTTTGCCCACCATATGAACTTTTCACTCTAAGAGTTTAACAGATTAAAAAGTACATGGTTTTATTATCCCCATGACGAAACAATGCTTCCCCTTTGAGGTAAAACATGTAATCCTATTCTCAAATAAGAAATAGAAAACAATCCTAATCAACAAAACATCTCAAAACATGCTCTCTTCTGCTTACTGTCAAGGTGTTGGAGGGTCTCACCAGCTGGGTGATGGCAGGGCTGAGCAGCCAGGTCCCATCCACCGCCAGCCAGGAGCAGGGCAGATGGGGGGGATCGAGGCAGCCCCAGCCCTCCTTGGAGACGTGGTCCCACAGGGTCAGGCTCAGCAGGGCCCATGGCTCGCCAGGACAGGGTTGTGGGGAGCTGGAGAGTGGCCCTTCTGCAGCATTGGTTGGGCAGGGGCTGATGACTCTGGAGGCTGCAATGGGGTCCTGGGACATGGGCAGGGCCATAAGAAGAATTGAAAGGATACATTTGTTTCTTATCATATAACTCTATTGTTTAAGAAAGACACAGCATTGGCCCTTAAGCACTCCTTGGCTAAGTGTTTTTTGATTCTCCAGTTTCCAGAAACAAAGCAACACAAGCAAATATGAGAGGTTGCTATTAAATTAAATATATAAGTTTCAGGTAGGAGCAATGAGGCAGGTGGAGAAATTGACTCACTGAGAGTCCCTGACTCAGTTTTCTCAGGACCTCAGACTTCATAATTTCTCTCTGAATTTCTCAAACCCATTTTTGTCCTAAACTCAATTTAGCTTTCCATTTTGTACCAAATAACTTTTAAAATCTTCAGTCTCCCCAGTAGTTCGGTACATACTCCCAGCACATAACAATGTAGCCTATTAGGGAATGGAATTTTTTTCTGTTTATAAGTAGCAGAGCCAGATTTCCAAGGAGCTTCACTCATGCCCCCTATCTAGAAAAGGCCAGATGCTCACAGTAGGTGCAGGGTTGTTATCTTGTTTCAAAGACCAAACCTGCGTACAGACTTCCTTGGACTTTTGTGACAGGATTTTGCGATAGAACATACAAATCCCCAAAGTGAATAGTATTTTTTGTTTGCATAACTATTAAGCAGTTTGCTTGCAATTTTTATTCTTTGCTTGTCATTTCCATACCTCACCTGGAGAACTTTATCTTTAAAATGCAAAGTTGCAAATATATAGCTGTATCAATGGGATTTGCTTCAGGAATTATGCTGGGATAACATAAAAGTTCTCCCATCTTTTTAAAGACTTTTGATTTGGGTTTTTCATTTTTCTGTTTGGTTGGTTGGTTGGTTTTCTTTTTAAAACAACTGTGCTTAAATGTATATAGAAAAGAGATATACTCAAAGGTTTCTGCCTACACTGTTGTCCTGGGTTCAGCAGTAGCAGTCATTTTTCTCCTTTTGGTAGCTGGTGCAGCGCTGTGTTTTGACTTTCGGCTTGGGAACAGAGCTGATAACAATGATGTTTTGGTTTGACCAAGGACTTTCTGAGTCTTGTGACCTGCCAGGGAGGAGGGGAAGCTGGGAGGAAGCAGAGACAGGACACCTGACCCAAACTGACCAAAGAGGTATTCCATACCACAGCATGTCATGCCCAGGATGTAACTGGGAGTTACCCGGAAGGGATGGGACTGCAGGGTTGGAGGAGGTATCAGTCAGTGGTTGGCTGGTGCTGAGGTGTTGTATTCTCTTCCCTTGTTATTTCCTTTATCATTATTATTATTGGTGGTAGCAGTAGTGATTTGTGTTATACCTTAGTTACTAAACTGTTCTTATCTCAACCCGTGGGAGTTGCATTCTTTTCGATTCTCCTCTCTGTCCCTCTGGGAGTAGGGGGACGGCAAGAAGGGGGGGAAGTGAGTGAACAAGTTGCCTGACTGGGTTTAAACCAACACAATTGTAAAATAAATTTTATTCCTTGATTAACCTTTCTCTTTGTTTATTATATGATACAAAACAATAAATCTTTTAAAATAAGGATTTAATCGTCACTCGTCAGGAATTATTTGTTTAATTTCTACTCTACCATTAAATTAAACAGTAGAATCTTAAATGCAGTTATTTACATCTTAAGCCTAAAGGAACTTATGAACCTAAACCCTGAATAAGAACAAGCATTTTATGACAAGGCAAGCAGAATCTTTTTTAGTTAGCAAGAGTTGGAATATTTTACTCAACAAATCATTAATTCAGTAATAAAATATCAATTTGATAGAGGTACTCGACCAAATCTGTATCCCTGTGTTTTAAGTTAAAGTATGCAATGATTTAGATAAGGAAGCAGATTACTAGGAAAATTGATACCATTTGATATATGAATTCAGTTTTCTGCAAAGACAGCACTGGTTAGCATGTGTTTGCATCTATTTATTGTCTTAATGTTAGTGTAATATTTTTAGGTTTTTGCTTACCAATTTGTCACATGTAATATCTGAAAAATTCTTTAATTATTTGAAATTTTTCCTTTGCAAGTACTCTCTTCTGATCCTGAGTATCAAGTTAATTAAATAAGACCACATCATCTTCAAACTGCAGTTTAGACAAAGCACTTCTCTAATTTATTAACAAAGTACCACTCCTGCATGCTAAACAAGTTAATGTCCCCAGTTCTATTTTCTGCCTCCTGAGTCCTTCATTCTCCTTGTCCTGGGTTCAGCAGTAGCAGTCATGTTTTTCCTTTGTGGTAGCTGGTGCAGTGCTGTGTTTTGACTTCCAGCCTGGGAACAGTGTTGGTGAAGCCGATGTTTTTGGTTGTCGCTAAGTGATGTTTACCCTGACCAAGGACTTTGTGAGGCTCATGCTCTGCCAGGGAGGAGGGGAAGCCGTGAGGAAGCAGAGATGGGGCGCCTGACCCGGGCTAGCCGGGGAGGTATTCCATACCACAGCACGTCATGCCCAGGGTGGGGGGTAACTGGGAGTTACCCGGAAGGACACGGGCTTCCAGGTGGGACTCGTTTCTTGGCCAGTGGTATCGTATTCTCTTCCCCTGTTATTTTCCCTTATCATTGTTGTAGTTGATAGTAGCGGTGGTGATTTGTGTTGTACATTGGTTGCTGGACTGTTCTTGTCTCAACCTGTGGGAGTTGCACCCTTTCGATCCTCCTCCCCGTTCCTCCGGGAGCGGGGAAGGGGAGAGCCCTGGGGGGGGGGGGGAACGGCCCTCGATTGTTGTCAGCTCAGCACCACTCACTGGGAGTGAGTGAACAAGTTACCTGACTGGGTTTAAACCACGACACTCCTTTAAAAAAATAGCATCTATCCAGCAACTGGGAGAAAATCAGTACAATGTGAACTACTACTATAGCTGGGAGCCTACAAGAATTACTCTTCATTAGAACTAGAGGAAAAGGTCTGAAGAGAGAAACATATATTCTTCTTTTACTTCAATGTCCTATATTTTAACTCAGATTTATTTAATATAGTTATGTTTTCAGTATTTTTGATTTTTGCTGGACATTTTTGTTGCTGTTGCTTGTTTTTATTTTTACTGTTACTCAGTAGCAGTACATTCCTATTCAGTGCACTGGAACTAAAAATTGAGCAGGAGACAGAAACTGTACTTGAGTGTAAGAATTTCTCTGCTCCAAAATTTGTCTTCATTCCAAACTGTAACGAAACCTGAACATTTCAATATTCATCGTGATATTTTTTTCTGTTACAAAGAAAATTTGATTTAGATAATCAACACTTTCATTTCCAGAAAAATAAAAAAAAAAAAAGAAAAAACTCCATATTCTAAAATCAATTATGTAACTGAAAAATAAGAACACTCTTTACCCAGCAAGTTTCAAGGGAGCTTAATTTCAAAAAATCAAAGACCAAGTCAGGTGACATTTTAGGTCTATTTTTTAAATGTAGGCAGGTCTCCTATGACTATTGTTAATCTAGATTTTCCAAGACCTGGGTAGTTACATAAAATTCAATGTTGCAATAATTCTTCTGGTTTAGTGCAAACTTGGGAACAACATGCTTTATCACCAAAGTGCAAAGTGCTTCTCAACTCTGGAGACCAGTGATGAGTGGGATCAGTATTGGGACCGGTGCTGTTAAAATTAGCAAGTTTGCTGATGAAATCAAGTTATGTGGTGTGGCCAACACACTGGAGGAAAGGAATGCCATAAAGAGGGATACTGACAGTCTTGACAGGTGGCCTGTGAGAACTTCTTGAAGTTCAACAAGGCCCAGTGTGAGGTCCTGCACCTGGGTCAGGACAATCCCAAGCAGAAATGCAGACTGGGAAGTGAGTGGGTTGGGAACAGCCCTGAGGAGAAAGACTTGGGAATGTTGGTTGACAAGAAGCTCAACATGAGCTGGCAGTGTATGCTTGTAAGTCAAGGGAGGTGATTCTCCCCCTCTACTACCCTCTGGTGAGACCCCATCTGGAATACCCCATTCAGCTCTGGGATCCCCAGCACAAGAGAGGTGTGTCCTGTTAAGGTGAGTTCAGAGGAGGGCCATGAAGATGATCAGAGGGCTAGAGGACTTCTATGAAGACAGGCTGAGAGAGTTGGGCTTGTTCAGCTTGGAGAAGAGGAGGCTCTGGGAGAACTAAGAGCAGCTTCCAGTGCCTAAAGGGTACAAGAAAGTTGAAGATGAACTTTTTACAAGGGCATGTAAAGATAAGACAAGGAGGATTTAAAATTTAAAGAAGGCAGATTTAGATTGGGTATTAGGAAGAAATTCATTCCTGTGAGGGTGGTGAGATGCTGGAAGAGGTTGCCCACAGAAACTGTGGATGCTCCATCCTTGAAAGTGTTCAAGGCCAGACTTCAGGCTTTGAGCAACCTGGCCTAGTGGAAGGTATCCCTGACCGTGGCAGGGAGGTTGGAGCTAGATAATCTTTAGGGTCCTTTCTAACCCAAACCATTCGATGATTCTGTGCATTACTGATGATAGCAATCTGTTGTATCTATGAATTATACCAAGCAGGACAGCATACAGGCATAGCTGAGTTATTGCTATCATAGTTAAAGTTATAAAGTATGTCAAATAAAAAGAAGAAAAAAAAAAATTTCAAGTTAGTTTTAGGGACTCGTGGAAACCACTATGACACAGCCAATCAAAACATATCAAAGTTATTGTAATGTTGAAATATGAGTACCTAGAGATATAGAGGACTCTGCCAAAAATGATACAACAAAATTCAGATTCCAGTTGGTAACTCAAGATACAGCCAGTTCCCAAAATGCTTGTTAAAAATGGCACCTGATAAACTAAATTCTCACACTGCTCTCCCACCTCTGCTCTGCTTGACAGATCTTCTTCTGCCTCAAGATGACCTCATTCTGTGATATAATCAGGATGTTTCTATCCTGATCCTGTTCTCATATATCCCTAACACAGATCTCCAGTACTGTTTTTTCAGTTTTAGTCTGACAAAATACCCTTGCATGAATCTGTAATGCAAGGTTTTAATTCTTTGTTAATGGATGCTCTGCAGTCCAAATCCATTAACTTTATACTGATTTTTTTTCTTTTTTTTTTTTAATATATATGTATGTGACCCACATGAGGTCTGTCAGAAATGTTGTATGAAGACAGTTTTGCAGATTTCTAAATATATATTTCTGGGATTAACTTTGCACTCCCATTTTCAAAAATTTTGGCCATCTTGGCAATGAACATTTCTGCCTTTGAAGTATGGAAGTAAAAAAAGTCTATTTTGTAAAGAACAAACTTGTTATTGAGTGCCGTGGTTTAAGCCCATCCGGCAACCCAGAAACCACGCAGCTGTTAGCTCACTCCCCCCTCCTTCCTACCCCCACTCCTAGAGGGATGGGGAGGAGAATCAAAAGAATGTAACTCCCATGGGTTGAGATAAGAACAGTCCAGTAACTAAGGTATAACACAAAACCACTGCTGCTGCCACCAATAATAATAATGATAAGGCAAATGGCAAGGGAAGATAATACAACCACACACCACCACCTGCCAACCGATACTCAGCCCGACCGAGCAGTGATCTAACCCTTCTGGGTAACTGCTTCCAGTTTATATACTGGGCATGACGTGCTGTGGTATGGAATACCTCTCTGGCTAGTTTGGGTCAGGTGTCCTGTCTCTGCTTCCTCCCTGCTTCCCCTCCTCCCTGGCAGGTCATGGGACTCAGAAAGTCCTTAGTCAGAGTAAACATTACTGAGCAACAACTAAACCCATCGATGTTATCAGAGCTGTTCCTGGGCCAAAAGTCAAAACCACAGCACTGCACCAGCTACTAAGAAGGAGAAAAATGACTGCTACTGCTGAACCCAGGACATTGAGGAAGTGGTTAGGGACAGAAGACTTCAGGTTAAATGAAGTGATCATAGATGGCTAAAAGACCATAAAAACTGTAAAACATGGAAAAGCTGCCAAACAGAAAATGACGTCTTCATATTGTCTTAGCAGCTGCTTCAGGTTTCTTTTCTTTTCAGAAAAAACGTAAAAGCAGTGATCATTTGGAACATGAGCTAAATATAGAGTCAAACTATGTGTTTAGTACAAATTGAGTGATTAAGATATTTGCACACACTAAAAATAAGAATTTTTTTTTTTGATTCCCCAAACTAGTTTTTCAAAAGTGGCTGCTGGCTGAGAGTGCTACTTGTTAAAATGAAATCTTTCATTTGTATAGGCAGAAAAATAAAGCAAAAAAATGCAGTTAAGAAGCTTCTAAAGAAAGTTCTAAAGCTTTCCATTTTTTTGTGCCAAACGAATATAAAGCCTTTATAATTATCTCAGTGCTTTCATCTAAGTGAGTACAAAGAAGAAGTAGAGGTACATAAAATACACCATATACTTTTTACTACTATGGTCGTTAGTGTTCCAAGCTTAACACACACTTAATTATCTAGAAATTCATGTAATTTGCATTTTAATAGGATTTTATCTGAGTTTGCTCCATCTTTTTTCTTCCTATAATATTCAACAGTTAAAACAAGATAGTGAGTAAGGATTGTAAAAAATCAAATTGATTCACTCAAATTTCTTACATTTTACTAGAGGAAACATTCTGATACACTAAGATCATCAAATGACATGATACTGATACAGAAAATTGTTTTACCTGTAAAAATCTTTTCACTAATTGGCAGGCAATTTCTTCATTTATAGTATTGATTTAAAATTTGTTCTCCTGCGAGTACCCCCTGCAGAAATCAAATTTCTCATTCTCATTTGTATGCTAGCTGCAAAGAGTATACAGCAATCACACATTATTAAGCATTTTGCATATTTTTATAATAGAACTCAAGTATGCCATCAAATATACTCCTTAATATCTGCTTTGTAAAACTGGGATATAGAGCGACCTTGCATTTTTTTTTTAGTATCACCATTCACAGCTGAAAGGAAAAATATTTGAAGGAAATTAATGCTTTTAGCAGAACTCTAATCTGTACTCTGATCCATTACGAGGTCTTAAATCAGTATCTACTTTCTTGCAACTTCTTAATCTACAACACCCATTTCTAATAATAACAATATTTTGAGTTATAAAAAGTCAAAAATCTGCACTTTATACTTCTGTGCACCAAACGCTATAATTACAAGAGCTATCTCTGTATGTGATTATTTTTATCTTCAACAAATCTGGAGGGAATGTAAACTGCTTTATCAACAATACTTCATTAATAAGAGAGATCTTATCTAAAAAAGTCTCCATTTTAATCTGGTATATTCTCTGGTGTTATCCAGTATCGCTCATTAAAGATATAACTTTACAACAATGCTGAATATGGATTTTTAATAGGACCAGTATGTCTGTCTTAACTGTTGGAGGTTAATGATCTTATCTAGACATGGCCCTTCATGCTAAAAAAGCAGCAAAGACGGCATCATTAGAACAATCCACAGCATTTCAACCTGTTAGTTTCAGAAAATAATTTATCCAAAAAGCTCAGTTTAAAAACACATGCCACATGGTGTTTTATTTCAAAAACTATTGAATGCTTGCTCTTCACAGAACTTAAAAGTGAATAATATTGCCAAATAACTCAGAACAGCTTTCTGAAACTCACAGATAAAAAGTATTAAAACATATTCCTTAATGTGTATATTTAATAAGAAGTAAGCAGCATGACTGTTCTGAGTTCTATTTCTGCAATAAATATTCTTGTTAAGAGATACGCTGTATGCAGATCCTAATTTTTTCAAGTTATGACACAAAAATCTTACCCAAGGGCAAGTTTAAATACATTTATGTAACTTTAAATACAAACTTAAAGCATGATCTCTGTAAAACATGTAATTTCATTCTTTATCCTTTAACATACAATGCACATATTCGTTTACACATATGCTTCTGTTTAATGAGTCTGACTCCTATACTTCAGCACCAAGGAGAGATCACTCAGAAAGAAAGGGACCCTACTGCAATGTCTGATTTTGTAATTTTACCTCATCTACTTATGCTCTCACTTACAGTATTTTCTCTTAAAAATAACAAACTAAAATTAAATTAAAAACTTGAACAATGCAATAAGCCATATGTAAAGTTTAACCCATGAAAGGATTCCAAAGATTTAGATGGAAATAGGCCAGATTAGTAAAAAATATTATAAATGAACAGCTGCAGTAAACTTTAAAGTTTTTAATAGATGGTCAACTTAATACACAGGTTTGTGATAACAAGTCTCCTATTTCCAGAGTTGCAAAGCCTGATCTTACAAAGTAAGTTAAAAAAAAGAAAAAAATAGACCCCTTTCAGACTAAGAAAATGGTTGAAAATTACGACTATGGCTTGCTCTGTTTTCCTGGGACCTCGTTCAGATTTTGATCTCTTAGTTGCCTTCTTTTCCTGTTGACTGAAACTGTACTCAGTATATTAAAGAAACCATGCATGAGAACTTATGCTGTGTGCATGAATCAAACCTCTACAGAGCCCTCTATTCTGTTTTAGCTCTTCATCACCCCACAGTATGACTGTGGCATGGGGGACATTGACAGCTGTATTAAGAAGAGCCATAGTGTGGCCAAAGAGCAGTGAAGTTGTTCTGAGCCATGCCAAGTCAGAGCAGCATCACTGATGAGCATAGCACTTGGGAGACCTCTCAGAGACAACTGGATGGGTTGCCAGCCCCATCTGCCTCTCTGCTGATCACGAAATAACCCAGCCTTTCTGTTTAAATGTAATCACTAACTAAAGGTTTCTTTCTGGCCTCTTGAGTTACTCCTTGCCACCTTTTTTACCATTTTATCAGTGCAGCTTCTTTTCACTCTTACACATTTTTCCCTTTCCTCTTTGAGGCATGTAATCAAAGCAGTAACTGTGTATTTCCCTTTGCACTCAACCATACAGCCCCAGTCTCTTAACTGCAAGCCCTCCTTTATGATTTGTCACCCACAGGTTCAGAACAGGGATTTAACTCCTGATCTTCCTATAACTTAAGCAAGTAATGAAAATGAGTCTGTCAGTGCTATAGGTTTGGGCTTTTTTCTTGTGTTTTTTCTCAATGGCAAGAGGAATTGACTGCTTGCATTTTGTAGTCACCTAAGTTTATGAACTTGCACAGTGTTGTGACAAGCTACATTGATTTAGATATAGTTTTGCTTCCCTCTTTCTGAGAGCAGCCCTGCCAGAGACATAGATCTGGATCCTGCAGTTATAGGTCATAGCAGTGCATAATTTATCTTTATTTTTTTGAAAGCATCTATATGGTGAATAAATAAATACAACTGCATTAAGTTAAATTACTAGTCACATGTGAAATTCCAACACATAAGCAAAATGAGATATAGTATTTCCTTACAAATATAGCTAATAAAATTATTGTCTTTATAAAGAAAAGAGGACACTATAGAAAATAAAATATATGCCATAGAGCATGCATTTGAATTCTAAATATATATCACTTACCAAGAATTTTAGTAGGCATAGTTCAGCTGATAATTTATCAGACTTTTTAGGAAAATTTGCCCCAAAGACCTAAAATGTATTCCTTATAGATTTCTTTCTGTGCTGTTCAAATAGTAAATTTAAGATTTCCTGACATCAACTTAACAAGCTTAAATTTTACAAATACTCTGATACCCCTATAAAAGTACAGAAATTGCTAAAGAGAACCCTTTGTTTTCTTTTTATTTTACCTGATTGTTTCTTCAAGCTTTACCTGTCACCATGGGAAAGCTGGGAATATGCAGAAGAGCTAAAGCTTGGCATCAAAACGATTAAGAATTATGCATACAATTTCCCTTCTGATTACTTCCTACGTTTCAATGTAAAAAGATGATGAACATAAACTGGGTTGCATCACAAGTCTATGAGAGTCACATTCTTGAAAATCTTATCCTATCTAGTTTCAGGAGATATCTTCATGTGAACTTGAGCTTCCAAAATAATACCAAAAAAAAAAAAAAAATTCTGTCCATACTTCTCACTAGAGATTATACTATTTCAGTCTCATTAGCAAATACTGCCACAACAATATGCCACATTTTATTACTTTACCATCAGTAAGAGAGGATGCAGGGGGCAGTATTGGCATTCTGGATGATCTCACCAGTGCTGAAGCAAAACAGTTCACAAAAGCACCTATCAATCTTCCAAAAAATCAAGCAAATTATCAACAATTTAAGGTAATAAAAAGAGCAATACTTATCTTGAAAATTACTAGCTGTGTATACCAGACTTCTGGTAAAAATAAAAAGGAGCTGGCTTGCTAAAACTAATTGTTTCTACAGATTATGCAAATACAGTTAGCATTTAGGTCACATGTGAATGAGCACACATATTGTCTCTTTTTGGATGTGTACTAAAACCTGGATTAAAATCTCAAATCATTCAAATGTTGTAGCCTTGTAGTTATATACAAATATTCTGTGGCCTTTTCACAGGTAACAGTTTCTTGAAAGACCTATGCATGATTTTTTTTTTTTTTAATAAATCCATAAAATTCCACTTACTTTCACTATTAAAGAGTCCAGTGTCTTCAGATGTTCCTGACTGGTACTGCTGATCTTCAGGAGTGCATAATAAAGATTACAAAGCAACAATGTTGCCTTCCTTCAGATTTTGGTTTAAAATTCAGCCTATATCATGACTGCAAAACGCTGCAATAAATACTCCATTGATTCCAGAAGTATTTGTTTAATATCCCACCCATTTGTTTTGTGTATTTACTATATTAAATTTTCTATGGTATTCTGTGCTACTCTGGGGTATTAATTAATATTAATTAATATGAATTAAATGTCATTCATTTACCAGTGGGTATTGCTCATTTGTTGCCTATCAGAAAATCTTTTCATAGACATTCCCTGGCACACTGGGAACCTCATTCTTAAGGTCCTGACAAGGATACTTTTTAGCACAGATCAAATAATTATCACAAAGCAGTCTATTAAAATTAATGATTTAAACAAGAATACAGCAGTGTACAGCTACTGTATTTTCCAGAGTTTAAATTTCAAATAATAACCCGTTATACATAAAAGGATATTGTTCCCTACTTGCATAAAACAAAGAGAAAAAAATCAGTCTATTAGCACCATGTGCTAATCATACACAAAAACTGTAATAAAAAAAAACCTTCTTTGCTCAAGCACTAAGAAGTCCAGGATTTTAATTTTTCTCCCATTCCTTAAGTTGCATTATTGTTTGCAGTATCTTTGTTCTGAATTACTGTCATGACAAGTTTTTATTAATAGATTGCTGCTTTTGCCCTCTTGATCAATACCAAACACTCTGTGCACAAATATATATCATCCCAAACATCAATCTGTGCATTTATAATGATATTTGTTTCCTGTAAGACTCATTTAGGGACATGTAATTGAAATTTCTTCCTCCGGCTGTATTACAAGTGTTGCATTCCAATAGCTTCACCGATGTTAAGTGCATAAAGTATGCCTGCAAAAATATGTAGGCAGACAAAACTAATTGTGGACTAGGCAGTAAGACTTCCTCTCTGTTCACCTTATATACACGTGTGTGTATAGACTTGTGTGTGTAAAAAAATAAAACAACATGATATTATAATAAATACAGACAGTAATGAAGTAACTGGAATATTATTTTCTTCAGTTAAGTCTTGACATTTTTGAAAATTCAGACATCTGACAGAATTACACAGGCTTATTGAAAGTAAAAGTATCACTGTTATATGAGGTATCAACATACATGCTTTGCTCTTTTCTGTAGCTTTTATTTGGTTCCTCAGAACAAAATGAACATTATAAAATAAATATGTTGTGTAGTAGTGGGAAACAAGAGAAGTTTGTCAAAACCTTACTGATAATCACTTATGCTCATTTATTAGACAAGGGAGGAGTAAGAAAGGAAACAGTATCTCTACAGACATTCTCCCTTATAAATTACAACAGAGTGTCCATATCTCCATGTATGATGTGGTCCAGATGACCTATATGAAACAAACTCTAAATTGTAGTTTGTTAGCTGAAGACATTGACTTGAGTCTCCCTGGGTTAAACTTGGACTGTTCTGAATAATGTAGTAGGACACTTCCAAAGAAACCTAGACGTGGTCAAATACCATAAGCCATGAAGCAATGATAGATCACAGGAAAAGACAAAGGCATCACTTTTTCTAGGTCTTTGCAGTGTTGGAAATTTGTCAAGTAATATGCCCAGAAGTCTCAATGCCCTGTTACTTTAAATTACTTTTTTTTTTTCAAATCACTTTACCTTATACAGAAATCATGATGTATTTTTGTCGTTTATCTCTTTACTGAAAAAAATCAGTGCTTATTCTTGTGAACAAATAAATGGAGGCTCCTCTACTCCAGGCCAAGACACCCAGATCTCAACCTGTTTCTAAAAATTGAGTCACTTGTTTGTAATAGAATTCTCCTAGACTTCTTTTTTTCTTTCCTTTTCTCATGTAATTTTCACAGTATGAGTTAAAAAAGTTTAATAGATCTAAAGTACAAAAAGGCTTATAATGAACCTGTCAAGGGCCTTGCTTGTAATTTACCTGAAAGGATATTATTTCCTGAGGATGTGATTCTGTCTTCATATAATTCTTCCCTAGATGCTCAATGCAGAACCCTGAAAATGGATGCTGACAATTTTGAGTAACATCCACTGCTAGTTGCTATCCTAATATGCTGGCTGAAACATCTCAGAGTAAAGACGAGGCATAAATCAACCTTATCTTGCAAATAGAAGTGTTGTGGGGTTGTTTTTTTTTCTGAAATAATTATTTTTTTTTCTGAAATGGTTGAACCTAGCAATTTATAAATGTATCTTTCTACTTGTTAACCTGCTTTTAACGCAGTTTAACTACTACTATTCAAGTCAGTGCTATCAGCCTTTAACTGGTTTTGATGGGATATTCATCATGATAGTAGCACTGGTATAAGAGCTGAGTTGAACAAATGCCATATTCTACAAGTCATTTTATATAGGCAGCTATTCAGCTGGTTTATGAATCAGGAATTATTCTTCACTACCTCTTCCAGTGCAGCACTTTGTCCTGCACACTTTGTTCAGAGACTTTCTAGGATTAAGGCTGGTGTTTCTCTCCCTAATGGACTCTGTAGGAAGTAAGATTATGGGGAGATGATCTGATCTAGTGTGGCAGTCCTTACATTTTGTAAATCCTGGTTCATACTCAGCAAGAAACAGAACATGGCTGCTTGCCCTTGAAGGTATAGCAGGAGTGATCCCTCTGTTTCCCCCTCATTTCAAAAAGAGTTAAAGAATACAATACTTCTTTTCTGTAGGACTTCCCTCTACCAGACGTGCTGCATGACGAGCTGTGTTCTACCTGACTGCACCTGCTTGTTTCTGAAAACAGAGCACTGCGTCTGTTTTGTTTCCTCAATCATTTCTTGACTGTTCACCCAAAGGCTTTTGGAACTAGGTCTAAACAGCCATTCTAGGATCTTGCAGCCAACCTTTCATGAACAGACAAAACAAACCCATATAAAACACAGGCTCATATAACCAACAGTAAAAACTTTTCACCTTCAGTAATCCATTTAACTTGTTCCCCTTTTAAACTGTATAAAATTGCTATTATTACTGCATAACTTAAAAATTTAATTCTTTGAAGTCATAATACGTGTTATTTTGTGAATTTAGAGACTAATTCAGGCATTTTGATGTTCTGTCATTCCTTGCATATTCACTTATTTTACTCCTTACAAGCTTGGCACATGGTGTTTGTACCACTATGTATGAATAAATGTTGTAGAAACTATCCTTTCACTGGATGTACTGAAATTTACTTTAGATTTAACCCATAGGACAGAATCAGCAGACCTAATCCATACTTAAATGTTTCCAATATAACTCAGCTTCAAATGTGCTTTCAGCACTATGAATATATTTTCTTCATGTAATATATTTCCTTCTATTGTAAATTTTCTTGATTTCATGAAGATTTTTATGACCTTTTTTTGATGGCTTAGTGCCTTTTCTGTAAAATCAGTGCTAGTGAGAAATGATTGCCTCATTTTCTGTTTTCTGGACACTGATCAACTTAAAACAATCAAATGACTACACTGTAACTATCCTTATTATTAATGAAATGGCAGAATATTAAATTATGACTAATAACACACTAATAAGCAAAGCTTATTTCAGAAATCAGAATTAGATTGTTGATCTAATCTGATCTGGAGCATGATTTTTCCATATTTAGGGAACATTTTTTCTCATGTACTTATTTGTAAATATGTATGGAGAATCATAGAAACACAGAGCATGAATATTGATTACTACAATGAAATTTACTCTCATATTCATGTACTAGTTTTCCATGTTGCTTGCCAGACTCCTGGAAAGCTATCCAATATTCATTACAGTGTATTTGTCCTGACAGAGTGACATATTTCTAGGGGATATGTTCTCTGCTTACTTTTTTCATTGTAACATCAAAGATTTGTCTACCAGTGATATAAAACACACAGATCTGTCTGGACATTAATGATTGAGCCTCTGGCAAGGTTATATTCTTTCTTTACAGGAGCCTTGACAGAACCTTCAGTTCAGACAAAATATCAACACTACTCCTTAATGCTGAGCCAACTCTGCTGAGGTCAGAATATGCCTCAGACTATTTGGAAAGTGGTTTAGAACCTCTAGTGCAGTTACAAAGGAAATGACTGTACAAGACAACATAGGTCTTTTCAAAAATAGTTTTATACCATTTTTACTTACTAGAAGATGAGTAGTAGTAAAAATATATTTCTTAGACATCTTGCAAAATAGAGGAAGTCACATGATTAAAAATAAGATTGAACTCTTAGACGCTATCATATTGTGCATTGATGTAATCTTTCAAGTCTTTCAACTGGGATTTTTGTCTATTGAGTTGCCAGAATTAAAAAAAAAAAAAAAGGCAGTGAAACAAGAGGAAATAAAAGTCTTCAAATATATCCTGAACAAGAAAAAAAAAATCTACTTTTCTGGGCAATATAATTTCCGAATTAACTTTACCATTCATTCCATTATTGCATACTATTTCTTTCAGTGCCGAATCATTCTCCATGAAGGCAATCTTATACAGCTATTAAGTAGATGGTTGATCTTTTTATTCTCTAGACCAAAGGAAATTAATTTCTCTCTCTCTTTTCTCCCCTCTTTTTATTCAGCTAACTGACAGAAGCCACACTTGTGTTCCCAACTCTTCTTCTGCTTCAGCTAGATTACCTGCTGAGCAGGAGAGGAGCCTGCCAGCCACTTCTGCAAACAGATCTTTCTGTTAAGTGCAGACTTTGCTGGGGTAATCTTATTGTTTCCTTTTCCTGATCCAATTGAACTGACTGGTAAGTCTGTCTCAACTATAATGTCTCCTTAAGAAGGGAAAAGATAGTTGTCAAGTCACCTGGACTGGTCTGTGTACTGCCTTCCACCAAATGATCCAAAGACTTATTTCTTTTTCCAATCAGTGGTAGTAGTACGGCTGCCTGATATCTTTTATCTGTGAACCCTGGTATTATTGCTAAGAGCAACTACCACCATATTTTTGATATTTGTCCTGGGTTCACCAGCAGCAGTCATTTTTCTCCTTCTTAGTAGCTGGTGCAGTGCTGTGGTTTTGACTTTCAGTCTGAGAACAGCACTGATAACACCAATGGTTTTAGTTGTTGCTCAGTAATATTTACTCTGACCAAGGACTTTCTGAGTCTCACGCTCTGCCAGGAAGGAGGGGAAGCTGGGAGGAAGCAGAGACAGGACACCTGACACAAACTGACTAAAGAGGTATTCCATACCACAGCGTGTCATGCCCACTATATAAACTGGGGGCAGTTACCCGGAAGGGCTAGATCACTGTTTGGTCGGGCTGGGTATTGGTCGGCAGGTGGTGAGTGGTTGTATTCTCTTCCCTTGTTATTTCCCTTATCATTATTATTATTGGTAGTAGCAGTAGTGGTTTGTGTTATACCTTAGTTACTGGACTCTTCTTATCTCAACCCGTGGGAGTTAGTTACATTCTTTTGATTCTCCTCCCCATCCCTCTGGGAGCAGGGGGAGGAAGGGGGGGGGGGGGGGGAGTGAGCGAGTGGCTGTGTGGCTCTGGATTGCAGGCTGAGCTTAAACCACGGCAACAGTCTATAAAGAACAACTGAATAGTTTACAGCTGTGAAGTTTACCAAGATATTAATTATAGGTGATTGGATTTTTTTTTTTTTTCTGGAGAGAAAGATATATCCAAGTCATTCCTTTCATGTTTTCTGATATTACTGCTTACCACTGGAAATAACTAACAGCATTATTTACATTGCTCAGCTTTTCAAGTTATCAAAGGCAAATGGATTTTTTTTTAAACTGAAATGTATGTTTCAAAGACCAATGAATCTCATGTATCCCCTCCATCAACAAAAGATTACAGTTCTCTAAACATCCATAGTTTTTCTAAACCAAACAGAATACATATAAACATCTTCTTTTGAAAACTCAGATCTTGGCATTCCTTTGAGAATGTATTTTTCCCTCTACCGATGACATCTGTTTCAAAATTTATATTGTCCCAAAAGAAACAAAAAGACAATGGATTTGGTCATATAGGAGAAAATGTAATTGTCTGGATTTTCAGACCTAATCATTTCACTTTGGGGCATGTGGAACAATCTGTTGCCTGTTCTTCTGCACTAGCAAATACGATTTAGAAAGTATTGGAAAGAGCTTATAAAGCTGTTCATGCAACCAAACTGATGGATTACTTGAAAAAATATTGCAATACTTTAGTTCCTTATTTGCAACCAGGATAACCAATCAACAAATAGAACGTGATCACAACATAACCCAACCAAAAATACACACTTTACATTGCTGAATGCAGCATTTTAATCCACCAATACTTCTATCTGTAGAAGCATGGAAATATCTGCTTCACTATAACAGAAAAGCTTTCCCCAGAAGGGTTTGCTCTGCAAGATTCTGTTTTCTAACTTCCACAGTTGTTATTAGAAGTATTAGCTGATCAGATGTATGTAAAGCAAAACAAAACCATTGTGTATTTTTAACACCTAGTTCCTATATTTGCTTGTACATCTGATACAATATGACTGTGGGTTGAGAGGAAAATGTGAAATACCTGCTAGTGAAAATGTCAGACATCATGAGTGGCTTGCTTTTAAACTGTATTTGACCAAAGAGGGAGAGTGGAGAAACATTCTGTTAGAGGGATATATATCATGCCTTATTCAGCAGCATGAATGAGGTGAGGCTGCTGCCACTCCGTGTCCTCAGATCTAACCAGTAGTGACCCTGAAGATGTATTCCCAGCAGGCACGCACCATGAAGCCCATGTTTATGCTACAGCTATTCTGTATCTTGCTTTTGACAAAGGAAAAACAGGTACATAGCCTATATTCTTAGAAGAATTTTTTTTTTTTTGTGCCAGACTCAAGTCTGAGAGAGATCAGACTGGTGCAGCTCCATGTCAACTAGCAGTGAATCTGAAGATGTATTCCCATTAGGGACACACATATAGAGCATGCATATTATACCACATACATACATATATCCACGGCCAATCATCATAGACAAACAGAGCACTTGCATGAGCATGGATAGCACCACCCTGCTTCCCTCTGTGTCTGGACAGGGTGGAGGTGCACTGGTGAATACACATGTGCATATGTAGAAGGTGGATCCCTCCAGGAGCTGGGTTTACTAGCCAGTTTATGGCTCCTGGACCCCAGTCTCCCCAGCTGTGCTGGAACCCAGGCATACAGAGCCCTACTCCAGTGTCTATGACTCCAGTGTCTATGACTGCTACTGCTGAACCCAGGGCACTGATATAGACTGCTGTGCACATACACACACATCTATACCCACCTAGACCTGATGGCGACTTTCCTGTAGGCTTCACAGCCAGCTCACCTCTGCTCTCAGGCCTAGAAACACACAAGTGTTCTCACACATGGAGAGATGAGCTCTGTCATATAACCTGAAACACTGTATCATGCAAATATTCCTTCAATCATCTAGGAACATGAAATTAACTTTTTTTTTTTTTTTTGGTGTTTTCTTTCAGAAAACCAAAGTAGAATCCTGGAGAAAGAAGGGGGGGGGTGGGGGGGTGGGGAACAATAAAGTGCTGTTAAAAATACAGAAGTTTTTAAAAACAGTTAACATAATAAGTGCACAGTGCATCTGAGTGTTACAATAGTTTATGCAAATCTGGGACAGTGATGTTCCTGACAGGTTTTTAATGTGAGATTAGTTTAACAGCATTGCTTTGTATTGTCACATTATTTTTTGCTATTTGTTCAGCTATTTTTATAAAATTGGAGGTAAAATGCCTGTCAATTTCATTTGTTTAATATTTATTATTTTAATTAGCTCATAGAAATAATTGGTTTGTTTCAATAGTGCATTTTCCTTAGAGTTTTCGTAAGAAGTTAATAGCTTGATTTCTAAGGCTCAGGCCGTACCCAATTTATACAATTCAAACCTTAAATTCTCCTCAAAGTGAGAATTTTAGTTTAGTCATTCCTGCTTTATCACCATTGATTATTGAGGCTACTTAGTTATTACAGTAATTTCCAGAGAAGATATTATGCAAGTTGTAGCTTTTCTTTTCACCTCTGTAAGATGGCCTTTCTTTGAACGTTCCTACATCTGCTAACTGTGGCATTCCCAAGGAAGGGAAGGGCATGTTCACGCTACCTGTGGCCACCTACTACCCTTGTCCAGCTTTTAGGACAAAATAGATTTGAGGAGATAGGGAAGAGGCATTTGTGTCCAGCAGAGCATAATTCTGACCTGAAAATATTCTTCTCCAAATCCTGCTCTTCTGATCAAGTGCTGTGAAATTTTATCAGATTTCTGTGAAATCACCTACCAGAAAAGCACTGCTTTTGGTCCTGTTCTTGTTCTGGTCACCATAAAAACCACTTACTTGTCATCAGGTACCTTATTAGGCCAAGCAGCAATATTTTGCATGGAGGAAAAGGTTATAGCAGTGCTAATAACCTGTTAAGTATTAATGCAATATTAGAAAATGAAAACTGTTTTCTCAGTGTGAGTTTTTAGATAAAGCCTAGGAAATTGCACACAGATTGTTAATACTGTAACATTAAGTACTCAATAGTTAAGAAATGCAAGATTTCATCTCCTGTGTAATCTTAATTCATATGCATCTTGATTCAGTCTTAATTATATGACTGCAATAGTCTATTCCCCTGTGTTTAATTCTTTGCGCTGGCAGGATTATGTTTCATTAGTGAACAGCTGTTCAATATTCAATATTTTGTTTTGGCCTTGCGCAGTGTGCTGTTCCCTACTGCATTTACTGCACTTCCCAATCCCTTTGTGAACTCTGAGTTATTTATTATGTCCAGGGTTTTATGTAGCACTCATCATTACACAGTACTTAAGTGCTTCACATTTATTTATTTTCGTGACACCTCTGTGAGATGAGGGGATAATATTTATTACCTCATTGTTACAGATAGGGACAGATACTTAAAAACATCTACTTTTTTCCTGGAGACCTGACTGAGACACTTTGCAAATCCTCTCTCAAAGTACTCCTTCTTTTTATAGCACTTTACACATTCAGACCGTACCCCCACTGACTTCAGTTCAGAATTCTAGGCATATTTATGATATTCAAGTCAGGCATTTAGAAATGACAAATCTTTTTCAGTGATAGAAAACATTTTAAATAGATTGCTCAGAAATGTAAAGAATCCTGACAGTATCAGGAAAACAGTCTAGTTTCTTATAGCAAGATACCTTAACAAATTTAACTTGGAATAAACTGCTTCTCACTTATTACAGGAGCTCACCTGAAAATGTCCTTTCATGACACAGATCCACATTTGTCTTGAGAGAATTTGATTCTGTACAGTGAATAAAACACTTTCCCTCACCATCTCAGGAGGAAAAAGGGGGAGAAATGAGGTTAAATTGTAGGTATAGAAACAATTTTAATTCCTGAATTTTAGTATTTGTGTGCTCATTTAGGTGCTTAAAACCTCACATTTTTTTTTATTTGATTTGAATTTCTGTATATCATATCTATTCATATGTTATATATATCTAGAAATGTGCAGATAGATATTTTAGGTGGAAACAAAAAAGACCAGTTTGAGACTGGAGAAACTAACTTGTTTTATTATAGATGAGATCATGTTATCCAATCTATGAAAGATTTAAAGGTTAAGAGGCATATTCGCCTCCTTAGAAACAACTCACAAGGGATATTGCTACATTAATTTACTACATGAATTTCAAATGAAGGATTTTTCCAGTGAGCCCACCTGCTTGCTTGGAGATGGAAGATTGGAGGCAGGGTTGCAATCACCTGTGAAAGTAGCAAGGGGACCATCACTTCTCCCAAATGCTTAGGAAAACTTTGTGATGAAAGGCAACCTTGTAGAGGTACTTTGACTCTCTTGTATTTGGATCATATCATCCAGATCTCTCCACCCCTCGAACACCCTGCTGATCCCCTCAATAGATTAACTCATACATGAACTATGTCACCAGCACACCACATACAGCACCTGCCCCATACCCTAGGCTCCTTAGATAAGGAATCCATTCACACCATTCTCCCTGCCAGCTATTGTCTTGCTGTAGTCTGATGACAGGAAGGAGTATCTTAGGAAAGGTTATTCAAATAATGTTATTGTAGTCTTGGGAGGTATATGTAAATACATTCTTTCTTGGGACAAAACTTATTCTCCACTGTGTTAACCTGGGAGAGGAAAGGAGGACAGGACAGCCAAGGTCACAAAGGTGCTGAGGGATAATAAAAGAAAAAAACAGATACAAGTTTTGGAGGGAGGAGGCAAAGATGTCAGAGAATAAAGCAAAACAATATGAAGGAGAGCATCTTTGACAGTTCTTTCAAAGTACTTTAACATAACTTTACAGTTTCCTAAGGTGGTTTAAGAACAGAAGAGAAACAGAGAACAGAAGAGTGGTACTGTGAAGATTTAAAGTTCTTATCCAAGTGATAGGCCAAATTTATGCAGCCTGTGTAGAAATTTCCTGCTGCTGATTTTGCAGTTCTATCCATATGCTGACAAAGTAAGCACTTTTTTGTCTCCAGTTGTCAAGAATGAATGTTCTTCTGCAGAAACAGAGACATAAAGATAGAAGTCATTCACACATATCAGTGAAACCATCTTTATTTTGCCTGTGACAGCTTGGAAGTTCATGTTTTTGTGACTGATCTCGCATCCTTGCTCTACTAGGAGGCAGAAAAGGAGATAATTTACAAGAAATACATTTAAGCATGCCACTGCTTGCATGAATCATCATGCCAAGTTAGGGAAGATGTTACTGAAGATCAGAATGGTAAAGATGCCCTTCCTGTCTACTCAAGCATGTTTCCCCTAAGTGCCACTCCTCAGGGCAAATAAAAATTAATGGCACTTTCAGTAAGTTTGTAGTACATGAACAATTTGGCGTAAAGTATGACCAACACTATATGCAATCTTGTTTAAAGATTAAAAAGAATACTTCATTTTCTACACTGATGATTATGAAAAGTTGTAAAAGCATATAATTTGCTGACTGATCCAATGGCTGGTTAAAGGACTCGGTATACCTAGTCTACACAGCATAAAGGCTTTCACCCTTACATCTAAAGCTAGATACTATACTCCAAGCACTACTTGAAAGTGTTTGAATTCTGTCCAGACTTTTCTCTTCATTTTGTGAGACAAGACAGAGGACATTATGTTTACAGACCTTTCAAAGAAAGTGTCTTGCCTCTTGATTTCATTTACCTGAGACTTAAAGGATAGCTGAACAAACAAAAGAAATATCAGGGGACAAAGAATTGCCAGATAATTTAAGAAATGTATGATAAGAAATCAGTAAACAGGCTTACGTTAGCCAAAAAATCCCCAAATAAAGGTTAAATGGGATTACCTAATAGAAAAAACAGGTTTACAAGTGTAACCAGCAGTAAATTGTAGCAATGATTAAATGAGGGTATAACAATCAAAATGTAATAAAACCTCAGTACTGTGTTTTATTCCAAGTCTAATATGTAGGTGAGCAATTGCTACACATGTGGCAGCAGATGACTATACCATGATGTTCATCTATCAGAATCATATTATCAGAAGCTCATATCTAATATATATATATATATGTCTCAGTAACAGCTATGGATAATGCCTCACCTTAGAATGTAATCTGAGCTATAGTTGGTTTTGCTGTAGACTTATGCAGTCTGTGTCATGAAAAATAAAGTTATCATAGATCTACTCCTGCAGGTTCAAGCAGAAAAATGCCCTGAGAGCTGATTTTATCCACAGGAACAAAAGTATTGGAGAATAAATAAAGTTATCAGCCTTGTTCCTATCATAGCCCTTGTGTTATCCATCAAATCAGGTGGCAGAAATTTTCATGCACTAAAGCTTGATGCAACACCAGGGCTTTAAGTCTTACATGTCTTGATAGCACTATTTCTTTCATATCATAGAGTTGCAATCTTGTCTTCACATTCAGGATATATATCAAAGTCATCTTGTTTTGGTTTGGTTTGGTTTTTTAGTATATGCAGATCTCATTTAGACACGCATCTTACCCTCCCAACATTTTGTAATTTTTATTATCCTTCTTCATTTCTGCATTAGCAGTTTTGTGTTAGGGGACTCTAAAATCATCTGAAATAACTCACACACTTATGAGGAAGTGCAATTCATTTAATGCACTCCAAACTTTCATCAGATGTATAGAAGTAGACAGCTTTGTTTCTTTAAACAGCATGCCATACAAGTAAATGTATATTTTGTTCATTATATTTTGATAGTATTTTCTTTCTGAATCTTTCTAGACCCTTTCCTATTAAATTTCTGTTTAAAAACTATTAAAAAAAAATATTTTACTTTGTCACATGACATTAGAAAACTTCAGACAGATAAACAGTCATAGCTAGATATTTACCGATAATGCTGACAATATGGCCAGTAGCACTTCAAGTGACTGAATGTTAAAGTAACATTTGTGATAAGGAGAAAACTCCAGGAACAAACTTGCCAACAAAGTTTTCAAGCTGACAAGCAGGTATTCTTTATTGCGGCGCCAGGAGACATGGGGGATAGCTCCTCCTAACGTGTGCCTCCCCATTGCTACACAAGCAGTCCTTTCATAGCCACTGCGCATACATACATATTCATGAGGCTACGTATGGATTACATAATTTTCCAGAAAGTTCCCTGCATGCGTACAGAATTGTGGTGGTGGTCTTTGAGGGTCGTTTACTTCTTCCAACAATCTTCATCACTTCTGGCAGCCTTTGAAGCATGCGCAGTCGATGCTCATACCAGTTTAATTGGTTCGTTAGCACCAGAGACATAATAATCCTCCTATCCTCCTACTTATCAGTTAGTTTAACTGTAGCCATTCCTGGACACCTGCAGTTCCCAGATACTCCTTATCCCTGTGTCCTGTTATCCTAGACTGTTTTTCTTAAACTATGTCACAACTATAACGATTTATCTTGTGAGAATTCTCAGTATGTTCTCTAGCTGTACTGTATTTTTTTTCTCTATGTATCATGCACCTCAGTAATTTTCCATTGCTACTGTTACAAAGCCATCAAATGTAACATTACTTAAATCTAATTCTAAAGGTTTCTATATTCCATTTTGTGATTTTGTGCCCCCTTGTCTCAATTGTAATACCAAAATCGATAGAATATTGCTGGTAATTCAAGTTTAGTATGTAATGAAGTTTGTTGAGACTTACTCCATTTTTCGAAGGATCAGTGCCATAAATAACCATCCTGGCTTAAGACAAAATTAAAACAGATTTTGCTACCATAAATACTGTGCAAGTTTGCAAAGATGAAATTCTTCTAGATAGAGAAAGGATAAGATGCCAGCGCATTCAGAAATAATGCAGTGTTGTTCATGGGTTCTATAGAATGTAGAAAAATGGTTCTGTTGCACTTCAGTTAGTTTTTTCTTGTAGTTCTTTACAGATGCGAAAAAGTTTTAAATTTGGATGTTTAGTCTCCACAGGCTTACTTCTATGTGTATCACTTACACTTGTGCTGCCAAAATACAATAATGGTATTTTATTCACTCTTTTCAAACGTGTATATGACTACAGAAAGTGTATTCTATGATGAAACTGTCCTTGATACAAATCCATGTATTTGATGTGATAGTATGGTCCCATATCCTTACTCCCTATATATCCTGCAGTCACACACCTCTGTGTTTTTCACAGGTACAGAAAAGACACTTATTTTGGTGGAACTTTATGCAAACCAAATTTTAGGCACATGTTGCAACATTTGAGTCTCAACAAAATCCTGACACTAACAAACTAAAGAAGTATAACATTTCTTGATGAATTGCAGGCATTGCATTTTCAGACAACTGTCATCATTGCATTTTGGAAAATACATTCATTTTAAAAAATTACTTAATGTTTTCTGAAGACTTTCCTAACCCTAGTTCACATAAAATTAATTACTTTGAAACCAGTCACATCAAATATGTTAAAGAAATCCCGATACTGTCTAATCGAGAGAACATAAAAAGAACTGTCAAGTAGAAATAGTCTAGATTGAAATGGAAATAAAAATAGTAAGAACTTCAAAAGTGGTCATTCTTATTGAATAAACACTAAATATTTTTTCATTTTGAGGACAAGTAGTTTTATGGCATCTTAGCAAATAACTCCCTTGTATCCCTTTATAAGAAATACATATGCACATATACTTTGACATATAAGCACCTTCTCTTTAGTAGATAGATGGATAAAATGAGACCCATGTCCCAACTTTTAAATATATCTGTGAAATAAATTGTTCAACTTGTGAAATTTTTATAAAACCATATTCACTATGCAACTTGTCACAAAAGTTGATCCTTGGCCTCCAGAATGTCTGTTTCCAGTGTAGTTTTCTTGAAAAGCATCTATATTAATGGCAGCATCAGATAGTAGGTGATTCTAACCTCAACATAAAAAGGATGTGGAACTGTTGGAACAAGTCCAGAGGAGGGCCACGAGGATGATCACAGGACTGGAGCACATCCCGTATGAAGATAAGCTGAGAAAATTGGGCTCTTCAGCCTGGAAAAGAGAAGGCTGCATGGAGACCTCATAGCAGTCTTCCAGTATCTGAATGGGGACTCTTCACTAGGGACTGTAGTGATAGGACAAGGGGTAATGGGTTAAAACTTAAACAGGGGAAGTATAGACTGGATGTAAGGAAGAAGTTCTTTACTGTGAGGGTTGTGAGGCACTAGAATGGGTTGCCCAGGGAAGTTGTGAATGTTCCATCTCTGGCGGTGTTCAAGGCCAGGTTGGACAGAGCATTGGGTGACATGGTTTAGCGTGAGGTGTCCCTACCCATGGCAGGCGAGTTGGAACTAGATGATCTTAAGGTCCTTTCCAACCCTAACTGTTCTATGATTCTATTATTATATTCCACATTCATGTTAGTTATTTCATAAAGCATAGCACAGAAGAGCATCTGCTCTAAAATATTTTCATTGCCTAGAAATTTCCAAATTAGAGAGCTCTCCAACTCCCTTCTACACTGAAATTCCCTTTTAAAAGTAGTAACAAATAGAATAGTATGTAATAGAGTAGAATGTAGTATCATATATCATATCATATCACATATAAGAAATACTTAAAGAGTAACACAACTTGCTGAGAAACTGTGAAGTCTTCAGCAGTGATGAATTTATACATTGATAAAACAGTGCCTGGAGTACTGGATACCTGGTATTTGTGATCTTTCTGCAGAGCTACATATGAACAGTATGCGTACTGCTGGTCACAATACAGGAGGGCATTCTTAGAGTAAAGTGAACTCATTGCATATAAAGCCCTGCGTGACCTGGAAGGTACACACAGGCTGTACCCGGGACTGTGCTCACAATCTCAAAGCTTGGATAGCTGCAAGTCTGATCATCTGGACAGCCTCAGGACATAAACATACTAGAAGAGTAGTCAAGGATATGCACTTGATCAGAGGCACAGTTTGTTCTTTGCCTCTAGACAGAAAGGCAGCTCTGAGATGAGAGTGCGATGAAACATATTCAGCAGTTGGCATGGAACTAAAGACTGCTCAGTGCCAAAAATATTTCTGTCGTTAATAATACAGGTCAGTGATGTGTGCATTTATCAATGCCCTGGAAAATTTTACTGTCAACCAGTGCTGACAAATGGAAAACATGCACAATATTTTCAGAAACAATATTTTTAGCCATTTTAAAGTTTGCATATTCATCATGTGCAGGAAATGACAAGCAAGTGTTGCTTTAACCAATGATTTGGCTTACCTTTTTTAACACTTTGATATAGTTGAGTTAGGTCTGTCCACAGATATTGGTAACATCGGATTTTCCAGTTGCAGACTCAGAAAATGGAATGTAACCCTACACATAGTATGTGCTTTCAAAGGAAGCTTTCAGAATTAAGAGATTAGCAAGGAGGTGAGAACAAATATGAGATTGACAAAAGATATAATGTTCATTATTATGCCCCTAGACAACCTCCAAAACAGTAACATGTCCCACATTAAACCATCATATTGATTTTCAGTATTAATAGCTTTAAATCTGTTCCCTGAAAGTTCTCTCAGTTAAATGGCTTTCATACTAATATGTTTCCTAATTAAGTGGAGTATCTATCTGAATTTCTGTCTCTTTTATGATCCTATTGTTGTAACATTTTAGCTGCAGCTCAGGATTAAGACAGGACATCACATATGAAATTCTTATTTCTCTCTCTGCTGATGACAGAACGGACTTGTTTCACTGGAAAATTTAATAATTTTTACATGTATATTTGTGTGCAAAACTTGGTGCTGCACAGACATCTTGCTATAAAATTTAAATCAATAGCAGATAGAACCAGGAAAACACTGTCCAATTTATAGCTGTCCTATATGCTCGAAGTTTACATTAAAATGTTTGATATTGCTTTAACCATTTGCAAAAAGTAACAGTAACTGTGCCTTAGAGGCAGAGAGAAGAACATGTTTTAACATTCCATAATATTGTCATGCATTTTGTTGATATCATAAGGTTTTATCGTGGTTTAAAACCAGTCAGGCAACTCGTTCACTCACTTCTCCCCCTTCTTGCTCTCCCCCTACTCCGGGAGGGACGGAGAAGAAAATCGAAAAGAATGCAACTCCCACAGGTTGAGATAAGAACAATTTAGTAACTAAGGTATAACACAAATCACTACTGCTACCACCAATAATAATAATGATAAAGGAAGTAACAAGGGGAGAGAATACAACACCTCAGCACCAGCCGACCGATTACTTGCCCCCCCCCCCCTCCCCCAGCCCGACCAAGCACTGACTGATGCCTCCTCCAACCCTGCCATCCTCTACCCCTTCCAGGTAACTCTCAGTTACCTCCTGGGCATGACGAGCTGTGGTATGGAATACCTCTTTGGCTAGTTTGGGTCAGGTGTTCTGTCTCTGCTTCCTCCCAGCTTCCCTCCTCCCTGGCAGAGCATGAGGCTCACAAAGTCCTTGGTCAAACCAAAACAGCATTGTTATCAGCTCTGTTCCCAGGCCAAAAGTCAAAACACTGCACTGCACCAGCTACCAAGAAGGAGAAAAATGACTGCTACTGCTGAACCCAGGACATTATCCACCCCTTATTCCATACCATTCACATCATGCTCAGATCCCACATTTTCAGTATACCATCACTCTTATTTAAGTGCACTCTTATCTTAGTGCGTGAATCAGTCCCTATAAAGCGGCTGAGTCCATCTGGTCCATGATGTCAGGCTCCATCTCTTGTAACAATCTTTCAGAGCAGGAGAGGCTGTGTGCAGCGTTCACACTCGTGAATAACCTGGGCAATAATGTCCATTGCTAAGTCCACCCCTCGATCATAAGTCCATCTCTATGTTGCATCTCTGCCCTGATGGTCTGAAATGTCATGGGCCCACCAGCCTTAAAATAATTCACCATCCCCTTCAGCAGTTTCTGCAGCTTGTTGCTGGGGACTCCATACAGGTGCCTTCCATCTCTGATGCTTCCAGAGCACTGGAGGGGCCCAGTGGAATGGTGGGGACAGTGTTCTCACGGGAGAATGGATAATTGGTACATAAACTCTGAATAATCCTGAAAGATACAGCAAGGCCATGAGAGGCCTGAGGAAGCTTAAGCAAGCAAGATAATAAGAAGCTGGAATTCACTCAGTTAATGAGAACTGTGGACTGTTGGCAAGCTTTCGAGGTCAAGTTCTCACACCTGTGCTTAACCAATTATGTGTTAGTAACTAAGGGTCTTCAAGACATGTATCCAATCATAATATGCCAAATCACTGTAAGTGCATGTAAGAAATAGTATGTAAGGAGTTAAGGCTTTGTAATAAATTTGGCAATCGCTTGAACACATTGATCGTCTCTGCGTTTTCCTTGACTCCCACATCAACAACTGGTGCCCGAACAGGGATCCTCTGATTGGTAACTCGACGAAGATGAGTTTGAAGGTCCGATGAAAAGGAGGGGGTGGAGAGCCAGCCGAAATTCATTGCTGCCCCGGTACTGGGAAGTCAGACATCTGCAAAACTTCAGGAATCTCGCCCTGATCAGGTGAGCGGCTGGGGAGGAGATGGAGCACTTGCTATCCAAAGAGGAACAGGCGGTGGTAAAGCTCCTCCAACACATTCTCTCTAAGAGAGGACTGCAATATGATAGTGCCACCTTGCAGGGGCTGTTAAAGTGGTCCCGTGATCGCGAGGTTAGTAAAGGGACCAAAGATGCACAGAAACACTCTACACTTTGGAGACCGGTGTCCGAGACTTTGAAAGAGATGAAATTGGAAAGGGTGGCGGTAGCTTCTGTATTTGCCGCCACAGCTCCAGAAGGGGCTGTCTCCCCTAACCCCCATCATAGTGCTGCGGCTATGAGTTTTGCACCTCCTGTGGTACCTGGAACAGCGCCAAAAAAATCAACGCCCCGAGCTGATGAAAGCAAGAGCCAGGACCGCAGACGGCCACATACTGAACAAGAGACACCTGACAAGAAAGACATAGCTGTGAACAACGGAGACCCTGAGTTCGACCCAGGATCAGACTCCGAGTCCCCTGAATCCAAGTCAGATTTATATCCTCTGCTTCCAGACTCCAACTTTTCATCTCCCGGGTCAGTCTGCTCAGCTCATCAGCAACTGCTCACTGGCCTTGGAGACGCTCAGCTGCAACAATTGATGAAAAAGCTTGAAGCCCTCGAGACTCGAACTGAGACATTTCCATCGGCACCTCCACCTTATCCTCTGCAAAACCCCTTCCTTAAAGAAGGCAAACAGGGAGGGGGTGGGAGGGGGGGCACAAATCCTATGCACCATTGGCGGGGGTTAATCAAAGATGCGATTATTACGGGTGAATTTTCTGCAGTGGGCCTCTCTGCATATCCTGTGTTTACTACACAGCAGGGGGGTAAAGAGTGGGAAGCTTTTGATCTCAAAATAATTAAGGAGGCCTGACAAGGGGTGACCACGTATGGGTTAAAATCCTCTTATACTCAAGCTGTATATGTTATGATTATTTTTGCAATTGACAGGAGACTTTAATGACTCCCCTGCTATAATACATGGTCAGGCATTAGGTTCAGGTTATGTGACTAAAACTCCGGGTATTCTGGTCAAGTATAAGGATTTGGAAACCGGCATTTGGAAAGGTCCTGTGGAAGTAAAACTAACTGGTTGAGGTTATATGTGTGTAATTACATTTTGGTCTACGGTCGGTGCCAGCTTGGTGGGTGAAACCATGGAAAGAGTCAGCACTGCCCAAGGAGAGCCAGGACATCCCCCTTGTCAGTGATTGAATGAATTGAAATTTGAGATCAGGACATCATTTTATGGATGCTCTCAGTCCTTCTTAAAGTGAAGGGAGCAACCTTTTTTACATTAAAAAAAAAAACAAAAACAAAACCCCACCCCACCCCACCCCACCCCCCCTGCCCGAACCCCCAGGGAAGCGAGACCAGTGTGGGATACAGATGTATTGTGTAATTTCTCCGGTGGTGGGAAGGTCTCTCATATGCTCTTAATCAGGGGCATTGGGCATACTGTGACGGACTGTGGACTTGGGACTCCTTATACAACTCATTTGATACAGTCTCTCTGTGATACTCATGTACTAGAAGTTGGTAAATATAAGTATGTCCACGTTTCTATCGACCTTTGGAGACCTTTACAGATATTGCTGGCCACTTCTTCCAACATAAGCTGGCCACCTGTGTCGGAATGAGTGTGCATTTTGGTCAGTATAAAAGCCCAAGCCTCATGCAATATGGGGGAGGCAGAGCCTCTGCAGGGAAGCCCGCTAAGGTTGAGCCTGCCACCTTGCACTGTGATGATGCTTCTTGGAGCTGGTTTCCTGTTAGTCTCCACAGGCTCCTTGTGCCATGTTCTGTACGTGGGACTGTGTAGTGGGAGTAATGATTGTCTGGATTTTGTGCTTCAAATATTGTAGTTGTGTGGCGTGTGCTTGTGGGATCCCATACGTGTGTGTGTTGAGGGCAGACAGTGTTCTGTGTATTTTTTTGTTGTTGGGTTCATGTAAAAGCTTTTAACGGGTAGCAGTTTAACATTTTGGGCAAGAAAGGGTTAATGCAAAAGTGTGGTTGCCGGCAGGTATTTATGGTTGCTGCTGAAGCAGGCAGGCAGCTGTAGCTGCTGCTGAAGCAGGGAGGCGTTTATAGCTGCTGCTGAGCAGCCTGGCGTTTGTAGCTGTGCAAAGCAGAGTGAGTGACTTTTGGGAAAAAAAAATAAAAAATAAAAATCTGCCCTCCAATTCAGCTCCCGGTGCTCCAAGGGTGGAATGGCCAGGATGGACGCCAGAGCCGAGGAGTGAGGGAAAGAAAAAACAAAAACAAAAACATAAACAAAAAACCCAACCTCTCAAAGCCTAAAGAGCACCTGCAACACAGTGTGTGCATGGTAGGAGCCTTGCTTAGTATGTTTTAAGGTAACCTGGGGGTGAATCCAAGACTTGGAGGAATAGATAGATCGGTTGAAACAAGAACTGCTAACTGAAAAAGCAAGAGGAGTAGTGCAACCACAAGCTTTATGAGCCGTCACCTAAGCAGCATCAGGGTGGCAGAAAAAAAAAAAAAAGGCAACGATGCAGCAAACTCCTCAACGGTTAACAATGCGCAGTTTAACCTGTCTGCTTCTCAAGAACTGATAACCTGGGGGAGGGGGTATATTTGTGTCCTCCTGCCTACAGGTCCATGGCAACTGCCTGCAAAGTTTGTCAAGCCTTGCCATGGGCTGGACAGACAAATGGAAAAACCTGATGTCTCAGCTGCAGGAGCTGACTGTGAATACCCCAAGCAGAATGAGACAGAGGAAAACAAATGATTGCAAAACATCACTTGGGGGCAACTGAAAAGTAACATCCTGAATATGTGTGCTTGTAAAGTAGCTATTATTAGAGGCTGTGATTTTGTGTATAAAACCACCTGTATTTACTAGCCAGTTGCTAATGAGGAACTACACCTTGTATTGTATAGATTTGTCACTTGTAAAAGAGATGTTAGAGTATGGAAATTTGCAGTAGCTGCTAGAAAATGCTAAGGCAAAAGCTAAAAATATTCTAATACAATGGTAGTGTTATAAAGCAGGTAATGGAACAAATTAAGAGGGTGGGAGAATTCCACTGGGAAGAAATTTCTTTGGCTAGTCCCTCGCTGCCATCAGCATCTTCAACATGCTGCTGCACCCTGTAATAGCTACTCTGCTAATGTAAATTTGTGTATGCCTTGCTGTAGTAGCGACTTGTTACTGTATGAAGCAGGTGAAACTCTGCATGGACAACAAGGTGCAAGGACTGAGGCTGACAAAAGGCCTGCTGCCACAATCAAGGGCAAGACTGGGTTGGCCTCTGTGTTTGCCACCAAGAAGAACCTTTAGCTCCGCTGTTGGCTGCAATCCAGCAGGTGTGAAGCGGGGGGGACACATGCCATGCCAGACCTTGATGTGAAGAGTGGCCTCCCCTGTTACCAGAGCCATACAGCAGAAAAAAGGGGCAGGCCCAGCAGCCTGTAGTTGGCATATGTTGGAGATACGATCTCGTTCAAATCCCCTGCTCAAGTAGGGTCACCCAAAACATATATAAAACAAAAAGGGGGAGATGTGGAGACAGTGTTCTCATGGGAGAATGGGTAATTGGTACATAAACTCAGAATAATCCTGAAAGATACAGCAAGGCCATGAGAGGCCTGAAGAAGCTTAAGCAAGCAAGATAATAAGAAGCTGGAATTCACTCAATTAATGAGAACTGTGGACTGTTGGCAAGCTTTCGAGGTCAAGTTCTCACACCTGTGCTTAACCAATTATGTGTTAGTCACTAAGGGTCTTCAAGACATGTATCCAATCATAATATGCCAAATCACTGTAAGTGCATGTAAGAAATAGTATATAAGGAGTTAAGGCTTTGTAATAAATTTGGCAATCACTTGATCACACTGATCGTCTCTGCGTTGTCCGTGACTCCCGCGTCAACAGTGGACTAGATACTTGCCCATACTGTCCCACACACCCTGCCACTCATGACTGTCCAGCTTTGGGGAAAATCTCCTGGTCCTCCTATATCCTCGTCTAACCACAGACAAGACCCAAACCTGACTCTGCTTAACTTTTGAGATCAGACAAAATGGTGGTGGGTAGAACACAGTCTGTGTGTGTGCCAACATGCTGATCCCCATCACAATCAGCAGGCAGGTCCCAAGGATACCCAAAGGCCATTCAAAACCTTCAGAACTCTCAGTTGATGCTGCTGTACTTGTCACTGGGGCTGGTGTAGCTGCTGTGCTTGCCGGCTCTCCCACCACCAGCTTCTCTTTTCCTGAGTCCAGCTCTTCCTCCTCTGCCTTGCTGGGAAATGCTGCGTGGTCTCCTGCATCCTCCTGGGGCTCGGCGGGCGGCTTCCGGGGAACGCTCTCGGCCGACGCGGGGCTCGGCTCCTCCGCGGGGCTCGGCTCCTCCGCCGCCTTCTCCCGCTGCTCTACAGCCCCTTCCTTCTGCTCTTCGACCGCCCCGACCTCCTCCACCCGCAGCCTTCCCCTCGCGGCCTCCGGCCCCGCTCCCGCCGCCGCCTGGTCCCCGGGGCCGCCCTCCCGGGCCGCTTCAGCAGCCGCCGGCTCCCGGGGCCGCCCCCCCTCGGCTCCCCGCAGCCTCACAAAGATGGAGGCGAGGGCGTGGGCCAGGACGGTGAAGAGCAGCCGGACGGCCAGGTACAAGTCCAGGGCCACGTCCGTCCCGCCCTGCTGCTGGAGCCCGCCCGTATTACAAGCCATTGTAATAAAGCACAGTGAGACAAGAACCTTAGCCCAAGCCCCACACTTGATAAACACTAACACAGCAAATACCGGCTCTAAGTAAGGTACAACATTCTGAAGCTGTGAGATCAAGAAGAACAACTCTGAGAGCCAATAAATCAGCATTGTGACGAGTGACTATTAATCCAGTCAGATCTCTCATTATCTCAACCCTTCGTGCCCCACGTTGGGTGCTAAAAAAGAACTGTCGTGGTTTAAACCCAGTCAGGTAACTCGTTCACTCACTCCCTCCCCCTTCTTGCCCTCCCCCTCCTCCTGGAGGGACGGAGAGGAGAACTGGAAAGATTGCAACTCCCACAGGTTGAGATAAGAACAGTTTAGTAACTAAGGTATAACACAGATCACTACTGCTACCACCAATAATAACAATGATAAAGGAAATAACAAGGGAAGAGAATACATCATCTCACCACCAGCCGACCAATAACTCGCCCCCCCCAGCCCAACCGAGCACTGACCGATACCTCCTCCAACCCTGCCATCCTCTAGCACTTCCGGGTAACTCCCCGTTACCTCCTGGGCATGACGTGCTGTGGTATGGAATACCTCTTTGGCTAGCTTGGGTCAGGTGTCCTGTCTCTTCTTTCTCCCGGCTTCCCCTCCTCCCTGGCAGAGCATGAGGCTCGCAAAGTCGTTGGCCAAACCAAAACATCCTTGTTATCAGCTCTGTTTCCAAGCCAAAAGTCAAAACACAGCACTGCACTAGCTACCAAGAAGGAGAAAAATGACTGCTACTGCTGAGCCCAGGACAGGTTTAAAACAGATGAGGTCAAATACTATCTGCAGCTGAGCAAATGCAACAGTGAGAAGAAGAATCCCTACAAGTTGTATTTTAATCATACATGAATTAGAAGGCCTACTCATTGGTTAGATTTCACAAGGGCTAGGAAGATTAGGAACCCCAGATGCAACACAAGGTTTTACTGATTCAGGTGGGCCTGGATTGATGTATTAAATTTAAAAAAAATATTTATCCCCTAATGCAGTCAAAACAGAATTTCATAGTGATTAAAGTGCCACAGGTTGCAAGACTTTTATTCACACCTTCTGGGTTGCACTGAGCAAGTCATCTTGCTTATCTGTAAAACAAATGCTGTTAACTTACAGAGATGATAATACCTCCAAACAGTAGAAAGATTGGTAGCAGAAATTCCTATTGCTGAATCAATCAAACTGAGAATGTACCATTTTAGTTCAAAAATATATTACTTCTTAATCTCTATGCTCAATAAACTTCCAAATTAAAGAAAATGAAGAATTCTAAAACTGCTACTAGACATAAAATAAAGTTTTTGTTTATTTTCATGTTTTCTATTCAGTTTTACTGGTGAAGAAGCTAAGTTGGTATTCTGCTTAAATGGACTGTAAGTGTTTAATTTTTAATTATTAATTTTAATTATTAATTATTCCTTTACAAAGATACTTCAGATTTGGGTAATAGAAATAATCATTTTAATGATTATCTACTTAAAGGTGATTTAACTTGATAATGATTGACATTCTCTTTTGTTTATGTTAAAAATTAATTTATTTTTGAGAGAATGTGGAATAGTTTCTATGGTTCCCCTTTCATCATTCAGTAGAAGATTGTTGGCACTTTTAGAGATGTATGGCATAGCTTACTAGTATTAGTATTACTAGTAATTTTACTGTATTGCTGATGTTTCCAGTGCGTGAATGCTACATTGATGATTATGAAAAAAGCTGCGTGATATTTGTCTGACAGCATGTGTACACCTTCAGTGACACTTTTCACAAAATAACCTTTCTTAAGCCTTTTATTTTGGAAATATCACAGGAGTGTATCCAATGTAATTGAAATAGCACAAACATGGACTATTGCTACATGCATTTTCTAAACCATGGAGTAATCTGCTGACAAAGTAAGAGTGGCATTAACTATTTTAGTCAATTTACTACATTGTCCTCAAGGACTAGTATTGATCCAAGCATAGGCAGGTGGATTGTGAAAGAAACTAGTTACAGCAGCAGGCAGAGACTTCCTGAGGTCTCAAGGCTGAATGAATGTTTTTGCAGTAATGTTTGCCTGCCATAAAGGTCTTCGCTTCTGCTCACATTTCACAAATGAACTGTCCACTTATTGTAGGAAATGTAGGCACAAATTAAATAGGAATATGGTCGCTATAGGGCCAGTTCGTTACAGGGTGATCTGCAGCTGAATCATAGTTGCACAGATTCACACTAATCTAATATTTCAGATAGTAGAGCACAAAGAGAGAGGAAAAAAAAAAGTCAGAAGAACAATAATAAACACTTTTCATGAGGCACTATATTGACCTAACAATTCAAAACCAAGCATATGTGTTTGTGTGTGTGCATGCATATGTGTACATCATGCCTATTTTCTTTAGAAAAAGGTGATTTGGGACAGAGATATATTTGACCATATTTGCCAAAAAATTTTACTCTACCGCACATCACCTCCTTCTTAAAATAAGAATAAATTAATGCAAAACTTCTATTTCAGTTTTTTGTTTTTTTTTTTTTAGATGAATGTGACCAGGTGTTTCACAGGAATCACTTGATGAAAAAGTGTGGCTTTTTTAACTTCCACTTTTGTACTCTCTTCTCTGGAGTCCTCTCTTCTTGAAGGCATTTTTTTTACCCCGTGGGGAGCAGCAAGGGCCTGCTCTATGAGGAAAAAAGCACCAGGAACTGGTGAGACAAGGGCAGTCTCACGATACCTGAGCAGAGTGAGCAGAACCAGTCTGCTCTTAGTAGTCAGGATCATCCAAGAGTCTAGATCACCAAGCACATCCATCACAATGAGGCAGCTTCAACGTAAAGCCAGGAACCTGACTTAGAAGTCGGGATCAGGCTGCACAGTGCTACAGGAGCGCATCTTTTCACATGGGCAGTGGTGAAGCATAACTGCTGCAGCTCTGTCTTTGTTTGCCCTTTCTGAACATCAAGATTATGACTATCAGCTGAAAATAGAAGGAGATGGCAGGGGAAATGAAAGAAAATAATTAATTTTGTGTCTGCATCTGTATTACCTTTTGACAGCCTCCTCAGGGGTGCACTTGTCAAGTCATCTGCCCAGGTACAATCTCTTTATATTCAAGCTGCTGAACATCAATATCAGAACCCTGCAGTTGAAAGGTAGAGAAAAAAATATTGCAGATATCCGTCTGTTGAGATACTCTTCAATTTACCATCTTCACAGTATGTGTTTATGCAGTAGTCTTTGTGTTATCCTTCTCTCAAGCCCACTGGATGGCAGAATCACATTTTGGTGGTGCATTGACTGCATAGACAATACTCTGCATCTCCTGCTGTCAGCTGATACTTGTCAGGACAGAGTTCCTTGTTAGTGGAAATCCTGTCTTCAGATTTTATTATTAGGGAAGCTTGCAACATAAACCATCTACTGCCTTGCCACAATAAACACATGAATGACAGATATAATTTATATTTTCCATTTCTAATGTGACTTGTAAATTTTAAATAACATTGCCAGCTAGTACCAGATTTTTTAGTAGAACCAAGTCTTCCTAGTAGCCAGCTACTTCACAGCCTGGAAAAACAGCATCCAATTGCACCTAGATGGCCATTTGCATTTATGCATATGCCTGATGTAATTTTATGAGTCAGTACTCACTGCTCACAGGTCTTGCTCTGCATGACTTTCTCTCACCTACCCATCCCTCCTCTACCAAGCAGAGAGGCCATCTTCAGCCAGCTATGCCGTTTCTGGACAGGAAAATATATAAGCACAAACAGCATATATACAAACAAACAGAAAACACAGATAGAACTACTATTCTTTGCCTAAAAAGCATTTCCCAGACTGCATAAAATCATTTCTGTTACTGGCATCCATGCAAACAGTATCCAAACAAGCAAAAAATGCCTCCTTTCCCCTGCCTTTTGATGCAGCTTTCTGGGAGATAACAACATGAGTCACACAGTGTCCTGTATATAGTACTGTGCGTGAAATCCACTGGGTTGGGCTGAGTGGCAGGCAGGCATTGCTGCAAGAGGGAAAATATGGTGAAGGTCTATTTTGGAAAAAAAGTCATGAAAAGATCTCACTTCTCCAGGGCACCTCATCCTAAAAGACTCTGAAGTATGGTAGATAGTCAAAAGCATTCACTGGGAAGGCCACTTCAGATTTATTCAGATTTATCCTTTAAAATATTTCCTTTGGGCCACTTCAATACAGGCAGGTTCAGTTATCTGATACAGATTTACAATCTGAAAGCAAGTTATTGTAAGCGGGCAGAAGCTATTTAGATAAAGCATGCGCTGCTCTTGGATGTTGCACCTTTAGCAATAAACTCATTGTGAAATGGTCAGCCTAGTTTTGCACACCTCTGTGATTGGAATAATTTCATAATACAGTAAATGCTTATCTGTGGAATACCAAATCCTTAGGAGTTCACCAAGGTCTGATTCATGATTTAATCCCTGATTACAAATACAGTCTAGCATATCATAGAATATTATTGCATTCTAGTTCCAAGGATTTAGGACTCAGCACTTTATAGTCTGTGATTAGTATACAAGTTTCATTACTACTACTGAGAAGAAAAAACTGTGATTGAAAATACAACAGTACAAAAAAATAGAGAAAATGAAAACTTTTTTTTTTTTTCCCAAAGATGTGTGATCGCAAGATACATGTACTTTGAGACTGAAATCATGCAGAGTTTTCTAAAACTTGATTATGTGGAAGTCCAAATGGTAGAAGAAAACTTGAGTGGATAAATGAGATTTATTTTGCACCCTCCAGGGTTAGCCTACAGTTCCTTACATATTATCATTCGGCATTGGGTTTTGTGCTAAAGAGATGAAAATGGAGACAAACTTTAACAAATCTGTCTTCACTTGTGACACTACATAAAACTTCCATAAAATCAGCTGATTATTCAGTGCAACGAGTACTTTTCTGCTATGATGAATTTTCTTAATAAAACAAAGCTACTCTTCTATATTCTCTATGTAGTAGATTTAAATGATAATAACTGTACAGAAGGGGTGGGGAAAGAAACATTAAAAAGGGGATAATTGCTTTTGCCTTTAAGTGCTAGAGATACATAAGGTTTGCATTTTAATCTCCAACAGGAAAAATTGACTTCATATCCCTAAGGGAAAAAAAAAAATCCACTGTCTTTCCTAGAAAATAGGAATTGTTTAATCTTTTTCCATTTTAGCCAAGTGGTTCATTCCGATTGCTAAGCAGCACATTATACAGCCCATAGTTATTGCTTTAACTTTCTATTGAGTCTCCAGTTTTGATATTTCATACTGTCAGACTTATTCTAGTGACAGAGCATTTATTTTCTCATTTTCACCTCAAAATGTGCAAATCCTAGAATCATAGAATAGTTAAGGTTGGAAAGGACCTTAAGATCATCTAGTTCCAATTCCCCTACCTTGGGTAGGGGCATCTCCCATGAAACCATGTGTCGTGGTTTAAACCCAGTCAGGTAATTCGTTCGCTCACTTCCCCCCCTTTCTTGCCCTCCCCCTGCTCTCGGAGGGACGGAGAGGAGAATCGAAAAGAATGCAACTCCCACGGGTTGAGATAAGAACAGTTTAGTAACTAAGGTATAACACAAATCACTACTGCTACCACCAATGATAATAATGATAAAGGAAATAACAAGGGAAGAGAATACATCATCTCACCACCAGCCGACCGATAACTCGCCCCCCCCCAGCCCGACCAAGCTCTGACCGATACCTCCTCCAAACCTGCCGTCTCCCAGCCCTTCCGGCTAACTCCCAGTTACCTCCCGGGCATGACGTGCTGTGGTATGGAATACCTCTTTAGTCAGTTTGGGTCAGGTGTCCTGTCTCTGCTTCCTCCTGGCTTCCCCTCCTCCCTGGCAGAGCATGAGGCTCACAAAGTCCTTGGCCAAACCAAAACATCCTTGTTATCAGCTCTGTTCCCGAGCCAAAAGTCAAAACACTGCACTGCACCAGCTACCAAGAAGGAGAAAAATGACTGCTACTGCTGAACCCAGGACACCATGTCACCCAAGGCTTTGTCTAACCTGGCCTTGAACACTGCCAGGGATGGAGCATTCACAACTTCCCTGGGCAACCCATTCCAGTGCCTCACCACCCTCACAGTAAAGAACTACTTCCTTATATCCAATCTATAAATCTATAAATGAAAAAAAAAAGAAGAGAAAAAATTATGACTGTGTAATTATATGGATTTTAAAATTTGCAATGCTCAAACCAACTGATCAGCCAGATATACCATCAGAACTGTGGCTACTAACCTGTTATCTAGTATTTGCATCAAAAGGAGCATGACTAGCAGGTCAAAGGAGGTGATCCTGCCCCTGTACTCTGCTCTTGTGAGACCTCACCTGTAGTATTGTGTGCAGTTCTGGTGTCCTCCACATAAAAAGGACATGGAACTGTTGGGACAAGTCCAGAGGAGGTCCACGAGGATGATCATGGGACATACACACATCCTGTATGGAGATAGGCTGAGAAAGTTGGGGCTGTTCAGCCTGGAGAAGAGAAGGCTGCGTGGAGACCCCATAGCAGCCTTCCAGCATCTGAAGGGGGCCTATAGGGATGCTGGGGATGGACTCTTCATTAGGGACTGTAGTGACAGGACAAGGGGTAACGGGTTTAAACTTAAACAGGGGAAGTTTAGATTGGATATAAAGAAGAAATTCTTTACTGTTAATGTGGTGAGGCACTGGAATGGGTTGCCCAGGGAAGTTGTGAATGCTCCATCCCTGGCAGTGCTCAAGGTCTAATCTACTTAAAGCAGGGTCATATATTTAAAGTCTTCTCTTATCCATTTGTCCTTTTACATCATTAGTTTTATTCTTCCAAACCCTAACTAATTTTGTTCTTTCTGTACCTAGAGTGGCAGTATGATCACCCACCTAACTAGCTTGTTTGAAATAATACCGCTTCAATAGCTACATGAAGTGTTTTTGTTACGTTAGAAGTGTAACGTTATCTAGGTGTTCCTGCTCTGGCAGGGGGATTGGACTAGATGATCTTTTGAGGTCCCTTCCAATCTCCAGCATACTGTGATACTGTGATACTGTGAAGTCATCTCCTCAGTTAGCAAATGATTACTTGCTGCTATGTTCAAAACTCTTGTTCTCTCTTTGGTGCTTGTTTAGCATGGTTTAGTCAGCAAAAGTACCTTTTGCTGATCATTTTATGATAACCTGTATATTTAAGTAAGTGCTAATGCAAACACCACCACTTTTTAATTCTATGTATGTTACTACAATTCTTGACTGAGACAAGACTTGACAATAATCAACCATCCAGAGTGACAGCGGACTTAAATGTGTCAGCTCCTAGTCTCTTTCTCTTACACATGTATGACAACATAATCTCACTAGACATTTTCCTGTTACATACATAATAATTATACTTAAAGCCACAAAATCTAGCCAAAGAAATATTTTGCTCACCTAAAGAAATGGAATTTGCATCAGAATAGAGAACATCCTAGGCTATAAATCCAAGAATGTTATCTACATTCAGAGCACTCACAGTGCAGTAAAACTGGTGCTGGCCTGTGTTAGGCTTCCTTCTCCAGTTCTTTGCTGGTCAAGGACTAAAATGTGGTCCTTACTGCTAGTCTGCTCATTTATCACAAGGTCCTGGTGACACTCTAGAATATTTCTCTCACATGTCTTTTTTGGTACAGAGCAGTAGTAAATCTAGACATTCATCCATACTTCTTAAAGGACGAAACTCCCATGTAAAGCCATGCATCCATGTGTAAGGGAGGACCATTGCTGGAATAGTCTCCACTGCCTGGTATATTTAAACGTGTATGAGCAATATGAACACATGAACAAATGCAGCCAAGCATTATAAATGAAGTTGTGAGAAGGAAATTGGCTGTATGCCTATAATGTTACTGGTTGCAACTTTAATATCCTGCTTTGACTTTTCAGACAAGTCTTCTAATTTCTAATGCAGTAATATAATTACTGAATATTGATAGGCGGTACTTCTAGGATGATGCTATAATCCCTCGAAGAAGCAGATGTTCTCTTCATGCACATACATTCTGTACCCATACAGACAAGAAGTAAAACTATCAGTAATTTGTCAAGGTAGCTTCTAAATAAAGGAAATTAAAGACTTTATTGGAGTGGAGAAAGAACTCCAAGAAAATCCAGGTCAACAACAACAGGTCAGGAATAACAGCAGCAGTAACAGGCACCCTTTTGAAAGGTTTCCATCCAGTGAATGCTTAAATGCATACTTCTTTTTTCTTATACTCTTAATTCAGATAATTCTTTTAGGCAATAGGAGGAAGAAATTCCCTGTGTCTCCAGTATATCTTTCATGCAGATATGGAAATCCATACCACTCCTTTACTCTGTACAGTACTTTTCTTATTACAGTGGATACATAAAAAATTGGCTAGATTTACAAGGACTAGGGGAAGAGCACATAATTATTGATGCAACACTAATGAAATAAACAGTTTCCTCAGAACTCACTGAGACCACATTCTTAATTTTCTTTTCTTAAAATTTGAAAATTCTTCCTATTTTTACTGCTGTTCAGTGACTTCCTAACAAATCTCACCTTTTGTATAGTTTATCTTCTGTTCTTCGTCTTTTTTGTTCTCTACTTTATATCTATCATCTAAGGCTGACCTTCATTTAAAGTCTGTACTGTGCTAGGTCTTTCCTTCACAAATAGTGCTGAGAAGTGGATTTTAACAAAGTAAAGGATTTCCTTTGCAGCAAGCCATTAAATTTTTACAAAGGACACAAAAAGCTGCATGCACTAATGAATGTCACTGAAGAGATAAAAGGAAAAGATCTTTTTTCTTCTAATTCAGAACATATGTGCAGTGTTGACATCTCAAGGCCACTAATCAAGTTTCTGTCAGCGATACAAAAAAGGTAATTGTTCCAAAAATGAAAATTGACAGGAAAAAAAATACCATTTAGAAAGGCCTGTCTAAGGATTGGTATTAGGATACCTGCGTCACAATGACTGTGTTAATGAGGTGGTATCATTCGGTATCAAAATAATTATATGTGTGTTAAAACTTTCAATCATAGAATCATTTAGTTTGAAAAAACCTTTAAGATCATCAAGTCCATCCATTAAGCTAGCACTGCCAAATCCACCACTGAACCATGTCTTTAAGTGCCACATCTACAGGTCTTTTAAATACCTCCAGGGATGGTTACTCAACCACTTCCCTGGGCAGCCTGTTCCAGTGCTTGACAACCCTTTCAGTGAAGAAATTTATCCTAATGTCCAACCTAAATCACCCTTGGCGTAACTTGAGTCTGTTTCCTCTCCTCCTATCACCACTTGCGCTTGGAAAAGGAGACAAACACCCACCTTGCTATAACTTCCATTCAGGTAGTTGTAGGTAGTGATAAGGTCTCTGTCAATATAAACATTAGTATATTGAGGTATATATGGTATATATGGCATATATTATTGAAGGGATTGTAAGGAATACTTATTTTGTAGCTATGAAAATAAAGATTGCTTTTCAGGAAAAAACCCAGCTTACAGATATAATGATTTTGGAGTACAAACATTCATAGTAGAGCTGAAATTTAATCCCCAGTTTTAGATCTTTATGACCTATCACAGAATGTATATATCAAGAAAATAATCATAAGACAAGAGTAATACTTAACACAAACTTGTCTGCAGGTAAATCATTATATCCTAAGTACTGAGAACTTTTTGGTTTAAGATGGTCTGGTGTCTAAGTTGTCAAACAAACCTATGTTGTTTTCCAGATCCTTCATTCCTGACAGGACTGAAAACAGGGAATCACTTCTTGGGTATAGAAAACATAATAAAATATTGATGACCTCAGTGGTCACATTATAAAAGAGCCCAGAGGATGTTTTCCTATAAACAAAAAAACCATGTTTGTATCAAGCAGTTCCTAAAGTTCGTACCATCATGAAAAAGCTGAGCAGCACATACTGTATGCTGCAGTTCTTTTTGATGCACTGAGGTCCTAAAACTGCCTTAAGAAAGCCTGTGTTGATGCAGACTCCAAGGTTCTCAATACCTTCAATTCTGCCATTCATCTGTGCTTAAATGTTCAAAACAATTTTCTGAGTGGCATAACAAAAACTATATTTTTATAACAAAATGCTCTGTAGAAGTGAAATGTATTTCCAAGGGTGACTGGATAAAGTTTATGAGAAATGACTTGAGCTAAAAATATCCACCCAAAATATAAACCAGGACACTATTTGATGAGTGTCTGTCACAGAAAGGGAGATAGCAGCTGAATTTTCTTTTCCCTGAAGATAGATTCTCTCTCTATTTTCTCCAGAGGTATGAAGGCTTCTCTATTTAAAACAGCTTGGATTTCTCAGGTTAGCCGTTTCTGATTATGGAAGTTAAATTAGCAAGTGTCACAAGTCTGATCAATCTTGTAAGTACCTAATTCACAGCCAGGATCACCTTTTTCTTGTAGAAACTGCTCTTTTTCAACAGCACAGAAGCTTTAGTGCTTCTTACAATGTTGTCCTAGGATATTGCTTAGCCATTATATATTAAGAGCAATAGTCATTTCAGTTTGTGGATTACTCATCTAGATTGTTTTTTTCACCCCAGACATGAGATCCTTGAACTTTGCAGCCACAAAGTATGGAGAAATTCAATCACAGACAGTGACAGTCTCTTCTTTATGAGCCCATTTTTTCTGATGGTGTATGTGTGACATAAAATTTCTATCATTAAACTTAACTTCTAATCTAAGTCTCTCTGTTCCTTGAAATTATTAGCTAATGTATTTACTAGCTTAAACAGCAAATGAAATGGAAAATCATAAGAAGTGCTGCATGATGTTTTCATGTAGTTCACTAGCATTATTGGTAGAATTTACCTAAACAGTCTTACTAGAGGTGTCTTACCAGTCTCTCATATTCAATCTTTCTTTATATCTCATGCAGTCTTTTATAAGGTAACATCTGATTTCCAAAGATTTCACATTCATAGAGTAATAGATCTAGATAAATAATAGAGAAAGAACATAATCTGTTATGATTCTCATGAAAATAAATAAATTCATTTTTATTAGGAAAAAAGTATTGAAGCCATCAGATATATGTCCATGTTCTGAGGCCTCCTCAGGAATAAGGATAAGTGAGATAGTTTGTGGAGACCAGTTGATGTGTGCTTATGTGTTCTGAATATTGTGCCATACTCTTAAAGAAGTTGCTACCAAAACTGTAGCAATCAGGCATGCTGTATTCATGGTTTTCAGAAGGAATTCTATTGGCAGGTGTTGGCTGACTTCCTATAAACCCCTAAAATGTCAACAGATTCCGAAAGATTTTAAATAGTTTGCACCATGCTAGGCATCTTAGGCAAAATAATGAATAAGCACTGGCATCAGTGTTCAGATGTGCTGTCGTGGTTTAAACCCAGTCAGGTAACTTGTTCACTCACTCCCAGTGAGTGGTGCCGAGCTGACAACAATCGAGGTCTGTGTCTGTCTCCCCCCCCGCACCGGGGCTCTCCCCTTCCCCGCTCCCGGAGGAACGGGGAGGAGGATCGAAAGGGTGCAACTCCCACGGGTTGAGACAAGAACAGTCCAGCAACAAATCACCACCGCTACTATCAGCTAAAACAATGATTAGGGAAAATAACAAGGGAAGAGAATACGATACCACCGGCCAAGAAAACGAGTCCCACCCGGAAGCCCGTGTCCTTCCGGGTAACTCCCAGTTACCCCTCACCCCGGGCATGACGTGCTGTGGTATGGAATACCTCCCTGGCTAGCCCGGGTCAGGCGCCCCGTCTCTGCTTCCTCACAGCTTCCCCTCCTCCCTGGCAGAGCATGAGCCTCACAGAGTCCTTGGTCAGGGTAAACATCACTTAGCAACAACCGAAAACATCAGCTTCACCAACACTGTTCTCAAGCTGGAAGTCAAAACACAGCACTGCACCAGTTAACACAAAGGAAAAACATGACTGCTACTGCTGAACCCAGGACATGTGCTTACACAGTTAGGGCTTTATTGAAAAATCCTAAGTAGTCCAATAAAAGCTGTTTTTTTTTTTTTCTGATAATTTTTTATTCCTTTTGCAGAAACAGATTTCCCAAGATACTCAAACAATGATCCATACAGATTATTTATTTCCATGAAGAGAGAGAGAGACAGCCTTAATGATGTTCATTTTCCTGACAATGTCTTTTACACAATTGGTTTTGCTTTGCTGTCTGTTTATATTCTTCTTGTTAATACAACAAAACAGCATGCTCTCTTATCCAGTGACAGTTTTTTTTGGCTAAACTATGGATCATTTTCTTATTTTCTTCATTACAACATATTTTTTTCCAAGACAGAACAGCTGGGATTTTCTCTTAGTCTTGCACATAATCACCCCTAGAGCTAATGAGTTTATTTTTGTTAGAGGAGCCCAAATTATTCATACCTAAAGGAAACTGAATTTTCTTCACATTGAAAGAAATATATATGTATGCACTTCTGGCATTTATTAAAGGTCTAGGGGAAGTTTTCCTAGCTGAACATCCACCTGTCTCCTACGTTTCCTTACACCTTTTTTTCTAAATTGGTATATACTAACTCAGCTAAGAATACCAGGAAAATGTAATGATCACCCTATTTTCATCAAATGACAGATGTTCCAAATATTCAGCTGTCTCCTGCAGGATTGGATCCAGAAAAATGCATCTGTTGCAGTGCAACTGCAGTTAGGCAGCAAAGATGCAGTATAACTTTGTTAGGAAACCAAAAATCTTGCTTCAATTTCTATACTTGCATTTTTATAAAAATTCTCTTTGCAGGACTTGTTTTATTCCTATAAATAGGTATTTCAATTGTGACTACAGGGTCTTACTTATACTAGCTCTTGACATAAGATACTCAAAAAAATAATTTTGTCCATCTTTCCAGGAGAATCTTTTGACAGTGTTCAGGGTAAACAACAGCAGTCCTGAAAGATTAGCTATTTGCTTGTCAGGAGTAGAACTGATTGCTATCTTCTTAAATTTTATATTCTGTGGCTCTACACTGGCTGAATCATGCCATTAATGAAATTCCAACTCCAGTCACAGAAAGGATAGAGGGAGTAGTTCTAGCTCAAAAATACAGTGGGCCACCTTTGTCACAGACAAGTGTGCTTCATCCCCTCAGGGAGAGGAAGATTCCTCTATATATCCGATGTAGTCTTTCCTAGTAGGACAAAACCACTCATTTATGATGACCACTTGCTGATTTTGTAATGGGAACACAAGCCAGTCACCATGAGTCTCACAGTCCTGCAGCAATTTCTCACAGGTCTCAGTGATGCTAGAAGAAAGTTCTCACCCTTGGATTGAAAAAGATACCATATAAAGTGGCTCAGCTTTCTATAGCGCAAAGTATCATAGGATATACCCACACATCACAGCAGCAGATATATCCTACAGCTCAGCAAACCATGGATTTCCATATGACTTCTTGTATTCAAGCTACATATACTCAGCTACCAGGACTGTATGTCAATCACCATGTCTAGGCTCCTTTTGTGTACTCATTGCATTCACAGAACATTCTATCATAAAACAGATTAATTTATTACGGGACATTTGTATAAGAATGAACTGGCTAGTAGTTTTAATATTACATTCACTAGAATAGTGTGACACAACAAAGAATACATTTTTAGTCCTGTTTCAGTGTTCTGTCTAGGGAACATTTATCAGATTTAACTTTTAATTTGTGATTTAAGCAAAGAAAAGATAAAAAAAAAAAACATGGTACTTTCAGTTTGGCATTTGGCTCACAAATTCATCATACGTCTTTTAAAGATTCTGTAAAGCAATGGTATACATAGCCAGCCAAGTGTGCAACTCATGAATATACTCTACTAGTTGACCAAACAATTGTCTTGCAAATTCTGCTTCTTGTTCTTTACATTTACTGTACTGTTGATGGACATAATTGACTTTTGGTATTGTCGTGGTTTAAACCCAGTCAGGCAACTTGTTCACTCACTCCCAGTGAGTGGTGCTGAGCTGACAACAATTGAGGGCCGCCGCCCCCACCGGGGCTCTCCCCTTCCCCGCTCCTGGAGGAACGGGGAGGAGGATCAGAAGAGTGCAACTCCTACGGGTTGAGACAAGAACAGTCCAGCAACCAATGTACAACACAAATCACCACCGCTACTACCAACTACAACAATGATAAGGGAAAATAACACGGGAAGAGAATACAATACCACCGGCCAAGAAACAAGTCCCACCTGGAAGCCCGTGTCCTTCTGGGTAACTCCCAGTTACCCCCCACCCCGGCCATGACGTGCTGTGGTATGGAATACCTCCTTGGCTAACCCGGGTCAGGCGCCCCGTCTCTGCTTCCTCACAGCTTCCCCTCCTCCCTGGCAGAGCATGAGCCTCACAAAGTCCTTGGTCAGGGTAAACATCACTTAGCAACAACCGAAAACATCGGCTTCACCAACACTGTTCCCCGGCTGGAAGTCAAAACACAGCACTGCACCAGTTAACACAAAGGAAAAACATGACTGCTACGGCTGAACCCAGGACAGTATCCACCCCTTATTCCATACTATTCATGTCGTGCTCAGATCCTACATTTTCAATACACCATTGCTCTCCCACATATATACATCCATATACGTACAGACCAAGAGGAAAAGATCATTTTCTTAGTGCATGGACCAATCCCTAAAATGCTGCCGAGTCCATTCGGTCCATGATGTTCAAAGTTCATTCTCTGTTGGGATGATGGCTGGAGGGAAGTCAGGGCCAGTCGCTGGTGACCTGGAGACATCTAGTTGATGGGCTATAAAAGCATTACACAGCAGGCAACAGCATACAATTGAGTTCACTGGCTGTTTTCCCCTAAAATCAAATCCCCTTGAGGTATACATTGGACTTCCCCATCTTCCCGCGTTACCCACCAAGTATATCCAGGTCCCTGAGCAAAAGCAATCCCACAGGTGGGTTTGCCTTTACCTGAAGCAGGAATTACCCAGACTGTCTTCCCCAGCAAATCCTTCATATGCACCACGGGAACTTTGTCCCCCTCTACAATATGTAAAAGTTCTGACTGGGCTGGGCCAGCCCTCTTGAGAGATCCTCTGGTGTTGACCAACCAGGTGGCCTTTGGTAAATGTGTATCCCAATGCTTGAAAGTTCCCCCACACATTGCTCTCAGTGTAGTTTTTAACAGCCCATTGTACCGTTCGATTTTCCCAGAGGCTGGTGCGTGGTAGGGGATGTGATATACCCACTCAGTGCCATGCTCTTTGGCCCAAATATCTATAAGGTTATTCCAGAAATGAGTCCCATTGTCTGACTCAATTCTCTCTGGGGTGCCGTGTCGCCACAAAATCTGTTTCTCAAGGCCCAGGATGGTGTTCCGGGCAGTGGCATGGGGCACAGCGTATGTTTCCAGCCACCCGGTGGTTGCTTCCACCATGGTAAGCACATGGCGCTTGCCATGGCGGGTTGGTGGCAGTGTGATATAGTCAATCTGCCAGGCCTCCCCATATTTATACTTCAACCATCGTCCTCCATACCAAAGAGGCTTTAACCGCTTGGCTTGTTTAATTGCAGCACATGTTTCACACTCATGAATAACGTTGGCAATAGTGTCCATTGTTAAGTCTACCCCTCGATCAAGGGCCCATCTATATGTTGCATCTCTGCCCTGATGGCCTGAAGTGTCATGGGCCCACCGGGCCAAAAATAATTCACCTTTATGTTGCCAATCTAAGTCCATCTGAGCCACTTCAATCTTAGCCGCTTTATCCACTTGTTGGCTGTTCAGTGGCCTGACTCTTGGGTACATGGGCATCTACATGATGTACCTTCACCACCAGGTTCTGCACCCTGGCAGCAATATCTTTCCACAGTGCAGCAGCCCAGATGGGTTTACCTCTGCGTTGCCAGTTGCTCTGCTTCCATTGCTTCAACCACCCCCACAGGGCATTTGCCACCATCCATGAGTCAGTATAGAGGTAAAGTACTGGCCACTTTTCTCGTTCAGCAATGTCCAGGGCCACCTGGATGGCTTTCACCTCGGCAAACTGACTCGATTCACCCTCTCCGTCAGCAGTTTCTGCAACTTGTCGTCCAGGACTCCATACAGCTGCCTTCCATCTCCGATGCTTTCCCACAATACGGCAAGAGCCATCAGTAAACAAGGCATACTGCTTTTCACTTTCTGACAGTTTATTAGATGGTGGGGCCTCTTCAGCACGCACCGCCTCCTCCTTTGGTGACATTCCAAAATCTTTGCCCTCTGGCCAGTCCATGATGACTTCTAGAATGCCTGGACGACTGGGATTTCCTATTCAAGTTCGTTGTGTAATTAGTGCAGCCCATTTACTCCATGTAGCATCAGTTGCATGATGTGTAGAGGAGACCCTGCCTTTGAACATCCAGCCCAGCACGGGCAGCCGGGGTGCCAGGAGGAGCTGTGCTTCAGTGCCAATCACTTCCGAAGCAGCTCGAACCCCTTCATAGGCTGCCAGTATCTCTTTCTCAGTTGGGGTATAGCTGGCCTCAGATCCTTTGTATCCCCGACTCCAAAAGCTGAGGGGTCGACCTCGAGTCTCCCCTGGAGCTTTCTGCCAGAGGCTCCAGGTAGGACCGTTCTCCCCAGCTGCAGTGTACAGCACATTTTTTACATCTGGCCCGGTCCGGAGGTCCAAGGGCTACTGCATGAACTATCTCGCGTTTAATTTGCTCAAAGGCTTGTTGCTGCTCAGGGCCCCATTTAAAATCATTCTTCTTCTGGGTCACATGATAGAGAGGGCTTACAATCAAACTGTAATTTGGGATGTGCATTCTCCAGAACGCCACTGCACCCAAGAAAGCTTGCGTTTCTTTCTTATTAGTTGGTGGAGACATTGCTGTTATCTTGTTGATCGCATCTGTGGGGATCTGTCTACATCCATCTTGCCATTTTATTCCCAAAAATTGAATCTCCTGTGCAGGTCCCTTGACCTTACTCTGTTTTATGGCAAAACCAGCTTTCAGCAGGATTTGGATTATTTTCCTCCCTTTCTCAAAGACTTCTTCTGCTGTATCGCCCCACACAATAATGTCATCAATGTATTGCAGGTGTTCTGGAGCTTGCCCCTGTTCCAGTGCAGTCTGGATCAGTCCATGGCAAATGGTAGGGCTGTGTTTCCACCCCTGGGGCAGTGGTTCCAAGTGAACTGGACACTCCCCCAAGTAAAAGCAAACTGTGGCCTGCACTCTGCTGCCAAAGGAACTGAGAAAAATGCATTGGCAATATCAATCGTGGCATACCACTTGGCTGCCTTTGACTCTAGTTCATACTGAAGTTCTAGCATGTCCGGTACGGCAGCACTCAATGGTGGTGTGACTTCATTCAGGCCACGATAGTCTACTGTTAGTCTCCATTCTCCATTAGACTTTCGCACTGGCCATATGGGGCTATTGAAGGGTGAGCGGGTCCTGCTGATCACCCCCTGACTCTCCAGTCTACGGATCAGCTGATGGATGGGAATCAGGGAGTCTTGGTTGGTGCGATATTGCCGCCGGTGCACTGTTGTGGTCGCAATTGGCACTTGTTGTTCTTCAACTTTCAGCAACCCCACAGCAGAGGGATCTTCCGAGAGACTGGGCAAGGTGGACAGCTGCTCAATTTCCTCAGTCTCCAAAGCAGCAATACCAAAAGCCCACCGGTACCCTTTTGGGTCTTTGAAGCACCCTCTCTTGAGGTAGTCTATGCTGAGGATGCATGGAGCTTCTGGACCAGTCACAATGGGGTATTTTTGCCATTTCCTCCCAGTCAGGCTGATTTCAGCCTCCAGTACAGTTAACTCTTGTGATCCTCCTGTCACTCTAGAAATATAAATGGGTTCCACCCCTTGACAGCTTGATGGCATCAGGGTACACTGTGCACCGGTATTTACTAGAGCCTTATACTTCTGTGGGACTGATGTGCCAGGCCATCTGGTCCACACAGTCCAGTAAATCCGATTGTCCCCTACCTCCACCTGGCTGGAGGCAGGGCCCCTCTAAGGGTCATCACAGCATTGGACACTTAAGTCAGGGTGAAAGGGATTATTCTTCATTATCACAGGAGCTGGAGTAAAATCAGCTCTTCCATTCCATCTGGGAAACTGCTCACCAGAGACTGAAGTCGTAGCTCTCATGGGACGATCAGTCTTGGCCCTTGCTCCCCTCTTCAGTTCACTCACCCATTCCTCCAAAGCTGAAGTAGGTTTTCCATCCCACTTTGTCATGTCTTCTCCGTGATCCAGCAGGTAAAACCATAGGGTACCCCGTGGCGTATAGCTCCTGTATCTCCTCTCTTGAACAATAGGACACCTTTTGTTAATAGCCGAGACGTGTGTTGGTACATGTGAGGAGCTGGATAAATCAGATAGATCGTCCCTCGATTGTTTGAGGTCCTGGGATGGTTTTTCCACAGCTGAGATGATGGAAGGGGTGAGATTGTCTTCGAACTCTCAGAGTTTATGAACCGTTTCATCCACTGTTAGTGGTACTATGTCATTCCAGGTTACTGTTGCCAATGAATGGGCATATGATGATGGTGCATTCCGTGTAAGTTTTCTCCACATGGATCATGTACATTCAACCTCATCTGGATCTACGGGTGTATCCCCGTTATTCGGCTTGATGTGATAGATCATCTCTACGATGGCCGATTCCCTCAGAGACTGGATGCCTTTGTCTATAGTAGCCCACTTGGCCAAACGACTCATAACATCGTCCTTGTATGGAAACCTTTCTTTCACAGCTGCCAAGAGCCGCCTCCAAAGACTGAGGGACATTTCCTCTCTTGCAATTGCTTTGTCAATTCCCCCTTCTCTAGCAAGTGATCCCAGCTGCTTGGCTTCTCTACCTTCTAGTTCATGACCATCGGCCCCATTGTCCCAGCATCGGAGTAACCAGGTGATGATGTGCTCCCCTGGTTGATGGGTAAAATCTTTTCGCATATTCCACAGCTCGGTTGAGGTCTGAGGTCGAGAAGTTACCTCTTCTTCTTCGTCATGTGATGATGACTCCTGATCAGATTCTGGACCGGGTGGTGAATTCATTGTTTCTTCATCTGGCTTCACCCTTTTTGCCTCCTTTTTGCTTGTTCTCTTGCGTACAGGGGCAACCGATATTGGTAGGAATTGGTCCTCTGGTTTGGCTGCAGTGATTATCACTGTGGTTTGAGTAGCAACTGTACTTGTTGCTGGGGGTGGTGTAGCTGCTGTGCTTGGAGCTGGGGTAGCTGCATTGTTCATTGCAGCCAAAGTTTGAGTAGCGACTGTACTTGTCGCTGGGGGTGGTGAAGCTGCTGTGCTTGGAGCTGGAGTAGCTGCGCTGACTGTTGCTTTGCCCTCAGATCCGCCGACATTCTTTTCCTTTTGAAGGTGCTGAATAGTGTTGAACAAGGCCCTGTAAGCATAGGCCAAGCCCCAGCACGTTGCCATGATTTGTCCATCTCTGGTATGGCCAGAATGACCACACACCTCATTTAAGTGTTTTACTAATTCTTCTGGATTTTGCAGTTGTTCGGGAGTGAAATTCCAAAGTACTGGAGGGGCCCACTGACCTAGATACTTGCCCATACTATCCCACACACCCTGCCACTCATGGCTGTCCAGCCTCAAGGAAAACCTCTTGGTCCTCCTACATCGTCGTTTGACCCCAGACAAGACCCAAGCCTGACTCTGCTTAACTCTTGAAATCAGTAGTGGGCAAAACACACTCTGTATGAGTGCTAACATGGTGATTCCCATCACCATCAGCAAACAAGTCTCAACAGCATTAAAAGACCATTCAAAAAATTCAAAACTCTCAAATGTAAATGGTCTGGGGGGACGACTGGGAGGGTAAAAGGATGTCTCCTTCACAGGTTGAGCACCTGAGAAGGAGAAAAAAGATGTGTAATTCCTAAGCACCTCCATCATATACCTCCCAAAGTATAAAGGTGGTGACCACACTGGGAACATAAGCCAGATCTGTTTCATGATCAATGACTCTATTGTATTACAAGTCATTACCATAAAGTACAATGAGACAAAAACCTTAGCCCAAGCCCCACACTTGAAAAACACTAATACAGCAAATACCGGATGGAAGTAAGATACGATATACTGAAACTGTGAGATCAAGAGGAACAACCTTGAGAGCCAATAAATCAGCATTGTGACGAGTGACTATTAATCCAGTCAGATCTGTCGTTATCTTAACGCCTCTTGCCCTACATTGGGAGCCAAAAAAGAAAAGTTGTGGTTTAAACCCAGTCAGGCAACTTGTTCACTCACTCCCAGTGAGTGGTGCTGAGCTGACAACAATCAAGGGCCGCCCCCCCCACCGGGGCTCTCCCCTTCCCCGCTCCTGGAGGAACGGGGAGGAGGATCGAAAGAGTGCAACTCCTACGGGTTGAGACAAGAACAGTCCAGCAACCAATGTACAACACAAATCACCATCGCTACTACCAACTACAACAATGATAAGGGAAAATAACAAGGGAAGAGAATACGATACCACCGGCCAAGAAACGAGTCCCACCTGGAAGCCCGTGTCCTTCCGGGTAACTCCCAGTTACCCCCCTCCCCAGGCATGAGGTGCTGTGATATGGAATACCTCCCTGGCTAGCCCGGGTCAGGCGCCCCATCTCTGCTTCCTCACAGCTTCCCCTCCTCCCTGGCAGAGCATGAGCCTCACAAAGTCCTTGGTCAGGGTAAACATCACTTAGCGACAACCGAAAACATCGGCTTCACCAACACTGTTCCCAGGCTGGAAGTCAAAACACAGCACTGCACCAGCTACCACGAAGGAGAAACATGACTGCTACTGCTGAACCCAGGACAGGTATAATCATCTTTCAGGCAATAGTACATACCAAAGTAGGTTTATGTACGCTGTTGGCTAAAGAGATTTTCACTTAGTCTTCTGCTGCATATTGTTCAAATGGAGTGTTCTTAAAGGGAAAAGATCAGTGCTGAAACTTAGTAAAAATATTTAAGTATTTCATATTCTTACACAATCAATCCCAAAACCCTCAGCCACAGACCACCTGGTCGTCTCATGAATCCAAACTGGGGACAGATGATATTCTGGAAAGCAGGTCTGTTATTCAGAAATCTCTCAGAAACTGAGGGTTGAAAGTCAATAGCAAACTGTCAAAGTTTCCAGAGCAGAAGAGAGTGTTTTAGTTATGATGATCTTTTTAATTTCAGTAACTACCAATTTGATTTTTCTTCATCTCTTGACCAAAACAAAATTCTGAATTATAGTTTTTGATGTCCTTATGATAGTTCTTCTCTGTGATATATAAATTATGTGGTGTCCTAATGCTTTCCTGAGTAACTTTGAAGCAGCTGTCCAATTTCTACCACATTTAGAAGAGAAATAGATGTCTCTCAGCTATTAAGTTCTAACAAGGGAAGACTGAAAGCTAAGGTGCTAGCAGGCAAGGTTGGAGATGAAATAGTAACAGTTTGGGAGATGGCTAGAAAGAATGTAGAATAAATCCACATGAAACTGGCCTTAACTAGTTCTGCAAATTATCATTGACAAAATAGAAACTAAATTTTCTCTACTGTGCACAAATAAAAAAAAATACACAAACATTGTCATGTGTCTGGGTATGCATCCTGACAATTGCCCAGTGGAATAAAACAGAACAAATATGAAATATGTGATGGCTAAAGAATTCCAACACTGGAAAACTTGTCGGAAGAAAAAAATTGTTGACATAATTATTGGGTCTCATGATACCTGGGATTGCATAATTTAAGAGATGTTACTCTTAGAACTGAAAACCTAAAAAAAAAAAAAGTCAGAGTTTTGAAACCACTTATTTTTCCAGCATGCAGCAACATATTTATTTCCATCCTTGACATGCATCATTTTCCTTTATATGTTTAAATTATTTTCTCTGAAGAGAGCAAACTTTTTCTGGTTATGCTGGTTATGGTCTGTTAGATATCACCTGGCAGCTATGAAAACTAATTTCAAATGTCAGACACTTTTTCTGATTAAATGAAAGGACAGCTTAATTCAAGAAAATCACAGAAATATTTAAGCTCTGACAATTCCACTATCATCAGTCCCTGTTTATGCAATTATTGTTCATTAGGAGATTCAACCATTGTTTTTCTACCTGCATTCTTGGTTCAGGGGGCAATTGCAGGGTTAAATCTGCACCTGTAGCTTCATTCTACCCTTGCTGTGCACCCTTAATGAAGCATGCTTACTATTCCATGATAGAAACACTGAAGCCATCAAGATGGGAGTAGCAGATGTTCTCAAAAGAGCCTGGGGACCAGTAAAATGAACAAAATGGAATTAGGGAATTTGAAGGAGGAAGGCAGAAGGGAGATCTTCTAATCGTGAAAGTTTTGTTTCAAAATAAATATGAAGGCCAGTTCTTAATTAAATACTGCAGGTTTTACCCTTCTACCCCTGTCCCAAGATCTAAGGAACCTGAAGGTGCACAAGTCAATGAGACTTCAGATAAATCCACAGGTCCTGAGGGAACTGGCAGATGAAGTGGCTAAGCCATTGTCCATCATATATGAGAAGTCATAGCACTCCAATGAGGTTCCCACTGACTGGAAAAGAGGAAATATAACCCCCTTTTTTAAAAAGTGAAAAAATGAAGACCTTGGAAACTACCGGCCTATGAGGTCTATGAGGTGAGTCATGCTCACCTCAGTGCCTTGCAAGATCATGGAGCAAATCCTACTGGAATATATGATAAGGCACATGGAAAATGAGTTGATAGGCGGCAGCCAACAGGACTTCAGTAAGGGCAAATCACACCTGACAAATTTGATGGCCTTCTATGATGGGGTTGTGGCATTGGTGGGTAAAGGAAGAGCAACTGATGTCATCTACCAGGACTTGTACAAATTGTTTGACACTGTCCTGCATGACATCCTTGTCTCTAAACTGAAGATGCATGGATTTGACAGATGAACCACTTAGTGGATAAGGAATTTGCTAAAGGGAGAAAAATGTAAGAAAATGAAACAGTAGAAGTATCTTTTTAATTGTCACTGGTATTAATTATCATGAGGGCCCAGTTAAGCCCTGGTAGCTATAAAGAATTGAAAATATCTATTAGTTTCATTCTGATAGGTACATTGAAATAAGTATAAATGGAATTTTAGGTACTCAATGTGATCATCGCTTTTTTGAATTTAGAGACAGAAAATTGTCATGCAATTCATTCCACAACAGGTAGGTTTCCTTTTGCTTCCTGATACATGAGAGGCACTCTCAAAGTAAGGGCTTTCAACAGAATATGATCTGAAATTCTATATTTCAGTTGTTCCATATTTGTTTACCCTAATTTTGAATTTAGCTTAATATGTTTTTTTTTCCGTTGAAATGATATTTATATCTATTTAGACTTGGATTTTGGGGGAAAAACTGAGAAAAAGGCTTTTTCAGCTATCAGAAAAAAATGTATAAAGATATAAAATCCAATATATTAAAACATATTTCCAGAAAGACTAAAGACCCTATGAATTATAGACATTTTTAAGTATGTAAGCTTAGAATTAAATTGCATATGCTTTTACCATACCAACAGAAGAAATCTAGCACATACTTTCAAATTGTACATCAATAGTCTTAATATATTTATTAAAGTTCTCATACAATTGTCTGAAACAGAACTATATTCCTCATGAGAGTCAAAAAAAACTAGTGAGGACTTCTGTCTTTGACACGCAAACACAAGGCATTCAAGGTTCACCAAGAGCAGCATCTTAGTTCACCTCATAGCATTCTGAAAACCTCTAAAAGACTGTCTCATAAGCACTGATTAGGTTATTTTTTCTGGTTTACTGTTGCTGTAAAAAAATAAACCAAACCAAACAACATCCCCTTTCTCCCTCCCCCCAGATATTAGCATATAGATATCAAGATACACATTCTAGATGCCAGCATATCTAGAAATGCTGCTGCATACTGGAATTCTTTCCAAAGCAGCTGGTATGCATTATCCTCCTGTTGTGACAACACTGATAGCAGTACTGCTGTAAATTCTGCTCAGGAAGGTGAAGGTCCAGTGTGCAAAGCATAGCAAGCCTGGCACTGAGATTTTTTTGCATGTATCTCTGCAAAGCACTGCATACTTGAAGTTCACTACTCCATATGACAGAATGTTTTGTCCATTCTGGGTGGTAATAGTTATAAATGGAGCCACTTATCCAAAACTATAGGAACAACGGGATATTTGGAAAAGAGAACCTTGGTGCTTGACTTCTGGTGCCAGAACTGCTGTTCCTTCTAGTTGGCTCCCATTTTTTATCACAAAATGTGCTACAAGAAAAATCCCACAGTGCATGGAACCAGTGCTAAGGCACTGGTAAGGAGGATAAAATAACTGTCTTTCAAGCTCATCAGAAGAAAATCTTGCTGTGATTTTGAGAGCAATATGAGGTAACTGTCCAAGTGGGCACATTTACGATACATTTACCAAGTAATGAACCATCACATGATGTGATGAAGCTCCTTCTTTCTATCAACTCTGCACAAAGTGAAGAATTTCTATAAAAGGTTTTGTTTGTTTTTTTTTCTTTTCTAAACCTTACTTTGAAACATTGCTTACTAAGCAGCACAAGCATCTCCTATGTTGAGCATGTTTATGCTACTCATATGATGTATTTGGATTCAAAATTATTGCATTCCGATTCTACTGTGGTTTTAAATCTGACTGAAGATAGATGCATTTTCCTCCCACTCCTCAAAATCTGAATTCACCACAGGAGAAAAAAATCTGTTTCAGTGAAACACCACAATCGTAAATGCACAGGACAAGTAAGATTTTGGAAATAACACAATTTCCTTTCAAAAGCCAATTGCAAATGTTGCATTCTGTGATGGAGGATATCTGTTTTGCTCACAGTTAATCTTTTCTCTTAAGGGAGACAGCTAGGCAGAAGAGCACTCCTCTTTTCCTTGTTCTGCCTGCTAACAATTTCAGTCAGCACGAACCTTCTAGAGAGCAGAGACTGCTCAAGTAGGTGACTTTCTGACATCCAGGGGAACAGGTAGAGACTAAAAAAGAGCGAAAGAATGTGTCAGGGCATAAGAAAGATTCTGGAGGGTAGTGAAACAAATAAATAGACAAATGTTAGACATATCAGCAGAAGGAAAAAAAAACAACCAAACAACACTGTTACAGGTACAAAAACAATGCTGAACTAATGTTGGACTAATAAGACCTTCCTGTCAAGAATGCAGGTGTGTAGGATGAAAAGTTGTTCTCATTTTAGTGTTAGTCTTCCCACCAACTGATCTAAGTTGCTCTGTTTAGAAAAATGAAACCTTCTAATGAATTTTAATAAATCTTTAGCTCTGGAGATACAGAGTCTTTGTGGTGCTTTCGATTTCTGGAAGAAAGGTTTTCTTCAAAATTCTTCTGGCATACTTCTGCAATCATAAACTTCAATAGAGACCTACCCTTCACATGTTTTGAAGATTAAATGATAAGAAAATTAAAATTACTTCTTCCTCAAAAGAAGGAGTGGATGTAAATGCTGATCATGTTGCTATTATGTAAGTGCACCAGAAATAATTAATTTTGTTATTTTGGAACAGTCTTTCTCTCTGCTAGAAAAGACAAGTATTCAATTCATTGCTCACAATTCATTATCAGAGCAAGTAAGGTCTCTGATAATAATTTGTAGCTAGTGACTTTAACACTATGGCTTTTTATTCAGCTCAAAGGTTATAACTTTTTGCTATGAACCAAAATGTAAAAAAAAAAAAAAAAAAGAAAAAAAAAGCTAGGATAGCTTTTCAATACAACTCCAATTCAACCAGAGGTAAATGAATGTTAGGAATTTTGCGTACACTATTTTTTGCCAGGCTTTCACTACTAGCAAGAACAGAAGGCCAGACAGTGACAAAATATATAGAAAAGCATTTCTGTATAATTTATAATTCTTTTCATATTATTTACCATTCAGGATGCAAAATGCAGAAGTCTCAGGAGAAAAAAAAACAACACAAATTTCCATGTTATTTTAGTTCCAATTATGTTCAACATTTTGAAGCTATTTTTTAGTTCATAGAGGCAACTACAGAAAATATATGATGGCAAAGTGAATTGAAGATACAGAAGTTTTATTTCATACCAGCTCGTGATATGAACTCTGAAGATCTTTCCACCCCCTGTGCTTCAGCTAAGATAATGGGATCAGCTTTGTATAAATACAAATTGGGAAAGTGCTTGAAAGACAAAGGTGAAGGGTGGGTGATGGGTGTCAGAGATTAAATTGGTGGCACAACTGGCTCTGAAAACCTAATCTCTCATTTTCATTACCATGCCTTATTCACCAGACCAGGTCACCTGTTTGCAACCTTTAACAAAAAGTACCCAAGAATAATTGTTAGTTTTGGAAGAGCTGAAAAAATATGCATTTTTATCTAATTTGTTTTTCCAGAGAATCAGGAGTCTTCAGCTGCTTCCAGCACCTGGGAGGAAAAAAAAAAAAAAAATTGAGAAGAAATACACAAATGGCAACGGGAGATCAGAAATGTATTAATAGACTTTGTATCTTGAATTTCAGGTGTTACTTCTGTACGCAGCACTCAAAACTCAGGGAAAAAAAACCTTGAAAATTACCTATAGATTATACCTTTTTAAAAATGACCAGCAGGGAGCATTCTAAGACATCCAGTCACTTCAGCTCTTCAAAGCTAAAGAGGAGCTTCTTAAACACTTGCATTTTCTGTGAAAGAGACTTACAGATAATTCAATAGACATGTTTTTCAGTTAAATGTGATGCAGAGAGTTGACCAATGTACAGGGGGGTTGTACAAGGGGGTTGTACAGGGGGGTTGTATAAGCGGGTTAGAGGAATTTTGCTTGCTTAAACAAAAGTATTGTCTGTTGTAAATGCCTGCTAAGCAGAACAAAGACACCTCTATTGATAAGCAGCTATTGATAAAGAAAAGCAGACGCTTGAATCTACTGATAAGGGGGACAAGCAGATGGTTTATGGCTGAGATACCGACCAAACCCTAAGGCCATACATGAAGACTAAAAGGTGAAAAGTGCAAGAAGACTCATTTACTTCATCTTGAAGACCCCTACCCACAGGAGGAAGAGTCATTTACTTCATCTTGAGACCCCTGCCCATGACCAGAGGGGGCACTGCGCAGGTGCAGAGGACCTTCTGGGTCATTATAATACGAAGCAGGGATAGGACATGAATATGTATAGGCGTGTTGTGCAACCTTATGAATATATATAACTTTGGAGAATAAATGTAGAGGGAAACAACACTGAGGCACGCATGACTTTGAGGAATTATCCCCGTGAGTCTCAGCGCTGAATAAAAAGCATACCTACTTTACAACTTTAACGAGTTGTGGAGTCAATCCGCGCATCAAATGACATTACAAGAGGTTTAGTGCTTTTAATTATTAAGGAATAAAGATCATTTTCCCAGGTCTTGGTCATCATGCTACTAAAATTCAATGCTATGTAAAGTATGGGTTCCAGTATAATGTATAATGAAATATAATGGAATAATGAATGGTAAACGTTACAATGTTACGCACAGGTAATTGGGAGTATAAATAAGATATGAGCTGGTCTAAATGGCGATATACATATTTAAAATGAAACATTTTATTCTGTTATTTTTCACCTTGTACAACTATTTATGTACAGTGCAAAACAACTAGCACAGAACCCAAGACATCAGATAGATGACTGATTATCATTTCAATTCTGTATCACTGTGCTTGAAGATGTAGTCCAATGAGACTCTGGGTTTGGCAGCACATTCGCTTTTCTTCTTCTGCTTGCTTATACTTTACCCTTAAAGTGCCCCTTATTTTGTCAAATCAACTGTTTAAAGGGCTCATCTGTAACCTAGACCACTGAACTAATCTTGGTTAAAAACAAACGGAAGAACAAAGGGTCAGGGAGGGTAAACATTGCTGTGGTATGCTCACTTCATCGTAATGTTCCCTAAGTATCTGGCCTTTGCCAAGTAAGGTTAGAGGGGAGGCAAACTTCAATGCAGAGACAGGAATGAGAAGTGTCAAGAATTTCTTTACTCAATGTTACTGCCTATGAGGCCCACGACTCACTGAACTGCACCTGGAAATGAGAGTCGAGGGATGATTGTGCTGCACCTAGGGAAGTCTTAAACCAGGGCAATACTGCTGAAACTCAGTATAGTTCACAGTATGGTTGTGTAACACACCTGTTCATCCTGTCCTGCAGTGACTAATGGCACAAATCAGAGACAATGGGGGATTATACAGCAAAACATTTAGACTAATTTGAATTTTGTGAGAGGAGAGAATGCTTTGTATCCCTCATTTGACCTTAAACAAAACTCTGCTAAGTAGCTTGATAGTTTTAAGAAGAGCTACTTCAGTCTGATCCATAACTTCATTCCAGCCAAACACCTGCAGTAATAAAATCCTGTATGTATACAGTAATGTAGTGTAACCACGATTAACAGGGCAATTGCTTTCTTTGTTTCTGTATGGAATAAAATTGGCGGTACAAAGTTGGCTTTTTCTGTATCACCATATTCATGCAGAGATAGATAACTATAGAACTTATTTATATCACCATTCTGTCCAGCTTTCTTACAGCAAACCCAAAGGCCTTGGGATCCCACAACATCTTGTCACATTAGTAACTCAACTAATTTTTCTGCCCTCTTGATTATAAAATATCTACTTCTTAGTGGATTCCTTTAACCCTCTGTTCTTTTCAATTTAAAACAAGGTTTAGTGTGACTGCCCTTGGCTACCTACCGTCTTTCATCCTGCAGGTAAATCAGGCTCCAAGCAGACTGCCAGCTGCTTGATAAGCTTCCACATGGTAAGGTGAATAAATTGGCATTTAACCTGTCTTGGAAGAGGTTATGAGCAGTTATTTTTTCAATAAACCATGCATGGAAGGCACAGTACACATGTATCTTATTAGTCTAATTGCAGCAACAGAATGGTAAATGGCAATCAGCAATGAGGAAGCTGCTGCATAGATGTCTAATTGCTTGTGTGCAACAGCTGTTGTAATTGAAATTGTGACAAGAGCCTAGCATTAATGCAATGATTCTAATAACTGGACACACAAGTGAAACATAAACTACAAGTTCTCTCTGGCAGGACACAATGAAAAAAAGACAAACCCAAAACAAAAAAACCCAACCCTGCATTTAAGTAACAAACTGAAAGAAAAGGAAAATGCTGCATGCATGGCATCATAAAAAAACAAGTTTGTGTTAGCAGCAGCCTAAAAGATTAGATTTTTCTTATCATAGAATAGTTAGGGTTGGAAAGGACCTTAAGATCATCTAGCTCCAACCACTCTGCCATGGGCAGGGACACCTCACACTAAACCATACCACCCAAGGCTTCGTGCAACCTGGCCTTGAACACTGCCAGGGATGGAGCATTCACAGCCACCCTGGGCAACCCATTCCAGTGCCTCACCACCGTAACAGGAAAGAATTTCCTCCTTATATCCAATCTAAACTTCCCCTGTTTAAGTTTTAACCCATTACCCCTTGTCCTGTCACTACAGTCCCTAATGAAAGGTCCCTCCCCAGCATCCCTATAGGCCCCCTTCAGATACTGGAAGGCTGCTATGAGGTCTCCATGCAGCCTTCTCTTCTCCAGGCTGAACAACCCCAACTTTCTCAGCCTGTCTTCATATGGGAGGTGCTCCAGTCCCCTGATCATCTTTGTGGCCCTCCTCTGGACTTGTTCCAACAGTTCCATGTCCTTTTTATGTGGAGGACACCAGAACTGCACACAATACTCCAGGTGAGGTCTCCGAAGAGCAGAGTAGATGGGCAGGATCACCTCCTTCGACCTGCTGGTCACGCTCCTTTTGATGCAGCCCAGGATATGGTTGGCTTTCTGGGCCGCAAGCACACACTGAAGCCAGCTCAAGTTCATTTTCTCATCGACCAACACCCCCAAGTCCTTCTCTGCGGGGCTGCTATGAATCCCATCTTTGCCCAACCTGTAGCTGTTCCTGGAATTGCTAGCTTCTTGCTGTCTTCTAAGATTAAGAGCTCTTTCACATCCTTTTGAATGAGATGATACATTCCTCAGTGTTATTTTTCTGGCAAAACCCAAAAATCATAAGTAGAAGAACTCTAGTTTCTAGGGCTGTTCTCATAAGAGGCTGAGTCAAGTGCTAGTAATATGGGTTCACCTAACCTCACCCATCTGAATGGTGAGGGTATCAATAGCTCCTTCCTACAAAATGTACTTTGTAACTAACTTTCAGAACATTTATTTTCACTATTTATTTCCTTGACAGCATTGCTATAATAAGACTTCAAGTTATTTTGAATAAAAATTCTGAAGGGAATAACTGAATTAGGTGTCAACTCTATGTACTGTTAATATATATATTATCTGAATTTCAGATTGTACTTCTAAAGAGTACATTTCTATGACTTCATCATAATTGGGACAGTATTTTTTAACATAAAAGAAAAGAGGAATTCACTGAAATGCAAATAGACTATTTGTGGAAGTGAATGAGCTGGAGCTTCCTTTAAGATAATGCCTTAATTGCAGTTAATTTATAGAAATGTTAAGTATTTTTTGTCATGGATTTCATATTAAAAAAAAAAAGTTTGTGATATTCAGCTGAAATTTTACTTTTTTGCTTCATTTATTTTGCTTTTACTGATTTGTTTCATTGCAATATTTTGCTTTATTTTCAAACAGTATTAATATTACAAACTGCATCATATGTTTAAAAGAAAACAGCAAACCATAAATTCTATGAATATGTAGTTTAACTGTAGTTTCAATATAATAATTTCTTTCTCATTTTCTAGGAAGCAATAACTATTGTTTCATAATTTTCTGTGCAAATGTTTTATTAATACTTATACAATAATGCTAGCTTTGCCATTTCACCTAGTAGGAGGGTATGTAGAGACTACCTTGGTGTAGCCTAGGCCGGGTTCTCATTGAAGATGCTCTAATGAAATCAATCTACCAGTACTGCTGCTGCACCTAGGTAGATAAGAGTCCTAATTCGTACAGGTTCCCACTCCAAAGTGCTGAGTCTTCTGTCTATTTTCTCATGACAATATAAATCTCACTGCAGCTAATAAATTTTTTATTACCTGTCCGCCTCCCAGTGGGTAATTAATACTGTTATCACCCTATCAACTGTTGTTTAAATGCAGAATGTAAGCTATCTCCTCAGTTTTGTTCTTTTTACTCTGAACACTGGTAAAAAGCAACCCAAACCCAGGAAAAGATACTTGTTTTCTTCTTTTTTTATCATTTTCAGTCTACATTTACAGTGTCACTGACAGGTTGCACTTAAACAAGCAGAGAATTTATTTCAGATACAGCTAACAAGCTATTTTTCACAAATCAGAAAGCTTTGGCAAAATACTCCCAAATTATAGGCCGGAATGAAACTGGAATATTTTAATGTTTTAATATTTCATAAGAGTACATTTTGTTAGGTGAGTGACTGCATAGCAGAGTAATATTTACTCAACAGTTTGCAATTATTAGGTGAAATAAAATAATTTTTGTTCTTGTTAAATTTGGCTTAAATGTTTCTTGAGGAAATAGGGATTAGAATAGACATAATATATCAAAAATCAAATAACTCTTAAACCTTATGTCAGATGTTTCTAGGAAGTGAAGTGCAAATTTTGTAATACTTATAAGCAAACAATTAAAATTAAATTCTGTCATTCTTCAAAAAATCTGCATTGGTATTTATAAGAATCATAATGATAGCAATTAGAACAATTGGTCTGAAGCACTAAGCCAGCTTTATTAGGGGATCATGTAGAAGAGGAAATAGAAGTTGTAGTAAAATCCACTCAACTTTTGTTTCTCCCCTCATTTTTTTCTGTATGACCCACTCCCCACACAGAAAGATTCTGCTCCTTGAAAGATGAAAATTTACTCATCTTTCTCATGAATATGGATACCTTATTTCAGGATACATTTGTAATCCTGAACTTCATGACATCCTTTGTTATGAGGTAAAAATGGTTAAGGGATGTTGAGAAAAAAGGTGCCTGCATTTTAAATCTAAATAAGCTATATATTCTTGCTCTTGACTACTTATTGAATGGAACGGGAAGCAGAGCTTTTATGCACATGCAGATGAATATTGCCGAAAATGTTAATTGGACAAATAGTTTCACGTTTCAAAAAACAGTTTTCTTATTCTGCCACTGGAAGAGGTACTGTGGTGTGAATCTCTTATTCCCCATTCTAATGTTTTTATTATGCTCTGCCACAATAAAATTTAATACTGTGTTTTACAACATCTCTTTTGGGATGTAGTATTTTTCAGAAAAGATTAAGCTCCATTTCTTCAGAAAACCTGTCTGCATGCTCTCCACTAAGGAAAGACTGAGAAACTTTTAAAAAGGAAGGAAGCTGAAGATGTGAAATATGATGCCTTCTTTTGTAAAAAAAGAAAAAAAAAGAATTTTAAAGAACTGAGGGTAATTGCTGACAGACGTCCAGAGAACTGATTATAAGAGAAAAAAATAAAAATGCAAGAACAGTATATAAGGAAAAAACACACAAACAAAATCCCTAAGAAACAGGGATTTAAATGGATTCCTCCTTCTAGAGAAAACTCTTGAGTAATAACAACATGCAGGGCAGTCATAAAAGTATTGGAAATACTCCTATCTTTGAATTGGAATTTCTAGTTCTAAATTAGAACTTTTTGTTTTAAAATCAGTTGGGGTTGTTCTGTTTTGCTTTGCTTTGCTTTGTAATTTAGGGCTGGAAGCTGTCAGAAGCAATCCATACTGCCTAGTCAGATATGTATTTCTTAGAATGGTTGATACGACATTTTTGATTGTAATTTTTATTTCTTAAAGGATACGAAAACTTGGGGATAAAGGACTTGAGTTTGATTGATTTATATCAAATAGTACTTTGTTTATAAATTCTGGTGAAATTCATGGGCCTTATATTAAGCCAATGTTCTATGCAAGGGTAACAGAATCTGTGTTTTCATAGTAAGATATCTGGATAGCTTGGACAAAAAATGACAGCTGAGACCTGGCCATACTAACAGTGAAAATCTGTCTAAAGAGACAGCAACAGCTAGCTATGAATGTTTGCTTGAAAAATTGGTATTTCCTTCATTCTTCTGCCTCTAAGAGTGCCTTGCAGATGAAATCTTAAGCGTGTATACATTGCAAAACTTCTAGTTAAATTTGTAATTGAGTTAGAGGCATGAAAAATATGTCTGTGTTCTATATTGCTATTCAGCTGAAAATAGTATTTTGCAATATAATAATAGGTACAGAAAAGAGCTTCAGGAGAATTAATACTATTGTTTTTCCTTCTGAATACTTCAATAAGGAAGTTAGATCTTAGACTGTTAGATCTGATGTTTAGTATCAATTTGCCTTAATGAGTTACTGAAATACTACTTGTTCCATTTAACAGTGCAAAAATCTTTGACTCAGGTGTAAGAAGCAATATAGATTTTGGAGGTTTTGCCTTTTTTTTTTTTAACTAAGGAACAAGATAATCATAATCAAAACAAAGAGGGATGTTTTGAGGAACCTCTTCCTGATTCTGACAGACATCACTACAAATTCAGTGTTGTAACAGTGAACAATTATATTAGGCAGAGAAGCAGCAGGTGCTATCAGAGTGAAAAACAAAACTAAAATGCTTTGGAAGACTCCTCAGAACCAGGATGTTCTCCACTGAGAAAGCAATTTACAGTTAGAGGTTCACTCAAAGTCATGTGTGAGTCCTGTTCTCAGGTGTCCTGCTCACATATCACACAAGTGGTTTCAGTAGCTTCAAGAGAAGTCATGGCCTGTCTGGGGAGCTTGTTACTGCCTGCAAAAACTGGGCACAGAACAGCAAGAAGAAAATTAGAGCTTCAGACAGCTAAAAGCTTCTATACCAAGAACAGGCAAAACATGAAGTACCCAGAGCCTTCTTATTCTGGCTTCATAAGAAAGCAAGTCTAGTGAGAATGTACTACTTGCATGGGATATGTGTTCATTCATATTTCCCTATCTCACAACAACTTTCATGCCAGCTGTCAGAGAACTGAGACAACAACTTTTATTCAAATTAGTCAAATGAATAGATGGGGTTAAAACTCCTTTATCATACTAGGTGCATGAATACAAGAGGGAGCCCTACAATGTTAAGGTCCCCTTACCTTGGAAATAATCCTTCCCCTCTCACCAAAAAGCAATGCTGCAGCATAAAGCTCTTTTGTGATAAACAGCAGAGAATTTTTAGAGGAGAGATGTCATTAGGTACAGGAGAATCCTTTGAACTGTAAACCCAAATGAAGGCAGGCTTCGTTAGCCCTGCTATTCATTATACTTCTTGCGTCTATAAGCACTGGCAAACACACCAGCAAAACCAGCCTGGCACACTGACCAAAGGAAACACTGAAGCCTGATAGGAGTCTGGCACATATTGCTTCTTCCCTGAAGCAACAGTAAAAAGCCAAGGCTTTGAACTTTGACATGCCACTTTCTTCAAACTTACAACAATTTTGCAACTCTGTCTGAAGCAATGCATTTATAAAGAAGAGACTATTAACAGGATCAAACTAAAAAAAAAAACAGATTTATTTACTAACATTGAGGCAATACATTGTTAAAGAAAAAGCAGTAGTGTTTAGCCAGACCTTCAAATTAGTATGGTCACTCTTTTTGCAACATATATGATTTTAATTGATTATATTTTTTACTATTTAAACAATACTATCTCTGTTTTTTGACTTAAAAAAAAAAAAAAAAGTTGTTTCACCTATAATAAATGCTTGGAGCAATGTAGAGATATTCCAGCCCCTCCAGCCAATGAGCCAGCTTCAGTTGGAGCTCGGCTTAGATGCCTCTATACAAATGCCTGTAGTGTGGGTAACAAACAAGAGGAATTAGAGATGTGTGCACGTCTACGGGGGTATGATATAATAGGCATCACAGAAACATGGTGGGATGGCTCCTATGACTGGAGTGTTGGAATGGAAGGTTACAGGCTCTTTAGGAAAGACAGGCCTGGCAGGCGGGGAGGAGGAGTTGCCCTTTATGTTAGGGATAGGCTGGAGAGCATGGAACTCTGTCTGGGGACAGGTGAGCAGTTAACAGAGAGTTCGTGGGTCAGGGTTAAAGGGAATATAGCTATGGGAGACATTACTGTGGGGATCAGTTACAGACCGCCTGATCAAGGAGAACCTGCAGATGAAGCACTCCATACACAGGTAGGAAAAGCCTCATGCTCGCAGGCCCTTGTTCTCATGGGTGACTTCAACCACCTTGACATCTGTTGGAAGGACGGTACAGCCTGGCACAAACAATCCAGGAGGTTCCTCGATTGTGTAGAAGACAACTTCCTTCTGCAAGTAATAGAGGAGCCGACAAAGAGAGGTGCCATGCTTGACCTTGTGCTCACCAACAGGGAAGGGCTCGTTGGAAATGTGACGATCCAGGGCAGCCTTGGATACAGTGATCATGAGATGCTCGAATTTGCGATCCTCAGGACAGTGAGAAGAGCATGCAGCAAGCTCACTGCCCTGGACTTCAAAAGAGCAGACTTTGGCCTCTTCAGGAACCTGCTTCAGAAGGTTCCATGGGATACAGCCCTAGAGGGCAGAGGGGCCCAAGACTGTTGGTTGATATTCAAGGATCACCTGCTACAAGGTGTTGCATCCCAACCAGAAGGAAGTGCAGCAGGAGGGCCAGGAGACCTCCTTGGATGGATAAGGAGCTCCTGAGGAAAATTCAATTGGAAAAAGAGGCTTATAATAAGTGGAAGCAAGGACAGGTGGCATGGGAAGAGTACAGGGATGTTGTCCGGGAAGCTAGGGACCAGGTTAGGAAAGCTAAGGCTCAGTTAGAATTAAACTTAGCTAGAGGTATTAAAGATAACAGGAAGGGATTCTACAGGTACATAGCAAATAAAAACAGACTAGGGAGAATGTAGGCCCCTTCAGGAAGCTCTCGGGAGAACTGGCTACCCTGGATTTGGAAAAGGCTGAGGTTCTGAATGACTTCTTTGCCTTGGTCTTCACTGGCAAAGGCTCTGACCACATCACCCAAGTCTTGGAAGGCAGATGCGGGGACTGTGAGAATGAAGACCCTAGGCCCACTGTAGGAGAGGAACTGGTTCAAGACCATCTTGGAAATCTGAACATGCCCAAGTCCATGGGTCCTGATGAGATCCATCCGCGGATCCTGAAGGAGCTGGCAAATGAAGTTGCTAAGCCACTGGCCATCATATTTGAGAAATCATGGCAGTCAGGTGAAGTTCCCAATGACTGGAAAAAGGGAAATATAACCCCCATTTTCAAGAAGAGGAAAATGGATGACCCGGGGAATTAAGATCAGTCAGTCTCACCTCTGTGCCTGGCAAAATCTTGGAGCAGATTCTCCTGGAAGGCATGCTAAGGCACATGAAAATCAACAAGGTGCTTGGTGACAGCCAGCATGGCTTCACTAAGGGGAAATCCTGCCTGACCAATTTGGTGGCCTTCTACGATGGGGCTACAGAACTGATGAACGGGTAAAGCAGTTGATGTCATCTACCTGGACTTGTGTAAAGCGTTCGATGCTGTCCCACACGACATCCTTGTCTCTAAATTGTGTGCTTGCAGCCCAGAAAGCCAACCATATCCTGGGCTGCATCAAAAGGAGCGTGACTAGCAGGTTGAAGGAGGTGATCCTGCCCCTCTACTCTGCTCCTGTGAGACCTCACTTGGAGTATTGTGTGCAGTTCTGGTGCATAAAAAGGACATGGAACTGTTGGAAGAAGTCCAGAGGAGGTCCACGAGGATGACCAGGGGACTGGAGCACCTCCCATGTGAAGACAGGCTGAGGAAGTTGGGGCTGTTGAGCTTGGAGAAGAGAAGGCTGCGTGGAGACCTCATAGCAGCCTTCCAGTATCTGAAGGGGGCCTATAGGGATGCTGGAGAGGGACTCTTCATTAGAGACTGTAGTGATAGGACAAGGGGTAATGGGTTAAAACTTAAAACAGGGGAAGTTTAGATTGGATATAAGGAGGAAATTCTTTCCTGTTAGGGTGGTGAGGCACTGGATTAGGTTGCCCAGGGAGGTTGTGACTGCTCCATCCCTGGCGGTGTTCATGGCCAGGTTGGACAAGGCCTTGGGTGATATGATTTAGCGTAAGGTGTCCCTGCCCACGGCAGGGGGGTTGTAACTGAATGATCTTAAGGTCCTTTCCAACCCTAACAATTCTATGATTCTATGATTCTTCAAAGGCAAAGTGCTAGAGCTCTATAGCACTACTGGAATTGTCTGAAGAGAGCTATAGAATTCAAGTTTTGGTTATAGCTGATCTTGTGAATAGGAGTCCTTCTTTAACACTCCTATATTTATGCTTTCATTTCTTCCCCAGTTTTGGAAATCAGGGACTCCAGACAATGGTACATCTCCAGCTTCAGATGTGTACCTAGACAGTATATAAATGATGTAAACCTAAGCCTAATAAGAAGCAACCAGTATTATGCTGGATTTACTTCAATATTTTCAAGATTGAAAAACCTGCTGTTCCTCTAAGACACCCAAAGATCTTAACTGACATCCGCATTCAGCACATTTCTCAAGTATGTCTTAGACAGGCAACACTGCAGGTCTGGAAACACATTTTGTGCTCAAATAGTTACCATCAATTCTCATGCAGATGTAGCAGAGTGTCCTACTTCATGGTGCGCCAAAAATATCAAGTTATTTACTTTACATATGTCCAGAGGAGGAGAGCCATGGTGGGACCCCAGCATGTGGAAGTTTAACAGCCCACGTCATCTGAAACCTGAATGAAATGAAAACTTGGAGCCCCAGCTTTTCAGTGGACTGTTAATATTTTTAGCAGAATTTTCATCTCGATATACTGTGATAATAGTACGATAATAGCATGCTGCAGCTTGTAAATAGTCTGATTCACTAGGAATGTATTTACTGGTAAATTATATTAACTGAATATATTCCCTTGCTCCCAGATACTTTTCATAATATTGGGATTTTTTTTATTTTTATTTTTCAGCTGAATATAATAGCATTTTGTGCAGAAGACTGACAAAACCTGAATCATTAGGTATCTTCTGCTTCACTGGAATTCAGATAGACCCATTACATGTAGTTCCACCAGGACACTGACAGGACTACACACACCACGTAATTGCTATAGTTACAAGAAAACCAGCATCTCTGCTGTATTGATTCCTTTCATATTTGTCACTGAATATTAAACTTCAATTAGGAGAGATCTTTCTCAGTCACTCTGTTTCCCAAATTTAGATCAGAGACTGTACTATCACTTTCAGTTAGTTTTACTGTATTCACTGTATAAGATGTCTCATAAGGAATAAACTGACTCTTCTAATATTTTTTTGGAAAGTACTTCTTAAGTGGCAACAGCATGACTGCAGCCTCCTGTTAGTGGCAAAATGAGTAGGACACAGGCTTTGGGGTCATGGACACCTTATGGATTTTGAAGAACTTGGCAAACAAAGGTTGGCAATGTTTATCCCTGTTCCGGTATTTCATTGAAAGTTTTGACTTGGCTGTTGAAATGGTGTTCCTGTGCTCATCTCAAGCTGTCATTGATTGTCATTAGTAATTGTTTTGTTTTGCGAGACTATGGAAGACAACTGTTCTAAACCTGCATTTGCCAGAATATTTTGCCAGCATTTCCCAAATAAGTTAGCAAGTTGTTAGTTTAAGTAAAAACTTTCCAGAACTCTACTCTGAATGAGTAGGATCACATATATTTGGGAGACTACATCTGTATAGATGTAAAAGACATAGGACTATGGTACATTATTTCTCCACCAAAATAATTTTCTTTTAAAACTAAGCTGCTTTCACAGAGAAATAGCCTAGCAGACATAAGGTACAAAATCCCTGCACAAATTAACTGAGAACGTATATGCACATAACAAACAAATGTGGGAAAAATGATCTCTCAGATCTGGTTTATATAAACAGATTAAAGCATGGTTGTCTTTCATTTGAGTTTACAACTGTGGTTTTGGATTATAGCTTTTATACTTAGCTGTCCGAAAAAGGCTAAAAATGCCAGACACCCTGGAAGTCATTCAGCACTTTCTAACTGCTGCTTCAAGCTGTGACAAAACCAACCTTTAAGGGACATACAGGATATTGGCAGATCAACATTATGTGTAAAAACAGGGAAACTAAGACTGTAAAATACCCTATGTAGAGAGGTAGCACGGCATAGTGAGAATAACAAGTATCTCAAAGGATAAAAGTTGCTAGTCTTCTGATCAGACAATACAATGATAAAGAAAAATCAAGAGAAACTGCCAATGCAGATTAGGAATGGAAGTGTTGATAAATGTAATATTACCAACGCCTACATCTTTTGGGGTGCTATGGTGAAAATGTATCAGTGTAATATACTGCAAGCAACTTGAGCTCTTTTTTCTCACATTCAAAATGATGGGACACAAGCTCATTCAGATTTTGAATATAATAAAGCACTCATGCTAACATACCTTCCTTCTCAGCAAGATTGCCTTAGCTACAATGCCTCTTTATATAGCTTTTGAAGCTCATATGGAATTTGTTCAGGCATTTTTGTAATATACTATTTGGACATTTGTTATAATTTGGAAATCTTTTTTAAAGAAATATTATATCTGGTAAAAATGTACACCCTGTAAGCAATTCCTGTCATACAATCACACATATTATTCCTATGCACCCAGGAAATTTTACAACATTAAGACACAGTATTAAGATTTTTCTGTGATTATTTAGGACTTAATTAAATCATTCTTCTTAGTATTTCACTATTCTGTGATAACCTCATTGTATGTCAAAATAACTGATTGATCTTCCTAGTAATTTCATAGGGAAAATACGGTTATATGATGATCTGTAGTCTCTTCTGTAAAGAAAAAATAAAGAAAAATAATTATAATTAAAAATTAAAAAAAAATCCACCCCAAAACCCACAATAAAATGAAAAAAAAACAAAACAAAAACAAAAACACAACCAAACCAACATTATTCTTATTTTTCTCTGCAACTTTTCTCTTACAATACACTCAGATTTCTGGCCTTAGCAGTAGCAGAATATAGATTTCCCATGAAGTTAACAGATTAAAACCAAAACAAATTACAAGACAATAGCACCTTTTTTACATTATATGTATAGTACTGGTAGTATAAGCACATTCGATAATAGCAATTTTCTTTGTAAGTGATTTCACAACTCAGATATCTTTACAAGTAGTGTAATAAATTTTAAAATAACATCAGGTCTGATATATATATATATATATACTACTTCTTTCAGCTCCAGAGATGCAATCCTTATCTACCCTGAGTTCAGGTTTTGAAGAGCAAAATTTGGATTTTCAGTGATTGTTATGTCAGTTATTTCAGGTTTCAAAAATCATCCTTTTAAGCAATGGCTATTTCAGACAGAATGCAGTACTCCCACTAGAGCTTCTGTGATACATCTCCAGTTAAAGCAGACATTCTAGCTCTTTTTCTTCTCAGTTCACAAATCAGCTAGCAAAACTGTATGTGTTGTACGTGTGTGTTTAGTGAATGCATCTTTTTTCAGATCTTACAAAAAATATTACAATTGGTTTCTTTGCCTTCTTGCACCATGTTTAAGAATTTTACGAAATTGAGAATCCAGACCACTGCCTGTCAGAATTATTTGTAGCAGAAGGACCGTTCTTGATTACATAGTTTCATTTTGAAAGAGGAATTATCTGACGAGTCCCCTAGTGGTTTTTTTAGGAAATGTTTTACAAGCAAGATCACGCAGCAAAACAAAGCTAAATCAGGAATTGCAGATGAAGAACTGATTTGTCAGATAAAGTCATTGTTCCAGGAGGTTAATTTATCTCTGCATAAGTACAAGAATCTAACATCAGAAAGCATTTTCTAATCAAGCAGCATTTTTTTTTTTTTTAATAGTCTCCTGAACTGTGTGCTTATTTGTCTAATGAGAGATGACAAACAGAAAATTCATCACCTACTCATAGACATTTTTTACCATGGAGTCTACCTGGGGCTTTCAGCTTCCAGTGGGAAGTGTAAATAGTAAGTTGTCTGTGCTAGACAAGTTAGGAAATGAAGATTTAGACCAAAAAATAGAAATATGAAATAGTTGGTGCTTTATATACTCAGTGACTGCAGAAAGTGTTCTTGTTTTCCCCTCCAATGACTATTTGCTGCAGCTGACAAGAATGAGATGCAGCAATGCAAGGAAACACTGATATATATTTTAGCATCAGTTTCAAAAATAGTATGAAAACAAACCATACCCTCTTAGTACTTTCACTTTCCATGAATTAAACTCGTGCCTTATCACTACTCCCTGTTCACCCACCCAAGTAGTAGAGCTCTAATCATGTACAAGACTTCAACTTGAAGACTGCCAGCTTCTGGGTGTAATCAACTGGCACCCTCTGTGAGCCACACAGAAAAGATCTGCAACACATCTGCTGGTGGAGTACCTCCACTCCTTACAGACTGTGCAAAATAGCATTTGACAGAAACATTCTGAAAGATCAATGAAGTGAAATCCCAGCAGAGCAAAGAGCCACATTGACATTAAAATGAAGATTTTTCTCTGTAGTCTGAACCTTTACCATCTTTGAATATTTTCTAAATACATAATAACACACCATTCACAGAGAAAGAAAGTTCTTTTTATAACGGAGCTACATGACACTTTGTGTGCAGACTAAGAAATTTACACGAAGGGTAGAATTTCAAGATCCAGAGGCTGGATAAAAAATCATATCATAATGAAAAAAATCATGAATAATAGTACTTCACACACACAAAGTTATTTTTTTTTTTTAAGCTGTTTTTTTTTAAGATTGCTTACATTAAAGATAAACTAGCTCCCCTCATATGCCCTTGCCAGCCATTCCTTCTGACTGTATTGGTCAGTATAGAGAATGATTGGGAAAAAAAGAGCAAATGTAAGTCCCAATTGTAATGAAAGGTCGATGATAGCAATAAGGTTGCTTAAATTAATATTATTTATTTTAACCTATCTTCCCAATCATAATGTAGCTGCTGCTGGAGGTTTCCCACTGAGAAAGCTATACTGAATAAATAATTCTAGAGGCTTTTAGATCACAGAGGAAAGGTTTCTTAATTTATGTGTCTTCAAGTGGTATGGCAAAGCCTTGTATCTTCCTCTCCATCCAGTTATAGTAAAAAACAAGTAGCATGGTTTTGTTTCTTTCTCACTTGAGAGATTGTATGTCCCAAGGCAGTCATATATAAAATTCTAAAAATCTACATACTGCAGTTCTACTTGTCTGCTATTCATAGGCTTATCTTGATCCTTATTGCCTGACCATGACTCCTGCAGAGAAGCAACCAGGACCTGGGCTATAATTACTCAGCCACTTGGAGTTGTGTAGGTGAAAACAAGACCAACACTACTACAAAGCCTTTTGGTCAAGAAGTTCAGTACATGGAATCAGATACATGAAATATCAAGTTCAGGAAACTTAAGTTATGTATAGCTGGATCATAAGGGTTGTCCTGAGGGTCAGCTATCTTCTAGACATCTTGTTTAATAATACCTGGATTCTTCTATCTCTGACCCATCAGTATCAATTGATCAAAGATGATACATGAACACTGAAGATCCTTTATATTTCCATTTAAAATACTGCAACATTAAGATCTACTGATAATTTTTTGGAAAATTTTCTGTATTCATTCACTGGTGCAGTGAACCTGTTCCTTTTTTCTTTGTATTAACAGATTTTTCTGCTTGCTTTGTAGCAGTAGTTCATCCTAATGCATAAATTAAGGCATCAGGGAAGCATAACAACCTTACGAATTAATATGCCTAATGGCTAGTCTGTCTAGGACCTATGTATAAACAAGAGAAAGAGCATCATCTAGTGAACAATTTGGGACACATAACTTTGGCTCCTATCTGAAATCCTTCCATGGAGGAGCCTCTTTGCCTTGCAGCAGTATGCTTGCACACTAGCCTCCAATCTCAAAGTGCTTAAAGCTAGGTGATCTGAAACCCCCATGTTTTTAAGGAAAAAAAAAAAAAAAATAAATCTTCTGCAATCTTAACTCTGCATTTCAATTCCAAAACTGTATTTTCTGATTTTTGATTAGTGACTTAGTAGCTTTAAGATTAGGGTGGCAAAATTGTTTTGGGGAATTTTGTGCAGCAACTGCTGTAGTATGGCCTGGTGGTTAAGTAATGCTCCTGGGCTCAACAGTAACCAGATGACATAAGTACTGTAACCTCAATATTAAATTTCACACAAAATGTAGAAAATCCTACATTTATGTTGGCAATATCTAAAGAATCAATTCTGAAACAAAACTGCACTTAACCTGCTTCTGTGAGGTCTCCACTCCCCCACAGACATTTAACCTGTCATTATTTCTAATATTCTAAATGCCTCATGAGCTTCAGGTCACAGATATTTAATTTTTAAATAACTCTTTTGAGCAGTGACAGAGAAATGCTGCCTTCTTCCTTGATGTACTATGGTCATACCATGGCCTCATATAGAAATTGAGAAGGTCCATAGAAGTATTTACATAAGCCAGGGAAAACCATTATGCAGACACAATGCTTATCCCTTTTATTCCCCCCATCTCCTTTCCTTGCTGTTGTTGCAATTATTGTCTTCTATCTATAATTTTAGCCTGATCCCTTAATTCTTCTGGATAATTGATTTTTATGAATCATGCCATTCCAAATGCATCCTCATTTCCTGCTTCTCTGTTTATATGTATTCTTTTTTTATTGTTGTTGTCTTTCTAAAATGTTAAGTCTTTTGCTGCTATTTTTTTCCTATTGCCTTTAGTACTAACCAAAGATTATCACATGTACTGCTCAGGGGTGACAGGGGTAAGAAAAAGAGGAAAAGAAAGCTGGGGAGAGAGAGAGGAGAAAAATGTATTTTAATCCTCTGGCTCCTGTATTTTTTTATTAGAGTTTTTATTAGAAGTTTTGCTTCTACTGCTCACATATAATGCTCGACAGGCAAATGTGTTTATCCCAGGGTGTCTACAAACACTGAAGTTTCTATCTATCTATCAATCACTCCCTAGTGCCTGGCCTTTCAAACCAATATGTAAACAACACTTTCATAAATAAGGTCCTTTTCACCCTAATTGTTTCTTGAACATGTTTTGCAGAGAATGGAAGAAAGTGTGGTGGCTTTTCTGCCTACTGATTGCAGGCTTGGTTCATTTTAGATATGACTGTTTTGCTGTTACCAACAATAGGTTAAGAAAACTAAGATGGTGATATGCATCTGTAGGTCAGCAATTACTTCTATGCGTAGTCTTATCCTTTGACAATCATTTTAATGCCTAAGTGCCTCCAGCAGTACATTAAGGAGCACAAAAATGTCTGTCACATGTTTGCCCTCTCAGCTTCAAGTGTCTATTGATTGAAATGTTGCATAATGGGGAAAATATAGGCTTGAATTTTGTGTAGGAGGGATTAATTTGGCATTTTTGTTTTTTTTTTTTGCATTTTTTAGAAAATAAAAGTGTCTTAAAAGTTAAGATTTACAGTATTTTCAGCTGACTGGATAGGTAAGCCTAAATTTTGTCTACTACATAGACTCACAGTCTGGGTTGAAAGAGACCTTAAGTTTGGGTTGAAAGAGACCTTAAACATCATTTAGTTGCAATCCTTCTACCATGTTGCCTTTATCCTCCAGAAGTCCATTGAGCTGTCCAACAGTTTTGCTTGATCAGATTATTCACCTAGCTTTTCTAGATAGCATCAGACCAGGCCAAAGAAAATTTAGATGTAACTTGCATCTCGAAGTAATTTCCCAAAAAGTCCTTTCAGAGAATATTAAGATTGCATTGTTCATTTTTAGGAAAATAAATGAGACTTTGTGTGTCTTTTAGCTGATTTCTGAAGAATATGTTGTGATGTGAGCATCTGTGTTTTGCCCGCAGGGATTCTGAATTTAGCTAATGCTGCCTAAACCAGAAAGCTCATGGAAAATGTATTGTATGTTATTTACTTTTCTCATTTGTTGAAGTGGGATATCTCTTCAGAAACATGTCATGCAGCTCAAGTGACTCTTAGCTCTGCATAACTAATGGAGAATAGTCCAACTGATTAATTAGTAAACATGTCACAGGCCAATATTTGCAATCCCAGCTAGACTCCATCTGCATATTTAGGTGCTCTCAGCTATTTAGGCATTTGAAAATGAGACTCGGACTTCTGTGTCTGTTACATGTTTTTGCGCAATTTGCCCTAAGTATTTTAAAGTTCTTTGCCTAGAAACAGCTGTGGAAGTGCAGAACTATAATAAACCATGCAATTCTTTAACCTTCTGCCATTAGTATTCAAATATATTTATACAGACACAGTAAAAGAATACTGAATTGCTTTAAAATGTAAATACTCTAAAGAATTCTCTGCATATTCCATAGAAGGAATATGTAGTTTTCTTGGTAATTGCCGACATCTTCCATCATTCATATCTGGCACTGTGCTAAAGTAGTGGTTCATATCATTATTTTGGCCATGTCTGCTAATTAGGATGAGCATGTATGCCATTTACTCATGAAAATTAAGAGTAATATAGACATGTATTTTTCCTGATCAGTATTTCAGTCTATATACTGAGGTTTTTAGATACTTTCCTAATTGAAAGTGTTGCAATGGTGTTACAAAATGAACACTTTTTTTTTCTGCTCAACAGATGACATTTTTCCTGCTTTGGAAAAAGCAATGGCATATAGAGGTATGACATGAGTAGGCTTTTATATTAATTACGAGATCCCATTATGACAGAAAACATGCAGCCAGAAATTACATTACTTTATACAATGGGAAAAAAAATGGTCTCAGTGAATTACCAGAAACATTCATATGTGATACCTTACTTCTTATTTTCAAAAAGAGAGAAGCATACTCATCAAAAGACCAATTTGAGTTGTAACTAAGAGACTGATAAAAATCAATTACTTATATGACATAGATTAATACTCTAAATAAAGAAGAATGAAACTAAAAATAGAGTATATATTAAGAAAAATAACATAAAATGTTGAATCCAGGGGGAAATAAAGGGGGGAGAGGGAAAAAAAAAAACCAAACAACAACAGAAAATAATTATTATGCTTGTTACAAATGCCTACCAAAATAAAGGACTGATAGTCTACAACAGATGAAACTGCCAAGAAGAAACAAATTATAGTGGAGTTTTTACTTTTGGAAATCTGTATAATACATGAAGTTTCTGTGCTGTAACTGAGCTGCATAGTAAAAGGTATGACTGAATTTTGGGACACAAAAACAGGTGGTTTTATATATATATGTATATATATATAAGGTTTATATGGTGGCATTAATATTTCTGGAGATTCTTCACCACACCATAGTCTTGATGCACACCATTCTGTATGAATTTTGATGTAGCATAATACCACATTTTGTTTTCCCAAATCTGATACTTTCAAAGGAAGCCATATCTCTTTATAAAGAAAATAGAAGTTTAATTTCCATTGCCAGCACTGATGACAGAATTGAAACAAAAGAGGATTTTAGGGTCTGGCTTTCTCTTAAGCATATTGTTTTCTTTGATCCTGCTTGATCTGTTCCTCTCAGTGCATTAATTTACAGGTGGTTATAGGATGCAGACATATCAGTTATGTATCTTGTAATAACTTCACATTTATTTCTATCTTTTAACCTTTGCATCTATGATTGAAATCAAGGCAAGTTAGCTCCTTTTATCATTTTATGTTCTTACTCAGAATCAGGACTTCCAAGGCCAGGAGAGGTATCAACTAAGTGCATATGAAGACCTCTATTGCCAGCCAGCATGAACAGTTTGTTCATGTGCTCAGTGACAGTCAAACGTATTAAATGATAGCACAGTAAATGAAGAAACATTTGGCTAGAACACTGTTATTATTCTAGATGACACAGTCACTTCTCAGCTGAAGTTTCTTTATTCAATTAAATCTGATGCAAGCTGTGAAAACTGAGAGACTAAATTCTGAGATGCATCTGTGTTAATTCAGTGTTTAACTTACCTTCTGTTATGTCTGTGTTTATGGTGGTACTTTCTTCTTCAGGTTCTTTTCAACTTTGTTCAATTTCTTCAAAAATCTTTTTTTTTTTTTTTTTTTTTTCGGTTTTTACAAGTTCCTGAGTTTGCCTGGGGCTCTTTTTATGTTGATGTTTGTCAGTATGCTTTTTTCCCATTTGGCCTACACTTCTGTATTTTAAAAATTATTCTTATCATTGTTTGCTGGACATCTGATATAAATGATACAGGGAAGTACCACTGTGGACGGTACTGGTAAATATTAGCTCAAACAGTTAAGCATTAGGTCAAAGAAGTGCAGAGACTAGTAGTGAACAAAGACTGTAGTTTAACTGCCCGAGTGTTTCATAGCTAGTGCAGTAAACAATTTATGACATACCAAGACAAGACCTTAGTCTATATAGAGATCATGTTGGGATGCAAGGCCCACAATAGAATGGAGTAACCAAATAAAAGTAAAGGTTTCTCAGTATGTTCATGACAACGGGAAAGTTCAATGGTTGGGGACCTTCTTTCCAACGCAATACTGCTATAAATTCACTCAATGAAGCAACAGCAGCAGCCTAAATGAATTTAAAATCCAGCCTTCAATTTTACTTGAATATATTTGGCTTTTTTGCATGAGAGCGCAGAGTTAGAGAAAGGGTTCAATTTCAAATCACTTGGGCTTCTGTTCGGCTAGCAATACTTAATAATAGTGATATTCTGTCCTCAAATTAAAAACAGCTGGATGAAACTGTGTAAAGAAATCAAGAGTCACCCATTATCTTTGGTGGGAATTAACATTATAAAGGAACTGTTAGTGTTCCAGAGAGTTTTTGCAAATATTTCACTTGGATGTGATGTATTGTATCCTGGTCTGGACTTTAGGAATAATACTATCAAATTAAGCATTTTTTTAAAAGGCCACTACTATCTGGTCATATTTCATGTCAAATGAGCCTTTTCTAAATCAATATCACTTTAGAAATCCAATCTGTTATAAACAACAACCTTTTACTTTTTCAGTGTTTTGATTCCCTTGAGTTTGTTGCAACTTTACTTACCATTTCAGCAAACCTGGTCTGACATTCCTAACATCCTCGCTAGTGCATGAATAATTAAAAGGAAGTAAACAGTAGCAGGAAAAATTAAGTGGCAGTCAGTGTGCCATCTCTTCTGCCCATACATATCCAGAAACCTTTTTCACAGTCTAATGTAGACGTAACAGTATCTGAGAAATTTATAAAATGGGATGTATTCCCAAGAGAAGACAACACTGAGAGGACTTAATGGAAATTTTCCCATAGAATCATAGAATAGTTAGGGTTGGAAAGGACCTTAAGATCATCTAGTTACAACCCCCCTGAGTGGGCAGGGACACCTTACGCTAAATCATATCACCCAAGGCCTCGTCCAAACTGGCCTTGAACTCCGCCAGGGATGGAGCATTCACAACCTCCCTGGGCAACCTATTCCAGTGCCTCACCACCCTAACAGGAAAGAATTTGCTTCTTATATCCAATCTAAACTTCCCCTGTTTAAGTTTTAACCCATTACCCCTTGTCCTATCACTACAGTCTCTAATGAAGAGTCCCTCTCCAGCATCCCTATAGGCCCCCTTCAGATACTGGAAGGCTGCTATGAGGTCTCCACACATCCTTCTCTTCTCCAGGATGAACAGCCCCAGCTTCCTCAGCCTGTCTTCATATGAGAGGTGCTCCAGTACCCTGGTCATCCTCGTGGACCTCCTCTGGACTTGTTCCAAAAGTTCCATGTCTTTTTTATGTGGAGGACACCAGAACTGCACACAATACTCCAGGTGAGGTCTCACAAGAGCAGAGTAGAAGGGCAGGATCACCTCCTTTGGCCTGCTGGTCACGCTTCTTTTGATGCAGCCCGGGATACGGTTGGCTTTCTGGGCTGCAAGCGCACACTGCCGGCTCATGTTCATTTTCTCATCAACGAACACCCCCAAGTCCTTCTCCGCAGGGCTGCTCTGAATCTCTTCTCTGCCCAACCTGTAGCTGTGCCTGTGATTGCTCCAACCCAGGTGTAGGACCTTGCACTTGGCATGGTTAAATTTTATAAGGTTGGCATCACAAGCGTGTCAAGGTCCCTCTGGGTGGCATTCCTTCCCTCCAGGGTATCAACTGAACCACACAGCTTGGTGTCATCAGCAAACTTGCTGAGGGCGTACTCAATCCCACTGTCCATGTCAGTGACAAAGATGTTAAAGAAGACCGGTCCCAACACCAATCCCTGAGGGACGCCACTCGTTACTGGTCTCCAGCTGGACATTGAGCCATTGACCAGAACTGTTTGCGTGCAGCCATCCAGCCAGTTCTTTATCCACAGAGTGGTCCATCCATCAAATTGATGTCTCTCCAATTTAGAGACAAGGATGTTGTGTGGGACAGTGTCGAATGCTTTACACAAGTCCAGGTAGATGACATCAACTGCTCTACCCTTGTCCATCAGTTCCGTAGCCCCATCATAGAAGGCCACCAAATTGGTCAGGCAGGATTTCCCCTTAGTGAAGCCATGCTGGCTGTCACCAAGCACCCTGTTGATTTTCATGTGCCTTAGCATGCCTTCCAGAAGAATCTGCTCCAAGATTTTGCCAGGCACAGAGGTGAGACTGACTGATCTTAATTCCCCGGGTCATCCATTTTCCCCTTCTTGAGAATGGGGGTTATATTTCCCTTTTTCCAGTCATTGGGAACTTCACCTTACTGCCATGGTTTCTCAAATATGATGGCCAGTGGCTTCGCAACTTCATTTGCCAGCTCCTTCAGGATCCGCGGATGGATCTCATCAGGACCCATGGACTTGTGCACATTCAGATTTTTAAAATGGTCTTGAACCAGTTCCTCTCCTACAGTGGGCCTAGGGTCTTCATTCTCACAGTCCCTGCGTCTGCCTTCCAAGACTTGGGTGGTGTGGTCAGAGCCTTTGCCAGTGAAGACCAAGGCAAAGAAGTCATTCAGAACCTCAGCTTTCTCCAAATCCAGGGTAGCCAGTTCTCCCGAGAGCTTCCTGAGGGAGCCTACATTCTACCTAGTCTGTTTTTATTTGCTATGTACCTGTAGAATCCCTTCCTGTTATCTTTAATACCTCTAGCTAAGTTTAATTCTAACTGGGCCTTAGCTTTCCTAATCTGGTCCCTAGCTTCCCAGTCAACATCCCTGTACTCTTCCCATGCCACCTGTCCTTGCTTCCACTTATTATAAGCCTCTTTTTTTCATTTGAATTTTCCTCAGGAGCTCCTTATCCATCCAAGGAGGTCTCCTGGCCCTACTGCTGCACTTCCTTCTGGTTGGGATGCAACACCTTGTAGCAGGTGATCCTTGAATATCAACCAACAGTCTTGGGCCCCTCTGCCCTCTAGGGCTGTATCCCATGGAACCTTCTGAAGCAGGTTCCTGAAGAGGCCAAAGTCTGCTCTTTTGAAGTTCAGGGCAGTGAGCTTGCTGCACAGTCTTCTCACTGTCCTGAGGATCTGAAATTCAAGCATCTCATGATCACTGTATCCAAGGCTGCCCTGGATCGTCACATTTCCAACGAGCCCTTCCCTGTTGGTAAGCACGAGGTCAAGCATGGCACCTCTCCTTGTCGGCTCCTCTATTACTTGCAGAAGGAAGTTGTCTTAGATTTGTCTATACATAATGAAGATCTGGAATAATTTCAATTTGAATTTCCTAAATATTTTCTTTCTGTCTTTCTTACTCTTAGACAGAAAATTGCCACCCGTTTTTTGTTGTTGTTTTAAAATATTGAGGTTGCAACTTTTGTTTAAAAAGCCATTAAAAGATGGAAGATAAAATGAAGACAAACAACGTTCCCAAAAATCTTAAGCTGCTGCCTAACAGCCTTGAGCTTTGTTATAGAGATTATAACCCAAATAAGCTTTGTTAACAAAAGTTCATATGACAAAATGCATCTGGAAAACAGTTTTGTGAAACACAAGATGATAGACTGCTGATGAGTGATGAAGTATTAGGCATCCAGTGGCAGAATTCATAAGCAAGTACACTGCAGGCAGGGAATTTGTAAAGGGACAAGTAATGGAGAAGCAGAAGTGAGAGTGACAAGTACAGAAGGGTAAAAACACTTTCCTATGAATGAACTACCACCTGAGCCTTTTCACTTATTTTTACATTGAAATGAGCTCTTAAGGAAGGAATGGTGTCAGCAATGTCTGCAGTTCCATCTCTAGATTCTTGTTGTCACCAGGTTCAGGTCATGCTTCAGTTAATAATGCCAGTGATTTCCTAGATCAGAACACTAATTTCTAATAAATATATGTAAAGTGGTGGATTTATGTATGTTTTATTGTGATTACTGAGCTACAGAAAAATATTTAAGCTAATGTTATTTCACTCACCAGTGTAGTCCTAGGGACGAAGAGATGACTGGCAAATTCAGAACTTTAACATTTCAGAAGTATCGTCCATTGTGTGTAAAATTACAGTGTTTGTATTCACAAGCAGTTCTTGTAAGTGAAAAGACTGACATGACAGTATAGACTGTATGCATATATGTGCATGTGTTTTTCATGTGATATTTGGGGTTTAGATAACAGTCTGCCAAGCTCTTTGCTATCATGAATCAGAGCAGGCAGCAAAATATTCACAAATATGAATCCTTAAAAGAACTCCTGGGGTAAAACATTTGCACCGAAACCTCTGTCTATTCAGGTGGTTTGTTTGTTCATCAGTCTTGAAAGAAGCAATAAATTTCAGACTTGATTTGGATAGCCAAGTGAATATTTTCGGAATTTCTTGGAAATATATTTCTTTCATATTGTTTTGAAAGATATTACATAGTGTGCATTCTTTTCCCTAACAACTCTTCTACATATTACATCATTTATAGCATAGATGCAACATCTACCTCATCTGTAAATCCTGTGAGGCATGTTTTAACACTTCCATCATTAATTTGACCATGTTCTAGGAAAACATCTCTGGTCACTGCATTGTATCAACTACACACACATCCTCACTTGGGCCAATGATATTTAAATAACTACACTAAAACACAAGGTGGGAATTAGGAGGGGAAAATGCCTTGTCCAAGGGAGAGCTGTTTTATCTTTCCTGTGGAGCTCATCACCCTCACTTTCTTCCTACTAAAATCTTTTAAGATGACTTCTTCACTCTTGTGTAACAGAGATACTGTTTCAGCTACACCTGTCTCTTGATACTGTTTTATGCTTTTCATCTCTGCCACCCACTCCCTATTTAAATTAATGTCTCTGTGACTCTACCTGAGATTTAATAACTGTTCACATTATAAAAGAGGCCTCTGAAATTTATTTTTACTTCTTGTTGTTGAAGCGGCTGTGCTGGAAGATACCTAAGAAGAATGGTTCAATTTTTCCTTTTTTTTTTAAAAAAAAAAAAAAGAATATATTTTTTCCTGTTTTGGTCCTGAATGGCAATTTGCCATTGCAGAAATGGTTTATATTATATTGGTGAATAGTCCCAAAGTATGTTTTTAGATAACTGGGGGCAAAACTTAATGACAATTTAGAACCTGAATTTTACCAAAATGTAGTCTGTCAGAAGGACAAGAGTGTATATCTTATTTATGTAGCTAATGTGTTAGTATCTTTATGAGCTTGGATTTGATTTAGTTTTAAAATATGTAGAGCTTCTATAAAGAAATATGCTACATATTTTATTGTACTCTTTCATTAGTTAAAGGCCAGTGACCCCTGGCAGGGCTGAACTGAAGAAAATTAATGATGTTTTGAATAAATATGGTGTTGTGTATGACATTATCTCTGCCTGGGAATGCTCTGTCTCTCTCATGACTGTTGATGAAGGGCTTTGATTGAGTCAAATTGCCTCTGCAGTCTGATTCATAATTGCAGTCAATATTTTCCTTCAAAAGGATTACAACTACTTCAAATACTACATCTGTGCTTTGCGACTACTACTGCTTTCTGGGGAAGGTGTATGAGATAGACTTAACATCCAAAGAGATTAGAGTGACTGAGTCCTGGCTATCAAATAGGTTCTGTAACTCAGCTGTGTAATTTCAGTTGAAATTACTGAAGTGCATTGCTTTGGTCTAAGCAGGTGAGTGAAGGTAACTCAGTGGAAAAAAAAGCCACAAAAGTTGACTTTAATTCCACCATCATCATTTTGCTATCATATAGTACTGTTATGTGAAAAAAAAAATGTATTGTTGTAGATGTTGCTCATTAATAAGGTCCTTTACATTACAGGCTGGGAAACTCCTTGATATTGGATGTTAGTTTTAATTATCTAGATAGTCTTAATACTGCTCTTACATATTTTAAAAGGTTGAATTAGATTAAAAAAATAAATAAATTGTACGATAATGCTTTAGAAGCTTATGAGAGCTTCCAGGACAAAACCAGCTGATATTATTTGAGAAAAGCAACCTCATTTGCATCACTTGAAATAATTTGAAAATCATGTTGGTAATTAACGGATGCAAGAGGGGTTATACAATTTCTATTCTTAAATAATCACCTTCTCTGCAGTGTGCAGGTAGCATATTCACAAAGAATAGTACTTAAGAACATCCTCTGCTGATAGTCAGTGCTATGTCATCCAGATAAATTTTGACCCCAACCACAAAGCTCCATATATGTGGTTTGGTCCTCAGGAGACTGGAAGTTAAGACGTAAGAAAGCCAGGGTGTTGTTTTGGGGTCTTTTTAGCACTTATAATGTCACAGGTATGGATGACATTGTACTCAATGTTTTGTTTATTCTTCTACAGACAAGGACAAAGGCATAATTAAGGTACTATAAAATGTCTGTCTCTCTTTCCCAGTCCTATTCTTTTTAAAATGAAACAGAATTAAACACAGAAACACCACATTTATTTCTCTTCAAAATATGTACTTCTTATGAACTGGTTATAGATCTCTTCACTTCTGAAAAGACACATGATCGCGATCAATATTTCTGTGGAATTCTTTAATTTAATACAAATGCCAAAACTTTCACTCTTTTTATTCAGACCATTTAATGGGAAAAGATTGATGCATTTTCTTTACCTTCACAAAGATATTATGGACCTTTTATAACCTATGGTAGTACAGAATAAAAAGACTGTTATCATAAGCTAATACAGTTTCAAAATGTAAAAAAAAAAACATAGAATAGTTGGGGGGTGAATTCCTGATTTTGAAAGTAACTGTAGATACATTGAGAATATTTGGAATAAGCAAAAGTAACTCTCCATCCATTATTTACAACTTTATTCAGCACTCCATGAACGTTCCTCCTAAGCTTTTTATGAATTCAAGTGGAAACATTTCTTATTATCATGCAGCTGCCAGTGTAACTGGTTGATATAGAATATATTATAAATAAATATTCTCCTTCTTTTCACTGAAATCCTATTTTCCACCAAGTTTCTGAACAATTATTGTGTGTCTCCCTGTTCAAGATTATTCTCTGTTCTTGAAATTTCACTGATTTGTTATCCCTGTTATAGAGCATTGAAGAAGAATTTGCATCAAGTAGATATCAAACACTTCAACCAAGCTCATAAACAACTGGTATTCTTAAATGGCTCTGGAAAGATTTTCATCATAATATAGCCAGTTGCTCTCTTGTGACATGCAGCTCTAATTTCTCATCACAGATCCCTAGGGGAAATAAAAAAAAAAAAGGCAGCAGAATCATATTAAAAAGTTACAGAAGCTGCAAGCTGTTAATGGAAAATAAGTAAAGGATGAGAGTTATTATTTTCCACATGCCAAGCAAATGTTCATTATGCAACAAACCTTTCAAGATCAGCCAGCCACCCAGGAGGCTGAGTGAATTAATTGTACAGATGTGACAGAAATGAAACAGAGCTACCTATGCCTGTTCCCCCACACTTTCCCTCTGCACTGGAGGGTCCGCTTTAAGGAAGGCTTAGCAGAGGTTTTGTTGGGTGTTGGCTCACCTGCTGGGGCTTTTCTTTGATTTGTTTATGCTTGTTCTGCATAACAATGTGCAAAGTATCACTTGTGCATCATTTTGCTCCTCCTTAGATGATTGAAATAGAAATTAATAGGATAATGGGATTTATAGAGCACCAATAAAGAGTCTTACCTGTTCCAGGTGGGTTTGTTTTAAGAAGAATGCCACTAACCAGTAGAGTTGTAAAATCACTGAAGTTGAAAAGAACTGCATGAGGTTTTGGTTTGTTTTTTTTTTTTTTCTATTAAAAAAAAATGGAGACAACTGTCATCATCATCAGAAAAACAAAACAAAACAAAAACCCAACAAAAAACACTGGCAATGGATTTCATACAGAAAACAAAACAGAATGAGATATTACATGATGTCAGTCACAAGCACTCCTTTGGTCTCACTAGAATTATGTTTTAAATTAGCTAGGCCCTGCTACGTAAACTATTTCAAGAGGTAAATTCAGTACATATTGGTCTTATGAGACATTTGGTTATCCGTGCATTGTAGCTTAGTAAATATAAAAACTACATTTCTGTAAAACATTTAAATAATTTTAAGAAATAGTGACTTTTCATCCATGCTTAACTGCAAGAACATATAATTTTTGCATCTATAAAAATGTGACCTATTAGTTTTCCAGCACTCGAGGTGAAAAGAGAATTCTCTGCCCATCTGCATGCTAAATACAGTCTGATTTTCAGAATTGTGGCTGCTTTTATGGACTTTATGCGTTGACTTTGTAGCATTCAGAACATCCTCTTTATTTGTGTAAAAGAAGCTGGTACTTCAGGTGTAAAGATGTCTCTTTTGGAAGTAAGGATGGAAACTGGCTTAGAGTTTTGAAAAATACAGAAAAAAATGAAGTAGGTAGCATGTTACCGTTGAAATTATAAAGAGTGAGCAGTGCTGGAACAGATGTCTCATCCTCTCTCAATTGTGTTTCTTTCCAAGACACGTTAAATTTTAATCTGCATCTTAATAAATTTAAACAATAAATCCCTGTTCTACTAAGTGAATGGCAAAAAATTCAGTTCGTGACTTTTCATATAAAAATTGGGGACCATATCCTTTTAGTGTGGTCTAATTGTGAATTCCTCATTAGTATAAATGGTCTATATACACAGTACTCTGCCTTACATTGCAGTGGACTACAGCAGTGAACAGTAGATCTGCAGCTGTACATGAGCTAATGCCATGCACAAGACACTGGCATACTAATAGCATAACATAACAGAAAATGACACACCATAGGTTATTACTGGCTCACTGATTAAAAAAAAAACAAGAGGAGATACTAATTAAGCCCAGTGATGGTTTAGAAGAGGAGACCTGCAGGGAAAGGGAAAAATATACAGATAGATAATGTCTGGAAAAGACCTAATATGAAATTATTCCCTTCTGCCCCTAAAGAGAAAATCTGGTCTTTGACAAGGACAGTCTATTTACTGATGTGACCTGGTTAGGCTTATTAATGCTGCTGGTTGTATTTTTAAGACAAATGAGAGGCAAAGAAGCCAGGACTGTATAGGCAAACAGATCCCACCTGGGTGGGTGCTCCCGCTTAATTCTTTTTACACTGCCTGAGTAAACCAAATGTCAAAGTTCAAGAGAGCCAGTCAAGCAAATGATGTGATTATAGTTCAGGATGAAAAGATGGAGGAGGGTGGGAGGAATGATGAATGCTCATTCACCAGAGGAATTATAAACAAATGTAATCTTTCTTGATAAAGTATTTAATTCTCCTCCTCGTCTCAGGTCATTTAACACAGACTTACATGGTGAAAAAAAGGAAGTATTTTTCAAAATTACAGTTCTTGCCTCATATTTTAAAGTGTGTGTCAAAATAATTACTGAATCTGTTACATTTTCCCTAATGCATGAAAGAGTAGTTATTTTTTAAAACCAGTTACAGAAATGGGTGGAGGAAAATACAATCTATATTTCTCTATGACAGGAAAGAAAAACAGATTTAGAATATCGAAAAGCTGTAACTGTTTGTTTTGGTTTGTTTTTTTTTCTATTACTGTTGCTTAGACTAAAACCAAACATTCAAAATCATGCAAATACTACACAAATTCTCATAACAATCAAATAAGACAATTGCTTTCTGCACTTTATAGACAGAAACTTATAATCAATGAAACAGAAAATCACAGAGACCATTGTTGTCAGCTTATTCATCAAAGGGAGCAGAGAAGAATCAAATGCATTTAGTTTACAATGCAAAGTGTTTGGTAGTCAGGGAGGCTGCAGGGGTGATGTCTTCAGTCACTCCTGTTGAGGGGTGGCAGGAGCTGCTCCCATGTTCCAGACAGCTCCAAAACAGATCCTCCACTGGCCAAAGCTGAACTCATCAGCAATGCTGGTGGCACCTCTGATAAAGATGTGAGAGGGTGAGAATGGTGCACAGAAGCTTTGAGAGAGAGAAGCAAGAAAAAGGTGAGAAAAACAACAATGCAAACATCAAGGTCAGGGGAAAAAGAGAGAAGGTGCTCCATGTGCTGAAGCAGACATTCCCTGCTGCCCATGGAGAAGACAAGGGTCAGGCAGCTGTCTCCCAGCAGCCCATGGAGGGCCACACTGGAGCTGATATACACCTGCAGCCCATGGAGGATGTTGCACTGCAGCAGGTGGATGTGACATAAAGGAAGATGCAGCCTGTGGAGCAGGTGTCTGGCAGAAGCTGCACTTATGGAGAGGAACCCATGCAGGATCAGGTTTTCTGAGAGAAGCTGTGGTCTATGGGGGACCCATACTTCAGCAGTAGATTCCTGAAAGACAGTACACTGAGGAAAGAACCCGGGCTGGAGCAGATCTTGAAGAACCGTAGCCGATGGAGAGAGCCTATGGAGGAGCAGACCCCACGTTAGAACAGGGGAATGGTGTGAAGAGGAAGCAGTGGCAGAGAGGAGCTGTTCTGAACTGACTGTAACCCCCATTCCCCATCCTCCTATGTCATTCATGGTTATGTCTTCATAGGGCACACTGCAAATCACTGTAAATACCTTGTTTGTAAATACCTTGTTTGATTATTTTGCTCTCAGTTTTTGGTTTGGTTTGTTTTTTTTTTCATTAAAAGTCTTTAATATGGGTTAGCCTCTAACTGAAATCTGCACTCAGTCTCCATTTCTTTTTTCACATGCATTTCTGTGTTAGAAAATGAATACAAATAGAATATATTGAAGTACTAGTATATACATGAGAATTCTGTAATCTGACAAACAAAAAGGAAACACTGAAATCTTTTAAAAGAAATCAGCATTAATTCTGGTTGGGTTTAGTATTTACTTATTCAAGAAGTTGGGCAATTGCCAAGAACACAGGAAAAAAAAAATACCCTGGTGACCTGATAATAAACTTTAAATCAATGCCAGGCAAAGGGCCGCTGTCTAATCAAGCCTACTAAAGGATTTTATAGCTTTCAGCTGCTTTCAATTGCACAAGAGGCCAGAGAGTACACAAACACAGAGTTTCAACTCTTTTGGCATAATGAGCAAAACCACTGTATCTGTTGTTTAGTAAACACATTAGTGAAAAAGCATGAAAATCAGGTGTTGGCTCAGAAAAGAAACATGATTTAAGCAGCTGTAACTTTCCATGAGTGTTCTATGTGTTTATCTGATATATAATCGGTTCACAGAACCAAAGATTAATGAAGCAGAACAGCCATTTTTTCTCAAATTGAGATGTGCAAATCTGTACAATTAATAACTTTTCCATCTGAATTTGACTTATTTTTACTCTTTAAGTCAGTGGATTTATGAAAGTGGCTATGTTTTCCAGCATCTGAGATCAGTTAGAAAAGCTGGCTAAGGAATCAAGAAATTTTTGAACCTTTGTCTCAGGTTAGTTCTTTTTTTTTTTTTTTAAGCACTAGATGCATAATCAAGGCAGTTGTTTCTAATCTACTTTTCTCTTTAAACCTGTTTTATTTATAACGGTCTTTTGAACAGAGATGGACAAAGCAGCAAAGAAGAGCCATTAAATTCGCGCAGAACTAATTACACTCTAAAAGCACAAGTTTAAAATAAACTTGCTGTCATCCAAACAGTATGTGCACCCTTAACACATTTAAATTTTGAGTATTGCATCAGGATGTTACTTGAACACTTGAGCCATAAAAAATTTCCATTTTCCCAGCTGGATACACATAGTTATCCTAATGTCTTGCTATTGAACAGGGTTAGATACCTATTTACCCAGAGACTGTTCATGCAAAAAGAATGAAAAAGAACTAAATATGGGTACCTTTCATAAAATGCTTAACAGATATGAGCTGAATGTGTACAATTGTCAGTGTTTTTTCAAGGGAGTTAACAGAAGTACCTCTTCCAACTTTGAAAGACTATCCATAATCTGAACAATTGCATTCCTTTGACAGCTGCATGACTAGATGTGATTTGATGGCATTCAATAGTTCATTTTAATGAGATCTCAATGATTGGTATTAGTCCTCATTTCTTTATCATTGACAGTCAGTTAAGCATACGAGGATGAAGTAGGATAAGATAGTGCAGACTTACCTTTAGAGTTAGGGGGAGGAAGTGCATCTAGATATGATATTGCTGTGTCTCCCAGATATAATATTCTGAAAGTGGTCTCCTCTGAGGCAGGGGGACAAGCCTATGAGTGATGATTTAAGGTACAGAAAAGCAGCCTACATGTTTGGGCTTTTTATTCAGCTTACCTGCATATTAAAATTGAGCTGATACTGACTGAAATCTTTAGAAAATTAAGTAAAATAATGCTTTTTTTTTTTTTTTAATGAAAGTCAGAGAACTTAGTTTGAAATCTGAATTTCATCATTTGTGGAGCCATTTTACTATATATCGTTGAGTCTTCACAATGTTAACATATAAAGCCTTTTCCCTTCAGTACAACATCATAATTTTATTCAAAGATGATATTTTTATTTATGAATCCTGTTCAGGGGGAAAAAATGGACTTTTAATTCAAGCTTCAAACGTGCTGCATGAGTACTTAGCTAACACAACACATGGGGATAACAATTTTCATCAAGTGAAGCAAAAGTGACTGAAACTATATGAAAAGTATTACAAGAGGTTTTTTGACAGGCTTGATCACAGCCGTGGAAAATAACAGGTGAGGGAGGCAATGTTAAAAACAAAGAATTTCCAGTTACCGCTAAAAACTGTTCTGAGTTGTCTTGTCTGCACAAAATTATCTGGAGTTTTATAAAATGTTCTAAGCAATTTGATTTAAAGGCACAAGAATATACTATCTTTTGTCATGCCTGAAATGCAGTGTCTTATGGCAAACGCCATTACGAATTTTGATGTCCAGTACTGGCTTACTGAGGGAGCAGATCATGTGCTATGTCCTGAATATATATTATGTAGTGATTATCATTTTTTTCCTCCAGCGTACTGTTGCAGTACTGGCCAAACCTTAGAGTGTGTTGTTTCGATACAGAGGTACGCATGTTTTGTGTATAATAGCTTTTATCATGTTAAATTATGTTTTAGAGACTCTATCGTTATTCACACTGAGAAATAGATCACATTTCTGCTCGTGCTTCATTAGATTCAAGTTGAAGTTTATAGGAATGGCAAAATCTAACAGCATGGAGGGAATGCAAGAGATTTTTCAGCTCTGTAGTCCTCTTTCATAACTAGGATTTGTTACCAAGCAAAAAACCAATTGATATATTCTCTGAGCCAGATGTATTAAATCACATCAGCTGCCCTCAGGCTCTATCCAAAGAAACAAAATAAGAATAATTAGGTAAATAGTGCATCATCGGGGAGCACTTAGTGTTTGACCACTGACCATGAGGTTATACTCTATGTTTACAGAATACAGGTAGGTGCAGTTTATTAAAAGTTTAGTCCAAAGGATGGTAATACTCCCATTGGCTTTGTAGAGTTTAGATTGGACAAGATAGGGCTGAGATTAGTGGAAAAGAAGGGGAAAAAAAAAATAAAAGGAAAAAAACTTTTTGGAAACGTGAGGATCTATTTAAAGGCAGGCAGTGAGCTGTGTTAAAATCATTGAGGAATCACGGGTTCAGCTGTTCAGGCTGTGATAGTACAGGTGCGCTGCCTGTGCAGAGCAGCTAGTGCAGCCCGGCGCCGGACACAGCCGGCTCCAGCGGCCTCACCGCAGGGCAGAGCTGAGCCCCTCAGCCACAGGCGGGCGCCTCGGGGAAAGCCTGGGTAAGGAAGGGCAAACGGTGCCCGGCAGCCAGGGCTGAGGGCCCTGAGGGTGCGAAACAGCCCTGAGAGCCCCGAGGGCAGAGCGGGAGGCGGGCAGGAGGGGCTCCGGGAGCTAGGGAGAGACGCCCCTGCGGCGCGGGGAGAGACCCCAGTGGGGCCGGGAAAGTGTTGAGAGCAGCAGAGAGGAGCTGGTACCAATTGACTGGAACCCTGGTTTTGTCTTTGTTTCTCACCTTACTACTCCTTTTTAATGGTAATGCATTCAGTTAATTTTCCCAAGTTAGTCAGTTTTGCCTGTGACAGCGAATGGCCAGTGATCTTGTCTTCATCTCACTTCACGAGCTTTTCCATCTGTTTTCTCCCCCAGTCCAGTTGAGGAAGTGGAGTGACAGAGTGGCTGCTGGGTGGGCATCTGGCAGAAGACTTGAGGTCAGCCCACCACAGCAGCCTAGTAAAAAGCAGGGACAGATCAGGCAGGAAAACAAACAAATTTCAAGAAGGAAGTTGGTTAGCCTGAACTAGATGGTCTTAAGGTCTTTTCCAACCCTAAACATTCTATGATTCTATGATGTAAGTTGATATAATCAGTATTTCAGTCACTGATCTAAGAGGACTCTGCTGTTAGGGTGTTGAGGGCTCTCTGGATGGGTGATGGCAGGGCCTGGAAGGTCCACCCCCACCCACTAGGAGCAGGGCAGCCCAGGGGGCACCGGGGCAGTCCCAGCCTGGGCATTAGGCACTTACCTGGGGATGGGGACTGGCTGAGGACAGGACAGGGTGTTGGTGTGTGAGTGGTCTCAGCTTGGTGGGGCTCTGGGGAGCTGGGGACTGGCCCTGCTTTAGGGTCACCGGGGCATGGGCTTATCCCAGTGCATGGCTGTCAAGTTAAATGCACAAGAACACGTTAATATAAATCCTTATCTGTCTGCCCAAACTTGTTAGCAAAAATTAATTATGAGATTTTTGAAAGCTTTTGAGTTGCTAATGATCTATTTTCCACTAACTGAAGAACATAAGAAAACCAGAAAAGTTCTGGAAGTGTTTTTCTGTTCGAGCTTTCCTATTTACTTGTATTTCTGCCATTACTGAGAGTCAACTCACAGAAAATGTAAAGAGTTTAAATCAAATTTACTAACAAAAGCCGATCAAATAATAAAACTAGTCACTGGAATTACATAAGGGTAGCCTAGACTTTGTTCCCTCCATTGTGAAGTCAGCAACTGAAATCAAGTCTCCAGACAACCTAAATGAATACTTGAACTCCCAGAAGTAATGATAAGGAGAAGGCTGCTGAAAGCAGAGCTCCTGATTCCCCCATTCCTATGTTCCCACCACGAAACATGATAAGAAGATAATGGTCATGATTCTCAAGAGCTGCACTGGATAACTTCTTTGTAGTTCTCATAAAAAACCCCTTTTCTTATTGTTGTGTGTCTGGCAATAGTGTGAATTCACTGTGTGAATTTTGGATGTGTGACTTTTACAGCCAAAATTCATTTAGAAGCAGTTTCACTCCATCCAGCAGTATACAAAAGACAGCTCATCATGCACATCCACACAAAAGTTAGGCTTCAGGAACAGCAATATTCTGATGTAGGTCAGTCTACCATTGTGTTTCTGCAGGACAGAAGGATCAAAACCATCATTATGTCTTCTAATACCACAGCTTTGATTTACAGGCAGTTACCTGCATTTTGGCTTTTATGGAATGGTTAGAATAGGAAATTTTTAAATAGAAGACATTTGAGTCTCGTACATCAGTCATGTTTTTCCTATACATAATATTCCATAATGATCTGTAAGGCTCTTGGGTAATGTAGAGGAATAAGTCATGGCTAAATACAGATCAGAACCGTGTCTGCCCCAGGCTTTTTGAAACAAGAAAATAAATGCCTCTAGCATATACCACCCACAGTCTTTTCTCTTAATATGCCCCTGAATGCAAAGCAATTTTCCCCCAAGAAGACTATCAATCAGGGTAGTATTTTTTAACTGAGAGACAATCAGCCTATTTCAAATGGAAGCAGCAGAGCAGCTGAGCTATCCCAGAATGAAGTAGTCGCTTCAGTCTTTCAGTTCATGCAACACTTAAAAAATAGACACAGACACATAAATATAAATACATCATACAGGAATAATCTAACTCCAGTGCCACCCCAGGTGACTAAGAATGAATATCCAGTCGGTACATATAGATCACCAAATAGCTTTTTTTTTTCTTTAGTTTGATGCAACACCCCCCCTTGGCTCTATCAAATAAACACAACACTAAAGATGATGTATTGAAGCTTTTCAGTACAAAGATAACAGCTATCTCATTTTGACACAAGTGCATGGAATTTGTTGCTCTGCTGTGGCTTTCTGTTCTCTCTAAAATACTGTTTCTCAGTAGTTTAAACTCTTTATTCGAATTAAGTTATTAATTTTGCTATATCTTTACTATGTTTAAAATAAAAGAGTATATCAAGGGTGTGTATATGTGGTGTGACTGTGGAAGGTGTGGCTCTGCTTTCCTGAGTAAAATTGGATCTATAAGCAGAACATTGTAATACATGACTTTTATTTTTCTGGAATATTCAAAATAAAATAGGCAGAGTTACTAATTTATAGGAGCAAGATTTTCTTTTGCATTTTGTGCAGAACCACGTCAAATGCCCATATCTAACTGAACTGTATGCCTATTTGTGGCAAGTGTATTGGTGAAAGTTCAGCATAAATAAATAAGCCGTTAACAATGGGTGGTAGCTGTCACATTTGCAAATGACATAGACAGAACTAATAAAATGCTGTAAGATACAACCTTGTATGTCCTGATGAATTTTAAATGCAAGAAACAAATGTTCCACTTATCAAATAGGAAGGAATATATAGCTCACTGCAACACAATCAGACCCCCACAAAATCTTACTGTATTAGCAATTAACACTTAAGCATAGACTGCAATCTTCATTCTGCAAAAGGAAGGTAAGAATTACAAGTTACAATGTATTTACTTTATACGTATATATAGTTGCACATATGTATACAGACAGAAAGACATTCATAGAGCTGTTTATAATCCAAGTCCCATACATATATTTTATTATAATCAATATGATTAAACCATGTTCCGTTAAATTATATTTATATCTTTTATCTCAGTAAGCAGCATGTGGACTTCTTTTATGAAAAACAGTCTATTTTTACATACACAGTATAAAACATAATCAGGTAATATACTTAAGAGCAGCTCCTTTAAAAGCTTAGCTATTGGAAAAAAGAGGAGAAATTGTAATAAAACCACTCACTGATTTACAGGATAAGAAGTAAATGTGTTTTGGTGACACATGCCTTTTCTTATGCATGATATTAATAACTTATTTGCTTATTACATGAGTAATGTACTATTTATAAGTTCATATGCTTAAATTATGAATTCTCTTTCTTTCAAATTATCACATATGTAACAAAAGATGTGATGGTTCAATGCATTCTTGTAATTTACTACTTCCAACAATAGAAGGATTTAAATGGTTAGGTTTGCTTTGAATTTCTTAAGTTTTAACATATATAGTTGGAATCTTTAATGTTAAAGTTTTCTTTGAGCTGCCCTGATACTAAATAAAGAACATCATTTAGATTCTTATGAGGTATTTTGTTAGCTGCGATCTCAAGCATAATATGAAAAGCCCCATGAATGTCAGAGGCAATGTGATTAATTATTGAGAAATATAATGGTTCACATTTCTATTTCTTTTTAAAAATGATTCTCTGAATGTTTTTTATGGTTGCTCCGTAATCTCAGCTCTCAGTAATTTAATTATGTAATGACTCACTTCAGAGCATTTTGAATGGGATAATAGATCCCTGTGGACAGTACAGGATGAGCAGAGGCCAGCAGTCCTTTGACTCCAGTTTCATAATTCATTGGGCTTGAAATGGACTTGTAGATTCATTTTCCTGACTGGCATTATCTGCAGATGAACCAGTTCAGATGAAGAAAGTTCATGAATTACATCTGTAGCTGGGTTACAGGCAAATTTGAAAGGTACAGGAGGGGGTGGATGTAAGCATTACATGTCTGGAAATTATTTGATGCTCATATTCCAAACCATTAGGCATGAAACACCAGATCCAGTTTTAACCCTACAGTTATTTGGTCTCATTTTTAATATCTCCTCCCTTTGCCAGAAGCCAGATGTTTTTCCATTGCCACTAGGCAAAATTTCTTTTCATTGAAGCAGTTTTTAAAAACACCACCAGGAGGATGTTGCAGACCAGCAATGCTGTACCTTACAACAGCTGCAGCTGTGTGACTTCCAAAGCTACATCTGCTATGAAAACAAAAGGCTCTATCACTTTTGTATCCACAACATGACTTTTACCACTTAATTGCATACCGTGTGAAAAAGTATCTACTCTATTTTCAATCTGTTCAGTAAAGTAATTTAATGTCTCCTAGCTCTCCTATTGTGAAAATAGCGATGTTACTATTCTGTGTATTTCCTGCATGACAGTTCTAATTTTATAATTTCTTAAATATTATTATAATCATTCATTTCTTTTCCATATTGAAAAGTCCTAAATTTTTAAATCATCTAAGATGGGTGCTATTTGATATCTTTGAACACTGTTCTTGATTTCTGTGTGCTTTCTTTATTTTTCCTGTGGAACCAGGCTGTTTCACTGAGTAGTAGAAATGTGGAATCACTCTGGGTTTTCCAAGTAGCATAATGACAGTTTGTAATTGTTTTCCTGTTGTTGCCTAATAATTCTTAACAAGATTTATTTATGCTGGTTTTGGTGACTGCTTAGCAGATATTTAGATAGAAACAGTGACTCAAAATAGTAACAGTTTATCCTGAGCTCATGGTAAAGGTACAGTTTGGGTTGGTTTTGCTTTTGCTTATTACCTTGCTTTTATTTCAGTTTCATGCACAACTTCAGTACCTGCACTAAGTATCCATTCATTGCTTTGCAAGTCTTCACAGTTTGCTTTTCTAGATTACCTTTGACTCTATCAAACAACTGCAGTCCTACCATAATGCTTAACTGTACTCTTTACACTGAGAAATCTTACAAAGTATTGCTGTACTGTTTTTTGTTTTTTTTTGTTCTTAAGTCTTTAAGATGATGTCATTCCATAATAGGTTTGATAAAGGACCTTATCAAAAGCTTATTGCAAATCCAGTGTACTAAATCAGACAGATTATCCTTATGCAAAGGCTTCCCAACATCTTGAAGAATTAGTCTTCTACATAAACTAGATTTACTTTTCCCTCCAGATAGTATGGATTGCTGTGTCTACTTGATTTTGCTGTTTGTAACCATTTCTAGGCAGTTTTTAGAATACTTGAAGAATAGAATAGTTAGGAATTTTTCTGCCATTTTTCACCACATGTTCTTAAAGCACTTAAGCAAAAGGGATTTTCAAAAGTGGACATTATAGTTGAGATCCTAAATCATCTCATTTTAAGGTTCCAGATTATTAGGAGAAATCTTCACCAGGAAGTTGCAGCATCTTTCATTTTAGTATCTTCTGTTTAGTATATATTGATACATGGAGAGAACTGATTCCCTGCAAGCATATTTGAACAGCTGGGACTAATGAGTTACACAATGGAAGAAATAAGAGAAAGTTACTTTCTAATAGGTATGTATTAGGGTATTTGCTTAAGGACAGATAGGGAATCAATGGCAGAGACTAAAAAAAGATTATTTGTTTATGGATGCATAGCTATTTCTTTTTCATGGAACAGAATTTTATTTTTATTATACTAAGCTCAAGGAACTAGTTTACTTCTACTGTCAATCTTCTTGCTCAAAAAATGCTTGTCCTTTATTCTACATTATTATATAGACAAAATACTTTCTTATCAGTAAGTGAACTATAGTTTCATGTCCATTATTACTGGATCGACTACAGTTATTCCTCTTTCCTGCATGTATTGTGAAGATATCCTTTATAATGTTGTGAAAAAACTGTATCAAGGATTTTTGCTCACCTGTAAATTTTCTATTATATATAGCTGGAAATAGTAATTATTTATTAATATATTGATTAGAATATAGATATTAATTTACATATTAATATATAGCAGAAGCATCAAGTTATTTATCCTATTTCTCTCAGAAATTATTCAATTTTATCTTCCCCTTAGGCTGTCTCTCAGACTTCATTTATAAAATGTCATAGATTATCCTTTGTTTCTATTCATACCATTTCTGTCATCAGCTCTATGACAGTTTTTCTCAGCCTTGAGGATGTTAAGATCCCTGAGGTAGCAAATCTCAGCTGGTGTTTATTCAGCACCAAGAAGTTCAGGTCCTGATCATTCAGAAATTCTTTAGGTGATACTGTAGTATACATAAATAATTTTCTGGGAATTTCCCATTTAGCAAAGCCATTTTCATTTCTGGCTTTCAGAGTATATAGGAGTCCTGTATGCTCAGAGACCAGTAGTATGATTTTTTCACAATTTTTTCTACAACAGATTATAGTCATTCTATATTACCAATAGAATGGTCTTCTGCTTAAAAAAACATTTCTCCCCTTTTCTCCTTATCCCTTACATAGCTAATATTGTTGTCACGATAGCTTTGTGTTACTTGGACATTTCCTTTGATTTTTGATTATGAAATGTGTTGGCTCAAGTTTCACTTTACAGAAGTGCAAGCAACATTGCTAAACTTTAATTGCATGATGAGAGGAGGTGAGAATTTAAGATGTATTTTACATAAATCAAACCAGACCAAAATAGTTACATTTTATGCCCAACAGAACAAGTTTACTTTGATGAGTTCTGTAGAAAGATTTTGATAGCTGCCGAGGCACGATGGTTTCCCACTCAGATCTGGAAACACTACCAGTGATGTAGATGTACCAGTGATGGAAGCTGGAGGTGTAATGCTCTGCTATTTTTTTCTTTTTTTTTTTTTAATTGGATAGGTCTGTTTACAGGACTACTTGTCAGATCCTCAAATAAGATACTCAGGATATAATTAGGAGCAGACAGGAATGTGGCGATCAGATTGACTCTCTTTGGCACTGCCACCATGCAGGTTTTCTCTGCTAACACTGAAGAGAGATTACAAACGGATTTAATGTAAAAAAGCAGCCATTTGGTGCTAATCATGTTTGCATTTCTTATTTCAATTTCAAACATGAACCATAGTAACCTTGAACTGAAATTCTCAGCATTTCATAATAATTTTATAACCAAATAAATTTACCATGATACTTCTATTTAAAAGTCTGTCAAGAATGGGATGCTTCTTAGCAGTACCAGGACTACACTGACTGCAACATCAACAGCAACTGCACAAGGTGCAAAGAGACAAATTAACCATCACATAACCTGTCGTATTCAGGATGAATCCTTTCAAGTTGTGATAATGTCTGACATAGAAAACCTTGCAAACAAGGAAAAGCTTTTCACTTTCAGAGGGCAAAGTTTTCTACAGGATCAGATCTTCCTGCCTGTCAGAATCAAGTAAAACTTTACAAGACACCAAGTATCCCTTCCACACACTTATATTGGGATGTTTTTATTGCCTGTCCCATTCTGAATCATGAACCATAGAATTAATCACAGAATGGTTTGCTTTGCAAGGGACCTTGAGGATCATCTAGTTCCAGTCCCTTTCCTATAGGCAAGGACGCCTTCCTGTAGACCAGGTTGCTCAAAGCCTCATCCAACCTGGCCTTTTCTCACAGAGTTCTTTCCTTCTAAAACACAACTTGGCAAGAGCCAGGCTGAGTTCAATTCTAAAGTGCTGTCCAAAGCCACTTACTTTTCAATTGATACACTGCATCTTTGTATATACACATTAAAATTATCATTTCATTGACATGACAGTTGAGAATCCGATATAGAATTTAAGGGTCCAAAGCAGACAAAATGTCTATTCCATTTCACTTTCTTCTTGTGGGGATAATAGTAAACTAATATAGCATGAGGTGTAAGGTGCATGTATGGTGCATTCAGGTTCTGTGATTTGTATGACGTCTATATTTTTTTTTCCTCTTTTTCCCCACACACAAGTTAAACAAAGTGGAAGCAACAAAATCATATTAAATACACCTAAATCTGAAATTTCGTTAGATGTGAAAGAGCTGGAAAAGAGTCAGCAGAAGTTTTGATATGTGCCTCCTGACAGAAACCTTCTCCAGTATTTTGTCAGCTCTGCCAATATTTTGTGTGACTAGAAATCAGCAAAAATTATGACACATCACTGTTTTCACCTGCAGCCCTTTGTGTAGCTATTGTCACTGTTCTTGCAATGTGTAATCTTTACCAGAAAAATTAAAATTCTGCTTCAGAAGTGAGGAAATTGTAGCAGGTTTTCATTACAAAAGTATAGTCCAAAACTTCCTGCAGAACAAACTAAGTATTTTGAAAATCTGTATGTAAAATCAGCAAGGCAAAAACCTAAGCATACCAGTGGGAGTCTGCATATACATAACTGACCCAGCAATGTGGATATTTACAATACCAGCATTAGAAATTACCACTAATAATTAGAACTTATTAGTGTAAATAAATACAAAGATAAATAAATAACTTTAAAATATGTTCCTTTTTCCACTGTATTTTTTCCTGAATTTCATAGTCTATCCCCATTATTTATCACATATAACTTATGTCCTTATTGTGCCTGTAATGGGAATAGTCATAAAATATTGCATTTTTAATTCATAAATCTTTACAATAATAATAAGACAGTACTGGAAAAATCTGTACTGTATCACTATGTATTTTCTTGATAGTATAATGTATCTCTGATCATTTCACCAGTAATTGTAACTGCTCTCTGATATTTGTTAGCCATCTACTCTAATAGCCTTCCATTTTTCCTTATGCTTCTGACAATCCCTTTCCCTCCTGTACAAGCCTTTGCTTAAGACAGAAATTCCTTAGGCAAATAATGTCATTTAATATATGATATAGGACACTAGGGTTTTGGCCAATATAAATGCTTAATAACAATAAGATTGTTCAAATTATTGTAGAAGCTGATTTGAATTTTATATTATGCACTGGAAAAAGGTAAGGAATTCAGCTGTGATAAAGTCCTATTAAAATGTTTGCCCCAGAGTAAAAAATGAAGATTAGTATATTTGGCATCAGATACTCTGATAAGTATTTCAATTTTGCAGAGTGATTAAATGTAATTCCTAGATAGCTCTGACATTCGTAAGATAAATTATCATACCACAGTGCTTCAAGCATCCAGCAAAAAAAGGGAGCTGATGGGGCTGGAAAAGAAAAAAAGCATGAAGCAATAAAGGAGGATATATAGCAAACAATGTATAACTCATGTTTTCAGGATCACTCGACCCAGGAAAGAACAATACTCTTTTATCCCAAAATACTTAGTATGCAGTCAGTAATTGTCAGAAATTGTGATGTGGGATTATGATAAAGGAATAGTTGAGCTGGAAGATCACCATCTAATGTCTTGCTTTAAAGTCAATCTAAATCCATTGTAAAGTGCTTTGACCAGTCAGTAATGGATTTGTCCTTGCAGATTTTGATGAGAAGTTCTATCCTGCACTTGGTCGAAGAACAGTTCTTCTAATAGACTTTCCATCAAATTCAAAACAAGTGACTTAATGTTCTGAGGAAATTACCAGAAGAAATTTCATTTAAAAAAAATAATAAAATTACAGAGTCTTACTGAAACAGTAGAATATTATTGAAAAAAATATTATAAAGATACATGCTAGGTTTGTTTGGAAATTAAACATAACATGAAGTGAGAGATGGAACATCTTTTTGTCTTCATTTTTAAGTAACACTGCATAGGAGAGAATATGCTTATGAGGTGGTGGTTTCCAATCTGCTTTAGGAGTCTGAGCATCTGTTCCATATACAAGATTTGAGAGGTCTACTTTGCCTTTCATTTCCTCTCAGAAAACTGGATGCTATATTTGAGTTAATAGTCAATTAATTAACACTTAAAGGATCCTTGTCATCCTACATTAAAAACAATCTCTGTATGAGACTATTAAAACAAAGTCTCAGGACAGACAAAACAGACCTGACAGACACCTTGTTCACAGGGATGTTCCCTCTATAGGTCAGGTTTGAAACATTTTGGAGACATGCAACACAAGAAATAGCACCAGTTTCTGATTTGATGCTTTACGATAAAAACAAGCAAGAAAGAAGAACATTATTATTTTTATTATCATCAACATTATATACTAGTTGCTCTTCAGAGCTAATAATCTGTTTCATAAAGAAAAATGTTGTCAATTTTAGGGTTTTTGAATAGCTATGGTAGTTAGAGATTAAAAAGTATTTTAATCTCTGAATCATACTCTGCATTACCATTTCCCAAAAATTTCCAAAATTTATGTACCACAAAGCATTGAAACTAACTGGAAAATGAAAGTTTGATAAAAGCCAGTAAGTTCAAATGGGTTGCAGATAGTACAGTTTGTGAGCTGATTTTGCTTCTTTTTGAGGAATCCAATGTGTCTTTATGGCATAATCAAGATGTGTATATTTTCATATACCATTATACTTCAAGCACAGTTTTAAATCAGTAGTCCTACAATAAAACAAAAAGTATCTTGCTTACTGAAAATGAATTTTACTTTCTGTATACAACCAGAATTTATTTTTGCCCAACTCCAATCCTATCATGAAATTTTTTGTAAGGTATGTTGTGCTTGAGACTTTAAAACAGGGCTGAATTTTACTTCCGGGTGCTTTGTCCCACACCAATTCCAGAAGATAGAGGAAAGAATTACTTTTAAACATGGAACATGGATATTGATTTAGATTTTAAGTGAACAATGTACAATCTTCATAAAGTCAAGAAGAGTCTGATTTGTAACAAGACAATGTGTCTGTTAATGGTGTGTGTTAAGAATTGCAGCATTCCTCAGAACTGTGTTTAGACTGTACACCTGGCAGATGCATTAAGACTGACCTGTTCTTATCCAGAATTCTAGCATAAGATGTGCAGTTCAGATACTTGAACAGTTCACTTATTTACGTCTGCCTTTATCAGGCTTTCCATTGACCTCACCAGCTATTTGGACATGAAACATTTAAGATGACAAGGTCCATTCTGAAGGTCCCATGGACCCTGATTTTGTTAGGGCTTGTCTAGTAATCTAACATCTTTCAAGCTCTGTGTGCCTCGAGTCCTAATCCAAGTGTGCCTTGAGTTCTAATTGAGTCCATTTTTCCCTTCCAAGGTTGCTTTGATGATGAGGATGTTTCTGCAGGTGCTGACTGCCCACCACCTATAATAAGCATTATTGCATGTACTTCCAGAACAAACCAAATTTAGAGGCAGCTGGTGAGGAAAGATTTCAATGCATCTTCAGGGCTTTCTTTATTAATTAAAAGTTAAGTTGTGTTGGTGGATTTGTGAGGAGTTACATGACACAGAAATGCTACACATTATTATAAAGCCCACAGAAAAAGATGACTAAACTCACAAGCAAAGCTTTCTAGCTTTTAAAGGTTCTTTGTACCTAAATATAAATAATAAATGTGCCACATATAGAATGAGTAGTATGGACTTCAAGCAATTTGAAATTTAATTTAACAAAACTACCTGTATTATTGTTAAATTAAAGGATGGTAAGCTTTCCCAAGACAAAAACAAAACAAAACAAAACAACCAAACAACAACCAAACACCAAAACCCACAAACAAAAAAACTGCCCCCCCCCCCCCCCAAACCCACCCTAAACAAGTTCATTGAATCTTAAACATGGAAGATGATCTGAAATCTTTAGAAACATACTTTAGAAAGTTTAAACACTTTAAATGAGAATCCAAACAAAAATCACAAAAGCACTAATTCCTCTCCTGAACTTGGATTCAGATTCAGGCTGACAGTACTTGTCTTGCAAATATTATCTTACCATAGTAATTTTTCTGTGGGGTGAGGCACATGTGGGTATTGCATAGTATGGTGCTACACAATTTAAACTGGCCTGTGGGCAACAGAGTGAGTAGGTACTATAATGTATTTTCATTTCCTATAAATCCTTAGCATTGTTTTTGAATTGTATATCTCAGAAAGAAGGATTTGCATGCAACAAGTTCCTTGTTAGCCATTATTTTCTAGAGATGTAATCTGTTGGTAAAGCCTGTTAATTCCTTTGAGAAAGAATATGCACTTCATTGCATGTGCCTGAACATCATCACTGTGAACAATCTTGCCTGTTTTTTCTCTTTTATTCTGTGTCAATTTAGGATGATAACCCTGGCTGTTACCACCAATCTGGATTCATAGATGTGCAATTTCCTAACTCACTCATGTGGATAATGTATTCATCCTATAATGCTGTATTTCAGTTTCAGGACAGTGATGGTTGGAGTGCAATAGTTGCCACAAGTAAAAGTAATGTACCGTTTAGCAGTTATATTGCAGTCTGTTGCAAAGTACCTCTCGGTATCTCCCTCTCTCCCTACCCATCTGTAGCAATAATCACGTAAGACGGTCTTTGAAGCAGCGACACAACTAAGTGACTACACCTGGCATTAAAATCTAGATAAAATTACTGCATACCATTTCTGACATTGACCTCATTAACACTGCCATATCGTGTCTGATTCTTCAAGACAGAGTGTCTTTTGATAGTTACATTTCTTTGGTGAGTATACAATACAGGAGTGAAGAGAAAATAACCTGTTCCAGTTGTGATGAGGAATACAATAACCCATCACCATACCAAAGAGCATATTTTATTTGAAAAATACGAATAAAAGGTTTTGTCCCTTTTGTTTATTAAAAGAAAAGGTAACAATTTCTATCAGTAACACTTGCATAAGGAGGTATACTTTACATTACTCTTTTGTTAAAAAAAATAGATATATTTTTTGAGACTTTGGAAAAATAAGGATGGCCCAATACTTGCAACACGCTCCTTATGTTCCTTAGAATGCACTGTGCTATTTATATGTACTGCAAGTACAAGGTCTTAGCACTTTATAGTCCACAAAATAAACCTACGCAGCATAATTTCATCTTCTTCTCTGCATTTAGAATATTTCCTTTGTTATCCTTTTTTTTGTGAGACTATGAGTTTGCTTAATTCCAGGCTGGTCCAATACTTAGATTTGTTTAAAGATGATTTTACAAAGCCTTAGACCACAGAAATATGTAATTCGTTTTAAATACCAATGAGAATATTTTCACATAGACATTTTCTTGCAGTATTCACAACTTAAACAACTTCACCAATCAGAATTTGAAACCAAAAACATCTACAATTCTTTTGGTTTTCTAAGAAAGCAAAAATATAAAGTGCATAACACAGTGAATTTACTTTCAATTTTTACAGTCTTTCATGGATATGTAATAAATGACAACACTGATGAACAAATTAATTTGTTTTCAATGTATTAAACTAATGCCAGTTGAATTCAAGCTCTTCATCATCCTTGAAATGCATTAAATTACATTTTGACCATTTTTAGGCTGACAGTGCATTTTCACCTTTTAAAATACTTATACAGATAATTTTCTCAGATGACACGTCAAGATTAACGAGTGCCCTCACCATTACAAGAAAGAGGGTTTGTTTGAAGGAATATGACCAATTCATTTGGTGTAAGTGTGCTATTTGTTGAATAGCTGTTGCAGAAATAAAATTGTAAATTGGAAAGCCCTTAAGCACCATTTTTAATGTGCTATTTAACTTCACTCAGTATCTGAAAAAATGGCAGTTTTCAGCTTTTAGTTGTTAAGTTGCAACAGGATTTCTATTTAAGCTAACAGGAAAATAATTGAAAATGTGAATACACAAAAGATCGACTAAAGCTTTAAGCAAAGTCCATACAACCAGACTTAACCATGAACTAGGAGTTTCCCACAATACTTTCACTCAATATATAGTTTGTTTAATCAGCAATGCTACAAAACGATCATGCCCTCCATGGCATGCAGTGTTAATCTTTTCCTAGTGTAATCAATGTTCACATAGAAATTCTAAAATATAATTTTTTTTCTAGGAGACTAAATGAAAAATTAGTGGGATTAGGGAAAGATATATGTAAACCTGTTCTTTTTGCACCGTGAGGCCTTTTTCTGCGGCTCTGAAGATTTTCTGCGATTCGTCATGCAAACAACACCGCACTGTGACGTGTGTTTGAGTAAAAAACAGCATAGCAAGCATGCAGACGTGTCATGATAGAAACACACATTTGGCGATCACTGTGGATAGGACGTACTGAACGGGACACTGCAAAATCACTGAAGCAGCATCTCAATAACCCTGCAGAGTTTTAAAAGATTCAGGATTCCTGGGGCTGTGGGAATGATGCCTGTGCTGTACAGCAGCAGAGAGACCACCAGGAATGGTGAAAAGGGAATTCTTATTTCTCTCATATATGACCTCTTTCTCTCATTAACTTAATCAGAACATAAGCATAAGGAGTAATTATTTGCTTATGACACTGCACTTCTGTTGGCTTTAAGTCTGAACATTCTATGGTGCAAATAAAAAGAAAACAATGGTGGGAACACTGCTTCAAGCACAAAATAAAATTGATTTTCTCTGCTTCAGAGGAACATAAAGATAACTAAGATCTCAAAACTATAATATAACAGTGAATGCAGTTTTCATGCAGATGTAGTACGAAGAATTATGGTCCATGGTATGACTAACACTGAAATACTTCCTTCCTAGGACTTGAGTAATACAATATAAAAATTTAGATGTTGACATAAATCAAGTACAATCTAAATCAAAGAAAATTTATCCTCATAAAATCCTGAACTACTAGTCACTTCATTTGGGACAAAACTGAAACATAGCCTAACTCTATCCTCCAAAAAGACAATGTATAAACAATTCTCAGCTTGTGTATAACTCTTACTGCATTAAAATACCTGTTTGACTTTTTTCTAGAATCAGAATGTTTCCTAAAATACACTTCTAGAAGATGTTGTATTTGGTAAAAATAAATAAATAAAAATCTGAACACAGATTATTATTAAATTACTTTCAAATTACTTTCAAATTACTTTCAAATAATTAAATTATTATTGAACTACTTTCAAATTCCCCACAGAACATTTTATAGTTCAGGGTATTTTTCCTTCTAATTTGTCTTGTGGGTTCAGATGTTGACAGAAAGAGAAACATTGCAATTTCCAAGTGACTAACAAAACAGTTGAGTAAAAACCAGTTCTGGAACTACAGTGCAACTAATACATTTTACAGTTTGAAAAGTTTTCTATAAGCCTACTTGCTAATTTTTCCAGAAGGCTGTTTAAACCAAAAGCAGTCAACTACATCTCAGGAAGCAGTTCATTTAAAAAAATATATCCTCAAAGTAGAACTGATCAGAAGTTTCAGTCATATCTAGGGCCTACCCAATCATACAGTAAAGAAGGGAAGACTTCATAATCTTGTTCACACAATAGGTCCACAATAAATGCAGACCCTTCTCTACTGAGCTCAAGGTACAAAAAGTTGAAGCTTCAAACAAAACAAAGAAAACCATAAGAATCTGCTGGATTAGGTGTTACACAGCCTGCAGTGTTAAGAACTGTTCAGCAGTTCTACAATGCCAGAAAATTACTAGCATAAGAAATCCAACCCATAGGAAAATTAAGAACAATTAAATATCAGTAGATTTTTTCTTAACTAAAAAATCATCATCTTATCTCTGCTTAAATTTTTGTTAACCCAATGTCTTACCAGCAGCTGTCTTGCTTTCAGTCACACATGGAAATAGACATGATGACTGGTGTGGCTCCTGGACTCAGAACAGCAGAAGACTTGAAAAGCTCTATCTACTGACGTAAGTGAAGCACAGTGAACCAAACAGCTGCATAGTTTAATAGTGCTGCCATGACTGTTTTTATTGAAAGAGCCTATGCTTCATCTGCTTTGCTGCATGAAGAGTACTTTGGACCCATTCCATTTAAATGAATGATGTTCCCATGAAAAGACAGAAAATAAAAGCACAACACTGGAAACAACAGTTCCTATAGCACACAGGAACAGAGCAGGCCTAGGGTTATGGGCTAGAGCCACGTTAGAGCTACAAGCTAATGACGTCCTCCCACTGTTAGCTGGTTGTGGATGAAAAGATTATGAAGGACATAACAAAAAGATATCTCGATGAAACTTGCTAATTCAGTAAGATTAAATCATCAAAGGACCATTTAAGAGGACAGGTGTGTGGTTTACCCCTTCTGTAAAGGAAACAGGCTTAGCACTTCTCACACTGATAGTAAACCCCATTGGCTACCTCACATTGGGATCACAAGGCTAGAGCACAGCTAGAAATGCAACCTGAAAGAGATTTGCTCCTCCATTAGCTATCTTCCTAAACTGGCATGACCATAAACTTATGGTAGCTTTGAGATGTTAAGCATATTGCAATAAAAATGTCATTGCTTGGCTTTACTTTAGGTATTGTTACAGATACGGTACCACAGACTTTATTGAGCAATTAAAAAATATACACAAGGGACAAATAGCTTCTTTTTTCTGTATTTTTCAAAATTTGACTTTCTTTCAATTGGAGAACCCAGTTTCAGATATGAAAAGGGCACTTGTTCTACAGTAACTGCATATAACTTGCTCAGTTCCAAGTACTGTATTCATTTTTTGTTACCACTGCTGTCATTATATCTCCAGTTGTTTACGAACTTCTTCGTTCTGGGAATTACAACTAAGTTGTTCTTTCTGATTCTATTTCCCCATAGAGTTCAGCTAGCTTCTTGAACTCAGGGCCCCAGTCTCCAAGGTAATTATAATCCTGGTCAGAGTGTGTTGTGGCTGAATCCAGAGAGCTGATAGATCCAGCTTCTGATCTATGACCCTCATAGGCATATGTCTGTAGGGAGTCATATGGGGGAACACTGGGGTCCAGATCAGCCTCTGCCAGTCTTTGTTTAATGAACTCCTGAACATCTATACTGTCAAGGCTTGAGGAGGCATGATGCCTGAGCACAGGCTTCACTTCAGGGCGAACATCCCTCCGGTATTTTAGCTCCTCAGCAGCTGATGGATTCCTCAGTGCTGTGATGTCAAATGCTTCTGTGTCTTCTTCTCCACCACCTTCATCATCATATGTCACAACATTTTCCCGGACATCTTCTTCTGAAATGATCAGTGGCTCCTTCTTGCTGCGTCTTAGAGTGATGAAAAGGACGACAATTGCTAAAGAGAAAACTGCAGATATTAGAGTAGGTTTAAAATTTACATATGAAATAAGCAGATACATACTAAAGAAATATCAAATACTAAGTCATATACAGAAGTGTAATATTTTCATGCTAATATAGGTATTTGAGATCATTACATCAGGCATGTGTGGAATAAAAGGTCACCAGACCTGTCTAATCTGGAAAAGAGCGTATTTGCATACCTAAGAGAATATTTGTATTAGGTATACTATTTGTATACCTAAGAGGCTTTGCTGTGTAACGTGTTGCCCGAAGATAGATTACTGGAAAGCACCCATACAGCTGTGTTTTGGCATAACAATATGCCAAAGTGCAACAGGCTGAGACCACACAATTAAGGGGAAAATTAATAATGCTGTACTGAAACTACAAACTTCCAATACAGCCTGGTCTTCCAAAGGGCCAGTAAAAAGCACTCTTCATATTATCTTGGTAGAGATTGCTGGGGGTTCTTGAGCCAATAATGAAATGCACTGGTTGGATTATTTGAGATTTCATAAAGAACATAAGAGGGGATAACGTTCTTTCAGTTGAATGAGTTACTAGTGCTGACATTTTTCAGAAGCATTGCTAAGGACTTCCAGTGCTTCATTAAAACCCGTATTTAGCACATATGTCCACTTAAAAGGCAAAAGGTTTATTTTTTTCTATTATTTTTTCTATTTCTATATTATTCTATATCTAATCTTGTATAATAAAACATAGGATTATAAACTAAATTCATTACTGTGCATTTTAAAACAGCCTCTTGACAAAGAAGTTCTGAAGTAAGCTGTGAGGAAAGTTGTCTTCAGAAAATGTAGAGCCTTCAGAAAAAAATCCTCAAAATCTCCTATGTGGGTCACACTGTAATGCCCATTATTTCTTGCTGTCTCTATACGAATGCAAAAAGGCACATGAGTAGTGCACACATATGTACCCAGCAAGTTGTGCCTCTGCCAGAAAAAAAACAAAAACAACAATAACAAAAGACTATATTAACTAACGGGTAGCATTCAAATTGGACTGGGGAAGGGGGAAAAAAAAGTCAAGAGAAAATGCACTTGCAATGGCATTTATCTAATGGAGTCATCTTATAGTCTCATACGGCCCTTGCCCCTGTGGATTATGTTGTGCATTTCTATCAGTTTATCCTACAAAGGTAATTAAGAAATGGCTTTCGTACAGTGCTAATGGTGCTTCTTAAAGTGCAACACATTTCAAAAAGCTTTCCTCATTTCTCTTCTATCATTTTTCACACTGCTGTAGACATGGAATTAGATTCACTGGCTTTTTGAAATATTTCCAAATTACAGAAAAAAGATCTGCAGTGCTAATTACTTGATAACCTCTGAAAAATAGTTCCTGGTGGATTCCAGATACTCATGAACATACTTTAAAGGCACTTTTCCCTATTAATTTTAGCTAAACCTTTCCCCCTTAATCACAGCTATGTGTTTCTAATTACCTTCTACTACCAGGCAGCCTCTGGTTCAGAAACATACCATATTAATTTTTTTTGCCTTTTCACATTCAGAAAGACAATGAAAGGATAGCATTACTCAATATTGTAACATGGTTTACCAAGAAGAATGACAACACAGAGCAGGATTGCGATTAAAGCTCCTGTGCTCAAGCCAGCCGAGGAGAGGAAAGCTTCAGCATGGCAAGTTCTCACTCGTCCATCTTTCTCACAGGCACAAACCCTAATTGTGAGAGTACTGCTGCTGCTGAGAGGGGGCACTCCACCATCAGAAATCAAAACAGGGAGGTAATAGGTATCTTGAGTGGTTCGACTGTATCTCCTTCGTCTTGTCAGGATACTGGCTGTATTATCTACAATATCAAAATGAGAATATAATTTTAATGAAGTAGATTCATTGAGTAGAAGCATGGGGCATTTTACAACTAGACAGTCCTAATCTGTGAAAATTAAGAGTCTAGAATTAAAATTTGTCAGGAAGCATTTGTGGCCAACAGAGTAAAAAGAGAAAGCAGGGGAAGTAATTAATACTACATAAATAAGATTATTTAAGGTCATGTACTTTTCTTAGAGTTTAAATGAACTCTGACAAACATTTTGGGCCCAGTTTGCAAGTGCTTTAATCCCATGCCATGCTGTTGGTAGTATATGGGCCCTTGTAAATGTGAATACCTGGAATTCTGAGGATATCTGTTGTGAAACTCATCCACAACATAAAAATCTTATTAATTTTTAGAAGAATATTAGAATGTCTTCAGCAAAAGTTAAAATAAGATTTTGATGTTTTACTGTTTGTGACAGGTTTTATAGATCAAGTGAGCTTTCAGAAATCACCTGAAAGGACAGTGGCCAAAGAGTCATGCTGTGGAAAGGTCACGAGGCAGGAGGGAAGGGAGGAGAGATGGAGGAAGGGAAAGGAAAAATGAGAAAATATCATATGTTCTAAACTGGTAGAGGTAAAAGGTACGTAAGCAAGGGGGAAACAGTGATGTACGATTTTATCACCATTATGTTACCTAGAGGTCAGCTGGCATATATGTACAGTCAATAAGAATACTAATGTTTATTACAGTCATTGAAAGAGCACATATAGGCACAAATCAAGATAATGAGTTGTCACCCATATCCCTCTAAATCCAAGAAATTAAGGGGCATAAAGAGAGTGCAAGGAAAGAAATGTTACGATAATATGTAGTTGCATCTTATTCTCATGTATATAAAATTTAATTTCAGTTTGTTGCTACCGCTTCATAACTACTGGCCCCTGAATAAGACATAAACTATCCACAGATAAACCAGACTGTAGACACTGAGAAATCTGGGACATGAGCAGCTGTGGGGAGAGAGAGATGGGGACTGTGAAACAGGAAGAGAGATTGGAAGAAAAGAGCTCTCCTTTCATGCTGCTTGCCCATGATTAACAGTCAGAGTTTCCAAATTGCAGGTTTGTGGGTTTGGAGTTTTTTAACAAACAACACTGGGATGACAAGTGCAAAAATATGTCTACTGGATTTCTCTTCGTATTATAATCAAACCGGAAAATTTCTTCTCACTGTAGCTGCAGTGTTAAATGGGTTTATCATAATATATGGAAAAATGAAGTCTGTAGCACTTTGGGAAAATCCAACATGACAATACAGGTAGTGTTGCATATTTTAGCCCATAGGACTGATTACTTTCCACATGCATATTTCAATGGAGGAGGTAAGTTTTTGGTTAAACTTCATACAAACTCTTTACCTACTATTCTTCATGCCACATCTTCTGACAAGCTCTGTGCCGAATTTTAAAAGATTCATTTTAACTCGTTCCTCTCAAAATTTTGCTTTTGCATACCACCTGACTGGTACTGAGAAAACCCAGTAGTATAGCCCTACATGAGCATAATGTAATTACATTATATATTTGGCAAGAGGTTTAACATAAGAAATATCTATGAGGTGGGAAGGGGTTCCCTTGCTGCTGAACCAAGAATCGAGCATCAGGTTACACTGCATTGAAGTTCATTAGCTTTTCTTCTCCATCCCCTCTATTTATCTGCTTGGAAACCTCCAGCATGGTCAGCCTGTTATAAACTCATTAAGTTTTGTTCCTCTCTCTTGCAGTGAGTGCAAAGTATGACATACATTCATTCATTCATTCATTCATTCATTCATTCATTCATTTGTTCGTTCATTCATTTATTCATTTACAATAGGCCTTGAAGTCCTCTTCTACTTGTTCATGTCAAGGTATACTTTTGATGACTGAACCCCAAGATTCATGCCAACTTCCTCTTTAGAGGTATGACACCAGCCACTTCTAATGTTATTTATTTTCATTCAATTTACAGAACCTTATGGAAACCTGAATGAAATGAACAGATAATTTTTTTGTCTGAAAAAATCTGTCACAGAGAAAGATCATCACTTTTGGAAATGGTAGAGGTTATAAAGTACCTATGATAAACCATACTCTTTTCCTTACAATGTTATTTACTAAACACACACGCACACACAAAATAGTGTGTTCAATAACCTACAGAAGAACCCCAATACAGAGGTGATTAAAAGATATACAGTAAATCAGTATTTTCTTTTGACACAGAATTGCGGACATACTTCCTATGTGCCTATAGAATATGACATACAGAAGGATTTCGTTTATTCTCATGAAGAACCTGTTAAACTTCTCCATAGTGCTTAATCTGGGCTTGTGAAATCTTATGAAAACATACCGAGGTATTCTCATTAATGATGATTTTTTTTCATTATCTTATTGTTAAGAAATTATTTTCACATTATTCTGCAACTAGACTAAGAAGCAGTGTTCTGTGTTATAATTGAGTCAACTGAAGAAATCAAGCTTTATGTCACTGAAATTCAGACTCCATTTATTGTATGTAGAAAACTCTCCCCTAAAGCAGACTGAGCAGTGGCCTTAAGGTCATAATTATAGACCATGCCCACACATGGAGGTCTTACTAAGCTCTACCAGTTTAATTCTAAGATATATGGAAAAGTCCTCAGTCTTATTTTACAAATTTGGACGAGCTTGCACTTTAATACATGTATGCCTTCTACTTTTAATTAAAGGCAGTACATGAATAATCTCACTGATCTATTTTAAAATACTCCTAAACCAAGCAAATAATTTTATGGAACACAAACTGCAATGAGGTAGATTGCCTGCATGTCTTTAATTTTTCAAGAAATATCTTGGTACAAACAGAGGGTAAAGTAAGCAGATGTTCTTTCTGCTGCATAGTGTTACATAAAAACATTTTGCTAGCATTTTTAAAATAGTATCTTGCCCGTTTGCCACTCTCTCCTTTTTTTTTTATGCTACACTGTCAGTCCCAACTCCCTAATACTGCTGGAGGACACAGATAAAATCTTCAGTGGTTCAAAGAGGGAAACCACCATAGAATACAAAATGACCTTCAGCTGGTCTGCCTGTCAGCTGCCAAAACAGTGGCAGATTGAGCTCTAGATACAGCCCAAGAGCAGAAATAACCTCACATATCTGTGATTAGTAGGGAATTTCAAATGAATACATATTTTGCATAAAAAGAAGTTAATGCTGACAGTATATATAAGGTGATGACTGCTGTTTCTGTCTTTCTGCATTCAGAAAAAAAACTGTGTATCACCACTTCATATGCATGAAAAACTCCACTCACTTTCTAGCTGTTCAGAATCCATTTTATAATTGCTTCACTTCCTTGTAATGCAGCTTATTACAAATTATTAGCAGAGCTCTCCTCCAGCCATTTCTCTTTTTATCTCCTCCAGTTGCAGGTTGTCAAACAAAACAAGGCTTGGGAGTGAGCATGATCCGTGGAAAAAGGACTGTTCCCACCACTAAATTTTAGCATTCTCACTGGCATTGTGTTTGTCTGGACCAATTAGGACTCTCACGTAACACCCAACCACAGTCAGAGCTAGCAGCACATGGCAAGGACCCTTTCCAGCAGGCAGTATGGACAAGAGTGCACCAGGTTTGTCTCCCCTCACGTTACACAGTGCTTCAACATTATTTCAACAACCTGCTTATCCCGAACAGCCTCATGCTACACACTGCAGCAGGTAACTTCCTTCTGTCACATGATAGCACGGCTCTGTTGGGCTGGCAATACAAATTTTCACATTATTTCATAAATTCAGAAGAGAAAAAAAAACTGTAATAACGAAACCTGAGCTACCCTGTGGGTTGTTCTTTGTTCTTTTTCTCTCAGCACTAACATTGCCACAATAAAGTCTGAGTGGTCACACAGAAATCCCACTAAAGTCATTAGAGAAGTACAATACTCCCACATGCACTTTTTAGCACATGTACTTATCAACAGAAAGAGAAAGCAATTTCAAAGAAGTGTCAGTTCTGAGAAGAATTATATTTCAAGTTACAATAAATAAGAAGGTGACATCAGAACAAAGTTGTACAGAAATAATACCTTAAAAACCTAAGGATATTTTCAAGGACTCAATTTGAAATGTAAATTCTGTAGTGACACTACATCCGTGAGCTAAGCATTAATATTAACAACTGTCACGTCTCTCAACCCAGAAGAAAAAATTCTCAGATCTCATACTGTTAAATCCAAAAAGTGACAGCAAGTGTTATTACCAATAATAAGAACAGTCTTTCATTTTTTGCTTAATACTGTATTTCTATTATGATGTCTACGAACCCCAAACACGTCAGTTCTGCTACCTTGTCCATATAAGAAAATTCTAAAACTTTTTTTTCCATGCCAATTTTGTTGGGCCTACAGCCAAAGAAGGCCCAGTATTCAAATCTGAGCAGGAAAGCATAGCCTCCTCCTTCCATCCTCTGGCATAAATGAAAAAAAAAAAAAAAGAAAAGAGTGAATGATCTATGATCACCATACAGCTACAGAAAAAGTGATGAAAAAGCAGGCTGAAAAGAAAAGCATCAGAGACTGAATATCATGAACAAAACCTGAGTATTCCTGAGCAGGAACTTAGCAGTAATGAAAGGATTTAAGCACAAGAGATTTTTGGCAAAGATGTAAAAGAAAGAGCATTGAGATACAAGCATGTATACTATAACTGTGGACAGATGTGGGAAAATTGTGAGGAAAATATATGAAACTGTGAGTAAACTAAAAAGACAAGACCAAAATGACAAAATAGACAAACCTGATAATTTGAATGTTACAGTGAAAAAATCTAGAAAGAGCTATAATTAAATAACGCTCCTCTTGGGTGGAAGGTCTTGCCAAACAAGGGACTGACAGTTTTATACTGCACAAAGTAAATAAAAATTGGGGGGAAAAAAAAAAAAGACATTTTTTTCTTTTAACGCTGTATTTGTTCTATCAACATTAAATTGTTTTTTTTCTGGTATCATTAACATCACAGAATTAAATATTAGTGTAAGGCACAATTTTAGGCAAAGATGAAACCAGAATAAATTTTTTAGTTTTAAAAAATTGCCATGGTGGATTTACTGTGTTTGTATTCTCTTGAGCAATAACCAGATTTCTGTAGAAACAGATGTTACATGACATATAACCAGGACATTCTGTGACAACATACACAATCATATGCATTCCCAAAGAAAAAAAAAATGTAAAGCTTTTCCTTCAATCAGTTTCACAAGTTAAAAAAAAAAAAAAAGTGTATGCCTGTGTGTACATATGACCAAAACACTGGAAAGTAACTCAGCTCCCACATACTATTCTTTGTTGTTAAATCTTTCAGAGTATTTTACAAATGAGATCTCTACCATTTTTACAGCAAAGAAAACTGCATCTAAGAACTGATTTTCTGAAGGACCCTGAGAATCAAGGATAGTGGAAAATGACCAAAGCTAATGACATTGGCATAATACAGAAATAATGTCTCTGATGGTGTAGTCAGAGCTCTATTCTTGAGGACATTCGTATTTAAAGGTATGCTAACAAAATGAATAGATAATAAAAGCTTAGCTAAACTGCAGTAGCAGCTGCATCCTGACACCTATTCTGATGTTCTAAGTTTTCATGTTTTAACTGTTTCCATTCCTTATCAAAACCTACTGGAAGACCCACTGAGAGAGGAGCTAAAGACATGGCAACTGTTAAGAGAAGGATCTTACTGTGAAACAAACAAACAAAAAAATCACACAAATTGTAAAAGTTACAGGCAGATGCTGATGACATAGGAAAGCATTTACCGAGGGGAAAAACAAAGCTTGCTTGAAAGTGAGGAGAGAGGTCATGGACTGAGAAATTCCTTTGATACCTGAAAACAAATACAGCAGGTAGACAAAGAAAACAACTGTGTAGGATAGCAGCAATAGCACTAGGATGATATGGACTACAGATCTGATTCCTCTAGGCTTGGAAGGAAAGACCTTTTTATTGCAACAGATTTAAACTGTGAACTTAAGCCCTGAGAAGTACTATAAGAACCATGAATCTCTGGAGAGGAAAGGGCTGACTGCTAAGGGAAATTTACAACACCAGCATAGGGAGTGATTTGTGTAATTCCCTGTGGTGCACATTGACCCATTTCATGATCTAAACTTTCTTGTATTTGGGCTGTGCTTTGCAAATGTCACAATTAGGGCTTAATATTAATCTCAAGTGGGTTTGAGGTTACACATGGGAAATTCTTCATGGCTCTAATGCAGCAGTTCTTCACACTCTGAAGAAGTGGTAGTTTATTAAGCTAGACTGCACACTGTATACAAAGCTGTTCTCCCATTCCTTTCTCCATCATCTCTGCCTTCTTACACTGAGTTCTAGAGCTATGAAAAGAAAAGAGAGCATAGGAAAAACGAGGAAGCTGAAATACAGTGATAACACCATGGAAGGTGACTACTGGAGCACTTTGGAAGATTCTCATTTAGTATTCACAATTCGAGAATTCCTTTGGCTCATTATACATTAGAGGCAGACACAAGAGAAATGGAAATAAAAAAAATAAAGTAAAATCCTCTTTATAGCTTAAGGCATGTTTTAATTTTCAGCTCTGCCTATACCAGCAACTTCTATAAATTTTCTCAGAAGTCATAACTAATTAAACCCAAAGAAAATACATTAGAATGATTTGCTTTTCTTATATTTCTAAAGTTAGAGCAGTTTGCTTATGTGGGACTATACTGATAGGCATTTCTTTACTGATAACACTTGTAAATATTTTTTCTTTTGTGCTGGTTTCAAAGCTCTTGCCAGTGGGGAAAAAGCTATTGTAAATTTTTAGTTCATTGGGTAGCAAAAATGAAAAGCAACATGGAAAGCTTTTGGGGCCTAAAACATACTTACCTACTTAGGAGTTGTTTGTGAAACACCGACAGGTAGCAGCATTGAAAGAAATGCATGAATAACCTATACACTAACCCACCTATCTGATCAGTCAGACCCAACTTTTTAAAATCAAAAAGTGATCAAAGATGTTCAGAGGCTTGAGGAAGAAAAAAGTCTCCTCCTACAGCAGCTAGTCCTTATTTTCTGTACTTTGTACAAAAAGTCCTATTTTTGTTTTATATATTGATTTGGTGACAACACCTGCTTAAGCATTCAACCCATTTACAGTAATAGCACTGCTATGGACTGTACTTACAGTTACCATGTATAATGCTAACATTCCACTTTCTCAGATACCATTTCTCTCTCATTACAACTTGTCTTCTTTACAGGATATTTCATGGAAGGGCAGTAGGAACTTGCAATACTACATAACCATTGCAAACATGCCACTTTGATGTAAAGGAAGGCAGGAATTACGTAGCTGTTTCCTGTTAAGTTGTACTGCAAAGAGGGGGTTTCAGCCTGACCTCTTTAATGCCACTTCAGACACTCCAGAGCAACCAAGACATGGCATGCTTATTTGCATCTCTTAAGCCCTAAAGCCAGATCGCTGAGCTGCTACAGACATCCTGTGCAATATGGTTGTAGATAAGACTTTTGTGCATATAAAGGAAGAGATAAACAGAAATTTCACCAAGGGAATTCACGCTGGGATGGGATGAATTACTCTCTGGAGTTTGCTCTCTTCCTAAATAACCACATGTCATGTAAAACTGATCTAGTTTTTACTCATTTTTCATCTGTGACACAGGAAAAATGTTAATTTGCATCACAGGCATGGGTGGATGAACATGCCACAAATTTCATTTTATGCAGATGCTATTGAACTCATCATGCTCTAGATTTCATAGAAAACCAGGTCTCTCCTTCTGTGGGTATTAATGTATCTTTTGGCATAACATTAACAAAAAGGATTCTCCAAAGGGATAACATCAGAAAAATGGCCTACCTTTGTTCTGACTCCAGAATGTTCTCCATCACTGGGCAATTTTCAAAAAGCCACTTTGAGAAAAGTGGGCAGAGGGGAAAAATAAAACTGCAAATATTTTTGTGAAATGAAACTTTTTTCCTGAAGAAATAAAAGGAAAGGAGAACAAATGCTAAGCATTCTCTTGGGAGCTGGTCTTCCTTGAAGGTAATGCAAACTTTGTCTACTTTCATAAGTCATCAGTCTCAATTTATTGAAGTACTACAATGTACAAATCATACTGGCAGTGTTGGGTGAATGTACGCAGCTCCTGCACAAACCTTTATCTTCCAGGATATTTACAATAGCCATTGAAGCATCTATGTTACACTGTATATCTTGTGATAAAAAATTCCACTGGCAAAACGATGCTTTACAGTGCATAAAATTCATAAACGTTCTTTTGCACTTAAGTGAACTGTTCTTTGAGGGTTCAGTCTTTTGCCAGCTCCTTGAAAAGTGTCATGCAACTTCTGAAAGTCTTTAACAGGTAAAAAAATAGGCAGGAAGGAAGAGAGAATTAATTTTTTAAACCAAGACAGACAGACTATGCTAATGTGTGTGTCTATGTATTAACAGTTGGGGATATCATAACAATGAAGTATACTCAATGCATTTTCTATCAAACTGATGAATTTTGACAAATATATCAACCATTCCTTAAGCATCTAGAAAAATATTATGCTTCAGGATTAAAAAAAAAAAAAAAAGAAAAAAGTACAATTTAAAATTAAGTACTGAAAACCAGATCTAGTATGAAGAAGTTCTTTCATCTTTCCTGTGATACACCAACAGAAGGTGGTTTAGTCTTATATTGCCCAGGCAGATATTTCTGGTTAGGCAAAAAAGTGTAAATTTGAGATATTATGCACAAGTGAAAAAAAGCATTAAAAAATTATCTGCGATAAAATCCGAAAAAACAAAGTGAGAATAACACAGACAACAATGAACTGAGTTACGTAGTATCTGAACTGCAACATCAAAGCACCTCCAATATTTGGCTGCTCAGGTTTTAATAGAAATTGCAACATTTTTCTGGACAGAATAAATTGTAAACAGCCCTGTTTTCATTTTAAAACCTTCATAATACAATTCCCAAGCAAATAAAAAGGCATCTTCCCTGGGTTTCTCTCTAAAATTGCAGGAAATGATTACAACTTAATTTGTTTTCTTTGTATAGCAAACAAATTCTATTGCAGTTCGTGTTCTGGCTTGCTTACATGTGTACAGATACTGCGCCATTTTGTTGGCTGTTCTCTTGTTTATACTCTGAAGCCTTTATTCTCCCTGAATACACTTTTTTACTTTACTTTTTTACACTTTGTCAGTGTAAAAAAAAAAACCCAAATAGCAACAAAGAATCTACTATAGCATAAGAATCCAGCCAGTAGGGAAAAAAGTATAATATTCTGTCTCTTCCATTTTTTTTTAGTTCTTTAAAATGAAAATTGTAAACACCAAGAGAATCCAGAAGGTGATCCAAGAACTCTTACATTCTGCTGGACTGCATATTTTGTATAGCCCTGTGGCTCTCTCTTGATATCCACTTTCCTGAGGGTTTTAAGCTCTTTGCTATGAGGTTGCATATTCAAAGGCTGGAGCTTTAATATTCTGGATTGTTAATGAGTAAAGACAGTAGCTCAGGTTTGTACTTTCGTCTTATTCAGAGATAAAAGTTTAACTGGTCATATGATCAACTATCTGCACTGACACTTTAATATCTATTTCCTCTGTGGAAGCCATAGAATATTATTGACCTGAATCATATACATGCTGTGACTGTATAATGCTGCAGCCCATATAGGTAGGTACAGACAAGATATGAAATCTTATGCTTGTGCAAGTCCTCTACATTTTCATCAAAGTGCATAGATATAAGCATTAATATTTAAAGACCCAGTTTACTGTGGCAGCTTATAGGTCTTGTAGCTCTACTGATGAAAATGGAATAGGGGAACATTCATGCAATAGTGTATTTGGGCTCAAGAAGCAGAATTCTCTTGTTCTAGGTTATGAAAACAAGGGAAGAAAATGCGTACTTAGATTTTTCTGAAATGAAACCTTTGTCCTGAAGAAAGAAAAGGAAAGGATGACTGGCTCCAAAGATGACTGTAAGACAAATATAGATTTGCAGTGACAGATACAGCTACCACTGAATACCACTTTCAGTGTGATATGAGATTTTGTTGTTATTGTTCTGCAAAACATTATTGAAAACTCTCTTAAGGTAGTTGTTTTGTTTTTGTTTTTTTTTTTTAATTATTGCATCCATAGGGAAAAAATAGCAGCTACCTTGTGTTAAGAGCATCTGATTCTTTTTAACAGCTGATGCTCAAAACCATGGGTTTTCAAAACTGCAAACTTACCACAGACATAAGAAAAGCCTATTCTGTGCACCTTCTCTCATCTATTTCCTAAAATAAAAAGCAACAAAAATTACGTTTATGAATTAGAATAGATGATGAATATTAAACTTGCAAATGCCAGATATCTGGATACTTACTGTGCTTTCTAAGTGCTTCACTGATACTTTACATATAGATTGTATCACAAAGGTCCCAGTAAAGGGCATCGTTTAAACAATACAATCAAATCGTCATGTGAAAAGCAAAACAATGAAAATATTTTTGTTTTTAAGATAAATTTCTTACTATAATTTGATTTAAACTGTCATTGCGTTAATTATGTGGGCAAACTGCATTTCTTGAGTTTCTGTATGTGTAGAAGTTTTTTGTGAGATGCACAGGGAGTGCATACTTACTTTTCGTGTCTCCTTAGATAAAATAAAAACATAATGCACAAAAGGCCTTTAGCTTAAACTTTTCCAGTTCTTTCCCCTGCTTTCCCCTGCCAAATCCAATTTAGGATAATCCAAACCTTGCCTTCTGCTGTTGGTGGCAAAATCATTGCTCACTGCTCTTTGGGAGGTAACAAGAAAACAGCAAGTACTTACTACTGCATATTTATACCCAAGGCATGACACTGATGCATTAGAGATTTCTGAAAATTTCTAACCCTCTCATACACCTATTTTGGTAAACAACTTGTGTTGATATGCAGTCCTTAAAGTATAACACAGCATTTTCCACTGTTAGTAAACAACATACAATACAAATCCCAAGTAAAATATGTTCAAGACCATAAATTATCTACTTTATTATGAATCACAATTTCAACAGTTATTCAAAACCACATCTAGACAGAAGCATCTTGTATGGAAATGAACACAGCCATGGTCTTTCAAATGAGAACACAGTCCAATATTCAAGGAGTTTATCTGAATCTTGGACTCAGATACAAATATACACAACAGTACACTTCTTTCAGAAACAGTCCCTCTGGCATTTGCTATGACTATCTGAGTGGAAGTGATATATTAATATGGGAAAGGGCTGGAGTCATCATTTAAGGAATATTTTTAATATATGAGTTAGTCCATCAAGTATTATTAGCGTTTAAATATTGATAGATATTGGATTGATCTCTTTTGGAATCAGAATTTCAGGACAATGAATCTAGATCAAATAAATAGCATGACTTGATTATTTTTTTCCTGCTGTGTGTATAGTTAAACATTGGAACAGATTCTTTAGGAGGATTATGCGGTATTCTTCCCTGAAAGGTTTTAAGAAACAGATAAAAAATATCATGAATAATAGTTTAAACATTAATGTATGTAGCAGTGATGGAGTTAATGCTTCTCAGTCATTACAGATGAGTAGTGATCTGTAAGATCTCAGAAGGTATTCCATGGCAATACTGCAAAAATATAGCTGTAAAATAAAGCCAACCACCCCATCCTTCCACACAGCATACAAACCAACCTTCACAATACACACATACACTAAAGCTCAAGAGGAAGACTACAGACAAGCATTTAAAGTTTACTTTCATTTTCATCAGGTTTTAAAATGGAAACCACGAAGTAAGTCTCAATAAATAATAAGGCTGATTTGTTTGGGTTGTTTTTTTGTTTGTTTGGCGTTTGGGGGGGGGTGTGTGTGTTTGTTTTTGTTTTTTAAGGCTAAATGATTCTTTGATTCAAGACATGCTCATAACCACTTGTGCAAAGTGACCCTGAAGGCCATTTTCCCTCTGGGCCTATTTGCTGTGAACTTCTGATTGTACTTTTTAGGCACACTTTGTTAGGAAGGGCATGAAGTCATCCAGGAAGCACTGAAGGACCTGTTCATGGTATCACAGCTGTAAAAGTAAGCATTAATTCAGCTTTCTATGCCCTGTAAATTCTTATTTTCTCCTTTAAGCAATAACCAGCAATAACCTTGACAGTACCCACTCAGTGCTATTCACCATGAAATAAACCAAATTGCCAACATCTTTCTCGCTAATCCACTTTTTAAAAACATTCCTGAAAGTGTGAAGTATAAATGCTAAAATAAAATGCAATATATATTAAAATAATGCAATTATTCATAATTTCCAATTATTCATAGTTTGCAATATGTTGTATACACCATGTCCTTGATATCAGCCAGTTCAGTGATGACAGATTACAGTTTTCCTCTTCTGTCAAGAAACTCATGGAAACTGTTCTGTTCAATAAGACATCCCAGACAAAACAGAGACCCATTTCTTTGAGATTTATGTATTTGATTTACCTTCATTGTCCCTTAGAGTAAAGTTGGGATTCAAAGAAAGCCCTTCATCAAGGGAAAAATGGAATCTTGCCCCATTTGCAGAGTTATCTTTGTCAGTTGCAGTGATAGTCTGAATTACCTGAAATAAAAATTAACAGTGAAGGTGTTGAAATTTGAACTTGACCCAAATAGTACCTGGCTTCATCAGGATGCTCAAACTTACCTTATTTTAATTTTCTACTTCACGGCTGCTAAATTCAACTGATGAAGTGACTGGGCCATTAATTTGATTTCACCAGCATGAAATATTTTAGCAACCACACCTCAGGGCTAGGTAAAAGCATCTAAAGCATCTATACTTTCTGACATTATGATACATTCAGGACCTGGTACAGAGATTTTCACCTTCCTCATTACACACTGGTGACTTTCAGAATTAGAGTTTCACCTAAACATCTGTTTTTATGGAGCCAAAATTCAGGCTGAACCAGGATGTTCTATGAGGACCACCATCTGCTAGCCATCCCACTAATTAGATGTACTTCTATTGGTCATGAAAAGTAACTGTTTAACCAAAATGGCAAGTATATAATACTGGCGGACTAAAATTCCTCTTAAGAATCATTTTTAAGTTGACTGAGATCAGAACACGAGGAACAGCAGCCAGTCCTGATTTTAGTCTGGTTTTCCCCAAAGCAACAGAATTTGATGGGAGAGGTATTTTTGAAAGGTAGCACCTTTCCCTTTGAAAGCCCCGGTGGTTTCTAAGATTTACTTTCAACTAAATACGAGCTAAGCTTTTGGAATGTGTGACCAAGCAATATTTCTACTCCTGCTTTCATTTTCATGCTGGGTCTGGAAACTGAAGTGCTAAAGTAGAATTTAATAAAAGTTGTTCTTGTGATATAGGCAGTGAAGCCCACACAGACAGCTGCACAGAGCTGATAGATATCCTAAGGGAACATGAGAGGGGGAGGGAAAGAGCTCTTTTCATGAGAATTTTTCTGTTCACTGTTCAGCTGTAGCCCGTCTGGACTGAACCTGAAGCATAAACAGTACAGGCTCACGGATCTGGCCTATTTTAAAACTAAAAGACAACATACAGTTCTCTACCTTTGTTCACATAAGAGAAGCAAAACAAACACATATTTAAACAAATACATAGAGCACAATGCTTATTTCTTTGACTATATACAATATAGTACATTATATTGATTATACACACATGACACAACTAATAATATTGATGATAATTGCTAAGAATATTTTAGAAGTTTGTTGTAATAATTTTTGGTAAACTGTAGTAGAATAAGATCAGTCGGAGACATCTATAATCATGCAGCTTGCCAAAGTCATGGTAATATTGGTGAAAATGCCTGGCAAAAGCTAATTGTTCTCTACTGAATTTTGCTAAGGTAGCATATCTGTTATTGAAATACCTACCATGTAAAACCAGAAAAGTAAGATTAACTTAGCTAGATCTATTCAGCTAATAATGCTAAAAAAGTATGAGGCAAAACAAGAAAAAAGTGAAGTTGATGGAGAAATATTTTCAAGAGAATCAATTTTTATTACTACTCAAATACTAAAAATACTGTTAAAGACCATGCATAGTTGTGAAAAGTTCAGGCAAGATCATAAAAAAAAGATATGGATTTATTAAATGGTGTTTACAAATCCTCAGTACTGTTTATCATTGAAACATAAGTCATTCTGCCAAGCACTTTCAGCTTTTAGTTGACAGCCTAGTAGACAGACTTTTGTCCTGTCGTCCTCTCTTCCATAAAATGTTCAGTGACATTTTACAGAATCTCGCTTCAAGAACATGCCATTTTTGCAACAAAAATACCTGTGATCAAGGCCTCTTTGCCACAAGACTTTTAAAAAAAAAAAAAAATTTGGTTTTAGGACTAATTTTAAAACTCACAAAATATACTGTCACCGTACACACTCTTTCAGATTAATCCGGAGGTGAGGAACAAAAGTGTGTGTCCCCTTAAGACTCAAACGTACTGTTAACCTTTTCTAATTAATGACCCAAATAATTAATGGCCTATTAGTAGACATTAACATTCACCTTACCAAGCTGACTGAAACAGAAATGTAGACATAGAACCTCAGCTGCTGTAAAGCTCAGTTGACAGCACTGAAGCGATGAAACTGGAGGGTTATGCTATTTTTAAAGCCAAGAGTTGCAAGAAAAGAGGGAGTTTCAAGAATGGAGGAGAACTAATTGAGGAGGATAGAGAGCAGGTACTAAATTTTACTCAGATACTTTCCAGAACTGAATCAATAAAAGAGAAAATATACACATGACAAATTTATAGCAGAGATGTTCCTTGGCTGCTAACATTGATTTCTTTTGGCTATTAGAAATAAGAGCATCCAGGGTAAGGTAGCTCATGTTGACAGCACAATATTTATACACCCTGATTCTGAAGAAGTTCTTTGTACATGTATGTGTGTGTGCGCGGGCACGAACATGTACAGTGATGGATAGTGTCAGGGAAATGACATTTCACTACTATAACAACTTTCTCTATTATTCCCCTGAAAAGCCCCAGAAAAAAATTATCTTTGGAGAGCTGTAGTGAATGTGACTTGCAGATCTAGACAGAAATTTTAATAGGTTCATACTCTGCCAGGAGAAACAATGAACTTGGAAACACTCAAAAAACCTATAAACTCTTCACTCCACTTTTCAAAACAAAGCATTTAACTTTTTTTTTACATCACTATTTGCTCTTATTATCCTTAAAATAATTAAAAAAAATGCATTTGAAGCAATGGAAAAAATATTTTTAAGTTCATTTTGCAGAAGACTGAAAAATTTCATTTTCCTACACTTATATTTCATAATCACTCACAAAATCAGTATATTTCTAGAATTCAAGAGTTCTCCAAGTCTAGATACTATATAAGATCAAAATACAGCTACTTTACTTACTTTAATATATAAGATCAACCAGGCTTCACCTGTAAGGTGTTGGAGATACTTAGTTTATCTTGACAACAAGGTGATTGCTAAGGCAGTAAAGCTGTCACTTCAGCATGGAAATGCTCATCTTCCCACAGGCTTTTTCTGTTTGCTATGCTTTAGGGGGATTCATTTAAGCACTTAAGTCCTTAAGTTTTATTGGCTTTTTTTTTTATTTTTGAAGGAACTATAATGAGCTGTGGAGGGAAAGGAAGCAAGAGACAAGAGGCTGTGCAATTAAATGATACTGTGATTTCTCTACATAGAAGCCTCTTGAACACAAACAAGCAAACTCAAAAAGTCTTCCAGCGACAAACTACTAGTTAGTTTATCTTGCACATAACACAGTCAGAATGGACCTGCTGAGGAAAGAAACCGGGCTCTTCCAGGGCAGTGCAGGGCTGGAGCTCTACCTCAAAAGCACTAGTCAAACAGAAATGCCTGGCAGTACCTGACAGAATTTGTTCTTTAGTGCTAAATCTTATGAATCTTTCTCACAAGATGATGAATACTCAGAGTAAATACTACCTTTTTAGTGATCCAAAACCATCCAGCTGGGCATGCTTTTTGGCATATGGAACACTTGTCTTGTTCTGTAATCCTTGTTTATTTGTCCTTCCCTAATATTTGTTGAACACTGTCATTTTCTTTATTAAACTAGACAGCACAATATTATGAGTAAGAGATGTGTACTTTTGTATTTTGTTTTTGTTTTGTTTTTTGTACAGTGGAATGATTTCACAATGTTTTCTGAAGCCTTGCCATGCAATGCATATAAAAATTAGTGCATGTCATATATGTGATCGAGGCCTGTTAAAGAATACAATAGCATGCTGATCCAGCTACTTTAAGAGTCTACTGTTTGTACTTCTGCTTGTAGAATACTTCATGGTAGCAATAATCTTGGGTGTTAACTGCGATGCTGCAGAGATCAGGAGTCACTCATGCTTGCAATGGTAGCTCTGAGAGAAATAGGATGCTGACTGAAATCAGGAGCAAATGATGTTACTGGAAAGCTTATTTTATCCTTTAAACATCTCTTGTAAATTTCTATTTGCGAAGCTAGTACTGGAGAGTTAAGACTCTGCTGATAAGAAACATCAGCTACTCACTACCAACACCACCCCCACCCAGCTAACAGTGCATTTCTGAGCTAGCTTTGCTGCATGCTTTAGTTTATTATTAATTATAACAATTATGTTAAATTATATAAATTTTAAAAATATCAGGATATGTTGAAAGCAGTTGCAACTTATGCTAAGAAATGTCACCTTATTTTTTTAAAAAATAGTTTTTTACAAGTTCTAATTCTTCTATTAAGGCTTTAATTAATGTTTTCAGAACATTATTTTTACTTTAATAAGCATGCTAATAAGAGATATTCAGTCGATAGACCTACTTGGATTTTCAAAGGCTTTGAGTGAGGTGTCTCAATAAGAGCACTTAAGAAAACTATATGATAAGAGGGAAGGCCCTTGCACAAGTAATTGCTCAAAAGACAGGAAATAGTGTCTCTTCTGTAAAATGTCTATTCCACAAAGAGAGGAAGTCACAGGGATTTCCTGTTCCAAACAGGTTTATGCTGTGCCATTTGCTCATTATTACACTGACCATTTTATAAAGAGTATGAATAATCAGCCCGCCTATTTATGATACTGAGTTGTTCAAAGAGGAAAAAAGGAAGGGCTGACACTAAAGACCTCCAATACTGGGTAGCCAGGCAATACAAGGACAGGTGAAATTCTTTATACATTGACATAAAGTCTTAACTTCACATACATGATGATGAACTCTAAGTTGACCATTACTTCCAATGATAATGGTGTTATGGCAGACAGTTTTTTGCATTCAGTGCTTACTAGTGGTTAAAAAGAAAACTGTTAGAAATTGCTAGCAAAGGAAGAGAACAAAGCAGAGATCATATACTATGAATCAGAAACTATGATAAGAATTATAGACCACTGCATTGTGAATCTTGTTTCCTCATCTCAAGGTGAATAGAGAGGAACTGGAGGAAGTTTAATGGATGACAAGATGAATGATCAAAAGCATAGAAGGACTTTATCATAGCTTGTCCAAGTAGGACTCTTCAGTCTGGACAAGAGATGGCTGAGGGGCAATGCGCTAAAGATTTATGAATAGCACAGAGATAATAAATAGGGATCAGCTACTCCCTCTCTCTCTTTTGCTCTCCCAACACAATAACTGGTAAATACTGATTGAAGACAGCATGGGAAGATTAAAATAAAAAAAGAAAAAAAAAAGAAAAACAATGAAGAAGGAGATAGGTCTTCCTGAAACATGCAATTAAACTAAAATTCCTTGCTGCATGAAGTAGCAGCTATCAAATGTTTTTGTTTGTTGTAGGAAAATCTAGATTAATATAAGATAGTTATTAAAGGTTTATGGTTTTCATAACCACAGAAACCACTCAGGAAATATACGAGTTCACAACTGCAAATTAAAACCTGTATAAAGACAAAATCAGCATAGAGTGCTAGGTAAAAGCTCAATCTATGCAAAAAACCAAAGGCACTTAAAAAAATTGTCAAACCATGAGCTGCAATGAAGTGCATCAATCACAGCAGCAGCGACTGGAATGTGATTCAGCTATCACATTTCCAGTCTCAGTTCTGCCCCTCCCCATGCTCACATTTGTGAAAAGCCCCTTCAACATCTTTCCCATAATGATCCTGCAAGCTCAAGTCAATCAACATGCAAAAATGAAAATGGCAGCCATGTTAACCAGCCACTTCAGTGAGCTGTATGCTACCATATGGCACTTAGATAAAAGATATTAAATCTGCTTCATCCATTTTGTTCAGGATAATGATTTGTCAAATTCCGTTACTTATCTGACAAGATTGAAGCTTTACTTTTAGATATTTACCAAAGATATTTTTGGTAATTTTTTTCAGCAACAAGAAAGATACATTGAATAAATTCCCAGATCTTCTCCCTTCAACCTAATACTGTTATAACAGCTGAATCAAATGTAAAACAAAAATGAAATCAGAAAGAGTTATGATGTGTTCCCCAAATCAAACTTCTTACATAAATGATATTAAAAAATAAAATAATTCTTCCTTCTCACTCGGAGAAAGATAACTGTAAGAGTTACCTGACCAGGCTTTGCATTCTCACAGACAACTGCATCATACTCTCTGGCAAGCTCTGGAGGGTTGTCATTGATGTCCAGGATCCTAACACCAACTTGAACATGGCTGACTAGCTCAGGATTGTCTGTAAAATACATAAGGGGGTATTAAGCCTTTTGAAATATTAAACATTCCATGACATGCTCAATTTAAAATATATCTAAACAATAACTAGATGAGAACTGTATAAACCTGCAGACTTTCATGTAGCAAGATACTAAAAGTTGTCTGCTGTGTTTCATTAACAGTTTTGAAATATAATTTTTAAAAAAAGTGAAAAGTATGTTATGAGTCTTAAGTCACTGTTATACTGTAACAATAAAAATGCAAGTTACTCTAGAACTGGTGGCAGAAAGCTGTTGGAGTAATCACATACCTTCACGCTGTATGCTATGAAATGATCAATTACTTTATAATAAATGTGAAAGTGCCATTGCAGTATTGAGTAAAACCTAATAAAAAAATATTAAAACCTTCTTCTTTTTCTCAGTCCCTTAAAATACAAAAATAACAAGATAATATGAATGCAAAGGCACATAGAAGCCTTTACCAAGCTTGAGTTCACCTTCCTCACAAGGTTCTATGCTATTACACAGCATAGTTAAAGATTCTTGCTTTAGCAGTGACACACCAGTAAGAAACCTATATTTAAGCAACAGTGCCTTAGGCTATGATGTGTACTTCTGTGAGAGTTAACACTCAAAATTTTGAGTTCACCCTCAAAAATTTCAATAAATAGAACCCGTTCAACAGGAATACATTTTCCATGATAAAATGGGGAAAAAAAAAATAGTTCTTACTAAAATTAGTTCTTACTAAATTAGTTCTTACTAAATTAGATCTTACTAAAATTAGTTCTTACTAAAAAAAAATTAGTTCTTACTACTAATTACCAGGAAAATTTTATTTTGTTAAAAGAATTATATTAAAACTTTTTTATAATTAAATAAAATCTGCCTTCTGAATTCTGTGTAAATATGAATTGGTTAGATGTCAAACTTGATTTTACTTTCACCAATTAAATTAAACTATCAGTACAAAACAATAAAGTCATCTCTGAAATTCAACGAGATGGAAGAACGGGGTCTTAGAGATGGACATTTTAAAAGTGCATGTCCCTGTGTGTACTCATGGGAAGAAAGAAAAAGAAAAAAAAAGAAATACTAGTATTTCTATATTAGACTATATTAGTAGTCTAAAGCTCATTTGCCTTGGTTATTTTGATCTTAATTAATCTACATCATGCTTCTGACAAAAAGGGTCATTTGTAAAATGTCTTAAATTTGTCACACCTTTAATGGCCTCAGAATTCTGAAAAACGTTAATTAGACACATATTTGTCTTCAAAGCCATCAGTAAGGTAGCCTCTCAATGAAAGAATATTTGAGAATGTTAAAGTTTCTTTTGACATTATCCTTCTCTGTTTTCACCTGCAATACTAGTCAAAGAGCCTGGGGTTTAGAAGTTCACTTCAGATTTTTCATGTTCTCTTTTTAACTAATGTCTATGTTCGCCTGATGGCTTTAGTTCACTTTTTGAACTTAGTCAATTAACCACATAAAATGGGAATTGAAAGGAGATCAAAAAAAGTCAACAGAAAATGAAGACTTAACTTAGATAATATATGAAACTCTATTCCCAATTAACATTAGCATTAGGTTAGAACACCACAATCAGAAGACATTTATAGACTTGCAAATTACATTTTCTTACTGAAATTTTTCAATTTTTCCAATTTTCTCCAAACTTTTTCAGGTGTACTACTCATCTGAGGTCTCCAAACCACTCTAAAAACTTGTCCTTTTAGCAGTGTATTTTTGTTTATTTGACAAATTTCTTGCAGCAGTTTGGCAAATTTCCAATTTTAAGATAATGGGTGCTGATATATATTTCAGGCCTGTGCACTATAAAACAGTCAGATCTATTCTGTGTCTTAGTAGCATTATGTCTCAGGAGTAGGTTTTTCAAAGTAAATGCTCACTGTTTTAAGGGGTAACTGAAGCAGAAACTTCGCTGCTATTCACCTACGCTAGGGAGTTGCTTTTTTATGCTTGAGACTTTCCCAAACAAATAGTTATTTGCCAGGATACTAAATATCTGTGAGTGAGTCAACTCCATTGAGTATTAGCCTCTCCACCAGAAAGTCCTCGGGGAACTTACAGAAGTCCCTACCAACAGTCTCAAGTCTTGAAACTTTTTTTCCATTAATTTCTGTGGGCAAACTTTAAAACCCCAATTTAAGAAAAAACCCAATTTAAGAAAACTTTTTAATACAGCTACTGCTGTCTGAGACTTCCTTTCATATTATCAAAATTCAAAAGGGCTTTATCTAAATAAATTCTACCTGAATGACATTCAGAATAACAGTTCTGACATTAAAAGTCTTTTGTGCTTTTATAGTTTTGCCCCCCTTCTTTTTTTTTTTTTTTTTTGTTAGACTGCTATAGTTAACCAGATATTATGAAGACTGAGTGAACAATTTAACCCACCTAGCACAGGATTAGAAAGAATGTCTATGCTTTTGTATCATCAACATTAAATACTGACCTTAATCAGTACAATAACCATACAGTCACAGAATAGTTTGTGTTGGAAGGGATCTTAAAGATCATCTAGTCCCAGATCCCTGCCACGGGAGGTTTCACAAGACAAGGTTGCTCAAAGCCCCATACAACCTGGCCTTAAACAGTTTCCCAGGGATGGGACAGCCATGACTTCTCTGGGCAAGTGGTTCCTTGGTGGGAAGGTTCCAGTGCCTCACCACTCTCACAGTAAAGAATTTCCTCCTAATATCTAATCTAAATCTACCCTATTTTAGTTCAAAGCCATTTCCCCTTACCCTGTCACTGCATGCCCTTGTCAAAAGTCCCTGTCCAGAGGGACTTTCTTGTAGGCCCTATTTAGGTACCGGAAGTCTGCAACCATAAAACATGGAAAAGAACTTGCAAATTCTTTTCATAACTTGCTGTTCCCTGATGGTAATATGAGGTGGCAACATACGTATGCACCTAAAGAAAAGATATAACTGCACCTTACTGTAATTATATACTTTATCTCTTTAATGTAATTCTAGGGCTTTCAGTATTTATTCAAAATCTCAAGGAGTTTTATATGTCGCTGCTGCAAATTATTATTTCTGTCTATGAATTTTCTTTTCCTCTGAATTGTTTATATCTTTCTGTTTCTATTGAAACTTATTAACGAAAAAGATCCTTATGTTATAATTTGGACATGCACCTGAATGTTTTTACACTTTCTTTACAGTTAGTAAACTAACTGTTGCGAGCTCTTATTATCGTGAGATGTCCTGCCTTTTCACGTATTTTAATTCTGAACAGGGTTTATTTGCCTTCTATGAAAATATCTCTGAAAGTTATTTTTTGTTGTGTATTTTTGGTAATAATTGTGTTTTCCTGGAATCCTTTCAATACCCCATAACAGGGTACTTTGTATTTCATCAGCGAGGTACTGCTCTAACTCAACTCTTCAGTGTCTTACTCTCTGAAGCTAGTATGAAGCATACACATGGTGAAGCACATATAGAAGACATAAACAAAGGCAAATATATTTGAGGTTTTTGTTTTGTTTTGGTTTTCGTTCCTTCCCAGCCCCCTTATGTGATTGTATCTGATAGCCTTGGAGATTTTCATCTACAAAATCAAATGCATAATGATGTCTCAAGTATTTTGATTCCTAATACACTGTGGTATCAAAGCTCTGTATGTGCAATATTCTTTCATGTGGTCATTTCTTACTGTCTCTTGCTAGCATTTCTTTAAGTCAGTGGCGATCTGACAGAACATGGCAGAAAACATGTTATTTCAGTTTTCCTGCTCTTCACTGCCTTTACAAGCTTTACAGATTTAGAACACTTTATGAACCCTTCAAAGGTAAGTTTGTGCATTCCTTGCATTCAAGTTGGTTCTTTAGTGGAGTATTTGGAAATTGTCTGCTTTTTTGTTCTCAGCCATTGTAGAGCATTTTGAAGACACTCAGCTCCACCACAATTTTATCCTAAAATGATCAATGATCTAGCAAATAAATCCATTTTACACACTGGTATACTTACCAGCTGTGTAAGAGAAATATGTGAAAAGCTCCCAATAGAAAGTATCTTTAAAATCTCTGAAATATAAGCATTTGTTTTCAAAAAATCACGTATTATTACAACCACAGATATTCTTATTAGCCATCTTCATGTCCAGTACTTTCTGGATCCAGTAATCTCTTGATGTTAACATCATCTGAAAGCTTTACCTAGAAGCTGGTTTCCTGTCTACTGAGAAGATATTTAACACAGTTCAGTTGTTAGAATTAATATCTAAAAGGACTTTTCTGATACAGCCTTCCTTACTCTATTTCTAAGTAGAAATGACTACTGAAAGCTAAGATCCTCTCATTCCCAAGCCAAGACATTCCCTAATTCCTTCAATCATCAGTGTTTTACTCCCTGCAGCTTTTATGCCTTCTTATTGAGGACAAAGACTTCAAGGATACTATTATTTGTTCTGTTTGCAGTACTGCTTTGAAAACTTTGAAGCCTATATGTATTTTACTAACGGAAATTGGCTTTTGAACTGGCAGAAGTCCACCCATTTATATTTTAGTGCCATTTTTTTCTTGCAGAGGCTATGATTGAGGGTTTTGCTGTTATTGTTGCTTTTGCTTTTGTTATCAGTACCACTATATGCTAGAGAGAAACCTTTATTACATCACCCACAATTATTTTTACAACTACCTATTTTCTTTGAGTATACATTGCTATTTTTCCCCACATTCAACACACAGTTCCCAGTACCACAAAATCACAGAACTGTTGAGGTTACAAGGCACCTCCATAGATCAGCAAGTTCAAATGTCCTGCTCAAAGCTGGGTCAACTAGCCCAACTGGTAAATTGCTCTGGGCCATGTCCGGCTGGGTTTTGAGTATCTTCAAGAACAGAGACTTCACAACCTCTATAGGTGATCTGTGCCAATTTTTGACCAATCCCACAGTAAAACCATTTTTCTTCTAATGTTTAAATTAAATTTTCTGTTTTTCAATTTGAGCATATTTCCTCCTGTCATTTCAATAGATACTACTCAGATGAGCTTTTGTTCATCTTTGCTCATCTTTAATCTTCTTTACTCTCCTTCTGAGCCTTCTCATTTCCAGGCTGAACAGTCCTAGCTCCTTCAGCCTCTCCTTGTATGACAGATACTCCAGTTCTTAATGATTTCGTGCCCCTTCACTGACTCCATGTCCAGTGACAGTTGCTCCATGTTTCTCTTTTACTGGAGATTCCTAACCTGGACCCAGAATTCCACATGTGGCCTCACCAGTGTTATATAGAGGGGAAGGATCACCTCTCTCAACCTGCTGGCAACACTCTTCCTGACACACAACTGCAGGATGCAATTGGCCGCCTTTGCCACAAGCCATTGCTGGCTCATGTCCAGCTGGCATCCACCAGTACCTCCACATCCCTTTTTGAAAAGCTGCTCTCTGGCCAATTGGCTGATGCATGTGTACTAGTGTATGGGTTTATTTGTCTCCAGGTGCTGGACTCTGAATTTTCTATTACTGAACTTCACAAGGTTCCTCTTCAACCATTTCTCCAGCTGGTTGAGACCCCTTGGGATGGCAGCATGACCCTCTGGCATATCAGCCATAACTCCAGCTGTGTATCGTTTTCCATCTGGCTGAGAGTGCACTGTCTCATCAACCAGGTAATTAATGAAAAGATTAAATATTACTGTATCCAGTATCAAGCCCTCGTGATACACCAGTAGTGATGAGCCTCCATCTGCACTTCGTCCTGCTGATCACAGCCCTTGGAGCCTGACATTTCAAACAGTATTCACTTTTCCATTCATTTATCTAGCCCATACTTTCATGTGTCTTGTTATTACATGTTTCTCTCGATCTTCCTTAGTTCTTAGCAGCCAGGGAGGTTATTTAGGAATCTGAATCACTTCCTCTCATTGTGTGCTATCATTACAAAGAATTTGAATTGACAGATCCTACACCAGTCCTTTAAACAGTTCAACACTAACCTCTTCCACTCCCAAAGGAACAACCATTCACTATGACTCCATTTCTTTCCTCAGCTTCTCATCTGTTACAAAACTTTGTGCACTTGCTCTGTATTTTCCTGTTTCCATTGCTCTTCTTAAAGACTTGGTCAGAAGTCTTTAAAAGAGCCAAGCAAATTGTATCAATCTCCTTCCTCTTTCACAAAACTTTTTCCACAGAATTATAGTAAGTGATTGAAATGTGATTAATTCTATGTGAAACCATATTTTAAAATCCTACTACCATTAATTCTGAATTTTTTCTTCCTGCCCTAAATATAGTCCGTAGATCCTTCAATATAAAATACAGTATTTTATCATTTTTCTTATTCCCTAATACCAGAAGGAGTTTTCAGGAAGTACCAGTACTGAAACAATCAAAGCAATAGCTCTAGTGATGTGTTCTGGACATCAAAATCCCACTCTTCCTCACTGTATGCTACTGTTAAAGAACAACACATGTTAAAAAGAAAAAGGGTTCTCCCACCCATTCCCATGCCAATGAATTCTGGTATGCTTTACAAGTAGCTGCATAAACAGAAAAAACCCACTGATCACTACATCATTACTCCCACAGAGAAAAGTGGTAGAACTCCCTCTGATTTCAGAGGAGAAATCTGATCAATGCAGAGTGTATAGCATACAAAGCATAAAGGTGAAAGTAAATGTTTTATGAAAAGTTCAGAAATAATAAAGATGAAACATGAGGAAATCATACATTTTAGGGCAGAAATATGATATTGACTCTAAATTTCTTTTGCATAAAACAAGCACAGGTCCAAATACCTGTCCAAAGGATGATCAGTAGAAACTGAATCCTGCCAGTGTAGTGTAAATTTAAGACAGGAAAACACTTCAATAAACTAACTATAACCATAACATTATTACAGTTGAACACATCTTACTGTTTAAGCAGTACAAAGCAGATTCTGCTAAGTTCCTGGCTAAGCAAATGGTGACAGAAGCTACAAATGCCTTCTTACCATGTCAGATGAATTCTGCCACTCTCACAGGTGACTAACATTTTAGTAAAAACTTGGTAATATCTGTTAAAATAGCCTTCAACCTAATTTTTAGCTTTATTCTTAACTAAAACTAGTCTTTAGTTTTGTAATTACTTGTGGACTTCAAAGTGCACATCATTAAAGGCTGGAGGTATGGGCTAGACAGCACTTAAGAGTTTGGGCCTTGATGTTGTATACACAACATACGCTCTTTCTTCCATCACAGATTCCATATGCTCCTTCTTCCATCACAGATCCAATTACAGATTTCACAATGTATTTGGAAGAGTACAGCAGTGTTGTAACTTTCAAATTATTGCAGGTAAGAAAATGGCCAAAGTAGCAGACACAAGGAAAGGCTGCCTGCCATCCACCTACCTGCAGCATCTTCAACGCTGTCTCTGCCATTATTCATAACCAATGTGTTTTTCAAACTAACACTGTAAATGTACGTTACCTTTCCAACGCCAACTTTAAGAAATGCAGGGGAGGAAAAAAAATTATCTCTGTTTTCCTGTAATAAGTTGCACCTGGAATGAAGAATTCTAAGCAGGCTGTTTAAAAAAAAAAAAAAAGGTACTCCATCTTCCTTAACAATTCTAGTTTCTTTTAGTTATAAACATAATCCTTCACAATCTTTCTCCATTATCCATGTTATTCTCTCAGCATAGTACACGTTCTAGCACTCCTTTGACCATGTGAAATAAATAATGTGTAGAAAGCTACATTTAAATGTAATACTATTAGGATTTATTTCTGAAAAAATTTACATCTGGATGGCTTCCCTAAAAGACTAGCAACTACTCCTTTTTTCAGTATGTTTCAATGTGGTTGTTAAATTGTATTTGAAATTAACACTTACTATGCACCTGCTTATGATTAAGCTTAAATTATCTTTTATTTCATGATGCACTGAAATAATACACATTATATACAAAGACACTGCCAGTGGAGACATTTTTTAAAGGGCTAAACATAAAACTCTAGTTTTTACTATTTACAATAGAAATTTACTTCATTTAAAATGTCAATTTAATAGTGAAAGCAGGTACAATAATAAAAAAAAAAGCTGTCCTGATTAAATATGTGTGTGCTGTTAATTCTGCAACGTGTACTAGCAAAGTAGTGGCAGAACAGCTTCCCTTTTAACCTGGAGATGAAACAGATCAAAGCAAAGAGGGCTCAGGAACATCAGCAGCAGCCGTTACAGGTAAAACCTGTATTGTGTCATTTGGCAGTGACAGACTACACAGAGAAAAAAAAAAAAAAAAAAAGAAAAAGGAAGAAAGGAAAAAGGAAAGGGATATACTTAAAGTAGTTCACAGTTTTAATCAAAATCTCTTCCACTGGAAGACAGTATCATGAAGAATACTTAGCTGGACTGGATCTTTTGATCCAGGTTGGGACTCTTGCATTTGGATTGTTGAATTTTTTAACTTCACAGCTTTGGCTGTGTCAAAATAAAAACCCTGTAATAAAAAGGTGAACTGAAATGTTCTTTAAACTGTTTTTGCCTCATGTAGAAACATTTATCTGGGACTACTCAGTCAGACATTTCTTGACTGTTGCAGGGCTTATCTGAGGCAATGGAATTTCATCACTTTGAGGCCTTTCAAATGCACAAGCAAGTATTTATTGTATCTTTACTTGTCGAACTGCCTATTAAAAGGCGAGGGGTACACCCTGATAATCAGCAACTACTAGGCACCTGTCAGATATAACTTAATATTGACATAGCTAACATGCCAATTTGCTGAAATAGGTTAACAGCAGATCCAAGAAGGAAGGTTGGATCTCTCAGACAACACTATACAGTCTTTTCTTCTAAGGTATATGGAATATGAAACACAAAGTCACAAGCTGTTGATTTTAGGACACTGAATGCTTGGAACTGTTCCTGGGTAAAGTGTCAACCTTCTATCTCATACAGAAAAACATAGTAAATTTACACAGATGGAATTACACAGGCACATGGAGGTTTGTTTACTTGTTCTGTAGAATTAAGAAATTTCTACACACAGAGAAAACTCTCTTTTATCCAAAATGGCTAAAACCCCAATCAGAACACAACGATATTTAAAAAAACATAACATCTCAAGATAGTGTTTTTTAAAATCTGAAAATTCTTCTTCTTTTTTTCTGTTTGGGGTTTTGTTTTGTATTGTATTTTGTTTTTTTTTAATACTATGTGCCAAATATATTATTTACCTATCTCAGAAGCAGCCACTGTGATGTTGTACCAAGGTGTCTCCTCTCTGTCAAAGATCTTGGCAGTCTTAATGGTCCCAGTATTAGCATCAATGGTGAAATACCTATCTTCTTCTGTGTTACGATCAATGAAATACCTATGAAGAAATAAGCCAACAAATATATACTCACTGTTGTATGTATAAACTGAAGTAACAGAAAGACACATAAGAATATTGCTTTCAAGCCTTTAAAGTCACAGAAATTTTTAAAAGCGCTGCAAGAAAAATTCTGAATTATGGAGACACCCAAAGTAACACCATATTTTTCAGTTCTTTCATAATGCTTCATTTCTTCTGATAAATAACAAGGTTTTCACTGTGAGTCACAAAGATATAAATTGTTAACAAGGTGATACTTTACACAGCAGTATCCTATCAAAGGTAAGATACACATATATTTTGACTAAAACAATCATAAAATGGAAAGGCAGAAAACAGAAATAAATAAAGATATTATTCTGCTTATTTGCTTGTCACTGCAAACCAGCATGCCCAGTCCTGGTACCTGTTTTGAAGCATGTCTGTCTGATATGAAGTTGGTTACATGATGACAAAAGCCCTTTTGAATGTAACCATTACAGAGACTAGCAACAGAAAGAGATGTTTCCCAGACTTGCAATTGACACTAACCTACAAGGAGAACTAAGCAGCCCTGCTTAAATCCCTTGACTTCTGGGCACTTTGTCTGAGAAAGTAAAACCCTTGAAGTGGGTAATGGCAGCAGAAGGAGGGAACACTAGAGAGTGACAAAACATTTTTTCTCAAAGCTGGAATCATTTACAAAAAATGAAGCAATTACAGACCCCTATCAAGCCTTCTTCACTAACTTCAGATTTGATGGAAAAAAACATAAGGAAAAGATTCTAAGTCTTTTGTAAACCATAATTCTTTCTCCTGATAATTTGTTAGGCCTGCTATTATTCTGTGAAGTTTTTGATATATGAAAGCTATATGTTGGTGAAAAGGATTTATTTGTCCCATCCAATTGCTCTTATTTCGACATCACCACAAGTGTAATTGCCAGCCAATAAAAAGAGTGGTGCACATAAAAGCTGACAAGCTCAAAAAAATTAATAATAACTTGGGGTTTATTCCTCTCACAATTTATTTATTTAAACTATTTGTGGAAAGAAGAAACAAACAAGCAAACAAATATTTCATTGAATAATAAAGATATACCATGCAAAAAAGGAAAAGAAAGAAAACACCAGAGGAGGCACCAATTTGATTGCTTCACCTTAACTGGTCAAATAGGACACTCCTCAGTTGAAAAGCCAGCTAGGATCTGATGGCTTAAGTTAAATCTTCCTTGTTGGAGAGAACCTGAACCCACATCTCCCACCTGCAAAAAGTATTTTACATCTGCCTTACAATATGATATTTTGGCTTGTAGCACTCAAGATCTTCTTTTCACACTTCCTGTACTTCCAGCAATTAAAGAATTGTAGGTCAGGCTTCAGAAATCAAAGCAGACAAAACTAGGCTAGAAAATCTTTCCCTCTTGCCTGCTCTCCGCCTTTCCTTTTGACATTGCGAAGAGTGAAACAGCTCCCATATGACTGTGGGAGCTGTTGGAGAGACAGCAGACCTCAGCTCCCACCAATTCTATGTTTCTCTGGAATTAGAATTTAACTCACTGTCTCCCAGCTGAGCTACAGTCAAAACTTCTATGTGGTCCATTAACTACCAACACCTGAGAATACCTCATTCTAAAACATACCAGAAGTGCTCAGTAAAGACACTTTGGATGTGCAATACAGCAGCTGAAAGTTGCTTCAAAAAAGTAACAAAATCAAGCTGTTTCCATACCGAAAGCAAGAAGATCTTGATTACCTAGGGTATGGGGCAACCATTTTTTAAGAATGTAAGGCAGAAATATTTTTCTCAGAGGACATTAGCTAATCAGTGTGTTCCAAACTGGATGATAAAAAACATCAAAACCAGTCATGTTGCCAGAAAAAATAATAACTATGCCAATTGTCTAATGGCTAAATCACAGCAGGCATTTACAGGCACTTCCAAAAGCTGGTATGCTTCTCAGTGCTCAGCAAGCTCTGGTGATGAATTAAAAGCAAAGTCTTGACCAATATTCATGAGCCACTAATCATGACAGGCTTAATGTTACAGCTATCCAAGAAAATTCATATTGTTTCTGAGGAATATTGGAATCCTCTGAGGACCTGTTACAAAACAAAGGACAACACAACTATCTTGTTTGCAATATTTTATTGGTCCAGGTTACCAACGCCTCTTTATCTGGGAATCAGGATTTGCTTTTTAATTTCAGAACTGATTTTTCCAGTGTCTCTGCAGATCTCAGTCTTCCATGAAGCACAGATTTTCAGGTTTACCAAGTGTCTGTCATGGAAATGGTTTGAAAGACTGTGCCGATATCAGTCAAGAAGCTATGCACACAGCTAGCCTTACCTTTTGCTAATTACAAAAACTTAGAAGACAGAGCCATATTAATCTCTGAAAGTCCACAAAGCTTGCCACAGATTTATATTGAGATTTGAACTTCATACAGAGCATACATGCTCCAGGTGGAGAAATTCTCCCCATGTCTTATATGTTATGCTTGGCAGTATAGGAAATCTGAGCTATACAAATAGAACATCTTGACAATACTATTGTTAAGGCAGACATAAATCAGTAGCTGGTTGGGTAAGATGGACAGTGCACTTATACATGAATATCTTTTACATGATGAACTGTAATGCTAACAGAGGAAGCATAGGAAGCATCACTGTCTCTCAGTTTTCTTGGTGAGCCTTTACTGGTAGAGCTTACAGTCAGGTATGCAATGACGAAATTTAATTCCTTCTCTCCTACTGCAGCCTTGTGTTTCTGGACTCTAGGGTCTCCTGATAATGATAAGAATTCTTTGCTAACAACAAAAAAAAAAGTTTCACTGACCTTATATATTCTTATGGATTTTGCGCTGCAAATCCAAACCAATTTATAACGTAAGTCTTTTCCCTGCAAACATTTATTACTGTGGACATTGTTTACTCATTATCAACATCAGGCACAGTGACTACTATGTGAATCAGTATTGTGCTGACCTCAGAACCATAAAAAGAGGGCTATGTAGCATTTGTAGACAGTAGCTTAAAAATAGACAGGATTTTAAATTGGACTTAATTGAGAAAAAAATATTAAGCAGTAAGAATATTCAGCTGCTTTTGTGTGTGTGTGACTTACTTATAACAAATAATTACCTCTCCCTCCGAATTAAGTACAGAACTAAAAATGACAAATATTTGTCCCAAATATGAAGCTTGTGTAGAAAAAAACCAAATTTTTATTCTGTTACAAACTGTGACTATGTAACACTTCATTTTCATAGATGTATAGGAAAAGGTGGATTTATTTTTTTTTTAAATCTGAACACCTTTTTCTAAATCAGTTATTTATATGTATTCTATAGAAGCACAAAACTCTCAGTTTAAAGAACTCAGTATTGGATTAATACTTTCAATTGTATTTTCTGTATTATTCATGGAAATACAGAGATCCTGAGGTAACTTATTGTACTAACACTTTTGCTTCTACTGATAGTAGAATAATGAAAAATGTTTCTAATTTATCCACAGCAGCACTTCCCCTTTGTGTGCTAACTTTTGCATACAGTTACAGACATACTGTAACAGCTGCATCTTGACAGAATTTTTCTTGATCATAAATAAATAGAAGAGCAGCCCTTCCTTATTCTTTCTCATGATTATGGTGTTCAGTTCTCCTCCATTACTCTCGGTTCTTCCTTAAAATTCCTTTTTGTATTCTAACTAAGGCAGCCATTTGAGCTGCTCGGAAGGCTGGGAAGGTGGTTCCCAACCTTCATGAATATCTCAGCAAAACAAGTTACAGAAGATACTCCCCCACAGCAGAAGAAGTGGGAATGTTAGTCTAAAGCACTGCTCCAAGTGATCTAAAAATATTTTGTACAAGAAACTCCCTTAGTATAGCCACTCATTTTGTCACATGTAAGAGGGCATTTAGAACAAGTTTAATTGTATTTACAAACTGGTAAATATCTTAGAACTTTATAAATATTAGCCACTGATTGATTTATCTACACATTGAAAATAGAGACCAGGTATATCCATGAATACAGCATACTCCACAGCTAATGATGCTTTACTTAGGCTTCAGAATTTATTTCATCTAGTAAGAAAATTACTTTCAGCTAGCAAATAGTGGCAACAGAGTCATACCCTTCCCCTCCTACCCCTCCTTCCAATTCTACTGAGCTGCCTTGCAATGCTTTTTCTAGACTGTAAAAAGCATTACTGCAAGTTCTGAATTTCAAAGAATTACTTCAAAAATGAATTTTCACCTTAATTCAGTTGACTGCTTCTTCTTTCTTAGAATGCATTAATCTAAAAATGAATTTATAATATTTATTGCAGATGTTGGTTTGCAGACATTTAGTCATGACAATGCTGTGTGAATTGGCATACTTTTAATACTTATATCAGCACATCTGTGTTGCATCGCACATGTTAATAAAGAGACTTAATAACAAGACATGCCTGGATAAACAGCTCTCCATAAACTTTTTACATCCAAACCAGCAAGAAAAAAACAATCTTAAAGAAAGTACATTAAAAAGGATCATGAATATAGAAAACCTATTAGTCATACTATGTGAAGAGACTCTGAAGGAAATTAAATATCAACCAGTCCTGTTAACACTGGGTAATGCGACATGTGCCATGTTTTTATTAGGCCGAGACACCGAACAGAAGGGCATTCCCAGCTTCCATCCATGTGTCCTTATTCCAACTAAAGGGTTTACAGTCTTTTGATTCTCCTCTTCATCCCTCTGGGAGCAGGATGGCTGAAAAGCAGGGGGACTGAGTGAGTCGCTGCAAGGTTCTGAATTATCAGCTGGGCTTAAACCACAACCAAAGCTCCTGGCTCTTTGTGTTTATAAATGGTTTTGAGTTTTTAACTAGTCTTTTAGTCTCCTTTTTTTGGTCTTTAAGCAAGTCTTTAGCTTGTCCTTTCATTATCCTATTTTTATTAATTACCTTATTTACCAACTGCAGACAAGAACTCGATTACATATTTCAACCCTGGCTACAAACCTGCTATTGCTAATGAACTTCCAAAGCCCCAGCTAGATGTCACAATAGTTCTTGGGATTTTGTACTGAGATATAGGTAAATAGCCAATTCTCCAATAAGTGGAATTGGTTTAAAGAAGCACTTTTAAAAGGCCACAGGAAGAGGATAGATCCTCTGTCAAACCAAATATACCACCTAAAGACCAGAATATACCATCTAAAGACTAGAATTTCAACCAGAAATCAAATACTATTAAAAGGAAATCTGTTTAGTTAAAAGTTTAAGCAAAGAAACTTTCTCAGAAAGAGATGCTTAGAACTCGATATAGAGAGATTTATTTTTTTCCTTTTAAAAAATGAATCAGAATAAGAAGCATAAGCAACAGCTGCACAGCGTGAGGGAGGAACAATATGAGAATGAATACTGAGAGAACTGATCAGCTGTAACTCTCTGTGTTTGGCCAGCTAGAGAGCAACAGGAAATGGCCCATGGTGGGACACAGCTCTGGTACATGCCTTTTATCTTCTCTTTACCTCCTGACAGAAGCACTCCTCATGAGCCTGGGAACCAGAAGCATGCCCTTGAAGCTAAATTAGGCAGCAGGGAGATGTTCTGTTGCCCTGACTGCCATGCACTACACTACCTCCCTTCCAGGGCCAATCTATTTCCCCATAGTTCAAATAAATTCTCCAGGAAAAATAAAAGCAATTGTGAAGTGAGTCAGAAGCTGGCTGCCAATACAGCAGGTAACAGCAGGTAACCAATTTTCTTCCTGCAGCATATCTGGTAGATTAAGGAGACACTAGATGTTCTAGAGCTTTTCAGCAGAAGATTACTACTGAGAAGTACTGCCTTCAATTGTGCTTTACAGTTGTGAAAATGAAATACATTTGAAGAGATCTCGGAGAAGGTAATCTCTCCGTTTACCATTCTTCTGCTTTCTTTTTTCATACAGGCATCACATAACTTTAAGAAAAATACTGCTCCTTTCAGTTTGCAGGAACTTGTTTTGACACCGAGTTAGCTCTGGTGCTGGCTGCCAGCTGATATCCATCGCCTAATCAGCAGGACCTTTCTCCCATATGGGACTTCTGACTCACCTCTCATATCAAAATCTCAGCTCAGCAGAAGTGGCAGCCTTCCCTCCCCTTGTCCTGGAAATGTGAGGTGGAAGATCTTGGGAGGCATGGGGGAGTTGCAAGCACTTAACTTGCTCACTCCCAACAAAGCCTCTAAGAGGCAGCCACTACCAGTTTGCATTTCATGCAAAAATTGGCTTTCTCCTGCTGCTCTCATTCTCATCCCCTATGCACTGCTAGCACACTATTCACCTTGGGCACTGGAAAATGGGAATGCTGTTCATTTGAAGGAAATGAGCCATTTCTTTACACCCATCTTTTTTAGCTGACAATTTCTGTCTGCATGTGTTAAGTACCTGATCATCTTTTCTAGCTAATTCTGCCAGTAAATGTAGGCTGAGTACAGCCCACACTCTCAGAGGCATAACTCAGAAGTCAAAGCAAGATAAAGGTTTGTCTTCTTTTCCTGACTTTGTGAATCTCTTCAGAGGTTTACAATTGCACAAATTCATTTCAAGTTGATGTGTTGATGGCAAAATTGTCATACTGAAGTCGCTTTTTACTCAGAGATTCACATTCAGATTCCAGTTCTGCTAAGAAATAAAGTGCAGTGTTACATGAGAATCACTTTTTGTTCCTAAAGAGTTTACCATCTAAAGAATGTGTTGTGGTTTAAACCCAGTCAGGTAACTCGTTCACTCACTCCCCACCTTCTTTCCCTCCCCCTGCTCCCAGAGGGACGGAGAGGAGAATCGAAAAGAATGCAACTCCCACGGGTTGAGATAAGAACAGTTTAGTAACTAAGGTATAACACAAATCACTACTGCTACCACCGATAATAATAATGATAAAGGAAATAACAAGGGAAGAGAATACATCACCTCACCACCAGCCGACCGATAACTTGCCCCCCTCAGCCCAACCAAGCACCGACCCATACCTCCTCCAACCCTGCAGACTCCCAGCCCTTCCGGCTAACTCCCAGTTACATCCTGGGCATGACGTGCTGTGGTATGGAATACCTCTTTGGTCAGTTTGGGTCAGGTGTCCTGTCTCTGCTTCCTCCCGGCTTCCCCTCCTCCCTGGCAGAGCGTGAGGCTCACAAAGTCCTTGGCCAAACCAAAATATCCTTGTTATCAGCTCTGTTCCCGAGCCGAAAGTCAAAACACTGCACTGCACCAGCTACCAAGGAGGAGAAACATGACTGCTACTGCTGAACCCAGGACATTATGGTATTCTACTTACTGTATTATCTTTTTTTTTCTCCTCATGCTGAAGATCAAACCAAATTAAATCTAGATTCATAGATTTATGCTTATTTATTGGAGTTGAATGGACTTATCAAAAGAACACACAACAGAGATGTTCGAATATGAAGGCTGACTCTAAAACCTTTAAAGAATTTTAAATATCAGAGGCATTCTGAAGTCAGTGGAATTTATAGAAACATAGAGATGATGTCCTGGCATAAAATGCCAGGCTCTTAGAGTCACCATGTAAAGATGATCTGTCAGTGTTTTCTCTCACAGCTCAAAGTGAGGTGTGGAGGTGGTTCTGGTTGCTGTGAGATTTTGACCACCCTCCTGAGCTGGCTGCTTCCTAGTCTGAACAACTGTCAGAACAGCTTACCAGCTCCTGCACAAAGAGGTGGACATTTTTGTTAGTGGGAGGCTTGGGACACGTAGCTTGACAAGAATCAAAAATAATTTGAGGCTGCAGGGAAAAAGTCTGCAACAGATCTCCCACCTCAACATTACAAAACAAAACAGAACAAAACAAAAAAATGGTTTAAAATGGTTCCTTCCTGTGAAGACAAAGAATTGGAGAAGAAATTGGACAAAAAATCCCCTTTTTGAATTCCTATTCAAAACAGGCTATTCTTTTTCTGTTTTGATTTACTGATAATCTTAGAGAATAGTAATATTGAAGGAATACAAAGAGCAAATGAATGAAGGAGGTGAGATGGAGAACAACACAGAACCTCTCTGCTATCTAACTGTGAGCCATTCACATACCCTGGAAAGATATTACTGTTTCTCTGTAAGTGTTCATCACAGGGTATGACAGTGTCATACTTTGGAGTGGAGAACAGATGTCTTCTTTTGTCTCTACAAGCACAGGGTTGGCAGGATCTGGAAAAGGGTGTTCCTCTATCAAGCATGTGAAAGAGGGACGGTCACTCTACATGATGGCACTGATCTCAGGATGCTGCTCTAAGTACAGCTAACAGTGCATCCTGTGCACGGGATAGCAGAAAACAAACTGACCTTGTTCCACTTATATGACGCTTAAAGAGCAAGTAAGACAAACAAATACAACTAGGTGAACAGGCTTTTATATTTTCCAGCAGGGGATCAATCTTATGCTCTCTCCTTACTGACAGTGGCAGGGAGCTGCACATAAAGTGATACTGAGCTTAGAGGACAGAGGAAAAAAAAAGATTTTCTTTTTCACCTACCCCAATTCCATCACACAGCTCTCTCCTATACCCCCCTTCATTGAATATGCTGACACTATGTGACCAAATTTGAGTGACTGAGTTTGAATCAAAACTTCAGGTTTTATTCCACTCCCAGTAAATATAAACTTTATATCAGAAATATAGTCTACACCCAGAATCCTTCACAACACTTAATGTCTTTAAGGTTCTCAGAAATAATAATAAGAATACATGGAACTCCATGGGCATGTTCTTTCATCTGCTTATGAGCAAACTCCTTAAAATACCATTTACTGAAAATTAACATGCTTTTCTAAAAGCTCATGCCGGGAAGTATTAAACTTATGTATGTCTGTAACTACCTATGCAGCAAAAGTTAAAATAAGTTTCTCTGCCTGATGCAGAAATTGAAGAACAATTTCCTACACTACAGTAATTATTACAATCAGAATATACTTGTCATTCATTAATTTTCCAATACTGTATCTGAAAGAAAGGAAGAGAAGGATGTCAATTTAAATCAAACTAGGGTAAGGCAACTTTGAATTCATTATAGTTTCTGGATAACAAGTATTGTGTTGGAAAGCACATTTTAGTACTTGTTAATGTATTAATGTGTCAGAATCATTATGATACATCATCCATTAAAAGGCAATACTGTAAAACTGCTAGAAAAGTGAGAAGCCAGAATAAGGGCTGAGATTATACTTATATTCTTTACCAATTTAGCAAAAATTTAATCTGATATTCACAAAAACATACAAACAAACAAACAAAAAAAAAAAACAGCCCAGCTTTTTTTTTTTGTCTTTCCATGGTTTTTGGCTATTGTGTTTCTAGTTTTGTTATTGGTTTGCTTGTTCTACCTTTCCTGGAAGAAAACCAATTATTTTCTAAAAAAGACAACCATGTGCACCTTCATGTTTCATATTTATTTATTCTGTGTTTTCCTGCCTTTTTAGCTCTACTACTTTTTAGTAGTGTCTGGAGCACAGTCAAGAAAGTCCATTTTCTAGTGACATCGGGAAGGCACTAAGACTACATCAGTTTCCTATAGCTAATCAATTTCAAGCCCATTTAATAAAGTTTATTACAGTAAGGTAGATTACAAACTGATTAGGGTTCAGTACAAAAATTGCTCAAATTCAAATATATTAATATAATAAAACCTAAGCAACCTTCCACAGATCAAACAAAACATAAGGTTATTTTTAACCCAGCCATGCTAGACATCATTCTGAAAAGGGAATGTGCTTTATTCCTTATTTGAGACTACAATCACACACAGACTGCTGATCAGTACTCATATTTGCCAGAAGTCTTCTGTTAAATAGCTGAGTCCATTCCTGCACAGAAATGCAAACAACCTAAGTCAAATGTCATAAGTGGGACTAATGAATGACCAGAGGGGACAGAGGCCATATTAGTAGTGCTCAAAACAGTGATTTGCCTTCTGTACCACTGCATGATGAAGACAGCAGGAGCAGCAAAAGGAGCAAGCTGCTGTTGGAGAATTTTTATAATAGCATGACTTATTTCTCAAATATTACTCTTACCAAGGTATAATATTAACACAGACTTTCAGTTCCTTGCTCAAATCAGTATCAAACTGGGATCAGATTAGTATGAGGGAACTTGCCCATGTTATGCAACTATTTTCACTATTATATCAGTTTCAGAAAGTATCATGGTCTTAAAACTATGCCTTTGCTCTTTTCTGAATCACCTGTAGGAAGGAGGCTTGGGGAACAGCAGCAACATTATTTTTCTGGAAACCACTCAAGATGCAGTCTAGGGGCTCCAAGTTATCACTGGGAGTATGCATTGTGGCTACCCAAACTCACCACCCAAGAATCACCTACAGGAAGATGGCAGGGTTTCAGCCTCGGCCTGCTTCCAGTACACATATGCAACTTGCCAATTAAAAGGTGTTTTCACCCCTTTCTAATCAAAAGTCTTTTGTATATGGGTTCAGAAAGAAAAAAAAGGTAATTCTTAAGTAAGTATGGAGGGATTCAAAATGAGTAATATATTAAAATAAAAGTGTAGTTAGGTCATTGAATACTCTGATTTCTTTCATACTGAATGGGAAACTTTCAAGAGCTATTTCTGCACCGGATAGTATTATAAGGCATGATTTAAGCCTGATATTTTCAAGCAACCAAAGATTTTGGCATGGAAGCAGGCTACTTGACATAATGCAATGAAAAGAGATTAGTTTCTCATAAATATTACAACAAGGCATTGATCTCTGTGAATTAATTATAATTCAGGGTGATTTCTATTGAATTAGAACACATTTTTTTAAGTAAATAGGTGTATTCAAAACACTCAAGAAATCTATATCTTTAAAATTACTACACGATGGAGTTCTAATCTTTTTTATGCTTTCTACGATTGTTTGCTTTTCATATTTCAATAAAATAATATTTAATTCCAAAACGTAGCATAGAATCATAGAATTCTAGACTGCTTACTGTCTGAAGGGACCTTAAAGATCATCTAGTTCCAAGCCCCCTACCACAGGCAGGGATACCTTCCACTAGGCCAGGTTGCTCAAAGCCTCATCCAACCTGGACCTGAACACTGTCAGGGATGGGGCATCCACAGCTTCTTTGGGCAATCTGTGCCAGTGTCTCACAATCCTCATAATGAAGGATTTCTTCCTAATATCTAATCTAAATCTACCCTTTTTCTGCTTAAAGCCATTCCCCCTTGTCCTATCACTATGTGCCCTTATTAAAAGTCCCTCGCCATCTTTCTTGTAGGCCCCCTCTAGGTACTGGAAGGCTTCTATAAGGTCTCCCTAGAGCCTTCTCTTCTTGAGACTAAACAACTCAAACTTTCAGCCTGTCTTCATAGGAAAGGTACTCCAGCCCTTGGATCATCTTTGGGTCCCTCCTCTGGACTTGCTTGAGCAGGTCCACATCCTTCTTGTGTTGCTGGCCCCAGAGCAGAGCACAGTATTGCAGGTGGGGTCTCACCAGGGTGCAGTAGAGGGGGAGAATCACCTCCCTTGACCTGTTGGATATGCTTCTTTTGATGCAGCCCAGGATGTGGCTGGTTTTCTGGGCTGCAAGCGCACATTGACTGCTCATGATGATGAGAAGCAACACCCCCAAGTACTTCTTCACAGGGCTGCCCTCAATCCATTCTCTGCCCAACCTATAGCTGTGCTTGGGATTGCCCCGATGCAAGGACCTTGCACTTGGCCTTAATGACCTTTATGAGGTTTGCAGTGGTCTACCTCTCAAGCCTGACCAGGTCCCTCTGGATGGCATCCACACAGCTTGGTGTCACTAGTAAACTTGCAAAGGTTGCAATCAATCCCACTGTCTGTGTTTCAGACAAGGATATTGAACAGTAATGGCCCCAGTGCCAATGCCTGAGGAACACCACTTATCACTGGTCTCCACTTGGACATTGAGCTGTTGACCACAACTCTCTGAATGAGACCATCTAGCCAATTACGAGTCTAACAAGTGGTCCATCTGTCAAATCCATGTTCTCCAAGTTGGAGAGACGGATGTAATGTGTCAAAGGCATTTTTAATTTACCTGAAAATGCGCTTCTATCATTTTGAAGAAGAAATATCAAATTAAAAAGAAAAATCCTTTAAACCACCCCAAGTTGCCAAACAGATAATGTCTGAATAAAACATTCCTCTAATAGCTACATTTGTTATTACAGAAGTTCTTTTTTGCGTTGTTGGCAAAACAGAAGTTCTAGTTTTGAAAAAGTAGAACAATAATACAACTACTGGCTCAAAGTCAGTGTCCTTGGAGGACTTCTAAGCTCAGAAGCAAGGTGAAATCACTGTGATGAAAATACAGTGAGGAAATGACAAAAAAGCCCCTTCAGCTTTGTTTCTACTGATAACAATAGGGCTTGTTATTTATTTATAGAATCATAGAATTGTTAGGGTTGGAAAGGACCTTAAGATCACCTAGTTCCAACCCCCCTTATGCTAAATCATATCACCCAAGGCCTCATCCAACCTAGCCTTGAACACTGCCAGGGATGGAGCATTCACAACCTCCCTGGGCAACTGTCCTGGGTTCAGCAGTAGCAGTCATGTTTCTCCTTCTTGGTAGATGGTGCAGTGCAGTGTTTTGACTTTCGGCTTGGGAACAGAGCTGATAACAAGGATGTTTTAGTTTGGCCAAGGACTTTGTGAGCCTCATGCTCTGCCAGGGAGGAGGGGAAGCCGGGAAGAAGCAGAGACAGGACACCTGACCCAAACTGACCAAAGAGGTATTCCATACCACAGCACGTCATGCCCAGGATGTAACTGGGAGTTAGCCGGAAGGGCTGGGGGACTGCAGGGTTGGAGGAGGTATGGGTCGGTGCTTGGTCGGGCTGGGGGGCCGAGTTATCGGTTGGTTGGTGGTGAGGTGATGTATTCTCTTCTCTTGTTATTTCCTTTATCATTGTTATTAATGGTAGTAGCAGTAGTGATTTGTGTTATATCTTAGTTACTAAACTGTTTTTATCTCAACCCGTGGGAGTTGCATTCTTTTTGATTCTCCTCTCCATCCCTCCGGGAGTAGGGGGAGGGAAAGAAGGGGGGGAGTGAGTGAACGAGTTACCTGACTGGGTTTAAACCATGACAGCAACCTATTCCAGTGCCTCACCACCCTTACACTAAAGAACTTCTTCCTTATATCCAATCTAAACTTCCCCTGTTTAAGTTTTAACCCCTTACCCCTTGTCCTGTCACTACAGTCCCTAATGAAGAGTCCATCCCCAGCATCCCTATAGACCCCCTTCAGATACTGGAAGGCTGCTATGAGGTTTCCACGCAGCCTTCTCTTCTCCAGGCTGAACAGCCCCAACTTCCTCAGCCTGTCTTCATACAGGAGGTGCTCCAGTCCCCTGATCATCCTCGTGGCCCTTCTCTGGACTTGTTCCAACAGTTCCATGTCCTTTTTATGTGGAGGACACCAGAACTGCACACAATACTCCAAGTGAGGTCTCAAAAGAGCAGAGTAGAGGGGCAGGATCACCTCCTTTGACCTGCTGGTCACGCTCCTTTTGATGCAGCCCAGGATACGCTTGGCTTTCTGGGCTGAAAGCGCACACTGCCGGCTCATTTGGGGGTTTAGCTCAAATAACTTTAAAAAAAAGATTTCCCTTTGGCTTTGTTAATTACTGTAAACTGCTCCTCTAACCATGTTTCTGGTTATAAGAATTGTTCCTGCCACCAAAATAAATTGTTACTTAATTGAGCAGTGAACAAATCACAGCACTGTACCTCTTTTAGCACCTGGACAGCAAAGAAGTGATGTGGTTGCAACTGTGTGTGCCTAATGCTTTTATCAATCTCACACACAGCAATGAGCACCCTCATAAAGTGGAAAGGATGCACAAGTGGATTAATAAAAACTCTTAAGCAAATTGCTGCTCCATAGCTTGCACTGAAGACTCATGGCATTTGGAGATGTTTCTGAGTCATTTTGCTGAGGAACCATTATTCCATTGCTCAACACTGGTCAGCTGTGAAGGTCCTACCTATAGCTATCTTCCCTGGTGCCTGTAATCTATGCTTCCCAAGAAAGTCACATTGAATCTTCTTGGGTTTATTTTTGTATGTCCTGGGTTCAGCAGTAGCAGTCATTTTTCCCCTTCTTGGTAGCTGGTGCAGTGCAATGTTTTGACTTTCAGCTCGGGAACAGAGCTGATAACAAGCGATGTTTTGGTTTGGGCCAAGGACTTTGTGAGCCTCATGCTCTGCCAGGGAGGAGGGGAAGCCGGGAGGAAGCAGAGACAGGACACCTGACCCAAACTGACCAAAGAAGTATTCCATACCACAGCACATCATGCCCAGGATGTAACTGGGAGTTAGCCGGAAGGGCTGGGGGACGGCAGGGTTGGAGGAGGTAAGTCGGGCATCGGTCGGCTGGTGGTGAGATGATGTATTCTCTTCCCTTGTTATTTCCTTTATCATTATTATCATTGGTGGTAGCAGTAGTGATTTGTGTTATACCTTAGTTACTAAACTGTTCTTATCTCAACCCGTGGGAGTTTTTTTATTTTGAAGTTGAGTTACCTGACTGGGGAATCTGTGTGAAAGTCAAAACATTGCACTGCACCAGCTACCAAGAAGGGGAAAAATGACTGCTACTGCTGAACCCAGGACATTGTAACAACCATTTTTTATTTTGAACTAAATAGGAATTGTGTGGAAATTAAGAGAGACATGGTCTCATTACCCTCAGACTCGTCAGGGTTTCAGATGAAAAGTGTAGGCATTTCTTGCAAACCAGCACGGATGGAGCTGTGCACTATGTGCATGCTTCTGATTGGTAGAAACAGCTTTCTTTAAGTTGCTTCTTTGCTCACCACTATGAGTGGAACATGGGGCTGGACCCCACCTCTAGTTGAGCAGCAGCTCTGCCTGGCTGGCCTGGCCTACTTTGTAGGTCATGCATTGCTTCCAACCCATAGAATCCCAAGATGCAGCCAGCCAAATCTTGAAACAACACAAAGCCTTTTTCTGCACTGTGTAAATGCTTGTGTGCGAAGTGAGGTGAGGGGAGGGGTGTTAAAATGTGCCCATTCCTAGAGCATCCTTTATCCTATCACAGGATAAGGCTTAAGGAAAACTTGAGGGCATGCAAACCCAGCTTGGTGTCCCTCCTCAGTCCCATGCACCAATGTGTTAATCCAGGCCTTGGAGTATCAGCGTCTTCAAAAAATGTTCACTGTGAGTTCCATCGATATGGATAAAGCCTGGCTCAAGAGTGGACCCAGTCATAATATAACAATATATCCAGCATATCTGAGCTAGTATTGCCCCTGCTGAACCCCTGCAATGTGTAACTTGAGGACTTGCTTGTTTCAGAGCTTTGTGATTTGATGTTTTCCTAGCACTTTTTTCCCCATTGAAACAGAGAGAGATAGAAGGAACAATGCAAAAACAAATTTCAACGGGGAATAAAAATAGGATGGGCAAATGTAAGGACTGTTTCCTCCTCAATTATTTAATAATACGGCATTTAATATTCTGGCTTCAATCACTGGTTACAAATTCCTGATTGGAAAAAGGCCAATACAGAAAGTAAAACATGTGGAAATATTCTTTTTCCAACCCCTCTGTCTCCAAATTATTGCCTGTTTCACCCAGAAAATCTATTTCTGGCTTTCCCAGCCTCTGTACAAACTGTTGCTGCTTCCATTTTACCATGGTTGTCTTGCTCTTTTCTAGACAAAACTCTAAGGGGCCACATGCGGTTGAATTATGGAGGAACCAGTCAAATCTACACTTGCCCTTCCTACTCCCAAATGACCATGATGGCTAATCTATCTGACTGCATTAGCTGATCAGAATTATAGTATTAAAGCTACAGGCACTTAGCAGCTATTTTTAGTGAAATGTTCTTATTTATGTTATGATTTAGACACAAATACCATAGTGGTAATTTTTCAAAGGCAATAACTTGCCACTAAGAAATTGTATTTATCGATTGCCTGACACTAAACACTCTGAATCTTAGACTATTAGCACAAGAGAACCATAAAACCTGAGGCTTTCATTGTTCTGCAAAAATTGTTTCATCTTACCAAGACTATTACACACACAGAGCAGATTTTGACTTAGTCAGGAGACTACAAATGCCCGATTAGTTTAAGAAAAACTGTTTTCCAAGTATATACTCATATGATTTCCACAAAAGCTATATTATACCATTATGTCATAAAAAGGAATAGCATCAAATATGTTTTCATGAATAATTTTTTTTTTTTTGAAACATTTTAAATCCAGTACCACATTTGAGACAAACACTTATGTATTGTTCCACAAAATTTTCACCCTGCATGTCAGTTTAGAAAGAAACTCATCCCACAAAGGAAGCTACTAAAAATGTTGTTGTATCTTACTACAGCTGAAAACATGCTGCTGAAAACTACTCTAAACCAGCAATGGATTCAAACCCCAGTTCTAGAGTGTTCAAGGTTAAATTCAAGTGCTTTTAAATTTAGAAGTTGTCAAATTAACATCCATATATATAGAGAGAGATATGTGCATATATATTTGGCATTAATGCTTTTCCAAGCTTGCTGTTGGGGTATTTCCAGCTTGATTTAATTTCCTTAGTTCGTAACATGACCTATTTCCAAAACAGTTCTGTTGTTATAAAAAATATTCTGGCCAGAAAAGCAAATGAGAACATTTTCTTTAAGAATGAATTTCATTAATAAGACTATCAAAATCTTTCCTTCTTTGTATGTTACATACTCATTTAGTTCTCAAATGACGTATCTGATGCTACAAGTGCTTGGTTCTCAGTATTTCTCTTTGCCCTAGACATTGTAATTGGAGATACCATGACTTATACCTAGCAACACCAGTGGGGCGTGTTATTACACCTATTCTATTCTTTTGACACCCCACTAAATCTGAAGCATATAACAAAATAATGGTTTTCTCCTCCAACACACTTTTGCAAAAATTATACCTTTTGTCTGTGAGCAAAGGCATGCCTAAAGCAGTTCCTGTCTTGCAAAAGCTCCCGAGGCAGTTACAGTATAGCAAGCATGCAGCGGGCCAGCACAATACAAGTATGACAGGGGAAGAAAAGAATTATGATCCTGAACAGATTTAGAACCAGTGGCAGGATACTGATTGGCAGCAGGCAAGTGAATTGCACCATTTTATGTTATGTGACAACATATACTGGCCTTGTTCAGTGAGCTGTTTGGAGAGGTGTTGTTACAGGAACTAGTGCACAGACCTTTGCTCAGACCAATGGCTAGATGGCAATTTCAGTGCAAACCAACAACAGGTTGAAGACTATGTTATTAAGTCAAATCCATATAGAGTGATCAGGACACGGTTCTGACTTGTTTCTCTTTATGTACTAAAATAAAAGACATGGTTTCACACTTCCAAGATCTCACCTGGTGAAATTCAATCACATATAAATTTGACTTACTGTACCTCACTAAACTGTTGGCAGTGTCAGGATCCTGTGCTGTTACTGTGCCAACAGCAGTCCCAATCTTCGCATTTTCATAAACTTCCATGACATAGGAAGGCATAGTGAAAAGCGGAGGTTCGTCCACATCACCAACAATGATCTTCAACATTGTTACATCTTTGAATGGCCCCAAGTGTGAAAAACGGAAATCAAGGTGAGTATTCGCTCCTTCTATATTAAGTGTATATGACTTCTTTTTTTCATAGTTGAGTGGCTGTTGGCAGAAAAAAAAAGATTTATCTTTGCCATTCTGTGCTTCAGTTTAGTCTGCTAGCAAGCTAAATACATCTTTTCCATTGAATTTAAAACACATTTCTCCATGTTACTGGATAGGGACAATATTCTGTGATATTCTAGCAGCTATTGCCATACCTCATACCATAATAAGGGTAAAGATACACATGAAGCAGGATGGATTCATGTTTTCTCTACAACAGAACTGTGGGCAAGGTACCAGTTCTGCAAAAACTCAAGGTTTAGAATGAGCCTCAGATTCTTCTTCCATGATAATGTAAAGTCTCTGGACTTTATCACCTTTCAGTTTTTATAGGTCAATGCTAACTACTGAAAAAGTAGAGATTGACATACCTCAAATTAAATTAACTTTGTATCTTTAATTGACAGGTTTAATAGCTAAAATTCTTTGGGGCATCTGCTCTCTTAAATCCTTAACTGAAAAAAAGCAACTTCTTGCAGGAAAACATTCAGTTATCATAGGAGACAGGAATTTAAGTATGTAAGAATAGTCTAAACATGTGCCTGTGTGCTTTTCTAATCAGAAAGGGTGCATCCTTGTATTCTAGACCATTCTCTTTTTGATTCTTCAACAGCACCAGTGAGAGAGACAGTTCTTCAGCCTGTTTCACCATGTACTGCTGTGCTGCACATGGATTACACTTTCATAAATGGGAGAAAGTCTGCAGCTGGGGATATACCTTCTACAGGGTCTAATGTTCCAATAAAACCTAACAGAAGGCACATTCCCAGCTGTACCATTCACCAGAACTGCCACTGCTACTTTAGCATTGTCCTGATATTTAAATGAATAGATTCCTACTAGGAATCCTACCTTTCTACTAGGACAGAAGAAGAAGCTGAGGGCCTGACTCATGTCACACAGCATGGGTACTTTCTTAGGACTTCCATTTCTAGCTTGCTGTTTACACATGTGAAAATTACATCTCCCTAGTTCAGCTGTTTTTTAGATTATTGTTAATTAATTTTAATGAGTTGATATAGTTATTTTAACCCTACATTAAAATACTATTCCACTCTCTTATGCAAGATAGGAGATAAATATGACACACACAACTTTCAACTCTTCCAGTATCAGATAGTTACATAGCAAGAGGGGACTAAAAAAGTATTTAATTTTAAAATACTCAAGTAATGAAGTGCCATTAGCAGATATATAATTAAGCAATGCTTTCACTAGAAGCCACGTTTACAGGACCACGACTATTTTGAGTTGGTTTCTTCAGTCTCACTAAAGTAACTGACTACTTTTCATGGACAGCCCACCACATAAGATTTTTCTACATATTGTTTATTAATTCTAATTACTGAAAAAGCTTTAAAAAATACCAGTTAAGTTCCAGGCAGTCATAGGACAGATTTCAAGTTTCAGACTGCTATTTTTCAAATGTGCTTCCATGTTGAGCAGAAGCAGTCATTCTTGAATAACAGACACCTCAATACTTACTGGGTTACAAATTTCTGGCTTGAGCCAATTTATAAAGAAGGGAGGTAGCTTAATATTTCTTATCATACTGTGAAAAGCAGTTAGTTTGTACAGACACATGTATACTACCATTAAGTTTTGAACAGTTCCAGAACACAGGCATAAAACTAAAAGAATAATTGAAAATATTATGACATTATGGCATGGCAGAATTCCACAATGACTGCTATCATTCTGTGTGGATCTGACAGCCTGTCTGAACACAACTCAGTAAAGTATTCAAGCCTCTGACCAAGGATAAACTGGTATTTCCTATCACCCCAAAATATGAAAAAAAGTACTTAAGGCAAGAAACATGAGGAACACAATGTGTGATCTGTCAGTGTCAGCATGCATTTTGTAGATAAAATCTACAGTAAATTTGACTGATGATGTGTAAGAATAAGAGTTGGCTAGGATTTGTATATGCCAGATATTTGATTTCTGCTCTGAAAAAAATAAAAATAGCGAAGTATATTACTCACATCAATTAATAAAGAAATACAAGCTTAATAAATTCAAAGTCAGATATTGTTCATGGATTTATGATTATTTCTGTTATGAGCAGGGAAATATTAAATAGTAATCCACACTGCTCTGCAGCATACATATTCTAAGATTACAGCCTTAGAGTAGGATTGCAAATTTTAATTATGATACCTTTTTTTTGAAAATTAACTAAGTTTATACTGACAATGACTGGAGTAGGTTGTATAAGAAGATTAATTTCTCCCAGAAAATATGCAAAGAATGACACAAAGTCTTGGTTTTCTTCTTTTGTGCAGTTATTCAAGCAGAAAATACCAGAACTTTTTTTTTTTTTTTTTCTACAAATACAAGAACAACCCATTCAGATAATCAGGAAAAGCTGACATTTTAACTATAGCCAAAGCAGGTTTTTACTTTAATTTTCTTTCTTCTTCTCATAACATACCTGAATTAAAGAATTGGATAGAAGGACATAAAAGAAAAACAGCTTACTCTACTGCACTGTAATCCACAGACATTAAAAAAACAACACTATATACAACACTGAGCTATTTTAGACAGAAAAGACATATACAATACTAAGGATACTACTACCAGGAGCAATTTTTAAAATTAAAAACCCCATAAATTTCCTCGCTCTCTCCAGAGGAGCACAAAGGATATTTTCAGGTAAAACGAGCCCTGTGATATTCCACTACATTGAAGAGCTCGTAAGTCCAGTTGTTATAATAGTTTTCTTTTATTTTTGATAAAATATTGAAAAACTGAAACCTGGCTATATTCTGAATTTCCAGAACTGTATCTTGCTGGGTTTCTGTTTAAACACTGTGCATGTGTTAAAACTGACATTTATCTTACACTTGAAGAACAAATTTGGCCTCCATTTATAGCCTGTCTAATGCTGTGCTAAGAAATTTGCTCACCACCTTTTACATTATTTAAGGTAACGTGAACTGTTTACCAGTAGAAGGTCTTTATTCCCCTCTTTTTTTTTTTTTAGTAACTATGAATCATAACATTCAACTTAAAATACCTAAGCTATTCCAATTCATCAAGAATAGCCTATGTTCTTTCTCATTCACTCACAGAGAGGCCTTGATTAGCAATAACATATCTCAGTCATTAGGTGCAGCTATAAGATGAAGAACTTCCGAATTTCTCTAAAAACATTTCTAGATTTACTTATAGTTGTTCCAATACTGAAGATCATTAACTTTTTCCTGGAAATAAACCAAATTTTTTTTTGATGGACCTAAACTGAATTTTTGTTCATGTTTCTTATTTTCCCAATGTCTTTCCATGACAATTACCCATATATCTTCAGTATGTTTTCACTGGTTATTATGATTTTCATGAAAAACCGAAAATAGTAAATGTAACTCAAGTCATCAGGGTTAACTGGAAAATACTGCTGTTTATTATACTGCAGTTTATGTTTCTAAAATCAGATTACCAAAAAGGAACAGAAAATTTTATGAGAAGTAAATGGCTGTTTCCTGACCATTTCAAGACTCTTCATACAAAATGGAAGAGAAATGGGCTGTTCAGACTGTTTCTTTTGGGAAATCTGAATGATACTTGCTGACTTGAGGTCAGAAAAGGTCTAGCGTACTTCTCCGAAACTAACAAGGGGGGAAAACTTGCTGACCAGTCATTCTCTGAAGAATCCAGAGAGTAATGGCTTTCACTATGGTAGATTGCTTTGGTTTCCTCAAGTTTGGTTTTGTTTTTCTCAAGCCACTGAAACAGGCTGCCCCAGAAAAGTTGTGGATGCTCCATCCCTGGCAGTGTTCAAGGCTAGGCTGTATGGGCTTTTGAGAAACCTAGCCTAGTGGAAGGTGTCCCTACCCACGGCAGGAGGGTTAAAGCTAAATGATCTTTAAGGTCCTTTCCAACCCAAACTGTTCTATGATTCTATTAAGTCTCCCACTCAAACAAAGAATTGCATGAGGCAAAGGAGAAATCCTTCAGAATAGTTTGCAATCAACCAGGATTTGTGGCAGGATCTCTGAGACTGAAAGGTGGCTCCACAGGGCTTGTTAATAGGGAAGAAAATGACAGTACTGGACATTTTGGGTTAACCCAGAATAAGACTAAAAGAGATTTCTTCCAGCACTCACCGACTTGGCATGGCTGTTGAACAGCTTACCATGAAGTCCCTGAGAAATTTTATTTTTGTGTCTGAACCTCAAGTAAGTGAAGTTTCAAAAGGTTTGAGGAAGATTTACTTCTGGCTTTTCTGGGAATAACTAGGGAAGTTATTAGAGGACAAGTCATTCCGTTCTACTGTTACAGAAGGTACTGGCATGTGATATATGAAAAAAAATCAATTCTGTACTTAGTGGAGATTTATCTGTTTCAGGCATGCTATCAAACTAATTCAGCTTCAAACCCAATATAAATGAAAAGTAATGTATAGAAGCAGATATATATATATAAAATATATACACAGTATATAAAATATTTATTAAACTGCATAAAAGATCTGATTAAAAAAAAACCTTAAAAAATGAGATCACCTTTTTGTACTGTACAAATGGATATTATAACTTCTCCAAGGAATTTATGAACTTTGAGTATTGAATTTCTGGTCAAGTGAAATAGAATATTACCTAAGCAAAATATACCCCCTCTTGCCTTGATGGGAAAATGACTCAAATCACTGTCATGTGTACGTACAAGAACAAGCAACACATGCTTTTGTCATATTCTAAACCAGTGAAAATATCTCTAAAGCTATTCTGTCTGCCAAAATCAGTAAAAAAATGATTTTGCATGTTTTTATGTGTGGACTCTTATTCTGTTCCAAATTCTTCCTTTTTGCTTCATGTTCAGTATATGCATAAATGTATTTAATGAACAATAGCACAGTGAACTTTTAAACAGAAATCAATGCTCATTTTAAAGAAGAAACAACAGATTATGGCATTAGCTACTTCAACGCCACCAGGAAATAAGTTCAGTGGTATAAAAAAGACAGAGCTTACTTTCATGTGAAAGAAGCAGCTGGGTACTAATCAACCTTTATAAATGACACCGAAAAGTTAAAAGATATTGGCAATGATAGAACAATTTTAAAATCATTATGAATCTGAAGTTTCAAATCAGTTTTTATTTATTCTTTTGTCCTGTATTTTCTCTGATTTTCATTGCTCCTACCATTAATTAGACCCGGAATACATCTCACTAAATACAAATACAAATTTGCTTCTATTTGTTAGGCTGTATGGATATATATTATGGATATGGATATATATTGATGCTTACAAAACTCAATAACAACAAATCCATGTGAGAATTGCTAATTGATGTCTGTTAGTCCAAGTGAAAACTGAAATCAAGAAGTCATTTCCTTTTGTTGGAAAGTATTTTAAAAAACAGCACTTAAATATAACAACCCATTTTCCTGGGTTATTATAAATGTAAACTTAAATTTAGGCATAGAGTATTAGCATAAGTTGGCAAAAACTTACGGAACCGTTAATAGGAACTCAGTTTAGGGGACTTAATATGAAATTATGGAGTTAGATTTGTGCATTAAAATTAATAGTTCAAATAGACTGGGATAAATGTAGGAAGCTCAGAAAAATGATACCTGTGTGATGGCTTGACCAGTTACATTTTGAGTCTTTATAAACAAGCTGGTACTTACATTATACAGTGCACAGTACTGCACAATTTAGAAGCCAGCTGGGATGTAGGTCAAAGAATAACCATCTATGAAAACTGACTTATACATTTGTTGCCACAGACAAAACTTTTATGCCAAGAGTTAAGCAGTCTGGGGACAACAATGCAACTTTCAGCCAAATTTTACTTCTTTGAAAGAAATTTAAAGGGCAAAACCACCATGGAGAAGAATTAAGCTATCTTCATTAAAAAATCAGTAACATTTAGTTTATTATTAACTATTAGATATGACTATTCAAAAAAGCACAAAGGATTTAAATAACTGTTTCTTTCCTTGAATTTATTTTCTCCCTGCCTTACCTGCAGAGATCTAGAGTGTCTCCAGAAGCAATGTGAAGAAGCTTACACTGCTGAAATGCACAGTTCAATAGGATTATGCAGTATTTTCATAACACTATTTGCTTATTCAGCATTTATTGTTACATTTTATTTACACACACAAGGAACTTTCAAAGTCTATTGCTTACCTTCTTCAGCGAAATAATTCCTTCCCTTGTTTCTTTGTCAGTAGATATAGAGAACACCCCAGAGCCATCACCATTTATAATTGTGTACTTCATGTCTGCATTTGAACCAGTGTCTGCATCGTTTGCTTTGATTTTGCCAACTGCTGATCCAACTTGAGCTGATTCAGGAACATACAGTTGATAATGTTCTGAGGAGGAAGAAAAAACAACACAATAGTTTGGACATTTTGTAGCCAAACTAAGTTAGAGAGCCGTTATGCACTCGATATACTTCTGAGTAAATGAAAGAGCATTCCATATGCAAAACTGACAAATAATGCTATCAATCAGTTCATTATGATTCCTGACAGAATTTAAAAGTTTTTTTTTACTTTGGATGCCTTCATTGCCCATTCAAAATCCAAATTACCTAATGCAGGATTTATTTTGATCTTCAAAACTATTTTTCCTGTTCTTTACATACCACAAAAATTAATTCTGAAGCTTACTTCACACCAGTATTTTTTAAATTATATCTTCTCCATAACCAAAATATATTTATCTTCACCAAGTTACCGTCACTGAGTAGTCACATGAGTACTTTTGAACTGGAAAATCTTTGTATGTTATATTCTCTTTTTTTCTGAATTCTGATCAGTTTTGTAACATTGCATCAGTATTTTGTAACACTGAATCAACGCAATTACACATTTTTTTCCATAGAAAAATGTAGTAAGTCTCAATATTGTACTATTACAACTTTGCAGTGTTTTTGTTGCAGCACAAAACCGTTTGTAAACAAATTTGAGCTGGTATCCACAGTAAAGAAAAATGAACATAATGGGTTGTCCTGAACCCAGGACATGGGTACATAAAAGTATTGCACAATCATGCCCATAAAAAGCATCCATAACATCTATGACTTCTTTTCAGGTTTGTTTGCGGTTGTGGCTTTGTTGGGGTTTTTGTTTTGTTTTGGTTTTTTTCCCCTTCTTTTATCCTATTTGGTTAATCATTAGAAAATAAAATATTTTTGAAAGATAATTTTCATAACTGTTTCTCTCTTTTCATACTAAATCTCCTAATAGGTACAAAGTTGCCTGGGGGACAAGAAGGTACCACAAGGAGAAAAATATGGCAGACAAAATGTGATTAAATAAACCTCAATTTCTGACTGAAACTACACCAGAAAGACAACTAAAAGAATTTTTCTCCGGTAATGCCAGTGTTGTAACACAACAGGGATGCTGAAACCTACCAACACTGAAAAAGGGAATATGCATAAAATAGACTCCCCCGGCCAAGAATCCCCCATTCAAACCCCTCCCCAGCAGTCTGCACAGTTTACATTACAGGCCAAACACCAACACAGAAAATAGAGCAAAATAGCAGCTTCTGTTATTATGTACCTTCTGAAACTCTACAGAGTTTCTTCTATGTTCCTCTTAGGCCTTCTGTGATCCTGAGTGCAATATTGCAGCACTGCGGTGCGGGACAGTGCCCCAGAGGATATATTAAGGCTAACACGTTACATTTTGCTTAGTTAAAGCAGGCTAGCATGATGGCAGAAGTGCCCTCAAATAAGCATGTAGAAAGGCAAAATTTATACTGAATTCAGAGATTAAATCTGAATATGGCAGAAAAAAAAAAGCACTATTGGTTGGTTGTATTGAAGAAATTATGAATCTGCAGATGTTGCAGGTGCAGAGGAAATGGGTGTTATCACTAAAAAGTAACTTTATACACCTGTTAGCCAGTGGAAGATTTTATTACAAATTTGTCTATTTCCTCACACAATGGTTCTTAAATTGTTATAGTCTTGAGTTGGTTTTGTAATACTAGTGCATAATAATAATAAACAAATAGTAGCATTAGAAGTACAGACAAGTGCACCAAACTTCCTTAGCCCAAAATGAAAGGGAGGTTTCTTAGGAAAATGAAAAGTAAGTTACCATGCATTATGGAAATCTCAAGGGAAAGAAGAAATGTTCAGCAGAACAACAAAAAGGGTATAATTTGTTATGTAAAAAAGACAATACCAACATTAATATAACAGGAAAATTGCTTAGTAGTTGAGGCAACTGTAACACATAGTTAATTCGCTGATGTAATTATGTGATATACATAAGAAATGCCATTTTCACAAATTTCCAAATAAATGCTCTGTTTTCTGTTGCAATGCTTCATACTTAGAGATGATGTCAACTGACACTTTCATCTTATTGGTTGCTTTATTTGATACACAATATTATAATAATGGAATGAGATTCTTTGGGGAATTTACTTATTGTTAAAGTAAATATTAAGTGTGGGTTTTTGACACTTTTGCTTTGACTAATGCATTCCAAAAAGGAAAAGGTTGAAGCCATAATGAATATGTTATGTAGAGGCCACAAAGAACATGTTATACAATCAAGCCACTTCAGGAACTGGAAGTGATATAACCCATATGATAGGGTGAACTAATTAGACACTTCCAAATAGTCAAGCTACTTCAAATATATCCACATGACACTACACTCTGCTTTATAATCACACCCCAAGTGTTAGCCATCTGTTTCAGAAATCATTTTACTGATACCATCTTCAAATATTCCAAAATACTGAAACTTCAAGTAAAACAAATATCTGGCATCGCTCATTAATTATCTGTCAGTATTTGTAAAACAGAAATGGGTTTGGTTTTTATTTTTGTTGGTTTGTTGCTTTTGTTTTTGTTTTTTTGATGGATGGAGTAGAAACTTACAAAATAAAACTTTTAGATCATAAGGTCAGAAATGTCTCTTGACAAGTACTTTCCCACTGCTTCACAGGGACAGACTGAATATGTCTCATACAGACATGAGCTAATTAGATAACTACAAACAGCATGATCTAAAAACAACAAACACATAAAATGATAAAGTTCAACAACATGAAGGTTATATGAAATGTATTATAGACATCCATTTAGACTACAGGTGGAAATTGCAGCTGTTCTTACTAAAGATTAAATCAGTGTAAACTTTATTACTGGAAAGTGTAGGAGCCAACTAAAGGCTCAGCTTAACATTTCCTTGGGCACTGAATAAATTTTGATAGGACATAAAAAAAATGTGGGACGTGCATACTGCGAATTCATGATTCTTTTTTGTAGGCTATGAGTCTCTCCCAGCACTCTAAAAATTGTTTGTGAAGTTAGGAGCCCTGAGGATCAGGTACCAATCTGTATCAAATCTGTTTCACCAAATCTGCCCAAGTTGAACAGGTTGCTCCTACACTCTCAGCATTGCAGCCTTCCAGGAGCTGTCATAAAACAGAAATTTCAGTCTTGGAGATGATCTAAATTATTCTAGAGAAACTGCTCAGTAGCTTATGGATAAAGATTCTGTAAACGTTGATCTGGTTCTGAATTCTATGTCAACATCCACACAGATGCATCCACTTAGCCCATCAAATGAGTACATTAATACTCTTTCTTTTCCAGTTAACGTACTGTATAGGATACTGCATAGGACAGTCATGCCGCTTCGCAGGATTTTACGCTAACTGAAACACTGTTGAAATACATATAGGTGATCTTCACCTTTCCTTCAATAAACTATATGGCTTATCTGTCATTGTAGTACAGAAACTATTGATCTGTAGAACAACTTCTCACCTCAATTAGTCTACAGGCAACCTATAATGCTCTGTTTACTCAGAAAGCAATTTCTCTGCCTGAATGTCTCAAAATAAGAAGTATGACAGTATTTAATACAACTCAATATGCATATTATTCACTTTATTCATTAACCTATTTTGTTGATAAATTTTACTTACTCTCATAGGTTATAATGTTCTCTTGAACAGTAGGAATTACCTTACTTAACAAAGGAAGTGAGGAGAGGCATAATGGAGAAAAAAGTAAATATTTGGCCTGCTTGTTATTTGTTTATCCAAGGTATAGTTTTAGTAACATGAGGATAAATACTGCTTGCTGATAAACCAACAGATGCATTAATTCATACACTACAGCTTGTACCCTGATGCCTTTTTCTACCTACTAGAAAACTGATAAACACAGCAACTGATTGCCTTAACATAAAATACCACCATATCCGAAATGTATATCAAAGTGCTGTGTGAAGAAAGTTGCTTGAACCTACAACAAGCTAAATACTCAAGTCATGCGCTAAACTGGTAAGATACAGAGAATAAATAGAAAGTGAGCCAGGCTCAAAGTCTAATGATTATGACCACAAAATTCAACTGGCAGCCAATTAATAGTAGTTGTTCAGGAATCAAAGTGTGGCCGAAACTATTTAATGTCTTAATTAATGACCCAAATGATAGATTGTAGTAGTCGCATAAAGTGAGCAGCAGGGCTGCTGTACAAAGTAACCTGGACAGGCTGAAGAAATGGGCTGACAGGACTCTCACAGCAGTCAGTGGTGGCAGTGGGAGGAATAATGCCATTCACCAGTACATGCTCAGAGCCAACCACCTGTAAAGCAGCTTTGCAGAAAAGGACTTGAAAAGGACCTTTCAAAACTTGACTAGACAAGCCCCTTATCAATGTGATCTAACTGAACCTGCTTTAAGCAGGGCTTTGGGTCAGAGGTCTCACATGAACGTATGTTCCTGGTATTCATGAAGTTATACCTCACATTTCACTGCCAGCCATCTTTGACAAAACAAAAGTGCAGCTCCAGCTGTGGACAATACTCAATGTTTCTGGGCAGCTTTCTTCTACAGTTATTCTTCATTCACGAAGCTGCATGTTTTCACTACATGCAATACGTTATTCTGGATTTTTCTTTTGAGACTAGTTTTTTTTTAGAAGTCCATTTCTTGCAGTATGTCTTGGACATCTGTTACATCTTTACTATGCTTATTTTTAATCTAATAAAAACAATTACAATACATCATCATTATGAATACAGTAACTATTATGATTCCAGAAGATCAGTCAATTTTATATTTCTGTCTTTTTTTCTGAATATTCTTTTTGACAATTACATCCTTTTCATACAGCTAAACTAAGGAAGAAATTGTTAAAGATGTGTTTGGTTTATTCTTCTTCCCTACCAAAAGCCACACATTTGCATTTTCTAAGAATATTTTAAGTGTAAGTGAAGTTGTCTCTTATTCACAAATATGACAGAAAAGTATAGAAAAGACTGAGAACATTCTGACATTCTCAGAGATCAAAAGTACTCTGGCTTCCTGTAAAAAGTGTTAAGTTTATTTCATTCATGGGTAAAAGCAGAAACAGAAAAAAAAAGTGTGTGTCCTGTATTTTCAGATTCACTTTATTTCTTATCTCATAACTCTCTTTGGTACTTACTGAACATTGTCATCTCTTAAGTAATGTATTCATCATCTCACATGTCCCTCTCTTTAGGCATACCATATATGAATGACTGATTCTAGTATGTTAGAAATGTATAGCATAAGAAAAATCTTAGAACACTCAGATCACTGAGGCTTGTCCCTTTTACCATTAAATTTCTTGAGGACATTACTCATGCTAGCTGCTTTTTAAAGAGCCTGTTGTCCTTGTGCAGCAGCCCTGCTAGGCAGGTGATTCTAAATACTTCTGGAGAATTAAAAAAGCACTCTATTTCTCTTATGTTTAAGACTAACAGCTGTTATCTCTTGGCCCGACACATTCAAGTCACACACCTTCACCAGGTAATACAAGCATATAATGGCATATTTTTCTCTTTACATGCACTCCTGGCTGTCAGAGTCAGAAAGAAACTCATGTTCTGAAAATTGACAGAAATGGTAACCTTAAACACAGCCCTAGCAATATTCTTAACTAAAGAAAAATCTTCCTACATTTCTTTACACAAATAACTAAAATCTGATTTCTGTGGATACCGTTTTAATTTTCAAAGTCTATACTGAGGTACTGGTTATGTCTCAACACTAACAGCTAGAATTTCTATGTAATGAGTATTTATGTCATTTTTATATGAAGGTTCCCCTGTTATTTAAGATTTCCTAATAATATGCTAAAATGTTCTGGATTAATCTTTCTGTCTCAAGTTAGCTGATACTAGCATTCTGACCAAGAATTCAGTTTTGCAGAAAACTCTCAGTATTAACCAGAGTGTTTTTAAGAGCAAAAGGAATTCTCTTTTAACAGCCTTTAAATTTTTTCATCAGTCTACTCTTTAAATCTCATTATGTTGACTCAATTTCACAATGGTACTAAAACCCAGCTACATTTATTTTTAAGTAATACCTGTTTTGGATATAAAATATATTAACAAAGGCTGCTGTATTTCCTTATCATCCAGAAATATGTGATTTCCTGTCATTTCCCCTGGATGTGCATATATGTTACTCATTTTAGTAGACTGAATATAGACACCAGGCTTATCGTGTCTACTAATTTCCAGAAGGAGTTCCTTTCTGAAGCCAACTTTGTCTAACAGCTAGGAAGGAAGAATGATCCTACTCATGTCTTACAGCTGGAAAAAATAATCAAATAATATTATAATCTACATTTAATTAGACATCCTGGAACATATATGATAAAAACTGTTGATAATATGTAAACTATAATTTATTAAATATAATATTTATTTAAATATAAATAAATCATATAAACTGTGTATCCTAAATTGTGGACCACATGCAGGAACAATCAGTAGTACAAAAAACTTACTGGTGGAACACATGTATGAGAAACATAAGAATAAAACAAAATTTCCAGGATGGTAACTCCAGTTTTGAAGAAACATAATAAAGGTATATGCAGTAATATATCTTCTGAAGAAAATAATAGTGTTCTGTAAAAATCTGGCTTTAAACTAACTTTTCTACGTCTCTCTAGCCTGATTTAAGGTCTTACTAAAAGACCTAAGCATCTCTTTAACAATATCAGATTCCTGAGACTATTTGATTGCAATATATTTTACTTTTATTATACTGTTGCTAGTAGTCACAAAGGTAATAATTATTCTACTGTGAAATATGAAAAAGCTATTCTTGTAATTATAATTATAAAAACTAAAATCTTAATAAATTACAGCATTTAAATGCATAACAATTTCGAGAATTAACTGCTCTGTAATACTCCCTGGACACTGGGCCATTGCTGGACTCATCATCACACCACAGTAAATAGGAAATAAGGTTACTAAGTATGAACAAAATCTGATTTACAAAGGGGCAGTTAATCAGATGTTAGCAATCTTAATCCAAATCAGTTATCATGACTTTTTCCTGTTTTATTTTAAATTTGTTTCCTGAGGATACACAATTTCAGTAATAATTTTAATTCAATAGTTTCCAGTAACTTTTAACCCCTGACTGATTTCAGGCAAATCTAAGAAAAAGGCAAAGGCCTCAAAGACATGATTCTACAAGCCTCGTAGCAATTATTGGTTGAATAGAAGAGAAAGACCTGCTAAAAGAAAATCAGTGAAATTTCCACTTTCATCTCATTTGGCAGCAGCCAAGTGATCCATCAGTAGGCAGACAGCTGTGAACTAGTCACCGCAGGAAGATCGGATAGGTTTATAGCGCATGGCAGTAGGGAGTGAGATGTTCACCATTATGTATGGAAATCATAGGAACTAGATGTATTATGTCAGACTGGGAACACAAAAAGGACCTTACTGGAGTACAAATTCTGACAGAAAATGAACTGCAAATACTTTTGCACTAAATTAGCTAATGAGTTATATGAACAAGACTGGAGAGTAAACTCACTGGCACAGAACAGAGCTAATGACTGCTTCTGGGTTGTGAACTTATATTTTCAGAGTTAACTGGAATACCCCTACACAACATTCATATTTAAAAATGTCTGTGTACTTTCATGCAACGACATTGTAAAAAGTGAGGCCAAACTAATTATGAATATACATAATTTCACACTTCGTCTATCATAGAATCATAAAATAGTTAGGGTTGCAAAAGACCTTAAGATCATCTAGTCCCAAACCCCCTGCCATGGCCAGGGACACCTCACACTAAACTATGTCACCCAAGGCTCTGTCCAACCTGGCCTTGAACACCACCAGGGATGAAGTATTCACAACTTCCTTGAGCAAGCCATTCCAGTTCCTCACTACCCTGACAGTAAAGAACTTCCTCCTTATATCCAGTCTAAACTTCCACTGTTTAAGTTCAAACCCATTACCCCTTGTCCTGTCACTACAGTCCCTAATGAAGAGTCCATCCCCAGCATCCCTATAGGCCCCCTTCAGATACTGGAAGGCTGCTATGAGGTCTCCACGCAGCCTTCTCTTCTCCAGGCTGAACAGCCCCAACTTTCTCAGCCTATCTTCATATGGGAGGTGCTCCAGTCCCCTGATCATCCTTGTGGCCCTCCTGTGGACTTGTTCCAACAGTTCCACACCCTTTTTATGTTGAGAACACCAAAACTGTACACAACACTCCAAGTGAGGTCTCACGAGAGCAGAGTAGAGGGGCAGGATCACCTCCTTTGACCTGCTGGTCACGCTCCTTTTGATGCAGCCCAGGATGCAGTTGTCTTTCTGGGCTGAAAGCACACACTGCAGCTGGCTCATGTTCATTTTCTCATCGACCAACACCCCAAAGTCCTTCTCTGCAGGGCTGCTCTAAATCTCTTCTCTTCTCAACCTGTAGCTGTGCCTGGGATTGTTCCAACCCATGTGTAGGACCTTGCACGTGGCACGGTTAAACTTCATGAGGTTGGCATCAGCCCACTTCACAAGCGTGTCAAGGTTCCTCTGGATGGCATTCCTTCCCTCCAGTGTATCAACTGAACCACACAGCTTGGTGTCATTGGCAAACTTGTTATATACTATGTACTATATATATGGCAGTCTACATACTGCCATGAAACAACCAAGCCTCAACAACCAAGCTGTATAAAGAATGCTTTAAACTATGACTTGTATTTAAGTTCTGCTTTATTCTGAAGAACTGAGATGTATCAAATACTAAAATCTACTAATGGAGTATCAGGGAAATCATCTCCTTGTAAAATTAGACCCTACACACAATAACTAAAGATCTTCTACACGCTGTCCAGATTGTAGCACTTGATGTTTAAAACATGTCAGTGGAAGCTTCTGCCTAGTGTGATGCTCTTGATGCAATCAGAATCTATTCATCAATAAAGTAAAACCTGCAGAATCTATTCATTTTAAACAAGACCAAATAGAACTAATGGAAGAAAACTATACAGAAAATTCTGATGTAACTCAAGGCTGATAAAAGTGTCATCAGCAGATAGAACATCTTCTATCAGATTACTGAACTACATTTATGAGAATGATATTAGGGCCCTCAGCCATCAGCAAAGTAGTTCCATCAGTGATAAAACTAACACAAACTGAGAGATGCCGATTACTGAAAAGCAAAAACCTTCCCAGGCTGAGCATTGTCTGTCAGCTCACTTTAAAAAGATAGTTCATTTATAACTTGACTCTCCAAAGAAAGGAAATTTGCACTGATGAAAAAAATCTGTATTGTACAAGATGCACTTAAGTAATTGATAAGCAAAATGTATTTGAGGTTTCAGGTTATTCTCCTGCTGAATTCACAACTCCTTTGGACTTCTAAGTGTTTTGCAAGCAGAATTTTTCAGCTGTTTTCTATTCCAGAGATTATTCTATGATTCTATGCATTTCAGAACTTCCACCATCAGAGTGATAAAATTATGCAGTAATGTTTCGTATCCTTCCTCCTAAAGTTTGTGATAGTTTGGAAAAGTGTAGTTCTGTTGATAATTTCTTTGAAAGTCACCTGCATTAAGAATGAGTACAGAAAAAATACCCACAGTTAGTTCATTTACACAGATATATTTAAAACCTCTAAGTTTTAAGTAGGTTTTTGAAGAGTCTTTAAGGGGGACAAATCCTCACTCTGTATGTGTATCTAATGAACACTGATCAAGCAAAGCCAGAACACTATGATCTTCTAAATATATACAATAAAGCATATTTCTAAATGAAAAAAATAATAAAAGCATCAATCAGATGTGTTTCCCAGCATGTTCTCAAGTCAAGTACTCATAGACTTAGAGTCAGATTCAAAACTTGCAATTATGGTAACGGAGAAAAGGTAACTAACCAAAAGAAAGTCTGCAGTTTGGCTGAGGCTCAGCCTGTCCCAAGGGTTATACACTTGATATATGCAGTTTTGGTTAGCACTTCCCTTGAATTCAATTCTGAATGTGACAAGCCTCAGTAAGTCTCATTTAGCATTCCGTCTAATAAGGAAATTGAAGAGAAATTTAACTGAAAGTCATGGCATAAAAGTAAAAGAAAAATAAACAATGAAGTTATTTCTATTACTGTAATACTCTCACATTATTATATTACTTCATGATGCTAATGTGGCCTATTTTAGATCATCTACACTTCTGTTCTGTATTACTAACATATAGCTACCATTCCTTTACAAAGTGTTTAATTATACTCATTAAGAAGGAGTAAAAAAGCAATGTTACAGTCATAACTTTGGCATAGAAATTCTATGTAAGGAAAGATAAAGCAAATGTTTGTACTCTACAGGTTTTTTTCTAGGAGGAATAGTTTCTGTTAAAATGATACATGCTAAAATACATCTTTTTAATTTTGCTTTGTTAAATGAGTATTCATTAAATGTGAAATGATGTTTTGTACTTTTCAATGTTAATTTTTGCAACTATTAGAATCCTTCAAATGTATAGAACGCAACTTTAGAATTTTACATTTCTTCCATTTTTGAAAAAAATATTAATAGAGTTGTGCCAATGTATGTTTCTGCCTGACAGTCATTTTAATATCCAAACTTTCCAATTCAGAATAAAAGAGGCCAGTTCATGAAAACTGATATTTAGGGATCCATTTGTCGCTGAGTTTGCAAGAAACATAGGATACTTTTTCTATTTTAACTATTTCAGATGCTGTATTTGTTCAAAGATATGCCTTACCTTTTGCCTTTCCAATACTTAGGAAGTATTATATAGTGATGGATGCAATGACAATTCTGTGGAACATAAAACCAAATATACTTTATTTAAGGCTGTGTTTCAAGGGCTTTGTTTTTTATGTCTTGGTGAGGAACAGAGAAAATATTCATTTCTATAAAACTTTTAATGAGCCTTCTTGCAGCTTGTCTAGATTTTACATAATGTCTATTGCCAGGGAGATATTTTTTTTTTTCCCTGGAGCTTTGTGGTCTCTGTTATTGCTTATAAATCTTCTCATTCAAACAGTGCAATGCATTTCTTGGGGGATGTACCTATAGCTACCAGTTCATTATGTTCTACAAGGGCTCATGCAATGTATGAGTCCAGATTATAATATTGTTATTGGCCTTGAGCCAATCTACAAAGAAAAATACAATTACATTACAGAAGACTTTTAAATAAATTGTCAGCTGAATTCAGACTTGCTATAAGACTCCAGCTGCTGTGTCAAATCAATGTGCACCCAGTGAGCTGGACAGAAATGAAGTTCCTAGTAGTGGTCATATTAGGATATTCTAAAATTATCCCAGCAAATATTTTTCATATATGCATGTGAGAACATTCAGTTTGACATCAAAATCAGCAATTCGTTTATCTAGGATATAGGCAGACTTGTGCACAGCTCAACAACTGTGAGAAACAGCTTAGGTTTTGACCATCTGTAAAGTATAGAGAAAGAAACAAAACAAACCCCAAACAGATATGTATGGAAGCAGCCAAAGTCATGTTGCGCTAGATTAAATTTTTTAACATGTTACCTTTTGTTGTTGTCTACAGGGAACAATGGGAACAATGTCATTTAATTGTGTGATCAGAATCACACACTTGTTGAAATATACGTTCAAAAAGGACTGCAGAATAACTCACATATGACAAGAGTATTCCTTTGTCACCCATCTGTTACACATTGTTTAATTGAAAAAAATCTTCACTGGTTTCAATATTCTAGCTGTGCCATCTTTGTGTTTCATCTGAAAACACTGAAAAACTGAAAAATATTGGTGAACACAAACACTTCCCAAGCTGCCTTCTCCCCATGAATTTGAATACTAATTGTATTTCACAAACAGCTTCTTATTTCACTGAAAAATCAACATGATTTTCAAATCATTTATATATGCTGAAATTGTACATACTCTGAGGAAACCTGGGTGGATTGTCGTTGACATCAGTGAGTGTGATATTTACAGTTGTTGAACCCGATAGCCCTCCGACCTGCCCAGCCATATCTTTGGCTTGAATGACAACAGAATAATGCTCTCTGGCTTCCCTGTCCATGTTGTGCAAGGCAGTCCTGATCACTCCTGTGATGGAAAGAAAACAAACAAACAAAAGAAAGATCAGGGTTTGCTTGTCGGAACAAGGGGAAAATCTGTGAATAACCTTTCTTTTCAGGGAAAGTGGATCATGGTGGATTTTCTGGAAGTACAAAGCTTTTCTAAAATCTAAGTAAGCCAGTTTAGTTGTTTGTGTCTTACATAAATATATGTAAATATGTGTGTATATAAAAAAAAAACCCAAAACCAATCGACTGAGAATATGAAGAAATTAAAATCATATGTTAAGCCAACTAAAATAATATGATTAATCCAAATATAACATTCCTAACAAGAATGTACATTTCCAAACTTTCAGTGTTTTCTCATACATTATAACTGATTAAATAGCTACTTAACATTAATGGGACCTCTTAGCCCACTGAAGAAGACACAAATTCCCTTTTAAAAGAAGTTAATTTCTAGATTAAAATATAACTTACCTATTAAAACTACCCGAAACCTAAACTTTCTTATTTGACAAGTCTCAAAGAAACTACACTTTCTTATTTGATACATCAATCATATACATTTATGTTCATAAGTGTAACTTACCTAATACTTGTCTGTAAAGTGGAAGATAAGCTATTCTTGTTTTTATTATAGTATAAAGAGAAAACCAAAACTAAGTGATCCTAAAATTCTATTAATTGTTTTTAGCATGTAAGCAATTACACTTGCAGAAGCAAAGATTACAACAAAGGAGGAACAATCAACTCTGTGGGCTCAGTTTCAGTTATGGGGCATTTTTTATTTATGATGATGCCTGTAAATTAGGCCCAGCTATTTTCTCTGATCACAGTCCGACTGAAACCTCATGGAGTTCAATAAAGGGAAACATCAAGTCATGTGCTAGGGAACCAGTAAGTGCTGCAGACAGAGGAGCTGGGAAGCAGCTTTTCAGAAAAGGACCTATGGGGTCTTCAAGTTGGACATCAGCTGACAAAGTGCCCTTGCATCAAACAAGGCCAACACCATCCCAGGCCACATTATGAAAAGTCTTGCTAGTGGGTCAAGAGGACATCCTTCTCTGCTCACCATTAACAAGGCCACATCTGGAATGCTGGGTCCAGTTGTGGGATCACCAGTATAGTGAGTATCTATGTCTTACACAAAGGATATTGACAGACTGGAGTGAGTTACATAGAAGTAAATAAATATGTGACATGCCAAAGCTATTAACATTGAATTAAAAAAAAAACCTAAGACTTTAGCATAACTTGGTTTTGGACTCTTAAGCCAAGTGCCTGTTATAACTAGTAATAACATATTCCACAGCACGAGTGGTTGTTGCTTCTGCGTAAATATTAAACATACAATAGCCATTAACACAAAGCAATTTAAAAGCCTTGCTCTTCTAGACAGCCTGCTGTACAGCATGATTCTCAAGGTTTTCAAGGTTTTTGATTCCCACAACCTTAGATCACACGAAAAGTGATTTCCAGAACACTATTTTTCTTTTACTTTAAAATTACTTTCTTTGCAAATCTTCAGTTAAGCCATTTAGCTGTTATTACATGCAAAATGGACATTTTCAAGTAGCTTATACCATTGTTTCTGTTCTATTGTGAAAACAAATCACACACATATAACTAGAATTATCCACAAAGAACAGTGTTTTAAAATATCCATGGAGGTTCAGAATGATTTTAACACAGTTTTCCATTGTAAGTTCCTTTTGATCAGAAGCATGAATTCTGGACAAACTGCCTAAAAATAGTATATTGGCCTGCTTTAGTTCATCAGTGTTTTTTTCTTTTAAATGATACAGTTAGGAACAGAACTCCCCCCCCCAATTTTCACCGTGATGCATTGAAATTACTACAATGTATACATACTGTAACAGAAAGCTATGATGACATTTGTCTAAATGCAGTTTCATCAAAATATGGTCCACAAAATCTGGTACTAGTGTTCCAAAAATTCATTTTAGGAAATGGGAAGGTAAAAAAGTATTCAAATTGAAAATGGCCTGCTTTAACACTTTTCAAATAAATTGTTTTTGTTTTTCACACAAAACCAAATTTGTTGGAATATTTTGTTTATGTAAATGTATGGAGGGAGTATGGGACTTAAAAGAAAAACCTTTCCATTTCAATTTGAAACACATCAAATTTTGCATTGTGGAATATCTGTCTTCTGTACAATCCTATAAATACACTAGTCACATTTTTAAACTAATTTAAACAAGGGGAAAACCCTGAATTAGAATCACTTTCCTCTTCCTTTTTGCTTCAAGTGGTATGGTACTGAATCAATGCTCAGACAGTTACTAAGGATTTGTGGAAGACTAATCATTTGATCTCTCCCACTTGCATCAGATTCTTCTTTTGTGATAACAAAACAAATGAAAATGGGCAGGTTTTTAATTCAAAAAACCTGTAACCAAAGTTTAAAGTAGGATAAGCTGACTTTGTGCTGAAGGACAGGAGATACATACATACATCCTAAAATTAGATCATCAGTATAAGATATGTAACTATGACACGGACCCTCGTAATCTATCCTTGTCACTAGCAGTTCCACAAACTGCACTGGCAGTATACTGTTAAAATCATACATCATGCCAAAGTTCTCTATTGAGCACAAAAGGTGTAAGGGGAACTTTCTTGGTTGCCTTTTCTGATACGATAATACGAAATGCTCCAGCAGTTTCTTTTAAAGTAGGAATTGCCCTTGCATATCTTCAGTATACTTGGCAGGGGATCCTACACATCCCCCAGGAAGACAGGAAATTAACATTAAGGAAGACATCACTCTGTCTAAAACAGTGAGGAAAGAAACTGTAAAAGAAAACTGTCACAGGCTTTTAAAATCTAAATGCAGCCTTAATTTCACCTCAAATTTGTTAGGCAGCACTGCGACCCTGTTAACTGACCACTTTGCAGCTATGTTTCCAGCATTTATTCACCTTTATTAAGAAAGTAAAGCCAAAAAAAAAGAAAAAAATAAAATGCAGACATCACTATGGCAACACCCCACCAGTTTTCTGGTATTAGGCAAAGAATTTTTAACAGAAGTTTGACTGCTATGTCAAAAATCACATGCAACATGTGCCTAAATTTATTCACCTCTACATCACAATTTGGGGCTATTTTTTTTGTTCATTTGTTTGTTTCTTGCTGGTTGGTTGTTATTTTTTTTGTTGTTGTTTTTTGTTTTTTTTTTCTCCTGATAATTTCTACACATGGAAAACACATTTTATAATTTAAATTTATCTTCCCTCACCATGGATGACGAGAAACCTAACTACAGTTTAGGTGAGATTTTATCACCACCTTTTCTAGTGACCTTTTTTTCTTCTCCCCTCCTCTCCCCAGATTTACATCATGCTGGTGATTCATCCATGATTGACTAATATACCCAGATTATTCTCCTCCAGTGACACCTCCAAGTTAATGAGACAAGAGTTACTGTGGAGTTACAAGATATCTTGAGTTAGAAGGGATCAAGTCCAACTCCCTGCTCCTCACAGGACTAATTAAAACTAAGCATCATCCTGGTAGTCTTATAATTAGTCCTGCAACATGTCTTTTACTATATAATAATATTAAATGTCATTATGTTCTTCTTGCTTTTGCCCTCAGAGACATAAGCTATTTCCACTGTACTGACAATTCATTGCAACTTTTTGCAGTCAGGATATTTCTTCATGATGATCCTACATCAGACAAAACTGACTGAGAACAACATTGAGATGAAAGACTGATATGCCTGCTACTGTTGATACTCATTTTTGTTCCTTTTACCCAAAGACTCTGTATTTGAGAAAGCTCTGAAAATAGGTTTATTTTTGGCAAGTTGTACTTCCTTCTCCATTCAGACTCTCTGAAACCATTCCTGATATTGAACTGTAGTCAAACTCTCTTTTTTTTTCAAGGTTTTCTTTAAGATACTTCTATGTGCTGTGTCATCTGACAATGTGTTATGTTGTCTTTTTTAGCGTTCTGTGAAGAACTGTTCTATTTGCACAGAGGAAGAGCTACAACGGAAGGCACAACTGTAACTGAGACTAAAAATCATTACTTTTTAATTCAAGTGCAGGCAATTATTAACAAAATGTCTTTCACAGCCAAGTGTCTAACTATCTGTTTACTGATGTATTTAACTATGTACTTACCTGACAGTCTAGTACACTTGAAGTAATTTATCTTTTCACTTACACAAAATAAGATCTTAGTTTAGATTCAGTAACCACTGCAGAATTTTAGTCAGCTTTATCTTACAGATTATTCCTGCATGATGTGTGAATGGAACCTTCCCAGAATAAACCATGGTTCATTTTAACATTTTGAACTCAGAGGTTTTTATCTAGTGGGAAAAAAAAAAAACAAAAACCAAACCAAACCAAAACCCCAAAACATCTCCACTTTACTGACAAACTAGTTCGTCATGGGCAAGTTAATATTTTTTGTTTGGTAGATTTCCATCCTACTGTTGGATCATGAGCCTGGTCAATAGAGATTTTATGAAGGGCCAACAGGTTGTACTAGATTGCCCATATTTTAGATACTTATTTATCTGTCTTGTCATGATCACAACCACTAAATGGTTCAAATACAATTTAAAATATCTATTTAACAACTGATTAAATGTGTGATTTTACTAATTACTGAGAGAAGTGAACTGTTGTAGATGGTAATTTCATTAATAATATTACTATTACTTTGTGAATAAAAGATCTATTTTTGTCATGGCTTTGCTTTAGGATATGTAGTTAAGTTATTATTGTAACTTAATATTCTTATATATTATCTATATTGAAATATTTCAAAATCTACTATTATTCTACCTTGAAAAGATTAGACACATCCTTTTCAGACAAACTATGGGTTTTGCATTTTGAGACAAAAACTAAGACAGCACAAGTCAGCAGTTACATATATTTTTCTGAAAACTTCAAAATGAACTTCAAATTTAGAACTTCCAAGGCTTTGGCTTGGATTTATGATTTAGTTCAAACTAACTGTAAACAAAATGTGCAATACAGAGATCACGATATACTCCACATTCTGAATGCTCCTATAACAAAGATGTTTTTATTCTAGGCCTTTGAGTCACATTTGCTTCATCTAATTAACCTTTTTCATTTTATTCCATTAGAGGGACATCACTATACACTTCATGGCCAAAAGTCAAAGCACTATAGAAGAGAAAATTAGTGGTCAATTTTCTTCTACGGTCATGATTACAGTACTCAGAGACACTATGCCCTTTCTCAAGGAAATTGTCATTGATATAGAATGCATGAATCTAATATTGAAAGACAACTGCTGTAATAAAATAGAAATTGAAATACAAATAATATTTAAAAGAAAATAGTAAGGGATTGTAAATAAGTAGGTTAGAATAGTGCTCATTTGGAGTTGAAAGAAGAGGGGGATTAATCAGACTGATGATATTAAGATGGATACCTCCAGGGGGGAAAAGCAAAACCAAAAACAAAACTATGCAACTTACTATTAGCAAACGAAGCCTTCTCAAAAATTCTCAATGAGTAACAGCATGAATTTACAAAACAAACAAGTTTTGTGCAGAAGCCTCCTGAAGTAAGGAATCTGAAGAAAGTTTTACTTACTGGGTGGAAAACAGACCTATTTATGTGGCAATGGCATGGATGCCAAACACAATTACAGAACCTTCCACTGTTTTCACAATGCAAAGCATATTCAACTATATTAAGAATTTGCTGCCATGCTGCATCCCAAAAAGCAGACAAAGAACTCAAATATGCCATATGCAGCTGCTGCAAATCAAAGGAGTATCTGGCATAGAAATACCATTGCAAGTGGTGGCTCTATTTGAGCAGGAAGTTGCATTTTTTCCTTGTCAATAAAGTATACATATACGGATGCCAGGTTTGCCAGCTCTGTTTCAGTTAGTCTGTTTCACAATTTTTTATAAAATGTTTCTCTCAGCCTCATTTGGGCTGGTTTAATCTGCAGAACATTATTATCAGGGAATGTTTTTCCACTGAAGAATTGTACTCTTCCCATCATCTTCAGACTGCTGCTATTTCCAAATCACTATGGTATGGAAGAGATATCTTCTGGATTTAGTGATAGTGGATTGTTGGTTTATTCCATTGTGCTGTCATTCCTGTAAACATCGATATTTCACGCTGACTTAGACATCTGCTTCAAATTTTAAGGTAATTTACCATTTAAACAAAACAGACTTTTTTTTTGGTGCAGATGTCATTATCTAATCACAACCCAAACTCTTTTAGCAACCCTATGTCCACTGTGGCTCTGTATGGCTGAAAAGGTAAAGGCGTCTGTTTATTTGTTCTGTTGAGCTGTACAGACATGGTTCTAAGAGCCTGACGACCTCTGTCAAGGCTGGACTAGAAACCTGAGTTTGCATGCACAACTCCATTGGGATCTGGCAGGCTGTATGGCTGCAACTTGAAGTACGGTCTAGAAATACTTTTTTCCTGTGTTTAAAAGTAGCAAAGAAGACTTAATCATGATGGGTAAAACACTTATGAGATGGTAGTACAGACAGGATGGAAACATGTTTAAACAGAAACAGCAGAAATGGCACAGAATGAGGTGCTGCTGTCACAGTAACAATAAAGTAAAATACAGGGCCATTCAATTAAGTTGCATCCCGTAAGACATACAGCATCAATTCTTTAAATATTTTCTAACCAAAGGAAACCAGCTTACATAACTATCTAAACAAAACAGGCATGAACTGGACTGTAAGGAAAAAAGGGGTTCTCAGCTTCCAGAAATATTTCAAGATTCCCTAAAAGAAGTCAGTGGGGGGCAGCCATCACTTGGCACCTCAAGAGGTGGGCAGTAGTCACTGCTTATCACTAGGTTTCTGACTAGGAAACTAGCTGTTTCTTTTCCTGTTTAACAAAGCAGCATTTTTTCCCCAAACACAGTACATGGCTCTGCACCTAATTAGGTGTGGTGTTTATAAGCATTCATATCTTCAAAAGTTAGACTCTTTTGAGCAGAAGAATCCTAACTTCGGAAAGAAATCAAAGTATAACTTGGATTTTTAGTATAATTTATGCAACCTGATACATTCATAGTCAAAATATATTCTTTCAAAATATTAAGATATGAAGTTTAATGGTGAATTCTGTCTCTAACAGAGTCACTGTTAGAAGCCAGATGGGACCACCAGATCCCCTGCAGCACTGAGGCCATTAACTGAACTAGGATTGTACTGAACCTAGCAGTTTGATTTTGGCTGAAGCACATCCTCCTGAAAGCAAGTAATTTTGAACTGAAGTGATGAAGAGGTAGAAGATGCCACCTAGTTCCATGACTGAATATTCCAGTCATTAATCATACAGCCAAAGATCCGGACTTTATATGGTAGTGTGCGCTTCCAATTTCAAATCACCAACTCCTGTTGCCCTCTTTCAGACCATTAGTTCTCAGTATTTCTCCTTGTAAAGGTACTGCTATATTCTCATGAAGCTAACCTTTCTGATAAACTAAACAGTAAAAAACTCTTTACTCTAAAGCCTTTTCTCCCACTCATAGCATTATTTGCTCTTTTCAGCTTTGAAAAATTTTAGAAAACTACAGACACAGGAAATTAATATTGGTATTTCAATAATGTTACACCCTCACCCCTAATCTTTTTGCAATATATAAGCAATACGTTTAAGGGTTGTATTGATTTTTTTTGGCTTATTTATGCTTTGGAAACTCATTTTGAGCTGCTTTCCTCTTAGCTTACATAGCTATGGGCTTCCTCGACATAGTCCCATCCTACTCAATTCTAAGTGTAGGTCTTTGCTTTTACTGCACAGACTGGCACAGGTGATCAAACAATCTAATTTATTTTGACAGAATGCACTGTTCTTTTAATCATTCTGCCATTTTTGTGTCTTCCAGAAATTTTATTAGCAATAGTCTTACGTTTACTTTTAATCCACAAAGACAGAAGCTGAATAGATTTCGTTTGACATTGATCCCTGCAGAGCACAGGTGGAATATTTTCCTTTCATGATGATTCTGCCTTGATGACAACTTTTTGTAAACTTCTTACAGGTATATTTACCTATTTACCTTCCTTGGTGAGAAGGGACAACATTATTACACAAGACAAACAAAACAATTAAGTAAAAAGGGGATGCATTCAGTAACCTGTGAATACAGCAGATGGGATTTAAGTACAGGAATCTTCTCAAAGGAAATCGTAATTGACAAGAATGAGCTTAAAACTATCTGAAAACTACATATATGAACGAGTTTAGAAATACCCATCTTAAAATAGAAATAGTATTGACCCCTAGTATCAAACATTGCTTCTTATAGTATCACTTACCTTCTGGCCTAAATAAAAATGGATTTAATCTATAGCTTGAATGAAAATGACAAAATAATAGCTGAATTTTGAAGCTGCTAATATTTCACTCATAACCCAAAGCTCCTTATTACTTCCTTCATAATGGAAAGAAAAATAAAGATGAAGCCACAGACTTGACTTCATATTTCTCATCTGTTATTATTAAATTATACTTTTATGCAAATTAAACCTTTTAATAAGTACATGACAATGTATCTAAATAAGTGGAGATAATAAACACAGTTGCCTATTACGATGAATAATACTGCGGTTTCATTTCAAAGTATATCACCATGATAAGAGGGCAAGAAAAGAGACAAAGACTATATGCACAACAAAAAAAAAAACAACCCTTTCAAATAGGGTCAAAATGGTGTTCAGCTAATTCAAAAACTGAATGCAACATGCTATTTTGAAAAGATCCCACATACGGACAAAATTTCTGAAAATTGCTAATTGATTTAGTTACAACTGACAGACAAGATCAAGACATATATTTCAGATTATCTGTTAGTGAGAAAGTTTGCTTAGCCAGCAGACCAATTTACAATTTACATGGTTGTTGTGCTGTTGGCACCCTGTGACACTTACTCATTCCATACTTCTGAGCATCCCACTTAACCACAGTGCTTCACTGACTCATGCATAACACATTAAGGATCATATAGCATAATTTATAATTGTTTTAAGTAGTTTAAAGCACATCCTTTCTCAGCAGTTAAGTATCATTATTTGTAAAGTGCAAATGAAATACAATGAGAATGGTGTCACTATGGAAATGTGAAACATTTTTCCATGTATCCTAGGTACTTGAATGACAATGCAACTATTTCTGCTCCACCTGTTATGATAGGGGTCATGCAAGCTAATGTCTGTTTAAAGCAAATAGTTAAACAATCAGAAAATGACATCAGCAAAAATTCTTCATTTGGCAAAGGAAAGTACTTTAGTGCTAGCTTTAGTATATCAGAATGTCAATATATATATGTATATATGTATGTTACAACAACTACCTTACAAATATAATTAACTGGTTTCCTTATGTCTTTGAAAGAAAAAAACATCCTAGAAACAAAATATTATTGTAACATTCTCTGGAAAAAAAAAGAAAAAATTGAAACCTTAGCACTATTAAAAGATCCCAATCTATATGCACAATGAAAAATGTTAGTTCAAACTCTACATAGGAGAAAAGATGTCTAAAACCTGCACTTTCAATAAACAGAATACTGACTAAGGAAACACAGTAGATCACAAATAAATACCTTTTAATACACATTAAGTGTACCAAAGTTTTTATGACTGACACAGACAAAAAAAAAAAAAAAGATGATAGTATATGGATTACATTTAAAAAAAATCCTATAATAAAAATTCTGATATGTGCGTTCACAAACATTGTTTTCTTTCTGAGACCCAACACCCACAAAATCTTTGACTATTAGGTGACATAATAGGTGGCTATTGACTTCTGCTGAGATTCATTCAGGATTTATTGACCTGAGAGTTAGATATCGATCTAGTCAGAGAAAAGATAAATCCCTACCTAGAAGTACAATAAATTTTACAGTTGGCTGTAAGACACAGAAGTCTGTGTTTTTTCAGTGTTACAGGTGCACTGCTACCAAGAAAATGACTACTGAATTAGTGGAGTAGCTTGTTAAAAAGAGGTTCTCTCCTGGTTGTTAGGAGTCTTAATGGTATATACTTTGAGATGCATAAGACTTTTGCATGGCAATACGTAACAGTAATACAGTATCACTTGTGGCTCTTTACAAAGTGTGTTGCAGAAGCCATTTACAGAAAGACTGGAGAACAGGTTTTTATTACCCTTTTTAAAAGATAGTGTTTATCAAATGGACAATAAGACATCATATATCCTCAAAAACTGAAGATAATTCAATGGTTTACATATACGTAGTTTGCAAAGGACACAGCTATATTGCTCCGCTTTGAACAATATTCTTTTTCTTTCCAAGAACAAGATATTAAAAGTTTCTAAAGGCTGTCTCAAAACATTGAACCCACTGGCTCTGGTCTCTCTCTCAAAAAAAAAAAAAAACAAAAAACCTAGGAAAATATTTTCTTTATATGATAGCAAAACAATAGAGATAAAAGGTATAATTTTCAAACATACGATGTAATTTTCAAACATAAATGCCTGAGAAAAGTTAGTTAGAAACATGGCCTGCACTAAAGTGTACCCACTTATCCCTAAGAAACCATACCTAACACTGGGTGATATTTCAAAATATTGACTTTACCATTATTTTCTTGTATCTAAAAAATATTTTTCAGAATACTACAAGAGTCATGTTTAAAGGTTCAATCTTGCTGTGAAAACAGGGGAAAGTGATAAGCCTTGCTAAAAGCTAGAGTAAAAGATGTGAGAAGCAGGGGTTCCATCATTTATTATGTCATATCTTGGATAATGTTAACTATTGATAATTTATGACTGCATAAATAATACTGACCATATGGTTAGCAGAACATTTAGGACCACAGTGCAAACAGACCAGTGGTGGCCTATCATTCAGCATTCATTCCATGTTTCTCATCAGTGCCAGGTGGAGTGTAAACTGTGACTGAATGGATGCCTGTAACTGACCTAGTGCTTCACAGAACAGAAGATGAACAGTTTGCTGCACATACTTCTAGCCCAGAGCTCCTTCCAATTTTTCTATGAAGTACTTGCGATGCAAATACTTAGCAATGATTAGAAAGCAGTCCTGGCCAGCTGACTCCGAACCCCTTTGACCCATAGCTATTCCCCTTTTGTCTCATAGCTATTCTCCCTTTGCATTTTCAAGCTCTAGAAAGGCACTTGTCAGAGTATGACTATTGCAGTTCACACATAGAATACCATTACATCTTGATTTCAGGAAAAGTGCTGCACTTTAGGAGTCCAGAGATATGAATGTCTTCTCTTGCAATATCTGTGGTTGTAGCTCTGTGCATTTTGCAAGTTCTCACTATTTATTTAAACTTTACATATGTAAATCAGTAGGAACCTTATTTAAGGATATCCCAGTTCCACGTACATGTTCCCAGAAACATTTTTGAAAGCCCTTTCTAGCAAAGGACTGCAGACATATCTGTGTATGACAGTCCTGCATAAACACCATAAATTCTTTTAAATATGTCAAAATGGAATTTTTTTATTTTCTGTTGTAAAACCATTGTTACCATAAAGGCATATAAAAAGCACCTGGGATTTATTAATTAAATCCATATTCTATAATGACACAGAAAAAATCTTGGTAATTATAGATTTATTTACTGAGTTTACTGGGTGCAATATTTGAAGAGATATACTGAGCAAACAGTATGAAAATGTACGAAGAGTTTCTTCTCTCAAACTGCAGTAACAGTTTAAATTTTTATCTACCTTTAAAGAGTATCTTGATATGTGAATATTTCTCCATTGTTAAAAGGACCACTTTGTGTTTGTCTTTTCCTGTGGTTACCTATCTTAGTTTGAAGCATGGTGATGTTTAAAATGAGCTTAAAAAAATAGGCTCATTTGAGTAACAAGAATACTGGGAGTAGTGTACAATGCAAGAATTACAGTAACTCAACCAAAAAAAAGGACTCATCCAAAAAAAAAACAAAAAAAACAGAAAGAGGGAAAGAATGCAGGGAGTAAAAAGGCTGTCTACTGTAAAATAAGTCTACATGCTCCGTAGCTTGGTGATTCCTGAAAGCAATGAACTTACTGACCATGCTCAAAGCAACTATGGTTTGTATATATAGATGCCTGATGAATACCTATTTCTGTAAATGTCAGATGGAAATATAAGACCACATCCTCTTCCCAGTGAACTCTGTGTTTACTATCTCCTAGTGCTTCTGTGTTTTGTTATTTACCTATTTTTCCCAGCAGTCCATTCAGTTCACTCATCCAAAAACAGCTGAGGAGCAAGCATATTCATTCCAGACTAGGTTAATCCTGATCTCAAGAGAAAACTCATTCAGTCACCTCTTTGTTATTTTTGCCTACTAAGTAACAAATTTTAAAAATAGAAAAGTTTGCATTTCACATTTTTATAAGAAACAGTATATTTTCCAGGTGGGAAAAAAAAAAAAACAAAACAACTTTTCCTGCAAGCTAAGGAGTATTCTACCACAAAAATCATTGTGACAGCAATGAAAATAATAAAGTTGCTATCATCCCTCCTCCAAAATTTACCAGCCTGAATTACTCTTTATCCTTTATGTGGATAGTATCTACAAGAATATCAGTTTCAAACATCAAGTCTTACTGCCATAAATGGATATGCCCAAGTAAAAGAATCACAGAGAAGTAAGTCTCTTCCTGCCCTAAGGAAGGCTAAACTATAGTAGAAGCATTATTGACACGTTGGTCTAATGCGTTTTAGAGACATCCATTAAGAAAGCTGGCATTTCTTAATAAGGCAACCTGGGTTCTTTAACAATCCCACTATAGTTTTTCCTAATGATTACCCTGAATCTTTCTAGCTACAGTATAAAGCCACCTCTTCCTCCTCTCTCTTCCTTAGAACTGAAATTCAGTGAGATACAAGTGGGCCAGAACACACACCATTGACTATAAATGTATTATTTTGTTCTATCTATCTATCTATCTATCTATCTATCTATCTATCTATCTATCTATCTATCTATCTACCTATCTATCTATCTATCTATGCAGAGATTCATTCAGAGCATTTATAATCAGAATCCAAGTTTAGGACAAGTATATTATAGGAAATTTATGTACAAACATGCTATCGTAGGGTAGTACTATCCTTTTCTACTGTTTTAATGATTTAATGAGAAAAAAGATTAATTTGATATTTTATTCACAGTGTGCCAATTATAACTGCATTTCATCCTTTTCACAGTGGTGTTAACTGAAAAGAGTTTACTGTACCATTCACTATGTTCTCACATACATCTGTTGAGCAACACTGAAATAATTTTCCAGATCATTAGGTGCATTCCCCACCTAAAAGACTGAGATGCTGATAATAACTCAGAAATAATTCAAACAAGTACACACAGGTGCAAACTTGTCAAATGGCAAAATACTGCAAGCATAATGGATTTGCAGTCATCTCTTATAATCCTCTACTTGAATGCAATGTTCATGCTTGGTATGTATTTCCCCTGTGCAGCTGGCATATTATTGCTCCACAATAACAGAGTAGTTGCAGAGCCAAAAGAATGAAACCAAATTCTGCTTAAATAAACTGGCTTCAACAAGGAATTCTGGAGGGAAGGGAAGGAGGAGTGATCACATTTTTCAAAGCTAAATGATATGGTTTCTCTGGTATAAACGGTATGATTATGTTTACATGTATAAACGAATAATGAACTGAATGAGAAATGACAATCATTTGTTTCATGCAGAATTATGGCTTTGTGCCATTATTTCTATTCATCTCTGCAGCAATTCAAAACAAGTAAAGGAAATACAATGTCTTGAAATGTACACTTATGAAAAAAACAAAAGCAGCTGAGCTCAACTTTGGGCATGATGTCCAAAATGATGAGCAGTAAGAAACCCCAAAGGCATAACTCCTCTGAGGCATTCTCAGAAATTCTCACCTATTCAGGTCTTTAAAACTGGAGGAGATCTAGATTGACCCAAATTTCTTGAGACTTTCATAATTCATGTGAAAAACTCACAAATATTATTTTGCATCAGATATCACTGAAAAAATTATGCAGAAGCCTTAGTTTGAGACTTCCAAACCAATCCCTCCAATGTGTAGATTAAAAAAAAAATAAATAAAAAAGGAATGTAGCCTTAACAACCTTGTTTGGTATTATGCTTTCTACTGTCTGGTGGAAAAGGACCTGGAGGTGTTGGTCAACAGCCAACTGAACATAAGCCACACCAGTGTGCCCAGGCAGCCAAGAAGGCCAATAACACCCTGGCTTGTATCAGAAATAGTGCAGCCAGCAGGGCTAGGACAGTGATCATCCCCCTGTAGTCGGCACTGGTGAGGCTGCACCTTGAACACTGTGTTCAGGGCTGGGCCCCTCGTTGCAAGAGAGACATTGAAGCGCTGGAGCAGGTCCAGAGAAGGGCAACAAAGCTGGTGTCATGGTTTAAGCCCAGCCGGTAACTCAGAACAGCTCGCTCACTCACCCCCTTCTCTGACCCCGCTCCCAGAGGGATGGGGAGGAGAATCAAAAGAATGTAACTCCCACGAGCTGAGATAAGAACAGTCCAGTAACTAAGGTATAACACAAACCACTACTGCTGCCACCAATAATAATGATGATAAGGGAAATAACAAGGGAAGAGAATACAACTGCTCACCACCCACCGACCAATACCCAGCCTGACCAGAGCAGTGATACTAGCCCTTCCAGGTAATTGCCCCAAGTTTACATAGTGGGCATGCCATGCTGTGGTATGGAATAACTCTTTGGTTAGTTTGGGTGAGGTGTCCTGTCTCTGCTTCCTCTCGGCTTCCCCTCCTTCGTGGCAGAGCATAAGACTCAGAAAGTCCTTGGTCAGAGTAAACATTACTTGGCAGCAACTAAAAACACTGGTGTTATCAGCGATGTTCTCAGGCTAAAGTCAAAACCACAGCACTGCACTAGCTACTAAGAAGGAGAAAAATGACTGCTCCAGCTGAACTTAGGACAGCTGGTGAAGGGCCTGGAGAATAAGTCTTATGAGAAGTGGCTGGGAGAAGTGAGGTTTAGCCTGAAGAAAAGGACGCTCAGGGGAGACCTTGATGGTCTACAACTACATGACAGGAGGATGTTCTGGGGTCGGTGTTGGGCTCTTCTCCGAAGTAACAAGTGATAGGACAAAAGGAAATGGCTTCAAGTGTCACCGGGGGAGGTGTAGACTGGTTATCAGGAAAAAATTTCTTCACTGAAAGGGTTGTCAAGCATTGGAACAGGCTGCCCAGAGAAGTGGTAGTCACCAACCCTGCAGATATCTGAAAGACATTTAGACATGGCACTTAAGGCCATGGTTTAGTGATGAAATGTATTAAAAAATCTCTGAGTTAAGGAGGAAAAATGTAGGAAAACAAGTCAGACAGGCAGGGATGTTGTACACTGAATTGTCTTATACAGGCTTAGTATGTTGTATACTGAATTGTCCAATATAGATAGAATTGCCTATCTCTAACAACTGATCCATAAAACATTTTAAAAAGCAATGGCCTATTTCTGGGAATACTGTAAAGTTGGTTTTTTTTTTGTTTTTTTGAGAAAATCTGAAATGCGCCATCTTATGCTTTATATAGTATGTGTTGCAATAAAACTTCTGGCAATAAATTAAAGGGCAGTCTTAACCATTGAAATTCTATGTTCATCCTTGATGCAGATGTGTATGAATTGTGTGTCACATTACTCTAATGTATTTAAAACCTGAGGGGAAACAACCCGCATGATATATGACTTAAATATATAACTTTTAAGACATAGGTTTCTGTTGAAACTGTTCAGTTACAAATCCCACTTTTTTGGCTAAAATATATAACTTTTCAAAAAGAAGCTATTGCTAGTTTCGGACACATTCTCCAAGTTGTTTTGCATTTGGAGAGCTGTCCATATAAAATATGCACTATTTCTCAGTAGCTTTTCACAACTATGAACACAGCTCTCCCTTAGAAAAGAAGAAAGTAATTCCTGTTCTTTAAACTATAATTACAAAATAGAAATGGAGCTGTCTTCCGTCCAATTTAATTATTTTCTGCTCAGGAGACAAACTACATAAAGTTTGCTCCCAGGTGAGAAGGAGATACAGTCTCCCTTTCTCTCAAAACCCTAAACCCTTCAACTATGTAAGTATGCTTGCACAATGTTATTAGCTGGATAAATTTAAAGTTGTGCAAATAGATGCAGTAATAAAACATAGTATCATTTACAGCTAGTTATTCTTATCAGTACTTCAGTTACTGATACTATTCCTTCATGGGCACTGAAGGGAAATGGGAAAAAGTGTCTGACTAGAACTCTTGACATTATTTTTGACATATCTCAAACATTTCTTGAAAATGTTTTTCTTTATCTGTATAAGTTTGAAATATGAAAATATTTTTCCATTCATAGAATGAAAGTAAATCAACCTCAGGAATCTTTATGAAGAGATTCTAAAGATCACTAATACTGAAGATGTCTATACTAGTAATGCTAAATTCTTTCATTTTGAGTTGAATTACTACTTACAAATGTAAAAATAAGATTCACATCAAAGACCTTTCTGAACAAATAAAACTGAATTATCTGTACAAAGTGTTTTAATTCCAGATATTCAGGCTTTTCCAACAGAATTGTTGTAGGCTATAGAGGCATACTACATACGCAAAAGCATAAGGGGGATTTTTTTCAGTAACAAAATTCTTATTTTTGTATCTTGATGACCTTGTGAGAAAAACATGCATGCGTGTAACTAAAATGCTTGAGTATTGCAATTTTCTGTCAGAGGTGAGTTGGCAGTTTTACAGTGGTTTTTATAGCTAGTACAGAATATAGCATGCTGACTTAAAAAGCTGTTCAATCACAATGCCTGTCTTTCAGGCTCGCTGCCTAGGTGGTAGATTAACTAACTTTATATTGTTAAAGCTATTTTTTGTTAAAAGCCTTTGATAGCAAAGCCCTTAGCTATTTGTCAGACTTCCCTCTTCAGTCTTGTCCTGAGAAGTGACTATGCTTATATAAACTCTTTACAGATCATAGCTAAATCTCATACTTTAAAACAACAGGTGGTTTTATCTGTACTGCCACAATTGCTAAGATTTATCACTCCTATCACATCCATTTCAACTCAGCCTTCCCCATCTTACAATTATAATAATTTTCCTTAACGACCACAGTATTTCTTAATAAGCCTTCTCTGACACTGAAGTATCCTGACTGCCACTTTTGCTTAGATTTTTTTTGGTAGAACAGTAGAATCATAGAATTATCTGGGTTGGAAAGAAACTTTAAAGGTCATCTAGTCCAACCCGCTCTGCAGTGAGCAGGAACATCTTCAACTAGATCAGGTTGCTCAAAACCTTGTCCAGCTTGGCCTTGAATGTTCCCAGGGATGGGGCATCTACCATCTCTCTGAGCAACCTTTGCCAGTATCTCACCACTCTCACTGTAAAAAAAAAAATAAATTGCTTAGATCTAGTCTGAATCTCCTCTCTTTTGGTTTGAAACCATTACCCCTTGTCCTGTTGCAAAAGGCTCTGCTAAAAAATTGGGCTCCATCTTTCTTGTAAGTCCCACTTAAGTACTGAAAAGCTGCAATAAGGCCTCCATGAAGCCTTCTCCAGGCTCAACAACCTCAACTGTCTGAACCTTTCCTCACAGAAGAGGTGTTCCATCCCTCTGATCATTTTTGTGGCCCTCCTCTGGACTTGCTCTAACAGGTCCATATCCTTGTGTTTGGGACCCCAGAACTGTATACAGTACTCCAAGTAGGGTCTTACAAAAGCATAGCAGAGGAGAGAATCATCTCCTTCAACCTGCTGGTAATGCTTCTTATGATGCAGCAGAGGACACGGTTGGCTTTCTGGGCTGCTAGCATGCACTGTCAGTTCATGGTCAGCATTTTCTCCTCCACCAGTACCCCTAGGTAGGGATGAGCTGCCGAAGTATTTTTCTTACTAGAGAAGAATTAAAATAGAAATTGCTTTGGAATGGGCAGTATTGGAGGAATATCAATATGTAACCAGAACTTAGCTTTGCAGCTACATCTTATCACAGTCTTTGATAACAAACTCACTTTAAAGCCAGAGGTCCAAGACATAGTTAAAGCCAAAGTTCGTTCCATAGCTTTCACAGTGATTCTATCAGGAGTAAATTCAGTATAACTGCACAGACTTAGAGCTGTGTATGAGTTTGGAAAGAATAAAACAAAACTTCAAGGACTGCATAAGCTTACTGCAGAAATGGCCATGAAGTGCATTAATAAAGAGTCTTCTCTGATAAATACAGTCTGTGGAAATTAAACCATGTGCATATTAGAATTGAGAGGGTACAGACTTGCAAAACCATCTTATCTTGATAATTCCATTATATAATGATTAGTTTCAGCACATTTGGTTTTATTTCAACAGTTTTTGCTAATACCTATATTGGTGGTAGGAACTGTCAGGATTTTCTTTTTTTTTTATTATTTTTAATTTTAATAGTAATTTTCCCATTTTATTTATTAGAACCTGGAGGAACACTAACAAGGAAATTAACGTGTTCCCCCACTTTCCCTTATGAGAACTATATCTACAGAACACATTGTTTTTTGGTTTTTTTTTTAACATAAGAGCAAGGATGAAGGAACTATATGTACTGGATAAATGTCATAACACACAGCAAGAGAAGACATCTTTTAAAACCAGACAGAAATAAGCCAGCCTTGCTTCCCCAAGAATCAGATCACAGCACTGCCCTCAGTACAGTGTAGTTAAGTGCACGTTTGTGAGAGAAATGAAGGGGAAGGGGCTAATGTAGTGAATTTATTAATTCTCCACTAGACCACAGGTTGCCGGAATTGAACTGCTGGGCAAGAAAAAGTCGGTATTAGATTACAAATATAACATGTTAACAGACGTTGGATCTTATATGAGTTATTACATGTGTCATTTGAATAATATGCAATAACAGCTACTGGTTGATAAACAGTGCTTACACTAACACTGGTCAAAGCAAACTGTTCTTTATTTTATATTACCTAAGTGCTGGTTTCCAACTAACCCTTTAAAGTGAACATTTTTATTTAAGCTTTTCTCCCTCTCTCACCTACAGTCTGCTTTCCCTCCTATGGAACTAATGTAATTACTCTAACATCCAGTAAGTTAACCAAAGGCAGACACTGGCTGATACATTCATCATACTAATTATGTGTTGCATGGTATGTTTCTCCCATCAAGTGCCTCCTACATATTTGATATATAAACCTTTCAAATCAAAAAGAGGAAAAATGAAAACAAGTCACAAAGCCAAGCTGTGTGATTGAATCACTTATCCTAGTGTCACTGAACTACAAAATCAATTAATGTCTTCTATCATATTCAGAAAGTGCTATCTAATAGGCAGCCTTAAACAAATTATACACTAGATATTCAAAAAAGCAATTCCTCCTTCTATTTGGGATTAAAATGTAGGTAAATTGACTCTTTCTCTACATGTTCGAAGTCTAAGGGAACAGGTCATTTTTCCTCCACAAGCCTTTCAAAAAGATTCTGAATGGCTTGCTAGGACAAATCAAGATGTAATTGAAATTCTGGTTGAGGAACTCGCAAAGGAATATTTAACTGAGGTGTAATTTCTATGTAAAGTAACTTTCCCTAGATGCATTAGTGCTTCATATCATTTAACCAGTGGAACTGACCTCTCCTCTAAATGGATTTAAAGAAGGAGTCAACCCACACAGTATCTTTTCAAGTAAAAAAATCTGCACAGCTATCTCATTACCATACTCAGCACCTCTGTTTTGGTTTCCCAAATGTGAGTAGTCATACCATCAAGTAGATGCCCGATTCCTTTTTTTCACAGCATTTTGCCAAAATTCACCTGATAGTGTATGAAAGTTTCACAATCCAGATCACATTCTAACAATAAACTCCGTTTCCTCCATCAACTTGGAAAAACAGTGTTTCTCAGAGTAAGTGGAGGAGGACTGGTATTATGCCTGGGGAAAAAAAAAAACAAACAGAAAAAAAAAACCCAGCAACTCTGCCTACAAGACAAGAAGGTTCCTTTACTGTCATATTACAGGTCTCTCATTATAGGCTTGCGTTAGATGCTTAGACATAACTTCCTTCTGACCATGAGGGTACTCATATTTACATTTTAATTTTGTCAGATTTTGTTTCTTACTTGCTTCTGAATGGAAATTAAGAAGTTACTTCATTTTTAGCTGTAACTTTTCACAACATAGGTACTGACAGTCTTAAAGAACACCTTGCTTTCATTCACTATTTCAGTTAGCCAAATGATCTGAGATAGCATTCAGTAACTTGAATAAACATCTGGAATTTGAAGCTGGCAGTTTTCAGGTCATTGACTGAAAAATGCATGAACCAATGCAGCTTTGCTGATGCATGGAAAATGCTGCACAGCCACTTTACGTAAACTTCCCTTGTGTGACTGCTGATCTAAGACACCAATTTCTCATTTATACTGTGAAGATCAGTAATATGTCGTGCAAAAGGGGGAGAAAGAAATCTGAAAAATGACTTTTTTGCCTTCCTTCCTAACAGGTCCCATCCTTTTCTTTCTTGCCAGAAGCCATTCTCCTCAAGTCAATCTATATGATACTTCTGAGGTTGTCATTGACAGGTTTCACTGGTGATGTTCTTCAGCCTTCACTCTGTTTCAAATAAACGACAGCCTCATTCCTAATTTTGGTAGCCAAGGCAAGGGATAGAATTAAGATCCATTCATTTCTCCTACTGGACCCTAAGTGTTTCACTTGGGGTTAGCTTTAATATATGATCCACACATTTTGTATGTTTAAAATCATAGCACATTTCATTAATGAATAAGGAAGTAAACCAGTCAACCTTTGACTGACTATTTTTAAAAGGACAGCTACCTCACCTGTGTTTCCTAAACTATGAACAACAAAGGTATTTCATAAGTAAATATCCTGATACAGCTCAGAAATACATAGCATCCAAATAGTTACTAATTTAGCAGACAGAAAAACAGAACGGACAATGTATTTCAGAAGCTTTTGTATGACCTTAATCTTAAATATATTATTTGTGCATTTGGTGCATTTGCCCCTGTGCAGACAGCACATTACTATCTCAGTAATGAAATATCTTGAGCCAAAACACAAATTAATATTGGATAGTTTTAAAAAATGTCCCAGAGAAAATAAAAGCATTATTTCCAAAGGAAGTGTAAGTGTGCCAATTTTAGCTTACTTCAAAAATAAGCAATGGTTTATGGAAGCCTTTAACTCCCCCTTCATTCTCCTTTGTTCTGTCCCCAAAACCCCATATGACAGTGACCATCCTCCTAGATAAAAGAGCTTAGCTAGAACTGTATTTGTATGCCAGAAAAGGATGCTTCTGAATGAGAGACAGTATTCCCAAGCACCAAGAGTACATTTGGTTTTTCTGCAGTAGTAAATATTTATATAGAGGGGATTTGCTGCAGTGGAACAGGGAGGAGGGAAATACTGCGACTTTTTTGTTGGATTTTTATAATCTGTCAAAAATTATGTTCATTATTCTGAAAGAAGCAATAATACAAATAATGCATTTCAATTTATACACAAGCTCTGTTCATTCACTTTAGTACCAACCACTCTCGCATGCAAATCCTGTAATTACATTCCGTTATATTCAGAGACACTGTATCTGTTCTTTACACACATATATATACACACAATCTGGAACATATTTATTTGTTTATTTATTTATTTTTGCCCCTCTTCCTTTTGATGATTTTAAGACATGTCCTATAAACGTTTACCTAAGGATGGAATTGTGAAATAGCAATTCTGAAAAACTATAATAGGATTAAAGTTCTTATTTCTTTTGTGCTTTCTGTATGAATATCTGCAGGTATGAAAAAGAAAGGAATATGAAATGACTATGTGATTGACTGCTTAACTATGAATTTGATGCCACCTACATCAACAGTTGCCAGTAACTATTCTTAGCACAAGTAGAATGCGAGTCACATTTATGTCAGGCTGTTTCTTGGGCAGACAAGCACTGTACTGCATTGATCTTGTTTACAAAGAACTAATGTCCCTCAGATTTTTTTGTTTTGTTTTCCCTTTAATTTTCTAAGCTAGGAAAAGATATGGACTGACAACAGTGAGAAACTTTACCTTAATAGAACACTCTTCCAAGTCAGTTGAGTCTCAGTGTTTTTAAGAACTGACTATTTGACACATTCATGACCAGGAATGAATTCTTTACACACAGGGATGTCCACTTGAAAAATCAGGCAATAAATCTAAATTCTCTCCTTCAGTGTAAAGGAGCAACAAGCCACATATAAAAATACCAGGTTCTTCTTTGCTTTTGTGTTGTTTTTACTGGCAAACAAAAGCATCTTGGATATGTAAGCTGAAAAGGACAGTATGGCTGACTAGTCCTATTCTTTTTGCTAATGAAGGTCTGTTCTCTAGTAGATAATCAGCAATCCCTAAGTAAAAGAATATGTGATGAAGCTTTCATTCTTCCACTATGATGATGGAAAATATTTTTATTACACTGAACACAAAGCATCACTGAGTAAGCTGAAGCAAACACAGATTAATTAACTATTTTTAAAATGCCTATTAATAAACAATTTTTTATTAGAAGCCATACTGTAGAACTGAAATAAAACCACAGTCTACAGAGACATAAATGATTTTAGTTTTTCCCTCATATCCTGCCTTTACTGCTATGTCAATATGGTAAGGGGTGTAACACTGTAGCCTGTTGGGCTTTGGAGTCTGTGCAGTAACAAATTTGTGCTTTCGCAAATCTTCAAAAAAAAAAACTTTACAGTAACATTACTCTTATTGAGAATGGTTGAAATATTTATTCACAGTAAATATTCCACGCCTTCCTTATGACAGCTCAGAAAAGCTTGAAGCAGCTAGTCCTGGGTTCAGCAGTAGCAGTCATTTTTCTCCTTAGTAGCTGGTGCAGTGCTGTGGTTTTGACTTTCAGCCTGGGAACAGCGCTGATAACACCAATGTTTTTAGTTGTTGCCAAGTAATGTTTACTCTGACCAAGGACTTTCTGAGCCTCATGCTCTGCCAGGGAGGAGGGGAAGCCAGGAGTAAGCAGAGACAGGACACCTGACCCAAACTGACCAAAGAGGTATTCCATACCACGGCACGGCATGCCCAATATGTAAACTTGGAGCAATTACCTGGAAGGGCTAGTATCACTGCTCTGGTCTGGCTGGGTATTAGTCGGTGGGTGGTGAGCGGTTGTATTCTCTTTCCTTGTTGTCTCCCTTATCATCATTATTATTGGTGGCAGCAGTAGTGGTTTGTGTTATACCTTAGTCACTGGACTGTTCTTATCTCAACTCGTGGGAGTTACATTCTTTTGATTCTCCTCCCCATCCCTCCAGGAGCAGGGGGGTGAGTGAGCGAGCGGGCTGTGTGGCAGCTGGCCTTCAACCACGACACAGCTATGGTAGACTGTATGGCGTTACACATGAGTAGCCTGTTTCTCATTTCTGTGCTGTCATTTCATGTGTTGCTTCAAGCCCCCCAAAAAGCAGAAAACCCAAACCCAACACCTTAGATTTTACAGGAGAAAAAAATAAATAAATAAAAATCTTATCAACTGAACAGTTTTCTACTGAAATAGGCTGTCAAAACAGCCTGTTTTGAAGCCTGTACCTTTGGAGGTTCTAAGATAGGGTTCAATAACATTCTGGTAAGAGTGCTTGATGTGAGGTTCTTGTATGGGGACACAAGACCTTAAAGGTGTATGGTGGTGTGGTAAGTGAATAAGGGGAGAAGAAAGGCAGGGAAGGGGAAAGAGAGCGAGTGCTGGAGTGTGAGGCTGCAACTGCAAAAACAGAGCAGGGCTGCTTCCAGCATGGAAGGCAAAACTACTTCTCTACTAGTCCAAGCTGAAAGCATGCCAGTGGGTGAACTGCTGAGCAAGTCTCCTAGCGCCTGGAGAATAAAGGATTAGTTAAGAGGCACTGTGTTAACAAATGTGAGAAACACAAGAGCCTTAATGGAAAAAAACTATGAAGAGAGCTTATGTACATATGTCTTGCGTTGAAAGGGGCATGCTCTTTATGGCAGTATTTTTGACTGACATTTAAATAAATTTGTTTAGCAATGAATATAACACTAATGGCAGCATGAATAGAAAAACAAGACTGAGAGCAAAGTTCATGAAAAAATTACAATAACATTTCAAAATCCTAAAAGAAACCAGTGAAAATAGAAGAGCAACTACATTAGTGAACTAAATTAATTCAACAAGTACATAAAACCTGCCCTTGAACACTTCCAGGGTTCCATAACTTCTCTGGGCAACTTCTTCCTTTGTCCAACCACCCTCTTAGTGAAGAATTTTTTCCTATTATAATTTAAATCTACCCTCTTTCAGTTCAAAGTCATTCTCCCTTTTCCTCTCATTACACAGCCTTGTAAAGAAGTCCCTCTCCAGCTTTCCTGGTAGGCTGTAATAAGGTCTCCCTGGAGCCCTCTCCAGGCTGAACAACCCCAACTCTCTCTGCCTGTTTTTATCAGAGAGGTGCTCCAGCCCTCTGATCATCTTTGTGGCCCTTCTCTGGATGCTATCTAACAGGTCCACATCCTTCTTATGCTGGGGATCCCAGAGCTGAATACAGTACTTCAGGTGGGGTCTCAAGAGAGCAGAGTAAAAAGAATGTCCTCCCTTGACCTGCTGGTCATGCTCCTTTTGATGCAGTCCAGCATACAGTTGGCTTTCTGGGCTGCAAAAGCATACTGTTAGCTCGTGTTGAGCTTCTAGTTACTCAACACTCCCAAGTCCTTCTCCTCAGAGCTGCTCTTAATCCCATCTCTCCCAGCCTGTAGTTGTGCTGGGGACCTGTCACCAGCCAGATGTAGCCCCATTCGTCACTACCCTTTGAGCTCTGCCCTTCATCCAGTTTTTCACCTAGCTCACCTTGAACACACTCATTCTGTCTCACTGTGAATATACCTCTGATTTGTTATCTTCACCCATTCTAATCCTAATTAATTAACAAAACAAATTCATAAGCAGTTTTATATTGAAGGCAAAAGGTGGTGTTGTTTTTTTCCCCTTTCATAATTTCTCAACTTTTTCATCATGAATGCATGAAATTACATATTTGTTTTCACTCGCTCCAAGCAAATGATTAAACAATATTTTATGCATTGTAGGTTTGTAGTTTTTTCTTTTTTTTTTTTTCCAATTTTTTTTTTTTTTTTTATTTTGGTCTTCACTGAAGGATGGTATTGGAAAAAAAATCAATTTGACACTTTTCCCGCCTAATCTGTCAATCAACAAAAAGTCAAATTATTCCTTTAATGCTAAATTATCAACATTGAAAGAACTAATCTTTTTCAAGATTAGTTGCAATGTCTTCTGGTTTCACTGATGGCTACACTCACTGCTGATATAATTCTGAGGAGCTAAACAGAGGCAAACAATCTATTCAAGCAAAAAAAAAGTATTTAATTTCTTTCTTTAGAATTATTTGTAAGTGATATTCTTCAAAATTAAGCAAAAATGCAGTTAATCAAAGATAGAACTAGTATTTGATTGCTATTGACAAAACAGTCAGGCCAACAACTACAACAGTATAAAAATATTCAGTCTTTTTTTTTTCCGACATCACTGAATAGCTGAACTACAATAATTTTACTACAAATTATTCACAATTTCCACTGATTTAAATTAAAGGAGGATTTAAACAGCTGTGTACAACTATATAATTTATTTTCTTGATATTAATGTTATTTTCACTGCAGTTAGGCTGGGAGCCAAAACTGACCTTAGGAGAATTGAAAATGTAAATATTCTATAGAAAGTTTTACATAAAAAAATATTTCTTAAAAGTTATTATTATCTTTCCATCAAAGCTTTACTCTCACTCTCTCTCTTTATATACATACCTTGTAAATATTTCTGAATATATGTCAGTATATACACTTTATTATCTGTTTAATAATAAGGTGTAAACTTCATTTAGAGTCAAATAATACATTTCCCACTAACATGGCAAGAAAAAAAAGGTAGAAAAACCTTACTAAGAAAAGAGCAATCTAATCTAAACCATGCATGCATCCATTTGTCTAATTACTGGAGAGGCAGCAGAATATGCTTATGAGAACTTGAACTGATATTCTGAACCACTGCAGTCTGGTGGCCAGAATGCATCTGTAGAAATATATAAAAGGATAGTACTTGAAAAACTTTAAAATGAAGTAATTTTGCATCCAAATCACTAAGGACTAAACTTTTATTGGTGGGGGCAGGAGAATTAAAACAAAACTGCAAGTCTCTTCCCCAACAAACAGTGACGTTTTATTCTTAACTCTAATTGCGCATCAAATAGCAATTTCCAAGGAAGACTTAAGCATTGAACTGTCAATGTTTATGTACACAACATTTAAAACTTGTTTTTTCATGCATTTCTACAGAACACCTGAAGGTAACTTCATTTTTAATATACAAACACCATATGCTAAGCAAGCAAACAAACCCTTGCCTTTGAATGGTTTATATATTATGACCATAAAAGGGTCATACAGGAGAGCACCTGCATTTTTCAGATATGCGGATTTTCTAAGTTGTGGTACTGCAGTAATGTCATCTGGAATAGCAGAGTCCCACAGGCACAGATCCAATCACTTCCTGTTCTCAGATTCATCTCTATAATACAAACATCTGAATGTGCTACACTAAAGACGAAAACAAAAATAAAACAAAAACTAAAAAGGACAAGTGCTATTCCACTCTCCAACAGCAGGAGAAAGAGTGTTCTCTGGAAAACACATGAAGCCAAGATTCTGTATTTGGTATCTGCACATGATTTCAAAAGTGAGGTTTGCTCATGGTGGAGAGAAAAGGCTTGATTGGGCTCTGATTTGTACTGCTGCAATACTTACTATTTAACACATAAGCTAGAGTTTTGACTGTATGACAACCGCTCCCACCCCTGCTTTGCATGCTCATCCCAAAAGAATGAGATTTCTTCATTGACATGTGATGGTAGCAGGTAAAATCACTGTGGAACAAAATGCTCCACAGCAGATGGAAAGATTTTCATCATGTTGCAGGTATCAATACCAAACATATTTTCTATTATGTAAAGCTAGTTTGGCAAAATTTCAAACAAAACAATGTTTAGATCTTTACGTTAGTGAGATAAGAATTAAGTGTCAAACTAAAGGCACATGTATCTCCATCTTAAACTACGGAAATCCAAGTTGTTAACTGCTTTTCATTGCTCTCACTAGATTCATAAGAATACCAGACATTCACCAGTCTCATTAAGAGTCCTATGGTGAAGTGACCTAGGGTTAAAATAATACATGAATGATAAACAAGATAGATGACACCAGGACTTACTGGAACTTAAGTACCATGAATAATTAAGCGCAAATCAGAACAGTCAAATTCTGCTTATGCTATATTAGCATGACTCCATTGGCTTTTTTTTAGTGTGGGGTTTTGTCCCTGTGAAAAGAGAACAAAGTCAACTATTTTTTGTGTGAGAATAATAAAACCATGTTACACTTAATACAAAAAATAAACACAAAATTTGTTAGTAAGAGAGAACGATGGTGTGTAAATATATTTTTAAAGAAATCAATAATCAGTGTGTTTTTAAAATGTCAGATGAAATCTCTACCTGGTTGAGATATCACTTAAATAATCAACATATAGCTGTGGTCAATGGCTCAATGTCTGGCTGGAGACCAGTAACGAGTGGTGTCCCTCAGGGATTGGTGTTGGGACCAGTCTTGTTTAACATCTTTGTCAGTGGCATGGACAGTGGGATTGAGTGCGCCCTCAGCAAGTTTGCCGATGACACCAAGCTGTGTGGTTCAGTTGATACCTTGGAGGGAAGGAATACCATCCAGAGGGACCTCGACACACTTGTGAGGTGGGATGATGCCAACCTCATGAAGTTTAACCGTGCCAAGTGCAAGGTCCTACACCTGGGTCAGGGCAATCCCAGGCACAGCTAAAATTTGGGCAGAGAAGAAATTCAGAGCAGCCCTGCAGAGAAGGACTTGGGGGTGTTGGTCAATGAGAAAATGAACATGAGCCAGCTGCAGTGTGCGCTTTCAGCCCAGAAAGCCAACCGTATTGGGCTGCATCAAAAGGAGCGTGACCAGCAGGTCGAAGGAGGTGATCCTGCCCCTCTGCTCTGCTCTCTTGAAACCTCACTTGGAGTATTGGGTACAGTTCTGGTGTCCTCAACATAAAAAGGACATGGAACTGTTGGAACAAGTCCAGAGGAGGGCCACGAGGATGATCAGGGGACTGGAGCACCTCCTGTATGAAGTCAGGCTAAGAAAGTTGGGGCTGTTCAGCCTGGAGAAGAGAAGGTTGCATGGAGACCTCATAGCAGCCTTCCAGTATCTGAAGGGGGCCTATAGGGATGCAGGGGATGGACTATTCATTAGGGATTGTAGTGACAAGACAAGGGGTAACAGGTTAAAACTTAAACAGGGGAAGTTTAGATTGGATATAAGAAGGAAATTCCTGTTATGGTGGTGAGGCACTGGAACAGGTTGCCCAGGGAAGTTGTGAATGCACTGTTCCTGGTGGTGTTCAAAGCCAGGTTGGACAGAGCCTTGGGTGACATGGTTTAGTGTTAGGTGTCCCTGCCCATGGCAGAGGGGATGGAATTAGATGATCTTAAGGTCCTTTCCAACCCTAACTGTTCTATGATTCTATAGTGAACATTTTATAACCTTCTGAGATGTGAAAATATATGTAAGTGGTCATCACCAAGGAGACATTATAGACAAATGTTGTGTTCAACAAAGACCAGTTCTGGAGATGTAACATATGAATTGTTAATAACAGAAAAGAGGAGAATTGGTATACTTGCTCAACAAAAAATGTACTGAAATTGTCAACAATAAGGCACAAGCCAAGTGTCTGCATTAAAATGATAGATGATTTCATGGGCCAATCCATATTATACAACAAACACGACCGTGTCCACTCACACAGTAGTAGTGAAAAAGGAGTGCCTAGAATCTGGCTATGCATTAAATGTACTTCCAGTCATCAAAGAATAAGAGTATTTCAGAAAATAATATACCAGAACATTTGGTATGACCACAGCCCACTTCATGCCCCTAAATGAGAAAATCTAAAAAAAGGGACAACTTTTTTTTTTGTTCCATCAGCATTTTTCTTTTGTATCAGATCTGTCAGGCAAGATTTTTCTAAGGGTACATGGTTTAAAAAGAGAAAAAAAAAAAATCAGAGAAATGTACTGCTTATATAAATACAGGCCTAAAGGAATGTGTCTCTAGCCTCATAGATCAACAAATTATAGATATTATAATGAAATACTTCAATTCTACTTCAGCTAGATTCATTATTTCATTTTGTCTTGCTTATACTAACGTAATAATTTCTTTCATGGTTTCTTAGAATCCTATTTTTTTTAATGCAGATATCTGAAATACAATTCATATCCATCCCTGTGATAATTCTTATTCTTCAATTTCACATTCAAAATAGTTTTTGCTCTTGCAATCCTGAAAATAATAGCTTCTGTAACTCATGGCTTCCTAATTTTATAAGATCATGCACAGTGTTTCATCTAGTATTTGTAGTGAAGAAGGCAGAATTTTCTAAGCCTAATGCTTTTTTCTGCTTCCTGGAAAGGCATCAGGACACTATATGTGTGAAGTGCTGGAGTTCACATGTGTTACACTGCAGTTTGCAACAGTTAATGTAATTGCATTATCTTAATCCATTTCATATGAGTCTATGATTCTATGTTAGGGTATTTGCCAACATAGACACAGGCTAGTATTAAAACTAAGCCATACAACTCTTTAAACGATCAGAGCTTTATCTTGGAGTTACAGAAATTAATATACACAAAAAATAACAAAAAGGAAGAAACTACATCTACCAGTTCAAACAGGTCTAGATCACGAAATCCATGAACTAAGATTGTGTATTATCATCAGCATGTATTATTAAATCAGAGCTACTGTTTGATATAACTGTTGATTTATTCTGTCATGCTTAGTATAACTGTAAACACACAACCTCATTCAAGAGAGTAGTTCCATGAGATTTCACAGTGGATAGCATAATCACATTATCTTGCTCTGCATAGAAAGATTGGAGATATGAACAGGAAAGTTAACTGAAACCGAGATCTAAGGTATTATAGCATACCAGTAGTTCAAGCATCTACTATTCATATATAGTGCAATTTTATTTTTTTTTTATAAACCAAGCATATTTCTTTAGTTCAGAGGCTGGTGCTCCCTTCATGAGTCCCAGCAATGCTTGACATGCATGGCACAGCTGTCCTCTGCCCCTGCTTCCTCCTGAGGACAGGAAGCATGTGTTCAGGCAGGAGACACGAGTGGGTTAGAATGTACTGGAGTGTCCTTCTCCACAAGTAAATTGAGCAAGCCCTGGAGAAGGCCCTGGATTCAAAGTGAATTGAGCTAACTATAGCACCACAGAAGAAGGCATTCTCATATCCTCCTGAGCTACAGGCGGGTTGCAGCACAGACAACATCATGGGCTGGTTTTTAAAAGTACTACAAAAGCTGTAAGTACTGGAAAAACATCTGGCTGGGTACTATACCAAGTCCAACTCTTGTCATAAAAATATTTTCCTTTATTATGTTTGTGCCACTGAGTACTTCAATTCATATGTTCTACAAGGGAGGAGTTATTTGGCATATAAATAGAGGTGAAAAATAACTAACTATAGATAAAAATAAATAGAAAAGCAGTGAAAAGGTGAGGTAGTTTAAAAAAAATCCTAGCATTTCACATGAGTTTAAAAGCTCTGCTCCTTTTTACCTATAACTTTTATACTCTTCCTGTGTGGTACAGTGCTAGTAAAAATGAAAATTTCACTAATAATTTAGGATCTTTTAAGTAAAATATCTGACTTGAGAGAAAATACAAAGGATGTTTCATTTTGTTTTGTTACTCTGCTTCTGCCTAAAAATATGTGTCAGCAACTACACGAATAATTTTTAATTTCAAGGCCCTGAAATTCACCCTGAGGACTCCTGTCAGAAAGAATCTGCAGAGTCAAAAGAAGAAAATATTAAAGCCACAGCAACATTGTGACTGTCATCTGGCCACAGCTGTTAGCTGTATTGTTAATTGCAAAGGACAAAGAAAAAAAATCTCACTAGATTTTGACAAACAAACAGCCTAATGCAGTGTTCAGTGACTGCAGTAGATAGCCTACAATTAAGGTTCATGCTGATTAGACTGTTCTTAAAGTCTTGCCAGAAAGTCTCTATTTAGAGGACAAAATTCCTGCAAAGTTAGATTAAACCACATTCAAATTAAAGATACCTGTGGGTCTTTCACCTCTTGTATGGTTAGTTGATCAAGACACGTACAATTAATTCCATTTGTTTCAGTGTATGCTTCTGACATTTAAGACAGTGAAAAATTACTATCCCTGGAGGCCACTCCTATGAGAAGCAAGACACTAACTGCCCCTTGTATCTTTGAAGAACAATGCGTCCTGAGAGAAGCACATGGATGGAAAATATTCATCACCCTCTCTTCAAGCAATGCCAGAAAGTCACAGTCCGATCATCTATATTTTAATTTGCAATTTTTTAGGATTTCATTTTGCATCTGCTCTTCTTTGAAAAGAAGCAACTCCAGAAATGGATTTTTGAAAGGTTTTTAAAATTATCAGATGTTGATTTTGTTCATTTGTTAAAGCAGACCAGATTAAAGGAAAAATCCCTTGCAAGATCTGTATCATGGAAATACTGCCAGGGGAAAAGAAGGCTCTACCTGAGGAGAAATGGAAGGACAGAATTTACAAGAATTATTAATATTCAAGAGTTATGTCAAGAAACATTATTTTAAGAACAATTCACAAGCCAAGTTCAATTGTACTGCACATATTCACAAGCCAAATTCAACTGTACTGTACTTAATATTACATTGTACTTGCTCTTAGTTTCCTAACTTAACAGGATATTAGCTGAACAAGATGTCTCAAATAAATCTAAATATTGAATATGAAATTATTTTTTCCATACTTTGATATATAACTATATTGAAATTCTTAAGAGTGTAGTGTTACAGTAGTCTACCACGTTCAGAAAAAAATTGTTTTTCAATTTTTTTTTTACCTTCTTTCATCTTTTGTGATAGTTTACAGATGAGATTTTACATTAGCAATTTATATATCTATAATCATTTGTCATGGCAGTGATTACACAATATAATTTGCCTTTCATTTTTTTGTAATACACTGTAATATTTTTATTATCTCATTATGCCTTGCAACTGTTCTTTAACAAGAGCATCCTGAAACTCTTGCAGAACATATTACACTAGACAAATTTGAGGGTAGACACAACATCTTTTGCGTAATTTCCCAAAAGATTTATACTACAGTTTTTTTTTAATTTAGAATCAGAGGATGCATTGTTGACATATATTAACAACACCACTGAGAACCCCTTTGAAACAGTATCACACCTGAACTAAATCTAATCCAGTTAATAAAATAGAGGCTTATAATCCAGACGGATTTACTACAAAGTTCTGTAAAAAAAACAACAGGATGAGATTTATGTGCTTTTGCTCATTTAAAGCACTTTTTCTTTACTTTTCCACCAAAATACAAAGTAAACTATATATTTGCCATAAAAATGTTCACTTTGCAAATGGAGGCTTCCTCTCTACAGGACAGAAGGGTACTGCATTTAAGTAAATGCAAAGGATTAGACAAGTAACTATGCTTGTATGTTCTTTCAGTGATGCAGTTACTTTTACAGAACATTATGGCTTTGATGATTAATCCATATCACAGTGATACTCACTTTTTATCAGAACTGATTACAAATGGATGAAACCTAAGATTTGGGAAACGCATTCAAGTAAAAGGATCTCCATTGTATTACCAGTACTTGCCATTTCATGATGAAGACAAAAACCTAGAGGAAATCTCATCTTAAGAAGAAACTTCTCAGGAAGAAACAGCCTTAGCTGGTAAGTCCCTCATTTTATTTTCATCTTCCATTCAAGTAAAGTGAAGCCATGGTGTCTAGATATATAGAGAATTGTTACATTTTCTGCCCAAACACTTTTAGATGCTATCTATGGATCCAAAATGTATTTCTTGAAAGAACAGTTTGGGAGACAGCAAAACCTTGTTTAAACTGCCTGCTTCCCTTAGGACTCCCATGATGGGTATATATGCTTCCAGGACTGCAAATGTTTTACTAAATTCCAGGAAGGTTTCTACTTTTACACTTTCCTCAGTGTTACAGATAGAATTGAATTTTTTCTTGCAAACAATGCAAGCATGCTCCCCCCCAAAAAAAACAGAAATACTGCAAATTTTATGGACCAGGTAAGCAAAAAGAAGGAGGAACAGCATCTTTAGAATATTTTATATTGCAATCATGACCACAAATATTGCAAGAATTTCATGTGTAATCCTGAAATGCATTCCAAGAGAAAAACAAGACAAAAATATGTGAAAACAAAAGACTTCCTCAGGGACCTAAATTAAAGACTGCAGACTGGGCTGAACTGCTCTGCAATTGGTAGCAGAGAGAGCTCTCCTTTTCCCACTTCTAAATGTGACAGTTTTCAATGACAGAGGCTTTATCTAATGTTTAAAATATTGCATAAGGTATGTACTGGCTGGCTGGGAATTTGAAAACTCTTTCTTTACCTGAGGGATGGGCTTTAATCATGTGTTCAAAAATGTGAAGAAAAACATCCATCTTACAGACCTTTGTTGACAACACTTGCAATAGTGTGAGGGCACCACAGGGGCAGGCAGCTCCCTGGGACCAGATGCCATGGTCTCCCCAAGTGAGTGATGGCCCATCCCACCCCCCAGCTGGAAGCAGGGCAGCCCAGAGGTCACCACGGCAGCCCCAGCCTCAGGCTTTGGGCACCTCCCTGGGGACAAGGACATGGATTGGCAGGACAGGGCTGTAGGGAGCTGGAAACCTGACGTACTGCGGTATCATTGGCACAAGGGCTGACAGCCCCAGGGAGCTGACATGGGGCCCACTCAGCCACTAGGGTATCCTGTTAGGGAACTCTGGACCCTGACAAGTAGAATGGCAAGTCTATATAGAAATCTGTAAAGAGCAAATACAGACAGAGCCTTGGATTTAGTAACCTATCTGTGTGCCTTTGTCATGCAAACATTCCACTTCCAGACATGGTGGTAGTGAACAAATGCTGATTAATAAGACCCTCAGAAAAAAAAAAAAAAAGACCTCAGAAAAAAAATTCCTCCTACTGTTGATCAATTAAGTCACAAAATACATGTGTAAGCAAAGGCAAGGAAACTGAGACTAGTACTGAACAGCATCCTCTCCTGGAAGTGAAGTAAGAGTCTCAGGAAGTCTGGCTGTAGTCCCTCCTAGATTTTAAATTTACAAATATGCTGCTAAATCATAAAGACAGTTACAAAGATATGAGGTAAATTTGCTTGTTATTGTTTGATCAGAGCCTATCTGTAGTCTTAAAGACCAGACAAAACACACTGTTCTGCTTCTGCTGCTGCTCTTGGGCTTGACAAAGTCAGCAAAGAAATGAAAATAACTCTGAGGCAAGTTCACAAAAGATGGACTCCACTTAAGGGAAACCTTATTGTCAGGCTTTGTGCTCCCTGTTCACTCAGGCAGTAACAGTGTGAAGGCTACAAAGTCGAATATCAAAGGGAGGACAAAAACTGACATACAGCTGGTAAAGGTCAAATTTCCTGGAAGATCACAGGTTTGCTTGTGATTTCTGGATGTAGTTTCTTTCTCCCTTCCTTTTCAGGTAAGAACTAACTTATAGAGGTTCCTCAAATGTCATCTTCATTTTTATCACATTTTAAAACTGGTGTGAAATGGATTCATAAATACGTTGTGGTTTGGGGCTTATTTTGGTTGGTTGGTTTGTTTTTTTTTAAGTAGATGGCAAACAGATATGGAGCTTGCATTAATTTTATGAAGCTTTTGTTCAGTTTTTGCTAGAAGGTAACTCAACTGCAATTGAATCATTTTTACAAGACAGTATTTCTTGAGAAGCATTTTCTTTACACATAATCTTTGGAAAAGTAGCATTACCATAGTAGGTTTGTGGTTCTGTATGGTTTATTGCAAGAAAAGATATTATCAGCCACATTTATTCAGATTCTAAATGAAAATGGATGCATTGTTCTAAAAGATGAAGACTGATGGGAAACCACACACGTGTATTTATTGATCTACTGTAGATTATGCATTAATTCTGACAGTAGCTATCACAGGCCTTGTGTGAATTACAAAAATCTCTGTTTATATGCACTACTAAAGGAAATGGTATCTTCCATCAGTTCTACACGCCTCATTTCATTTTCACAAGCCTACCACTACCGGTCTTTTCCCTGTCTCCAGTGTGAATTAGACATAATTTCACAAAATAATAAAGGCAAAAAATGTGAACTTACTCAAACAATAAAGCAATGGCATTATTAACATAATAGATCTAAAAAAATCTCATAAAATAGAGACACAAGAAATTAAACCATTTAATAAATATATATCCAGTGTGTCTCCAACCATAAGCAGGCATTTTATCATTACCAAACCATCAGATAACATAGCTCCTGGAATAGTACCTCAATATTGCTCTCTCATTTTGCTTGCCACTGTGAAGTTTCATTGCCACCTTTTAACTGTATTGCTGAAATTATTACTCTCAACAATACCAATACTCACAACAGCTTTTGAAAGGGATAACTGGAAAAGGGAAATGTGGATGAAAAAGCAGAGTTGTGTATGAATTAGGGCACCTCTAAAAAGTTCAACCTAATGGTTTGCTCTGCATCTTTGTTTCAGCCCCCTGGCCAAAAATTTAAGGGGGCAAAGAGAAAGATCTAATGCTCCAGTAATTCTTTCTGGTATAGCCAGAAATGCCAATAATAACCTATCATCTAGAAAAAGGACACCTGTTAGCACAATTAAAGGCAATAAAGTCACTGATTAATTCCACAACAATAAAGACTGGTCTGTAAAAGTATTGCTAACATGTGAGCTGGTCCTTAGGGGCACAGTCTTTAAATAATCTACTGCATTCACCTTCTGAGTCAGTGTCCTGGCTCTCATCCAAGTTAAGGTAAAAATTACAGTAATGTATTTGTGGGCTTAGGGTGAAATCTTATTCATTCTCTTTTTCTCAAGTTAAACATGTTTTATCGCACACGTAATTTCCAGACTTTGTTTCCAGCAACATTAGCCTTCTTTGCTTAAAAACAGAAAACTTACAATTAATGGTTCATATAACCCTTCTGAAAAGTTCAAAGACACAGAGAGGAACATCTGTTCACAGAAGTTCACACCACAGAAGTAATGCTTTTCTCACACCAAGATCTTAAACTTTTGCAATACATACAGCACAGTATTCTAAACCTCCAAAAAACAGCACTATCAGTGCTAACGGTACTATCCTCAGTAAATCTGAAAAATGTGAATGTCTCCAAATATGGAGCTTAATAAACATTAACATTAGGAACCTTTTCCAGTGTCTCCTATAGGAACCTATTCCAATGTCCTCTAGAAGGTAAAAGCAAAACCTGGCAATGGTAAATAAATAGTAATTTTACACCTAAGAGAAAAACTGTAAAGGACATGGTAAAAGAATCCAAACTACATGATCACGTATCTCACACTGCTTTCACATCACACACTTTAAATCTGGTTGAACAAATAAACAAAGTGCTTCACCACTGTACTGGTTGGCTGGGAAAGAGTTAGTTTTCTTCATAGTACCTCATATGGTGCCATTCTGGATTTGTGACCAAAACAGTGTTGATAGCACAGGGGTGTTTTACTTATTGCTGAGCACTGCTTGGACAGAGTAAAGCAGAGTCAAGTTTTCTGTTTCTCACAATCCTCTGCCAGCAAATAGGCTGGGGGTGCTCAAGGAACTGGGAGGGGACACAGCGACACAGCTGGGGCTGCTGACCCCAACTGACCAAAGCGATATTACACTCTGCGACAAAACCTGGGGGAAGAAAGTGGGAGAGGGAGTGTTTAGAGTTATGGTACTTGTCTTCTTAAGCAGCCATTACACACGATGGAGCCCTGCCTTCCTGGGTATGGCTGAACACCTGCCTGCCAATGTGATGTAGTATATGAATTCCTTATTTTGTTTTACTTGCACACACAGCTTTTGCTTTCTCTATTTAACTGCTTTCATCTCAACCCACAAGTTTTCTCACTTTTATCCCTCCCATTCTCTCCCCCATCCTCCCACTGTGAATGAGTGGCTGTACGGGGCTTAGTTGCCTACTGGGGATAGGCCACAATAAGCAGGCATTATGTTGTAAGTGGAAAAATATATCTGTGTATTTACAGATGGAAGGTTGAAAAGAAATAAAATTAAAAAAAAAAAAGCGTCTACCAACAAAATGAATGCACTTACCATATTGTAGCAGTCCTTGTTAGGAAGCAAAGATGATAGTATCATCTGGGAACTTGCCAATTGCCATTTAGTGCTTACAGAAGATTGTGCCAATTTTTTTTTTCTTTTTTTTTTTTTTTTTTTCTGGACAACACAGATTGCCCACAGCAGTTGTTCACACCAGATGACGAAAGAAAAACAAACCCAGAAACAAACAAGAGTGAAACAACCAAGGAATAGTTTCTTCCTTGTTTCCGAATTCAATCTCCAGTACACATGGACCATCTCATAGAAGAAGGAAAACAACGTTAGAATATCAGGAACCTTTTTTGCCCTAGCTTTTCTGACTCCTATGCTTGTCCTTTCTAACTATATGATTGATGTTGGAAAAGACAGTGGTGGTAGGTGATCAGCAAAGAAAGTACAGTGCCAGAACACTGGTCCTGACAAGTGATCAATCCATCTTGGACTACTCAAAGTCCTGCTCCAGCAGACAGACCACAAAATCTCCTGGGAGTGGATGGCAAAACCTGCATCAGGATACACAGACAAGATAATGTCCCCCCGATATCAGTCACCATAAGAAACACCAAACTAGGTTGTACAGACCTTTACTCCAAAGCACTGCTGGTATTGGTATTACTGCTGCTTTGTTATTACTCTTATTACACATCTGAGCACATCATCTTGCCCCTCCTCCTTGTACATTTTCAATTAGCAAGTACCCTTCACTGCAGTTTCCATGCTAGTGGAAAACAAGGCCCAAACAACAACATTTTAGTTGTACCAATGCTCTCATAAAATCCTCAACTGTACCAAAATGGAGCAGAAATATAAAAAGAAAGAAAACTAAAAGGAATGTAGACTGTTCCTCTGCTCATGTTTCTCTGCCCTTCTGTTTGACGGCTTGAGATATCCTTCGAATGACTCTTGGGAAAACTGTAACATTGTGTCAATATTTTGAACACACAAAAACCCCTTGAGAATCAACTCCATTGTTCAGAGTTTTATCTCAGAAGTGTAAAAACTGTAGATGCAGAAAATCCAATACTTACTTAAAATTGAAATACAGGACATTACTCTTAGCTGAGACCTGGCAGATGACACTCTCAAACAAGTGTTTATAACAATATTTCTAGATGGGAGTACATATTCCTGTTCCTTCAGGAATGGAGGAGTGCATTGTACAGTACCTGATAGAACTAGAAGAACAAGGTAATTGTCTCTAAAATTTTGAGTTTAAATTTCTAGTGATTCTCCTGAAACAAACTGTAGACTTCACCAACGAAATATGCTAGAGATGTAATTTCAGATACATTTCAGAAATTTCTTCAGGAAAAATAAGCATATGGAAACCCAAATATTGAATACAGTCCTTACAACTTTGAGGTAAAATTGCAGAATCCATATAATAAATATATTTTACACATAATAAATTTATTTTAACGCTATACACTGTTAGCAAGAAGTAGCACTAATAAAAATAACTCAGCTTTCAAACTGATTCTTCACTGTGACCTCACTGATACCAAGTAGAAACCAATCACATATAATTAAATTGGAGATTTTCTAATAGCAATAAATAAGTGGTCTGCAACACAAGCACAAGGGAGGTTTTAAAGTTTGGAAAAGACCTTTAAGATCACCAAGTCCAACCATTAACCTAGCAATGCCAAGTCCACCATTAAACCATGTCCCTAAGCATCACATCTACAGGTCTTTTAAATATCTCTAGGGATGGTAACTCCACCACTTCCCTTGGCAGCCTGTTCCAGTGCTTGACAACCCTTTCAGTGACAAAATTTTTCCTAACATCCAATCTAAACCTCCCCTGACACCACTTGAGACCATTTACTCTTATCCTAATACTTGTTACCTGCAAGAACAGACCAGCACCCCACCTGACTACAACCTCCTTTCAGGTAGTTGCAAGTGGTAAGCCTCCTTCCCAGACTGAAAACCCAATTCCCTCAGCCATTTCTTGTAAGACTTGTGTTCTAGACCTTTTGCTAGCTTCGCTGCCCTGCATCAGACGTGGACTGTCCAATAACAGCTTAAGAGCTCCAGTGTTAAAACCATGAGAAAGGATGTTAAGTTTAAGTTAAGAACATTACAGGAACCTGGGCATCAGCTGTGGTGTCTTAGTTATGGAGTTAGGGTGACAATCATAAGGTATCCCTTTAGAGCAGAAGCATACAATTTATGTAAGATAATTCTATAGCCCCCTAAGTACATTAAAAAGATATTGGAGCCTCTCATCATGAAGAGAAAGAGATAAACCCAGGACTCTCCAGTTTCAGTTAGCACTCTAACATGAACCAACCTGCATAACAGCAGGGGATCATTAACCCTAGTAAAAATGCTGATTTTAAACAGTTGCCACTAAGAAATATATTTTGATAGAAAAAAAAAACCCAAAAAAAAAAAAAATAAGAATGCTTATTTAAGTAAGTGGCAGAATTTGATTTCTGAAATGATTTTACTAACTGGTCTGAATTCCTATGTACAGCAGAGCCAAGTAACATGAAATACCTCCATTACTTGAATTAGCCCAGCAGATTCTTATCTGGAATAACACGACAGATTTTTCTACTAAAGCATTCAAAAGGTGCCCTTTCTTTTTGCACTGGAAGGTCTATGTAACTCCTCTTTATGCCCATTTAACTTATTTTCTCTAATATAAGGAAATAAGGTAAAACTTAATCCATTAAATCCATAACTACTACCTCAGTATTAAAAGAACTTTATTTTAATATAACCCATACAAGGGTGAGTCTTTTTAAGTATTAGTATGTATTTTTCAGCATGAAATCTGTGAATAACTTCATAAACAGAATTTTTTTCTTGTTTTGCAGAGGAATACATATGAAACTTTAAAATTACACTCTACATATTATAATGCCACAAAATCAGCCATTCCCATATGAACTATGGTCAAAGACTTCTAGAAAAATGTAAGAATAGTAGTTACAGATGAGAACAAAAACCTTGAACTTCAGGGGTTGCTTATTTGGTGTTTATGAGGCACTTCTCTGTATTTGGAAGCATCTATTCAGACACTGACTATGTTTATTATTTCTATTGTGCTCTCAGTCAGGAACCAAAGTAGATAATTAGCAAACAGGACATTTCTTATAGGGATGCTTGAAGCCATTGTTCATGTTATTGTGAAGACAGAAAGCAGAAGGAGGTTGACACTCTTCTCACGCCTAATAGTCTGTATAATTTGCAGCAATGTTATTTTACAAATAGGCATTCATATTTCTTTATTAATATCTTCAGGTAAAAAATCTCAAGCTGATACATGATTAAGATCCTTGTAATATTACTGATACAACAGCGGATCATTATAAATACAATTAAACACAAATATTTAATCTTTTCCACATTAAATTAAATTCAATGAAAAATGTGTTTCTCTCCCATCCCACTAGTGTCTGCATTTCAAAACTGCAATGAATGGTTTTATCTATTTCATCACGCTTTCAAACAGAACTGCTGATGTGAAAGGACAAACATTCCACAGATTAATTTTCTCTGTATGTTATGTTCAGAAAGATTGATGCATCTGGGAAGAGCTGTGTGTTAGCTAACATCCTCCAGATATGGATTTACTATGTAAGCAGTAGAACTGGACTATAGGTTTCACTTTCATTCCCAAAGCATATGGCAAATGAAAGGGGGCTGCTATAGCTGCTAGGAAAAACCCACAGTTCAATTTGAGGTTTCCTCAGGAAAAAAAATGAGCTTCTGGGGTTGGGTCATCGGTCAAATGTTGACCGTTGCTGTTTGATGAGCCACACTTGACAAGCAAGTACAAGCAGGGATAGATCCTACGTCAAGTTAATGGATCAAAAGACCTCATGGTTTGGGAAAGGTTGAATACTAAGTTTGTAACTCAGTCTCCCAAGAAAAGTTTTCACGGATATTTGGACATTTAAAAAGATTGCAGGGGAACCATATTAAACCACTAAGTATCTTAACAGATTATTTGCTCTACTTTCCACTAATAACTTTTAATTTCCTTTCATTTTTCCAGTGAGGTTAATAGTACTCTAAAAGGATAAGCAACTCATGTTTTCTGGGGTTCCCTGAGTATTTTGATTTAAAAAACAATCATATAATCCTATACATATAAGCTTTGCAAATAAACCTAGGATCTAGGCATTGACTTCTCTCTCTTTCATCAGCATTATGAATACATAGTTATTAATAAAAATTCATCAGCATATTTTGCTGCAGTTGGGGAGAAAAGCAACCAGGAACCAGCACAGGCTGTCACAGCTGATTACTAATTACATAGGTAATTACTATTACATCCCATAGCTAATTACTAGAAGTAATTAATAAACATAAATACAAAACACTTCCTAGAGAGCCATTCAAATTCAAAGGATTTTGAAAATCTTACACTTTATTATGCACGGACAGTAGTTCTGACATTTATAGTCATAACAACATAGCTGCAGCAAATTTCTACACACAGACAGAGTTTACAATTCTTCCTTCACAGGGGAAAAGAAACCACCAAATCAAAACACAGGCCCTAGAGCCAATCAACTGAAAGACTAAAGATTGTTGGGAGTTGCCAAGTCTATTAGCCTGATGGAAATGAGGTTGCTGTAGCTCCCTATTTTTAATCCATGATTCAGAAGCAGTAATGAGGCTAAGTATGTGCTCCAAGGAGGTACATGCACACATGCAATGCATACACACAGCAGTGACACATGGATAGAAACACTCAGGACTCAAGCACAAATGGCATAAACAGCCTCATCCTCCTCTGGCTGATCAGGATGAAGGATGGTTTATAGCTGGACATTACACACATACTCAACATGCTACATCCCTCCTTTAATATGCATTAGGCACTTGGTCTATCCAGTAGCTAGCATTTGGATCCCAGTCTTCATGCTTACTGGCACCTGGCCATACATATCCAACACCTGCAGTTCCCCTCCAGCTGCAGGCACAAACTCCGTTTTAACCCTGGACACACTCACACATCCCCGCTCACTCCAGCCCACTATGGATCCCCCAGTAATGGGTCTTACACATGGAGCGTATCCAGTAATGGGCCCTGGAGCCCTTGGGCCCCGAATGCCCAATGATATCCCACGTATACATTATAAACCCCCAGTAGCTGGCTCCCTGGTCTCCCCTTGCCTCACACACAGAGACACGCATATGCAAAAAGGCCTCTCACTTAACCCACAGACCATACAGTCCCCCCAGACTGGTCTGGACCTCTTAGCTGCTCCAAACACTGAATTCTGAGATCTCTGATTTCTCCAGTATCTGGCCCAGACTTTTGGCCACCTGGGTACCTGGCACCCAAGCCACTCATTCAACTCAGTGGCTACACCAGCCTGAGACTCGGTCATGATCCCACACTGACATAAGCACCCATACAATATGTACACACTCTGTGCTCTCCAGTTTGCTGGCACCACAGACACGATGGCCTTTGTGACCCATGGTCATTCACCTCCAGTTGCTGGCACTTAAACTTCCACACACACATGCACACAGATAGAGCCTCCTTACTGAGGAAATAGTTAGAAATGGAGCATAATAAGATACGATAGATGGTGCTGATCAAGCACAGAGCATGACCAGATAACCAATAAGAGCCTGTTTATATACCATGAGCCCCATTTATCCCCTTATCCCCCTATTATCCCTTGCTCTTCACTCCCTAATCCATCTTAATCCCTCCCTCTCCTGTTTAGAGGTCTTTCCTCTAAACATCCAAGTCTAGCGCAATACCATAAGGCTTTTCCCTGCATCCTATATAGGCAGTAGCTCCCTCAGCCTCAAGGGTGATCAGGCAGCATCTCCTGTGGACTTCTCATGACGGGTTTCAGTCCTGGCCCATGGGGCTGAAGCTCTCCCAGGACAGCCGCTGGAGGAGCCCATGCTTGAGTCTCTAATTACCACACTGGGGGTACTGTCCCCACAATGCACTTCTGTCCTCCTTTGGTTGTGGACACAAGTTTGTAATTTGATGCTGGCCCACTGTTATATTTCTGGTGTATGAGTTCTAAAATCCTATTTATTCTAAACTAAGCTCCTAAAAAATCTGTAACTTTAAAGTCTTCAGATAATAAGTTGTTTAAAACCAAGTTTAGACATCACTAAGCCAAAAGCAGAAGACTTCTTAAAATGAGTATTCATGCTGAGCTATGAAAACTTGATGTCTGCTTCTGATAGCTCCAAGAAGCTTTACCTATAGCCATAAAATATCCTTAGGCTTCAAAACATTACATTCAGTCATGAATGCCAGGTTCTTTAGCTTTCTCTTTTCCCCTGGTTTGTCCCTCCTTTCTTGTAAAGGAAGCTTGTGCATGTCAGTGTAAATTCAGAAAACTTCCAGATAAAATAAAATTAAGATGGAATTGAACAATTGAAGCCTTAGGAAAAATAGGTCACAGAAAGGCTTGCAAATTCAGAAGACTGATGTTTTTAGAAAATAAGTCTCAAAGCCTAGAAATTCAAAGTGAAATTTCATAGTGAAACACTCTATTCTTCAAGACTTTCCCATCCTTTCCAATATTCTACTTCTTCCCATTCTATCACGACAAATTAAATTAACTGCTATTCTGCAATTATAAAAGGACAAGTTATCAAATCAAAAAGCTTTCCCTATTTTTTTTCACTGTTTCACTCTACTTACCTCCTAAGGTATTTATTCTTTTGCCATTTTAATAATTATGGTATCAGAATAATTTTCATTTTCCACAGACATACTAAAAACAGTTTACGTTCATAAAGTGTTATTAAATGCCTTTCAAAGCCTAAGACTTGGGAAGTGAAAATACACTCCTTCTTTCTTAATAACATAACACCAGTGATATAACAGCACTCATTTCTTCTGTGATACAGACCTGATGATACTGAGAACATACACTGTGATCCTCCGCTGACTGAACAGCAGCTCCAGACTACAAGTTCCACATCATTATAAAAATAAAAAATATAGACCATCGCCTCAGAGTGCTAAAACAGAAGTAGAAACGCAGACCAGGGTTCATTTCTAAGAAAAAAAAGGGCACAGAGAGCTTGGGCATGGTACCACTGATTTTCCATACCCCTTAGTTGTTAACATGTACCCAGAGTGGTTTTAGCCTATTCCAGCTCTGCCAGACTGTAGTCACACATGGGTGGGTAAGAGGCGTGCCAGCAGTTGTTCCCTTAACAAAGTATTTATGAACAGGCCTGCATCTGGATTGTCTCCCAGCACTTTACACAGCCCTCCAACATGATCCTATTACACTTTGCACAATTAGGCCTTTCTAACATGAGCTCACAAACTTATAAAAGAATATAGGCTGAGAGAGATCTCTGGAGGTTACCAAGTCCAGCCTTCTGGTCAACAGAAGCCCTACCTCAAAGCTAGCTGAGATGGCACAGATCCACTTCTCTTGTAATGAAGCAAGCATATACCTCCACGTTCCACAGAGCTTAAGGCATGCAGCAAAGACATTTAAATTTAGAAACATTACAATGGAAACTATTTACACTGTACTAACTTCACTTTAGCACATTTAAAAAAACCCATTATTCTTCCTTAAAGTTAATTGCAGGGATCACTATTTTTCATTCTTTCCCCTCAGTATTAAAGCTTTGATGTAGATAGGCAAAACCAGTTACAAAATTCAGATGAATAAAGTACTTTCTTAAATCATCTTTCCTCATTATTAAGCATATAAATATGTACTGAAAATATAACTTCATATTAATATTTAAGATACTGCTCTTCAGAAAATCCAAAGCTAGTAACAACCCTCATCCCCAAAAGAGATTTCTTCTCTCTTTAAAGAAATCTATTTGGATTAATTACACATAACTTACACTTTGTGGAAAAAAAAGGAAAGGGCGATGTATAGAGCTTCAGCATAAAAATTGCAGCTCATTTTACTTCTTGTATCTTAGAACAACTTTTCAGTGAAATGGCAATTCTGTGGTTTTATAAATACACAAATGATATTAATTTATTATGGCATATGTGTTGAAGAACATATTCAATAACCCACCCAAGCTTAACCTTCAGGCAAAACAAAGCACTGAAAACCATTATGCATTGGCATACTTGAGTCATTTCCTACAGAGAGGCTTCTAAAGATGGGAAAAATGCTATTCCAGTTTGTCTGAATGGCTTGCCTCATGGCATAATGCAGAATTAATTCTGTGCATACTAGGCTCATTTTTGTATTCAGAAAAACATAACAACTCTTAATTTTCATTGTTAAACCAAGAAGAATATAATATGGATTAAAAAAAATAAAATCACATTCACCTGCATTTTGTACATTGGATTTCACCTACCGGACTTAATTAACTGCAACATATTAGTGAAATCACACTGACAGAAATATAAAATACCCACCTGTTTTAGGGTCAACAGAAAAGTATGGCTGTCCCTGAAGAATACTGTACACTACTCTGGCACTGTTTCCGTATGTAGGGTCATCTGCATCTGTGGCTGTCACCTGTAGAACAGATGTACCTGTATGTACAAGAAAAAAAAAAATAATTGATAATAAATGCAATTTTCTGAAAAATAAAATATTTTAGATGCATTTTTTGAGCTTTTGCAGTCCTCAGATTGTACAATTAGAGAGATTAATAACATTTTCTCTGTATGTTGTTATCCTATCATATTTTTAAGGAAAACTATTTATATTAATTTGCAAAACCACCAAATTTTTATCTCTCTATATAATGTATATGTAACTTAATTACATATATATAACCTTAAACCAGTAATTACATAGCATGTATATGTATGCATATTCACACACATAGATTCTAAATTTGGATATTGCTTAGATTTCTGAACAATTCATATTTATGGACTTCAGGATTCTCTTCATCCATGATAAAAATTAATCTTGAAGTACATATTTAAAACATTTTGCATAAATGTCCCCAAATCAATAAGAGACTAAGGGAAATCAAAAAGACTACCTATTGGAAGGCACCAAAGATCTGAAAATTGAATAACTGCTAGAACCTTTTTGGAATTCAAATGATGGGTCCAGATTAGAAAGATAAGGAGTTCAAAAGACAGATATTTGTATGCTGTTATTATGTACCATTACAAACATAAAATCACATTTTCTAGCATGTCACTAAGTAGAATAACTTATGAGTAGCATTTCTGCAGGAAATAAAATGCAAAAGTACTGCACAGATAGAGACAAGTGATTTTACATTTTACTGTATTTTTCAAGACATTTAATGATGCATCTTTTTTGCTATCACAGCCCAGTACTTCACATAAGAAATCATTAAATGAAAGATGGCAAGTTAATAAAGGTTCAGTCTTCATCCTTCTTGTTTATCCTTCTACAGACACTGCCTTCTACAGACTCTCTTGGCCCAGTACTAAAATGCAGGAATAATGGCAATAGAACAGGCTACTCTCATGTTATTTTCCACTTGAAAGTGGCTTCTCAGTTAAATTAACCACTGAGGCATCAGCTCCACTCTGGGGTGTTCAATTTCACATCTTAGTTGTGAGAAGTATGCTTTTGAATTGACTCCCTTGATCTCCCCTACTTGTCATACTTTGATTTGCCTCATGGAACAGTTTCAGAGCATGCTAACCAGATTCCTTTGGATAAAACTAAACCAAAAGATGTGCTTTGGCAGCACATATGATTTATTCTCACTGCTAATGGGCATTTAGTCTCAGAGACCAGATAAGAGCTAATGTGAAATAAGATTTCCCCAAAACATATGGTGCGGACATTGGATCCTCAGTACCAACGGTTTAATTTCATAGATTGGTTTCCATTGCACAGAACTGTTTGGTACTGTGCACACTCTCAGTATACACTGGGAATATAAATATCTAAAATTGCAGAGTCTGACATCAAGTACAGCAAAGCAAGCAAGAAAATATACACAGATTTGGATTTATCACTGTTTAAGAAGATATTCATTAATAATGACACTAACTTGGACACAAAAATTTGGGTTTTGTATCTCTACTGATGACTTGGTAAATGGTACAGCAAATGTGCCTGCATACTTCAATGTAGTGTCTTCTGGTCTCTGAATAGCCCAAATGCATACAATCTTATAGATAAATATATTCACACAGCACATACAAAGAAACCTTGGTGAATTTGAAGTGAAGTACTGTAATAAAATCAAGCTGGAGCTAGTAGTCTGTTCATAGTTATTCAGGAGTTAATGGTAAAAATGACTAAATTACCACATTTTGGTTTATGTGACAAGGTAAACAAATATGAATTAAAGTTAGTGCAATTTTCTTAAAATGTTCTAGGAATCTATTTAGTCATATTAATTTGCTATTTAAACTTAGAATAACAGTTCCTGCAAATCACATCAAGTCACTTCAAAGAACAGAAAATGTGGGTTTTTTTTCCATATTCTCCAGATTATCTAAATACTGTAATGGTATGTTTCTATAGCCCAGTATGGCAGTAATTTCTAACTTGAGGTGAAAAAGCTGTGACCTTTCTTTCAGTTATAAGCTTGCTGTATTCAAGGATAAAGGCCTGTCGACAATAATTTATTCATGGCTTCATTATTATATGTTGGAATGTGTGGAATCATTAAAGATAAACAGGTTACTGGTTTGGTTTTTTTTAATTGCATATGCTGTGGTTTAAGCCCAGCCAGTAACTCAGAACCACGCAGCCGCTCACTCACTCCCCCCATTCTTCCTCCCCCTGCTCCTGGACGGATGGCGAGGAGAATCAAAAAAATGTAACTCCCACAGGTTGAGATAAGAACAGTCCAGTAACTAAGGCATAACACAAATCACTACTGCTACCACCAATAATAATGATGATAAGGGAAATAACGGCTGAACCCAGGACAGCATACAACAAAAACATGCTCATCCAATAATCAGTCAGTCACCTACCACAGTTTGCTACACAGAGTGCTGGGCAACTTCTGTACCTTTGAGTTTGCATTTGCACTTTTTCCAGTTCTAGATAATCAAGGTAGGTTTGGGAACGGATGAACAGATTTTGGCTATTCCAAAAGAAGAAAATACCAGAAATACTGAGATTTCATGGTTCTCTCATTCTCCTCTCCTCCCTCTTCTCTCTCTTCTCTCCTCTCAAAAGGCAGGGGATAGAATCTGAGTGCTCACTGATGTGGGACAACGAAAGAGGCCTACTGAAAGGCAGTATCTCACATAAGCAACAGACAGGTCATTTTACCATGAATGGAATGCTATTATGCTTTAAAATCTGCCACAGTGATTTTCAAGTACATCTCTATCTCTCTCCTAAGGAACACCTGATAATAGTAATTTGGTACTGCACAGTGGTGAAGTGTTCTCTTTCTACCTAAAAACCACTTAGAATCACAACTTTAACTCAACCCCCCCACCCCACCTCTCAAACCCTCATTTAGTGCAATGTAGCTCATCAGATGCTTAACTTTTCCACTGTAGTACACAAGCACTCTCATCACCTTATAAGATGTATCCATACTGGCCTTTTGCCTATCTCTTGCCTGATTTACTCAGCACAGAGAAAAGGCAGCTTGTGAAAGCTATGGGTTAGAATGCCTTGTTAGAAAAGGTAACGTACCTTTAGCTTCCAATTACTCCTTCCAAAGTTAGCATAATTCAGCTACACAACATGACAGACAAATCGTGATTCCAAATATATTTGTACCATTCAGATGCAGAATCAGTTTTTTGCTGTTGAGACATGTAAAGGATTCAGATGGAAAACTATATAGTACAGCTGCCTTGCTATTTTTAATGTTAACAATTCTGAGGAAAATAATCTAACACAAAAAACAAGGATCTAATTTCTCCAGAGACCTCAGAATGGATATGAACATCAAACCCAGAGGCATACCTTCCATACTTTCTTCACTAATCTACTGTGAAAGTGCCTGTCAAGAAAACCTCAAAATTTTGCTATGAAAGCATTTTGACACTCCAGTTAGGTAATAAAAACACTTTTCCCCAAAGTGGAGGCTCTGCTCACTCAGAGTTCAACAACTATTCCACATTATTTCCTGCTACAGTTTAGAGATTCCATATTGGGAATTCTGTTTTCTTAGCTAATGCTCTATAGAGAGCTGTAAAATATGTCTGTCTACTCTGAAAACCATTCTATAACCTTACCTTTTTTCTGTTATCAAAAATAAGGAACATTCATTTGGGAAACCAAACTGTAGTTTTATTTCAAAATCTCTTCAAAATCTACTTCAATCTGTCTCTCTGAAGACAAATTTCTGATGTATAATGGGGAAGTTTAACAAAGCATGTCTGTTGAGAATGCAAGATCTCTACGTATGATTTTCCATAGTTTGCTGCACTGTTAACAGAATGTTTTAGTTTAATTCTACATTAGAAAATAGTGTCTTCACCAGGAAATCAACGTGTATCTAGTGACTATATCAATTCAAGTCCTTGCTGTAGAAATTCACACTCTTTTTGTCAGATATCTTTATCATAAGATAAAAATCAAACAACACAGGAAGATAAAGAGACACATCCCATGCAAATCATATTTATGAACACCATGAATAATGCCTTCCAGATTATCTAAAATTATGACTACCTCACATTATAATACCCTGGAAAGAAGTTCAGAAAAGTCCAATTTACCTATTAATTTGTTAAGGAGAATTTATTTGGAATACACTTCTTATGCATGACTACATAGAACACTAGAAAATTTAATATGCTGTATTTCACTCATTTTGAAGATACCTGAATGGAAGGCTTTTGTTGTTTGGGGAAACAAACAAACAAACAAACAAAGAAAAAGCTTTCTTTTCCATTATATTAAGATAGAATCACAGGATGGTTTGGTTTGGAAAGTATGTTAAGACCATCTAGTTCCAATGCCCCTCTACACCAGTGATGATAATGATGACTCTTCTATAAAACAGAGCATAGATCTCAATGAAAGTGAGCTTTTTACACTGCAGAAGAAATAATTTCAGACATAAAAATTGGATCTTGAGCTAACTTTAAGGAGAAGTATCAAGAAGGCAAGAATTAGGTGTTTTCTTTCAGTTCTTCCAGCACAGTACGTAAAACATAAATAATATGTTCACTTTATGCCACAGGAAACACTGCAATCTAATATTTGGCAAATAATTTAACAAAACTTACCTGTACTTTCTTGCTAGTTACCTAAAAAAACCAAAAGCCATAAACATCCTACAGCTTACACAAATAGATCAAGGGTCAACTTGTGGTAAAAATCTCAGCTGTTTGAGGAGACAGACACGAAGCTGCTGATGAAATTAACAGCATAACAGAGATGAAAAATACCACCAGCTACTCAGCATGAGGGCTGTTACAGAGAGACAGTAGCACTGAAAGTTCTTTACATGACCATGAAATAAAGTGGAAGATATTTTTAAAGTACTGAAGCATCCTTAAGAATTCATACAATAACAACAAGATGTTCAGTGATGTATAGACTCCTCAGCTAATGTCAAAAAATATGCTTATTACAGAACTAATGAAACTGGCATAGGGATGTCCATTATTTGACAGAAAATGGATCCTGTGGAAGCAATAATAGAATTAAGTCTTCCTGAGACTGCAGACAACAAAATGCTTTCAGAATGCAAAGAACAAACAAATCAATAAGAGAAAAAGAAAATAATGATCACGAATTTGCAAGGATAATATGTTGTATGCCTACAGCAGGTTGCCTGTACAGCAGGATATGAAAATTCAATTTTATTCAAACAACACAAAAGTGCTGCTTAGATTGTACAGATATTTTAATGATTTACCTCAGGTACACCCAGTAAAGTATTTCATTTATAAAAAATATGCATTAATGATATGTTCTGAGTTACCAGCTGGGCTTAAACCACAACACACTAGAAGTTCCTTGATTTACCATAATCCACTCTATTTTTTAACCCCAAATGCTATCTCAGACTACTCAAATTGTTCTTTGGAAAACAGTAACATTTATAATGTAGCTGAACAGTAATACCAAGATTCAGACTACTACAGAATTATGACTAACATCTAGCCAAAAATAATACATTTTGACAGGATGAAAGAAAAGGGGAGCTTTGAGTGAACAAATGAAAAACAATTATATTGGCTGGTTTTGCCTTTGAGGATAACATTGATTTCCTTTCCACTGTCTTTCCTCCCACAAAGAAAATAAAAGGCTTCCAGAGGGGAAGGAAATAATCAATTAATTAAAATGTTCCATTAAAGACAAAGGAAACTAAAGAAAGAGGAAGACAGAGCATTTTTGAAGACAGTTGATAAAGGAAATGAATTTAATATCAAGAGTCTGAGTTGTAACAAGAGACAACTGAGATAAGAGCTTAGATGCTACTGAAATTAGCTCCAACAGTAAAGCTTTGTGCCATAGTGAAGAGGTTTCATACAGGCCTACAGTACTCTTACTGGGAATAACCTCACTGTAGTACTTCCCACAAAAGTGTCTTGACAAATGTCTTTGGATTTGGAGAAGGCTGAGGCTCTTAACGACTTCTTTGCCTCAGTCTTCACTGGCAACTGACCACACCACCCAAGTCTTAGAAGGCAGACAGGGACTGTGAGAATGAAGACCTTAGGCCCATTGTAGGAGAGGACCTGGTTCAAGACCATCTTAAGAACCTGAACATACACAAGTCCATGTGACCTGATGAAATCCAACCGCAGGTCCTGAAGGAGCTGGCAAATGAAGCTGATAAGCCACTGGCCACCATATTTGAAAAATCATGGCACTCAGGTGAAGTTCCTGGCGACTGGAAAAGGAAATATAACTCCCATTTTCAAGAAAGGGAAAAAAGAGTGACCCAGGGAATTACAGACCAGTCAGACTCACCTCAGTGCCTGGCAAAATCTTGGAGCAGATTCTTCTTGAATGCATGCGAAGGCACATGAAAATCAACAAGGTGCTTGGTGGCAGCCAGCACAGCTTCACTAAGGGGAAATCCTGCCTGACCAATTTAGTGGCCTTCTATGATGGGGCTATGGAACTGATGGACAGGGGTAGAGCAGTTGATGTCATCTACCAGCACTTGTGCAAAGTGTTCAACACTGCCCCGCATGATATCCTTGTCTCTAAATTGGAAAGACACCAATTTGATAGGTGGACCACTCGGTGGATATGGCTGGATGGCCAGATGCAAAGAGTTGTGGTCAATGGCTCAATGTCCGGCTGGAGACCAGTAACAAGTGGTGTCCCTCAGGGATCGGGGTTGGGACCAGTCTTGTTCAACATCTTTGTCAGTGGCATTGACAGTGGGATTGAGTGCGCCCTCAGCAAGTTTGCCGATGACACCAAGCTGTGTGGTTTGGTTGATACGCTGGAGAGAAGGAATGCCATCCAGAGGGACCTTGACATGCTTGTGAGGTGGGCTGATGCCAACTTTATGAAGTTTAACCATGCCAAGAGCAAGGTCCTACACCTGGGTCGGAGCAATCCCAGGCACAGCTACAGGTTGGCCAGAGAAGAGATTCCGAGCAGCCCTGCAGAGAAGGACTTGGGGGTATTGGTCAATGAGGAAATGAACATGAGCTGGCAGTGTGCACTTGCAGCCCAGAACGCCAACCGTATCCTGGGCTGCATCAAAAGCAGTGTGACCAAGCAGGTCAAAGGAGGTGATCCTGCCCCTCTACTCTGCTCTTGTGAGACCTCACTTGGAGTATTGTGTGCAGTTCTGGTGTCCTCAACATCAAAAGGACATGGAACTGTTGGAACAAGTCCAGAGGAGGGCCACGAGGATGATCAGGGAACTGGAGCACCTCCCATATGAAGATAGGCTGAGAAAATTGGGGCTGTTCAGCCTGGAGAAGAGAAGGCTGCGTGGAGACCTGATAGCAGCCTGCCAGTATCTGAAGGGGGCCTATAAGGATGATGGGAATGGACTATTCATTAGGGACTGTAGCAATAGGACAAGGGGTAACGGGCTCAAACTTAAACAGGGGAAGTTTAGACTGGATATAAGGAGGAAGTTCTTTACTGTTATGGTGGTGAGGCACTGGAATAGGTTGCCCAGGGAAGTTGTGAATGCTCCATCCCTGGCAGTGCTCAAGGCCAGGTTGGACAGAGCCTTGGGTGACATGGTTAAGTGTTAGGTGTCCCTGCCCATGGCAGAGGGGATGGAACTAGATGATCTTAAGGTCCTTTCCAATCCTAACTATTCTATGATTCTATGATTCTAATGAAGCACGTTGTAGCTCCATTTAAATTGTGTTGGTAATTTTTTTTTGTTTAAATTGATAATATAGACATGTTTGACAATATTATACCACAGTCACATGCTGTGGTCATCGTGGGGGATTTTAACTTCCCTGATGTTTGCTGGAAGGACCACTCAGCAACCCAGCCACAGTCCAGGAGGTTCCTCCAGTGTATGGATGATAACTTCCTCCTGCAAATGGCGGATGAGCCAACCAGGAGAGGAGCGTTGCTGGATCTCATCCTCACTAACAAGGAGGATCTGGTCGAAGCAGTAAGGGTTGAGGGCTGCCTTGGTTGCAGCGACCACGAGATGGTGGAGTTCAGGATCTTGTGCGGTAGGACTAGTAGAATAGCAAGTAGAATTGCAACCCTGGACTTTAGCAGGGCAAACTTTGGCCTTTTCAAGCAATTGCTAGGGGAAATCCCATGGGCAAGGCTGCTTGAAGGTAAAGGGACCCAAGATAGTTGGTTGACATTCAAGGATTGCTTTTTCCGAGCTCAAGATCAGAGCATCCCGACACGTAGGAAGTCAAGGAAGAGGGCCAGGAGACCTGTGTGGCTAAATAGGGAATTGATGGGTATGCTCAAGTGGAAGAGGAGAGTTTACAGGTCATGGAAGGAGGGGCTGGCCACCTGGGAGGAATATAAGGCTGCTGCTAGAGGATGTAGGAAGGCAGCTAGGATGACTAAGGCCTCCTTAGAATTAAACCTGGCGAGAAGGGTCAAGGACAGCAAAAAGAGCTTTTTCAAATACATGGCAGATAAAACTAACACCAGAGGCAATGTAGGCCCACTGATGAACGGGATGGGTGCCCTAGTGACAGAAGATACAGAGATGGCAGAGTTACTGAATGCCTTCTTTGTCTCTGTCTACTGTGCTGCAGGCAGTCCTGAAGAGCCCTGTACCCCTGAGACCTCAGATGAAGTCAGGTCAACGGAGCGGTTTGCCTTAGTCAATGAGGAATGGGTTAGAGACCAGTTGAGCAATCTGGACATCCATAAATCCATGGGTCCAGATGGGATGCACCCGCGGGTGCTGAGGGAACTGGCGGAAGTCATTGCTAGACCGCTCTCCATCATCTTTACCAAGTCTTGGGAAACGGGAGAGGTGCCTGAGGACTGGAGGAAAGCAAATGTCACTCCAGTCTTCAAAAAGGGCAAGAAGGAGGACCTGGGTAACTATAGACCGGTCAGCCTCACCTCCATCCCTGGGAAAGTGATGGAACACCTTATCCTTGGTGCCATCTTAAGGCATATCAAGGATAAGAGGGTTATGAGGGGCAGTCAACGTGGCTTCACCAAGGGTCATGTTTGACCAATCTCTTAGCCTTTTATGAGGAAATAACACAGTGGATGGATGATGGCAGAGCGGTGGATGTGGTCTACCTTGACTTAGCAAAGCATTTGACACAGTCAAGAAGGACAGGGACCTGCTGGAGAGAGTCCAGTGCAGGGCAACGAAGATGATTAAGGGAGTGGAGCATCTCTCTTATGAGGAAAGACTGAGGGAGCTGGGTGTCTATAGTTTGGAGAAGAGGAGACTGAGGGGTGACCTTATTAGGGTCTATAAATATATAAAGGGGGAGTGTCACGAGGATGGAGCCAGGCTCTACTCAGTGGCAAACAATGATAGGACAAGGGGTAATGGGTACAAACTGGAACACAAGAGGTTCCACTGAAACTTGAGAAGAAACTTCTTCTCAGTGAGGGTGACAGAACACTGGAACAGGCTGCCCAGGGAGGTTGTGGAGTCTCCTTCCCTGGAGACATTCAAAACCCGCCTGGACACATTCCTGTGTAACCTTATTTAGGTGTTCCTGCTCCGGCAGGGGGATTGGACTAGATGATCTTTCGAGGTCCCTTCCAATCTCTAGCATACTGTGATACTGTGTGATACTGTGATCTTAAGGTCTTTTCCAACCCTAACTATTCTATGATTCTATGATTCTAAATAGACCTGGTGTTATGACATTACTCACAGGAATGCTGCTTTTCTACATGTCTGTACGTTTCTCTTGGGGATGATATTTGCAATAGTATGCTTAGATGGTTAAAATAGGCAATGTACATTAAAACCACATCCTATTACATATACTAGCATCACTCTATAGATGGTATGCACCTACATGTTTATAGCTTGAAGTAAAAGCTGGTATCTAGGAAGTCAGTATTTGAGAGCAAGAGATTTAAGAGAACAATGAACAGCTTGCAAATTATTTTAAGGAATGAAAATATATTTTATCAATAATCTGAAAATCTTTATTAGCTAGATATTTACAAATCAGGAATGGCTAATAGAGATTGTTCTTCTGGTAGAGACACAAGACACTATTAGAAATAATAATGTTAAATCATTATAATAAAAGGTGGAATGAGGGGGAAATACAAATTACAGACAAAGATGAAGTAGCAATTAAGAGAGAAATAACAGACTGTCGAAAGAAGGAAATTCATAAAAGGGAAGTTGAGGGGTAATATGAAAGAAGAAGAGAGAATTAAATAGGAGGAGACCAAAGAACGATGTTTCTCCCTTCATACATTCTTACTGTGAGACGGACTACAGAAAAGAAGGCTCAGAGTGCTCCACAGCTGGGAAGAGACATCTGAAGTAACACACTGTGAGCGGACTCGGAAGAGAGGAAAGGACTGGAAAAGGAGAATAATACTACAAGTACCTACAAAGAACAAAGTAGAACAAGGCAATTATGATACAGACAGACTATTTTTCAGAACATAACATATGGAGAATATTTTGAGCAGAAAATCAAGAAAGTACTCCTATGTGTCAGTGGAGTGGCAGGGGCAGGCGGAGTGACAGAAAGAATGAAGAGGAAGTCATTAAGTTAGGGGAAAAGACAGAGAATGGGGGAAACTTCTTACCCTTTTAAACCATGATATTTGCTAAGCTGCAAAGTCCATTTAATACAATCTGATTTCATATGGTAGATAGGAAAGTATAATTATCCTCTACTTTATACAAGATTAACTTCACTTACTTCAGTGAAGAAGCCACTGGTGTAAAATTCAGTCTCTGCTTCCAAACTGTCACAGCTCTGAACGCCATGGTTCAGGATTAAAACTTAATATGCTTCGGTATTTCCAGGACAGCCACGACTACTACATGTTCACAAATATTTCATATACCATGCTTCATTTGCATATGCAAGCAAAGAATTGTAGAGATGTTTGGAATGCACTATTTTTACTATGCACATCTGTAATAGAAGCTGTGGTTTTGGCACCTCAAATAATAAGAATATATATGAAATATATTTTTAACAGGGAAAACCGAAGGTTGGTACTTTTGTGAATTTGAGAACTTTATAAGAAACTTAATCAAGGTAAATAAACATATGACACCATGGTCTAAAGTAGCCTAGAAACTCACTGTTTCTTTGTATTTGTTTAATTCGGTGAATTGCACAGACTACTCATATAGATGTAAGACAATGCCATAGAGTAGCTGGATGATGAATATATGAATACATCTTGTTTCTAGAGTGCAAAGTACAATTTGCCCAGGACTGTCTGTTAAAGCATTCAAGAGTAAGAGAGACTCTCTACAGTCAACATGCGTGTGGTATCCTGTTTTCTTAATATGAATGTTCCAAGTAACATGCAAGGTTGCATTTGATGGCTTCCTATAATCTCAACTGTAATATGTTTTACATAAAATCAATGATACAATAACTGTCATAATTTTGTCAACAATAGCATGCGGCATTTTAACTTGTTAAAAGCTTGTTGAATGTAACAGTTTGTTTTCCTTACCCATTTCAGACATCTCTGGCACAGTAACAATGTATGGTCCATCTGTAAATTTTGGTGCATTGTCATTGATATCCTGCACCTTGATAATAAATTCAGATTCAGGCTCGAGTGGTTTGTTTGTCCGTCTATCAATAGCTTGGGCATGAAGCACATAGTGTGTCTTCTGCTCTCGATCTAGGCTTTTGGTTGAATGGATGTCTCCAGTCGTGTCATCAATAATAAAGATAGTCCCTGCGCCTTCTCCAGTAAGAATGTACTTGACTGATCCATCACCTTTGTCAGAATTGGAGTGCAGCTGTAAAATATAAACACATAAAATCATATAAAATGACCTATTAAACTTCATAAAAGGTTATTTCACAAAAGATCTAAAAACTGTAATATTTCTGTTAGCACCATCCTACTTAGTTTTTAACCTTCCCATCTCTTGTTGTAATCCCTTATGTGGCATTGCTGTCAATTCGATCATTTTGTTCAGGATCATAATCACCCAGCATAGTTCACTTTTAAAGATGGGATTTTTTTGGTGCATGTCCATTCTAGAAAACTTTCCTAAGTTAAGAATATTATAGTAACTGGGGTGGCTTTTATTTTATTATGGTTTGGTTTTAGTCCTTTCAGCAGTCACCATACAGCATTCATTGCAGAAACTGCCTTAAGCACTAAGCCTGAAGCTGTCCCACTGAGGACTGCTTGCCTCAATGACATAGTTCAGTCCCACCACCTATGTTATCTTCTGTGGCCGCAAAGATAGCATAGTTTACACAAAAGGAAACTGTGTAGTGTGACAGCGACAGATGTATGTCCAGGACTACCCTACCGCACAACAAAATACATCCGTTTTCCCTCAGTTTTTCTTGTTTCGTTCTAATTATAAACTCACCTAATTTGCTTGTATTTAAATTATTTCTAATGAAGCACTGAACTTCAGCATTTTCATTTGCATACTTCCATCATACATTTCGTTTTCATTTGCATACTTCCAGCATTTTCACGGCTCACACACTCTGTGCTATAAAATATACATTTAATATATTACCCCTCCTTCAGGAGAATAAAGCTTGCATTTATTGGGGGGCGAGGGGTAAGGAAAAGTTACAAAGTACCCTGGTGTACTGAGAGATAACATGAAAATGAAAAAGCTATCCACATTAAGCCCCAGTGCTTCTAACTTGACTTTGAAGAATTGCCTGTTTAGATTAAAATTCAACATGTGTTCCCTGAGAAGGAGGGGTAATTTTTGATAGATTGAGAAGTTTGTGTTTTTTTTTTTCCTTTAGAACTACTCTGAGAACAGAATGTATTTATTGAGGTGCACAATGAGAACAAAGTGATAATGCAGAAATGAACAGCCTCAGGTATTGTGCAGTTATATTGTGATGCTAAATCAGAAGGGAAACTTCCTAATTTTAAGAACTCATTCTTATTCTTATCTCAGTGCTCTGACTATCTCTCAATATCTGCATCATGGCATTACTAAGTTTTAGTTTCCAGACTCCTTTCCACTCTCAGTTCAGAAACCATTTAAGTTTGGATAGAGAAAATAGATTTTTGAGTGTCCAAACCATCTTTTTCTGACTTAAATCATACAGAGATGCTGATATTTTCTCTCTACTTTTTTTTTTTTGCCAGTTCTTTGTCTTGCCTTTAAAATTATCTAGTTTGCTCTTTGTAAAAAAAAGCAAGCATATGGGGCTTGATAACACTTTTTACTCTTGTGTACCAAATCTATGAAATTATTTATATAATTTATATCTTGTCTTGTATGGAGGGGTAGGAGGGAAAAATCTAATAAAATTAAGATTGTCAGATCATCTAAACTTCAGCGTAACTTCAGTCAATGCACCACGCACTTATGTCAGCTACAGGAAGATCTGACTGGATAACCAAACCAAAGCAGGGTCACCACGGTGGACCCATTTTTTTTATTTTGAAAATGGAAGAGAGAAAGAAGCAGAGAAAGGGTCTGCTTGCTTGGCTTTGCTTTTATAGGACAGCAGGACAGTCTTAAAACTTTCCTTTAAAGAAGAGATGGGCAAAATTCTGGTTACATCTCTTTTTGTCCTCAGAATAATACTGTATTCTGATAAGACAGGAATAATTCACTCAATGTAAAAGGTCAGAGATCCAAACTTCCTATGAAGTCAAAATGTTACTGGAAGTTATTTATTCCTAAAAACAAGAATAGGAGGTAGTCTGGTATTCTGATCTTGGTTTGCTCGTATTCCAGTTTTTCAGAAACAATCAGAATTGAGTATCTCTTGCTGCAGGTTCCTTTTTTGATAAAACTATTCCTAAGTGTTAGTGTTTGCAAATGTTAACAATTGTCTTTAATTTATACAGAAAAAAGCCAACAAACACCTCCCCCCCCCCCAAAAAAAAAAAACAAAAAAAACAAACCAAAAACAAAAGCCAAGAAAGCAATGAGAAAATTTGTATGCACAGGAAAATGACAAATTTCATTAGTTTCTGAAGATATAAGGGACCCAATTTGAAATTACCCCAAAGTGAAAAAGATCAGAAGAATTTCCATCATTGTCTCCTTTTAACTCCGCATGCATATATGCAAAAGCATATTCAGGTATACTATACAAAGGTCCAGCAAAAAACACTGTGTTCATAACTGGAATTATGGAAAGTATAAAGCAACTAAGAAATTGATTACATAGGTAATAAACCAATAAGGATAACAATAAGAATAAGGAACTGCTGTAGAGTTTAAGAAATAAGCTTTCTTCAAAAAATCCAAATAGACATGGTATTCCAATACCAGACTGTAAAAAGGCACACCCAGAAATTCACTGTAATAGTACAAATGGAAATATCAGATATTATTCATTATGAAGAAATAACTATTTGTACTTGTCATTAATGATGAAAATGCAGGTACATTTTGAGTCACAGGGCTTTTATATCTATCAAGTAATAAAAGTTAAGAAGCACAAAAGATTCTCAGCTGACTACACGGCCAACCAGTGATTCCTGCTAAACATCCCTTTATCCAACAAACTTCAATTGAAAAATGTAATCAGGAATCAGCTGACAATTTTAATTAATTATATTAACATTAATTACGAATATTAATAAATCAATAGCCTTCAATTTGCAACTGGGTCTTTTACACTGCAGTTGTAAGGCAACAACCAAAACCAAGAGAAAGCTAAGAGCAGTTCCTGCTTCCTTACTTCCTGATATCTTACATTGTTTGGAATATAACACTTTGATTTACGCCTTTTAATTTCTATGCTGAATTTTAAATTCACACAGGAAGATTTTGCATGGCATTTCTACTGCATAACAAAAGTGACTTTCCTTTGTCACTTGTTATATTTTGAGTTTTTCTGTAAGGCAAAGATTAAATAACTGTTTGTCTTCTTTAATACTTCTATCTCAGTATAAATTGGCCCAAGTAAAAAAAAGTATCAAGGCTTCCCTCAAACACGTTTACAATATGGGTTGTGCTGAAGACAGCCCCTGGGAATCTCCACTTAAGACAATGCCTACCAGACTAATGAGAGATTCATGTCCCTCAGCACTTCTTTCTTTTCCCTGTGTACTATGAAATCAACTTCACAACAGGTGGTTGTGGAATAAACAGGTGCTTTGTTCCACAAAAGCATTTCTAACTAGAATAAATGGGATTCACTGTTACAAATACATGGTTTGGGAGACTGAAATTCTGCAGCTATGTCTATAACGGTTTATAAAAGACAGCAAGGGAGAAAAATCTATCTGGTCAATAGTGAACTTTCTCTCTACTTGGGACTGCTGTAACTATTTCTCTTTCAGATTTATTTGACAGAGAGGGGGGAATGCACTAAGCAACACAGACTCAAGCCAACACATGTTCTGTTCACCAGTTTAGACATAACCTGTGTGATCTGGGAAGCCATCTCAACCCAGATCCCTAGAAAGGGTGTGGACATTCAATTTCTCTCTGCCAATGACTACTGCAATAACATGTATACACTAGAAGATGAGATACGTGATGTAGTAAAATGAATAAATAGCTTTGATAAACACTAAGTAGGTGTTTTTTTTCCCCCTGCTGTGCCAGACAGAGACATAAAGTTGGAACATTACAGGGGTCTCTTAATTTAAAGAGAAATATAAGCAAATCGCAAACTGAAACGTGATTACTCATAATGTTGAGATGAGTAATGAGCACTTAAAAGAAATACAAGGGAAATAAGACAAACATTAGAACACAACTCTGATTTATGTATCTGAGGTTTTAACTACGACTATGAAAACATAACTGAAATTGTTTTTCAGTAGGCCTTTGCTTCTATGATAGTCCACTGCATCTGGTGATTATAGACTGATTTGTGATATCAACTTTTGACTGCTACTTAAGGAAGCTTTTTTTTCTGCTTAAATTATTTTGACTTGCTTCCCTGAGCAATCTCACCTTAGACCCGAAACCATTTCAAAAATGACTTTGCTTAGAGGCTGTAAGTACTGGAGACTATAGAGCTTGCACTCACCATTTGGCCTTCCCTAGCTGCCAGGGCTCCCCAACCCTACCCGTGGCTCAGTAACTCACTGCAGCCCCACAGTGACACAATCCCCAGGAAGCTGCCTTACTCTGCTGCTCCCTAACCGCAACATCTCCAATCTCTGAACTTCCAGCCATGACAGGCTTCTGAATTCCTTGTGGAAATGCAGTTTCTACCCTATTTGATGGGTTGGCTTCTGAAAACATTCCTTATCATTGCTGATCTGGTTATGTTCCTATCAAGAACATATCCATTAATTATCCTGAAACTGTCCAGAACCAGAAACTACCAGAAAGTATTTAATTTTCATACCCTACTGGGCATTATTCATATTTTTATTTCTCTGATTTTTTAGGAAAAGAAGTGAGAAGAATAGATGAAGAGCCTATCTAGAGTGTCATCTTTTATCAACACAGTGGGCTCCACTTCTTGACATATTTAATAACAAGTTGGATTCAGGATGATTTATGACAGTTCTCAATACTTAGCTGGTCTGTATCAGCAGTGTATGACTAATTTTGCAGAATAGCGACCAAGATGTCCTAGTTTTGCTAAGATTTAAACATTTTTCTTCCATCAGTCCATTTAAATGTTTCAACTTTCTTTTAGTATTCCTGCAGAAAGGGTAGAAAGGCTGTATTTTCCGAAGGCATGATCTGAAGAGGCATACCAAACATTTCAGTTTCTTAAGAGTTTTCTTTATATTCTTATTATTAATTTTGATACTATGAGTCTTGAAATACTTATAATTTGAAGCACCAGTATATTAACTGGTGTAAAATGAATGCACACATTGCAGGCTTATTGCCCAGCTAATACAGTTTTTTTAACTGCAAAGCAATCAGGTGACTAAAGCCTAATTGCAGAACCAAATGGAAAGGTACCTACTGCTTACCTACTGGCCTTATTCACCACCCTTCATTTTCATACATCTTTCACTTTATTGTTTTGCCTAATGCTTTTTGCCTCATCATACATCCAAACATTTAAGCATACATTCTTGTCAAGCAAATGACCACAAATAGGCAGAAAGAATTATAGAAGCCAGGCCCAGCAGGAAGAAGCTCACCAATAAGTACTATAAAATCAATCAAAATATTGAGGAGGAAGGCAACATCCTGCTCCTTCTGGAAATGTGGGATGCTAACAACTCACAGTGATCACCACTCTCCCCTGTACTTGCCTGAGGAAGACAAGACATGACCAGGAAACCATGCATGGCCAGGAGAATGAGAAAGAGGCTTGGATAAGTAGAAGAGTTGTGATTTAATTGTGCACTGCTTTCCCCCATTTACTTTAACCGAATAATCTGAATTCTTGGTGTGCTGTGTGGGTGGCATTTTAAGTGGACTAGTAATTACTTTTACAATATTTTAATTGGACTAACAAATTCTTGGGTATGGATATAAGATATGTGCTGTTATATTAAAAAAAAAAGGTATAGTAAGAGATTCCCATATACATGCTAAATTCAAATCCAAGGCTGATTTGAAAAGATCAAGAACCACTGCACTAACTTAACAACTTTAATTTGAGCAGAAGTGGTTATGTGCATATAAACTTAAATTATTTTAAAATAACTGCAGAGAATTAACTTAAAACTTATTGTTGACAAATAATAAAATATGCATAGAATTTCAAAAGCAAAACCTAAGTTTTGGTAGTGACGCTACCATTATGTCTTTCGAATAAAGTATAGTCTGTTTGGGGAGCAGCACATTCTTTCAAGGAAAGAATGAGAACCTTCCCTTCCCAATTCTGTTCTCACTGCCAAGCAGTTTAATCACGTAAGAGGGACCCAGCACAATAGTACAACAGCAAAGTCTATCAATGACTGTGCAGCCTAGAGGAATGGCAAAAATGTTACTAAACAACATGAGCTAGGAGATTTAGCAAACCATAAGAGAATATATTAAAAAGGAATGTACATACACTACCTTACTTTTGTTATGCAGAATTGTTAATATTTCACTAAAACCATCAAAATGTAAATATGTATAAAGAATTAATGGTATAACACTAAAACACTGAGTAAAAAATGTTTTAATCTACTCTGTAATAGCACTGCAATCATGTTGACTTCCTTTGATGTTTATGTAGACACAAAATGTAATCTAAAAGAAATGATACCATAACTTAATAGTAGTAAAAACCAAATATAAAATTATTCTGAATGGTGCACACTGCAAAATCAGTCTAGCTGATACTACTGAAATGCTCATTGTGCCTATGCAGTAAAAGCGTCTCAGATTTGCTGCAGACTTGCTTCTTTCAGTCTGAGCTATAAAATCTGTTTTAACGAAAAATACTGCTCTGAGCAATGTCACATGTTTTGATGGAATTCTTAGAGGGAATCATTAGCCTAGGAGACAACTGTATTATCCATAGCAGTGTCCACAAATCGAGAAGCTATTCCACACCTTTGTCAAACAGAGCAGGAAAATACAGAATTACAATTGCCCCCATCTGTTAAATGGGTTTTCTCAGATAGAAAAAAATAATTGGATTGCAAGCATTCAGCAAAAACACAACTGAAATGGTATTAACTTCACAGCATAACACTACAGCATACAAACATCTGTTCTTGCAAGATGTGCTTACCTGAAGTCTGCTCCTTTACTCCTGCTTTTGGGGAGACTGGGTAATGGCAAAAGTATGCAGGTGCATAAGCAATCACATCTAAAGTAACATTAGGTGTACTAAAGCTGATACAAGTGGTCAACATTAGCTTCAATTTTATTTCTGTACCAAAGGAGGACTACAGTGAATGACAAGAAAAATAGAAAATGGAATCCTAAAACACCACAATAAATGTTTATGTATAAAACTGTTATTTTATTTTCAATGAACACTGTATACTTTTAAGAAAAATACAATCCAAAATTGTACTTTCAGTGTACTATGTGTCTGAATCAATACAAAATAAAAATACTTCCTCTCTGGTGAACTTTTCCTCTGAACTCTCTCCACAGCAGTGAGCTTTCATTTTAGGCATCTTTTACTTGGCCAAATTCTATGATGGGCATAAAGACCACTCCTTTTTCAAGTAAGAAAGAAGAATTTACATAGCATGTTTTTTTACAGATTTTAAAGAGCTGGACAGGCATCCAGTTGCACAACATGCTAACCAAGGTCTTCTAAAATATAATTTTGCAAATATAGTTATTTGTAGGTCTCAGGGCTAAGTAACTACAGCTGACTGAACTATTACTTAAAACATGATTGAAATTAAGCTGGTCTTTTTTGTTTAGGTCTTATTTGAAAAAGATAATTTTTAAACAGAAAACAAAACAAGACCTCTCATTCCCCAGTACTGTTCTAGAGACAAAAGAGTTGGCTCAGATTTGCAACACACTGCTCCTACACTGTAATCCATGAAACGCTCATCTCCAATGACACTTATGCAGAATGGCCACAAGATATTAGTGTAAGAAAAGTGTTACACTCTTTCATATTATATCAACTGTATTTCTGACTAAACAAGGAAAATAATTAAAAATCTTCTACTTATTTTTCTTCCATTCATAAAAGCTCCTATTTTTTTTTCAAATCCTGCAGTCTCCTCAAAAGGGCAAGTATTATTATCTCTCTTTCAAAGAGGAGTAATCTGATTTTCACAGACTTGAAATATGAAATTCACCCAGAAATAAATTCAGATTTTAAAAACCCCAAACTAGACTCTGGTCTATCTAGTCATGATATCATTAGACAATGGTGAACTTTGCAGTTCCCAGGGAAAGGGGGAGCGCAGAGATTTCTGATGCTATAAAAAAATTGTTACTGCACAGCTACAGAATTTCAGAATATTTATGTCGTGGTTTAAACCCTAGCCAGACAGCTTGTTGTCTCGCTCCCAGTGAGTGGTGCCGGACTGACAGCAATTGAGGGCTTCCCCTCCCACCCCCCCCGGGCTCTCCCCTTCCCCACTCCCGGAGGAACGGGGAGGAGGATCGAAAGAGTGCAACTCCCATAGGTTGAGACAAGAACAGTCCAGCAACCAATGTACAACACAAATCACCACCGCTACCACCAACTACAACAATGATAAGAGAAAATAACAAGGGAAGAGAATACAATACCACCGGCCAAGAAACGAGTCCCACCCGGAAGCCCGTGTCCTTCCAGGTAACTCCCAGTTACCCCCCACCCCGGCCATGACGTGCTGTGGTATGGAATACCTCCCTGGCTAGCCCGGGTCAGGCGCCCCATCTCTGCTTCCTCCTGGCTTCCCCTCCTCCCTGGCAGAGCATGAGCCTCACAAAGTCCTTGGTCAGGGTAAACATCACTTAGCAACAACCGAAAACATCGGTATCACCAGCACTGTTCCCAAGCTGGAAGTCAAAACACAGCACTGCACCAGCTACCACGAAGGAGAAACATGACTGCTACTGCTGAACCCAGGACAATTTAGAAACTCAACTTTTCAATGTAATCAGAGAAATATCATCAATAGGAAAAAAAAAGGTAAATTAAACTATGTAAGTTAAGACTTCAAATGAATGCTTCATGTCACATTCAATCAACTAACTATCAAGATCTAGGAACCATATTTGTGCTATGTTTGTTTTTATGGCACCAGAAGTCTGGCTTCAATGCATATGAACAAGTATTTAATACATGGGTTGATGTTATATTACTTCATAGCATTCTGTTCCAGCAATACGACTCCTTTCTCCCTCACATGTCATATGTCACTAAGCAGTGCAGAAAACTATTTCATGCTCTCTAGACAAATTTACAAAACTAATGGTCTTCAGTTTTCAGCATCTTCTCACAATCCACTGTCGCCAAAAACTCACTTTACAATCAATAAATCTGTAAAACTGTGTTAATAACTTAAGATTCCTAGATCCATGTAGAAGGACTATAGATTTGACCAAGTCTGAATCCGAATGTGATAAGGTTTGATGATACACTTGCTAAAAGAAGCCCTGGCCACACTACATCACCATTGGAAGAAGAAAGTTCTTTTTCAGTTTTTGCTGTTACCAGATAACAATAAAGAGGTGTTATGCCAATATAAAGCAGTTCTAAAAATCCTGTAAATGGGCACAAGCATACAATAAAAGTGCTTCAGTTGATGGTACTACTCTCTGACGCAGGCCTTGCAAACTTCTAATTTACTTAAAACACTGAAACACTGCTTTTCTTGAAAATGCCTTACTGTTCAACTACATAGTCACAGATGCACTAAACGTCAAAGATGCCAGAAGTAAGTAGTCCTAGGTACCAGTGTCATAACTTGCATTATCTGAAGAAGTAAGGCTGCTTTCATAAGGAAGAATGTTTGCTTCAGACATTGAAAAGGTCAAGGTCAGAAGAACAGTTAAGTGCACATACTCTTTGGAAACATACTGGAAATATACTGAAGCAGTGAAAAGCTGTTCTTCACTGGAAAGCATAGCACATTTGTGACAACAGTGGAGCAAAACCAGTTTCTGTTTCCATACACTATTCCTGAAGACTTTCTACAGGTGCTCTTGACCTTCATTAGCGGTGCAAGCTCAGCCAAGTTGAGCACTTTTAAAAATTATTATTTTTTATGTGCATAAAGAGTGAATCAAACTCTGCATTTCCTTTCAGAGGGAAAAAAAAGGAATACGTCCAATGTAACAGGGTCTTCCAAAAGGAAATACGCATCTGGCCTTACTGAACAGGAAAGCCAGACTAAGGATTAGTTTAGATTTTCCAAATGAGAAAGAACTATTAGTTGTTTAAAACCCCGATCAAGGAATTTTACATTACATGTGATCTCCACGTATATAGTTTCTCTTGATATTAACAGGAATGATAGAAATAGCTCACTGGAGCACAGAGCTCTAAGTGTAATTGTACTCAAGCCCTTTAGGAAAGTCTGATTTATTTGTTTGTTTGACAGTGCTACAGCAAATACTGTTTACTCTGTGAAAGATCTTAAGACAGAATATTCATTTTTAAGCTCTGGAAAAACAAGTCTGCAGTGTACCCATGTGACATTCTGAATTACTTCTTTCTCCTTTGCTCTTCCTAAATAATATTGTGAAGATAAAAATAAATGTGTGATTTTCTGATGTAGTATTTGTGAGCCATGTAAAATCCACAAGAGAAAATGTTATGCCAGGGACTTGATTACTTATTCAATTACAGAATTTGATTAGGAAAAAAAATACTATACGGAAAAGTTCAAGGAGAGATAATTAATTTACCAGCTTCCTTTTATCCCATGCTTCCAAAAATCTTTCACACATTTTTGGTTTTGATGTCTTTGAAGCTAATTTGCTGAGAAATTCATAAGGCTGTAGAAAGAAAACAGGTTAGCTACTGTCCAATGGCTTTTATTTCAGGTGAAAAAGTTGTTTCATTCTGAAGAAACTAAGAACACACTACCAGGCATTATCAAGAACCACAGAGATCACTGTTTCACAAGGATTTCATCTGCATATTTCTGTGAGCTCCTTATAACTAATGTTAATGAGTTTTTCCAGGTAATGGAAAATGCCTGTTTCCATTATTGAGCGGGGTTTTTTTGGTCTTTTTTTTTTTTTTATTATTAAGAGTCCTTTGTTATATACTTTCTAAATATTAGAAAGTCTTGATACTGAATATAAGAATATTGATTTATTGCTGCAGTAATCCACTACTTCTACAGTATTTAACACTTAAAGGCATGTTTAGACTTTTTGCATCTGGAATGTCATTTTATCTGTTATGTGGACTACAGATTGTCTTTTTCTGTGAGGAATTTTAGATTTGTAAGAAAATTGCTTCTATAGTTTTCATTACAAGTGATGACTTTTCTGTATCTCCTTTAGTAGAGAATATAGTTTTTTCGATAACAGATACCTTTCTTCTGCCTATAAGTAGTACTCCTGCTGTTTGCCAGAAGCAAAAAGTACTACATGACAAAGGGAAAAAGCCATGCATCATCATGATGAGGACATGTTTCCACAAATTCCTTTAAAAGGTCACTAGTGCCTCAAAATGCCAACTATGCTACCTGCAACATCTTTGTTGGGTAAGAAATCAGAAGATCCATGTTCACAGCAGAAGCTTATCACTAGCCCTCTGCACAGATGTAAGTCATGTAATGTCTGCAATAAAAGAAATTATGAAAGTGTTCATGACTGTTACCGTGATGGCTATGCTCTTACAAGTAGGAATAAAGAAATGGGAACATATCAATCCCAGTGAACGGGAGTGTAAACAGCTGTCCTTAACTTTCACGTGCTTTTCATGAACAGTTACAAAAGCTTCCTGAAACTCATATGGATGCAAACTGGGGAATTTCAAGAATCTTTGTTATGTATTTCCATACTTCACACATGTATTATCAAGAAGTACAATTTCCGAGGTCAAGGGTTTTTAATCAGGTAATTCTTACCAAGGAGCACAATTTTTCCTAAGGGATAGCATCCAACTTTTTCTGTATTCTTCCTAGAGTCATCATGACCCTATCTGTCTGTAAGCATCTGTACTGCCACCACTGCAAGGATTTGATTGTAAGGCAGAGGAAATCCCTCATTATTTACATTTAGTTCAGTATACCTTCTGGACAAGTAAAACACAAGTTCTGAAAATGTTTACAAACCAATTTTGTATCACAATTTATGACTGACTGGCATTTTGAGTTAACAGCATTCCTGTAAAGACCTTGTGTAATGTGTAATCTCTTGCTACTTTTCCCACCTGATGATGACATTTCAAGCGCTGTACATTCTTCACTGTGACTGACAAATGAGGAAAAAGAATGATGCTAGACTTCTGAAATAGCAATCAAATAGACCAAGCCCTCCCAATTTCCAGAAACCAACATTTAAATTTCAAAACTGTTTAATTGTTCTTGCATTGAATCCATGAATTTTTTGTCTCTAAAAGCAGATGTGGTGTATTTTCATACAGCAGGATATACAAGAAGAATCTATGTGAAAGAAGGAGGTATCCTCAGATTAAATTTTGGTGCAAAATTGTGTAACATTTCATATTCTAACATTTCTGAGCAAAAATTTTTACATTCAAATTCTCCCATATGCTAAAAAAATGTGGAAAGTGTGCTGAAAAAATTATTTTTAGATACATGGATACTGAAAAAGATTAAGTAAAGCCTTCTCCTCAAACTTCTGAATTTCTCACTGAAAAAAAAAATCATGCTGCTTGCTCTTCACTGTAAAGCCACATATGTTTGATACTTGAACTTGCTTACATTTGTTTACAGGATAGCCATATCCTGACTATGGAATTATCTCGAATTTAGCACAAGAAAAAGCTACTTGAGAACTGCTTTCTTCCACAGTTACCCTCCGATGGTCTTTAATAAAAAAAAAAACTCAACAAAGCAAACCACAGCCTCATCAAACTACTAACACAAATAGTAATATATTCTACATGTTACATTTAACACAAAATTTATGTTTCTTATTAAACACTGTCCTCCATTCATCAACATCATCCAATTCGAATAGGGAATACTAATGTTCTCTTTCTGTATGTGTAAGGAACCCCAGACATATTGTTCCATTCACTGCTATCATTTATGAAAAGAAGTGATTAAAAAAAGTCAGTTAAAATTTGCCCTTTCCCCAGGACCAGTATTCTAAGCACATTAAATGCCATAAACAAACCACTCATACTTTGAGGCAATATATTCCTCTCCTTAAGTTTTTAATATGTGTACCCTGACATATCAATATAGATGCAATTTACCATTAACACCTCTGTGATTTTCTGCCCAGGGACTCTCTGACACCTTCTGCCCTCCCAAAAAAATGTTCAGGCAGAATAGGACTACAATCTCTAAAGCTAGTGGCTGCCAATAAACAGGTGCAAATGATGCTTATAAAAGAGAATGTGTAAAATGATAAGGAAATCAATATAAAAAGTTCCTTTCAGGAAGTAATTAAATTACCATTAATATATCTACTACCAGATACTCTTGCTAGCAGTACCAGGAGGTGTCAACACAGAATACCTATAGTCTCCTTTGAATGTATGGTTAATTCATCAACACATTTTCCATAACAGACGGCCTCCTTTAATTTAAGGAACCCAGAAGGAAGTGCCCATATGGCCTAGCAGAACACCTGGGAGTCTGATTCTGATCTCTCACATCTCTCTTTTTCTAACCTAATTTCACCAGTACTAGGAAGTTCAAAAATTTTTTTTTTCTTTTCAGGAAAAAATGAAAATATATAGTTTGGTACTTCAAACATCCACTGAATATAAGCTTTCACTCAGTCATCTTACAGTGAACAAATTTTACTCGTATTATGAAAATCTGATTTATTCCATGTAAAAAATAATCTAGTAGGTCACTATGTTCACTGGCGCAGTATAGCCCTAAAACTAGAGTTCATGGCAACAAAGCAGACTGCTGGTGAGGCAGAAGAAATGCAAATGTTATTTTGATAAGACCTGAACTATTCTTTTTCATCAAGTGATAGTTTTTTAAGATTCAATCAGGTAGAAATATGTTCCTCCTGACTGTAATGATTTTGCACCATCAGAATTAAAGAAAAATGAGAAAAATACTGGAAATGTTGTAAATACCACATTCGCCAAAGGTGTGCTTGAGAAAATTCTGGAGAAAAATGGAGATGTCTCCTGCTTTCCACCCCTTCTGTTAATATAATTAAAATCTTTGTCGAGGCACAAATCTATGCCATGAAGAATTTCCTCCTCTGTGTTTATGAGGATCAAACATACAGAATAAAGTATTCAGCATCACAAGAGACGCTGATGGGAGAAGTTACGCAAGAAAGATTGTATCAAAGTTATTTCTTTATAGATGCCAATGAGACACATTTTGGATTTCATAAGAAGGATAAATTCCTGAGGTGACCTAACTTGTAGGAAAAAAAAAAAAAAAGTACATTCTGAAGAACAGATACTAATAATTTCCATTAGAGCTTGGTAACACTAGCACTGGACCAGTTTTGCTTTATTTTAGAGCGATTTTTTTCTATCTGGCTTACAACTATTACCAAAAGAAGTCATATTAAAGATGTTCCAGATGTCTCACATGACTTCTAATTTCTGAGAAACATGATTAAAAACTTATTTTTTTTAATTTTCATTATTTGATGCCTGACATTCCCTGAATGGAAATCACTGAACTTAAATAATTGCTCTTAAAAAAACCCTAAACATACTGAATACTTACCCTTACAAATATTCTGTGGTTTGAATTCCACAGATCCTTATGTTTTACATATGTTTTATTTCTTTGGAGTGGTCTTAGAATTGCTGCTTATCACTTTCATTGACACTTTTCTTTTGAATTATGAAATGCCATATGGGAAGGAAAACTCACTGATGACAGTGGGCTTTGGATCAGGCTACCAATGCTGGCAGATAAAGCTAAGAAAAAATAGCTATTTTTTCAATAATAAACATTAATTTTGAAGATGCTTAATTTATAAAGCACATATTACATATTTTATAAACATATATAATGCATGACAAGATATAAATTTTAAATAAACCTAGGTAACATCATAAAATGAGAAAATTATAATTTCAGACCTCAGATTTTCAGAACTGAAGAGGAGAGAAGGGAAAGGAGAAGAGGTGTGGTAGAATAATCTCCTATATCTGAGGTTATATGGCCTGGAAAAAGCACTAAATTATTTCATTCTTTGATTATATTTTCAAGAATATGATTGTTTTACTGACTCAAAAGTATCTGTCATTTCTGGAAACCAATACCACTGACATGGATTTGCAGTGATTTGCCATGTCAAATCACTCAGATACTATTACAGTAATGGCAAGCTATCTGGACACAGACACTGAAAAAAAAAAAAAAAAAAAGAAAGATCTGCTGTCTTCTCAGACCCAGGACTAAATACAAACAGAACAAAAAAGGAACAAAAGGAGATAATGTGTCCTATTTGGAGGATGAAAGCCTATTGAGCTAAGAAATAATAATCCTTCAGCTGTCAGCAACATCTGCAGATACTGCATCACTAAAATACTACTTAGGCACTAAGCAGTACAAGTCTTAATAGTGTTAATTCACACTAGGTCACTGGATGGCAAGATAAGATGGCTCTCAAAACATTAGATGGCTATTACCTTATTAATTGTTTGCTCAGGCCCAGCTGTCTGTGTAAGCAAGGTCAGGGCAGCAACAGTGATCTCTCAACCAAGCTGAATTCTGAGCTGCAGAGTACTACCAGGTGGTATAGGAGATCAAACGGGTGAAGTGAAGAGTTCAGACAGTTTTCAGAGTGGAATTACTTTTCTTTCCCCCCTCACCGCCCCTTTCCCAGAAACTGCAGGTGGTTTGTTGTATTGAACATTTACTCTGAAAAGACAGAAGCCCCACTCCTCAGCCCTGGGTAACACATTCTTATGTGATCACTCTATGTTTCAAAAAATACCATCATGTCTCTTCACTTTCTTTTGGTTTTCCCTCCTTTACCCTGTGTTCTCTTACCCATCCTAACCTTTAAGGTTCATCTGTTTGTATATTCCACATGCACCACAGTTTCTGAAAGTCCACCTCAAACTGCATTACACTGAATGCACTGATGAAGTGCAATACCAAGGACACATGAAACTTTAAACATCAGCCTTTGGCATTTACAATTTTTGCTGACATATGGAGAATTCTGGAAGGATGACTGGGTGCAAAATTCTGCAGTGAATGAAGGGTTTTAGAAACATATATGGCAAAGTGTACATTTGCAGCAGTACGATGATAAATATTCATTAATAATCATAAAATTTATGCACTTATAACTCCTGTATGATTAAATAGGAAATTTTCTAATAGGAAGAAAAAAAAAAAAAGCAAACCAAAACCAAACCTCTTTGCTTTCGGAATTAAGATCACCAATGTGGAATTTTCACTAAAGTAAGTAAGTTAAGGAGCTTTCTGTCTCATAGGTGTTTCAGCCTTTCCTAACAACATCTAAAAGCTGCACCACTAGGGGATCTTTTCAGTTTAAAAACAAGCCTTATCCCTCCTGTCGTGGTTTAAAACCAGGCAGAGGTCTCATTCACTTACTCCCCCCCCCCCCCCTTCTTTTTGCCCTCCCCCTACTCCCAGAGGGACAGAGAGGAGAATCAAAAAGAATGCAACTCCCACGGGTTGAGATAAGAACAGTTTAGTAACTAAGGTATAACACAAATCACTACTGCTACCACCAATAATAATAATGATAAAGGAAATAACAAGGGAAGAGAATACAACACCTCAGCACCAGCCGACCGATAACTCGCTCCCCAAGCCCGACCAAGCACCAACCCATACCTCCTCCAACCCTGCAGTCTCCCAGCCCTTCCGGCTAACTCCCATGGGCATGACGTGCTGTGGTATGGAATACCTCTTTGGTCAGTTTGGGTCAGGTGTCCTGTCTCTGCTTCCTCCCGGCTTCCCCTCCTCCCTGGCAGAGCATGAGGCTCACAAAGTCCTTGGCCAAACCAAGCATCATTGTTATCAGCTCTGTTCCCGAGCCAAAAGTCAAAACACTGCACTGCACCAGCTACCAAGAAGGAGAAAAATGACTGCTACTGCTGAACCCAGGACACCTCCTCACCAAAATACCCATATTTAAATCTGTGAAGGCAGATGCACATCTGTTTACATCTACAGCACAAAAGTAATCTGATCAAGTTGAGAAAGACAGCTTAGAAATACAAATATTTTCCAGTGCTGAATTCCCATTTTGCCTTTTCTTTTGAGCAGAGGATTAAGGTGATTTTCACAGTTCTACTTGTATTTCTAATATAAGGAAGAAGAAATCTTCCAGTAGTCAGCTTAAAGCACATGATATGGCTATGACAACAGCTTTGCAGAAAGACAGCAAGGACAGACATTCAGTAAAGCATGAGTTTGCATGCTATTAATTTCCTCCCTGGAAATGGTGCTTTTAGTATCATGCTATTATTCAGAAAATTAGCATCTGAAGGGAACACTGGCTTGGGAAATTCTCAAAAAGTTCAAGGACAAGTAAAGCCCCGTGAAAGCAGAACGTAATTAAAGATAAAAATCCAGAACATAGTTTCATAGCCCACAGTACACTGGGATTACCACACCTAGTAACAGATTCATACCATTTGTGTCTTACAGTAATAATGCTATAGCTCTACCTCTGTCTACTTATATTTCTGACATTATACACGCACCTCATGCTATGTTTTGTGAGTTCTGTAATTATTTTTTTTATACTAATTTAAAATAATTATTTTTCAAGTTTCGCTTGGTCTTAAAAACACCCTTGGGAAAAAATGAAAGCCTGTGAAATAGGAATAAAATACTACCTGACAATAAACAAGAAAAGTTTTTCATAGCTATCCCTGGCCAGCAGTAAGCCTGGCTTACTGTATATGAATACATCCAACAAAAGATTTTCAGCTAGCTTTTAATTTCAATTCAGTACACACTCAGTTATCAGTGACAGTTTTTTGCCAAACTAGTCTGGTCACATAAAAATATTCTTCTCACTCCCATTCTGGACAACTTTCTCCAATAATAATAATGATATTAACTTTTATGTTAATCTTATCCAACTGCCAAAAGCAAGGAGTGAAAAAAAAAACCTTTTCTGTTCCACTGTTAAAAATGTGTATTAAAAAAACAGTTTGGTATTGCAATAATCTATAAAGACACTTTATATAACACCTCCCTCCTCCTCCCAAACCGAAGTGCTTTCTTTAGTTGTTCATTTTTTTAGACAATAAAAAATTTATTCTTCATGGTAGAGGAAGAAGTTATTTTCATGGCTGTGCTCCCTGCCTCATACAAAAGAAGAGAGAGGTGATACATATCAAAACCTTAGCTGGTGAGTTAACTGGACTTGGTTATCAGAAATATTACTTACTAACCCAAGATTCAAAATAACTTTTTTCTAGTAGTCTAGATATGTGTTCTCCAAGGAGCCCCTGCATGGAAGGGGTACCTCTCTCTCCAAAAGCTGCATTAGCTCAGGAGCTCCAGAAAACAACTAACTGGGCCTTGGAATGTCCAGCATGGACCATACCACAGTGGGGACTCTTGGGACGTTTTCTGATGTCCTATGCACTTAACAACTATGTATTTAACAATCACGCTAAAAAGGATGAACATTTCTAGCTAATGAGCTCTGGACAGGACTTCATTTTAGTTTATCATGATGTAAATATTTCCCTCCAACATCCTTAACTTGTGCATGTAGTTTCAGCAGTTAATACACAAGTAACTCTGACATATGGAGAACTGTCTTAGAAAAAAAAATAATAAAAACTACAGTGAAAAATGAAAGCAGGAGAGACAATGAATGAATGAGATGTTGCAAAAGAGTACTGATTAAATGAGACAGAGTAAACAAAAATCTGTTAGGAAAGGGTTAGTATAGCTGGTGCCATAGTGGGCTATGGTTATGGAATGTGTGATCACTTGAAGTTTCTTCCTTACAATTCTCTGGTCTTTTAAAAAGGCATTTTAGCTGTTTCACATATAAATCATCTCCTTCTAATCTGGGATCTTACCTTGATTAAGGATGGGTAAACTCATTCAGTTCTATGAATAAATCAGGCTCTAACATTCAAAGGTAGCATTTATAAAGGCTTAAAAACAGGGTCTCATTTTTTCAGGTAATCATTATTTACTGTACGTTAGCAACACTGAATTTATCTTACAGGTAGGAGTGCTGAAATACTACCACAGCAGATTTTTCTTGAGCCAAACAAAATCTGAAAAAAAAACAACCAAGTATCTTGTAAGAGAAGTTGTTCTAGATCAAATTTCTGAAGAAATGCAAGGTTTGACAAATAACAGATTTATCATTTTTCTTATGTTTCTCTAAACCAGTTATTTATATTTATGTTTAGAATTATCCCCATAAGAATGTCCTTACATACAAAAATAATGTGTGATCATGCCACTAATGCTACTATTTAGAGCATTTATCAGGTATTAATTATTCAGTAATATATATATACACATAACAGGGCATTACTCTGCTGTATGCTGCACACATACTTTACGCACAACACAAGTTCATCAAAAGAACTTTATCATTTTTGAAAACAACAGAAGTGTTTACTTAGGTGAGGCTTAATTATGGTGGAACATGAAAAGAACACATTTTGAACTCAAAGGGATACATACTTATTTGTTATACATGTCCTTTTATCTCTTGCCCCCCATTCCAACTGAGTGGTGAGACTTCAGGGATTCCCCCCATTAAGAGGGGTCCTCATTTTTAAGTGAAGAATGACAAAAGTTTTTTCTTCCCCTTTTGCAGCTGTCAGGCAGGACAGAAAGGAACAAAGGTAATGCTATTAAGCATCTGTACGTTGATGGATACTCTAAACCCAGTATTTTGTTTTTTAATTATTTTTAAAAGGGCAAAGTTAAAATTGTGAAAGATAATGTCAGCAGAATTACTCAACTTGTAGAGATACTATTGGAAGTGTAAGAGTACAGACTCTTATTTCAGTAATACTCCTTTCCACAGCTCCAGCAATCTGAAGATCTCAGAAAGGTGACAGTGCAATTTAAATTAGGATCGTTCATTCTGGTCCGTAATTGCAGCTGGTAATTAAATGGCAAATAAATGATGAAAGAAAAACTGATTTGAAGCTTTACGCTCCTTTCATAGTCCTCATACTTCCAGATCTAGTTGTCAATCCCATCTCATCATGTTCTCTTGCGCATAACTGTGCTGTACCCTTTCTCCCTGCTGTTCTGGCTAATGACTCACCAGTGCTCCATGTGTACTCCTTCTTGCCATCCTGACCTATGAGAGAATGCACCACTTGCACTGCTCCTTATAGGAGACTGAGACCTAACAGTATTCTGGAGCAGGCAAAAAAACACTCTTGTCAGTGCTCTATGCTATTTCACCTCCTGACTCCAGATACTGTCTCCCCAACTGCCACCCTGCCCTTAGAGCACTGTCCAGTTCCTCAAGGTGGAGCACCTCCTTCCCCCACTAAAAAAAAAAAAAAAAAAAAAAAAAAAAATAATAGCAAGTTCATCTAATTTTAACATGATAAGCATTTGTGAATGCAAAACAGAAAAACAACTTAGTAAGCAGCCCCAAGTTAAAGACATTAATACAGAGAATAAAGTATGTCTACAAAAGATAATATTCAGATCCAGTGTAAAGAATACCAGGCGAGAATCTGACCCATAAAAATACCCCTGACATTTTTGACAAAACAGGAAATAAAAAAAAAAAAGTGAAATTTATACAAAATATAATACTGGTCTTCTTGTTGCATGTATTTAATTAGTTTAAGAGGAAAAGAGAAACTCTTCTACTATGCACATTTTATTTTCCAGTCATATAGTTATATTTTGAGTTGAACTGGGAATCATTTCTTCTCCCTCATCTGGAGTTTCATAAACATGTACAAACAAACCTCTTTGGTACACAATTTCCCTCCTTGTCAGAAAACTAAATTCACTTATTGAAGGCCATAAACCAAGACACTTGCAACACACCTAACCAACAAACATGATGGTTAATTAATTAATTAATGAAATTGTATTTGTTGTACATCTCAAATGCATGATTAATTCAGCAACATAACTTATCAAGTGTGCCTTCTGATAGGCATCCTAGCTCAAGAGAACAGGCTAGCATTAGCCCTTTACGCTCTCTGAAACTCCCAGTGGATGAGTAACACATTCTTTTACCCATTACCTCATCTATATCCTGCTGTCTCCCCAGAACAAAAAGTTATCAAACAGAAGTCAATTCTCCAAATATAACTTCAGCTTGTTAACTGAATGTTAAGAAAACCCATAAAACACTGCTGCAACGCTTGGCAACCTTTCTGAGGTCAGTCAGCTTTCTGCAAAATTCCCAAAAAGTAGAACTACTGCTTATAGAACTGTCGTGGTTTAAACCCAGTCAGGCAATTCGTTCGCTCACTTCCCCCCACTTTCTTGCCGACGGAGAGGAGAATCGAAAAGAATGCAACTCCCACAGGTTGAGATAAGAACAGTTTAGTAATTAAGGTATAACACAAATCACTACTGCTACCACCAATGATAATAATGATAAAGGAAATAACAAGGGAAGAGAATACAACACCTCAGCACCAGCCGACCGATAACTTGCCCCCCCCCCGCGGCCCGACCAAGCACCGACCCATACCTCCTCCAACCCTGCAGTCCCAGCCCTTCCGGCTAACTCCCAGTTACATCCTGGGCATGACGAGCTGTGGTATGGAATACCTCTTTGGTCAGTTTGGGTCAGGTGTCCTGTCTCTGCTTCCTCCCAGCTTCCCCTCCTCCCTGGCAAAGCATGAGGCTCACAAAGTCCTTGGCCAAACCAAACACCATTGTTATCAGCTCTGTTCCCCAGCCGAAGGTCAAAACACTGCACTGCACCAGCTACCAAGAAGGAGAAAAATGAGTGCTACTGCTGAACCCAGGACACCCTCCTCTGGACTTGTTCCAAAAGTTCCATGTCCTTTTTATGTTGAGGACACCAGAACTGCACACAATACCCCAAGTGAGGTCTCGCAAGAGCAGAGTAGAGGGGCAGGATCACCTCCTTCAACCTGCTGGCCACGCTTGTTTTGATGCAGCGCAGGATACGGTTGGCAAAATATCTATATTCTTCCAAGAGGGACAGAACTGAAAAAGCTGACCCAAGCCAGAAAGCTTTCAAAAAAGTGATGAAATATCCTGAAGGGTAAGCAAACAAGTTCACGGTAATTTTATGCCTGAATGCTGGTTGATCCGAGATTAATCTGTACAGACACTGCATAGTGGTCACTTGGGTAAGTTCTTTCAGAACCTGGACTTCCTGTTGCTACTATAACCTGTGTTCTGCATTCTCAATGCACTTTTGTCCAAATAAGTTATTTTCCCAATAACTAACAGAAGAGAAACCAGGTTCTGCTTATGTCATCTTGTAACCACCTATGCTTCCCGAAACATCTTACTCTACAAAGCCAATTCATGATTTCCCCTCTGGGAGAGCTTCACAGACTAAACTCATAACTAGCTTCTGTCAGAAACTCTTCAGAGGATGCATGAAATAAACAGCAACTAGGACACAGACCTCAACATACAATTATGTTGTATACAGTTCTCCTTGATTCCTTATAGATGCGGCAAGATCTTCAGATACAATTTAGAGTACAAATACAATAATTTGCCATTTACATCAGCTGAGAAGCCAGTCTGTGAAATTCAAATTACTGTCACATCAGCATGATTTGCTAGAGCTATTCAGAAACTTAGTATAACAACATAAACATCTTTAATATGTTAATATGATATTAGATGTTATTAATTACCATATGAGATGCTACACTTACTTTCTAGTAAACCGCATTATCTCCAACACTTTAGTGCTTATGTTCTGCTAAATCAAGGCAGTAGAGGTACAGATTTTTCTCTGCACAATATCTGCACATAGAAGAAAAAAACAAGGAAAAGGTAGGTACAGAGTCCTCTTTTACACTGCATGACTACCTATTAATTATAGGCTTCAGTGGAGTGATGAACATTTCAGAGTACAGCACTACTTGTTAATTCCCTTGTTTTCTGCTCTTGAATTATGCCTTCAGCCATATTTGAGTAGACACCAGAAACAAGCTTGCATCTGTCTGACATAAAAAGCATTTGCTTGTCCTGGTGCCAAGAGCCAGGAAAAATTACTGCCACTCCATGCATACTCAGGGGTATATGCAAGAGCAAGAGGTCTGGAAAGATGCAATCCAAATGCATAAAAGTTGAGGACTAAATTTTATTGTTTTTTTTTCTTTCTTAAATTAATACTGGGATGGGAAGGACAGGCTTCTTGTTATGTACTGTTTGGGAACCCAGTTTACTTCCCAACAATTCAGTTGGTCTCCGTAAAACTAAGTTTCAGATCATGCTCTGAATGTGAATTAACTAATATGTCTCCAGAATCTCTGGACCCTAGAGTCTAGGCAATACAAACCAAAATCATTCATATTTATTCTATCTTGCTTCTCATTAGCAGTTCATGTAGCTGTAATATATGAATGCAATATGTAGTCTTGAAACTTACATTACCTGCCTATGCAGTACATTTGAGAATGAGAAAGGTCTGAAGTGCATGGAACAGGTCTAATTTAGCTTCTAGTGTCCACATACAAAGAATATTTTGTTCATACATTAATATGATCTTTCATAAGCTGCTACATAGACATGAGGTAATATGAAGATTAAAACATCTTTTAGCCTCCCAAGAATCCACATGAAGTCAGAGCATGGTGGTCTTTTAGAGCCACAGGTATAACAAAGAAAGATTAAATGTAGCTAATACAACCACAAATTGCTGGAAGCTGGGAAATACAATCCTAGAAATTCCAACAAGTGAAGGGAATCCAGCTGAACAATGAAGAATAAGGAAAGTGTTTCTGCAGAATCTCAACATATTTTAAAAAGTATGCCTCCATTTCTTTAAAAACAGTGCTGATGGGGGAGGGATGCAGGTGTTAGAAAACACAGTAACCATGGACTGGAAAATAACTCGACAGAAGGGAATACCATGGGAAATAGGTAGGCTATTAATAGCCCTAATAAGGGCTGAGAAACTGGAGCACTCTTGTGCTCCTGTCTGTACACTGACACATTGAGAAGATCCCTTTTCTGCACTTGGTGTTCAATAGTCTGAAACGTTAAAGGCAATTTTATTGGTGGAAGAGTGTTGTCATTTAGAGATTTCTACTTTAATAAACCAACATTGCACCTACAGATACACCTACGGAATTACATTGATGAAGAAGCACCTAAATAGCAGAGTTTTAAACTCTCAGGTTTTTGGGGGAGGGAAGAATATTGAGTTTAGAGATCTAACAATTTTGGTTCTAGCAATTTTGAAGAAACCTTAGATTTTAAAAGCAACTTAACTACTGAGCCAGAAAGGAAACTTTTACATTCTCCGGTGGGTAGCTGTGTCATTTGATACTTGTATCACATTTCCCCCTAGGGGTTTCTTTTTCATTATGATTTTCTACAAAAGGCAGACAGAGAAAAGCATTGTTCTCCATAGAAATTAAAATCACCACAAATTCTAATACTTTGCAGCTTAGAACACTTCCAAGACATGGAACAGAATGTCTGTTTACTGTGTAAGTGGTCAGTACATCTTTCAGACCAGATACTTAACAGCACTGGGCCCTGTGGGACCCCACTAGGGACAGGTTGCCAGTTTGAAAAGGAGCTATTTACCACCACCCTCTGGGTGTGGCCAGTCAGCCAGTTCCCCATCCACTGCACAGATCACTTGTCAAGACTGTAACACATCGATTTCTCAAGGAGGATACTTTGGTAAACTGTATCAGAAGCCTTGGAGAAATTTGGATAGAAGACGTCCACCACTCGCCCCCCATCAAATGAGCAGGTTACCTCATTGTAGGAGGCAATCAGGTTTGTCATGCACAGTTTACTCCTGGTGAATCCCTGCTGGCTTTTCCCAGTCATGAGCTTCATTTGACTTGTGAAAGCTACCAAGAGGCTTTGTTCAACAACTTTCCTAGGTTCTGAAGTAAGACTGATGAGCCTATAATTGACTGGATTCTCCCTTGAGCCCTTCTTATACAAGGGGGTGACGTTTGCCTTCCTTCAGTCTTCTGGGATGTCCCCTGATCTCCACAACTTCTCAAAGATTATGGAGAGTGACTTTACAATGATGTTAGCCAGCTCTCTTAACATGCACAGGTGGATACTGTCAGGGCCCATTGACTTGTAGGGGTCAAGCTCCTGTAATAGTTCACATACCAACCCTTCCACTGACATTGGGTCTGTGTCTGTATCAACCATCAACCTGGAGTTTTGTTCCCAAGGCCTAGGACCCAACAGTGCTGGTAAAAACAGAGGTGAAGAAAGCGTTGTGAGTCTCTGCCTTTTCAGGGTTGTTGGTGACTTAATATAGCTTCTCTGCTTAACAGTGGAACAGTATTTTTTCTTCTGTTTCTTCTTATGTACCTAAAGAACCTTTTCGTATAGTCTTTGACATCTCTGGACAATTTCAATTTGAGCTTTTTGCTTTTGTGACTGTATTTCTGTACACTTTGGCAATGCCCTTGTAGTTCTCCACGGGTATTCGTTTGCATATGCATGCAAAGGGTATTCGTTTCCCATCTCTGGCACTCCTCTTTTTTGCTTCTGAGCAGACTCGGGTCACAGTTAAAACAAGGGGGTCTCTTGCTCCACCTAATTCCCTTACCTGGAATTAGGGGATGAACTGGTTTTGTGCTTCCAGGAGAGAGTTCTTGAAAATCTCCCAGCACTCTCTAGTTCATTTATCATCCATGGAAGCTTCTCATGCAATTCCTCCCAACTGATCTCTGAAATTTGCTTTTCTAAGATCTAAAGCTTTTGTCTTGGTACTAGCCTTCAGCATGCTCAGCCAGAATCCAAACTCCACAACACTGTGGTCACTGCAGCCAAGGTGATTACTAACCAAGATATCACAATAAAGGTTATCTCAGTGAGTAGTGCGTCCAGAAATGCCTCGTTCCTGGTTGGCACATCTACCATTTGTATGAGGAAGCCAGTCCTCTATGTTTTCCTGTTGCAGAATGACTCTAAGAGCAGAACCATATTGTTCTGGAGGACTGTGAAAGCAAGGCAGGGGGTGGCCCCCACAGGTGGCCGGAGACTGGACCTGGGAGGAGAATGTGGAGGAAGCTGTGGGGGCTAACCAATACTGTTATGCCAAGAAGGAGTGGCTGAATACCACTCCTATATATGTGTGAACTGCGTCACAAATAAATTAGAAGTCGCTTATCACCCATATTGGGCTGGCCTGTCTGCTTCTCCTCGCCGCTTACAAATGGCGCCCGAACAGGGACGCGGACTACAGGGCCCTGGTCGCTGGGGACCCGGATTACAGGGCCCCGGTCGACGGGGACCCGAATACAGGGCCCCGGTTGACGGGGACCCGGATTACAGGGCCCTGACTAGCGGAGACCCGGGATACAGGGCCCCGGTCGACGGGGACCCAGATACAGGGCCCCGACTAGCGGGGACCCGGGATACAGGGCCCCGGTCGACGGGGACCCGGATTAAAGGGCCCCGACTAGCGGGGACCTGGATACAGGGCCCCGGCCGACGGGGACCCGGGATACAGGGCCCCGACTAGCGGGGACCCGGATACAGGGCCCCGGCCGACGGGGACCTGGGATACAGGGCCCCGGTTTAACGGGGACCCGGATACAGGGTCCCGGTCGACAGGGACCCGGGATACAGGGCCCCGACTAGCGGGGACCCGGGATACGGGGACCCGGGATACGGGGACCCGGGATACAGGGCCCCGGTCGACGGGGACCCGGAACGGCGAGTGAGCAGCGCCGGCAGTAGCGGCCGGGAAGCGCAGGCAATGCTGCTGCGGTGGCGTGATGGACCCGGGTGCTTGAACTAACCGAAAGAATCCGCCGCTGGGGCGAACCAGACGCTGCTGCGTCGGGAGGCCGATCCGGAGACCGAGGTTACAGGACGACCCAGAAGAAGACGATCCGGAAAAGGCTGGCCATGAAAATGGACCGAGAGGTAGCCCTGGACTGATTACAGTGCTTCTTATAAAAGCGGGGAACTGAGCCCTGAACTTTTTACAGTGCTTTTTATAAAAGCAGGGAATTGAGCCTGAGACTCTAAAGCAGCTAGCAGGTCTAGTGGCTAGGGAAAGCTAAGAGATTTTTTTTGCAGATCCTAATACAATATTTGAGGAGAGTGAGTGGCGAGTTTGGTGATGAACTATTTGACTCAGTGCTTAATGATTATAAAAATGCAAAGAAACTCGGTAAACCACGGAGGGAAGTAATGAACTGTATAAAAAGATACAAGGCAGAAAAGAAAACTGCCGCGGTAGCAACAGAGAAACTAGGAACAGACGTCCCCGGTCGGCTGAAACCAGGGGAAGATTACAACTCGTCCCCCCCCCCAACTCGCGGGAGCACAGGGTTTCCCACCCCCCCCTTCCTTTTCTCCCCCTCCATCAGAAGGTGCAGCGGAGGAGGTGTAACCCCCTGCTCCCCCACCACCCCAGTTCCGAAAGTAGGGACTTTGAAAAGGACAGAGAAAGTATATTAGAAGGTATATGTATGATAAAAGTCGAGGAATCCGAAAGAAAGAGGGCGGTGCCTCGGCGCCGGATCGATTGCGGCGCCACTGTGAAGCACGCAGTAGAAAATAGGGATCATGCGCTAGCGGGAGATTTAAAGGAACCGCGAGCCTCTCCAACCCACTACGCCCTAGAGTGAAAAAAATTTTAACTCAGTCACGGAGGAGCCAGGTCTGCAGATGGCCACATACCGAACGGGATACATCTGATAAGAAAGACACAGCTGCAAGCAACGGAGACCCCGAGTTCGGCGCAGGATCAGCCCCCGAATCCCCTGAATCCGAGCCAGATTTATAGCCTCTGCTTCCAGACCCTGACTCTTTGTCTCCCGGGTCGGTCTGCTCAGACTCACTGGCCCTGGAGACGCTCAGTTGTAACAATGGGTAACCAAATATGTGATCATTACTGGGGAATTTTCTGCAATGGGCATCTTTGCATATCCTGTGTTTACTACACAGCAGGGGGCTAAAGAGTGGGAAGCTCTTGATCTCAAAATAGTTAAGGAGGCCTGACAAACAGTGACCACGTATGGGTTAAAATCCTCTTATACTCAAGCTGTATATGATTTTTTCTTGCAATTGACAGGGGGAGCCCATACATTTTCTCTGTGATACTCATGTACTAGAAATTGGTAAATATAAGTATGTCCAGGTTTCTATCAACCCTTGGAGACCTCTGTAGATACTGCTGGCCACTTCTTCCAGCACAGGCTGGCCACCTGTGTCGGAATGAGTGTGCATTTTGGTCAGTATAAAAGCCCAAGCCTCATACGATGTGGGGGAGGCAGAGCCTCTGTGGGGACGCCTGCTAAGGTTGAGCCTGCCACCTCGCACTGCAATGATGCTTCTCGGAGCTGGTTTGCTGTTAGTCTCCACAGGGTCCTTGTTCTGTACGTGGGACTGTAGTGGGAGTAATGATGGCTTTTGCAGGGACTAAAAAAAAAAAAAATAAAGGGGGGGAGAGAGAGAGAGTAATGATGTTACATTTAACTTTAACCTGTCTACTTCTCAAGAACTGATAACCTGGGGGAGGGGGTATATTTGTGTCCTCCTGCCTACAGGTCCATGGCGACTGTCTGCAAAGTTTGTGAAGCCTTGCCATGAGCTGGATAGACGAATGAATAAACTTGATGCCTCAGCTACAGGAGCTGACCGTGATTACCCCAAGCAGAATGAGATAGAGGAAGAGAAAGAACAAATAACTGCAAAACATCACCTGGGGGCAGTTGAAAAGTAACATCCTGAATATGTGTGCTTGTAAAGTAGCTATTATTAGAGGTTGTGATTTTGTGTACAAAACCACCTGTATTTACTAGCTAGTTGCTAATAAGAAACTACACCTTGTATTGTATAGATTTGTCACTTGTAAAAGAGATGTTAGAGTATGGAAATTTGCAGTAGCTGCTAGAAAATGCTAAGGCAAAAGCTAGAAAAATTTTAATACAATGGTAGTGTTATAAAGCAGGTGATGGAACAAATTAAGAGGGGGGAGAATTCCACTGGTAAGAAATTCCTTTGGCTAGTCCTTCACTGCCATCAGCATCTTCAACATGCTGCTGCACCCTGTAATAGTTACTCTGCTAATGTAAATGTGTGTGTGCCTTGCTGTAGTAGCGACTTGTTACTGGATAAAAGGGGGAAGATGTGGAGACAGTGTTCTCACAGGAGAATGCATAATTGGTACATAAACTTTGAATAGTCCTGAAAGATACAGCAAGGCCATGAGAGGCCTGAAGAAGCTTAAGCAAGCAAGATAAGAGGCTGGAATTCACCAAGTTAATGAGAACTGTGGACTGTTGGCAAGCTTTCAAGGTTGAGTTCTCACACCTGTGTTTTACCAATTATATGTTAGTCACTAAGGGTCTTCAAAACATGTATCCAATCATAATATGCCAAATCACTGTAAGTGCTTCAGCACTTGGGCCTTGGCTCAACTAAGCAGACTGGGTTGCTGAGTTGCTAAGCAGACAATTCTACATCGAAGGCAATTCCTGATTTGTTTTAATGTTGACTCTGTAAGACATGCAACACTGCAGAACCTTTTGTTGTTGGAACAGGGACACGGATGTGAAGAGTTTGATGGAATGTGTTGTATGAGTCTCTCTGATTATGCTAATTCGATGTACGCACAGCTGAGAACTCTGGCTCAGCTTACCCAACAATAGTAAATGACCAATATCCTAAGAATAACTAGATGGTTGTCTTCATGGGGCATTACAGGTTGAGTCAAACACTGTTTAAAAGTATTGCACTTCTGTATCATTGTTAGGTTAATCATCGTAGCTATTAACTTGTTTATAGTTGTGTGATAAAACAGGTGAACAGAATAACCCATAATGCCTTGCTTGCACAAAGAAAAAGGGGGGAATTGTTGCAGAATGACTCTAAGAGCAGAACCATAGAGTTCTGGAGGACTCTGCAAGCAAGGCGGGGGTGGCCCCCACAGGTGGCCGGAGACCGGACCTGGGAGGAGAATGTGGAGGAAGCTGTGGGGGCTAACCAATACTGTTATGCCAAGAAGGAGTGGCTGAATACCATTCCTATATATGTGTGAACTGCGTCACAAATAAACTAGAAGTTGCTTATCACCCATATTGGGTTGGCCTGTCTGCTTCTCCTCACCGCTTACATTTTCCAGGAACATAATGGATGACATGTGAGCTACTGTGTTCTTCCAACAAACGTCTGGGTAGTTGAAGTCACACATAAGAAGCAGGTTCTGTTGACCTGAAGCGTGCTCAAGCGACCCAGATATTGCTTCGTTGGTCTTACTAAGTTGTTTTGGAGGTTGGTAGCATCTGCTACCTGCAAGATCCCCCTTTGAGATAATCCCTTTGATCCTGACCCAGAGGCATTTAACGGAACTTCCACAATCGCCATAGCTGACTTCCATACATTTAAGCTTCTCCTTAATCATAGAATTATAAAATGGTTAGGGTAGAAAAGGACCTTAAGATCATCTAGCTCCAACCACCTCATCCTCTGTTACCCTGTCTGTCTTTACAAACAAGTCTAAAGTCATCCATTGGGATCCTCCAGTCATGTGAGCTCTCCCACCATGTATCAGTTATTCCTATGATATTGTAACTTTTTGACTGGGCATGGAGCTCTGGTTCCTCCTGTTTGTTCCGCAGGCTGTGTACACTGTTATACTACTATGTTTGTATTTTAGCTTTTACTTGGAATCTATATTCCAGGTTTACATGAAAAGTGATTTAAAAAAAAACAAACCTTGAATGAGTCACTGTAATTTGCCAATTTGCTTTAAGTGTGAAAGCTGTTTACCATGAATGTATTCCTTGTGCTCTGAAAGAAACATGCCACAATGATTTCATACAATATAGAGGAGAAACAGAGAAACTAATTCCTCCAAATAAAACGTAAACCAAGATTAGCTCATGCTATTACAGACATGTAGAGAAAACATTATCTAGGAAGAGAGGTTGGACTGGAAATGTTGAGTTCATCAGTAATAGCTGTTGACACAATCAATCTTGGAATAGCATTTAATATAACAACAATCCATGTGATATAGGTGTGTGAGGGGCAAAAGCAATTTTTGTTAGCATTTATTAGAGATACGGCTCAGCTATCCATGTGGATGTGCAGCTCTGAGCTTTTGAATGCCTAGGTTTTCTGTCAAACTATGGCTTGCTGTTAATCTGAATGTGCTGTGTTTTTTACCTGCTGAATTACCTCAATCCATTATTGAGATACTAATTAGGATCACTATACTAAGCAGTTTTACCAATTTCATATGTGAAGAACTGCCTTATTTTATTTCTAGTTTGTTGTGCTGAGGGCTTTTTTTGTTTTGTTTTCATTTTTGTTTGTTTTTCCAAAGATTCCTGCTCCATGTAGGAGGGAAGGAAAGGAAAATGAAAAATCATTCCTGATTCACATCCTCACACTAATTACAACTGTCTAGGCCACTATCCAACCCACTTTATCTCTTCAGTCAGAAGAACCCTCCCCTACTCAGCTGTTCTTCATACTAACAAGAACGTAAAGCAATCCCTTCCCATATAAAAAAATTCTGTGGGCAAAAATGCAACAGCTTTAAACACTGTAATTCTAGAACTGAAGTTCTTAATCAGAAAGGTGGAGTTTCTCAAATCAAAGTGACTGATGGCGTAATTAGTTAGTCCTCATACAGAACTGTTCTATACATTAGATCAGCCTTGTTGCCCTTCTCAGAAGTGTTTCTTTTGCAAGACTGGGGAAAATGATAAGAAAATGAGAAGTATGTTTTGTGTTTGAGACAAAGGTGCACAGCAGATTTATACAGTAAAATATTTGGGTTTTTTTTTCCCCTCTTCCTAAAGATTTCTAATATTCAGTTTATTCACTGGGTTGTTTCTAGGCATTTTGCTGACAGAGGTTTATCTTAGCACTCATATAACCTTACAGTCTTTTTAATGAGTGGTAACTGTCAATTAAAACTGCTCAACTCAGCTGCTGCTCATGTGCCCATTTATCTGTATTGAATTTCAGTCAGTCTTAGAAGATCCCCCTGCTTCATTTCTTTATAATTTGTATTTCCCATCTTTTTCTTCTCAATAGCTTAGTATAATTAATGAAATGTGTCATTTGGCTATTCACCCTGCTTTCCACAAATAGTTTTAAATGCTATGTGGCACTGGATTTCACCACATGCAGGGTTTGAGGTTTTTTTTTGTTGGTTGGTTGTTTTTGAGGTTATTTGTTTGTTTTGAGGAGTTTTTGTGTATGTTTTTTTTTTGGGGGGGCATTAGTTTTGGGTTTTGTTTTGCTTTGGTTTTTTTTTTCAGGTTAATTTTTGTTTTTTTGTACCCTCATATACCAAACTAGATATTATTTATTTAGATATTATTATACCAAAATTATTGGGTTAGGTATTTCTTCTTGAAATACTGCACCAGGTTTATGTGATTAATAACTTTGTGTGTTGATTGAATCTATAGCTTCTTCCACAGTGCCTCAGTTTGAGACTCCTCCTTTTATGCATTCCTTATAAAACGACTGCTGTGTTCCCCCAGGTCTCCCATGGTAAAGAGATTTAAAAAAAAAATTCTTTCAGCAATTCTGCAGCAGCCTTGATTTGCTCTCTTTATGCCTTTTACACCTCAACTGTTTTTCAGTCTTTCAGCATAACAGTCTCTGATAAGCTTCCTCATCTTGATGTTTCTAGGGAAGAATTTTATGGTTTTTATTGCAAGTTTTTCCTCAAATTTTCTTGGATGAGTTGTTGTGCATTACAATTAGGATGCAAAATTTCTCAGTTGTTTCTATTTCCCTCATTTGGAAACAGCTGATTTGCCCTCTCTACCGTGCCATTTAGTCATTCCAACTTCCCTTAGCCCTTCACATTTTTCTGGTGGGTGGTTGGCATTTGCTTTAAGCATTACTTAAGACTAAGTTTAGCTTTAGTTCTTCTTTTGGAGATTTGATGACTAGGTAATTTATGAAGTAGTAATTTATTATGGCTAGAGCCTTTTGATACTAGGGTTCAACCTCAATGTAAAATTTTTCCTGCTTTACAGGGTGTAAATACCCCATTACTATTGCATTTTTGCTGCCATAGAAGCTGAATACCCTAAGATATCTGAATACCCTCAACACATCATCACCAACTTTGTTATTCTAGTCAGCAAGGTAATGACAATGTTCTTGCAGTTTTAATAATACATCTGAAACATCCATAAAGACACTCTGTAGTTTGTTGAAATGGTTATGTTGTCATGAGTTGACTCAAGAATTTCAGATAGAAATTATTCATACATCAAGGGTGTGCAAACGCTGCTTCTGTAAACCTTTACCAGATCCCAAACTATACCTCTTTAGGATACTATTGAATTTAACGATTAAAACAGATAATTAATATTAAGTAATAAAATCTAGCAATATAAATATATTAAAAAAATTAAAACCCCAGCATATTTATATAAATTATAAGTATTTCTATTTCTTTTGTAAACATGTACAGAAACCTCTTCCTTAGCACGTTTTCCTAATTCAAAGGAAGGGGTTCTGTTTGTGAATAGCACCTCTTTTATTATCAACACATTATCACAGAAATAGCTCAAGCAGGTGCTTTGACCAGCATGAAAAAATGTCTGCAAAACTGTAATTATTGCTATGTCTTTTATATGAGACTTTGCAAAGCTGTTTTATTTATACTGAAGTATTGAGTATGCTAATTCACTGGAAGATAACAAAACAAATACATTTTGGCAACAGTTTTCTTGTATCTGATAACAAAACAGAAAAGGACATCCAATACCCCATGCCACAAAAATTAATTATATACTAAACCCAATGTAATTCCCAAGTGTAAATTTCTGAATTCAAATTATTACCCCTGATGACTGGGATTTTTGTTTGTAACCTAATGGAAAATTCCAAACTATTCATAGATGAAAAATGAAGATTTGATACAAATGTTAAACATACAGGACAACTGCTTTACTGTTTTTGAGCAACAGACTCAGAGCAAGCTCTTCTGATGAGTTTGTTCCCCAAGTCCTTTAATAATATCTTTGTGCAGAGAGACATCTTTGCAACTGTCTTATCTCCAGTCTTGAACAGCTCCATACAATCAACCTTTCCTCTAGAAAACCTCATGTAAAGCGAAGAAGCAATTGCTGAGAAAGCAATACATTCAACATCAAACAATATGAGTCATTGCCTTTAGTGTTGTATAGAATACACCACACAACTAACCTTTTGCAAATGCTGCTACGGATCTAGGAATATTGCAGTCTCACTCACCTTTTTTCAGACATTTTGAAATGAATGAACAAGCTCCTAAACCTAAAATCTCTACTCTTTCACAGCCATCTACACCTTAGAAAAAGAGCATATCTTTTTGCTAAAGCATGTTTCTGTGTGGTTTCACTTGTCACGTCCTTCTACATGAAAAAAGAAGAAAATACCTAACAGTGGTGATATGCGTTCTGTCTGAGGGGATCAGCTCTGCCCTGCGGTGGGGCTGGTGGAGCTGCCTGGAACTGGCTCTGTCTGGCACTGGAAAGCACTGGCTGCTCCGCACCGGGGATGCCCAGGTAGACATCCCACCAGCACCTCAATGTGTAAAACCAATACACGACCAAGGGAAAATCAGAATGAAGGAAGGAACAAGGCTAGGCAGGTACAAAGCTAGGTCTCCCCCCCCAAAAAAAAAAAAAAAAAAAAAAAAAAAAAAAAAAAAATACAACAAAACCCAAACACCCCCCCAAAACAAACAAAGCAAAACAAAAAAAAAGAAAAAAAAACTAACAACAACAACAACAAAAATACAGCTAAGATGTTGGTTCCATCAATAGAGTCAGCACAAAGAGCATATAAAAGAAATAACTTCAACTGCTGGTGTGTCAGAATCATGAAACGGTAAGAAGTAAAGAATAAAAAAAGAGGTCAAGTTTTGTACAGACTTTTTCAGTCTGTAAGAGTCTCAGGGAAGATTAGATCACATTGATCCATTAATTGAAATAACCATCTCCACATTGCAAACTAATGTTTTGCAATATAGAACTGACAGACTATATAAAGCTTCCTTACAAAAACAGTTATTACTTTGACATTAGATTCAGAGGTGCTGTTTTGACACAAAGGACCAAGTTTCTCCTTGGTGCAATTCCACACTGCCTTAAATGAAGTTAAACCAGGTAAACACTTTAGCTCATGTCTTTGGACTGGAACTGAACACTTCAATATGTTCATGCTTTTCTGTTTTTCTGGTTGGTCTGTCAAGTCAAAATGCCCTTGTCAGTCTCTGTATAACCGTTTTCTGTCAAAGGACTGCAATGCAACTACTATGCTTCAGGAAACCTCAGATACAGCTGAACACGCTAGAAGAAAGTCAGGTTGATATGGCTGATGAAAGAAGTCTCTTCCCTTGAGTTTACTTTTTCCTCAAATAACCTCTGAATGTTTAGAGATTCCACTTCAAAAATAACTGAAACCTAAAGGTCCATAGCATTCCATGACTTGCAGAATTTCAGTAATGTCCTCAACCTCTCAATAAGAAGCCAAATAGCAATTGTTGAATAAAGGTAGTGTTGCTATCAGCATGGAGCAGCAAAAGGGGCTGTCTGTGCAGCACATTTCCTCTGCTCTTGGTAAGGCTATTCCCTGAGCAATAGTGGGAGACAGATAGAGGAAGACAGAAGTAAGCACTATCCTGTATGATGAGTTTTGGCTTTCAATCAGCTTCAGTGGCACTGAATCAAAATGGTATTTAGCAACAGTAAGGGTGACGAGAATTAGGACCTGAGTAATCAGTGAGCAGAGAAGCATAAAGATTGGAAGAGATAAAAAGTACTGTAAAATCTGAGGTTAGTCACCTAATGCAATGAAAATGATGTAACGGGGAAAAAGATGATTTTGAGTAATCAGGAAGAACAATAAAGACTGAAGTAAATAGAAAGCATTATGAAATCTGAGGTTACTGATCTATGAAGAAACTCTAACAGAGGATTTTTTTTTTTTAATTTTTTAATTAAAAGGCATCTATTAAAATACAAATCTTGTTGTGGTTTAAACCCAACCAGACAACTTGTTCACTCACTTCCCCCCAGCCCCTTCTTGCCCTCCCCCTACTCCCCGAGGGACGGAGAGTCAAAAAGAATGCAACTCCCACAGGTTGAGATAAGAACAGTTTAGTAACTAAGGTATAACACCAATCACTACTGCTACCACCAATAATAACAATGATAAAGGAAATAACAAGGGAAGAGAATACAACACCTCAGCACCAGCCGACCGATAACTCGCTCCCCAAGCCCGACCAAGCACCGACCCATACCTCCTCCAACCCTGCAGTCTCCCAGCCCTTCCAGCTAACTCCCAGTTATATCCTGGGCATGACGTGCTGTGGTATGGAATACCTCTTTGGTCAGTTTGGGTCAGGTGTCCTGTCTCTGCTTCTTCCTGGCTTCCCCTCCTCCCTGGCAGAGCATGAGGCTCACAAAGTCCTTGGCCAAACCAAAACATCATTGTTATCAGCTCTGTTCCCAAGCCGAAGGTCAAAACACTGCACTGCACCAGCTACCAAGAAGGAGAAAAATGACTGCTACTGCTGAACCCAGGACAAATCTCTACTTTTTCAGTTCAAATACTGATAATCTCAATCTTTCACAGATTCACCAAGAGGTCCTTTGGAAGCAGCTTGAGACATCTCAGTCTTAAATATAATTAAAAATTGTGAAGCTAAATCTTTGCTCAAATATTAAGTATATTCATTCAATGTTCATTTTCTCCTTTCTTCTAAGAGCCCTGAAAAGATTATGAAGTTGATCTCTTTCACACTACACACATGAAATATGTCATTTTTAAGCTTGCTTAGCCAAAATTCCACTCCTTTTCTTTTTACGTTATTTTCTATATAGGTCTATTCTAGTATAAACTTTCATAGAAGCAACCAAAGTGTATAAAAGAACAGAAAAATCTGTGCTTGCATATTTAGGTTGTTATTGCTACCCCGTCTTTGCTAGCTATAGAGGAAAAATATTTTATCTAAATACATTATTTTGAAACTTGCAAGCTAAAAGGTAGAAAATGAAATGCATGTTACTCTAGATGCTGATTATGCCACTTGCATGCCTTTTTATGAAGGCATGAAAAGGGCTAATAAACCATGTGCAAAATCTTTATAACATCTACACTTCCCTTTTAATTTTTTTTATTTTCTTTATCACAAGCCCACTCCACTTTTTTTATCAGGATAAATTTTAGAACTCTTCATTATGTCTGAAATGCTGAAATAGACTGCATTTTATGTTAACCTCCAGCACTCAATAAAATTATTTTAATTGTAAAACTCCACTTCCATTTTTTTCTTAGCACTTATTCTAAAATACACATATTTTCCCCGTTCTGTCATACAATCTGAGATATGAAATTCTCTTGATATGATCAGGGAAGATTAAATTCACTGTCCTATATTAGAACTAATTTACTTCAATGACTTTGAAAAAGAATTTTGAATGACAAGTCTGGTATGCTATATTTCAGTTTTCAAGAGTAAGATAAATAGTAACAACAGAATTACTACCTTTAAAATCCAATATAACACCTGGGATTTCTTTCTTAATCTAACTTGCAGTAAAATAACTTTAGTACATTTTAAAGCCTGTTACTTTCACTTATTCACACTCATTTCTCACTCTTCCGTATTTCTTTATCTCCCCAATCAACATAAATCTCAAATGGTTTTGAATTACAGGTGAAAATGTGAGAAGTGTCACTCCCTTAACCCCCCAGATTTGGGAATAAAAATGTAGTTGAAAACTACTATTTACCCTTCACAGGACATCTGAAGTGGATGAAGAGGTACACATTCTGTATTTCAGAGATTCAAAGTGTCCACAGGGACATCAGCTGTCAGACTTGTTGGTTGTATTCCTCTGCTGTTGCCTCTAATATCATGATTCACTCAGCCTCTAACCAATGCTGATCTTCCCTTTATCATTGCCCTTCTACTTCTCTTTCCAAAGTAAAAAAGACAGTGAATGTGTGACCTGCTTCCAGTGCAACTCACCAACTTTTAAGAAATGTATACACTCTCATTTTTAGGATATATCAGAAGGAGCAGACAAATAGGTGTGAAGGTTCAAAATGAAGAATGTTATGGACTGAAAACATGTTCTTTCTTAAATTTGTTAATTTGTTATTTTTTTTCCATATTCTGACACATGAATTATCTAATCTGGAAGCATGAAGAAAATACAAGAGAAATGCAAACTGTATCAGCCATGGCAACTGAGAAATATTAGAAGTTTGCAGCTCTACAACATAAGATTTTCTCAATTTCCTCAGGAGAATCTTTGCTCCTCTGAGCTGGTGCAGTTGGTACCCAACTACTCACCAGGCCATGGTGTGTTCACTAGGCCTGCCCCTTTAAGCTACGTTTTCATATGAGTACTTTTCATCAGACACATCCAAAAGGTAAGAAGTCTCATAGAATATGCAAAAAGTCCACCAAGCCCTATTAGAATCATAGAATAGTTAGGGTTGGAAAGGATCTTAAGATCATCCAGTTCCAACCCCCCTGCCATGGCCAGGGACATTTCACACTAAACCATGCCACACAAGGCTTCGTCCAACCTGGCCTTGAGCACTGCCAGGGATGGAGCATTCGCAACCCATTCCAGTGCCTCACCACCCTAACAGGAAAGCATCAGCCCACCTCACAAATGTGTCAAGGTCCCTCTGGATGGTATTCCTTCCCTCCAGCATATCAACTGAACCAAACAGCTTGGTGTCATCGGCAAACTTGCTGAGGGCACACTCAATCCCACTGTCGATGCCACTGACAAAGATGTTGAACAAGACCGGTCCCAACACTGATCCCTGAGGGACACCACTCGTTACTGGTCTCCAGCCGGACATTGAGCCATTGACCACAACTGTTTGTGTGCAGCCATCCAGCCAGTTCTTTATCCACCGAGTGGTCCATCCATCAAATTGATGTCTCTCCAATTTAGAGACAAGGATGTTGTGCGGGACAGTGTTGAACAGCTCATGTAGCTGAAAGGTCAGTTCTGTGGATTCAAGCTGCTTATTTGAGACAAGAATATTTGTCCCCACTTAATTTACACAGTTTGTCCACCGCGTGCACATACACACACGTATACCTACAGCCATAGATAAGCAGTCTGCCAGAACCAACATTGTTAGCTACTACTGATCATTGGGAAGTTGTCAAATAATTACCACAAGTAATTAATTATTTTATATTATATTAATATACTAATATAATAATATAATATAATAATTCCATATTATATTAGTAGTTGCTGTAGTTTTAAATTTTTTAAAGATACCTTTTTTAATAAAAAAAAAGGTTTGGAATTGTTTGTTCAGGAAAACACCCTGAAATATTGAACACTTACACCAAGTCCAACATCAGGGAACCAGTTCAATAATCTCAGAACTACAGAGAATGCTTAACAGCTACAAAAGGATCATTTCTCATTTGTACAATAAACTAATTTTTCTAGGAACTTGTTTTGCCATGTTCCTTTAAAAACCTTCTGATTATGGCTAATATGGGTTAATTTTATACACATTTACAGTCTCCAAATGACTAAATGACTTTTTTTTTTTTTTTTTTTTTTAGAGAAAAGAAATAATGACTGGGGAATGGGAATATGTTCGATATTTTAATATAATGATGACTTGTTGTCCTAACACTTGCAGTATAACAGATGTTGGCAGTAAATTAATCCATCCTCTTGACAGTCACTTCAGGATAAGAATGAGAAACCATACCATTTTTATTGCAGGCCTACCCTATTCTTGTCTGCAGTGTGCATTTCCGTGACAATGACTCTAATCATTATAACAGCATTGTATATAATGACTCTGCTTTCTCTGATGTTACTCCCAAATTGGGTGTGAAAAATGTGAAAGGACAGATCACAAATGGCAAAACTTTCACCAGTGAAGCAGAGCAGTCTACAGAATAAATAACTGACAGAACTGATATCTTGTTGCCCCCAAACAGAAGCTTGGAATTAAAGGGCACTGCTCACATAGCCTTCCTTCATAAACTGAGGAGCTTTGCATGAAAGCTTCTTGTCAAATTAAAGGCATACAGTATGAGACCTTGATGAGGTGTGTACAATTAAATGTGACATCAGTAAAACATCCATTTTTTCAAAATTAAAAGGAACTCACGCACAATGACCAGTAACAAAATCTTGCTAATTACTAATATGATGTCAGTCTTAGCCAGGCTTTCTTCTTTTTCTGAATTAAAGATATATGCCTGAACTAGTGCATTGACCTTTGCAGTAAATTCATCAGAACTGTGTCAACAAATGGAAAATAGAGTACAAATGATTGCAAGTCCCACAGAGCTTCTGGAAAGACTAACTTAATAATAATGTGAAGTACTCGGAGTAGGATATTATGAGCACCACAGGGAATTCTTTGAGGAGAAAGGGAGAAAAATTGGTATGTGCAGAGAAAAAGATGTCCTCAAACAAGGCATGTAGTCACAATCTGACCACAAAGGATTAAAAGAAATACTATTCATCGACCCCTGTAAATGAATGTTTACATTTATGCATGATGTAACTGTAGCATTGAGTGGTAAATGTAGCATTAATGTAAATGTAGCATTAATAAAGGTAGCATTAATAGAGTAGTCAGAGGCTAACAGAAAATATACTGAAAGGGACCATCCTCTAGATAACTGAATCCAGGCCCCTGTACTTTCATGCTATCATGTTTCTAAATGCCTTCATAAAGAGAAATATGCTTTACTTTTAAAACCCTTCAAGTTTTTGTTTCCACTGTTCCTATTAAACTCTTGCAGAATTTTATTTTTTAATTTCCATTCAAAATTAACTCATGACCATCAAAATGTCTTTTTTTTCCCCAAGTAAAACCTGAATCAACTTAAAAGATCTTCTCTTTCCCTTGTGGTTTCTTCTGAAGTGTATTAATAGAATAATACATGCTCTCCACCACTATTTGTGGGAGTAATTACATATTTTCATAGAATAATAGAATCACAGAATGGTTTGGGTTAGAAGGGACTTTAAAGCTCATCTAGTTCCAACCCCTCTGCCACAAGCAGTGACACCTCTCACTAGACCAGGCTGCTCAAAGCCCAGCCCCACCTGGCCTTACTTTAAGGGTTGCAGCAACCGTAACATCTCTATGCAACCTCCTCCTGTGTCCTACCACCCTCATAATACAGAATTTCTTCCTAATATCTAATCTAAATCTACCCTCTTTTAGTTTAAAAACATTTCCCCTTGTCCTTTCTGTACCTGTCCTTGTAAATGTCCCTCTCCAGCTTTCTTGAGGCCCCCTTGAGGTACTGGAAAGCTGTTGTAAGGTCTCCCCAAAGCCTTCTCTTCTTGAGGCTAAACACCCTGACTCTCTCAGCCTGTCTTCATATGAGAGGTGCTCCTGCCCTCTGATAATCTTCATGGTCTTCCTCTGGACACCCTTGAGCAGGTCCACATCTTTCTTGTGTTTGGGATCCCAGAGCTGTACTCCAGGTGGGGTCACACAAGAGTGGAGTAGAGGGGAAGAAACACCTCTCTCAACCTGCTGGCCACGCTCCTTCTGATGCAGCCCAGCATAAAGATGGCTTTCGGAACTGCGAGCACACACTGCCAGCTCATGTTTTGCTTCTCATCAGCCAACACCCCCAAGTTCTCCTCAAGGCTGCTCTGAATCCAGTTTCCACCCAGCCTATTGCTGTGCTTGGGATTGCCCTGACCCAGGTGCAGGACTTCACACCTGGCTATGTTAAACTTCATGAGTTTTGCACTGGCCCACCTCTAGAACCTGTCCAGGTCCCTCTAGATGGCATCCCTTCCCTTCTGTGTGTTGATTGCACCACTCAGGTTGGTGTCATTGGCATGCTTTCTGAGGGCACACTCAATCCCACTATGTCACTGACAAGGATGTTAAACAACGCTGATCCTAATGCCAGCTCCTAAGGAACACCACTCATCACAGCTCTCCACTTGGACATTGAGCTGTTGTCCACAATTCACTGAGCAAGACCATCCAACCAAATCCTTTTCCACCAAGTCATTCATCCATCAGATCCACGCCTCACCAATTTAGAGACAGGCATGTCCTTTGGGACAGTGTCAAATGCCTTGAACAAGTTCAGGTAGCTTACGTCACTTGCTCTTCCCTTATGCACCGACACCGTGGCCCCATCATAGAAGGCCACCAAATTGGTCAGGAATGATTTGCCCTTAGTGAAACCATGCTGGCTGTCACAAATCACTCCCTTATTGTCCATGTGCCTTAGCATCGTTTCCAGGAGGATCTGCTTCATGATCTCACCAGGCACCACTGTGAGACTGACTGGTCTGTAGTTTCCTGTGTCTTTCTTTTTTTTCCCCTTTTTAAAAGTGGAGGTTATATTTTCCCCTTTCCACTAAGCAGGAACTTTACCAGACTGACACAATTTCTCATATTTGATAGATAATGGCTTAGCCACTTCATCTGTCAGTTTCCACAGGACCTGAAGATGTATCTTGTCAGGTCCATGGGCTTGTGCACCTTCAGGTTCCTTAGATGATCTCAAACCTCATCTTCTCAGTCTTCATTCTCCCAGTTCCTGCCCTTGCCTCCTGTGACTTGGGGCAGTGGGACAGTGTGGTTGGAGCTCTTGGAGTAAAGACAGAGGCAAAAAAGTCATTGAGTACCTCAGCTTTCTCTGTAATTGCTCTAACCCTGTGGCTGTATGGTTAGATTTTATTCTCTAACACCACCCCAAATATAATATTCATTTTTTTTCTGTATAGCTTCATATAGAAATTAATTTTCTTGGCCAAGTTAATCAAAGCAATAAACAAGTTAACATTATTTTCCACAATGCCTTCACTACCACTTTATCTCTGTTTTGCTTATCTCAGTTTTTGCAGCTTAGTGTCCTATTTACCTTCTTCAAGGTATGACAGTAGAGGCAATAATTGATCTGCCGAGCAGATCTTTCTCTTCCTCTGTCACTTACATCTGACAAACTGTAGTGTATGTCCGAAATTCATGATACTGTCTGTAAGAGCCTTATCACATTGTGGTCTTGAGGTTTACTACATATCTCCATATCTAAATTTTATTCATGCTATCTAGCTCTTTCCAGACAATGTTTTGCTTCTCCTGCATAGCTTTGCATCAGAAATATGTTTACAAAATGTTTCCAAAATCATTCATGAAAATGCTAATCAGTCTAAGATGAGTCTGCAAGCATATCTCCTTATCCCCTTACCCATTTTAAAAGCTTCTCTTTCAATGCAATCCATTATCTCCACTTAGAGAGGTCCTTCTCCAGTTTACATTTTCTGCAGAAATCTCAGCAATTTTTAGTATGCTGAAATACTTGGTATTCTACTAAGCTTGGCATAATTGAATAATTTTTTTTTTTTTGGTCTTCATGTTAACTGTACCTTAAATACAGATGCTTCACTTGCTATTTTTAGTTCAGATGAATCTGTTTAAATTTGAAAGCCCTTGCTACCAGACATCTGTGATTTCAGAAGCTACTGGTTTCCTTGGATATTTTTTCATACTCTGAGATATAATTTTCAGGATTCCCAACTTGAAGGCAAAGTAAGATTAATTCCTTTTCCACGCCCTCACCTCTATTAACAATCTTTCTTCACCCAGCATATTCAACACCTTTCTCCGTTTTCATTAAGGAGATTAAGACTAATCTAGATTATGTAAGAAAAAAAAACTATCATAATGCTGAAAGACAGTATTCAGGGCGAGAAAAGCTCCATCTGGCATACTTCTTGCACTAAAGTTATATATACAGTTTTGTGTTATCTTAATGCAAATTTAAAACCATGCTAGACAGACAACATTATACATGATAAACCAGACTTCAGTTGGCCAGCCTACAACTGAATCAGCATGAACTTTATTCCTGAAGCTCCCTAATATATGTCAAAACATAAATGCAGGGCTTCTTGTTCTCATAGGTTTCTGAGGAACTGTAACAACACACCTCCTGCCTCTTTTTATGAATAATGTCAGAGAATTTCCCCTTGGAGGATCCCTTTTTCACCCTACCTTCAGAGTGGAATGAATACCCCATGAAGCTTAGACTGTACTTATAGTATTCCCTGAAATGAAACTGAATCTTATTCTGAAATACCTGCAAAAGTCTTTAGCAGTGACATATTTAAGCTCCATGCATATGGGGTTCTATAACCTGATGTAAGAGGGTCTGCTGCACTCAGTGTTTATCTGAGCTCAGAAGAAACATTATATTATCCTATTTTAATATCTTCAACCTGTTTACTTTTATTTATCTTTTTTCTTTATAATAAATACAGAAAGTATACGCATACAACTGGCAAATACATTGTGTATATATATGGCAATCTCAGAGGTGTCCTACTTTAAAAAAGGAGGCACCATCTACGGAAACACCTGGTCTATCAATTCCACATTTCAAGGGATGGCAAAACCAAAACCAAACCCAGAAAAGAAGACATAGACCTTACCTTTCCTACATACTGAGGATCTGGTCCCATGTGTTCTTCTAAAACAAAGAACTGATTCCACACCCATCCACGCTTGGGACGATGATGTACTTCTGTTTCGCCTTCTATGTGTTTGGTTTGGTTTCTAGTCACCTTGATGGAGCCATGGTGAGCAGCTCCATAACACCTCTGCACAAAACAGAGACAAACTAGGACTGGGCAGATACAAGATGTACTTGTAATTCTCATTGTAGGATAAGCTTCCTGTTCAAGGTTTTCTTTCTCTTGTCTTTTGAGTTGTAATCCTTTAACAAGTTCCCGAGAAACAAGGTGAAGCCTGGTTCAGAAATACAGTCCAAAATGGGTTTTTCTGCTTGCTCATGATTTAGCTGCCCATTTGGGAAAGCTCAGATTATATTTACATTATGAAAAGCTTACTGGAAAAATTGGTATTTCTTCTGAGGTCTTCACAATAGAGTTCCACAGCCGGCCATTTTCTATCTAATAGGGAAAGAAAAGAAAGCCACTTACTCATCACTTAACCCAGATTTTTTCAGGTTTCTGACCTCGGATTACATTCACAGCTGTACTATCCAGTCAAAGATTCTCATTTGAACTAGAATTTATTTTCAACCCTTCCTGTAAAAGTGTTGTAAAAAGTGTTTTCAGGTTGGTTTGATTAGATACCTTAAGAATTACCATGGCTTTTCCAAGCTATGAAAACATTTACATTATTAAAAACTGGATGATTCAGGCCAGTTTTCCTTCGGCTTACTTCCAAATCACTGACCTGCTCTGGCAGTAAAAAAAATATCACTGCTGCAGTGTCATTACATAGATAGTGATCGGTAATTTCATATGAGTTCTTTATCTTCCATACACCACACAGAGATCCAACATGGTGAAAAATACCAAAGCTAGGATGGGTTTTCAAAGAAAGCCTCCAAAATCAGCTCTGAGGATTAAGAGTCAATATTAGAGTCCACTGACAGGAATTTTCAGTCAAAATATACACTTCTACATCCTATGTTTTAAATATATCCCAACCAATATCATACTGGAACCTCACAAGATTACTTCATGCTGACAGAAAGCTCAGGTACCGGTATTCAGATGATCAGCATTATTTTCATAAAAGCATCTAAGTTCTCAGTGGCAATATTTTCTGAGCTTTAGAAAGAAGAAAATAAACATTTATACCACAATAATAAAATGTGAAAATGTGCATGGAAGTTGATTTAGTGCTTAAAGCAAAGTAGATTGAAAAAATAAAGTAACTCTTTAACCTCAGAGAAATAGTTACTCTAAGGTAACCATTTGTTCAGTTATCTGAAGGTTATCAGTCAATCAGGAGTCTCAAAATATGCAACTACATTTATAAAAATTAGAACTGACTTTCAATATTGGCTGTGTTTGAGAATCATAAAACCATTACAAGTAATGTAAACAGAAACACAATGAAACTGATTTTGTTTCTAAGTTTCATGGGAATCAAAGAGAACAAATTCAAATTCTCTAAAGAATCAAACAGGAAATTAGAAATCAGATGGAAAAATACTGCAGTTGAAGGAAGCTCATCAACTGTCTTGGCTACAGAATTTTTCCCTTATGGTTCTCTCAAATCCTTAATAATACTGGGAGCTGAACCATGCTTTCTTCTGTATTCATCTAAATTCAGTTTCTAATTAGAATAATGGAAGAATTCTTCAAGACTGCTCTACAACATTAGAAATATCCAGAAAGGATACATTTTCCATTACTATTACTCAGTTCAGGACAGTGGATTATGCTGAAGTAAAGGAAGAACTCCAGTTTCTTGAGCTAGGCAGGACTTAAAAGAGAAACCCTGTATGGTATTGTCCATAGCAGAAAGAAGTTTTTAGACATTTAGTATTACCCTGCTTCCTATTTCCACATCAGTGCAATCTCCCCTTAACCCGTACAAGGTCTAAGCCATTAGTCTTTTAAAAGCCTCACATCCCATCTCAGAACAGATTCATATGACATGATGTATTATTACCTTCTTTAGTACAAATGTGATTTAATAGGAATTTTTCACAGTTAAATTAATACACAGTTGTATGAAGTGTAAGTAATACCAGGGACAGAATCCAGACATTCTGGGTCTCACATTCGTTTCTAACTATATACTCTTCTCCTGTAGCTTCCTTGACTTTCTGCATTCTTTCCTGATTCTTGCTAGAAATCAGTTTTTGCTTTGAGGCATGCAATTGCCTTCTAAAGATTTCTATATTTACAGATGAACTATTTAAATAGATTAGTCATTGTTATACTTCAGATGTACGTTAAAATTAATCAGTACCTCACAAAATGATAAGGCTGCAGTTTTATCCATTCAAGTATTAGTTTTCATCCCTTTGTTTCCATCTTGGGAAATGCCTGGGAGCAGTTCATAAGACTATAAGCTGTGCATAATGTTAAAAATGTGCATTGAAATTTCTCAATGACACATTTTAAATTTATTTGAAATCATTACTACTGAACTTTCCTTTATAAGAACCATGGGGATGGTGGTAGCAGAAAATTCTTGCCTTATAGAAAAGTAAATACAAATGAGTACAGCAGATAGATACCCACAAATCAAGATTTACTACCTCCCTCAGAAGTCATTCATAGGAAAAAAAAAAACAAAACTCTACAACAAATTAAAGAGAAAAAAAAAAAAAACAAAACCAAACGTACAAAATCCCAAAACAAAATAAAACAAGCAAAAAACAAGATGGAGCCTGTAAACTGTGGTATATCATAGTTTCGGCTTTATATGACTTAGAGCAAATAAGAGACAAAACTATGAAGGGCTTCTTCATCTCAGAAATATCTGTTTTCCTTAGCATTAACTAGAAGGCATTAAATTTATATTTTGCAAAAAAACACTGTTATTCACCTCCATTCAGAGATTAGGTGTTAAACACTTGCCCCAAAATTAAAGTTTTAAAATTCTTTGTTCTGAACAAATATTTTCAACAGAAAACATCACCACCACCACTAATAATAATAATAACACATCTACTTCCTGCTATATTCATGCTAGAAGTGTAGCCCTCAGCTGTTCCTGAGTTGTGTGTGAAGCCTGGAGAATTGTTTCCAAAGAGGAATGATTTTTACTGAAGATTCATTGAAGTGTTTTCACTCTGCTAAACATCTCTTATAACCAAAGTCTAATTAATGCTCAATACAAAGGTCCTTATTCGTATTTACTCAGCACACTCTTACTAAAGGTCTAGCATAAACACTCATTAAAAGACTACACCACCTCCTCTAAAGAAACCTCAGCTCTTCCGTGAAGACAGCAGTTTGTCTACAGGGGAAAGTACAGATGGAAAGACGTTGAATGGTTACTGCAGAAGAGACGGTTGCAAAGAATAGACAAACTTGAGTGAAAGACTGTATTTTCTGAAATCCCTCAAATTGTTACCTTAAGCTAACATACTGAGAGATGCTGACTGCTCAGTGCTCTTGTCTGCAGGTTCGGATTAAGTGCCCTGCTTTATAGCTCTTGTTATAATGATGTATGCAACTGCAAAGTAGACTTGTGTTATTGCTGTCTCCTGGGAGCCCTCATGAAAATGAGTTGTGTATCTCAAGAGACTCTCAGAGTGAATTAAAATTAAATAATTAAATAAGATGAGGTGGGAAAGTTCCACCAGCATTTCTGGAAATCATTACAGCACAGTAGTTACCGCTTAGTGTGGCAGCAAGACACTGTAATGAATTCCCAGGAAACCAGTTTGAGCATAGTGATGCAAAGCATGTATGCTTCACCATCATGAGGAGATGCATCCTTTGTAACGGACTTGTCCTGAATCTCAGTGTCCCCAATCTCCCATAATCAATTTCCGCACATATTTGAATTCAACTCGAAGATTTGGTTTTGCAGATGCACATTCGGCACAGCTCTGCACATCTGCCGCATCCCTCGGGGACCCTTTTCAGTCCCACAGTGATGGAGTGACAATTACATATGGAACTTACAATAAATTGCATTTCTCATATACTTTCTGACTTCTCCCTCTGCACTCTGCCCTCTAGACTTCCTCCCTGTCAGAACAAATTCTTCCATTATGAAAATCTGACCAGCTTTAAATCAATATAATTATTTTAAAAATCAGGCAGGAAAATATTCCCTTCTTCCCGTGTTGCTTGTGCTTAGTCTATTGCTAAAGTTATATCTTTCATCACTGCAGAAATAATGGTGCATTGACCTGGGGACCAAAGACAGTAACAGGCTAGTTATCAGAATGAAAAATTGGATGTAACTTTTTTGTTTTATCCTTCTGAAGAACAGCTTGATAGATTGCCAGCAGAATATACAATACTCCTGAGGAACTCTGGTAATTGGCAGAAAAAAAACCAAATTCTAGGTAGATGAAGGGAAATGGTTCATCTGTAGTTGATCTCTATTTCAAAAACTGGTAGACCTGAGCTATAGGACTGTACAAAAAAATGAGGCACCAAGTCTTTCTTAGCTTATGTGATACAGACACAATATATAATCATCATAGTATGCTTTCTAAAAGAATACTGTCTTCTGTACATGCTAGTCTATCTCACAGAAATAGCATCAAAACTATTTTGGAAAGCATTTAAAAATTGTAGTACTTGTCTTGCCCCTTTGCTGTGGTTATGTTGTAGCTACATTGGTGAGATTAAGAACTAGGAAAGAAAGTAAATAAAATTTTCCTAAAATAGTTTAATAGTAACTCCAATAACTACAAATGTCTTGACACCATAGTTCTATGTTGACAGATTTTCTAGAAAAGGGAAACTGAACTACTTTTTTACTTCAACAGAATAAGAAAAAATTCTTTAATTTGTAAGGTAAATCCCAAATTATTGCTAAATTTACGTGTAAGTATATTACTGTTCTGAAAGTTAATCTTTATTAACCTGGAACTCAGTTTCCTAAAGAAACAGAGAGAAAGATGACTGGATATCTCCCTCTTTGATTCTTTAAGCAAACAACCCCAGCTGATGGCCGTACAATATCAGGGGGTGTTATTTCTTGTACCATTCTTTCACACACACAGTCTTTTGGTACAGATCGCTTCTAATCACCAAATCCAAAAATTGTCTATGATAATCTAGAACTGGGAGACTGTTATTTCACCTAGTAAATGACTTTAAATAAATCCCTTTTACAAAGTAAATTAAAATAACCACAAAAGAAAGTTACCATGAAAAGTGTAAATTGTTCTTTCATATAAGGCAAGAGAAATTCTGTTCTGGAGAGAAAGGTTTGGGGAAAGGGAAAATGAGAAAATAAAATGGGATCCAAAACTGACACGTAAGCAGGCATTATAAACAGATAAATAACGGAAGAAAAATTATAGCAAGATACAACAAAGGCACTGAAAAATTGCAGAAAATTAAATCCAGATAGAGAAGCAAACTGGAAAGTATAACTGGAAACAGCTGAAGCTGTGAAAGCTAATATGTGAAGCTATTAGAGATGATTTTTCTCTCCGACCTGTAAGCATGCGTGTGTAAAACCCCAGCAGTGAAATTTCTGTGAAGTGTAAGAAATCCAGTTAATACAGTTCAAGACAAAGACAGCTGACATAAAGGAAACTAAAAACAAAAATAATAAATTTCCACACATGTGTTGGTATAACAACAGATACATACAATGGTATGCTGAAATTGCCACGGGCAGTGCAATCCTGGTGTTTATTTCCCTGTGCTTTTTGCCTTCCAAACCCAAAAAAGCTCTTCTAACTTAACTTCCACATTTTCACGTAGAACTTGCAAATCAAGTCAACTGATGATACATTTGATTCAGAAAAAAAGATATAATTAATATAACATTATAAAGACAACTGCATAGGGTTAATGATTACAGGTTGCTATGCAGTAGGTGTGAAAAGCTGTGATATTCTTAGGCTTAATTTATAAACAGAGAAAAACATTATGTAAAATTAATTACTTAGATCTGAGTACACCACTCGTGACACTGCCCAAATAAGCATCAAGAAAACAAACCAAAAAATGCCCTCCTTTTGCATTTCCTCTCCCCTTTACTTCCTACCCCTCAGAGAAAGGAACAGTCAAATAAAAAGCAGAGAAAGAAACAAAAATAGCAGCTGTATCCAGGGATATTTTTAAGGAAAGGGAAATCACACATATTGGGGTATTCTAAAACAGTGAAAACAAAACTCCAGACACAAATCTTTCATTTGGGAAAGCAAGTTAGCTGGTTCTCTGGAAAGTAACTTATTACGTTACATAACAGAAAGATAAACTGACAGCACAGGTATGGGTTTTATATGCCCTAATGTTGTACTGAGAGACCCAACATTAGGCATTGCTCAGGAGCTAATAAATTACTCTAAATCACTGCTTGATTTTTTAAAGGTAACAGTAGGGTCTAGCTGTAGACTTAGCATTAGATTATTTCAAACTCATTAAATTATTTCAGATATCAGTGTGTGATTAATTTTTCAATAGTAACCTGACTGACAGACATGCCAAACAATCCCTATTTATGAGGCTCCATTCCTCTACTGGCTTGTAGCTCCACAGAAGCAATGTCAGAAACCTCCATTAACTCCAGTTTGTCTCACATAAGATTTCTTCCTAAGTGCTCATAATACCAGCTACTATAGAATCTCAGAATGTCTCTTCCTCCATTCAAGGCAGACATTACTTGCAAATATTCCTTTTACTCTCAGTGATCTACTTCATAAGCTTTATTTCTAGATTTTTATTAATTAACATTTCTTGTTTTACTGACTCAACTCTGTGAAATTTCTATGGTCATAGAAACGAGTATGGTATTATTATTTTTCTATGAAGACCACAAAAAAACCCACCCTTTGGGTTAACAACTCCTGAACACGTTCTTAGTTTTAAATTAATGTGAATTAACTGAAACAGCTTGTGGTTCTGTTTCTATTCTTTCTTGCATTATAGGTTTGATATTGGACAGGTTGTACCCAAACCTTCAACACAGCACAAGTATAGACTCCTTTATTTCTAGTACGACAGCTAAGTCTGATCTTCTCCTTTGTAAATGTATTATATTATGTTCATACTATCTTGAGACTAAAAAAGGAAGAAGATAAAGCCAGAGATGACTTTTCATCCAACATTAATACACTGACATTACTAGTTTTTATTTTTTCTGATTAATTTGTCAGGATGGAATAAAGTCTTTCAAATATTTTCTTTAAAATCCTGCTGCAGCCCTATTAGCCAGCACTGGTTTGATGCAAGTTCTAGATTAAAGTTAATTTTCATTTTTTACTTTACTTTTACCTCCAATATTAAAGTACACTGCTTTAATGTTCAGAATCCAGAGTCCCTGTTATTTTAATAGGCCTTAAAAAGTTACCTTGCTGGCTAAAATAGGTTGCATCATTTAAACTAGCTGGAGTCATAAAATGGAACAGACATGGTATGAAGAAAAGCTTTTGAGATTATTTATAGAAGAGTCACCACATTCCTTACAGAAGGAGGTGTGTGAACTGGAATTCAGATTTTATTATGAAGAAAGTTGGAAGGAAAGCCTAACAGCACCTGCAATTAAAAGAGAACAGAAATGCTGAGCAGGGCAAGCAGCCCTGGGCAGAACTACTTCCTGGTAACACCTAGGTTAAAGTAGGTTAGTCGTGTTTTTCATCTAGATGGACTTCCCCAGAGGACATAACCCTACAGGAACCATACCTAACAGCACCATGAGGATGAGTGGAGAGTGTGAAAAGCTGAAACAGCCTTAGGAGATAAATAGTTACAAGGAACATTCAAAAGGTTTTAAAGCTGCTTGTGGCAAAAGAAACTGCACTGGCACCTGCTTCATCATTCCTTTTCCTTGATAAGACTGTCAAGACTGTCTTGTACCAAGGTCTTAAAATAGCATCTTCGATAGGAGTTCAAGGAATTTATAAAAAGCAATGTGGACTAGTGAGCAAAGTACTTTCTTCTGATCCTATGTGTAGCTTACTGCTAAACACAGCCTTTAATGGATTCCTTAATAGATAGCATTAACTGAAGCACCATTCACAAAGAGGAAAAATTAGCCACATTATAGCTAGGCAACTAATCCAGCACATTATATGGCAAAGGAGATTGATACCACATGGCACAAACTAAGGATTCTTTTAAAATTTGGTTTTAATCAATGACAACAAAAAAATGGGGGGGGGGGGGGGGGGGGGGGTGGGGGGGTGGGGGGGGGGTGGTGGTGGAAAGAAGAAAAAAAAGGAGGGATGTCCAGTTCTTTACATACAAAAAAATCACTGATGCCCTATAACAAAACCCTTGAAATCAGCCTTTGAAATTCCCATCAGAAAAAGTTTCTCATTCCAGACTACAAACAGGCAGCTCACATAAGATCTACACCTGCGCTGTTGTGCTGGAAATACATTAGAACTACTACGGAATTCAAGTCTTATTGCGATAATAGGATTTTTGAAAGTGTATCTAATTGATGCTTTGGTTAGATAATATGCAAGATCAGCTGTGATCTGCTATACTGCCTTTAGTAATAAATGTCTCCAGTGAGTGGTTAACTGGAGAGATAATTTAAAAGACTCACTGATTTTAGAAAATACATTGAAGAGGATTATTAGAAGGCATTCTTATATTCATGAATGAGTAGAGAAAACTATTAAACACTACAAAGCAATGGATTTTTTACCCTGTTTAGCCAAGATATTTTGTGAAACAGAGTGCAAATGAGTAAAAAACCACAACATACTATCTTCCTTGAACAAACGGAGATCTGCAAAGTTTGCAAACAAAACAGAAAACATGCGTAATTTGCAAATAACAGTGATTCAGGATACAAAGGCTGTCCTCAGCTGGCAAACAAACTATTCTGTATGCAACAAGCAGGCACATAGCAACTTCAGGATAATGTAAGTGCTCTGCCACAATCACAAATGAAGAAATATTTTTTGCAACTATACCTATCAGATTTGCGCAGAGAGTGACTGTCAGAATCACGACACAGTAACAACACAATTAGACAGATAAAATCCAGCCACCATTTCTGTAACTGTAATTGCACCCCCCGTCATGCTAGCCGTTACTTCTGAAACACAAGCAGATGATTCATGAATCTGACTCACGTCTTTCTCTTTACCTCAACCAGAGAGACCAATCCATCTACATCTATGTCTAGAGTCCATGTAGCTATTCAAGGATAATACAGATATGCAAGACAGCACAAGGGTCCTTTTACATTCCCAAAGCAGCAGAGGCTTTTCTTCTGTGCTGTTTCTCTTCCTGAGGAACTTTCTAGCAGAAAAAGAAATTTCAGTGATTTCTTGAGTCATTCCTCTCATTTGTAAATGTCAGGTCACTCAGGCAGGGAACAAAGCAAATACATGAAACTCTGATGAGCAACTACCCAGTTTAAAAAGGAAGAACTTGCGGCATCCCACTTGTGTATAATCCACAGGTACTGTTTGTCCTAACAAATTATTTCTCAAAAAAAAAATGGCAAGATCTCTTCTCAGGAGTGTGGCAGAATCCCAAATGACTGGTAAAAAATGACAAAAGGGAAGGGAGGCCCAATGTAGACATCAGATGCTTTAAAAAGTGTTAAAGACATTTACCTCCCATAGTTTGTTTACCTCCCATAGTTTGTTATCAGTTCAGCATTGTACTGAAATCATGCACATTATTCATTGTATTATTATAATTATTGAAATTTTGACAATACATAATATACAGTATACAGATGTTTCTCAGATTAGATGGGTGATGTGTTACTGTATGCATAAACTTAAATCTCAGTGTTTTAGATAAAAATATTAAATGACCAATCCTTTTAAGCAAATCTTGCCATGTATGCTTGAAATCTGAAAACATTCTTTTTCCAGTGCTTGAAGAGCAGTTAGAAAGCATGCCCAAAATGTGATCTATTTCAATAAACAACCAAAATACATTTTTACTGGCCAATTGTTCTCTTCCTTTTGAATCAAAACATAAATTGTGACTGTTGTTTCTGAGATAATCTACTTTTTCATGTATTTCACAACTCAGGAAGAAAACCAGCTCTTTGTTCCATTTTTAATGTAGCAACATTACTGAAATAATGATGGAAAACAAAACAGACAAGGTAGATAAGCCAATTCTGGTCAATTAAAAAAAATATTTCTTTTAAATACAATGCTTTAACATTAAAAATCAGCTAGGTTTCAAAGCAAAGGTAATTTTAATTTGAAAACATTTAAATGGCATAAGTAAATAACTTTGAGCTTTTTTTTCCCATTGAAGCAAGCCTTCTATAAAATTTTGCTTCTCACATATTGAAACACTGCAGCTAAATAATTTCTTGTCTGAAATTTCCCAATAAGCTTTCAATTTAAAGCACACAACTTACAGATTTCTTTCCTCAAAAAGTAGTCATGGCAAACTTTTATTTATCACTGTCCATCATAATCATGACCAACCTAGCTAATTTTCTGTATGCTGGACTCAAATGACAAACCTCCAATTCCCACGAGGTGAACTGCAAAATTCCAAGCTCAGCAAAGATACCATTTTCAATAGTTCAGTGGCACTCAGCATCAGCTGTTTTCCTCAGTAAGAGAGTATGTTATGGTTTAACCCCAACTGGCAGCTAAGTGACACACAGCAGTTCCATCACTCCCTGTCCACCTCCGCCAGTGGGATGGGGAGAATAGGAAAGACGTAAAATTCATGGGTTGAGATAAGAACAGGTTAATAACTGAAATAAAGTAAAAAAAAAAAAGAGAGTAGGAAAAAGTGAGAGAGAGGAATAAAACCCAAGAAAGACAAGTGATGCACAATACAATTGCTCACCACCTGCTGATGGATGCCCAGCCTGTCATGGACCAGTGATCACTCCCCTTAGTTTATATTCTGGGCATTATGTTCTATGGTATGGAATATCTCTTTGGCCAGTTCTGATCAGGTGTCCGGTCTCTTCTATCTCCCAGCTTCTTGTGTCCTTCCTCACTGGGAGAGCATGAGAGACTGAGAACTCCTTGACTTAGGGTAAGCACTACATAGCAACCACTAAAACATTGGTATGTTATCAGAACTACTCTCAGACTAAAGCCAAAACACAGCACTGCACCAGCTACTATGAAGAAAAAAAAATCTATCCCAGATGAAAACAGGACAAAATATCTTGCATATCTTTTTCTTTTTTTTTTAAAATCTATATTAATATGGTTTTGTATTAAAATTTCTACAAGAAAAAAAACACAATAAAACCATGAGAAAATCCTTAATTACAGCAATATACAGAAAGGGGAGCTTATGAAACAATACTTCAGCCTTCAGAATGCCTTTTATGGAATTCAGTTTTTGAGAAATCAGACCAAGAGGTCAAATAGTGCCCAACTTTTGACAAGTGAGACCATCTCTTTGGGTCAGTTACTGGCAAAATAGTAAAAAACATTCTTTGCAAAGAAGAAAATGTAACCTGGATTCTATTTCAAGTTTGAATTTGTTTTGAGCAGTACATGAAACCAAAGCAAATTGTTCCTGTCCTCAGTGAAAGTGGCACGAAGACTTCTTCATGATCATTCAACTTTAGGTCAAGGGAGGTGATACTCCCCCTCTACTTAACCCTTGTGAGGCTACATCTGGAGTCCTGTGTCTATCTTTGAGCTCCTCAGTATAAGAAAGACAAGAGCCTACTGGAAAGGGTCCAGCAGAGGCTACAAGGATAATCAGTGGTTTGGAGTATCTTTTCTATGGGGAGAGACTGTGGGAGCTGGGCCTGTTTAGTCTAGAGAAGAGAAGACTGAGAGAGGATCTCATTAATGCACATAAATATCTCAAAGGTGGGTGCCAGGAGGAGGTGCCAGACTCTTTACAATAGTGCCCAGCCACAGGACGAGGAGCAATGGCCATAAACTAAAACACAAGAAGTTTTACCTCAACAGGAGGAACAACTTCACACTGAGGGTAGCAGAGCAATGGGCTGCCCAGTAGGGTTGTGGCATCTGCGTCTCTGGAGACATTCAAAACCCACTTGGACACATTCCTGTGTAGACACTGCCCTGTCTAGATGGCCCTGCCTCGGCAGGGGGTTTAACTACATGGTTTCTAAAGGTCTCTTCCAACCCTAATGATTCTGTGATTCTGTGATCTACCTATTTTACAACATCCTGACACGACATGTCTAACATCACAGAATCCTATAAAGCAGGTTGGAAGGACCTTTGGGCATCAGCTAGTCCAAAGCCCTGCTGGATGCAACTTCTCAGAGACTGCAGAGAAGCTTGTGGGAAAAAGAACTGTCCTGGGGTTAAGTTAAATAAACAGGAGGTCAGAAACCACCAGATATGAAAAAAACTCGCTGGAGGCAACAGATAACAATGTAAGAGGTTACAGAGCCATAAGGAATGGTTGGATTTCACAAAGACCTATGTGAGAAGCACCTGAATTTCACAGACCATTCCAGAAGAACATGGGAGCTCTTTTGCAGACTCAAATCACTGCCTAGGTAACTATCTCAGTAATACTTTGAAAGATTGACGCTCCCTAGGAAACACTGACAGAAATGCTGTATTTGAGTGCACTTGTAGAAAAACTGAGATAAATAAGGAAAAGGTAATTACAAGCAAGTTGTTCATCTGGGAGGGGAGAAGGAGATGGTAAAATGGAATAACCTGAAAGAGGGAAGGGGCTGGGGGGGGGGGTGGTGTGGAATGATGGAGGAACGCCTGGAGGGTATCACCTACCAGCTTTTCCCTCTCAGGTCTCTTACAGCACACATCAGGGTCTCTCTCTTCATTTTAGACCTTCATAAACTGTTACAGATCCTGCAGAGCTAGATTATTTTTTTATTACAAATCTATTTCATAAAGCCTATAATTAAGTGGTACCAGTTCAGTTAATTCCTATTCATTGTTTTACAGGTGTACAAATTGATTCAGCTCCTGCAGCTGCTGAATCAGGTTGTTCCTTGGATGTATACTCCTCAGTTCATACAAAAAAAATAAAAAAAAAATAAAAATCAGGGAAGTCACAAAACCCCCAATAATAGAAAATCCTTTTCATAAGGAAAACTATCACCCAAGAATCCAACACTGAAGAACAGGAATAATTTTAAATGTCAAAAAAGGTGAATAAGAGCTCTTCTCAATGGTCATTGGCAGCTTCAGGATTTCTCTTGTGCCATTAAATAAATAAATATTATTAGTAAAGAGAAAAGGAGACATCCATATATGTCGAGTCTAAATTTGAAGTCTGTATTTAAAAACACCTCTTTTCACACCACACATTAACTGAGATACATAAGTCTTCAATTTCTTCAGGACATTACTTCTGCCAAACATACTACAATCACTGTCAAACACACAGCATTGCTGCTGGTATGTTGTTTTCTTACCATTTCCCTAAAAATGTTCTTCTTCTACACAGTACCAACTAGATTTGCCTTTAGCTGCACTCATCCTTTCATTATGTTTAGCTTTCTCTACTCTTGAAAAGTATATACTGATATACTGAGTATAACTTTTTTTTTTTTTAATCTTATCTTCCTCTCTTCCTACTCTTCCAGCTCAGCCAGTGTTAAACACCAGGCTTCTCAATTTATCACTTCCATCCATAAATGTATTTGGTTCTGTTTTAGACTGAGTTATTCAGAATTCTTCAAATGGAATGTCACAGCTATCTCATAAATGCCTATAGTAACATGTTATCTGTTAAATGCAAACAATATAACTTAGCAACTCATTTTGCAAAGTATTAACAACTGAGAACTGATATACAGAACAGTCACATAACTTGCAAAGGCAGCTTTGCCCAGAAGGATGAATGAAGGAAATAGATAGATAAACATCTATGTGTTTGTGGGTATGTAAACAAGAAGTGTCTGCCTATAAGTAACAAACAAATCAAAAGGAAAATTAGTGAAGTTTGGTGTTGGAATTTTCTATGGATAAATACTGTTGTAAATACAGAAATATTTGCGACATCTACTTATGTTAACTTGGCAAGAAAGAAATCTCTAATAATTAGAAAAATACCAAATGTCTTGCAAAAGGCTGCCTGAACAAACTGAGTAAATGTAATTCTGGATGTGAGGTTTTAAATGTTCCTTTGCTTTGAAAGAAATCACAGCTTTTTTTTTTTGCGCTTTTTTTTTTTTTTTGGTAGCAGCAAGTCTTTGCATTGTCACTTTGTAGTATAAATGAATACAAGCATCAAGCACATATTTGTTTCACCCTAGGGGCAATTTAGACCAGTGGAATGGATTTTTTTTCTGATTTACTTTTGAAGATCTTTCTATTGTTGGAGGATTCCTCAAATCCAGATAACTTAAGTTTCCTATCATGGGACATTAATATGAAAATACAATGATTTCTACTATATAAGAAACAACTTCTGTGTTTTTCTTCAGTGCAGTCCCTACCGATACTGAACATTTCCAAAATACCCCAATAAAACATTTTCACAAGTTCTCTAGCTTTTGCAAATTCAGAAAGAAATTATGTACTAAATTCAGTTAAAACCCTGTTTTTAGAGTTAAATGAAAACGGTCTCAAAGTGAGTTTTGAAAAGTCATGCAAATGACTGAGGTATTTTATATGGTTTCTTGGGAGAGTGTATTAAATAGTTACGCATGGCTACATTAAAAGTGCACTGCAGACTTTCAGTGTGTATATATATTCATAGCTATTCTTTCTGCTATTACAACAGCAAAACCTGCTTAGATACTTTGAAGTACTCCTGCCTGTGATCACTACTTCTTTATTCATTTAGTAAATCCATCTTGTATTTTTCAGAAATTTACACCCAAGCATAATCCAGGACCAAATAATCTGCAAGTAAAATAATTCTACAAATCCACAGAAACCAACAGAACAGTGATGAAAGACAAAAGAAAAGGCAGCTAATTTACTTCTTTGCCACTAATATTTCTATAGTTCTGAAGTTTGTTTTTTCTGACTAAACACTAGAACCTATGGCTAGCTACAAGGTGATCAAATAAATACTTTTTCTGTTTAAAACTACTCTGATAAGGCTGTGTAAACACACACATAAACACCATCCACAGGGATGTGTATGTGTGTGCGTACCTCTGAGAACAAAACGTCTACAAGTTCCCATTTCTGAGTAGTTGCACAAGTCTGTTACAATTTCTAACGTAAAGTTCCCTGATATATTAATTTTTACTCACTTTTCCATTTCTATTGCTCTAAGGTTTATACATATATATATGTGCGCACACACATATATATAAACTAAAGCCCCCAAACAATAATTTAAAACTCTTAATAGGCGTGATTAATAAATTTCAGTTCAAAAACTGAACTCATTATAACTGATAAAATACTCTACTTGCATGCTTGCCTGCATTGTATATGTATATTCATTTTTTTCTTTTCCTGTATTTAAGGAGGGCAATGAGTACAAAGAATAAGTTTTCTGTCTTAAGAAAGTTTATGTTGCATAGCATGGTATATGAAAAATGGGTAAAAATAGACATAAAAATAAGAGTGTACTCTGATAAATAACCATGTCCAGCTACCAGTGGAAGTCAATACTGATATAAAGAAGATGGTAACATGCTTTATTGTTGTTGAGACTATATGATACTTGTTTTTTCCAACAGCTACATTTACAATCGCTTTTTTTCTCAGGAATGCAAAACAGTAATTTGTCATAAAAAGGCACCAAAACAAAAGAGAAGATCCAATTCTTTCAGTCCTGATGCATGTATTACTATCTTTGAACACACAGTATTTCATTAAATTCATTTGTGAATGAGTATATATATTTTTTATAAATTAATCATGTGCTAATCCTAACACAAAGTCATCTTCATTCTAACATTATCACTCATCTTTTACAACAGGAAGGAATATTTCCATGGTTTTATTTGAAACTGTTCTTTATTGTTCTTAATATTCTTTTCTTAAGAAGGGATGCTGTCCTGTATATGATTTTTAATTTGAACTGAAATTTAAAACACATCATGAAACATTATTAATGACCTTAAGAAATTCAGGTTTTATACAGATGAAAATTTTCATGTACTACTTTGTATTGACATTTAAATAGCAAAATTTGTCAAACATGCTAGTGCAAATGAACTGTCACAGATTTTGTATATGCAACTTCACAGCATTCTTGTGAAAATTTTAGCTTCCATTTTTGTTCAAACAACTTCCAGTGAAGATAAACTGATATGTAATGTCCAAGCCATAACACCAGCAAATCCTCAGAAACAGAAGGGCAAGGAGAATCAAGGTTAATTAGCAGGATCACATCTTAGGTTCTAATTTGTGCAAACAAAAAAAGACTTACTTAACTTTAGGCCTATTAGTGAAAAGCTGATTCACATTAATGGGATTGTATGATTAAGCTTAAAACTGAACTTTTTAAAGATCAGGTCATTTGTGCTCTAATGGAGGAACTGGAAGAACAGCTTCTGTAGATAAATAACATTCTATAATTATCTCACTAGGAAAATTTAAGAAGGCAGCATTCAGTTTCAAAATGTGCTTGTCTTCCATTAATACATTAATAATAGTCTAATGGCAACTGAAACACTGTAAGACTCTTTTCATATTATTGATAAATAAGAGGCATGGTATGTGATACTAGGCTTTCTAGTGTGGGTTGAAGGTCTTTGAGAAGGAAAAGGGCACCTCAAACTGTAACTTACACGTGTCCTGGAGCTTTACTTCTTTTCTCATAAATGAGCAGGATGAGGGGTTTGCACTTGTCCAGCATCATTGAAAGAGCACCATAGTCAGGACTGAACAGTCAGAAAAAAACCACTCTCACTTTAAGAGGGAAAGCATTTCCAGAAAAGATCAGTTTCTGAGCAAAACCTCATATCTTAGTCTCATTTTGAGCCTTATTATTAGTCTCTTATTTGAGCCTTACAACTAAACTGTTCGCAGACTCCTCTATTTGAGCAAGTAATGAAAAGGGGTAGATTGAGGTACCTAAATGCAACATGCGAACTATTTGTGGATGAAAGTAGAGAGAACATAATTTAATGAGTAATAGAACAATAGAACAATGAAAAATAAATTTAAAACTGTAACAGCTTCCAGATCTATCTTCTTCTCCAATGAGGCCTGGATTATATGTTATGAAAACAATCAAGACAAACTACAAAAAGATACAAAAGATAACTACATACAATTTCATCTCTAAACAACCAAAGTGATATGCAAGGCTGTTCTCTTGCATTTCAGTCTCTTATGTTTCCTCACTGGCTATCTGCTTCTTCTGATGAAAGTAAATTAGTATTTTATTGATAAGAATACATAAATTTCCACATATTCTAGCATAGATCTAATATTACTAGAAAGGGATTGATCAGACCTTCATCATCCTTTGAGAATTAAACAAAGTACGCAGTTACCAAAACAAACTGCCACAAGCTTCATAACAGAACATTATCAAGAAACTAAATTACCCACAGTGATTAGAAAAGTTTAAAAAGCTAACAGAAGTCCAGGATCCTGATGTGATGCATCTTCAGGCCTATTCCTTCCTGACAGAGAAATCATTTGCACAGGAGGCTAAATCAATTTATCAAACAGGAGACTGAGGTGCTACTTGAACAGGCCTGTCACAATCTTTAATCCCCAGGTAAGGACTGATGAAGCAACACCTAGTATAGCAACTAAAATCAATCCCAAATCCTACCCTTGACTGAAGAAACATCAGAGAAGCATTTTGTTAGCTTCTTTGTTTTCTGAGGGGGCATCATGATTTCATGATTATGAAGTCATCTCCACACATCACCATGCAGCTTCCTGTAATTTTAAAATTTTAATATTTTATCTCCAAAATTCTGAATTCTGAGGTGCTGACATTGCTGGAATGAGATGGAACAGTCTGTAAAAAAATACTTATGTCAGATTTAAGCAACATTGTATTTAACACTTGTGTCTGCCCACTGCATGAACATGAAGGACTCTTATATGATTGTTGCAATAATGCAGGGGTTTTATGCATGAAAAGTAAAGAGACACATAAAAAAGATACACATGTTTAAGTATCCAGTAAAGAATGTCAGGGCTTAATCCAAAGGTAATGAAAATAAACAAGGTTCTTGTAGGATTAACAACATTCTGAATCAAGAATAACTTATAACAGTAATAATATTTCATAGTATTTTCCCTAAATAACAGAAACTAAAAAAAAAAAAAATAAAAAATACACTCCTCTGTTCCACTTTTCCAAAGAGTTAAATATGCATTTTTCCACTCTAGAGAGCCTTCCAATATAAGGCATGAAGTTTATAAAAGAGGAAGTTGTGAGTTTTATAGCACTGCATTAGCTTTTGTGACAATTTACCTAATACCTTCTACAACATCTTATGAAAACAAATATTCTTCACCTCAGTTAATTAAATCAATACAGAGGAAATAATAAAAAGGAGTTCAATATTAAATTATATTATGAACATTACCCTTGGAAAACATTGTGGAAAGAATTTTAAGGAGAATTATTCATTAAACTTCAGTGTTACCTTCTACAAGTGTTTTCATAATTAATTGCAGTGGTCAGTTTGGAATCCAAGCTTTAAACTAATAAAAAGTGTGCCAGCTATTTTTTAGTTCTTATCTTTTAAAATCTAAATTTATACTTACTTTAAAAACATTCAAGCAACAGTTGAATTAAGTAATTCTATATAATAATAAATGAAAAAAAAAGGGGGGGGGGGGGAAATGTAAAAAGGAACCCTAAATGTTTCTAACATGGCTGCTTCTTTGAGGCTTACATCTATAGCTCTTCCTATGAGTAGGGAATACATATTAGAATAGTTATTTCTTGTAAACAGCAGCTTTCCAGCTCTGGCAGCAAAGGACTCAGCCTGGGCTGCACAACATAGAATCATAGAATCATAGAATTGTTAGGGTTGGAAAGGACCTTAAGATCATCCAGTTCCAACCCCCCTGCCGTGGGCAGGGACACCTTACGCTAAATCATATCACTCAAGGCTCTGTCCAACCTGGCCTTGAACACTGCCAGGGATGGAGCATTCACAACCTCCCTGGGCAACCCATTCCAGTGCTTCACCACCCTAACAGGAATTTCCTTCTTATATCCAACCTAAACTTCCCCTGGTTTTAATCTGAACCAGTTACCCCTTGTCTTGTCACTACAGTCCCTAACGAAGAGCCCATCCCCAGCATCCCTATAGGCCCCTTTCAGATACTGGAAGGCTGCTATGAGGTCTCCACACAGACTTCTCTTCTCCAGGCTGAACAGCCACAACTTTCTCACCCTGTCTTCATACGGGAGGTGCTCCAGTCCCCTGATCATCCTTATGGCCCTCCTCTGGACTTGTTCCAACAGTTCCATGTCCTTTTGATGTTGAGGACACCAGAACTGCACACAATACTCCAGGTGAGGTCTCACAAGAGCAGAGTAGAGGGGCAGGATCACCTCCTTCGACCTGCTGGTCACACTGCTTTTGATGCAGCCCAGGATACGGTTGGCTTTCTGGGCTGCAAGAGCACACACTGCCAGCTCATGTTCAGTTTCTCATCAACCAACACCCCCAAGTCCTTCTCCACAGGGCTGCTTTGAATCTCTTCTTTGCCCAACCTGTAGCTGTGCCTGGGATTGCTCTGACCCAGGTGTAGGACCTTGCACTTGGCACGGTTAAACTTCATAAAGTTGGCATCAGCCCACCTCACAAGTATGTCAAGGTCCCTCTGGATGGCATTCCTTCCCTCCAGTGTATCAACTGAACCACGCAGCTTGGTGCCACCGGCAAACTTGCTGAGGGCGCACTCAATCCCACTGTCGATGTCAGCGACAAAGATGTTAAACAAGACCAGTCCTAACACCGATCCCTGAGGGACGCCACTCGTTACTGGTCTCCAGCCGGACATTGAGCTGTTGACCACAACTCTTTGTCTGTGGCCATACAGCCAGTTCTTTATCCACCAAGTGGTCCATCCATCAAATTGATGTCGCTCCAATTTAGAGACAAGGATGTCATGTGAGACAGTGTCGAACGCTTTACACAAGTCCAGGTAGATGACATCAACTGCTCTACCCCTGTCCATCAGTTCTGTAGCCCCATGACCAGGCATCTGGGTAAAAATATAAATGCCTGCCTGCACTGTCCTCAGATGCTACCTGTGCACTAGTACACGCATAAGCTGATTTTCTTAGAGCTCAGTATACCAGAGACCTTGCCAGTCAGAGGCATCTACCTCTTTAAAAAAGGTCAAGAACAGACCAATGCATTACAAGTGATAGAGTTCAGCTCCAGTTATCTCAGCATGTATTTGAACAAATGTATGAGAAATCTGGCCTGAAATGAGGATATAAGAGTTTTAATGTATGAGCAACAGCATTGGCTGTGTAATGCTCCTATTTAAAACTCGATCATTAAAGGATAAATACATACTATATATACTCTATAACTTAAGATACCTAGGATAGTAGACCATTCAAATATGCCATCTCTATATCTTAGCAAAAGAAGCAGGTAATTTACTTTAGCTGGTAGATAAAAACAGATAGAAAGCACTGATCCATCTCAAAAATATTAGGTCCATAACACTGACTAGCCATACTTTCTTCTAGCATTTCTTCTAGCATACATCCTGTTTGTTTCTGACATGCCCTTAAGGTATTTTGCCTTACACATGAGCAAAAACTAATCCACTTCTGCCACTAGGTAAATTTTGCCCCCAAAACATATCTAGTTAAAGAGAAAAATCTTGTTGGCTTGGGGTTGTGTTTGCTTGTTTGTTTTTTATGCCTTTCATCCTTTAGCCTTCACTATTTTTATTAGGTGGACTGTAACAAATCAAAATCATATTGTTTTTATGTAATTAAGTTATATACATACACTATCTTATTTCAAACAAAAACATTCTAAATACAGGTAATTCTCTCTATTTCTGCATTTCTAAAATCCAGGATCTCTAGCTTCCACTGATAACAAGGATAAAAATCACTTTTTCATAACCAGTGTCGGATCCGATAATTTAGAGTAAGTCATAGACAGATGGAGCTCCATCTCCTCTATTACAAATGCTTTAGTAATAGCATAATGAAAGTAACGCATCAGAGACCACACTTCTTTCTTATTCATTTGTTACTGCATTTTCACCAGAGAGCAAGGAAATGGGACTCCAGGGGAGCTGACTACACACACTAATAGTAAGACACAGCCCACAAGGCATCAATCCTTTGATATGCACCAAAATAAATAACTGAAAACAAACAATTTATGAGACAGTCGTACTTCTATCTATTTCAACACACAATCTTAAAATCCAGTGCATCAAAAATGTACATGCCAGAATAACATCAAGCACCAGGATAACACCAGCACACAATAACAGCTCATCTTCACTTATCAGTATTTCTTAAATAAACACAGTGACAGTTATGTACTAGTGATGTCAATATACTCCCACTCTGAACAATTACAGACCATCAGAACAAGTGTTCATCACTGATTTAACACTCTCAGAAACCATGAACCTTCTTATAAGCACAGAAAGGCCATGAACAGATAATATCTAAGTTATCTTTATCCCTGACACCAGGTCACTCAAAAGGGTTGTGGTTCTGTCCTGGAAATACAGAAGACATCCTGAAGATGTACAACAGAGGTACTTTCTCCCACATCTTCCATTAATATCTTTAACAAGAGAGTAATTAGTGCCAAATGTCTAAAAAAATCATTAAGCAGCAACTCTTCTGATCATGCTGGACCAGTAACCTCAAATCAGTAACTATTTCTGACAATAAGATCATCAGCTATTTTACAGACACCAAAAATCTGGTGAAGTTTAGAAGTTTGATCTTTATCATTCTTTTCAATATTGTATTAAAAGCTTTTCTCTTTACTTCCAGTATTCTTACAGTTCAATGATTGCTGTCCACCACACAGCCTTGGCATTGATTTCTAATACAGTAATACAACTATATCCCCATGGTAACTGGTTTTCAGACAACTTCTCAACCCATGCATCTACCAAGTATAGGAGATGGCCTGTTCTATTACAGTCATTCCTAAAATATGTAATATTTATTTAAAAGCCCCACTAATCTTCCATGATCAACCTACAACCCTTATAGTTTGTGCAATATATCAGTTCTCTTTCCCAGTTTCTTCTTTCCTTCCTTCCTCCCTTTCTAGCAAACCAGTATTCATTATTCAGCAGCTGAAGTTTCTACCCAAAGCCCACAAAGATAGCAGGAGGAGGTGTGCAGTCCCTCAGAGACAGAGGTATTAAATCTCAATTTCATTGATAGAGGATGGTTGCGGCTAGGCAAGTCAGATGATTTCCTCCAACACTCCAGAACTACTAAAATACACAGTCCACTTCCTCTGGTTTTCTTGTCATTTCCTGCCACCTCACTTCAATATAGCCCACTTAATGGACAGAAAACCCTTCTGCTTTTCAGCTGAGTCAGTCTTTCTTTGGTTATTGTGCTACAACTGGCTTCTCAAGAGAGTGAATGAGCACCAGACATAGTACCACAAAGGAATTGAGGTACAAAGGAATGAGAGGAACAAAGCTGGGATCTGTGTATCTATTAACAGCGAACAAGCAGATTGGTTTGACTGGGTCCAATCTGCATCCCAGTTACATTCACACAAACGAGCACTGCATGCTCCTTCCAGTGAGTCCTACTCCACTAACACGCAGCACTGTCCCTTTGCTTCCCAGGCCTCCTGTTCATCTAAAAGGATCAAGATTCTGTTTATACAGAAAGCTGCAGATAGCAAATTGTCCCAGAGTGAGGGAGATCTTACAGCATTCTCCTTCCCTGCACTTGTATATAAACAAAAGATACTGAAATCTATTAAAGTCATGTTCATAATTCCTAAGATAATAAAACTACTGTCTAGTGTTATGAATTTCTGCCTTAGCTGCTTTCATATTTTCAATTCTAAAAAAAGCAAAAATTTAATTTTTAAAATTACCTGTTGAAGTAATGAAGGTTTTAAAGATACCATATGTTGGGTGCAGAGCTTATATATTTTGTCTTGTGTGACTGTATTCAAACAACAGCTAAAGTGCTTAATACACTTGCAAATATGTCTAAACATTTCTAAGACTGAGCTTCATACATTAGTGTTCCATTTTAGCTTCTTACATCCAAATCTATGCTGCAAAATTCATTATTATTATTGCTTTCTGCTGCAAAGATATTTTATCCTGGAGAGGAATAGAAAGCAGTTAACACCTGCCTTTTGAAAAAAAAAAAAAAACTTAATCTGACATGATTCAAAAAAGCATTTGAATTAACAGACAAGCATACTGCAAATAAAGCTGACAGTCATTTATAGTATAAAACAGAGTGACATTTTTAGTAGCGTGCAAATACAGCTGACAGGCATGTCTTTATTCAATTAGTTCCTAGTTTCCAAGGGCAGAGTTGTGTGCACACATCCAAACTGTGCCCTCTAATTTTAGAGACTTTTGATACTGAATATTTAAAACTACTTAGTATCTGAATCAATTTAACAGAATGTCATTTAATGTACTTCTCAGTTTTGACTTTCAATAATTTACTCTGAATACCTCAACACTGCTCATGACTGATCCGTAATTACATTCAAGCAGATCTTGTCTTTTTTTTTAAAAGTGTTTCAGTTTCAGAATAGTTAGACTTCCATGTGTGTACATTTTTATATGCTTCTCAGTATTATAAAAGTTTCATACCTATCCATCTGCATATCCTACTTACTTCTGTTGCTAAAATAGCAGGTAAAACAGGCACTTACTGTTCAGTGGTTACAGGGCACTTCTCCACTCCTCCTTTTCCAAATGACTTGCCAAATCAAACCTACTGCTGCTTTAGCTGCTGGGAAACAAAAACAAAAAAAAAAACCCCACACATGTCAGAACTCAAGGAACTCATGGGAGAGGGTATTTTACTAAAAAAAAAAAATCTCTTTCAGAGGAAGTAAAAAGCAGTCATAGCTCATAACAGCTAGCAAGGATCCCTGAATGTGGAATCTCTAAACAAGAATACTGCAGCAGGGCATACAGTTAGTATTTTTAAAAAAAACAAGAAAAGACAAAAGCCACCAGAGGCAATGATATTAAAACAAACAAAAAAAAACAAAACAAACACACAAAACCCCCCAAAAGAACAAACCCATTGCCTTTGCATTAGCTCTATTTTCTATCCTTTTACCATACTGTATGTAAAACATGAATATTTCAACAGGTAAGTAACTTTTGATAATGTCTTCTCCATTGGTCTACTGTCCTAAAGGACTGACCACGGTTTGTCCCTACAACCATATTAGTAACACATTTGTTTTTTTTTTATTTTTTTAATATATTTTAGATATATAATTTAGATATTGGATAAGCCCAGACATGTTGCTCCCTCAATACAGAACCCAATTTCTTTGAAGAAGTTTTAGATTTTTAATTTTTTTTTTTTTTTTTTTTAATACAGAAGCTTCAAATTTCCATTGGGGAAAATGCAATTGAAAAACAGGCAACTGTAAGAAACTTATATTTCCTGAAGTACAGGATAGCTGCTGCTTACTTAACATTCCCCAAAGGTATCAGTATCAGCAGGTAATACAGTGCTAACACTGGTCATTTAACAGAATTATTAATAACTGCAATTCTAGCACAAATCAAAGGTACTGTAATTGTTCCCACAAAACTAGTATAATAAAGCATCATTGATTTACAGTAATCCTCATTTACAAGACACCAGATAGCATCTTAGAAAATTAAACAGTCATTTCAGAGCTAATGTTTTTTTTGAGATGTCACCACGTTAAACACAGTCCAGATTCATAAAGTATGTAAAACTCATCATGACTAAAATGTTAAATAAGAACAGTTTGCTTTCTAAAAGGGAAGTCAGCAGCATTATCATGCCTCCTGTCAAAACCAGGCACAGCTTTTAAATGACCACTGCCAGTTGCAGAATTTCTGACTATTCATAGCAGTATGTGGTTATGCCAAGATACTACATAAAGAGCCTTGCTGCACTACGCACACCCACTCATTACACACTGCTAGGAGATAGCTTCTGTGCTGCATTGGTCAAAACGCATTGAAAATGTTATTTTTAAGAAAAACATTCTCTAATGGAAACAGCCATTATCTCCATCTTACAAGCAGAAAAATGAGGCATGCCAAATGTCATGAGCTAAAACCTAGTTGAAAGCAGCACTCAGATAAAACGAGGTCAGAACCACATCTGCCTGCTCTACTAGCGTAGGTACACACAGGAGGGCAGCACAGAGGAACTGCTACCGACTTCACATCCTTGCAACACCTCCCAGGCAGGAGACCAGAAGGCAATAGCAAGCTGGCTATCAACTGCTTATTGGGTTTAGATTTGGAGAAAGTCAAAGAGATTGGTGGGGGTGATGGGATCAGTGAGGCCCTTGCTAACCACCCAGGTGTAAAACTATAAACAAGGGGGCAGCAGCCTCTCAGCTGGAGGAGCTTGGGGCTGAACCGCTGCAGAGGAGCAGGGCTGCTCAACAAGCCTCAGGCTCCACCACTGTGGGCACTGAATGGCCTCTCCCCTGAGCCTGCAGTGCTGACAGTGGCCATGAGCAGAGGCACTGCAGTTTCATCACTGTACCAAAAATGCAAGTGTATCACATCACGCACACCCTGCCCCAGCTGTCCTCTGGCAATACCCAGCCAATGCAGAAATTAAAACCTGCCAGTGAGCCAGGTGGTTCTCTTCTTGCGGCTGCCTCACCCCCAGATTCCCCATGCAACCTGCAGAATTACAACAAAAACTTGCAGAGGAACATGAAACAACTGTTTTCTAACATCCACTGCATTCCAAGTACCTCATCCACGACTTCCTTTCAAAGGTTTTACTTCATTTTCACAGAAAAAAAATCCTTAGTATTATTTTTAAACTTACAAATGCTACAATTAAAACTTTGGCAAGAAAACCCATTTTATTTTTTTTTCTCAGGGAATAATATATTTTAAAATCTGTGCTATTTATATTCTTGCACTACAGGAAACTTCTGGTTACGGGTAAAATATACCATTCTGGAGACAAGAGTTTGCAGATAACATGAAGATGAGCAGCGCAGTTGACACACCCAAGGGATGGGAAGCTATCCAGTGGGACTTAGTCTCGAGAAGTGGGCCCATGTGAACCTCATGAGGTTCAACAGGGACAAGTGCAGGGCCCTACACCTGGGCCTAGATGACCTTAGAAGGTCCTTTCCAACCCAAGCCACTGTATGATTCTGTGACCAAGTGCTTAAATAATCTCCCTTTCTCATCTATTTCAAATTAATTTCATCCTTCACACCTCCAGAATGACACCTGCCAGTGTAGCTGCTCCATTAGACATTTCTGTGTGTGCTTAAGTCCTGCAGAATGAAAAGAGTCGGGAGACAATGGGGGGGGGGGGGGGCAGGAGCACAAACCAGGACATTGGCATGGTGGTACATGCCTCTAGTTCCCAGAGCTAATCCACTAAAAATGAAATATTAGCACTACAAGCTTTGCAGAAAAGGTCTGGGAAGAAAGGTCAAGGAATAGAAAGGGCAAAACACTTTTCTATCCTCAAGTTTAGAACTCATGGAGAGGTAAAGGGGAAGGAGATTACAAACCACCATCAGAAAAGCAGAAGAAGCATAGCAAGGGCATGGGGCTACCAACTGGTTTTGCCATAAGGTTGCAGGATAAAGCACAAGTGAAGCTGCTCTGAAAGCCCTTTCTTCCACAGAAACATCAAGCTGTACCTGCCTGAACAGCTGCCTGTTTACAATTCTTTGTTTGCTCACTTTCCCCTGCTGGTACAATCCGAATGATATCATGTCAACTCTTAAATACAAGATCTATTGTGTTTTTTAATGGGAAAAGTACACTATGGTACATACTGTAAAGGCAAAAAGGCTGCAGTGAGTTAAACTTGCATATTAAGTGTTATTCATTGAAAAACTATTTTAAAAATATGTTAACAATGCCTTTTTGAAGACTATTTGAATGATTACATAGGAAGATGGAAACAATACTTAGAACTGACTGCTCCGCTAAACAGGTTAATGAAGAGAAAATAAATCTCAGCAGTAAAATTAGAAAAGTATAGCATGAAGTACCATGCTGTTAGTATTCCAAGTCCCAGCAGCTTTGTAGCATTCCAACTGATTAGAAAACAGAAATTTCAAACCTTTTTCTAGATAGAAACAATGTCAAAACTCCATATTTTTTTTACTAAAGAATTCAGAGCCAACCAGATACTACTTTCTCTATAAAACCACATAAATTTCTATGGCTTTTGATTTCCCCTATTCATTTGCAAAGGGCTACAATGGAATATCTTTGAGAGAGGAAAAGGTTGTTGCTTCTTATTTAGTTCTCCTTTGCATCCTGCAGGACAAACTGCGCTAGGAAATATTCATCTAAAGATTAATAGAAAATAGAAATAAATACATCTGCAAATACTTAGTAAAATAATAATTAGAAATTAAATCAATTGTAATAAATAAATTATTTTTCTCCTTTCTGGATTGCAGCACAATCACCAGATGAAAACCACAGTCATATGTTGAAATCAGATACTGTTTTCAACCAGTACAAGTCAGTTTATTAACACTGTTCTTATTTTTAGTCCTGCTATTTCTCCTTGAAATGACAGATGGGATCAGTATCATACAGACCTATTTTGTTACTGGTATGTCAGTAAGGTTCTAGAGAAACTGGTAGGCACACTAGTTCTCTAGGCCATTCCTATTGTATCTGAGACTTGACAATGGTTAGATGCATCATGGTGTAGTGGTGAATGTGACAGCCCTGGGGTAAAGGTTGGACTTGATGATCTTAAAGGTCTTTTCCAACCTAGCTGATTCTGTATTGCTATACAAATTTTCTAGTAAAGGTTTCTAAATCTCCTCAAACCTACAGCTTGAAGCAATACTGTAATGGCAACTAAAGCAGTGAACTTGCACATAAGTACATTTTTAACAAACTGAGGTTGAACAGTATTGAATGAAAATCTTTCTACAGAAAAATGATGGGCTGCAAGAAATCTTGGCGACTGTTCAGTGTGATCAGTGTGGGAGCAACAGTGTCAATTTTATTCTCATGCAGAAATAAAAAGCCTGTTAAGTGACTTCAGAAACCAATTACTTTATTTCAGACCATCCATGTATAGTATCTCCTAAAAGCAGCTGAATGCTATGGACTCCTACAGATGTCCTTCATAATGTTACAATTCAGGCAGTTCTTAATGAAGGATATAGTTAGTATGAACTAACCATCTGCTTTGTACAGTATAGTTATTAATATTTTTCCAATTGTTCTGTAGTAAATTACAGTGTAGCATCACAAATCCAATTACAATACACATAATGATAATCTCTGCTAACAGAATGATCCTAGATTATTTGGAAATCTAAAATATTTATAAAATGTGGGCACAGTGAAAAAGAATACATTTCAATTACAGAAGTATGTTTTGTACTTGCTGAAGAAAAGCTTCTTATATATTGATCAGACCTGACAGTGACTGACAGAGGAAACCTTCAGGAAACAATTTCTGGGAATCAAATTAAAGTGCTGAAATGCTGGTTCTGAAATGGTTATTTAAATTATTTCTAAAGTTACCTGTGCCTCTGTATTATGTGGTTACTCCTTTCAGTTAAAAAAAGTGTCCTAAACAATGTAGTGAATCTTTTGGCCAAGAATTAGACAAAACAGAGAGTGTGTAATCAAAGCCTTTACTTGAACTGTGTGAGGCTTCATTCCTTGTGAGGCTCCAGTAATTGCAATAGGCTTATAGCAGGAACAGACTAAAGCTCATTGTACAGAGCAGATCACACAGCACTACGTTCTGTAAACTGCTACAGATTTCTGATCAGAGCAGACAGCTATGTTTCACCTCATATTTCAACCATGTCAACAGAAAAGCTTTTGGCAGAGTAAGAAAAGAAGTAAAGTTCAGCACTGCCTTCTATGTCTTCAAGCAAATATAAAATACAGACATACAAATAGCAATTTAAAATAATAGGACAGTTCTTCTCAATTAAGTTTGAAGCAAGCAAGGCTGAGCTGTTGGTTTGTTGTTTTTTTTTTGCTTTTCTCTAATTCTTGCCTGAGATGCAGCAGAGTAAGATCACTAAGATGATTTGCCATTAGCAAAGCTTAAGGTTGGAAGCTTTCAGGTCTGTGCTAGGTGCATGCATTCCCAAGTGTGCTGTTCTTGTTTCTATACTTAGCTGGAACCCCACTGAGCAAATGGATTGCATGTGCAAGAGTAGAACAAAATCAGGCTTTTAGTGTGACAACTTTTTTTCCTTACACTGGCTGGGAGAAAAGAAAGAACATTTAAAGTATAAAAAAATAAATACAAAAAAATTCAGGGAATATATTTAGTAAGCAAATGTGTAACAGGTTTTAGGAAACCATAACTGAAGTTCACATGTAATCAAAATTAACTAAATACTCACGCCACAACTTATAATCTGTAAAGTTCAAGAAGCAGGGAAAATACATTAGTTGATAAGCCACTTAACTCTTTCTTCAGCAGTTTAGTGTCCATGAAAACAGAGCAAACAAAATTAACTTAGTAATGTGAATTAGCTCCCACCTGACGTGAGTGTTCCTAAACTCTCAGATTCAGGAAAAAACAGTGGATCCAGTGACACAAGAAAATGATCAGTACTAATAAGCGTGCTTTATGAAGGGGAAGTTAACCAACTTGACTGCCTTCAAAAATGAGATGACTAACTTGGTGCATGAGAAGGGAGCAGTGGATGTTGTTTACAACAGCTCTATAGATGCTTTTAACACTGTCTCCTGGAAAATCCCCATAGACAAGCCAATGAAGTATTGGTTAGGTAAGTACAGTGAGGTGCTTTGAAAACTGGCTGAATGGCCTGACAAAGAAGGTTGTGATAAGCAGTAAAAAGTCCAGGAGAAGGCCAGTGCTGTACCCAAGGTGTTGATACATCTTTGCTAATGACCTGGAAAATTCAGTGCACTCTCAGGAAGTTTGCATATGATATAAAACTGGGGGGCAAGGGGAGTGACTAATACACCAGATCGGTGTACTGCCACTCAGGGGCACCTCAACAGGCTGATGAAATAGGCAGAGAGGAATATCAGGAAGTTCAACAAGAAGAAACACCAAGTCCTTCATCTGGGGAGGAATTTGTTCACACCAATGACAGATCATTGTCTCCCATGTTCCTGTTAGCATATTTTCGCATTATGTCTAGGGAGGGGAAAAAAATCTCATCAGTGATCTCAGCATGCTATACATCTGGTCTCAGACAAATTTAACAAGTCAGCATTCATTTACACTACAGAGATTGTTATATCATATACAATTTTAAAGTAGAGGTTGCTGTAGAATATTAACACTTAATGAAAGACCTTACACAATGAAATGTAAGAAGCCACCAAGGGTGCTTTATAAATTATCTTACAAAAGCTTCTGAGCAAGTGTTATTTGAGGTTTAAGGCAAGCACAAAGTACAACTCTGACTGCCATATTGACAGTGTGGATATAAGTCAATTTCATGAGGGAGGAACAGATAATTTGACAAAAAGCTTGTGCAGCAAGGTTAACTGCAAAGTCTTTCACTTCATCTAATTACACTGAAATATACCACGTGGTCTATTTTGGATGCTTATAGACAAATGCTAGTACATGATTTTTATTTTAACACGGCTTTAGTTCAGTTTTATTAGTGACAACTGGATAACAAAGTATTCCTTACCTAAAGTGTACCTAAAAACTTCACAGTAAATGGCCAAACACAAGCTACTGTTCTTTGGGATTTCTACTGTTACGTGATTCAAGGATGTTTCCCTGTTCCTTTCAGGATGTAAATATTTTTTCAAAGTTCTAACATCTTTCCTTAGGAGTTATTCAGTGTGCTTTCACAGCAAGAGTTGCTATCCTCAGATCCACACACTAAACAGAAATGACCCCTTTTACAGATTTTTGAAGTTTTGTTTCCCATATGTACAGAAATATTTTGTTTGGTTCTGAACTTATCTAAATTGAAAACTCAAGGTGAAAGCATAGATCTTCACTTGAAATGGAACATGTTAACTTCAGAGTTGTACAAAGATAATTTAACAAGGTTACATCCTGAAACAAACCCAACTGGTAAGTTTATGACTTGCCCTGTTTCTCCAAGTAATGGGTGAAAGTGCCCACAGTATTAAAAATTCTAAATATATATGTATTTTCTTGTAATATGAAAGCCTATAATTCAATAATGTAAGGGGTTAGCAAATATTTATTCTTAACAGTATGGGGTTTTTTTTCTAAGCTATGATTTTTGTCTTACTTGTGTCTTTGAGGAATGTGAAATAACTGCTTCATAGAATCTGAATTTATTTTGCATGGCAAACAGATTTTTCTGTTGCTGATTTCTTCTTATTATTTCCAAATAAAACCCATTTATGCCTGTATATAATCTGGGGTAAAAGGTAGTGCTGCATATTATTAAATGCATCAAAACATTTCCCCTTTTATATTCCCCAGAAAGGATCTTTCACCAATAGTTTTGAAATCCTGGTGGGATTTCAAAAAGAGAATCATCACGTCAGTAAGACTTCTTCAATATATGTTCTATAGATGTTTGCTACAAACAAGATGTAGGAATGTATCTTGCCTTAGGTCACTATGCAGAACGAGGAATGACTCAGCTTACAGTATCAAAGAGTCATGCGAGCTGAAAATCACCATCCCAAACCTATTTCCCTTTTTCTCCAGGGTATTTTCTATGTATATGGAAAGTACAGCTAAATCCTTCCTATTCTCCTCCTCCATTCAGCTTCCTGGGTATACATAAAGTCTGAATAAGCTCAAAGAATGGCACAAGTGGGGCAAATCTAGAAACAAAGTGACAGCCTAGCAATCAAAGTTATGAGAGAATCTCATAAACATGTAACTTAGAAGCATGAATTTGCTACAGTGGTTCAGATCAAAGCTTTAAAACATCCAGAAGTAAGGGGTAATCAACATCAGGAAAAGGAGACACCTGTTTTAAAAAGTGAAGCTGAAAACTAAAATTGCTCTCTGAAAAAAAAGTTCTGAAAATTTAAAGAAAACAAATTGAAGCATTTTGACAGAAATTTTTATCTGTTCCCTTCTACTTTTTTCTCTTATACTGATGAGAATGTGTTAACTGATGTGCCATTAGTTAATAACTTTGAAGAATATTTTCATGCTCACAAATACACCTGAGGTGCCAAATGCTACATTTCCAAAAATAATCCTTGCAAATGCGCAAACCTCTACTACGGACAAAATTATCATGGAACAGAGTTAAGCATAATGGTTTTAAGTAGCTCTCTTATTTTGAATCAATTTATTCACTTTACAGGGATATTTGCTGAGGCATGAAAGACACATTTAATGGAACATTCAAAAGAGTCAGTCAGTTTGGTCTTTCCAGTTCTTCTGAAAAATTTGAGATCCTCCTGCATACCAAGAAACATCCAAGACAAACCAGAAGACAGAGAAAAAAATAATGAAGAGCTACAAAACTAGCTCTGAATGCTAGAGATTAAGGCAGTTGAGATGCAAAAGAATTATTTTATTCACAAATGGAGCTTTTTCTCAAAATTCCATCTAACATATCAGTCACTTGCTGATTGTTTTTAATAATCACTCCCAAAGTGGAAAACTATCTCCAGAATAGTATGTTGTTTCTGTTATAGAGGGAAATTGGTATAATTATACTCCATAGCCTTCTAAGTGTAAGCACAAAATCAGGCAAATGTGTTTTGCCTTTGGACCAGTGGAAGGTGGCAAAGTATTTCCTGAACTTGAATTTCTAGAAAAACTCATTTTTTGGATTTGTTTTGGTTCTCTCCAGTATAGATCATGTTCATCAATGTAGTGACCATTCAATTTTTCATTAGACTCAAAAAGATCACTAACTGCAAGTAGGCAGTGGAGAAACTGGAATTTTCAAGGATGATGAGGCCATTTGGAAGAATCTAAATCTCTTGAGAACATTTTGACAAGAATTTATTTATGTCAGATTACAGCTTCCCAAGTCTGTATTTTGGTAGCTAAACCATTGTTTTGACTTTCAGGTGTTGCACACGTAGCAGTTGCTATATCAGGACACACTCAGAAAATGCATGAGGATTTTGCTATAAACACTCCTGGCCTTCTCTTAAGAGAACTTTGCCCTCTAATTGAAAAGCATGAAGTCACTCTTCTCACTTCTTCCTCCCATCATTTTGAGCAACATTTGAATAGGGGCAGACAAATTACAAAAAATTGATGTCGTGGAAATTGGAGATACTATGGTTGATGAAGAGTATATGAAATTGGAGATTTGGAAAATTTCTGTTTTCTTCCCACCTCAGCAATAGATCTGTGGGTTTTTTCCATTCTCCTACCTCAAAGAGCTACAAATATGATATCCATAAAGACTGAGAGGTAAATTGATCGTAAAAGAGTACAATCTATATGAATAAGAAGATTATTACCGACAGAACAGCATATACCATTTTCAAAAGTAAAAGTTGTAAAAATCTAAGAATTCCAACCAATATGTGCTTAAAGTTGCACATATTCAATACTAATCCAAGGGTCGTTTATGATTTGCAAATATAAAAACACGTGGCCTGAATAAGGTATTTGTATGATTATATGTTTAAATTGCAGCAAAGATTTGACTAAACTGTACAGATATTTTTTCCTTAATCTCTTTTTTTCTTCAAAATAAGATCTGCTTTACATCCAAGAAGTCAGAAAAAAGGTAAGCAAACACTTATTAAAACAATCAAAGCTGCCTTTTGAACTTCTTCCAATCTCAAATGCACAATTGTTCTGTTGAGAGTGCTTTGTGTGAAAATGTTGATCTGATACCCAAAAGTGAAATATTAACACTTTTTTCTATATAGCAGGAAAATAAAAATCTTTTAAAGAAAGGTTTTTCAACTGTCTGAAGTTTTTGAAGACCTGCTTTGTGTATATCCACAAGTTGTACATCTAAAATCTCCTTACATTCAAATTTCAGCTACAATGGTGGCAGAAAGAAAAGACTATTCATGTCAACTCAAGCTGGATAAAATAGGGGACAAGCTCTGAAATTACTCAAGACTGTGTTAATAAAGATTACTTGGATAATCACTGAATAACATTTCATAAGCTAAAACTAAAAAAGTGCTTGCCTGTTTACTAGAAAAGAACTTCTAACTAACACCAGAGGCAATGTAGGCCCACTGATGAATGGGATGGGTGCCCTAGTGACAGAAGATACAGAGATGGCAGAGTTACTGAATGCCTTCTTTGTCTCTGTCTACTCTGCCGGAGGCAGTCCTGAAGAGTCCTTTACCCCTGAGACCTCAGATGAAGTCAGGTCAACGGAGCAGTTTGCCTTAGTTGATGACGAATGGGTTAGAGACCAGTTGAGCAATCTGGACATCCATAAATCCATGGGTCCAGAGGGGATGCACCCGTGGGTGCTGAGGGAACTGGCGGAAGTCATTGCTAGACCACTCTCCATCATCTTTACCAAATCTTGGGAAACGGGAGAGGTGCCTGAGGACTGGAGGAAAGCAAATGTCACTCCAGTCTTCAAAAAGGGCAAGAAGGAGGACCCGGGTAACTATAGACCAGTCAGCCTCACCTCCATCCCTGGGAAAGTGATGGAACACCTTATCCCTGGTACCATCTTAAGGCATATCAAGGATAAGAGGGTTATGAGGGGCAGTCAACATGGCTTCACCAAGGGGAAATCATGTTTGACCAATCTCTTAGCCTTTTATGAGGAAATAACACGGTGGATGGATGATGGCAGAGCGGTGGATGTGGTCTACCTTGACTTCAGCAAAGCATTTGACACAGTCTCCCACAGCATCTCACAGCTAAATTGAGGAAGTGTGGTCTGGATGATCAGCTACTGAGGTGGACTGTGAACTGGCTGAAGGAGAGAAGCCAGAGAGTTGTAGTCTATGGGGCGGAGTCTAGTTGGAGGCCTGTAACTAGTGGAGTGCCTCAAGGGTCAGTACTGGGACCAGTATTATTTAATATATTCATCAACGATTTAGATGAGGGAATTGAGTGTACTATCAGCAAGTTTGCTGATGACACTAAGCTGGGAGGAGTGGCTGACACGCCAGAAGGCTGTGCTGCCATCCAGTGAGACCTGGACAGGCTGGAGAGTTGGGCAGGGAATAACTTGATGAAATATAACAAGGGAAATTGTAGAGTCCTGCATCTGGGCAGGAACAACCCCAGGTTCCAGTATAGGTTGGGAAACGACCTGTTAGAGAGCAGTGTAGGGGAGAGGGACCTGGGGGTCCTAGTGGACGACAGGATGACCATGAGCCAACACTGTGCCCTTGTGGCCAAGAAGGCCAATGGCATCCTGGGGTGTATTAGAAGGGGGGTGGTTAGTAGGTCGAGAGAGGTCCTCTTTCCCCTCTACTCTGCCCTGGTGAGACCCCATCTGGAATATTGTGTCCACTTCTGGGCCCCTCAGTTCAAGAAGGACAGGGAGCTGCTGGAGAGAGTCCAGTGCAGGGCAACAAAGATGATTAAGGGAGTGGAGCATCTCCCTTATGAGGAAAGACTGAGGGAGCTGGGTCTCTACAGTTTGGAGAAGAGGAGACTGAGGGGTGACCTTATTAGTGTATATAAATATATAAAGGGGGAGTGTCACGAGGATGGAGCCAGGCTCTACTCAGTGGCAAACAATGATAGGACAAGGGGTAATGGGTACAAACTGGAACACAAGAGGTTCCACTTAAACTTGAGAAGAAACTTCTCAGTGAGGGTGGCGGAACACTGGAACAGGCTGCCCAGGGAGGTTGTGGAGACTCCTTCCCTGGAGACATTCAAAACCCGCCTGGACACATTCCTGTGTAACATTATCTAGGTGTTCCAGGGGGATTAGACTAGATGATCTTTTGAGGTCCCTTCCAATCTCTGGCATACTGTGATACTGTGATCTACAAAGATAGTTAACTGTCAAAAGTAATTAACTGGGATAGCTCATTAAACCCAATTAGTAACTAACGAGGTGAAATTCTCTGAGTGCTGCTTTCATTTTTATGCTTTTCTTGTTATTTTATACAGTTGGGCATTTTTTCATCAAACTGTAATTTCCATTCATTGTTCTGTGTTTTCCATGTGATCATAAATTCACATGAAAAATAAAAATCAGCATGGCAAGGTGGTTCAGTGACTTGATAAGGCGCTCTTCAATGACTGCTAGTACTTTAATCTCGCTATATGAAAATACAGAAGCTCTTACTTTAGTGTTAGGGAACTGTTTTTTCCAAGAACAGAAGAAATTCCTCATATATTCACTGTTTGAGGAGCACATAAGCATATTACTTTGCTTAAGAGGTTTCCTGAATAATGGTCTTAAGTTTTTACACAGATAATTTATGACCAAGAAGAAGGAACAAAACGTTGACCAAAGACCGGAGGAGTCAACTCATTCCATTATGTTGGAAAAAAATACACAAAAAAAGAAAACACTTTTCCCAATGCAAGTTTTGTGATCCTTACAAGAGAGATATCTACATAGATACCCCTAATGAATGATGTATCATAGAATCATAGAATAATAGAATCATAGACTCATAGAATAGTTAGGGCTGGAAAGGACCTTAAAATCATCTAGTTCCAACCCCCCTGCCGTGGACAAGGACAGCGCATACTAGACCATACCACCCAAGGCTCTGTCCAGCCTGGCCTTGAACACCGCCAGAGACAGAGCATTTACCACTTCTTTGGGCAACCTGTTCCAGTGCTTTGCCACCCTCGCAGTAAAGACCTTGTTCCTTATATCTAACCAGAACTCCCCATTTTAGTTTGAACCCATTACCCCTTGTCCTATCTTTAAGAGTCCCTGAGGAAGATTCCCTCCCTAGCATCCTTGTAGGCCCCCTTCAGATACTGGAAGGCTGCTATGAGGTCTCCACGCAGCCTTCTCTTCTCCAGGCTCAACAGCCCCAACTTCCTCAGCCTGTCTTCATACGGGAGGTGCTCCAGTCCCCTGATCATCCTCATGGCCCTCCTCTGGACTTGTTCCAACAGTTCCATGTCCTCTTGATGTTGAGGACACCAGAACTGCACACAGTATTCCAGGTGAGGTCTCACAAGAGCAGAGTAGAGGGGCAGGATCACCTCCTTTGACCTGCTGGTCACGCTGCTTTTGATGCAGCCCAGGATACGGTTGGCTTTCTGGGCTGCAAGCGCTCACTGCCAGCTCATGTTCATTTTCTCATCAACCAACACCCCCAAGTCCTTCTCCACAGGGCTGCTTTGAATCTCTTCTTTGCCCAACCTGTAGCTGTGCCTGGGATTGCTCCGACCCAGGTGTAGGACCTAGCACTTGGTATGGTTAAACTTCATAAGGTTAGCATCAGCCCACCTCACAAGTGTGTCGAGGTCCCTCTGGATGGCATTCCTTCCCTCCAGCATATCAACCAAACCACACAGCTTGGTGTTGTCAGCAAACTTGCTGAGGGCTCACTCAATCCCACTGTCCATGTCAGCGACAAAGATGTTGACCAGGACTGTACATCCTTTAAAAAAATAAAAATAAAAAAAAAAGAAAAATCTACCCTGCAAAATGTACTCATTTTCTAATCTTTTCTAGTATGCAGCAATACTTAATTAGTTTAGTTGGTTTGTAAATTACAGGCAGGAACTGTTATTTTTCCTCAGAGTCTTTATATTCTACCAACACCCCGAATCCTGAACAACATGAAACACACAGAGCTTGATCCAGCTTCTCTCCCAGTCTGGGTGGGTCTTTTCTTAAAGATCACTGAAAATCATACATAGTCAATTTCAAATCTCAGGGTTTAGCTTTATAACGCAATGAATTAAACAAACCCTAATCTAAATTTCCCACATAGGGCAGATTCTAAAGTCATTCTCCAGAAATGTAGTTCTCTCTGATGCAGAAAAACGTTCCTTTCCCCCATCTTTTATCCATGTCAGCAACAGACATACCAACCTCTTAGTATAACTCTCAGAGAATTTCTCTGTATTTGTACAGCCGGATTTTTATATCTATGACTGAAATTGCTCAGCAAAGGAATTTCACATTCTTCTTGCAAAAGTCAGAGAAGCTACCAGTTCACTTTCTTACTGTGCTAACCAATTTAGGTCAGTAAAAACATCACCTGCTAATCTCAAAATCCTCCCAGTAATTAGCTAGCTCCCCCTCCCCACCCTGATGATTACTGCAAAGTAGTTGAGTCAATCAAGTTTAGGATTTGTGAAATACTCACTTTGTAAGAAGTTATTATAGGATTCTAAGGTACACCGCACTTTTGACTCTTATGTCATAAAGTCATTCACTTGCAAATGCTTAAGCAAAATAGTACAAACTGAAATTTGCAGAATACATAAGAATAAAAGTGCAAAAACAATTATTACATGCTGCTTAATGTTAGGCTAGCCCTTTAAAATGTGTAATTACAAGACCATTTCTCATTTCATCTATGCTTAAATTATATTCATCCCATGGAGGGTATGTTCTAAGAAAAATTCCATTGACTCATGAACTAAGTTTCATGGGCTTCAAAGTATTTATTTCCTCTCCACCATGTCATTACTTTCATGTAACTGTCAACTGAACATGCTGAAATATGTAATTTTAGGCCCTTTTATAAAGCAATCTGTGAATAGGACATCTTCCCAACAGATTTCCATCTGACAGCTAATGGGAAGTAAAATTATAGCTACAATTTGATCCTCTGTCCTGCAGCAAAGTCTTACAATAAATCCCACTGAAGAGTCATCTCATTCAGTCCATTTTTTTAGGTAGAAAACAATGTCACCCCAGCTATCAATATGTGTCCCTGGCTATTACTTTGACAGTTTCGACAGTCAAGTCCCCTAAGGCTTATCAGGATGCTGTTGTTGTTGCAGTTAACAATGTATAAAAATGTATGTCTCCACTATTTAGTATCAAGATTTATCAATAAAGTTATATAAATACTTCTTTCTTTAGGTTGGCATACATAATGTCTATTCTCCTTTAATGAAACAATGTAAGTATGTATCACTGCTCATGTACTTCAGGCACAATAAAAGAAAGTAAGTTTAATTTGCATAACTGTGAAGGGCTGGAGACTTAACTACAGTAAAATCACTACAGTTAAACAGAGGTGTTCCCAAAACTTACAGTAAACATTTTGCTCTTTACAGTGATATAAACCTCTGGTTTGTATTTATGCATTTCCTTAGAACTCAAATTCTTGGCAAACTAACAGCTTGGAATATTTTGTCCAGATGAGAATATATTTCTCAGTTCAATGGATTTAAAAAAAAACCCTAAACAAGCTAAGCCAACCAAAAACCTCAACAAATCCTTTAAGATCCAAGTCAGCCTTAATTACTACTGGGATTTTACTTATTGATATCCTCAGATATTCAGATACTTCTACTAAGAACACAATATGCTTCTGCTGCTAGAAATATTAATGACTAATAATGCTTACTACTTTTAGCTTGCTTCAGGTCAACCTAGGATGTTTCTGTGTATTATTTTATCTTTCCGTTTAAATAGTGCTGTGAAATGGCAAAGTGATAATAAAGTCCTGGCTCTACTTCCAATAAAGGCATGAATTATTTTAACAAAATGAATTATTTATAAAATAATTATTTTAATAAAAATGCAGAAAATACTTTTCACTGACCAATGTTCTTGTGTAACAAAAATATTTGTTATACAAAAAGCTCTACAAATCTTTTAGCAACTGTGTGAAAAAAAAAATCCTGAACAAAATAACACCCACAAATTCAGAACTGACTGGTCTTGCTTCCATTTATATGTGGACTTGTCAGAAATGAAAATAGACAAATCTCTATCTTTTTGACAGTAAAGTTCAATTCAGATAGAGACAGAAGCATCTGCAATTCTTATCCATGAGTCTTTTGAACACAGCCCATTTCTGCAAGTCAGCAGGGAAAACTCAGGAGCTCCTAACAAGACCTTTCCCATATGCCTGTCATCATTTCTGCCAGAAATAAACTGGCAATGCTGCCTCTCAGAGTTCTTATCTAGTTGCTCAGAAATACAACAAAGCTGTATATTCAAGCAATAAAGGAAATGTTAAGATTAAAATACTTTCAATATTTTATAATCATGCCACTCTTTTTTTTTTAAAAAAAATCATCTAACATTACTTAAGATTACTTAGGCTGGATGGCACCTCTGCTCAAAGCAGGGACGAGATCGAGTTATTCAGGGACTTGTCCAGTCACATTTAGTATATCTTCAAGGTAGAGATTCCACACAGCAATGGGAAACATGTTCCAGTATTTGATTGCTCTCATATTTCTTTCTGATCAAAATTTCTCATGCTTCAGCTTGAGCTCTTTGCATTTTGTTTTATTATCATGCACTGCTAAGAATCCACCTCCATCTCCTCTGTACTCTCTCAGTAAGTACCTGAAGACAGCAGTAAGACCTCCCTTTAACCTTATCTTCTTATGGCTAAACAAACCCAGCTCTCTTAACCTCTCCTCCTACATCATTTACTCCAGTTCCCTGACCATCTCAGTAGCTCCTCCTTGGGTTTGCTCCAGTACATCAATGTCTTTCTTATCATGGGCTGCTCAAACTGGGCACAATACTCCAGATGCACTCTCACACATGCTTAATAGAGGGAAAAAATTACTCCCCTCAACCTGCTGGCTACTTTCTTGCAAATGCATTGCAGAATGCTGCTATTTTTCTTTTCATGGCTTACTTTACCAGGACACGCCCACGGCCTTTTCTGCAAAGATGCTTTCTGTTCTGCTGGCACCAAGCCTGTACTGCTGCATGGTAAATTATTCCAACCTAGGTGTGAGACTTAGCATTTACGCTTGTTGAATTTCATGAAGTTTCTATCAGATCATTTGTCCTGTCTGTCAAGGTTTCCCTGCAATCCTCCTGAGTCCACTGCGTTTCCCAGATCATTATTACAGACATGAAAACAGTGCTTCCTCTAGCTGCAGTCCTTGGGAGACATCACTAGTCATTGGCCCCCAGGTGAATTTTGCACCCCTGATCACAATCCTCTGACCTTGGTAGTACACACCCCAGTCTCTGCTGGTAGGCTCAGGAGCCTGGGAGATCTAAATCAGACCTCAGTAGCAAACACCAGGACAAAAAAAGGCACCTGAGGACCTTGGCCTTTTCCATGTCCTTTGTCATTAGATCTTCGGCCCCACTAAGCAGTGTGCCCAGTTTCCCTCAGCTGCCTTTTGCTGCCAATGTACTTACAAAAGCCCATCTTGTTTCTTTTACAGGCCTTGATCCAACCAAGCAAAGGGTTTCCTAATATCATCTCCACATGCTTGGACAGTGTCTCTGTAGGAAATAATCAGGAAGCCCATCCCAGCTTCCACCTTTTGTGTCCTTTCTGATTTTGTTCATCTTCAGTTGATATTCTTGTATTGATCAGTGAGATTCTTCTGCAATACCCACATGGCTTATCTGTGCCATAGCCTGCTCTAACTGATGAGGGTGTCCTTGAAAGTTTGCCCTGGGCAAACTGCTGTCCAGTGCAGACTCCTAAGGGAGTCTGTCAAGATAATTCCTGAATAAGTGGAAGTTTGTTCTCCTCAAGACCAAGTTTGTGATTCTGTGCTGTTCTTTTTTTTTTTCCCCAGAATTCTGAACTTTACAGTCTCATGGTCACTGCAGTTTTAAGTCCACCACTGACTTTCACATCTTTAGCCACTTCTTTGTTTGTGAATAACAGGTCTGCAGACCACCTGCCCTTACTGGCTCATTGATCACCTGCGTCAATGTTGATCAGTGACCATTGACACATGACAGGCATCTCTTGGTTTGCTTGCACTTTGCCATGTTATGTTGCACTTCCAACAAATACTTAGGTTTGTATGGTTACATGATTTTACCAGTCATGAGACTTCCTTAAGCTGCTCAGAGACTTCATCTACTTCCTCCTATTGGTTATGCAGTTTGTAGCAGATGTCTTGCACTAAGTTACTCAGGTAGGTCTGTCCCATGATTTTTACTCATAGTTCTTCATTAGCTTGTAACCTGCACCAAGCCAAAGATCTGTTCACTCAAACCACTCCTTTGCACAGAATTTTATGGTTGTTTTTATACGAAGGGTTAACATAAAACGGCACAGTGCTCATTCTTTATGGAGAGATCTATTCCTGCACTAATTAACTTGTCTGCATGTCAAAGACTCTTCTAGATTATAACTGATTTTAATCCTACAGCTCTACGGGAACAGTAACTTCAGGTGTTGTGGTTTTTTTTTTGCCTCAGCACTTCAATCCACAAATTAAATATGCTATGTAATCACATATTATTGTTGTTTGGTTAGCTTGTTTGTTTGTTTTTCTTTTTTTCTTTGTAGATTATTGGAGGTCAGTATTGGGGAAATAAAAAATAAAAAAATTTGACTTCTTTAAATTTTTATTCTGAGCTTGGAAGGTACAGTGAGAAAATGTTTCAAATCCTTCTTACATGTTGAAGGAAGCAGAATCCTGCTATTTTTCTGTTAAAATTAAAGCTGGAATTCTGAAATAAATTGCTTGGTTCCAGAAACTGCAGCTTAAGAAAGCACATGTAAAAGGATAAGAAAGCATTGATGGAATGCCATTCTCTCACACACTTCCAGGAAAAGCTGACTAGCCTACAGGCTAAATGATTCTTGCAAAAAAGTTCTTCTAAAATAATATCAAGAGGAATTGAATGACAGTATGGAAGAAGGCTGTCAAAGAGAAAAAAATCTTATATGAAGTGTATAAACACATTGGTTCCTCCTCTTTCTTCCTGCAATTGCCCCACACTTAATTTTCTGTTCATTCACCTGTGCAGGCTGGAACATACACTCTCTGCCTTTGCTATTTGTTTGTATTCTGCCTTGGACTACCAAGGAACCCTCTATAGAGATCTGCAACTTACTGCCATACAAACTATTGGTCTGTGGACTGAACTTTACAACTGGAGTAAAGAAAGTGAGTGTGGCCAGTTTTAAATGCACCCAAAGTGCGTGTTTAGAAGAAACAAGTCTACTCTGAATTCTAAATACATAACAGGTGAACTGCATAGAGATCCTCTCTGGGAGCCTCCAGGAATCTTCAGGAGCACAGACAGTGGATGAGAAGGATGAAGATCACAGCTGAGGAAGCTGGATCATTTCAGCAGAAACTGTGAACTAGAGAGAGAAGGGTCACTACAAGTTAGCTCAAATAAATCTGCCACTTTAGCCAAGAATTAAATAAAAATTTTCATGCGTGTCCCTCAGTGCCTTTTTTTACTATAGCTGCTAAAGACACAGCCATAAGCACTCCATCACTTTGCTAAACGTCCATAGATCATCCTGTCCATTTATAAAGCATGTAACTTGCATAACTTACATATGCAGTAAAAAGAAGTGTGCAAGAGTAAACACAGCAGGATATAAAACCGTCTTACATACACATTCCTTGATGAAATACATTTATTTTTCAAATAATAAAAAAGCTTCCTAATGACATGTAAAGTTTAACGACAGTGCATAGAGGTGAAATTACATAGGCTTAAAACACTGTTTCTTTGATTCTTTGGATTCACATTCAGTTACAGAAATAAAAACTAGTATTTTATTTACCTATATAAGAATACAAGTTCTCATTCACTAAGCTAGTATGTACTTCTTTGCGATTGGAGGAGGTTTATAAAGTAAAGTTATAAAGCTATTTGGAAGAGGTTTATAAAGTATTTATGGAAGTATCAAAAAGAAAATGTAGAAATACTCATTCTATTTTTAGGTTTCTTACATACTCACCGAAACACACAACAGTAAACAAAGAGGAGTAATGCTAATCATGTTTTCCCTAGTAAGGTAAGCTCCACGGTGGAAAGACTTGGGCGTGATCACCACTTGTATCAGTAAAGAAAATTTTGTCTTGCTCTTAGGGCTCATCACTAAGTAACATTTAGGAACAGCAGTGTTCAAGACTTAAGAACAACTAAAGCTGACAATCTGCTATTGTCGTAAATCCAGAAATAAGATACGCGTCTGTAAAATAAAACTAAAAGACAAAAAAAAAAAAAAAGAAAAAGAAAAAATCCTTCAAGAGGTGAATAATCCCATTTTTTTGCTTTAACTTCCTTTTTTTCTTTTTTCCCCAGATTGTCTCCTGTACCAAAAATAAATATGTCATCAAGGTATCTCTTTACCATCTAAGTAAGTCCACATAACATCAGAGCAAATAATCATGATGCAGGACAACACCTGAAAATATAACAGCACAAAAGCTTTCCTGTTAATCTATTAAACCTAGCTCACAAAACTGATCTCAAGACAAAAATATCCTTCATCAGATATCCCATCCCTTTTTTAAAGCTTTTCTTACATTCAGCATATACGCCTTTAATTTGTTCGACAGCTGCTGTGAAATATGGTTAGTATAGAAATATCTTCAAAAGTGACGCTAGTGATGGAAAAAGGGGAAAAGGGATGTTGGCTCGTTTGGATAAAGAAAGGTATCTTGTGTGTGTAATAATACTTTAGCAGAGTTACAACACTACTTGTTTGACTTATTGCCCATTACTTGAATGGACCAAAAAAGTCCTTCAGATTCAGCTGTAAAGAATAGAGAACATTAGATCAAACTAAAAATGGATTCTCTCTACAAACAACTGCACCTGTCTCCCTGTTGTATAAATACACAATTGCAGAAGAGCCAGAACTAGGACAAGGTATCAAGAGAAGGGAAGAATATATACTTTTAATAAGCTGTATCTAAATATGCATGAGCATCCATCTATATCTATTTATCTATCTATCTATCTATCTATCTATCTATCTATCTATCTATCTATTTACGTATCTATCATCTATCTACCTATCTACCTATCCATTGATCTACCCATCCGTCTATTTAGTATACGTGATATATTCTACATCAATTTTAATCAGGTTTTGGATTCAGACTGTATTTATATTCCTGCACATAGCATGCTTTTCTACTTTTCTACACTACAGAATATTATCATGAGTGGTTCTCTCCTACTTCAATTTAGATAGAATAGACCATGCAGGGGCATTGTGTCTGGGCTGGATGGCTTGCTTATTGGGTAAGAAACCCTGTTAGATTTAATGTCAAAATAAAATTGCGTTATGAAATACACTTATTCCAGGTAATTCTGATAAATCCTAAGTGGTTCAGCTGGGACTGCAGCAGTGTGTTTGATCTGCAGTGACTGACATTTGGGTCAGAAGACACCCTGCTGCAGTTTCCACATCAGAAGATTCAGGACAGGGAAAGTTCTTCCTGCCTCTTGGTAATGTAAAGGCTTTTTAAGTATTCTCTATTATTACGACAAGTTCAGTCTTTTGCCTTTTTTTTTTCTTTTCCCATATCTTAACAGCTTAAGAGAATTAAAACCTTCCACAAAAGTATCAGTATTAACCACATCCTATAAAAAACATCTCCTATGACTTTTGTGTGCTGAAGGGGTTTTGTTTGCTTCTTTAAACACCTGATCTAACATAAAATGAGAAAATCACACAAGAAGCAGATTTCTTTAAAGTAATCCTCTGGCTTTCACGGTATACAAATACGCATGATGGAGTTTGTCTCCAGTCATGTAAACAGAAGCATAGAAAGAAGGGAAAAAATGGTAACAAATAATGGTCTGTGAGATTCAGGCTCCTGTGCAACCTCACTTGGAGTGTTGTGTGCAGTTTTGGTGTCCTCAACATAAGAAGGACGTGGAAATGTTGGAACAAGTCCAGAGGAGGGCCACAAGGATGACCAGGGGACTGGAGCACCTCCCGTATGAAGATAGGCTGAGAACATTGGGGCTGTTCAGCCTGGAGAAGAGAAGGCTGCGTGGAGACCTCATAGCAGCCTGCCAGGATCTGAAGGGGACCTATAGGGATGCTGGGGAGGGACTCCTTGTTAGGGACTGTAGCAATAGGACAAGGGGTAATGGGTTCAAACTTAAACAGGGGAAGTTTAGATTGGATATAAGGAGAAAGTTCTTTACTGTGAGGGTGGTGAGGCACTGGAACGGGTTGCCCAAAGTGGTAAATGCTCCACCCCTGGCAGAGTTCGAGGCCAGGTTGGACAGAGCCATGGCTGACATGGTTTAGTGTGAGGTGTCCCTGCCCGTGGCTGGGGGGTTGAAACTAGATGATCCTAAGGTCCTTTCCAACCCTAACTGTTCTATGATTGATAAGCCTCTTCATGTCTAATATTATCATTCACAGTGTCTTGGATGCAAGTGTAGAACTGAAAACTGTAGACAATCAATTAAAATAGGGTAGATATAATAATAGGGTAGATATAATCCCTGTGATGGCCCTGCCGAAAGAGACAAGCATCTCTTTACTGAAGGAGAACAATCACAGAGACACCAAGGTAACATTTGAGCTTTTGATGGCTGTAATACAGGATAAAAAAGTCCTTTTGGGACAGTTAGTTTAAAGGGTATGTGTATGCTTAAGCATTATAATTGGTAAGATTTAGGAAACATCTTCTGTCATGTTTTTTTATATAGTCTGAATGTTCCACGGCACTCAAGATGTTTCTATGAATATTGTAATAAACAAGAACATGTTATAAAAATAGAAAAAAAAAAAAAGGAATTCATTTAAATTTTATGAGTTGGTGGAGAAAAGCAGGGGTAAATGCTTGTCACATTGTAATCAGTTTGATTTGTGTGAATGACTTCAGTAACATTAAGTTTACATCCCCCATTCCTGCAACGTTGGTTGGTTTTGTTCAGTTTTTTTCCCCTCAAGTTCTGAAGAAATAGCTCACAGCTTTTTAATAAATGGAGCAGAAAACACACATCAGAACAAAATATGTGACTTGGTTCATAAACTCTTCGATTCATCTGAGAAAAAAAGCATGCAGTTAAGGAGGACTCCCGGCCTTGTGTCAGTGTACTGTCAAAGAAAATTTTTCTGTGTAACCCAGAAAATACACTGTAACTACAGATAGCCAGTGAAATCCTACACATTTCTTGGCTATAATAAGAACAGTTTTTGAGGTTCTGCACAGGAAAAATCCATACTTTCTCTTTCAGTCATGGCCAGGAGGGGGTAACTGAGGAGGGTGTTGAAAAGGTGGGAGGGAAGGCGGTAAAAAGGGAAAAAGAAAGGGAGGGAAAACAATGGTAAACCAGATCTGCAAAAAATACCATGCAATATATAGTCCTTTGAGGTTCTAGGTTAAAGGCAGCTGTGCCTGTGACGCCAGGAATCATGGCTGACTGCCCAGTGGACCCAGCAATCTTGGAAATTGCTCACAGTAAACAGATAAAAGAGACCCATTCTACAAGTTAAACTCAAAATCCAGTACAACCAAATGTTCTCTGCCTACTAAGATGGCCTCCTGCCTAGCTGTTTCTCTTCTAAAATAGGTCCTGCAACTGCTTTATCACACTAGGTCTGGTTTTTAACAAGAAAAAAATAAGTCCAATCAAGCTAACTCTAACAAGCTCAGAGCACTTGCATGAAAATGAGCTGAGCAGATGGAGTTTCAGTTCTTGGCTGAAGACAACATTTGAATTCAACCGTCCTGTGATCTGCAAATGCTAGTCCATAATATTTACTCTTGGTCCCCTGAACTACAAAGAATGTAACTTAAAATATAACTCGTCAATATACATATAATTTTGCATTCAGACACACACATCATATAACAATATCTTCAGAGATTTTTAATTGTATTGTACCTTTTCCTTCACTCTTATTTACCTTGCAGTATTTCTGCTTCAATTTTGATTATAAGGCAATACAAACCCCAGAAAAGAAGCTGAAAGCACTATGTTTCAACTAGAAACCAGAACACATGTACCTTACAAGACAATACCTGTTTCAGTTTTCATAACTACCCCTTCAACTGTCTCACTCCTCACTTTTATATGACCATTATTCTGAAAATAAAAAATGGGATTTCTTTGAAGGAATGCAAAAAATGGGAACATGCATGTTTGTCATTGGCTTGAAGCTGTGTTATGATGATGAAGAAGTATGATGAAGTATGTTGATGCTTACAAGATTCTCTAATATGAAAAAAAAACCTCAACAGTAAGTCTTTATAAAGGCAGAGTCTAAAACAATTTAGCTTATATAACTGTGAAGCACTGTATAATTAAGAGATTTTAGTTTCCTTTTAATTTGGCCTATATTCTGAATTTTGGCAGCGTAACAGTGGTGGGTTTTGTAATTATTAAGCATTCACATGGATCTGTGACTGAAACAGAAAAGGTTTTTATTTTTATTTAAATAAACTAGTATTTCTAATGTCTATTGTACTAATCATGAAATAAGCTTTGTTCCATACTATAATTCAGAATGTTGAGAAACATCTCAAGTAATCATGAATAGTCATTACCAAAGAGTAAATTCATGAGCAGGACCCTATGCCTTTTGCCAAGGACAAGAGCAACTCCCACCATCTTCAAAAGAAAAGTACTCCAGAGAACTGGTCTCAGGACACAAAACTCTCAGTTTTCTAAGCACACAGCAATTGGCATAAATACATGTATTGCTACAGCTGAATCAGGTTAGAGTGTTTTTATTGTAGAATGCTTAAATTCCATTGGAAATTGCTGTTGCATACATCTTTGAGAGACTGATCTGAAATCAGACTCCACTGTTCATTGTCTCAAAGATTCGTATGAGAAGCTGAGATGGAATTCCACCAATCCATTGTCTCAAAGATTGGTACAAGAAGCTGAGATGGAATTCCATCTATCTTCTGTCTCAGAGATGGGTGGAAAGAGCCGAGATAACATCTACATCAGGAGAACAAATATCTTGTTATGTTGTATATTTCACAATTGTTATTTCTAAATGTTTGAAAATGTATTTTATTTGTCATATGCTTAAAAAAAACCCAACACTTATTTATTTCAACAATTTGAAACCAGATTTTCTGGAATTTTTTGTTTTATTCTAAAACTCTTTTCCCAAATTTTGACCACCAGAAACTGGGGGAAACAAGAAAAAAAATACAAGAAAAAAAGAAAAAATCACACAAGCTTTAGTATCACACTTGAAAATGCAGCATATATCATTGTCAAAATGTAAGAAAAACATTAAATCAGCAATATAAAATAACAGCAAACAAGTATCTGGTTTGTCTATAAGGTTCAAATGTCTTAAACTGGGAAAACTCTTCCTCATTGGAGTCTTGTAATATCTAGTAGTACTTTTGTTCAACAACTACCAGCAAGGTTATATTTATTTCTTTAGTAATGAATGAGAAAGTGCATTATTTTTCAGAATAGTTTCATTCTGCTAGACCTCTGAAAGTCAGAGAAGTGAACAAAGGCAGTATAATAATACAAGATGGAGAAAACATACTCCATTGTACAAAGTTATTGCTGCAAAGTAAAGCTCTCATTATTAAGAGACAAAGAATTAAAGGAAAGCAAAAGACAATTTACCTACTTAGGGGTTTTTATGTGGGGCATACTGACATACACAAACTTAAAGAAATTATGTTCAAATGATTTTTCCTATCAAAACCAAGATGCAACATCGTAAGAATGTGACTAATCGCATTACTGTTCTGCTAAGAGATAGAGTTGACTGAAAAAAAAGATGCTTCTGTAATTTTCAGGCAGGTAGTAAGAAATGACCTGCTTTTCTTCTGCATGACTCTAACATTAATGTTAAACACTTCTACTACAGCTTGGGATTTTGATAGTAATCAGATCACCCTACCAGAACCCACGCTGCTCAGTGCTCAAAAATAAATGGCTGAGTTGGATAAATGCCAGGAGCTTAAGGTATCTGTTTTCTATCTTCATGGTTAGTGACAAGGCATGAACTGAATACTTAAATAAGTGAAAACGTTCTTAGACTGATTCTTAGTATGCAAAAGTTATCCTACTAAATTATCTTCTTGGCTGGCATCATGAAATGTATGATCTGGCACAAGGTATAGTTCCAGCTCTGCCGAAATGAATGCATTAACTCCCACAATGTTATAGGAATGGAATTATAATATTCTGTGATGGCTCTGAAGATAAAGCGTGTCAGTGTCATGTTGAATTATAATATGCATAGTATGCAGAAAAGAACAAGCCACTTCTTCAAAGTACCTGGTTAATTGCAAGAAAAAACACTCCTCAAAATAGAACAGATTCTTTAGTGCATTCATTGATGAGCCAGATTAATTTTACTACCGTGATATATTTCATTTTCTAAAATAATAATTATATATGGTATTACACCTCTTTTCCCACTCACCCATTATGATCTTAAAGGAAACATGTTCATATGAAACCTCGCCCTTCCAATGATGTACTAGAAGTCATAGTAAATAATCAAACCAACTATGGACAAAAATGTGTTACACTACAAAGAGTTCACTTATAGTACTAGGTGGATACCCCAACCTGTACCTTTTTTTAAACTTAACAAGAGATGCAAAGCTAGATGCTATCATAACTCTTCCCAAATATATCAATATAAATATATGAAAAAAAAAAAACTAAACAAAAAACACCCAGAACAAAGCAACAAAAAAAAATTCCAACAACCAAAAAAAACCAAAACCCCAACCCCCAACCAAACAAACAAAGAAAGAAAAAAAATAAATCCAGAAAACCTTTGGGAATTTTGAATTACATGAACTATTGGGTATTTGCTGCAGATTGTGTGGATAAGTAGTCCTGATAAAAGCTTGAGAGAATGTGATGAAAGTGATAACTAAAAGCTATCCCTTCATATTTATGAGAAGGTGTGACATATAACATTAAAAAAAAACCAAACCAAACCCAAACCCTCCACACAAAAAATTATCACCTTCCTGATACTTAATTTTCACCTAAAAGTTTCCACAGTCACTACAAGATACGTCCCACAGATTCCATTTTTGCCTTAGTGTTAACTTGGCTACTGTGACTTTCAGTGGAATGCCAGTAAATTGATGACATGGACTTTTCAAAACTTGGTAGAAGTATTACGTACTCAGGCAGAGCAGCTTAAACATGTAGCTAAAACATTTCAGGGACTTCATTCTCCTACATACTGCAGTCAAACATTTGTTTTTATTGGTTGTTATGGAAACTACATGGAAGATTCATTCCATAGTCATAGACTCATAGAAACATAGAAAGGTTTGGGTTGGAAGGGACCTTAGAGCTCATCTAGTTCTAACACTCCTGCCATGGGCAGGGACACCTTTGGATAGACCAGGTTTCTCAAAGCCGCATCCAGCCTGGCCTTGAACACTGCCAGGGATGGGGCAACCACAACTTTCCTGGGCAACCTGTGCCAGTGTTTTATCACCCTCATAGTGAAAATTTTTTTCCCTAATTATCTAATCTAAATCTACCTTTTTTCAGTTCAAAGCATTCCCCCTTGTCCTGTCACTACACACCATTGTAAAATGTCCCTTTCCAGTTTTCTTGTAGGCCCTTTTTAGGTATTGGAAGGCTGCTATAAGGTCCCTCAGGGGCTTCTCTTCTCCAGGCTGAACAAGCCCAACTCTCTCATTCTGTTTTCAGAAGAGAGGTACTCCAGCCCTCTGATGATCTTTGTGGCCCTGCTCTGGACTTGCTGTATCCATGCATTTATTGTGTTGGGGGTCCCAAAACTGAACACAGTACTCCAGGTGGGGATTCACAAGCGTTCTTTTTTTTCTACTTCAATAAGAAAATTGATCATCAGAATCATTCTGCAAGTTATTTTCTTTCAGATGGTTACAGCAAACGACTGACAGACCTTTCCTACTTCCTTGTTTCAATATATCTCAACTACTTGCCTTGGATAATACAGATGGCATATCCAGGACTATCCTTAAGCTTATTTGTCAGAATACAAATTATTCTCATGTCCCAGATAAGAGTATCAAATTAGCCTAATACTCACACAAATCTTCTGATCATGTTCACCTACTAAATCAGAGGTTCTATTTGCCCCCATTTTGTTATTCATTGAAACTTCAAAGTAGCTCTCACCAATCTGACTCTAGCATAGTGTACAAGTACAAAACAACATCAGTTTTTCACTTGTTGTAAAGGAACCAACAACTATTAATCAGTCTTGTGGAGTATCTCTATGGGTTCTTTAACAATGGCAAAAAATAAAACCGGAGATATTCATAATGCTTTCAAGTGATGGAGAGAAAATAGCCCAGGAACTGCATAAATTACTTTATTTTCTGAAGAAGGAACAGTCTCACAAAAGATATGATGGCTACAAACAAATAAGTGACTTCTTGAGCAAGGGAAGAATTTGTTTAAACCTCCTTTCCTGTAAATCCTAGAAGTCCATTGAAAATGTGCAGGGTACACTAGACAGTAGCTTAAGTAACAGGAGCTAAAACCCTGTAAAGCATTAATTTCAACACTGTAAGCCCAATAAAGTATTTAATAAGTAGATTCAAATGAAAATATATTTGGGTCAATGAGACATAGACATCATTCTGAAATATTGGGAAATCACACATAAATCCTAAACAGGGGCTATGATGCTATCTTACATATACATAAAAAGCATAGTCACCATAACTTTTGTTTCAGGGGCCTTAACAATGCAAAGGCCCCTAAAATACAATTTCCATCAACATATGTTCTTTTCTGTGTCACAGTACAAACATTGAAAGTGTGGCAAGTATATTAAATTATTTTCAAATGCCTTAAATACAGATGTTAAACACATTAGCAGAGTGATAATATAAAATTCACAATCATGTTTCTCCCTTGGGCACAATTCTAGCCCAGTGAGAATGGGTTCTCCCTTGCGGAAAAACCTGAGGAAACCTGAACTGCAGAGGTACAGCACAAGCTTTCTGCTGCTCTTCAAGCTGAGATTTGGGCAAAACTTCTGTGGCTATGCAGGGACCAACCCCACAGAGGACAACTCTGAGGAGTCTATCCTTTGTCCCCCACAGTGACGCTGCTGTTCTAGGAGCAGAAGTATCAGACAACGAGTGGAGTCCCTCAGGGACTGGTGTTGGGACCGGTCTTGTTCAACATCTTCGTCGCTGACATGGACAGTGGGATTGAGTGCGCCCTCAGCAAGTTTGCCAATGACACCAGGCTGTGTGGTTTGGCTGATACCCTGGAGGGAAGGAATGCCATCCAGAGGGACCTTGACACGCTTGTGAGGTGGGCTGATGCCAACATCATGAAGTTTAACCATGCCAAGTGCAAGGTCCTACACCTGGGTCGGAGCAATTGCAGACACAGTCACAGGTTGGGCAAAGAAGAGATTCAAAGCAGCCCTGTGGAGAAGGACTTGGGGGTGTTGGTTGATGAGAAAATGAACATGAGCCGGCTGTAGTGTGCATTTGCAGCCCAGAAAGCCAACCATATCCTGGGCTGCATTAAAAGGAGCGTGACCAGCAGGTCGAAGGAGGTGATCCTGCCCATCTACTCTGCTCTCATGAGACCTCACCTGGAGTATTGTGTGCAGTTCTGGTGTCCTCAACATAAAAAGGACACGGAACTGTTGGAACAAGTCCAGAGGAGGGCCACGAGGATGATCAGGGGACTGGAGCACCTCCCGTATGAAGACAGGCTGAGGAAGTTGGGGCTGTTGAGCCTGGAGAAGAGAAGGCTGCGTGGAGACCTCATAGCAGCCTGCCAGTATCTGAAGGGGGCCTATAGGGATGCTGGAGAGGGACTCTTCATTAGAGACTGTAGTGATAGGACAAGGGGTAACGGGTTAAAACTTAAACAGGGGAAGTTTAGGTTGGATATAAGAAGGAAATTCATTCCTGTTAGGGTGGTGAAGCACTGGAATAGGTTGCCCAGGGAGGTTGTGAATGCTCCATCCCTGGCAGAGTTCAAGACCAGGTTGGACAAGGCTTTGGGTGATACGATTTAGTGTAAGGTGCCCCTGCCCACGGCAGGGGGTTCGGAACTAGATGATATTAAGGTCCTTTCCAACCCTAACGATTCTATGATTCTATAAGATTTCATGACTTGGCTACTCAGTACAACCCTCTTCTATTGCAGAACAAAATTTATTTGTGTGGTCTTCAACTTTGCAGCTGCAGGGTAACTTTGTGTCAGGGAACAGAATATGAAATTCATAGAGCCTCAACTTATTAGGGCATCCTTCCCCTCACCAAACAGGCTAAAAAGCATATGGAGCAAAAAAACACAGGCTTCCTTCACCACTCAGTATACCAGCAAGTAACTCTACAGAGCACAGCAGAGAAAAATAAACTGAATTATTATCTGAGCTGGAATAAATTTCTTGCTCCATGTAGCAAAAGAAGGGCGGGTGCTCTTTTCAGAGCAGAGCAGTGTGCTCTAGTGTGAGCTTAATAAGTCAATTGGACCCTACTGAGACAGATTGAAGATTTCAGTTGCAATGTACCTACTACCAAGAATTCTGTTTACCTTATATTCTTCAAATACTTGTATCATGTTTGTCAAGGCTATTTAATTTAAATCATCTCTTCAGGAACCAGAACCACAATCAGCAAAAATGTGTAACCATATGGGCAGCAACAGAGTTACATAGCCACCAGCTCAGTATTTGTATATCAAAGTCACAATAAAAAGCTTAAAAATGGATTTGAACATACTACTGTTGCTACTTCTTTAGCAGGAAGAAAAATGTGCAGCAATACAGAGATTTGCTGAACAAATAAACCTGTGGAAAACTAAGTTACTAAGGTAAGCCTGATAGAAAAGGAATATATTCTGCCAAACTCCTCCTACATAAAACTCATTGTTCCCTCTATAGCAGATGATCTCAATTGCAGGGGCTATTCAATCTTGTACACTACAGTAAGATCTTAACGCATAATGAAGAGCATTAACAGTAGGCAATATGTGGAAGTTATGAACTACAGTGTCTTTATCGAACCATCTATCTCACAGAGGAAGCTGAACAAAATCACTGCTTATATTCTGAAAAAAAACACTCTGCCTGCACAAAGTTTGTGAAAGGGATCTGGGTGTTTGGTTGATGGTAAGATTAATACAAGTCAACAGTGTGTGTCGGCAGCCAAAAAGATCAACTGTACCCTGGGGTGCATTAAGCAAAGTATAGGTAACCAGCTGAAAGAAGCTATTGTCCCACTGTGCTCAGCACTGGTGCAGCCTCACCTCAAGTACTGTGCGCAGTCCAGGGCTCTACAATGTAAGAATCATTGAATAGTTAGGGTTGGAAAGGACCTTAAGATTACCTAGCTCCAACCCCCTGTCATGGGCAGGGACACCTCACACTAAACCATGTCACCCAAGGTGCTTTTCTACCTGGTCGTGAACACTGCCAGAGATGGAGCAGTCACAGCTCCCTTGGGCAGCCCATTACAGTGCCTCATCACCCTCACAGAAGGATATAAATATATTAGAATCTGTCCAAATGAAGGCAACAAAGACAGTGAAAGGCTGAGAGGGCATGAACTATGAGGAGTGGCTGAGGGTACCAGCTTTGTTCAGATTCAGAAGAGAAGACTGAGGGGTGCCCCCATTGCTGTCTACAATTTCTTCAGGAGGTAGAATGGAGATGGAGATGCTGATCTCTCCAGTGTTCACTGGCAGGATGAGAGGGAACAGTTTAAAGCTGCATCAGGGGAAGTTCAGATTGGATATCAGGAAAAGGTTCTTCATTGACAGGGTGGTCGAGCAGTGAAACACGCTCCCCTGGAAAAGTCATGGCCCCAGGCCTGTCAGTGTTTAAGACGCATTTGGAAAAAACTCTTTTAAGATATATGGTTTGACTTTTAGGTTGCCCTGTGTGCAGTCAGGAGTTGAACTCAATGATCCTTGTGGGTCTCTTGCATCACAGGATATTCTATGATTCTGTGAAATAACTTACACTGTTAAAAAAATTATACTTCCTTTTCTAAAACGCATCATGTAGTTGATAAAAAAACATGTTCTCAGGACCTTCGGTTGTTTGGGTTTCTGTTTGGGGTTTATTTTCTTCCAGATACATTTTTACTAAATACTTTCAGAAAGGATACTATTTCACATTAATAGAAAGCAAGATATTTTCAAGTGGTAGTAACTTCCCATTACAAAGAAATGCAAAGCTACTTCCATATTTCACAAATAGAATATTCTTCAAACGAAATAGTAGGTGTGCACAGAAGGCTGAAGAGGTTATTAAGAAATATGTATTATTTAATTGATGGCAATTGTCACACCCAAAATCCAGGCTGAAAAAAGAGGTCTTTACCTTTTAATATACTTGAAGCCTGTTCTGCAATCCAGAGCTGAAAACAAAAGTTTGTAATGTTTATTTTGTTGAGGTACACAGGCATTATATGAAACACAACAGGTCAAATTAAATCTCAAAAAGTATATTACTTTTCATCTATGTTTGTTCAAGTTGCATCCATTTATTTATAAAGCAGTAGCTTTGTTATCAGAAGTCTGGCAAAACAAAATACCAGTTGAGTATGCATCTCTCAGTGTTGAAATGCATAATTCATTGCCATTTTGGATATTAAGAAACACCTCAATACAGAAATACATACAAGCAGTAAGTTTAACAGGGTGCCTGCAAAGCAGGTTTATATGAAGTGCACTTCAGAGGGAACGAACTAAAATCAGTTCATCAGCTAAACAAGGTTTGAAATCAATGCTATTACCATGGCTCCTTGATAAATACATGGTTCATTATCACTTTATTCATTTGCTGGTTTACACTGGTGATAAGAGTCTAGCTGATCCATGATCTAGCATGTCTTTGGCTACAGAAATAATCTTGGTTTTAATATAAACTCCCTGAATAACCAAGGTTGATATTGTTTGGTTATAATCATCCAACAATAGCTGTTGAAGCAATATTCTCAGATGCTAAGATCTTTTACCAGACGATTTGCGGGGTTTAAATTGTTCGTTTACCAACACATACAGTTCAGGGTTAGAAAAGAAAGCAGGCAACTGTTCCATTTCTATTGAGACTGAAGTGTTATCATTTTGCAGAGGTCTAGCTGGAGATATTCCATTAACATTCTAATGAAAACAACTATCAAAATGTAGAAGTAAAATATACAGTCACAAAGTTCTTTTTTATTCAAGGTTTTCTCTTCCCTTGAAAACACAGACCACTTATGATCAAAACCAGAAGTTACTGTTGTCAACTACAGTAAAATGAAAAATGGAAAAGTTTCCAGACACACACACAGAATATGCATCATGCTGACCTTCTAGCTTACAGCAAGTAACTAGCTTATTGAAAGTAGCTACAGCACAACCATCAGGCATGGGCCATTCCCTGAGAAGTTTAAATTTTCACAATAGAGTTTCCTGGTTATGTAATTTAAGAACAGAATTAATAAATAATCATGAAAATTTACATTAGACAGGAACCTTTCAAATTCCTCCACTAGGGAGGAAGACAAAGTAAAAGAAAAAAAAAAAACAGCGTTAATCTTGGTTAGGTCATGTAAATGAAATGGCATAAAATGAGAGTGGTGAAAGGTTCTTTAACAACGTCTAAATGATCTAGGTCCTTAACTCATGTTTTCAAAAGACAAATAGCATGATCTTAATCACTATAAATTACCATTTGAAAGCTTCAAGGTTTTTCAATGTCTGATATTCTTCACTGTAAGAACAAATTTGTATTATTGCCTTGCAATTTTTTTTTTTTTTCACTGAAATAATCCTAAATCAATGTCCTTTACAGGACAAAGTTCCAGTTCTTTGAATCAGGATTTCTTCTACTTTCACTAATACCTTTGTTCATACATTGAAAAAAATAAGTAAATCCACTCCCTGCACATACGCACACAAAAGCTATTAAGTTTTCATCTATATGCAGAAAGAGTCTGTCATCGAAGCTTGCTTCTGGTAACTAGTCTTTCTTCACCTGGCAATCAGTCTGTGAACAACAATTCCATAGTGTGCAGAGTTCATCTCCTGCTCGAGCACCACTTCAGTGTTGAACAAACTACTTTTTAAACTAAAGCATCTGCAAGTTCTGGGTCACCCACATTCAGGAAATGGCTATCAGACTTTCATTTTGGTGGTGGCATATTGCTATGCATGTGAAGTGATTCTTGCCTATATAAATACAGAATAATTATAATCACCTTACTGAACAAAAATTGTAGATCCATGACCTTTTCTTTCTACCTAAGAAAATAACACTCACATTATTTTTTAAGGAATACCTCCAAAAATAATGTATTATAAATATGTATTTGACAGTAAACTGGTGTTTCACATAATGAAAATAATGCTTTTCTAACAATATTTTCCGTAAGTTTCTAAAATTCTTATTTTAACAGTCCATAAATTGTCATCCTTCTGATAGTTTATTTCTCCTATACCCACATTCCTGAGTATCACTCCCTTTACCTGATTGATTGTCAAAGATTAAAGCAATACTACTCTCTCCGAACTTTGAGATTTTTTTTCTACAGTTAAAGCATATATTGTTACTGCAACACCCCTAGAAACACCAGCTCACACGTAACTATATCATTTAAAAAAAAATTAAAAAATCAAAATAACTCCAGTAATTTCCTGACTGTGGGATATTTAGTAGAAGGTGTTATCACACAGCAGTCTTTCCCCCTAGAAACAGTACTTATTTTTGTAAAATTTACAGGAAACTTTAAATCTTTGAGACTTCTAACCATCTGTGGAACTTGGCAAGAACTAGCCAATGGTTTAAAAAGTTGTTAGCAGTGGAGGAGGGCAGGATAACAGATACACATACACACACAGACAGTATGTATTATTAGATGAGTTCCTTTTCCTTTAGATGGTGAAGTAGTGTACTAATGTAAAAGATATTTAAATATACATCCCAGATTGTCTTTACTCCATCTAAAATTTAAGATTTAGCTAATTGGGATGGAATTCAGAATATGGCATTCATACCATATGAATGCTGAACACATAACTCAGCTTTAGAGTATTAGATCTAAAACATGAGAAACATGAGAAACATGTGAGTGTCCTTCTGCTTACATCTACATATAAGATGGCTTTTTCTATTTTGGAATTTACTGAAAGAAAATCTATGTGATTTCTTCATAATTTAAACATGAATACAAAATTAAATTTCTGAAGAAATGTGGCCCAACTTCTGCCATTCCATACTCAGAATTTTCACTGTGTAGAATATGTCAGTAATCGTGTATCTGTTTCAATGGCACTGTGTCCAAAATCAATCTGAAGATCCATCAGCCTTTTCTACAAAGAGACTAGAAATATACATAAAATTACACTAGGATACAATCTGTATTTTGGCTAAAATTACTTTTTATTGACGTATAATTTTTTTTGGAGATAATTCATAATAGACATGCAAAATTTTCAGGAAATCAAACCACTGCTAACACATATGGTCTAAATCAGGTGTGTTGTCCCTCCTTCTGGAGGAAACTCAAAGATTATAGAAGGAATGCAACTATTAATTTATCTCAGGTCAGGTATAAACCAACCATCAGTACAAGATTCTTACAGAAGAAATTACTGCAAACGAGATATCCATAATCACACCGGCTAAATCGTAATTAAGACCAGGTCTTTTGAATTCATTCCCTTTCCTGATAAAATGCCCTTTTGTGTACAGCTAAATACTATCTGAGCTTTATATGTGGCAAAATGGTTGGAGTATCACTAAACACAGTGATACTCAATGAGGACTGAAGATCACTAGGACCTAGAACAGTCTGTTAACTATTCAGTAAAAGATCTGATCATGATCTTTATTATGCACAAGCTGCTTCTATTAAGCAAAATTCAGGTGTCTAGGAAACACATATTCAAGCCCTTGCCAAGAAACAGATTCCACTGGTAGAAGAAACACTAGCTGAAATTGTATTTTGATACCGCAAAATGGTTGAAAAACTGATACTATTATCTGATTCACTTTGCTCATTAGACAGTACAGACCCCATAAATTTTATATAGGTCTGTGAACAAATAGTACACAATATTTCAAGTTATAATTATCCACTGGATATTAGAAATTTCTCCATTCCATGCAATTCAATTGGTTGAATAATGTTGTCTCCTTTCATGGTCAGGACTCCCAAAAAATTCATTATAATATGCAAAGAAAAACACTATTTTTCTTTAATTTCCAGGACAAATTTAAGATCACAGCGTAAAGGGATTACCATTTTCCTGTTTCTTGGGAGTATCATACAGAAACATATAGGTGCATGTATCACAGTGTTACTGACAGCACCTTTTTTTACTAAGAAAGCTAACATAACAATATAAATGAAATAATTTTAAAATTATGAAGGACTACAGGACTTTCCTTATGTAAGATGTTCCTCAATTCAAAAGTATAGGAAGATGTACAATTGAGTGACCTGGTATGCCAAAAAAATTAGCATTGACATAGTAAAAAAAGAAAGGAAGAGGAACAACCCATGTTATATGGTCCACCAGACACAGTCCAACAGTTCACGTGCATAACCACAATACAGCCTTTTCATAAACTGCTTTAGTCTCACAACACTTTTTATGAGCTATGGAAAAAGGAAAGCAGTGTTATAAAATAAAAAGTTTTTAGAAGGTGTCAGGATATGCCTAGCCTTTAAAATTTCTCAAAATAAAGATCTGTTAGACCCCCAGATTCTGTAGGGAGTTTAGGTAGCAATATTTGTCAGGAATAGTGGTTTTAATTAGTATTTGGAAAGGAGATTAAACCTTTCCCTTTCAAATGCCATTTCAACCGTATTTTCTATCTGATTTCAGTAAGACAATGTTCTCTGGAATAAACTTGGTACAGGGTCATATCAAAACTTGCAGAAATAGTAACTACTGCAGAGTGCATTTAATAATTAGCATACTCCTAACACCGTAAATGATTTCAAGTTTACTCTTTCATCTTCTCTGTCTGAAAACTGACATAATTTGCAAACCTCATCTGCCAGAGAGACTCGATGCATCTCTTTACATACAGCAGTACTGTCATGATCACAAGCTTTTGTGTTCATGACAATATCATGAAAAGACTGTGTGACAAGTAACAGGATATTTCATAGGAAAAGTCTTGAGAATCACTTCCTAGATCTAATGACTAATAGGACACAACATGAAGCCCTTTTAAAAGCGTAATGGACAAGATGAATGAAGAAAGGTAAAATGACTTTGAAAAGTCATAAACTGTTTTTGTTAAGATATACTCTGCTCCTTGGTAGTAGTGCAGTACTAAACAGTAGTATAATCTCCACATCCAATACAAACTCAGTATCTTTTCATAACACACCATTTTTTTCCCAAATAAGAACTGATAGGATCAGAGGAAATGGCCTCAAGTTGTGCCAGGGGAAGCTTAGATTTGGATATTAGGAAAAAAATTCTTCACCAGTTGTAATTGTTTACATTATAATTGTTACAATTGCAGTGTTTAAAGTAGCCCCAGCAGAAAAGATTAAACCCCATAAATTCACACCCCTGTCACTGCTATATCGCAACGTTGTCAGTGATGCTGAGGGAGGGGATCCTTCCTCTCTACTCAGTAAAGTGATGTGTCCAATTCTGGGCTCCCCAATACAAAAGAGATATGGACATACTGGAGAGAGTCCAATGAATGGCCAGGAAGAGATGGTTAAGTGCATTTTTCCAATGAGGAAAGTCTGAGAGAACTGGAACTGTTCAGGCTGGAGAAGAAAAGGCTCAATGGGGGTTTTATCAATGTGTGCAAGTACCTGAAGGGAGAGACTGAGTAAGAAGAAACCAGGCTCTTCTCAGTGGTACCCAGTGACTGCACAAGAGGAAACAGTCACAAATTGAAACACAGGAAATTCCAAATGAACAGGAGAAAATACATCTTTACTAGTAGTCAAGTTGTCCAGCAAGGTTGTAAAGTCTTCATCTGTGGAAATCTTCAACATTCAACTGGACATGTTCCTGGACAACCTGCTGCAGCTGACCATGCCTGAGCAGGGATCAGACTGTTACAATCTCAAGAGGTCCTTTCCAGCCCACACAATTCTGTAACTTTTTAATATTTAAAAGGTCTTATACCAAATATATATAAAGGTATTTCTAGTCAGCCACACGTGATTATATTTAAATAGCAAATTACTATAAAGAACTAAGACACAGCAATTCCAACAAAGACTTTTTATTTTTAATTCTATCAGTGCAATACCGAGCCCCATGCATTGTCCTAACAATAGCCTGAAGACAGTAGCATAAAGCAAATAATATATGAAAGACAGTATAAGTGGCCATAAAGTAAAATATTAGAAAAACACAAATGTTCAGTTTGGTCAGTTTACCACCTGCCTGTGACCATACTGATGCAAGAGCTTATGAATACAAGTTTTTATGCTGTGTTTGGATTTTCTTCTCTCTGTACTACATCTCTACAAGGTTCTAAACAATAATAGTCCAATGTTTAGGTACATGCAATACAGCGAAAGAGAAAAAAAAAAATCTTAAAATTTCTTCAGAAGTTTCTACAGAAGTTATGTCAGAAGTATTTCAAACCTCACAGATAAGGTTTCAGAAGTGTATTTCTGCACAATACTTAACTGCCCCACAGATAAAGAAAACATGAACAACTCCTCACAGTGAACTCTAGGTAATTACTTAGCCTGTGCCTTTGGTGTAATTAGCCTGCTAGACATTATGGAGCAGTTGCACTGAGACTAATGAATACTGTCCCAGCCAAATAGGAAAGAAATAATCATTCTGATCACCCTGATTCTTCACAGGAAAAACATTCCTGAGGAAAACTAAAGGCTTCAGACTCAAGGAACCTGCAAGTTTGAGAGTTTGACTTATAAATTTCCCCTGTATTATCCCAGCTCCTAGATTTCATGTTCACACATGCCGCTCTTCTACTTCTCTAGAGAAAGACTTAGATTTCATTTTTATAAGGTGACTATAAAGTCTGATGTATAACTTGGGCACTAAGGGCAATTCATGCAACAAAAGACGACAATATGTCAAATAAAATGGATGACCAATGAAGACAATGATAATTGTGGCTGGATATGTTTTAGATTTTTTATGACTAAACAAACGTTATTTTTAGTATGTCTTTCTAAATCAACATCTCCATATATGAAATTCCATGCAGTTGCTGACATAATCTAACACTGTGTTATTACCATACCAAGCAAAAAGAGCCAAGAGGTTCAGAAGTCACTTAGAATCATAGAATAGAATCATAGAACAGTTAGGGTTGGAAAGGACCTTAAGATCATCTAGTTCCAACCCCCCTGCCATGGGCAGGGACACCTCACACTAAACCATACCACCCAAGGCTTCGTCCAGCCTGGTCTTGAACACTGCCAGGGATGGAGCATTCACAACCTCCCTGGGCAACCCATTCCAGTGCCTCACCACCCTCACAGTAAAGAACCTCCTTATACCTAACCTAAACTTCCCCTGTTTAAGTTTTAACCCGTTACCCCTTGTCCTTTCATTAAAATCCCTAATGAATAGTCCATCCCCAGCATCCCTATAGGCCCCCTTCAGATACTGGAAGGCTGCTATGAGGTCTCCATGCAGCCTTCTCCAGGCTCAACAGCCCCAACTTTCTCAGCCTATCTTCACAGGGGAGGTGCTCCAGTCCCCTGGTCATCCTTGTGGCCCTCCTCTGGACTTGTTCCAACAGTTCCATGTCCTTTTTACGTTGAGGACACCAGAACTGTACACAATACTCCAGGTGAGGTCTCACGAGAGCAGAGAAGAGGGGCAGGATCACCTTCGACCTGCTGGTCAAGCTCCTTTTGATGCAGCCCAGGATATGGTTGGCTTTCTGGGCTGCAAGCGCACACTGCTGGCTCGTGTTCATTTTCTCATCGATCAACACCCCCAAGTCCTTCTCAGAAAACACTTCAAGTTTCCATGAAAATTTTATACTGTTGAACTGGATAAATCCACACATCCCATACATTTCTGATCATAGAATCACAGAGTGGTTTGGGTTGGAAGGGACCTCAGAAGATCACCCAGTTTCACCCCCTCTGCCATGGGCCGGGACACCTTCTACTAGACCAGGTTGCTCAAAGCCGTATCAAACCTAGCCTTGAGCACTGCCAGGGATGGGGCAGCCATAACTTCTCTAGGCAACCTGTCAGTATCTCACCAGCCTCATAGTGAAGAATTTCTTCCTCATGTCTAATCTAAATCTCCCCTCTTTCAGTTTAAAGACATTCCCCCTTGTCCTGTCACTACACACCCTTGTAAAATGTCCATTTCCAGATTTCTTGTAGTCCCCCTTAGGTACTGGAAGGCTGCTATAAGGTTTCTCTGGAGCCTTCTCTTCTTCAGGCTGAACAACCCAAATTCAGCCTGTCTTCATGAATATACTGATGTTCAATTACACCTTTACTAGACAGGAGGGACAAGAAAATTCAACATCATTGCCATGACTAACATTTTAAGCATGTGAATCTATAATAAAAGCCATACATTACTACAGTTTTATTATAAAGCCACTTCAAAGCTAACCAGTTTTTCCTTTTTTTGGGGAAAAAAAGTGAATCAAGTACAACAGAAAACTTCCTTAAGTTACTACTTATAGGCATATTTGCACAAATGAACATGTGCTGAATTATTGGAGTAGTACAAGTTATGTGCTTCTCTCCTTTCATGTGTACAGAAACCCTGTATCTCAGACACCCTTTTGTGGTAAAAACAGATAAAGGATGACATGGAATGTCAACACCTTTCCATATGGTATTTACCAGAAAAAGTTATGCTTTATATATATGGAAAATATATCACATATACATAAATTAAATCATTCTTTAGCACCAGCAATCACTGGGGCTGAGAAAAATTTATGCACTTTACAGGTCTGCCATCCTAATCAGTAAAAGATCTTGCTGACAACTTGTAAGGTAACTAGACAATGAAGAGAATACAAATTCTCTTTTGTATTAAAAAAGAAGAGATTTAAGGCAAATTAAAATGAGCTTCAGAAGCCAAAATATATAAACAAACATATAGTAGTTAACAGAGATGACTCTGAATGTTGGATACATGAGTGCATCACTTAGAACAAAGTGGCCTCAAAGTACAAAATTCAAATCTTAGTTTGTACATTAAAATGTACTTTTTTTTACTGTGATATGAATAAAAAATGTAACAAGATCTAACAGTTCCAGCACACAGGAAATCTAAACCAAAAAATATATTATTTGCAGTTTTTAAAAAGCACAGGTTTTACATATATGAACACATCATTACACTTTCAAGATGTAGTCAACTGTGAATCTGGTATGTATTTTAAAGGTTAGGTAACAATGTACTAGCAAACCATGTAAGTAATTAAAAGGCAACAGATTGAATTTAGGTAGACATACTTTCCAGAAGTCAACTAGTAGATCATCTTATCTCACTACTCATCAAAAATGAGGACAATGTGCAATTTCAAATGCACTTTTAGATGTACAGTATGCAATCCAAAAGAACCTATTTATGATTTACATTCAAGCAGACAGATACAAAACATCATAAACCATGGTAATTCACAGGAGTATGTATTACACATCAGAGTAACTTAATTACATGAATGTTGACCAGTTTTCTTTCCGTATTCTGTTCATTTACGTGATGGAATAAATCCATACAATGAACAAACATTGCATAAGATTACAAAATTGTTGGCATATGCCACCGAATTGCATCACAGGAGCATGACACCAACAGCTAAGACTGTTATGCTAGGGGTCTGCTGCTTATCACTCAGGCTCATTTGAAATAGTCATCTTTATATCCATCAGTTGTCTCCTTCCTTTCATAAAATGGATATGAGACAAGAATGTCCACAGCCAACATCATTCATAGGTGTACCTTATGAAGCCATAAGCTAAGATCTATTTACTATATAACTACAAAATAAAATAAGATCTATTTAGTATATAACTACAAAATAAAATACACTTCTCACTTGCAAATCAAGGCTTTGCATTCTACAATATTAGGTGAAATCCTTTGTTTAGAAATTCTAACTCATTTAGAATGAAAATGACCTTTATTTACTATTTTAATGAGAAAATTTGTAAATCTTAAAAACAGTGGTGGGTGCTAATTACTTGAAAATATAATATGAAGACCTTTGAAAAAAAATAATTACACACCTCGGCTAATTCTCCTAGTTCTAGATTTTCTCTACAAGTTTAGTAACCATGCATTGATCTGAACAACCAGTACTATAAAGGAGAAGATTTTTGAAGAATTATCCTTACAATAGTTAAATATGTAATCAGGTAATTTACTGTAAATATGAAATAGTCATTCCTTTCAATTTTTTTTTTTAAACCATAAAGAGGTGTTTTTTGGTTTTCTGCTTTTCTGGTTGGTTGGTTTTTGGTTGGTTGGTTGTTTTTTCGTAACTTTTGTTTGTTTTTTTTTTTTCAGTACAAGTGTTTCATAGAGTTACCAGGAAGTAAATTGTACATTGCTTTTTCCCCTGGCAAAGCTTGCTGAAGACCTTAGGACTAAAGCCTTAGTCATAAGGTCTACTGTAACTAAAATACTACAATGTCAAGCCAAAAGTATATTCCCTGCAACATAGGTTACTTTTGCAGTTATGATTAAAACAAATTAAACCAAATATATATATACACCACTGCCAAATCCTGAGTTAACTACTGAGTTTCAAGTGCTTCCAAAATAATTCTTTGATGTTTTAAACTACTGTTTTGCAGAAGTGAGTACACACTGAGGCTCACTATCCTCCCTTTCTTTCTTTGATTACTGAGTTGCTGTTACTGATACAGTAAATACATATTAGATTGATGACCTAAACAGTAAATGTTTTCTAGGTTATTAGTTAATTTCAGATTTTGAGACACTTCTCTTTTTTGCTCCTCACATACTATCAGATTTCAGGAATTTGGGGAGTCTGTTTTTCCTTCAGTGCTAGCCTTAATCAAGACATCTGGTTGGGTTTATTTTTCATAGTATACTGCTTCCCAGGAATATCAAAATGCACCCAGTACAACCTAAGTCCAAGTAGAATGATTAACATTCCTCTTTCTTGCTCACTTTGACCAAAAAAAAAAAAAAAAAGAAACAGGAATCTGCATTAAAAGCTTCTAAAGAAATGTAAAAACCTCTTTCTATGTCCTGAATATTCCCTCATGTTGTTCAGTGGTTTGCACATATGTAAGCATCCTCTTAATGATTACTGGAAGACTTCTTTTCCTCTGTTAATGTTTTCATACAGGCTCTGAAACCAAGTCTACAACAAGCCTTTTACCTTTGAAAACTCTTGACAGCCTGCTAGAAATCCCTGCTTGTGGTAGCCTACAATCCCAAGCCAAGCCGACACAATCAGCATATCCAGATTCTTCTTCTGGTTTTGCTTGTTTAAATAAAATGGAAACAAAATGAAACAGACTAAAAAACCCAGCAACATTAAAAGTAATCATAAACAGTGCACTTGTGAAAGAAAAAATGCTTACTCTGTTTACAACAAGGCTAAACCTGAACTATAGCTGCTGACTTGCTTTAGGCTCTTGCTGTGTCATTGACTGCATTTCTCAGACAAAACCTTGTCATTGTAGAGCACTGCCAGCTTTCACAGCCAAATTATATTTTGGAGATGATAGGCCCAACAGACCTAATTTCTTTCTCTTTCACTTATGCACTCTTGAAAATAACTTTTAACCTATCCAGAAGACATTTTTGACATCTTGACATTTTTACTCTTTGGCATTACTTTAAGCGTTGTTTCACCGTTTGAGATAATTCTTTGTTAGACAAGGTTAACCTACAACAGTAATCATCCATTTCAGAATCTGTGATAACAGAAAAGGAAAAAATAAAAATCTTTCTTCTTTCTTCTAAAGACATAACAACAAAAAGATCTCCCTGGGAAAAAAAAAGTCAAAGATTTTTACAAAACTATTTTTCCACAGCTTTAGCTGCTAAACCACCTAGAGCCAAAGAACTATCCATCTGAGAAGAAAATATGACCTTTCACTCCATGTGTCTTTGTGGATACTTGTAGAGATCTAACAACTGAACCTTCCCATACCATGTCAATATGTCACAAATACTGTAAGAAAAGAAACTACAAGATTGAGTCTTAGCTGATCTTTCAGCCTTTGTCACCTATTCACTAGCAGGTTACCCGGTTCTGAGTCTCTGCAGGATTATCTGGATGCCCAGCATTACAGACCAAGTTGTCTCATCACTGGAACAGAATTAGTCACACTACATAAAGTTAAGAATCTGTGAAAGTAGAAATCGATGGCTAGATCTTCCTCCCTTTACACTAGACAAGCATGGTCAGTAACCATTCTGAGATTTTATTATAAAAGTTCTGTTAGGAAACTTAACTTCATCTCTATATTAAATTTTCTGTGATTACTGTGACTGCAAAATACTTGTGTTCTAAAGAACTGTCAACTAAGAGGAAAAATAAGCAGAGCTGTAGCTAGCTAAGGCACAAAAGCAATTTGATCCAGGAAAGAAATCTTCTGTGATTTTATCAGCTCCAACCAGTTCCCGATATCTACTGGCAAAATAAATGGAAGTGGAACGGAACAGTCTCTCAAAAGTGCACTATGTAGGCCATAACCTTTTTCCACACCCTTAATAACTAGGCTGGTACACCTATCTACAAAACCACCTCTATTTCATTGTTTAATGAGTCAACTCTAGTCCCATTAGAAAGTGGAAATTAGGCATACAAACTTAATACTCCTGTAAAAATCTACAGAAAATCACTAAATTATGAATGTAATTTAAAAGGTCTCCTGTTATTATTAAAAAATAATAATATGATATGGTATAAACAGTGCAGTGCCTGTGCCTTTCCACATATATATTTTAGGGCTTTCTGCCAGAAGGTAAGCCTTCATATGGGCACAAGTAGCCACACAGATACATAGAAACATACATGCACCTCGATTAAATCTTCTTGAGTAAATCTGCATTGAGTAAATCTGCACTTCATTTGTCATCTGTATGGCAAAGAACATTCAACCATATTGCCTCTACCGTACTATTGGAAACAGCCATGATCAATGAATGCCTCAAAACTCCCAGGATAACATTTGGCTAGAAATTTTTTTGAGAAGAGAAAAATAAAATTGTTAGGCTCAATGACCATTACATCAGCTGCACTATCTGCAGGCCCAATCATGACTTTTGCCAATCATGACAGCAATGATTTAGATCTTCCAGTACTAGGAAATACTTGAAAGGATTAAAAAAATTGCCAAGAAAGATTTCTGCACATATTCACAAGCTATTTCTCAGTTACACTCTATGCAATATTTTCACTTTCACTGATAATCCATTAGGCATTAATCAGCAAAATTTCAGGCTTAGTATCTTCAGAGTTAATTTTACTGAGTCCTGCTCATTAAGCAGGGTTAATTTTCCAATTCTCTAAGTTGAAATTGAACATTTAAAATAAAAAATAAGGCATACTAAGGCATCCCTGCCCACTTGCTCCCCAGATAAAAATATAACCTTATGAGGAGGAAAGCTTACATTTGGGGCCAATCACAGCAAGACAAGAAGGAAAAAAAAAAAGTCTAGAAAAAACTATTTTTATCATCAAATCTATGACATATTTTGCTAGTTTTCCACCCATCTTTTCACACTTCTAAAACTACACAGTTGTTACTAGATATCTTTCTGGCTGACAGGGAGTTAAGTGAAAAATTTATCATACGCGACCTGCCCCAGTTGCTTATTAACATCTTTCTTCTCTGTATGATGCTGCCTCCTCAAATCTGCTAGCTTAACTGTATGCTTAACTGGTGCTAGTCAAAACGTTCAGTATCAAATTAAACTTTGGGTTTAGATGCAGATTATTTGACACAAACAAGTTAAGGAGAGGCCACAGATTCATTTCTACCATCAGACAGGAGGATAAAATAACTTCTGACAGGATGTGGTAAAGAGCAGACAAGGTAGGCTTAGAGCTGTAATCTTTCCACCAAGATCAGGGGCAACCAAGACAGCATTTCAGATCACAGATTTAAAGTTTTGAAGGACAGGTGAGAGGAAAAAAGTGCTGGAATATCACAGACACAATAGTAAACTATTAGAGATTGGCAAGGGCTTTAAGAAAAATGTCTTATAGAACTAAAAATAGAGAACAAAACTCTTCAGTTTTCTGTACTACCTTGAGTTTACGGAATATCCAAAACCAGTAAAAATATTAAACCAGAAGGATTCTCACAGGGAAGGTGGCAGCAGTTAATAAAAATTATATTCTTACAAAATAAGACTTATTCCAGAACTGACCACATTCATACAAGCGAATAGCTGACATGAAGCGCTTACTGAACACAGCAGCCTGTAAAATTTACTATGCAACTGAGAGAAGGGCCTCTTAAAGAGACAGTCCAGATACTTTTACTTTTGGGGCTTCCCAATTCTTCCCCTTCCTTAGTCATCTTACAGCCATAACAGCCAGCTCCAGAGCCTGTGAGCTGGGTACATGTAAAGCCTGTCCGTCAGAGCCCATTTGCTTCCAGGTCACATAGACCCAGTGGTCAAAGTCAGGCAGTGATTCAGCACCTCTGGATGACTAACCAAGACCAATCATTAAATGCAAGTAAATGTTGCCTGCTACACAAGCTAAAAATTGTTCTATTGCAAAGAGTAAGGAAACCATGAATTCACCTTCTTGGTGTCCAGATCCCTGCTCTAGCTAGAAAGCTATGCTTCTCTTAGCTTACTTCAAATAAAATTCATTCTCTGCTCATTTCACAACACCTAGAAGTGAAAAAGAAGATCTTATTGAGGGAGCACGGGAAATATTCATTTAAATTAATCCCTTTTCAGTAACTGGATTAGGAGGTGTATGTATGCCTATTTTTGTACAGGAGATCATAAATTTCAGATGCAAGTATCAAGGGCACCTGCAAGGCAATGTTGCTGCAATGCTAACTTGGCATCCTTAACCTTTCAAATTATAAAAAAGAAAAGACAGGTAGTCACTAATAAACACCAGAGAGATGCTGTATTTTCTTTCTCCACAGTCAGCAATCTGTAATAAACTCAAACATGACAACCTGCTTCCACAGAAAAGAAAGAAAAGGTAAGAGTGGAACAGCTACTTTCATAATTTCTGTTGGTACAGAACATGCTCTAATTCAATTTCTATGCTAGGAAGAGAAATTCTGAATTACTGTTTCTCATTCTAAAGAAGCACAACAAAAATTAGAGGTTTCTAGGAGATACTGCAACAGCAGAAATGATACAGCATTCCTGCCGCTTCTAAGAAATAGAAACATTTTATTATTTTGAAGCTGCTGACCAGAGCTGGCAGTTGAACTCAATTACAATTCCATCAGGTGTCAGCTGATACATTCAGTAGTGTTTGAGAGAAGATGAAATACAGTATTCCATGCAAATCATAACAGCAAGTAATCTCAGAAACATGATACCGAGCCATTCCTTACCTAAGAATGGGTTTCATGTTACACATAAAGGAAATTTAAAACATTAAAACTAAAAGATGAAATCAACTTAGCAAAATAATTCAAAAATACTTTTGTTTTAAAAACACATTCCCAAGGAACTTAAAGCAGACAAACATATAATGTGGTATTGTTCTTTTTTGAAAAAGATCATAAATAATGAAAAAGATGGCATCTTGGTTAATGCAATGTTCACGCTGTTTTTTGCATCCATCTGCAAAAGACTTATTTTTCACCAGTCTGTTTAGCATATGCTGGGGGAAGATAATATTGAGGTCATTTGAGATTTCTCCAAAGGCTGCACAATGCACTACACATGTAGCATTTACTTAGGATTATCAAATGCAGCTGCATTGTAAATTAGGAAAAATACCAAACACACAAAGGTGAAGCAGCAGATTCCAGTCCTTCAGGACAGCTGGTGCTCCCTTTTGCTGAATGCAGTTAGGCCCCAAAACATTGAGAAAAGCACTAGAGATCAGTGGGTTTTGCCAGGCTGCTTTTTCTCATCATTATTTTCTACAATGCTGTTGTCCATCTCAGTCATTTTGGTTCAGGGCTTCAGCTTCATTCCCTCAGATGCTACTCCAGCACCAAACAAATCTATGACCCTTCTGGTAATCAGACTTTATTTTCTGTATCTTACCCTAAGATGACATAAACATTTTGTTTCACCTTTGCAGGTTCATCTTCTCCTTTGGTCTTCAAGGCATCAAACTCTGTAAATCAGTTCTGCTCTTGTCATTATAACAAGCAAGCTCTACTAATCTACTTCCCCATTCACTAATGTTCTTACCTTTCCACAGATACTGTTAACTGTCTACAAAAAAAAAAACCAAACCTGTTTCAGGAAGAAGGGGGCTCGGCGTCATAATCAGTGCAGGTAAAAATGTATCTTCAAGAAGTCTATCAACTTCTGGCTGGAAAGGGACTTTTTACAAGGGCATGTAGTGACAGGACAAGGAGCAATGGCTTGAAGCTAAAAGACTACAGATTTAAGTTAGATATTAGGAAGAAATTTTTCACTAAAGAGGTGGTAAGACACTGGAACACTGCCATGAGAAGCTGTGGATGCTCCATCCCTGGAACTGTTAGAGGCCAGGTTAGATGGGGCTTTGAGCAACCTTGTCTAGTGGAAGGTGTCCCTCCCCATTTCAGGGGGATGGGAACTAGATAGCTTTAAGGTTCCTTTCCAACCCAAACCATTCTATGATTCCACGAAATGGGACTGAAGACTGGACAATAAAAGCAAAAATATAGGTTGAAGGAAACTTTTGGAGATCATCTAGTCCAAACTCCTCCTCAAGGCAGGGCTAACTTCCAAGTTAGGTTAGGTTGCCTTAGAGCCTTGTCCAGACAAGTTTTAAAAATCTCCATGGATGGAGGTCCATCCCTAAGCAACCTGTCCCAGTGCTTAACATCATTCCCTGTGAAAAGCTGCTTTCTTTCATTCAATAGCAGTTTCCTCCATTGCCACTTGTGGCCACTGTCCCCTGCCCTGTTGCTATTCACCTCCCAGGAAAGCCTACCTTTGGCTCCTCTACTGCTCCTGCAACCAGCTCCCTGCAATGCCTTTTCTCTCATCTCCTGGCAAAACTATCCCTCAGGCACCTCAGCAGCCTTCCACTCAATGCTGCATTGCCTTGACCTCCTTCTTGTTTTGGAGGCTGCAAACTGGGCACAGCTGTCCCACTGCCATGGAAGAGAAGAATCCCCTGCTCAACCCACCAGCTGTGCCTGGCCACAGTAAAGCTGTCCTTGCTGCAAGGGCACACAGCTGCTTCGCCTGCAGTTCAGTGCCCACCAGATCACCTTTTCCACAGCATGGCTGGCAGCCAAACTGTAGCACTGCTGGGTAACGTGAAACCACATGCAGGACTTCTACTGAGCTGTCTGTGGGAACAGTATTTATAGAGAGTTTTAAGACAGATAGTCCTGTCCTAAGAAACAAGCTTAAACTAGGTGAGACAAGTAGATGAGGCAGCTTGAAAAATCACTGTTGGAGAAAGGCAAGCCATTAAAAAAGAGGTCAGTTAAAAGTTCTGAGGCACACTCAGAGTGAGTATAAATACAAATGCAAATTCAGGAGTTTCTGTTAGAGGTGCAGGAGACAGATAATTGAGAAACTCAAATCCAGGTGATCGGGATAAATAAAGCAAAAGTATTAGAAGGTTACCTGGCCGTAAGGTGTAAGAATAGAAGAACGATTGAAAGTAAAATAAGCTTATGTACAACCTTAGGCAAGCAGCTCACTTCTTCAGTTATTTATTTTTTCACTTCTGAGATTCCAATTAGGCAACATCAAAGATACCACAAGCCACTATAGTATAAAAAGGTCTTCAAAAGAAAAAGGAGTACTGCAGTCTGTTGGAGCTACCTGACAAAGAGGAGTTCAATAATCCTCTACTGCACTAAAGCAATAGGAGAGAGAAGTATAACTTTAAAATATAAGTAATGGAAAGAAATAGGTATGTGCCTGAAAGGAAATCTCTAATTCATCATGCTAAGCTTTCAAAGACAAACTTTAAACAAAATGGAGGTAGCTGAAAATATGTATTCATTTTGCTTGTGAGAAGAACAAATCTCTCATGCCTTTAGGCAGTAGAGAATTATGTGGTCTTTCAACCTGAAAAAGTGTAAACTGTAGAGGATCAGACTGAATAAATGTTAAGATGCCAGTCTCACAATACCTTTGGGAGTCCACTCAATAACAGTATTTTTGAGACTTCTCACACAGAACTGTGTGTTTGTTTAGTTATTTACACCTTGAAGAGTAACTTAATGAAAGTGAAGAGATGCATTTGTGCATTACAGAACAGAGACAAAGGAAATATCTGCATGAGAATACACAACAGGTATAAACAGATAAGTAATTTCAAAGTAAACTGGAAAAAAAAAAAAAACTAAAACAAAACAAACCACACAAAACCTGGTAACTTTCAGATGGACTTGTTGGAGCAAGTCCAGAGGAGGGCCATGAGGATGATCAGAGGGCTGGAGCAACCCCCGTATGAAGCCAGGCTGAGAAACTTGCAGCTGTTCAGCCTGGAGAAGAGAAAAGAGAAGGCTGTATGGAGACCTCATAGCAGCCTTCCAGTATTTTAAAGGGGCCTACAAGGATGCTGGGAAGATGCTCTTTATTAGGGACTGCAGTGATAGCACAAGGGGTAACAGGTTAAAACTTAAACAGGGGAAGTTTAGATCAGATATAAGGAGAAAGTTCTTTACTGCGAGGGTGGTGAGGCACTGGAACGGGTTGCCCAAAGTGGTAAATGCTCCACCCATGGCAGAGTTTGAGGTCAGGTTGGACAGAGCCTTGGGGCACACAATCTAGGATGAAGCATCACTGCCCACGGCAGGGGGGTTGGAACTAGATGTTCTTAAGGTCCTTTCCAATCCTAAACTTTCTATGGTCTTATAAAAAAATATTAATGTTTTCCACTTAGCATCTTTCAAGCATTAAAAAGTTACTTAGTAATGTCTTTCCCTCAATTTATGCAAAGACTTGAAATGCAGAATTCACTGCGTTCTCATAGGAAGAAGAAACCACCTTACCATAAAAAAAAAAAACAACTACAAAACAGAGGCAAGGTATTGGATGAAAGAATAGTTTTCTAAATCTGTAAAGATGATTTCAACACTACTGGAATCCAGGTACAGCTTTTGCAGGTGGGACAAGGTATTCAACATTCAAAAATGAGATGAGTATGTCTGAAGAAGGCTTCTTCACTAACTTCTTGTGTAAACCCTGATGTAAAGACCTGCTTCCTGAATACAAGGTTTCTGTGCATATCCTTTAGGGTAATGAAGGCAGCTCTGGAGAAGCCCCTTGGCTGATGTGATAGGAAGTTTAACACCAATAGAAAATTGCAAAAGTTATTTCTGTGCTGTTGAGCAGGAGTGCTAGCAAAAAGCTGAGGCCCTTGGCTGAGGATCAAAATACATCTTAAGGATGGGATCCAACTTGGTATGCAAATATGTTTTGCCCTGGTGAACCAAAGCAGAAGATAGGTACAATTCTCTAACTCATAATATCATAAAAATAATTTATAGACACTGATTATTAGGTGTAAGACACCTACTGCATAACTAGCTTCTTGATTTAAAAAGAAGATCAACTTCTTTATGTGGCAACCCGTAAAACTAACTATGTTTTCTTGAGAAAAGAAAAAGATAAGGAGGCATAAAGGAGCTGACTCTAATTGGCACCTTTACTAATCTGGAACAATACTTCAAAAAAGAGCAAAGAATAGGCTTAGTCATGCCCTTCTTTTCTTGTATCATACCCAAAAAAGGTTTAATCTCTGTCTTAAATATTATACTGTTACTTCTTTATTGAATTAATTTCATTTCTTTTATCTTTTCCCTTCTGCTTTTTTTTAAAATCAATTTCTAAAATTACTTGGCAGAACTGCACATCAGGTATACAATACTTCATCTCATTGACATGAGATATATAGGAAAGAGAAGCTTAAAAGGCCAGCCATTATGTGCAGCACATAAGCCAAATATAACCTCTAGTACCAGGTATGTTGAAGACTCCATGAAAATGGAGCACAGAACCTGGAGCTTTAAGGTAGCTACAACTGAAATACGTAAGTGAAAATATAGAGTGGGCAGTACTGAAGATTTAAAAGTACAGAAAGTCATGGCAAAGTATAGAGAAATGAGGGAAAAAGAAATTGGGGAGCTAGGAAGACAAAAACTCAGCAAGAACAATCCCCATCCTTGGCAGCAACAGAGGTTCACACTCTCCACCTGACTGGTAACTGGTCCACAGGGACTCAGCAGGAGCCCACATCTGAGTTATAAGGCATTATAATGGACCTTATAGGTTACCCTTACCTATCTACTGCTTGTATCAGCCAATCAATACTTGCTGTGTACTCATAAATTCAGTAAATTCCTGCTTGCAAGTCTTCGTGGATGGTAAAAGATGTTCAAATAAAAGTGACACAGTAGAGGAAGAGTACACAAAATAAATGTATGGTTTGATTAAACAGCTTTTTATCAGTTTGAATTTACTAATACTCCAGTTTTTAAAGTAAGAAAATGAAGATGGCCTTCAGGTTTCACAAAGAATAAACAATTCTGCCACATCAGAAAATCAGTTCATATTTTCAAGTCTGAATGTTGATAGAGCAGTATTTTTCAGACAATCTGACTCGTTTTGAAGCTGTTTGTGTGGCAACATGAGGAGATGATAGAGAAGAACAAAGTGTTTCCCTTTAGGGTTAACACTGTACATGGACATTACAGGAATGTCATCATTGAAAGCTTTGTTGTCAAAGCAAGATCACCAGCAATCTACTAAAAGTGACTAAACAGACTGACAGGCTTAAGACCTGGTCTACAAATCAACTTGTATGGCATTCAGTTTCTAGTTCTGCTTTTCCTGGACACAGTGAAGCCAGAATGTTGATGATCCTCAGATAACAAAAGCCAATTTTAATTTAAAGTTCCTCTATTTAGTTTACAGGTGCCATAAGCCTACTTAAAACTTTATCAATGTTTCTCAAAAAAAAAAAAAATAAAACCCTGAATCTGAAAGCTGTAGATGTGAAGGGGGTTGTGTACTAAATCACATTAATTCATGACCTTTAATTTTAATGAAGTCTTCCTGAACAAAATATTTTCAAGCTGTCTTTCAATACAAGAGTCTTTTAACGAAACCACTCAACTTTCACCTGGTATGGCACATGAATGCTTGCAACCATGTTTTCGCATTTATGCAAAGTTAAGAAAAGTAATATCTTGTTTTAAAAAGCAAAATTACAGCTCTATGTTGCAATAAGTATGTTCACACAAGTCCCAAAATGTGTAACATATCCATTTAAGTGAGCTACATACACAGGGACATTCTTGAATCTCACTCTGCAGGGGTGTCACAACACTCATTAAAATATAATAAGCACCACAATGAATAGAGCAAGTGCTCATTATAATGTAATGAGAAATAATTATCACACAATGGTCCTGTGGAGTAAACTCACTGCTCTCCAAGAGTGTTACACCTTTTTTTTTTCTTTTTTAAAAAAGCATAAAAAGCTTCTGGCTCAGTTCAGAACTAGGAAGCACACAGGCATGTTGACATGACACAGTGCATTTGACCAAAACACACTACAATAATGTAACAACACAAGACAAACTGACTTCAGTAGCACAGCAGGCATTAATAGCTTTAGGAAATCAGTCCTCACCTGACCTTATACAGTCTGAAACAGCTCAAGTTCATTAGCCTTTAAGTCACAACACAAGGCTATGCAGTCAACAAATTCTTCCTGCTGGCTTTGCTTGAGAGGCATTTACTAACCTCCTGAATAGGTTTCTGTCTAGGAGGCTACTTTTCAAAGGTGTGTACAAAGGAACATCCCTCTGGTCATCTTTTCCATTCATCTGCCTCATGGCTAAAGATGGATTACTGAAAAAAGGCACCTTTTTTTTCTTTCCCCACATCCAGCCTGTTGCTCCCCCCCATTTTCACTGAATTAGACCTGGAAATGGCGAAACTTTCATATAAAATGACACAGCTCTCTAATCTGGCGGAAGATTAACCCAAGGGAAAAAAAAAAAAAAAAAGAACAACAAACCACCACCACAAAAAAACTAAGCCCTATAAAATGCCTTACTTGTGGGCTTAGTCATTTTGCATAAATTCTCCATAAGCTCCTCTATGCTCTCAGGAGCTTAGTTCACTGGTAACACACATTTATCTACTGACTCCTTATTAATCGGTCAAGGGGTGTGCGATGCTATGTTTTTCACTTACACCATAAAACATGGTTGGTATTAGTACGATGCATGTTTGAGAAACAGAAAGGCCATCTCCAGGATAATATTCATGTAACAGGATCACTACCTCTAAACTTAGAGCACCCAATTTACAGCACACAAGCCATGAGCACTGCCAGTTTATGACCCAGCAGCAAGCCAGCAACTGATCCACGGTACTCTGCCAGCAATGAGGACCCACTCCCTGTCTATAGCCCACACAAAGCCTACATGTGCATAACACTCCTGATAAACACCTGGAAAGAGGTTACTGCTGCTTGAAGGCACTGCTGGCAGCAGGTTTTACCATCTCCTCCAGGAACAGTAACCACCCTCCCATCATGCTGCTCCCTGGGGTACCTCTAGGGCAGCCAGCCTGCTAACACGCTGTGAACCTTATGCCTAAAATAGCTGTTCTGAGAAAATACAGATTAAGAAATAAATCCAGTTTGTTTAGGAAACACTAGGCCTTATATAAGTCAATTACACTGTGAATACTTTGCAAACTTTATCTGACTCTGAAAGAACCTCAACCAGCGAGATATGTTGAGCAGCACTTGAAAACATATGTTTGCTTGCAGATTGCCTAACCACTTTCCAAAACCACTTATAAGGGTTTGTAATACATAGCTAAGTTTGATTTCAAAGCCTTAGTTGTGCATTCATTGAAAATCAGTAAGAATGAACACTACATTTCTTGAGCAGTTTTCTAAAAGAAGTCTGATATGGTTCAAAATTAAAAAAGAAAAAAAAAAGAAATAAGATTAAGAAAAAAACAGAAAGAAAACCCAACTTAACATACAATGCCAAATGAACTGATTACTTTACACCTTCCACTCCAAACCATTCTATGATTCTGCCACAGAAATACAAAAATATCCAAGATCTCTCTAGTTTAATAGGCAAGACAATATCTCTCAGATCCAATTCCCTAATATGAATGCAATAATTTGTGCTTTAATGAACAGCAAATATATAATGAGTTTTCTTTGTCAGCAAAGTATGTGGAAATTGCATATAATAAATGACGTGTAGGGTTTTTTTTCTGATTCCAGTAAGAAGGCTTATTATTTATGAGAAAGAACAAAATGCAAAACAAAAGAAACAGTGATTGAAGACTGTAATCCAGACATAAATTAGTTTTTCTTTTTTTTTTTTATTTTTATATATTGGCAGTTCCCATGGGCAGTTAATAGCTTCCATGCTACAGTCCTGCTCATATGCCCTAGTTTTATTTCACATCTCCTGAAAGCCAAGATTTTACACTTAGAAGAGTCAGCACTTCCCAGGTGCTAATAAAATATATCAGTGTTAAAAATACCTTTTTCAAGTCAAATGAAATATTTCTCACTACTGAACAAACTAAAGGAGCTACCTCCTTTTTAGCAACAACTTGATCCTTTAAATATGCACAAACATGCAGATTCACACCAATGTCCTCAAAATTAACAGCAATGCTTTCCCTCTCCTGCCAGCACTGTTAAACTATTCACATTTTTACTAATTATAGGGAAGTCTCTACTGAAAGAGCCCTTGTACTTTGCAAGTAGTGCAGGATTCACTGGCAGAGCCTCTCAAATCTGGTTCTGGGTTATCTCCAGTGTTTGTCTTATTAACACAGAGATGATCCCTATGCTGCTAATTTCTTTTTTTTTTTTTTTTACTATTCTATCAATTTGAGTACCATCAACAGCAGCACATGACAGAAAGTTTGACTGAATCCTAGCCAGAAATCCAAACCTGAGAAATTTCTCTCCTTGTTCCAATTCCAAGTGCCATTTTAAACCTCATTCAAAAAACTTCCTTATACAGAAAAGGTGTTTATACAGAAAAGACAAACCAAAAAGTATTTCCTCTGGGCAAGACATAGTTATTGATAATGAAAGGCACTTCACAGTCACTTGGACCAAAAAATTTTCATTTGTAGCTCTCTCACCTCTCAATAAGAATAAGCTGTGAATTAAACAGAATTCAAATCCAGATGTGTAACTTTCATATAACAATGTATTACTCATTCAGTTAAGTGGTCTAATAATAGAATTCAAAATAAATCATTTAATATTTTAAATAATTATGGAAATGCACATTCCCATCAGTGAAAACAAGCAGACCTGGGTCAAACAACAGCTCATTGTACTTCCACACAATGTGATCAGTAACTTTTGCAGGCTTTTAACAGTATGGAGCATCGTTCTTTTTCAAAAAGTTGGTTTCCATTTCTTTGTACCTTCCCAAAGAATATGTGCATGAAGGCGTACCCATATATGCATCCATAACCATGGCTGTAACGACTTAATGGCAAGTGATTACAAAACACAGTGCATGATGGAGACAGTGGAACACACTGGCCAGGGAAGTTGTGGATACCCTATGGCTGGAAATGTTCAGAATCAGATTGGATGGAGCTTTGAGCAACCTAATTTGGTGAAAGATGTCCCTGTCCATGGCAGGGGGTGTGGATTAGACGATCCTCCGTTCCAACCCAAATCATTCCTGTTACTCTGTGAAACACCTCAGAACAGGGAGTCAATCAAGTACAGTTGGTTGTTTTCAACAGGAATACTGCACAAGGACAAGACATAATGTTCACTGTTTAGACCACCTACATTTAGACACATACTTTAGTTCAAGCTACCTATGTCACAGGTAGGAAAGGCATGTTTCTCCACAGATGAGTTCAAGGCAACTCAAATATAAGAACCCACTGCAGTGCATGAAAAAGCTGAAACTGGACAATTTGCAATACCCATTCCAGTGCCCCCAGTTGACAGGGGAACAGGACAAGGACACAGCAGTCCATCCTAAGGAAAAGCATGCCCGTACTATCACCTAACCCTTCTATCTGATAAGTCAAGCTAATGTGACTGATCTTTCTTGTAAAGTACTTTCAGGGTTCAACATTACAGACTGTGCAATACTACACAGACAAAAAAAATCTTACAGGTTGCTAGAGGCCTATGGTAGAAATGCAGCCAGAACCTGAGCTAGCTTTGATATTTTTATATGACATTTCACAAACACCTTTTAAAATTTGTCCACGTAAGCACAGGATAAATTATATTGAAACCTAAATAAGGTAGAGCGAGGATGGAAAAATATGTCCATGATCTAAATATATTCCCCCTTGCAAGATTATTTGCTTAAAAGAAGTAAAGAATTTCATACAGAATCAGGAATCAAGCCTGTAATTGTAAAATAATGTTCTACCTTTTCTACAATAACAAACCCAGCCTTAACTCTGCTCAGGTTTGAAGTGATTTCACAAAAATATAAATGGTAATTTCCATCATGCAAAATCACAATTCTTACAGGCCTCAGACATCTGTTAAATGTATTTTTGGTATACGACAACTGCAGATGTACAAAGGCCACCAAATTGCTAATCAATTACTCATAGAGCTACATGACCACATTGTTCTGGTTATGCTCAATGCACAAAGACATTATTTAAAAAAAAAAACAAAACAAAACCCCAAACCAACCTCAAAGTAACAACTTCCACCCCCCAAAGAAATAAAACAAAAACAACAAACCAAACAAATCCAAACACAAGCTTAGGCTTATGTATGAGACTTAGGGGATGTGAAGGGAATGTAGTAACTGTACCAAGTGTAGTGTTACCTCACTCCCTTAAAATGCCCAACTAGTTTAATTTGAATTCCAGTTGATTCTCCATCTGTATATTAAGACCAGTCCAAAACAGTCCAAAGCATCTCAGTACCCGTAATTTGTCTGACAAAGCCTGGTTTTGGAGGAAAAAAAATCTCATTCTGCCAGTCTTCATTTTCCCCTACGGGAGACACGATATTTTTTTTGGATCCCAATTCAGAAGCTTCTTAAAAATCCTACTTCAGTTCTTGGATGGAATATTCGAATTCCATGTAGCTTTGCTGGAAATTGAGAGCAAAATCATGTTCATAATCAAAACAAATTTACAGAGTAATAGGGACACTCACACTTAGGTATTAGGCTCTGCAATATTTCTTTAATGCAGTATTGTACAATACTCACGCTGTAATTATAACAGAATAGAATCATAGAATAGTTAGGGTTGAAAAGGACCTTAGATCATCTAGTTCCAACCCCCCCTGCCATGGACAGGGACAACTCACACTTAAACCATGCCACCCAAGACTTTGTCAAACCTGGCCTTGAACACTGTCAGGGATGAAGCATTCACAACCTCCCTGGGCAACCCATTCCAGTGCCTCACCACCCTTACACTAAAGAACTTCTTCCTTATATCCAATCTAAACTTCCCCTGTTTAAGTTTTAACCCGTTACCCCTTGTCCTATCACTACAGCCCCTAATGAAGAGTCCATTCCCAGCATCCTTATAGGCCCCCTTCAGATACTGGAAGGCTGCTATGAGGTCTCCATGCAGCCTTCCCTTCTCCAGGCTGAACAGCCTTAACTTTCTCAGCCTGTCTTCATATAGGAGGTGCTCCAGCCCCATGATCATCCTCATGGCCCTCCTCTGGACTTGTTCCAACAGATCCATGTCCTTTTTATGTTGAGGACACCAGAACTGCACACAATACTCCAGGTGAGGTCTCACAAGAGCAGAGTAGAGGGGCAGGATCACCTCCTTTGACCTGCTGGTCACGCTCCTTTTAATGCAGCCCAGGATATGGTTGGCTTTCTGGGCTGCAAGCACACACTGCTGGCCCGTGTTCATTTTCTCATCAACCAACACCCCCAAGTCCTTCTCCGCAGGGCTGCTTGGAATCTCTTCTCTGCTCAACCTGTAGCTGTGCCTGGGATTGCTCCGACCCAGGTGTAGGACCTTGCACTTGCCATGGTTAAACTTCATAAGGTTAGCATCAGCCCACCTCACAAGCATGTCAAGGTCCCTCTGGATGGCATTCCTTCCCTCCAGGGTATCAACCGGACCACACAGCTTGGTGTCATCGGCAAACTTGCTGAGGGCGCACTCAATCCCACTGTCCATGTCAGCAACGAAGATGTTGAACAAGACCGGTCCCAGCACTGATCCCTGAAGGGCACCACTCGTTACTGGTCTCCAGCCGGACATTGAGCCATTGACACAACTCTCTGTGTGCGGCCATCCAGCCAGTTCTATATCCACTGAGTGGTCCACCTATGAAATTGATGTCTCTCCAATTTAGAGACAAGGATGTCGTGTGGGACAGTGTTGAACGCTTTGCACAAGTCTAGGTAGATGACATCAGCTGCTCTACCCCTGTCCATCAGTTCCTTAGCCCCATCATAGAAGGCCACCAGATTGGTCAGGCAGGATTTCCCCTTAGTGAAGCCACGCTGGCTGTCACCAAGCACCTTGTTGATTTTCATGTGCTTTAGCATGCATTCAAGGAGAATCTGCTCCAAGATTTTGCCAGGCACCGAGGTGAGACTAACTGGTCTGTAATTCCCTGGGTCATCGTGCTATGTTCGTGTCATACAAGAAGTTACAGAGTGTTTCAGGGACATGACTATGATTGCCCATCAAGTAAGTGCTGAAATTAAAGCTCTTCACCCTGATTCATCACTGTTCTATACTCTCTAAACTGTTGACCAAGGAAAGTAGGTTTTTCTCCTTTAATTAAAGCTAGTGAGATTTACGTGTTGGATTATATAAACTACTGTAGGCAATTTTGGGGTTTTCATATTATCAAAGCATATGACCTTCATATATGCACTTCCTTCCTCTAGAAGAAGATGAATAATATCTCTTCCATAAATAGGATTACTTTATATTGATTTGACACTTTTATTTTGTATTGCCTACATTGCTACATGTCATGATGGCTGATGTAGCTTAGGCCCCTTTGCAGGACAGGTCCACCAGAGCTAGCTAGCAACTGAGCAGGAGCTCATATTCATCTGCATGGAACAGATGACTCACTGGTATTCAGCTGCTTTGATTCAATCTGATTAGAGTGATAATTTTCAGCACTACTTGCATTAACAGAAATGCAACTCTGAACCAGAGCAGGAGCTTGCAGACATGGAACAGGATTTTTCATACCCTTCAAGTTTCATTTACCAGTTCGAGATGTAGGCTAAAGTCTTCCATACAACCATAACGAGAACTAACAACTAAATTACTTACATTTTATATATTTCTTTCTAGTTGTTGATAAATATCCAGTCCTTATTGAAACCAGTAATAGAAGTTAAACCGAGTTCAGAGACAAAATTATATTAAAAAAAAAACCCAACCTAACAAAAAACAACATAAAGCAAACAACAAAACCAAAATTATAATAACTTTTAAATACAGATTGTTCCCTGAAGGTTATTACATAAATCCTATGCACCGCAGGAACGTCAGTACTGGTACAGTAAAAACTGCACCTTTCTGGCACGTACACATGTACTCACACATGCTTATTTTGGATGGCAAGACATTTATCCCCAGTTGTTTTGTAACATCACCTATGTTCACCAGAACTAGCTAATGTTCACCATGAGTTAGCACAGCACACGCCAACAAGCGGTTGAGTTAGAGTGTCTGCACTGCAGGACAAAATCTCTAGACAACAATTTTAATGCAGGTAGTAAAGAATGCTGCCCTCAAAATTAAATAACCTGGGGAATTAAACTAGTCAAAGTATAAAAACTTCAACTGGCACTTTGTCCTAATAGCAGGATTAGCATTCCTGTCCTGGTGAAGACTTACAGGTTCTTCAGCACCCACAGTGGAAGCCATTTAGTTTTGAATCTCATCTGTAAATGGTTCAGTCAGCAATACAGTGTCCTCTAAGCCATGCTTGTGCCCTGGATCTGCTCCTATTTAAACATAAGTGCTGTCTGACACACAATTTCTCCTGTTGTTTTTTAGAAGGAGCAGGAAACAGCAAATGGGTTGTTTTGGTTTGGGATTTTTACCTCCCCCCCCCCCCCCCCCCCAATTGCTTGTCTGTTTTGCCAAGTAGAAGTCACAGAATTACAGATGAAACAAAGTTATCTATTAGAATCCTTAAGCAGGATGGCCAGTGATTTTAACCAGCTGCAAAAGAAAACTATTAAAACTATTACATTGTTTCCAGGGGTCCATCTAAATTTGTTTGGTTTTTTTTGTTGGGCTTGTTTGTTTGTTTGTTTTTAAAGCCACACCTTAATTTGCATTAGGAAACTATAACAAACCATGTCTTCTTCAGAAAAGTCTGAAACAGACTGTCAAAGGCAGTGGAGGAGGTTAGGGAAGCCTTTGGGTTATTTCTCTAAATCAGTCTTCTCACCTTTGCATTTAGGCAAAATGCTAAACATATCGCAAAGTTTTAAATTAATTTATTATTTCCCCTGAAGACAAACACTGTCATCCAGGAGAAAGACAATTATTGCAGACAGAAGGCTCCTGCGTTTTCACACAACTGTATCCGATTGACTGCAGCACAGAAGTAAATCTTTGGAAATTCAGGAGCTATGCTTAGCGTCTTGGAATGAAAAACAGCATCTGTACCTTGAACAGAGGCAGTGATTTTATCACCTGTGTTTTCCATCGTATTTCTTTTGATCATGAAAAACTAATGGGGCATTGATGTTCATGAAATTGGATTTATCCGAAACCCTAATCTGAATGATGAGCTACATTAAAACGTAAGAAATGTTCATACTGCTTTACAGAGACATACTCAGAAAAACACATGCAGGGGTGTATATTTGCCACATTTCACTGGCTTCTGTACCCTGTTCTCCTCGTATCTTGTCACTCGTGTACACAAGCCAGCCTCTCTCTTTAACAGGCACACACAGACACACACACATATAGGGAGGTTCAGAACCACCTTGTTTTCAAAGAGACACATTAGTGAAGTCATCCCGAGGAACTCCTTGCTTGCAAAAACACTGGATTCCAGACCACAGGCAGTGCAATTGGTGAAAATGTGGCATGAACTAAAGGCACACGTTCACTAGGAAGGAATCCACGGGGGTGGGCTAGGAGGAAAGGAAGAGAGGATTCGTTTCTGGCTGTGTATTATTTACAGCGTCCTTTACACAAAGTAAAGTTGGGTCACTGCTTAAGCTTTAACAAGCAGCTAAAGGTACATATGCAATTGGTCTTTGCTGCTGCTATTGCAATCCTTGGTTATCATGTAATATTACAGACATGGGAACCAATAAAAATAATAAAAAACCCAACTCGGATACCAAGCTTCATGTTATTCACATAACATTAACATGACATGCTTTCTGTACAGAAAGGCTCACCTACGTGAGTTGAGCCCCAGAATTTGCCTGCCATCCCCATTAGAAGGCATCTGCAGACCATCCTCACACGCACAGCGGGCACTGCTGGCACGGCCGCACACCACACGTTCATAGCGCGCCGCTGCCTGCCCTGCCTCTGCTCTGCAGCTCCCTCCCGCACTGCTCCCTTCGGGGAGCATCGCGACCCCCACCACCGCGGGGACCAGCCTTGCCGAGACCTGCGGGAACTTTCACGCACGCAAATGGACCCACTGCCACAGCGCTACCGCACACAGTACTCCGCACTGCTCAGAAGGCGGCTGTGTTAGCAGCACAGCTGCCCACCAATATCCACGCTGCCACGTATTTATAAAGTGTCATTTTATTTAAGCCTTACCTTGGCTGACTTGCCCTAACTGGTGACAAGGCACTTTAATTTAGAGGAAGCACTGGGGACTTTCTGCGGTGCTGGCGGCACGGCTGCTCCCCGTCCTTAGAGGCACCGGCCCGTCTCCGGCTGCGGTCCCGGTCCCGCGGCCCTCCCGGCCCGGCCCGGCCCCGCCTCGCCCCGCCCCGCCCCGCCGCTCCTGCAGCGCCGCCGGCCCCCGCCATTGGCTGCGTCTCCTGTCCGCCCTGTCCCCCCCGGCCCCGCCGCGTCTCCCCTTCGCCGGCACTTCGGGGCTCGGCCAGCCCCAGTGCTCGGGAGAACGAGCCATGCACCCAGCCCCACATCCATCCCTCCTTCCGTACCGGGCTCATCGGTCCGTACAGGCACAGGGGCATCTTTATCAGAAAGCCCCCTTTCCGTGGTAGAGCTGCTGAAGAAGGACGGCTCCGGTTGGGCGACAGCTGGCCTGGGAAGGGGGTTCGGGGCCGAGAAGTGGGGCCGAGAAGCAGGGCCGGAGGCAAGAGGGCTGGGCGGGCTGCGGGGAGAGCAGGGAAGGGGCGCACTGCCGAAAGCGGGTGGCGCGGCACCGGCGTGGAGAGCCGGCGGTAAATTTCCCTCTTTCCGTGCAAAGTCGTCACAGGCTGCTGAGCAGCGAGCTGCCGGCTCACTGTACAGCAATCCGCACGATGCAAATCCAACGATGCCTCTCGGCGCCTCCTTCAACCCCGCCGCACCGCAGGAGGTCCCACACTGGCCACCTGCCCCCGTGGCAGATCAGCTCCACTCCTTGGAAGATTTCCTGCCTTTTAACACCCCTGTATTTACATTACTACACCTTACACTGTAAGTTGGTGGAAAATTTATGCCCTTTCAGGCTGGTGTGGTTCAAAGCAGACTGGCTGATGCAAAAGTAATTCAAAGAGCTGGACCTCCTGCAACATTTTTGCTGCAAACACACCTTATTTGGAGTTAAGATTAATGGCATTCTTCTGGTTCAAGGTCTCGGTAATGGAGCAAGCAGCAAGCATGTCAGACTCTGCTTATCCAGCCTGCTAAGGCAGCATATTAAAAAGGTAATGAACATCCAAGTGAAAGCCCCAGCACATACCCTGCTGGTGCAGAAGTCTTTCTTCTGGCCAACAGTACAGGTGGTCTGGAATGAGCTCCAGAGCCCTGGCAGGATGGAAGGAGAGAAATCTACTGGTTACCAGTATTACAACTCAGAAGCAGTACCCAAGGTATAAATGGTCAATGTTGGAAAGAACAGCTGGAAAGAGTAATTCTACAATTTGACATAACCAGAAGGGAAGCTGTTACACCAGATAAGGTGGAAGAACAACACTGCTCACTGAGATCACTTGAATCAAAGTCGGAATAAAATATAGTGCTCAGTTTTGAGGAACTTCCCAAACAAAATCACTCTGAGCTGTTTAGCTACACACATTCAAAATGATTTTGCAAGCAGGATTGGGAACTTAAGGCAAGAAGCAGCTAGTTGTTTGAATTTGGGAGATGCAAGCTCTTGGAGAGTATGAAATAGAAGCTGTTTCAATTTGCTATTTATATGTCCTCTGGCTTACAACTGCAGCACATATGAATCAATGCTTTAATACACAGTCTTCAGAATGTTCTCTCTCCTGCAACTTCTGCTAGGTTTTGCATAGCTCTGGATTCAGATCTCATGATCTGGGGGATGGGTTCTTTTTATCCAGATGCTTTCGCTACTTGACTGCACTAGGGGAGAAGCGAATTTTGAATCTCCTTGTCAGGGCGGTGGTTACATCTAGTAACATGGATGAAAAAAAAAAAAAAGGAAGGGGGGGGGAAGTGATGAACCAGCTCCCGTTCCCTTTAATTTTTTGAAGGTCCATACAATTTCACATGGAAAAGAGCTCACACCAAGCCACCCTCCAAAGACGCTCTCCTCACTGCTGAAAGAGGTAAAACACAGGGTTATCTATCAGCCTACCAACCACTGGATGAAATGCTGCTTAAGTGTAACAACCCAAGAATACAGCTGAAAACAAACCATTTCATTTTATGTTGTGTTTTTTTCAGCAATTTTCAGTGAAATTCTGAATATTCACCAGATACTCAGTGTCTAAGTCATCAACTCATTTGTTTCTGCAATAAGAAGTATGACAAGCAGAGGGAAGTCTTGATGCTCCAAAAGAGCATTTAAAAGGTGAAAATCTATAGTGCTTTCTTCTTTTGTATATATATAATACGTACATGCATATACATTAATATATACATATTTCAGAGTCTCCTCTTAATTAAGATAGAAGAACATCAGTGTAAAGAGGTTATAACCAGTATTGCAGGCTGATTTGGTACAAAATGGTCACAGATTTTCTTAAAAATTCAAAATTATGCCACTTCTCAAGGAAGAAGCTGACAGTTAAAAAAATAAAAATAGCCTCACTGAACTCTGACATTTCTTCTAAGCCTACATTTTAGAACTAAATACTGAGATTTGGTGTTACTGATGTTAGGTTGACCTTTTCATCAGTTTGAATGCTAAAAGAATCTAAATGTGTCATAGGGGAAAAAAGCTTCATGAAAAGAGCCCCCAAAATGAAATTATTGTCTGGATCTGCAGCAGTATTGCCAAAGGAATTCCAGAGAGATATCAATATAACCCTTGAAGTCACTGCATGCATAGGGTTTACCTCAGGAGCCCAGCAGAATTCTAGCAGCATATCAAAACACAGAGCTTTGCCAATCACATTCAGAAAGTTCCCTTCCTAGACTTGAGAACTTGTGACTGTAATTACTGGGGGCATAAAAACAGAAGGGGCTTTTTTTAGTACCTTCCAACTTGTGGACTTGTGTGTTAAAAAGCAATACTGATGTGGAGGTGGACTAGTTATGAAGAAGCATATTTAGCTATACCAAAAAATAATCAAGTTTCTACAGATTTAAAAGAAGGAACCAAAAAACTATTCTGTATCTGCTGTTGAAATTCTCCTTATTAGATAACAGTTCCAGTTTATCATTTTTAGGATATGCCTGCAAAGTCTCTCTTTGTTGGTGCTTAATATGCTAAACGTGTATTGATCATCTTGCAGGTAACGGGTAGAGAAGTGATCATTCAGCTAACATTCAACCTGTTATAAAAAGACTAAGTGGTTCATTAATACATAAGTTAATGAAAAATCTAGGTAATTTATAGGTTACGAATTTTCTGTACCCTAAATGTTTAATCCTGCCGAGTTCAGTCCAACTCTTCCTCTTTTTTAGGCAAGTGCACTCTAACAGCTGCAGTTGAAGAAAATGAGCACAGTTGCTGCCAAGAACCTCTTCTCACACACTGAGAAGAATTGTACTGGGATTTTTCACGTTCTTGTTCAAAAGCACCAGGGAATATCCCAGTTACCCACACCCCCAGCAGCAACTTTCCAGTCTTATGAACAAATTATGTACAAACTGCTTCCCTTTTTCTTGGAGGGAAAGGGTAAAAAATGTATTCTACCATTGTATGCCACCAATTTCACAACACATGAAAAAGAATACCACTGCCACTGAAAACAAGTAGCAGTTAACACTGGCTGCATAACTGCTAGTGTTTTGTTTTGTTTTTTTTTCCTTTTTAACTAGATTAAATAATTACCTTTGTTCTCAGCTGCAGTGCAGAACCAGTCCCAGCAATATGCCTGAGAACGATGACACTCCCTCCAATCTCTTTCTCTTATTTGATAAACATTTTTTATTCATAGTTATTACTATTCTTACTACTATATACAGAGATGCATTTTCTTTAGTGTTTGTATGTGATCTACTAATGACAGTTCTTTAAAAACTATAGTCTAAAAAGGTTTCAGTAAGTGCAGTCAACAGTTTAAAAATAAAATATGTCAAGTAGGATCTTAAAATAATGTATATAGTTTGGTGATGCCTCACAATTGGACATAACTGAATCACCATATCACTGCTATTTCTACATAGAAGAGGACCTAAAAGTAATAAAACATAAAAAATGTGAAAGTAATTTTGAAATCAAATGCATTGAGAGTATTGTTACTTTCCTATGTTTAGATTTATAATAGAAAAACATACCAATATTGATCACAGCAGTCAAAATTTTCATTTTTAACCAAAAAATGGTTAAATGGTGGGACAGGAATTTGTAACTCTGTCTAGTGGAGAAGCACACAACTAAGTCACATTCACATTCCTGGCGAAGAATTGCCAGTTCTCAGATCCTGCCTACTGTATATTGGTTTTGTTTTTTTTTTTTTCCCTTTGGTAATGTAATGTGCACAAATATTCAGAGGAAGTAGGATTAAGCCATATATATTCTCTAAAAAATTAAAATAGTCAATTAGAAAAAATAAAATTTTTATAGAGGTTAGCAAATCCTACACAATACTAATGGCAGAGGGAATGGCAATGCTGCTGATACTGCCTTGGCTCCATCTACACTAAGCATCACTGGAGTATTTTCTAATAAAACAACAACAGCTGTTCCTAGATATATGATGCCAATACAGTTGCCAGTCACAGAAAACTTGTGATAATATAATCATTTTCCTTTAGTATTACATGAAATGACAGGTAAAACGTACTGACAGGACTTGGAGAAAACAGTGCAATACCTGGCATCTTGCTACCTGTTACCATAAAATTCTGAGCTAATCAGTCCCTCTGCAAATGCAGGAAAGCATAGAAAATGCAGAAAGGGCAACAAAAGTGTAGCACAGTGTTTCAATCTCTCAGTGTCTGCATCGCACCACCAAGGGAAAGATAAGAAAAAAGTCTCAGCTAAAGGCAATGCAGTGATTGACTGAAGATATTAGTAGATCTTTTTGCCCATGCTGTGTAATTTCTCACTAGCATATATAGTAGACACCATTCAATCAAGAAACTTGCTTAATTGGGATCTTTCCTAGGAAACCAATATACACCCGTAACTGTATATAATGCAGTGACCACTGTAAAATGGGATGCTTCCTGGTAACTATGTAAGGTTTACATGCAATAGGCAGCATTTTTCTAAATTCAAGCCTGGTAAGGAAAATATCCGGATGTTTCTGAAACTACTACAGGCAAAAGTAATCTCTTTTTCATTCACAGGCTGATAGTAAATCCTGACAGGTCAAGATTCTCTCTGGATAGTTGCAAATAGTTATTTAGATACTCTATTTTTATATATTGTATCAGCTGATTACAAAGTTGTCTGATCTCAAATGATGAACCTTGTATTTGGTGGAATTTGATGGCTCTTACAGCTGATAACAAGAGACTGTCTTCTTCCCCACTGTAACAGGAGCTTTAATAAATTTTTTTCTTAAAGGCTGGTAAATACCAACAGGCAAAAGTTTCTGGGACATTCTAAAGACATATTTTTGTAATGTCATCATAAAGAACATTATTTCTGGGGCATCTTGTATACTTTTTATCTTTACTAAGATAAAGAAATTGCTACTTAGACTCATCATTCAGTAGGCTAATAGCAAATCAAAAAAGAGAGCCCTGATATGTTACAAGATCATGATGACGATATTTCTATTGAAGTGATAATATCCTTTCCATTGAACCATAATGCTGAAACATGCTGAAGCTATGCTAAGGAAAATATGGGTCATTTTTGATATAGAGTCTCCACTGGAACTCAGGCATCCTCCGTGCCTCAGCTGTACTGTATGCCGTATCCACTATTTTTTTACCACTTCTTGCCACTATGACAATGCATCCAGATATTGTTTTGCTCCTTGAAAAATGCACAGGATCAATATATTTAAATATAGCAATATGTGCTCACTACTTCATGCCCTGTCAGTGGGCACCATTGGCTTCCCCTTCTTGACCCTTACCCTTTCATTGAGTGCTCATACATACTGCTAAGACTTACCCAGCCCCTTCTCTTCTCCAGGCCAAACAGTGCCAGCTCTCTGCTTCACCTGACATATGGATGTTTCAATCAGTTAATGATCTATATGCCCCTTGGCTGGACTTGCTCCAGTACCTGAATATGTGTCTTGTACTGGGGAGCCAAGAACTGGACTTGGCAATCCAGATGACTCTCACCAGGGCTGAGGCAATGGATGACCTCCCTTGACCTATTGGTCATCCTCTTCCTAATGCAGACCAGGATGCTCTTGGTCTTCTTTGCCACAGGGGACAAACCTGCACTGTATTTGTAGTAATTGTATCTTATAGTTTTTTATATATATATATTTCTTTATATTTCAGAATTACATTGAGCACTAACACAGGACCAAAGTTGAATTTTGAAAATTACTGAACTATTTAACAGAGCTAAATCACCTACAGCTTGTGGGACAACTGTATTTAGTACAGGGTTCTAGAGTCGATTGATGTCTAATTCCAGTGCTTCTATTAACTGGATTAACCTAGTTTCTGATTAGATCAGGAAAAAGGATAAATCTGGGTAGTTTTCTGAAAGAGGAAGAAGATGAGGATAAATTCAGTCACTTCTAAATTATTAGATTGTCAGTATTTTCATTTATGAATGTCAAATGAGAAAACAAGGTTAAAGAACATATAGCATAGTCCTCAAAGGCAGGCTTCATGCACTGTAGCCAATGGGGATTTTACCCCACTAAGGGCTGCTGTATAGGCGTAGTACCCTTCCTATTCTGCAATGCCAGGCTTGATGCTAGTATGACCTCCTCTGGTTTGATTAGTGCAAGTGGGAAATTTTAAGTGAAGTTTTTAAAATCCCAATGGAGATAAATCTCTGATATCAACAGTGTAAAAGTTCCCATTTCATTCCTGTTGTACTCCTTTAGCCATGCAATGAGACAACTGAAGAAATTCAAAGAATAGTCAAGAAACAAATTGACTCTTATTCTCTGTGTTTTTACTTGAAGAAACACACAAGTTCCACCAACCACCTAAATTCCCATTTGAGAAATGCTGTGACTGCCATTTATTTAGATTTTTTTTTAAAACAACACCTACTGGAATGATACTCAGGATGTGCTTTTCTTCTGCCATTTACTTATTACTGCTCACTAGACTTCTTTAGAATTAATAAAAATGAAGAATATCACTAGTATGATCTGTTCCATGGGCTAAATAAGCAACAAAACATAACCTTATGCTAGATGGTGACAAACAATGAAGCAGAGACATATGTTTGTTCTGTTCCCCAAGCATAAACAGAACACAGAGTTTCCCTGACTAATAAATTTACTTTCATTTTAATTAAAACAGAACATTTAGTTACATTTCCTCTGTTCTGTCAAAGAATTAAACATATAAATGGCTAGCAGGGGAAAAAATGACAACATTTTCTTTAGTGCCCCAATTGTATGCATAATCGATCACTACCCATCTGTTCACTAGAAGGTGTAGGAAAGACACATCATATAAAGCCTTATTTCCATAAAAAGCTTTGCTAAAGTACTTGGCTTTTGGTCCCATATCTTCAAAAATGAAAGGAATCATTCAGAAACCAGAATCTGTCAGTTCTTTTTTGGTATAATATTAGATAAATTATTATTGTTTGTATTCTTCTGATTCTTTCCACCATTAAATCAAAACTACTGAAGAAAACTACTTTCCCCCTCTGAGAAAACAATCATAATGGTAACTCCATGGATTCTAACCAAGAAGGAACAATTAAGTAACAGACTAATGGGCAAGACAAGACAGAAGACTCCACTCACTTTCTCTGGTAGTAAGCCTAATGACTTAGGTTTGATTAATGTGTATGGTCAAGGAAGGGACTAGCTTTGCTTTACGGAATTAAAGGAATGGATTATCAGCCACTTCTCTTGGTAGTTTATTCCAATGGTTAATGGCTTCTGTGTTTGGCAATTTTCATTTACCGGCTTTCAGTAGTTTTTAAGAACATCTGTTCAATTTACTGATAAAATAAATATTCTATCCTCTCTTTCAGACTTGTTAGAGATATGTAGGTAAGCAAGAAATACAAAATAGGACAGGATGCATTCAGCAGTGTTGAATGGAGTGACTGCCATCACTGGGGACATACTCCCTGCTAGAGGATCATAGAATAGTTTGAGTTGGAAGGGAAACTTAAAGATCATCCAGTTCCAACACCCCTGACATGGGCAGGGACACCTTCCACTATCAAGCTGCTCAAAATCACATCTAGCCTGGCCTTGAACACTTCCAGGAATGGGGCCGCCACAGCTTCTCTGGGCAACCTGTGCCAGTGCATCGCTAAGCTCAAAGTGAAGAATTTCTTCCTAATGTCTTCTCTAAATCTACCTTCTTTCAGTATAAAGCCAATCCCCCCCTTGTCCTATCACTACATGCCCTTGCAAAAATGTCCCTCTCCAGATTTCCTGTAGGCCCCTTTAAGGTACTTAAGCTCTCAGCCTGTCTCCACAGGAGAGGTGCTCCAGCTCTCTGATCATCTTCAAAGCCCTCCTCTGGACTTGCTCCAACAGGTCCATAACCTTCTTATGTTGGAGCCCTAGAGCTGGACATGGTACTGCAGGTGGGGTCTCACAAAACTGGAGTAGAGGGTGGTAGAATCACCTCCTTTGAGCTGCTGGTCACGCTTCTTTTGATGCAGCCCAGCATACAGTTGGCTTTCTGGGCGGGAAGTGCACATTACCATCTATTTAAAGAAGCAGAGGAATTCCCCAGCAACTGAAAAATGGCAAACCGTGTCCACCCAAAAGAGAATAAAGCAAGATCCACAGAGATACAAGGGTGGTTAGCCTCACTTTAATCTTTATCAGATTTATAGTGCAAATCCTAGAAAAAATTTCCAGGCTCATGGACAGCAACAATCTCACTTGGAAGAGCAAGAATTGATTTACCAAGAGAAAATCCTGCCTGACCAATTTGTCTTTTATGATGAAACAATCAGATGTAGACCAACAGTACAGGTATCTTTCATTGTCTATAGCAAGGCTTTAGCAAGGCTTTAAACACAGTCTCCAACAGTATCCTTATAGCCAAACTAAGGACTTATGGGTTGGATGGACCACAAGGTAGTGAAAGTCTGATCAGACTACAAGACTTTGGGAACCACACTTCTCAAGAGTTTATACTATTTAGCATCTTTGTCATCAACACACACAGTAGGACAATATGCAAGTTGATAGATGATACCACATTGGAGTGGTTAATGAACTGTAGGGATTTGATCATGTTCAGAGATATTCCAATAAGCTGGGGCATGGTCAGTGAGGTGGTTTGTGTACTGGAAGATCTGATATACACAGAAAGGCTGCACAGGCTGCGTCTGTTTTGACTGTAGAAGAGAGAAGACACAGCAGGGGTCTAAACACAGTCTGCTGGTACCAGAAGGGGAACAGTAGAAGAGACAAAGCCGGGCTCTCCTGGGAGGTACAAAGCAGCAGGATGGGACAGCAGTCACAAATGGCAATAAAGGAAACTCCAACTGGACATAAGGAGGCAACTTTTTACAGGGAGCAAGGTTAAGCACTGGGAGAGGTCGCTCAGAGACATACTATAGTATGATTTTCAAAAGACTTTTAAGATCTTTGGAACTCAACTGGCCAAAGTCCTATGCAATCCAATTTGATTTTGAAGAAAGACATGCCTTGAGGAAGGCTTTCAATATGAAGGTTTCTTTGAAATTGCAAAACTAAACTAGATGTCTTAAAACCAGACCAGTCCTTTCATTTTCCTTTCCTACAATTCTCCAGGTTAGGAACGTCCAGTAACTCTGCATTCAAGAGAGTCACACAATCAGCCAGTCTCTTATTTCTCATATAGTGAGAAATTCTATTCTCTGTTGGCTGTGCTGAAGACCACCAAGGCAAATTCTTGGCTGCATAGGAAACAAAAATAGCAGGAACTTGCATTTATTACTAAAGGTGCCAGACACAGCTATACGCATGTGATAAGAAAGGTACTGGGTTTACAATATTAATTTTTGGTGTAGCAGAAACAACATGATCTAAACCCGTAACAGTATTTCAGATTGCATTTGAAAAGGAAGAATTATGATTGATAAGGAAGAATTAACAAGATGATATTTGAAGAATGTTTAAACCAGAATTATTTAACACCAAGTTTTTCAAAGCAATAAGATTTTGACTATTTCCTTGCAGCTTTTTATAATATAGGGCTATAGATTACTAATCCTTTCTCATTCCTCTAAATGCTTCAATAAAAGTGGAAGTTCATTGCTGTAAATGAAAACTTGGTATATCATATGCATTTATGCATCTAACATTTCACTGCTTGTATTTTAACATTTGCAGTATGTGGACTGGTTTATGTTCAGATGACTCAAGTTATTACTTGTTAATATTAATTTAATTTAATTTAATATTAATTTGGTTTTGACCTTACTTGCATGCTACATTGTACCACATCTAAAAATATTTTTATCAGTGGTATTTAATGGAATCAGTACATCATCATAATCTAAATGAATATACTAAAACTGATCTCTGCCACTTTCCTGTCCTGTCCCAATACAATATCATTATTAATAAAAAGACATTATTAAATTCCATCATAGACATTATTAAATTTAAGGTTTTATGTCCATGGTCAGGACCTAAGTCCTTTAATATGCCTTTTAATTAATAATGCATTTTCTAATTTCATTGCTTGTACTGTAGTGCATGTTTTTAAGCCTATCCATTGTAAAAAAGTTCATAAGTATTACTGTGGTTGGAAGATGAACCGCTCTTTAGCTAATATTACACTTATTAACATGTTTCTATTGCTTTTATGAAAATCTAAGTCCAAAGAGCCTGTTAAGAATATACATTTTCTAAATTAGTTAGGGGCAACTCTCACTTTTCTGTTTGGAAACAGCAAAAAGATTTCTCTAAAATACTCTTACTCCTGAAGAGAAGGAAGAAGGATCCAAAAGCAGAAACAGTGCTTGAGAGCAGCTGCCTTCCACAGCTGTCCAAACTTTTCCCAGACCTAGAGGGGTCAGCTGGAGGATGTGCTAGGTGCAGCACCCAGCTGCACTGGGGTGATCCCAAGGGGCACTGCAGCAAGCCTTGAGGACAGCAGGCTACCCACAAATCACACAAACTGCTAGCAGCACATGTATTACACCAGTTACCACAGTCTAACCCAGGAGCAAGACACACACAAGCAAAAGAAGCTTGAATTTCAGTGGCTTATATGTGCAAGACAATCATCTGATACACAAAACTTTTCTTCTTTTCTTCTTTTCTTTTTTCTTTTTAACCTGGTCACACTTCTACCTCCAAGCAGCATAATAGGACAGGGAAACGGGCAGCCCTAGGCATCCTTGATGGGTGAGCAAGTGCTGAGGTCTTGCTTTGGGGGGAACCTAATTGAAGGCAAAACTTTTAGAACAGCAAAGACCAGCTTCAGAACAGATACCTTGGGTTTAAACTGCTGATAGTATGGATAAACATTTATATAAATGGATGAATTTCAAAGTACTACAGAAGACCAAAAGCCTTGGTAGAACTTCAACAAGAATTAGGAGACAGAATTTGATTTTTTTTTTCTTCAAAAAGAAGTCTAATTTCTTTCACTAATCTCTTCCCTCAGACAAAACCAGTGATGTATAATGCAATGAATTTGTAGATAGAACCAAACACTAGTGCCTGATACAGATAATAGAACTATTTTATTATTAAAGTTACATTCATTTAAGCATTGAGAACATCTTAAATGCAACTAAAAAGCACAGTAATAGCTGCATAGAAATCCCACCTAAACAGAAAAATCTGCAAATAGAAAAAAAAACAAAAAAACCAAAATGCTGAATAGTTTTAATAAATGCATTTTTTTTTTTTAAATTAAATCACAAATAATAACCTGAGAAACAGGTTTCCTTAGTTATACTCAAGGCAAATGTTAGGTTTATTCTGCAATGGAAAGAAAGCCAATCATCTGTATACTGCAACTGGTTCTGGGTTTGAATCTGCAATCTCCTTATCTGTCTTCTCTCTTCAGTGTTGTACTGTTATAATGTCTTGTATGTTACACGGCTTATGAAAACAGTATCCCATGTCTTCATTGTTGATACTATCTTGTAAGTTACCTAAAACTTTCTAGAATAGACCAAACTGCAAAAAGGGTGATGTTTATTGATGCACAATATGCCAAAAATTAGGACTATTAAATTGATGACCTATGTCTGTCTACTGTGATTAAAAACTGTTGATTGACTTGTAAAATGGGCAGTATTTCATTATGTCAGGGAAACAGCAATAAATAAGAAGCAGTCATGACTGTTTATTTTTTGAGACTGAAATCTCATTAATGTCCCAGACATACCACCACTCTTTGCGCACACCGGAGTGACATCCCATGTGGCTCATATTTCTTGAAAGAAATTTCTGGCTTACCTTAAAATAGAGGAAATGTCTTTATCACACATTGCAGGTTTCGGTACATTTTAAGCACCTGTCTGTCTTTTCAGCTAGTACATTTTCTGTGAGGAGTAACATGTTGAACTAATGTTTTGAATGAAAGGTTCTAGAGATAGAATGATCAAAATACTCTTAATTGACAATGCTTAAAGGAACAAAACCGCACTGGAATGATTACAGAGATTACATTCCTGCCTTGCCAGGTAAGCTGGATATAAATGCCAAAGTTGAAAGATAGAAACGTTTAGTCCGTGTCAAAGATGTCATCTTCAAAATTGAAGACACTCTCCCCTATGTTTCATAGCTGACAGCTGAAAGATGCACGAACATCAACATTTTGCTCTTCTAGAGGCAGTTTGCAGATAAACTCTCTGAAATCAATTTCTTTCCTCTGATTAAAGAAGAAGGCAAAACACACTGTAAAAACTCCAATTATGGACTTCTTATTTCTATAGTATCTGTACGTCCGTTATCACACTTTGCTTCCTTCTCTCTTCTGTCCTTGCTGGTATTTGGTTTGTCAGGGTATCTTTGGTATCTCCTGAAATCCATTGCTTAATAGCAAATGTGAGCTTCGATATGAAATTGTTTAATGGAGCACACAGTCATGATTTTTACCACTTCAGGTTTTTTTTAGTTTGCTTTGGCAATAAAAGGAATTTCTTCTTCACATTCCACTGATTTCAATGCCATTGGAATGCCTTGTGCATTTCAATGTACAAGTGACATGTACTTTTGAAGACTGATGCTTTATGAAGTTTTAGATTTGTGATCATAAAACTATCTTAGCCCCCAGATTCTGCAAAGATTTGTATGTATAGACTAATTACTTTACAGTGAATAGCTTCCATGATTACAGTAGGCAAAATTTGGTCTCCATATGCTTTTAGGATCTTTACAACGTTACTGCTGATCTGCTTGCAATAATACATTTTTAGAAGTTTATATATATTAGATTTTACAAATGTTATCATATACTTCAACTTTCAAAAAGACAACATTATTTCTCAACTAATTACAATACTGTTTTCTTCTCTAGCAGGAATCCACTGTGATACAAATGAAAGTTTTTGTTGAATATGTGTATTTCCTGCAATGTTAAGAGAATAATTAATACACTCTCCAGCAGCAATCTGGCGATTATTTAGCAGTCTACACTATATACTAAAGTAATTTATGTTAAACGTTTTACAAACTCAAGATCAAGTCCTGTAAGGTATTATTACACTAAGGAGCCTCATAGCACGTTCAATTCTCTGTTAATTTCACTGAAGCTACAGTAAGCAAGGGTTCATGAATTCTTTACTTCACAACCAAGATTTAAGTCATCTGCTTTGAACTGTGTCAACATGATTAATTACATAAACAGCTCATTAGTGAAACCTTTTAAAAATACAAAGATAAAAGGAGTGAGAATTGGGAATGAAATCTTGCTACTGTTAACAACTTTCACTACTGTTTCCACACACTACAAATTTACATTAGTCGATGGCCATCTAGCAGTTGAATCACTACAGAAATATGGCAATTTGCTAGCAGATTAAAGATAGATGAAACAACACTTATGTCTTCAGCATACCATTTGGATGTAAAATACTCCTATTGCGGAGACTTATTGTCTGGGCATGAAAATATTACAATGCTCTGCATATTCTAGGAGTAAACAACCATCAGTCAAGGTAGCTCTGCAAGGGTATATATGTATCTATCTGACTGTGAATCAAGAGAAAGATGCCTGGTCACCACAACCCACTAAGAAGAAGATTTTTTAGATACACTCATCCAGGTGATTCACTGAAAGATTCAAGTTCACTTCTCTTCATCTCTGTCAAAGGCTCTTATGCAAAACAAAATATTTAGTTTTTTTCCATCCATCCTAAAATTTAAGCTTGAACTGATGGTTTGAACTACACACTCCCTTCTCTGGTTTTATTTCATATAACCAGGAAAATATTTTTAGAAGTCTCTCTCTGCAATTTCTCTAATTTTCAAGTCCGTCGTATTGCGAGATTGTCCATAACACACACACACACATATACACACACACACACACACACACACACATATACATATGTATGTCAAAAAAATAAAAGCTCCTGTTCAGGAAACAACATAATTAGACCTCTCCATCTCTCAGGATATGATTTTTTTTTTATATTATTATTCTTGTCTCATTTCTAGGGTTGAAATAGAGATCCTGTGATATATTTGTATTTTATTCCCTTGAAAAATTATCCCATTCAATTCCCTAGCCTTTCTCATAATGGCTTCTTTTTGACAGAAATAGTAAGACCTTATTTCTAAGCCTTTTTGTCTGACAGTAGCTCTTGCAGAATAGTAGTGCACTCCATATGCCCTTACCATTAGAATTTTACCTGTATCTTTCAGCTTTGAAGCATTTAGTAGGTATTGGATACAGTTAGGTTCAGAGTTTTCAGGTATTATTTTTATTCATACTATACCCTTTTTTGTCTCTTTTCAATGTCACTTTAAAAATGTTTGATTTTTTCTCTAAATTTTTATTGTTCATTCTTTCCTATTTGAACTTTACCCTTTGTTTTCATATGGAAAATGAAAATTTCAAAATATTTACTTGTCTTTAGCCATTTCTTTCGTATGCTTTTACATTTCTAAATCAATGTAATTTCTTAAAATGCACCTGCATTGCTGGTACATTTTTTACCTATTTTGTTTCCTTCCCATGTAAGATTGATATAACACTATCTTATTCCTTGAAGATCCAGAAAATGCCTCTTTTCACTATAAGGGCTGTTTCGGAATAAAAATCATATTTTGAGCTTCTTACATATGCTCTTCATTTTCAAAGGAATTGGTAGATTAAAAAGTTGAAAGAAAAAGGTTCAGTCCCTTTTCCCTCTTTGTAATTTTTGCTTCAAACAATTATTGCTGAATACTGAGATTCTTTAAAGTTGCCTATCCTGAAAAGGGGAAGAATGTGATTGACAATGTCCCTTTCTACTGCCACAGTAGAGCAGATTCTCTGTGGTCTGTGCAGAGCTTTCTCGAGTATTGATGGCGACCATAAAGTGAACTACTTCTTTCATTACATTGCACTTCAAATACAAGATGTATTTTTTTCAGCTGCATCTTCTCTAATATAAGCATAAACCTAAATTTACTTGTGCATTTCTACACAAAGTAGTACATCACATACATATTTGCAAGATAGTGAGTGACAAAACAGCAAGAAAGACTGCTTTCTGGTGTAAGTGTAAGCTAATACAAACATAAAAACTTGTGAAATTAGTTTAGGGCTAGTGGGTTTTGGAAACTGTTCTGACTGTTTCTCTATCAGAAAAGCACATAAAAATTTCCATGAATTCAGAAAACATTAAATTTTTTTCAAGGGAAATAATTGACTGATGAGAAAGGAGTGATACATATTTGTTTTACAGGAAAGGAAGAATATTTGTTTAGGATGATCTAAGGAGATAGGAACAGATTAAGTCACCCCATATGAAACATTCTCTAAAACAAACAGAAAAACGAAGATCCCAGGCTCTTCATTGTATTATTGTTTCCATTGCAAGTGAACCTGACTGACCACTCAGGCATGAGTATCTGTTGCCCACTTTACACAGATATAACAAAAAGGATAAAAACTTTATGATATAACAAATCATTCCAATTTAAATAGAATAACTGAAGAGTGTATCCTTTGATACTGTGGCTTACCTTGTTCTTCAGGTGAAAGCATGCAACTCAGGTGGTTTGGGGTACTTACTACTGCTTAACTCCAAGTGTAATACTGAAGCTCATCACTTGAAATAAATGTGATTTAAGTATTTCTTTAAATTCTTTGTTGAAAATGCAATTATATATGTAATTTTTTTAAACATACTAGGAAAAAAAGCAGAAAAGGAAAATAAAAGGCATCTTCAAGAAAGTTCTTTATTAAAATGAGTGTTAATTCACAACTAGTTATACATAACAGGAGCTAGATGAAACATCTAAATGATACAGTGATCAGTAAGACAATACAGTCGTATTTTAATAAATAGGTTTTGGAAGTTTTCATGCTTCCAAAGGTCAAGGAGATCTTATCAATGTATATCAATATCTGGACAGAAGGTGCAAAGAGGACACAGCCAGGCTCTTTTCAGTGGTGCACAGTGCCAGGACCAGAGGCAATCGGAGCAAACTGAAACACACAACATTCCCTCTGAGCATCAGGAAATATTTTTTTACTGTGAGGGTGACCAAGCATGGACACAAGTTGATCAGAGAAGTTGTGTAGTCTCCATCCTTGCAGACACTCAAAAGCTGTCTGGACATGGTTATGGGGAACTGTCTCTAGGTGGTCCTGCTTGACCGGGGGGATTGGACCAGATGACTTCCAGAGACCCTTCCAACCTCAATCCTTCTGCGACTCTGGGATTCTATTCTTTGATCTACAACACATTATTTCTATTTGTCCCAGATATGATCCACCCTAATCAGTCTTAATGCTCTATTTATTTAATGAATTTCAGTCATCATATTAAAGACAACCCTCTTCTGGGACAGTCCCATGACCTGTGGTGTGGTCTGTGTCTGTTTTGCCTCCTTGTTCAGCTACTATCTTCTCTCTTTCCCAAATATGTAAGGCAAGAACTCCAGCAAGTATTCCACTGCGTACTGGTAAACCACTACCACTTCCTGACACTCCTCAGTTCTCGTGCTTTTCAATGCATTTGCACATCACTGATCCTAGCCAGTCTTTACTCTTTATTAATTCCTCCATTTCCAGCAGTGCTTACCCATCAGTTTCCCTGTAAAATCAGCTCTCTTCTCTCTTTCTTCTCAGGTCACTTGTACATAATAGGAACACCTGAAATAGCATACGAGTTCCCATACTGCACGTGAAATGCCGTGGGTATCTGACAACATTTCTTGCATGCTCTATTAATTAATACACTATTGACTGCACTGGGGGCAAGGAGGGCACAGACAAACAGGGCACAGACAAACAAGGCCCTTCCTTAAAGCCGAGTAAGTGAAGCATAAACTTAAACCTGAATGTTGAAAGTGAAACACTAATTTTGAGCTTATTCTCCATATTCTTCCCTCTGCCCTCCTGACCTGATATTAGGAAACTCCAGAAAAATGTTTTGAGCAAGAGATATGCCCTCAAAATTTCAGTTTTGCTTCAATGTGCAGGTATTTCCCAGTCTCTCTTTTCAGGACTGCTACCCACTCCCTTGACCAAACTGCCAGTGAAAGTTGTCCATTACCTTTTAGTCTTTAATCCACAATCTTTTTCATACGTTCTGTGTCAAATTTTATTAATTTTAAATATTTTATATATAGCTATATGGCTACTGCACTGTGATGGAACAGGGACAGTTTACAAACAATAAACAAGACATAGGATGGAAGGTTAGAAAGGGGTTGCTTATTCAGAAAATCTCCAGCTGCAAACATTCCCTCTTATCCAGCTCTTGAACAATTCAGAGGGTGTGAATTTCACACAAACTGAAAGGAAACTTGAAATACAGCACTGGTTCTTTACAAAAGCTACCCCGTCTTCTAACAGATGGTCAGAATACTTTAACAAGCAAAAAGCTCTTACAGTGGAGAAAGTGAAGAAAAGCAAAAAGAACACAGAGATTTGGGACACTAGAGTAGTCAGCCATATTCCATATTTCAGTGATGCTGCTGTAATGACTATAGGTTGAAGAGCTGAAACCTGCGGGCTCAAGCTAGTAATCAAAAGCACAATAGGAAGAAAAAAATAGAACTAGTGCAAACAGGGAATGAAATATACACTAAATTGCATACTCTGAGCACAGTATGGCTGCTTCGTAGGTCTGCATTGTCACAGTCCAATAGGAAATATTCGATTTCATAATCTGACCTGCTGTAAACTGCAGATCAGTGAGTGTAGGATGAAGCACAGGAGCCTGAACTCCTGTAAAACAGAGCAAAAAAGGGAGAGCTCTGTGATCCACCAGGAGCTTGATAAGTTCATGGCACAGGCAATTGGTTAGATATGCTTGGGTGACCCATGAGGGCAATCCATATCGTGGGCTGAAGAATGCAACTATTTATTACTCCCTCAAGGGTTCTTATACAAGATGAGATGAAATAAAATTATCTTCACTTTCTAGCTGTAAATCTGGTTGTTAGCATGATCCTGGCTATATAAGAAAGATACAAAAATGCAAGATTTTCCATGACACTTTAGAGTATGGGACCAACCTATTCCATGCATATTCTGTACAAGAAAACCATTGAAAGTCTTGGGAAAAACATACATCCATGCTCAGAAAAAATGTCTTTCATTGGTTGTGCTTTGGAAAGTAATCCTCCTTGAATCCCGCAAATAACTGGCTAAAGCCCTGAAGCCTAGGTATATGATTACGATGTTCTTACCTAAGGAGAGATGGAAGTGTTTTGATGAGCATGCGGAGGCAGAATGGAGTGATCCTGGTTTTGTCTGGATTTTTGAAGAATGATTAGAGTAACTCAGGTACTTGAGAAGTTCTAAGTCTAGAATGATAAACAGCACTATCCAAGACAATCATCCTCACCATTCAAACCAGCAAGCCTTTTCAGAAAAGAAAAAGAAAAAACAGGTAGGAAAAATCAAGGAAAAAACCCAAAACAGTTACACCCCCCCATCCCCCACCCCCAAACCAGCAGACACAATAGATTATAACTTTTTTTTTGAAATACGCTTCATCTTTATGATAGCAATATGCTTCATATTTTTCCTACCTTTATTAATTGAATTTCATTAATTATCCTCAGAACTAGAATGCATATGTTAGTAATATTTTTTACAGCCTTCAATCAAGCGTAATTATAGTTTTGACACCAAGGCTGAGAAAAAACGTTAATTTTCAACTATCTTGTCTTTCAATATTGTACCTATATCGAAAACCATGTTGGAATAAATTGAACTCTTCAACTCTCATTTCACAAGGCTTCCTTTTCTCATCTCGGTTAATTCTTTTGCCTTCTTTTTAGGAGTATTGTCTAGCTCTCTTCACATCTTTTTGGCAACAAAACCATCTGAGCTATACACAGTATAACAGTGGTCATTCTATGTGTGCACAGACATAAGGTCACCTTCTCTTTTCTTTGGTCCTGTTCCTACACATTCAAGGGACAATTCAGTCTTTTTTTGCCAAAGTAGGGTAGTGAAAATTCTTTTTGATGCAAGTTTCTGCAGTGATTCATTAGCAGTTTACTGAAAGGGCATTTTCAGAAAAAGGGCGGCCATCATAACAAAAAACTGGATCATAAAAGAACTTAATTTTGCAGTATTAAACTTCCTTCTGTTGAATTGCTCCAGTTTCATTAGAAGATAGATTAGAGCACCATGCTATAAGCTATACCTTGCCTTCCTCATAATTTACTATATAACCAACATATATTTGATCTGCATACTGTCCCAGTATTTATTTGATCTGCAAACTACCATTACAAGATTATGGACTAACCTTAACTATTTAGACTTCTACTAAAACTTATAAAGTTGCCTTGACCCTTAGGTAGATTTTTTTTTTTTTCTCTTTCCCCTCAGGTAGTCCTGAAGTCAGCCCTTTATTGAAAAGCTTTTATTATTTTATTTTTTAATTTGCCTGATATGAGATGACAACTCTATATAAAACAAGGTTGCTTGAACCAAAACACTGGTGGTAAAACAAGAAATTCAGAGAATTTGAGTATGCTGTATAAACTCACACATATGTATTAATCAGATGTTTGAAATGGATAGCAGAAAGCCTTCTTTATGAGGACTTAATTTTACACAGCTACAGTGGGTTCATACCAGTAACATACATACAACATTTTCTAAACTGCAGTATGATACACAAATGATTTCCTGGGATTTGCATCAGACTAACTAGTCTATACAGATCCTAAAGCTTTATCCTTCTATACTCTCCCATCTTTTAAGTATTCAGCTTTGCTCAAAAAATACTATCAGTTTAACAACATTCAAAACACTCTTGAAAGACATGTTCTCATGGGGTCCTGTTCTGAATAGCTTTAATTTTAGCTGGTGTTACTTCACATCTTCTTTTATGACAGATGAACCTTTTCAGTCATCTGAGAAAGAGAAGGTCTGTGCTTCTGTTCACCTGTTTCTGCCTAAAAGAATGAGCAAGGGGGATAGTCTACATCTGACTACTCAGTCTACATAACAATTATGGGATCAGAGAAGACTCTGGGTTTCCCTTGGTTTGTCCAGCGTCAGTGCAGTAAAGCAAAATTTAATCTTGGCCTTCAGGCAGGGAATAAGACCAACTGTCAGTACAGAGATGAAATAAGGATTTCTAGGTGGGAGTCAGTTCCTCTTCTGTTTGAAGAAGACTGCTGTAAAAATATCCTAGTCCAATATATTTCTGTTCCAAGAATGCATGACATAGTTTTTAAAAAGAGCTATCGTATGAAGCTGAGAACACAGTTCTATACGAATTTAAGTAGGCAAGCAAACAATGCAATTAACATTTACAGTTAGGATAAATGTTATGAATGGCACACCTGTTTTCAATATGTGTTGACACTTTGAATGTAGAAATTAAAAAAACTGAAATCACCATACGTATAAATGCTATATTTAGGTGAAACATATTTCATATTTCAATAAGAAGAGACATAAAAAGCTGAAATTAAATTTTCTGAAGTGAAGAGATTGTTCCCTGTGCTATTAACAGGAAACAAAATATTCTTAGTATGAAGAGTTCTGTCATTTTTTTGTAGTAGAACTCAATTCAGTCTTCAGTCAGCTAAATGATATTTAAAAGCAGGAACTGCAATAATTTTAAAATTATAATGAAGTTCCACATAATAAAGGTTGTTTGTACCAAGTTTGAATGAAATTAAGTATTAAAATATGTACAATAGCTGAAAAAAACACTGCAAAAAGTGGATGTATCTGACTGAACTATCAGGGTTTCTCTTCTCTCTATTCAACTGCTATAAGCCAATTTCTGCCTGCAAAATATGAAACATTGAAATCCAAATGGACGTTTCAAGAAGAGTGTTGGATTACATATTCCTAAGGACAGACTCACTTGTTAGAGAAACTCAAACTTAAAAAAAAGTATGCATGTACTTGGATTTTAGCCACAGTTCTGTTTTATTCCAGCACTTAAGACACATTAATCCCTTTTCTGCAATTTATTTTCTTGATCTTCTCTCACATTTAGTTTCAGATTTCTTAACTTCTTGACTTTCTGTGTGTTGCAAGAATAAATACTTTTGGTTGTATTCAGTTTATTCCACATGGTGAGATTTACACCATCAGCTGGGAGAATGGTGTGGATTTCTAATATCAACTGTTCAGTGGCTTGTGGAATTTCTTTTGGTAGATTCAACTTTCATTTTTATGATCTGGAATGTCTTCACATTTCATAACTTTTCTGTGCCAGATTTTTTTCTTTTTTTTTTCCTAGAACAGAAAACACAGCTATAATCGATGACTTTTCAGGGCTCCTTATACATTGTAGGTTTTCACTGTACTAATCTAGTGACTGAATGTTGGGGTTTGTAATTATTATTATTATTATAATTATTATTCTTATTAGTAGTATTAATAATATAATTCTAATAATAATACTGCAAAAGCAGTAGAGGGTAGGTTCATTAGCTCTCAGCACGTAAGCGTGGTTGTTACATATTGCTAAGCACCAGATGGTAGCTGGCTTTTACATTTGTAGACAAGTGAGAAGTTATTAGGAGCCCTTGTTCTCTGAACAGCACAAGGACTGTCTATCACTGCAGTGTCTAGCTTCATACAAGGAATGACACAAGGATTCAAACTTTCCAATTTAGGTGGAAAAAAGAACAGATATGATGAAAACTCCACTGCAGAGTGGTCTGACTAAAGTGTTCTGACCCAAGCAGAAAGGGACATCTTGCTGGACACTGACTTCAGGATTAAGAAAAAAAAGACAAAGAGAAAAAGAGAAAGATTATGTTCTTACAAAACTAACACAGTCTTTTCAATGCTGCACTTCCCCATTTTTAAAAATATATGGCAATATAGCATACATAGCAGAAGTGTTCTAAAACCAATGAGCCTTCACCGCATCTCAGATGTGAATCTGCACCCTACAAGCCCGGTTGACTTCCTAACATTCTTAAGTTTATTCCTTCTCTTTCTCTCCCTTCTGGTATCCTGTAAATGGAGAAAGTGGTGAGGAAAAATTGTAACCCATCATCTCAAAGCAAAAACTGCTCCTAGGCTAGTTTGGAAAAAGACTTGAGTGTGCTGTTGTAAAAGGTACTATTCTGAGTTGATTCAGATTACATTCTATGTCAAAAAACCTGTTAAACAATAGAGCACAGGATCTTCAGTTTTCATCAGGTAGTTACTAGCACGACACAGGAAGGGCTTTGTTTGCAAAGGATTCTGGTAGCATATTACAATTGCTATTCCCACTTTCCTCTTATGAAGCAAGCTTTTTCTAATTTCTAGCAGCTCAGCAGATACTCCCTTAGAAACAATCAAAAGCAAAGCACAGCCAAATTAAAAATGAATTCAGAAAAAAATACAGAATAAAGACCACCTTTTAGGCATTCATTTCATAGAATCATAGAATAGTTAGGGTTGGAAAGGACCTTAAGATCATCTAGTTCCCCCCCCCCCCCCCCCCCCCGCCATGGGCAGGGACACCTTACGCTAAACCATATCACCCAAGGCCTCGTCCAACCTGGTCTTGAACACTGCCAGGGATGGAGCATTCACAACCTCTCTATTCCAGTGCCTCACACCCTAACAGGAACGAATTTCCTTCTTATATCCAACCTAAACTTCCCCTGTTTAAGTTTTAACCCGTTACCCCTTGTCCTGTCACTACAGTCTATAATGAAGAGTCCCTCTCCAGCATCCCTATAGGCCCCCTTCTGATACTGGAAGGCTGCTATGAGGTCTCCACGCAGCCTTCTCTTCTCCAGGCTGAACAGCCCCACCTTCCTCAGCCTGTCTTCATACGGGACGTGCTCCAGCCCCCTGATCATCCTCGTGGCCCTCCTCTGGACTTGTTCCAACAGATCCATGTCCTTTTTATGTTGAGGACACCAGAACTGCACACAATACTCCAGGTGAGGTCTCACAAGAGCAGAATAGAGGGGCAGGATCACTTCCTTCAACCTGCTGTTCACGCTGCTTTTGATGCAGCCCAGGATACGGTTGGCTTTCTGGGCTGCAAGCGCACACTGCTGGCCCGTGTTCATTTTCTCATCAACCAACACCCCCAAGTCCTTCTCCGCAGGGCTGCTCTGAATCTCTTCTCTGGCCAACCTGTAGCTGTGCCTGGGATTGCTCCGACCCACGTGTAGGACCTTGCACTTGGCATGGTTAAACTTCATAACATTGGCATCAGCCCACCTCACAATCATGTCAAGGTCCCTCTGGATGGCATTCCTTCCCTCCAGGGTATCAACCGAACCACACAGCTTGGTATCATCGGCAAACTTGCTGAGGGCGCACTCAATCCCACTGTCCATGTCAGCGACAAAGATGTTGAACAAGACCGGTCCCAACACTGATCCCTAAGGGACGCCACTCGTTACTGGTCTCCAGCTGGACATTGAGCCATTGACCACAACTCTTTGTGTGCGGCCATCTGCCAGCTCTTTATCCAGCAAGTAGTCCATCCATCAAATTGATGTCACTCCAATTTAGAGACAAGGATGTCATGTGGGACAGTGACATCAAAAAACAACATGTTACCAAATGCTCATACTACTTTAAGGCACAGGAACTGCAGAATCCACTGAATCTGTGGCTTAATATTGCACCGGTATAGACATCAAAAAATAAAAACAGAAGAACAAAGAATATCAAAGTGCTGAAGCTCAACTAAACAGCACTAGTCCAAAATTAAAGAAAGTAATACAACATATAACCCCAATTACAGAGAGGTCTAAAGGGACATAAGAAAACTTCAGATAATTGGAGAAGCCAGCTGGCAGCCCTTTACGTCCCCTGATCCCAAACACACAGTTCACACTTGTTAACAACTTCTCCTCCTGCTACATTGCCAAGGCTCAGTGAAAGGAGCTGCATTCATCTCGAGAGTGCCTGCCTTGAAAGGAGGATCAAATTCAGATGTTATGACTTGAGCACATAAATTTCTCTACCCTCATGTCTGACTAGTCCAGCCTTATGTTCTGGAGTAAGCCATGAAGAAGAGATCTGCTTCCTATAGCTTCTTAACACCCTGAAGATCAGGAAGAGAGCAGGAAACGAGAGAATTTAGGAAAGTAAGAGTATGCCAAGAAATTACAGCTAAAATTACAGCATTGTTTAAGTGAATGATATTTCTGACACCAACTCCAGTAGAATGGAGATTGCATTTCTGACCATCATGGCCAAACTTGATTAACTGTTAGATGTTTACACAAATATGTCCATTTGATGAGGTACCAAATACACACTGAGATTGAATACATCTGTCTTGATATGCACATGATCCCTAGTTCCACAAGGTATCATCTTTACACTCCTCTGTGCATTTGAACAGTCTTTCAAGCTTTGCCTGTTCTATTTGGTATGCAGCTAACAAGATGACAAAGGAGGACAGAAAGGTGAAGCATCTGCCCAAAGGTCAAAAAGAAAACCTAAGGAAAGCCTGTTCTACCAATCCCTCAGCTAGCTCGCTGCCCACCAGTTATCCAATTTTAGCGAAGACTGCTCAGTATCTCTTTAATATAGACAGTTGCAGAGATGTTGGTTTAGGCTTTAATGTTTTCTTTAAAGTATAACCAGCCCCAGTACTAATTTTCTATTATTTTGGGTAAATATCCTCTGTGTTTCCACAATGTCAGGCTCCTGCTAAAGAACAGAATTCTGCAGGCAAATATTTTTCTTGTCCTGGAGGAAAGCTGGAGCTTTAGTGTTCCTCAGGTACTACGCAGAATCAATTTAACCTTAAGCTTCTCTTGCTCCCTCTGACTGATAACTTTTGATTTTTAGCTGAGTAAAAAAACAAACTAAACCTACAAAACAAAAATGAAACAAAATGTGACTGATTGGTAGTCATGCAGGTTTATTTCATGTCACTGAATTAGGAAGTGTCTTTTAATCCTTATGAATTTATAGTGTAAAAATGCAAGGATGCCCAATTTGCTATATGCACATTTAGTAAATAAAATACAAAAGCATGCTGATCTTTGCCACTCAGTGGTAAATGTGGAGCATTTATAAAATAAATCCAATAAAATGTGGAGCAAAAATTCTCCCCTTCACATGATAATGATGCAACCCCAATGCTTTGATACAGTCATGGTGCAGCTGAGGAGACAGGCTGCATATGACAGCTGGGATTGAGGATTTAGGGAAGACTGCTGAACTTTGTTGGGAATAAATGGATTGCTAATACTCAGCTCAGAGACAGAAGTTGGAGGCTAAGATCCCTATAGCTCCTTCCTAAATTCTCTTGTCCAATAAATGTATATCTACGTACAAAACCTCAAATATGAGGAAATGAAGAATAAAGTTTTATTACCCAGGTTTGCTCCCAAACACTCCTGAGAGCTCCCAAATTCTTTCTCAAGAGAGTAGCAGACATCAGCAAATCTATCATGTACAATTTAAATCTCTGCTCCCTTCCTACAATTTTTTTCTCAGAGCTAGTGAAAACCACAAATTATGCTTGAATAATGTGATTTTGAAAAAAGTTCCAAGAAATTAATAGAATTTTCTAAGAATTTGAGTTTGAAAAATTACAAGAATATTCTTCTACCCTCTTGCTATTTTCTTGTCATTTTTCTAGTTCTGAAATTGTTAGAAATGTCCCATTTGATGTATTAATTGTGAAGCTCATACCCAGTACGCTTAAGCACAGCTAACACTCAGAAGTGCCACTGCCAGAAGATAAGTATCAGAGCATGAAAAACAGCATGTGGAAGCTGTGATTCCTCTGCTTGCATAGAAACTTCTTCACAGGACTGAGCCAGTAGACAGCTCTGCTATCTTTGGGGAGAGCTGAAAATTAACCTGTGCCAAATACTGGAAAAGACTACTTTAGTTTTTTCAAGGTGAACTTCAAATGCATTTTAAGATGCAAACTGTCTGAACCAAACTAAAAGTAACTGCTTTTTCTTCCTGCATAACTGGGGCACTGTCAGTGTTAAGTGAATTAAAGGCATAATTCATTAAATTGTCTCTCTGAGCACTAAAATCTGTCAGAATTTAAACAGTTCCAGTTCGCCATCATTACTTTGGAAGGAGATTGCAGAGGTTAATTTTAATTTTTTTCTTTTTTCTGTTCAATGCTGTCCACAGTGTCATTTTCACAACCAATCTTCAACTGCTCTTTTACAAGGGAAACTGAAGTATGTTTTATTCCCAGGATGCAAAATCCAGGTTTTGGGAGCCCTACCTCAGAAGAACTCAAGGAAAGCATTCCCAAAACATTTTGTGGGCACCATGTACTGATTGTCTCATTCAAAAGCAGCTATGTGTTGAAGACTGAGGTTCAGAATTTACCCCAAATTCTTACTCTATCTGATCCTCAAAAGCAAATTTTTAGCCCTTACTCCCACAAGCCAAAGAAGGTAACTTCAATGGAGCAACTCTTGCAAGCAATAAGTTTCACACTAACCCCTACTGACAGTGGCAGCAGTAACATTAAAATAAATGTAAAGACAACACAGTGCACTGAGCCACGTATTGTTTTGATGTAAACAGCTCTTACAAGAGACAAATATTGCTTACACTGATGGCAAGAAAATGAAGAGAAATGTTTATTACTGGTTTTAACTTATCTAGGATTACTTTGGTCTTGCTGTCATGTAGGTAGACCCTTGCTGATGCTTGCCCTCATGAAAGCAAATGCTTTCCAACAGAGGACTCCCTGCAGAGGTGGCATGCTGGGGTCAGCAGCTAGCAAGAGGAAAAGAAAGAAGGAAAATGTACTAATTCAAGACACATCTTAGTCTCCCTTTGGGCAGCACCCAGGAGGACTGACATTGCCTTCAATTGCTGAAATCCCAGTCTTTCTGCTGTTGGACTTTTGCCACCTTAGCTGCTAGAGAGCAAAATGATGAGCTCAGATCACTGATCTGTTTTATAAGTCTCAAAAACGGCATTAGATTTTTGGCATTTAATACAGTGAAAACATGCACCTGGTTTGAACTTAAAAGTTAAGTTTCTCAGTGCAAGCTCTAGCTTTAGAAGATATGCACACATCCATACACCGTTCTTTCTGAAGAGAATCCCATTCACATTTCAAGATAAAACTGTTCTTTCTGAAGAGAATCCCATTCACATTTCAAGGTAAAACTGTTCTATGGAAGAAAAATATATGTGAAAAGGAAACTCAAATGCAAGCTTAATATTGTGTGTAAAGCTGTCAGACTACAGAGCTCAGTTTTCCTTAGGACTTTTTAAAGAAAATGACTTAAAAGTTTGTCCTGGGTTTTTTAAAAAAAAACAGAGCAGGGGAAGCAGGACCAAAGGCCTCAGAAGCTGCCTGTAGGTGCTGTTTCTTTCTTTCTTTGGGCTTATATACAGCCTTCTTCCATTGCCTAGCAACACTCCTTGGTATGCTTATTAATGGGGCAGTCAGCCCTGCAGACTCAGTCAACTAATTGTGTGGAGACTACTGCTGCTTGCAACATCTGCACACTCCTCTGGGGTTTTATAAATCCCTCTCAGGAAAGTCCCCCAACTTCCCAGATGAAGAAATTAATTTTGAGTGCAAGCGATTCTTATGACAGAGGCCATGGTAACTTGCTTTGTTGTGTAGAGATCCACATATTGTGCCCTAATTACAAAAAGCCTACCTTTACCACACAGTCATCATGTTCAAAAAACTTCTGCAAGAACTGATGGTAAAGAGGAGGTGAAATATTTCCTCACCCACACTTCCCCCCCAAGAGATGAAAATGCACTGAAATTTATACTGGCTTTTACAGTGTATTTTAAAGTCAAATAGAATAGTTGGAAACTCACATTTACCCAGCCCAAGGCAGCATTAAAAATGGGCCAGTCAAGCAGAATTGTGACAGTGCTCTTATTATGCCCCAAACAGGACAAAGTAACTTCTGTAACCACAATATAACTCTCTTCTCCTCTACCCCTATCTCTTATAAACACGAAGACATTATCTAGCATTTTGTTCGTAGAGAGATTTTCTCTATTCTGAGGATAGCAGGAAAACAGGGTTGTGGGATTTTTCTTTCTGTTGTTAAAAAGGGAAGTTTACAGGACTCTACAAGGGCATTTAGGAAAAAAACAATAACCTTCACACCTGAAGAAGAAAGCATCTTAATTTTAGCACAACTTGTGAATTATATAGAAAAAGCAAAACAGTATCACCAGGTTATATTCAGTTGGCTAAAAAGTAATCAAGTATTTGTGTGTGTCTTAACTACACAAAATAACAATATTGTTATGAAGTTTTCATTTAGGCAGCTTTTGACTATTTCTCTCCTGTTCAATTCCTCTAAAGAGGACAACATCACACCCTCTGACTCCTGTCAATTCAAGCTTTTTTTTCTTTAATACTTGAACAACAAAGTACATGTACTAGCTCTTACCTATAAACAGCCATACATACAAAATTAAATGCCTTCTCTTTCTCCCACAAAATGTAACATTTACACAGAGCCCAATCTAATCTCAATGAGAGATAGATTTTTCCTAATTTTTCTGATAAGTAATTTTATGTCATTAAATATACGATTTTTTTTACCACCATTTTCACATTTTTTGTAGGCAAATGTTGTTACGGTGTTTAATTGGAACCACAGCTGTAAAGGGGTGAGTATCCAAAAGTACTATTACTTTTAGACGTGGGGGCTACTAACCTCCATAAAATTTGCATCCAGACACTGTAGCTTTTAACAAAGCTTCTGATTATTCCATACTTTGTGAGAAAGTGACTGAAACAGGAATCAACCACACACTGCTTCAGTTACATTGTCACCAGCACGACACACCAAGCTCTGGGATCAATCGACTTCATCAAATAACTTGATAAAGTACAAAATACTTTAACTACATTTACTGATTCTTTCGTAGTTCCAGGTGTAGGGGTGTAGACACTGTCAGTTCTTCTATTACCATGTCAGGCACATTCCTGCCTACTCCACTTTAGATGCACAGGCCTGCACTGCCCATTATAAAAGCCAAACTCTAATGATGCTTCAAATCACTTACTTATGTTAAGTTGCATATCTGGTGTAGTGCTGCCAAAGCCACTGAGAAAAAGGAAACACAACTGGCCGTTGACTACAACTTTTTATTTTTTAAAGTATTTTGAGCCATTTCATCATGAAAAACTTTTGTTACTGCTAGTTCTCTGCCCATCACAGGATTACTTCCACTCTCCACTTACATAGCACTGCTGTGGCAACTATAATTCTTCACTTTTACCTATTTACATTTAGCTTCTCTTTGTGGAAATAAACAGTTGGAAACAACAAACCACCTCATTCAAGTCATGTGTATCAGTGGCTCTGCATGAGTTTGAGGAAATACTAGAAAAGAGATCTTTCTTTTGCCAGAAGGAACATCTTTGTAGGATGGACTAATAATACTCTCCCTCTTAAATATCTAATTATTTCTATTATCTTCCCATTTACTCATAACATTGACTAACAATAATCTTGTGGCTATTTTCCACACCAAAGACACTGATTAAGAATGTCGGGGGATAGATCGAACAGCATGCTCCTGCTTCTGAAGATACCTACAGAAGGCGAGAAAACTGTGGTTGCATGAGGCAACTTTTATTCAGAAAGTTCTGAGAATTTAACAGAGATCTGTACCAATCACAGCCTTTAAAAAAAAAAAAATGGTCTGCCAGTATAATTTTCTGTGTTCCAAGTGCCAAATAACTCATGTTGCTATTATACTGCAAAACTGTGCAGGATTAACAATGTTTCCATAGACAACAGATTTCAGTACTAATCACAACTGTAGAAAATGGAATTTGAAATCCCAAGCATTATCCTAAGAAATCAGCTCAAGAAGCCCTCCCAACAAGGAACAGTAATGTATCACACAATTTGTTTTATAGATAAAAAAATAATTTTCCAACTCAATTTTCAAATGGCAGAAACTCCAACAAATCAGCCATCATCAACAGTAAGTGAAGGAACGATTAACAAAATCAATTAAAGTAGTCTCCCACAAATGATCCCCTAAAACTTCATGTAGCACTACCATTAGATGTACAGTGGCAACCTGAAAAATCATAAAATCATAAATAAACACAAAGAAGTTAGAATGTTAAAGGATAAAACCATAGAGCAACTGAATCTCAGTTCAATGGACCACTTTAGCTGGTTTAATCACATTTAAATAAATTCACATGAATTTTACCATCAATCATTGACTATTTACACTAAAAGAGTTAGAAAAAAAATCAAGAAAAAAACAAAATTTAGACAATTATATATGTCAAAATCACAGTATATTTTGCAAAACAACTATTTTTAGAGCATAAAGCAGTACCTTCTATGTAACAGGAATACTATAGTGACTTAGAAAGATATCGCACAATTAATTTTATTTTACATTTATCTCCCTGATGTATTTATTTAACCAAATAAAAACATTTTTGATGTTTAAAAACTGAATAGTTAAAAAAAAAACAACAAAAAATTAGTGCACATCCTTTGAGATACAAGAATAGTTTCTGCTATCAAGTAAAGCAATAACACTGTTATGAATTTTAGTAGACATTGATTCAATAAACAGCAGCATTCCAAATTCTGGATGCAGTGCTGCAACTGTAAAATTAAGCACTAGATGTGAAATATGCTTTTAAATTTCCATGTATTAACCTATGGAATGCTCTTCAGAGATATCAGAATGGTGAAGCTGTGCCTAGTAAAATCTGAACTTCAAAAGAGAGTTGAACCATTGCAATTAGAACTCTACATCAGCCCCACAGTCCACCCATTTGCAGCACAGAAAACTAAATGCCTGCCCCAATGTAAGAAAATATGAGAATAAAATACAAAGCAGCAGTCTGGTAATTGGAATAAAAGATATTGATTACCACTAAGCTGTCATGTGGCAGTTTAACATAGATCTTCAAGATTTGTAAAATCCTTTTCTGAGAATACATAATCACATAGAGGAATTATTTTCAGGCAAGGAAACTCTGATCTTTGAGCTGCTTTTGCTGCTGTTGGGCAGTTCCTGCTATCGAGTTCTCTCTCTGTTCTTGTGTAACACCCAACAGACACTATCTGAACCATGGTGACCGAGTTTGCAGAAATAATCCAGAAAAAAAAAAAAAAAAAAATTGGGAGGGGTGATAAGGTTTAGTTTCTTTTTCAGTTTAGCTTTTAAACCATTCCACTGTAGTGCCAGAGGAATACCAAAGCCATCAATGAGGAAAGTAATGCAAGAATGAGTATGAGGGAAGAATAATAAACTACTTGTTTTCAGCAGCAGCGCACAATTTACTGTCAGTTGTACTGTGGAAGTACACCAGAGAATGGTCAAGTACCAAAAGGCAGATAAAGAGGAAATGTTAAGAAGAAATTTCTCATGTCAATTCCCATGTTTTCACTACTTCTTTTTGCCACATTTTAACATATATTTATTTCATTTTTTGTAACTAGGCTGCTGCATTTCTGTGTTAGCAATTTAATTATTTAACTGTATTTTTACAAATTATCACAGTATTAAAAATGTAACATTTTCTATATTACTGTTTACTTCAGGCTAAGTAAATTTGAAATGCTCTGAGCATTGAAGCATGAGTAGAACTTTCCTGAAAAAGGTCTTATACTAAAGTGTTTTATATAAAACTAGACATGTTGATACTTCATTTTCTCTATGAATCAATTGATGTAACATCCAAAGGAAAAGATCATAGTAAGTAATATGAAGCAGCTGACTTGTGAGGAGAAAACAAGCTGGGGCTCTTAGGTTTGCAGGTACTTGGCAGTGGGGGGACACAACCACAGTTCACTAACTCGTGAATACAGTGTGTAAGTTGAATGCACAACTTACTTATCCCACCCTTACAAACCAAAAGTAGGTGGTGCCTGACAAATGGGTCAAGCTAACACATATTGATGCAAGTGTGGAGGGGACCAGCCCACACAAAGTGGCCAGGTTCACCTGCCTTCCCCTCTTGCCTCCCAGATTCCTTCTTCTACTGTCACTGGGAAAGCAGTGGTACAGGAGAACACTGGCACCTGTCATGAGCCCATTCTCAGGACGTAAAACACTGGGTACAAGGGAGCACTGGTCTGACACAGCACAGCACGTCCTGCTTTCTCATCTTGTTCTACAGTGCTTACCACACCACTGGATTACTCTTTGTTAATTCTGCCAAAATGCTTAAATGTTTTGAAATGTGAAGAAACAGAGAAAAAAGACTGGTACATTTTCTTTTTGGTAAAAAATCAAATAAAAACTTTTTATTGTGAAGTTGAGAGGCCAGCAAAACTGCATGATGTGTTCCTATTTGCATTCAATTAAGTAATTTCCTAAATTTATTCGTTGATAAGATGCTGCTATAAACTGATAAAAAAACGAGCTATTACAACCTCATGTTTTACATTGCAATGCCATGCCATGGCCAGAAAATATTCTGTTCCCCTGCTGTAAGATATGACACCACCATCTAAAATACAAGCCTTCAATACTATTACTGTTTTTAGACACGTATAATTTACTCGTCTTATCAAGTTAATATATGTTCTTGTACAGAATTTAAATTTATTAAATGAATACCTACCTATGACTGAATTGAAGCTGCCTTTGAAGCAGCTGATCTGGTAAAACTTTGAGCTGAATTGTTACATAATCTCAGTTGCTAAAAATGACATTATTTTCTACTTCTAAATTTTCTCCTAAGAGTGATTCAACAAGCATACAAAGATAATGCTGAATTTCCAATCCTGATTCAAACACATTCTTACAAATTCCTTGAAACACAGGAGAAGTGTGAAGCCTTCTTCCCAGAGGTCACTTTTCTCAGTCTTCCAGAAATACTCAGGAATATCGACACTGATTTTCTAAGGCATGTTTATTACTGTTTTACTGTTCTCAGTTAGAATGAAAGATTTCCTTTTACTTCTTCCCCCCCTGCCCCTCCCCCCCACCCCCCCCCTTCCACAAGGTCATACTTATCAAAGGTATCAGAATATGAAAAGATTAAGCATTAAAAAAAAAAAAAATCTGAAATCTACTTAGAAGCATTCCAATACATTTTTTTCCTGCTTATCTATGGAATTCTCAACAACTATAAAGGACCTGAAAATAGCAATTAAAACCAGGGTCTGCACTGCAGATGTCACACCAAGAAATAAATGATATTTGCCCTGCAGAGAAGGACTTGGGGGTATCAGTTGAGAGAAACTTAACATGAGTCGGCATTGTCCGTTCGCAGCCCAGGAAGCCAACTGTAATCTAAGAGTACAGCAAAGGCTGGGATCTATCTGGCTTGGGAGCACCTTTGTGGAAAGGGACCTGGGGGCTTGGTGGACAACAAGCTCAATATGAGCAAGCAGTGTGTAGCTGCAGCAAAGAAAGCCAAGAGGATGCTGGGTCACATCAGCAAGGGCATCACCAGCAGAGGTAAAGTCACTATCTCACTCTACTCACTGCTTGCGAGGCCACACCTGGAATACTGTGTTCAGTTTTGGTCCCCACTAAACAAAAAAAGATGTGGGCAGGCTGGAGAGGGTCCCGAGAAGGGCCACAAGGATGATGAAAGGACTGGGAGGCCTGGCATATGAGGAAAGGCTGAGAGAACTGGGTTTGCTCATCCTAGAGAAAAGAAGGCTCAGAGGAGACCTATCACTATGTTACAGTATTTAAAGGGTGGCTACAAAGAAGATGAAGAATCCCTTTTTACAAGGAATCACATGGAAAAGATGAAGGGTAATGGGCACAAATCACTCCTGGGGAGATTCCAGTTGGATACAAGAGGCAAAATTTTCACAGTGAGACCAATCAGCCACTGGAATAATCTCCCTGGGGAAGTGGTGGATTCCCAGCGCTGGACACCTTTAAGATTCAGGTGGACAGGGTGCTAAGCTATTTTATCTAGACTGTGTTAGATAAGGTTGGTCCAGATAATCCCTGAGGTTCCTTCCCACCTGGTACTCTGATTCTATAAACTCAAATGCCTAGAATAACCGGCAGATGAAAACACACCTAAAATTTTACTTCTTAAAAGGAGTACCACAGATTAATTGTCTGCATGCTTTTTAATTTCCAGTATGTTATGAAAGTAAAAATCCTGAAACATTATTTCATTTCAGTAAAATCACAAAATGCTAAATTATGTTTTCTTGTCATAATTTACAGTAATGAAATCTTTAATGGAAGCTCATAACTACTAGGAGCACTTAGCTCAGCAATATTAACCTAGTCCAGACAGAATAACCTATAGAAGAGCAGGAACTCCAAGAACATATTTTCTGTGTTTTCTGAAGTATATATTGAATATGCCCACTGAAAGTTGGGTTTTCCTCACTCCTTCTTTCCCACTGATATTTATAGACACTATCTCCAAATCTGCACACCTCAAGGACTCCACCACAGGTTAAGAATTATTTCTGCAGCTAATCCTTGTTACTATTTATATTATAGAATACAATTCTTGTATGAGTTGCAACATGTAAATTTATATGAAAACACAGAAACTGTGACAATCAAACTGTGTCATAAATAGTACTCATAAGATGGAAGCCATCACCATAAATAATAGTTGAACAGATGAACCTTCTTTCAGTATGTAGTTTCTTCTGTCACTGTGTTGCAGTGAATTGTGGTGCTCAAGGAAATATGCTGTGAAACCATGAAGCCCAAATATAAAGGCCAGAAGATATAACTGAAGTAGGCCATATTCTACACACAAACTTAAGTCATGTAGAAAAATCTGTCTCCACTGCTGTATGTCCCAAGACAAAAGCAGCATTGATAATTGATATATCTTGCATCTCCAGTAGTCTGTAGGAGGTAATACAAGGTAACATAAGGAAAAAGCAATTAAAAGGTATTTCACTAGCAAATTCAGCAACATGACTGCCTATATGGCAGATGTGCTGTTCAAGTGCACTTTCAACAGAATTAAAGAAGAATGACCAAAAGATACTAAGTTATAACCCCATGTTTCAAAAGATTCAGAAAACAAGAATTTAATTTTCACCACTTTCACTGTGTTTAATAATTCCACTCAAAGATATCCAAAGAGATTGAAGTTCAAATATCAAAATAAATAAGGGCTTTTAATCAATAAATTACCCACAAAATTGCCTCAAACCACTGCAGACAGCTGTATTTTTTCTAGATCATTAACAAAACACATGTTAGTGATCTGAAACAGTTAACTGGCATAAAAATAAACATTTTCAGAAGTTTTATAGCATTTTGATGAACATTTCAATAAAAGCAAGAACACTGACTTCTGACATATCAGCCAAATTCTGTTCTTGCTGAGCTCTAAAGGCAAGCTGTTAAATTTTGTCAGTGTAGTGATTCTATCACAATAAATTTAAAATCTAACTAAGATCAGAAGAAAACTTTTGTCAATGGCATTCCTTTAAATTTGTATTGATACAACAGGATTAGAATGTGATCCTAGGGGTTATGATCACCCCAGTCACCATTGGCAAAAAAATTTCCTACACAATATAATCAGCATGAATCCAATCCCATATGAGACAACTGAAGTGTATAAATATCCATTTTCTTCCTTCTCTCCTAACCAAACCACAAATCTGATTTTTAAAAGATGATTGTTGAAATGATACCTCCTGCAATGATAGCCTTTCTCAGATTAAATTATGTGTATAATGTCAGAGAGCAGCATCCTGCATGCTTGAACTTAAAACAGCTTGATGTGAGTGGTAACCTGTGTCTTCACTGCTGTCTTGTAATCCGCAATGCTATGTCAATTCACATCCTGTGATTAAATTACACCTGTGTATCTATAGATTAATATGCCAACCTGATCTGTCTTACTGGCTTACATTTACCCACCATCCACTTGCCATGGGGATCTCAGTTAAACTACAGTCTCATTCAGAGGACCAAAACTTTGCACTGCAATCGCTGTAGATACTGCCAGCGCCCTGCAGGCACCAACAGGGCTTAATTGCCCTGACCAACCTCACCAGGGATCCCAGGACACCTACGCAGCCCCCCATGCACATGGGTCCAGTGGCACCCAGATCCAAGCTATGTTGGAACACCTCTTCCCAGTCCTATTCCGGCCGTGTCATTGGGATTTCCCAGACTCACTTCAGACCTGACTTGTTAGCTCACCTTTTGCTGGATCGCTGACTGCTGCGCTGTCAGGGGGACCTGCCACCAACCCTGCTCTCTTGCTCAGCTCAGGTACTACAGGTTGGTGTCCCACTGGAGATGGCTCTGCCCAGCCTAGGTGGGGGTCACCCCCAGACACCCATGGCCAACCCCCAAGACCATGTTGGAGCAACATGGAGCTAGCTGGCCTTCCAGTATAGTCTATTTGGTCATTGTCTCACAAGGTCTTTTACCTTTGCTAATATAACTCCTTATGCATCATGTTTTTAATGTGACCTTTCTTGATACAGAAATCCTCATTCACTTCTGTGTAAAAAAATCCTTTCATAAGGGAAGGTCTACAATATTTGCGAAGTCTATGATTTGTTAAAATGTGCTTTTGATCCTCACTTTACATCAAATATTGATGAAGTACATGACAGTAAGATATCATATTTAAGCCCTTTGAAATTGCAAGAGATTTGCAGCTATTTTCACATAAACCCCACACTAAAAGAAATTGTTGTTGGTGACCTTGAGCAAATATGCATTAAAAGGTTTTCATGCAAACTGCATAGAAATTACAAAGAATTATATAAGCACTTAGAATTTTTGTGAGTGCACTTAATAGATAGTTTAAGAACATCTATATTCTAGAATCTAAACTACTTTTATGATGATGAATAAGAGTTCTAGTGAAAGAAAGAAAATGCTATTAAGGTTTGCCAAACTTGAAAACTCTTTGTGTCCTACTTTCATGTATTACAAGTATTTAGCATCACCTTAGAGCTGAGGCTGATACATAAGACCATACAATCCATGAAATAAATTTATTAAGAGAATGAAACAAATTTAATTCTGAACAAAACCCACTAATTTCATACAATTTACCAGAAATTGAAGAAGGGAAAACAAACACTAGAATTCAAGTTTTATGTCTCTCTACAACTACTCCTAACACCGCCATATTGTTCTCTGGGCACTTTCATACAAGCAAAAAGGGATAAATCTTTTTTAAGACATTGTCCCCAACTTCCCGAGATAATTTCTCAGCGCAAACAGAACACCAGTGAAGAACCTTCAGATGTGACTATGAAGAGGCAGACGATACCAGGTAGTGAAACTGTTTTTATCTGCAGGAAAAGAATATGAGATAAATAGGCAAAAAGATATGTCGTACAACAGATGTATGTACTATGATGCTTACATTTTTGGGGTGTTCAGAAGCGTCTTCCCTGTCACTACCTGCTCATGCAGGAATAGACTCTAGAAAAAAGATGATGGTTTACGGTCTAATCTATCTCTATGTTTTCACAGATGTTGTAAATCTCTTAGAGCTTTCTTTAAAGACAGGTATGTCTAGTATGCCAGGGACTGTAAAATTTCTGTAAGATTTAATGGGCATTTAAGAGCATCCTGATCAGATATTTTAATCATGTTTCGTAGTAATGGTAAGCGACATCTCTAAAAGCACTAACAGCAATTAGGTACCTAGTTCCTACTTATTGCATTGTAGATATAGTGTTCTAGAGGACTAGAGAAAGAACATCATCCTACTAGGCTACAAACCCAGTTTTTCTTGGGGTACCCAGCCCCTGAGCTGGAAGACAAGAGACGGGAAACAGCATCAAGCCCACATAATCCATGGGGAAATGGTCAGCAAGCTGCTGACCTGGGTTCAGCTGCAGCAGTAATTTTTCTCCTTAGTAGCTAGTGCAGTGCTGTGTTTTTGACTTTCAGCCTGAGAACAATGCTGATAACATCAACGGTTTTAGTTGTTGCTAAATGATGATTACTCCTATCAAGGACTTTCTGAGTCTCATGCTTTGCCAGGGAGGAGAGAAAGCCAGGAGGAAGCAGAGACAGGACACCTGACCCAAACTGACCAAAGAGGTATTCCATACCACAGCAAGTCCTGCCCACTATATAAACTGGGGGCAGTTACCGGGAAGGGCTAGATCACTGCTTGGGTTGGGCTGGGTATCAGTTGGCGGGTGGTGAGCGGTTGTATTCTCTTCCCTTGTTATTTCCCTTATTATTATTATTGGTGGTAGCAGTAGTGGTTTGTGTTACACCTTAGTTACTGGACTGTTCTTATCTCAACCCATGGGAGTTACATTCTTTTGATTCTCCTCCACATCCCCCTGGGAGCAGGGGCCGGGGAAGAAGAGGGAGAGGGAGCTAAGGGCTGCACTGGTCTGAGTTAGAGGCTGGGCTTAAACCATGACACCTGCTAACCATGCGGACACACAAAAGTTTATAGGGCCAGATGCGACTGACAGGCTTGACAAACCTGATATCCTCCTATGACAAGGTCACCCACTTAGTAGATGAAGGAAAGGATGTGGATATTGTCTACCTAGACTTCAGCAAAATTTTTGACATCATTTCCCACAGCACTGTCCTGGAGAACAGGCTGCTCATGACTATGATGGGTGTACTCGTTACTGGGTAAAATAATGGCTGGATGGCAGAGCCCAGAGTGATGGTAAATGGAGTTAAATACAGTTGTGGCTGGTCACAAGTGGTGTTCCCCAGGACTCAGTACTGGGGCCAGTTCTTTATAACTTATGTGGATGATGGGATTGAATGTATTCTCAGTAAATTTGCAGATGACACCAAGTTGTCTGGAAGTGTTATCTCGTCAAGGGTAGAAAGGCTCTACAGAGGGATCCAGACAGGCTGGATCGATGGGTTGAGGCCAATTTCATGAGGTTCAACAGGGCAAAGTGCCAGGTCCTGCACTTGGGCCACAACAACCCCATGCACTGCTACAGGCCTGGGGGAGAGTGGCCTGAAAGCTGCTCAGTGGAAAAGGACCTGGGGGTGTTAGTTGACAGCTGGCTGAACACGAGCCAGCAGTGTGCACAAAGTGGCCAAGAAGGCCAACAGCATCCTGGTCTGTATCAGAAAGAATCTGGCCAGCAGGGTCAAGGAAGTGATAATCCCCCTGTGCTGAGCACTGGTGAGGCTGCACCTCCAATACTGTGTTCAGTTCTGGGTCCCTCAAACACTGAGGTGCTGGAGCATGTTCAAAGAAGAACAATGAAGCTGGTGAAGGGTCTAGAAAACAAGTCTTATAAGGAGCATCTGAGGGAACTGGGGTTCCTTAACCTGGAGGAAGGAGGCTCAAGAGAGACCTCACTGCTCTCTACAGCTATCTGAAAGGAGGTTGTAGCAACACAGGTGTCAGTCTCTTCGCCCAAGTAGTAGTAAGTGATAGGAAGAGACAAAATGGTGTCAAGTTGCACCAAGGGTGGTTCAAGTTTCTTCACCAAAAGGGTTGTTAAGCACTGGAACAGGCTGCCCGGGGAAGTGGTGGAGTCACCATCCCATGGAGGTATTTAGAAGATGTGTTGACATGGTGCTTAGGGACATAGTTCAGTGGTGGAGTTGGCCATGCTAGATTAATGGTGGGACTCAATCTTGTCTTTCCCAGGCTAAACAATTCTATGATTCTATGAGAAAATAAAGTGGAAAAAAGGTTGTGTTAGTCACCCTTTCCTCTTTTGATTGTCAGTTATTTCTTCTCTTAAATCTATACTTTCCTTTAGTGTTTTGAATTGTTGAGGATTTTCTGCAAGATCATTCCAATACCATCTCCAAGAAAAAATTTACAAGCAGGCTTTGTTCTGAAAAGTTGTCCTGAATTCTATAAGAAATTAACTTAGTCATAGCACCATAAAGCCTGGGAGATTGTTTCAGTTAATAGTCTCCATAGTTTTAAACACACTGAAATGACACTGTGCCACAGCACTGAGTGATTAGAAAGACCACATGATGCCCAAAGTCAAGCTGGTAACTGTCAGGAAATAACTTGGCAGTCATTACCATTTGTAGTGACTTCAGCAACCCATTAATGGAATAATTATAGAATAAATCGGTTTCATACTTCTATCAGTCTGGAAAACATGACACGATCTTCACACAATTACTAGATACAGAAAACCATAAAAAGAGATGGGTTGGAAAGGACTTCATCAAGTCTGCCCTCTGCCCCACAGCTCAAAGCATAACACAAAACATAAATCAACCACAATTAGTGATAGAAATGAGGACAATAGAGCATTTAGACTTGCATTTTGAAAATGTTATATTCTGCAGATGCAAAATAGCAACAAAAATGTAAAATTTATCTTCCTAATTTAATCAGGAAGTGAAAGTCCTATCTTGATCTCACTAATTGGTTAACCCTGAGTGTAAAAGCAGAGAATGCACTACACTGTGCATCTTCAGCAGAATTGAATATGGAGAAATGATCTGACTCTTCCTTGGAGTACCAGAGCCAGCTAAACAAAGAAAGATAATCCCACTGGAAATGAGGTTCCTACTGCTCTGTTGGTATTTATGCACAATTACCAGCTCAGACTGCTTCTGATTTCTGATAGAGTATATATTGCTGGTTAGCTGAAATTAAATTGAAGCAATTTAACAATTAATGGGTAGTTTATTTTTTTTTTAAAAGCATGAATTCCTCACTAATAGACAATAATATGTGACTACCAGCACTTAAAACAAAGTCCAGTCTTAAGTGGATGTTTTGAGGCAGCTAATGCTTCAGTTTCTTCATTATGTTTCTATGCATTGAGTTCTGTTCACTGACTGCTAATACACAGGCTCTACTGCTGGTATCCTTCCAAGCTTATTTCACTTTTACTGATAATGCACTTTAAAGCAAGATCAAAAGTAAATATGAATTCCAAACTTTTTAAGCAAACTCTGAAAAAAGTTCAGGAAAGAAAATTACAATGTTCTAGGGAAAAAGGTTAAGATTAAAACATTTACTAAACACTACCTGCATTCCTCAGAATGATGATACTGTGAACATGGAAACATTTCAAGATTTGTTTCTTTAAAATATGTCTAATCCCAAGTGGATGCAATATTATTGCAGAAGTGAATGTTTATTTTACAGTGACATTTTAGTCCTAGTATGCAAAACAGTTATTGAGAAACCAAAACATCAAAATGCCAAATGAACCAACCAAGCAAACAGAAAAAAAAAAAAAAAGAAACACCAAAATACTCCTTGAAGTTTTTGTGTGTGGTAGCAACAGTAAATATTCAAAATTGAAAATTTAAAAGATGTTATTATTCTCTAGCAAACAAATGATTATCACTTACAGTATAAACTTACTAGTTTCAAAAATATACCAAAATTATGCTTTCAAATCAGCAAATACAACCAATATTTCCAAACAAAATAAAATTGACAAAAAAAATGTAATCTTTTTATTCAAAATTAGGATCTAGACAATGTTTCTACATAGAAATGGTTGAAAATTCATTTACTATTTTATTTAATACAAAGACTAAACTGAGTTATTTGTTGTTGTTCTTGATAAAAACCTTCAATGAGTGAGAACATTAAGGAAGCTCACTTCTACTGTAGCACATCCATATGCATCTATATTTGAGGATCTCAACTGCTTTTGTTATCAATCAAGCAGTAGTATCAAAATAAAATTCATCACTGCAAAGAGGTCGACATGAAGCAGAACACAAGCCTAATAGAGGTACCTAAAAGGTATTCATATTAAATGGATAATACATAACTAAAACCCAGCAAACCTTAGTCCCTAGCATTTTATTCCAATGCACTTGCAGAATGTCCCCTATCATCAGTACATGGTCAAGGTCTACAAAATGTAGTTACCTCAAGGGGTCGTTTTACCAAGCCCAGAAAACGAGTCCATGTGCTTTTAGTTTATTGTTCTTTAAGGAATAACCTTGAAATCAATCAGTGAATAGTAAGCTGATACCTACCTTGAGTAAATTTATCTGTAATTAGTGGGACTGAATTCTGTCATTTTTGTAAGAACAAAAAAAAATCCTATCTATGAAGACGAAAAAATAAGGAAGTTGATCATCTCAAAGAGTAGATCAAGGACTACCAAATTATCAGTAGATTTGTGCTTAAATTAGACTGAAAATGCTGAAATGTTATTGCAATGACTGCAACTGATCTCACTGATGGCTTGTAGAATTCCAACTCAGACAATTGCAATGACTGCAACTGATCTCACTGATGGCTTGTAGAATTCCAACTCAGACACTGAGAAGAATAATGTAAAATATATAACACTGCCAATATATTTAAAAAATCCTGGCAAAATACTAAGAATTATTTTAAATTATCTTCCTATAACATAGTTTGGAAAATTAATAGGCATAGCTGGGGTTTTGCAGATGCTGAACATATGAACATTGCCTAGAGGTTCGCAATATCTACAGTAGAAAAAAAACTCAAAATTTTTTACATACTTTTTATGATGAACATTTTTATAAGACAAGTTTAAACCTAAGTTAAGACTTTAAGACCTAATGAAAAAAATGAAGTATTCTACACTACACTACAGGAGATTTCCATGCACTTCAGCACATACCTTTTGCTCTTAACAAACTAATTTTAAAAGCAGAATGTAGAAGCCTAGATAGGATGGTTATTATGCATGTCACAGGAATTCTGCAGAAGATTCAGGGAAAAACTACTATCTGAAGTCAAAATTCCAGATTGCACAGAATTCTTAGAAGTATAACATTAAATCACACAGAATTTTAGTTTAGATCTAGTTTTCAGTTCCTGATCGATTCGATTTTGTTAACAATGACTCTGGAAGCCTGTTCACTCACCTTGGTTATGTGGTTTTGCATCTATATAGTTAGGTTTTGGTTTGTCTATAATAAACAAAACTATTTGACTATGCAAATATTTTTAATTAGACAGAAATACAAAGCATTCTGCACTCTTATGCATGTGTTCCACAATTATCTGTGAAAATGTCACATTTTCACAAGTGAAACAGTGCCATCTTGTGTATTATGTATTTTTTTTTCTTGCCAAAGTAGGAATATTCTTCCCTAGGGATGTACAGATTTTTTTTTTTGCCCTGAAAATGATATGAAGTGCCACAGATAAAGTTTGCAATTTACTGATGAAAACAGCTGTTCAAGTCATTCATAAAGCCCTGTTAAAATAACTTAATATCTTCCACTGATGCAAGCAAAATGAAAAACAGGTTTCAGATGAAATACCACCAGAAAGTAGATGCAGTGCTCAACAAATCATTTTTCCTGTGTAGTATCTTAGACTCAAGGGTCTCTGTATAATGGTTTAGATTCAGTTATAACAGCTTTAGAATTTAATTTATATTGGCTGAATCTCCATCTGTTTAATGCCCCTGAGTACCTATGTAAGTCCACATCATACAGTTTTAAAAGTATTGATGAGCATCATTAAAATGAACAACATAGCTCACAAAATTTTATTTTCATTTTATAGATACTACTCTAAACTTTTTTTTTTATAACTGAAAACAATTATTCAGTATTGTAGCATTCTAATCATATAAGAATGAGCAAGTAACAATTTAATTTATATGTTTCACATTTGTATGTATTTGAATGCTTGAAGAAAAAAAACAGAAGAACTGTTTAACAAGCACTAATATATAGCTCTTGATGAATGATTTCATAATTTTAATATGATGGCGACATGTACTGGGTATAAGTTGGGTAGACACGTACATAAAATACAGTTCTTTTCTAGCTGATAATTCAATGTCTTTTGCATCTATAAAATCATTAATTCCTACTGTTTAACTTTGCTCAGAAAAGCAGGCTGAAGGACATCACTGTTTATAGTACAAGAAACTCAGCAGCAGTGATAAAACATATATTCAAAGTCCATTTTTTTAATTAATGAATGACATTTATTTCTGTATTTTCTGTTTAATAGTATGTCCCAGCCTTTCTGTAAGTTGGCACAAATATTACAAAGTTTTTACAATATAAATAGGAAATTTCTGAACTCACAGATAAACACACTGAATTATGCAGCCCCATACCTCAAAAAAAAAAAAAAAAGATCAGTTGATAGGAAGATTTCTGGGGAATAAAATACTAGGCAAATGGCAACTGTCTTATATGTAAGATTTGGTATGTACCAGTAAGGTAATCATGGACTGAATGGTGTTTACATTAGGAAATAAAACCCCTGTCTATCATAGGCACAATATCAGGAGTACTCCATGTTATTCTTTCTACTTTCTATGCTGATAATGATACAAACATCACTGTCAGGTCATAATAATTCTCACAAAAACCTGTATTTCAGGGCCAAATATAATTTGCTACACAGTAAAGAATTGTGTTGAAATTAAGGAATAAAGGATACAAACCCCTATATCTTCTACCTATTTTCCATGCACTGTATAATGTTCCAGACTTTTTACATCTATTTATATGAACAATTCCAAAACAATGAAACTGAGGCAAGCAAGACTCATTTTCTGCTCATACCTTAGTTTTCAATCACAACCCTTAAGGTGTTCTAAATTTTTTAGGGAATAAATGTATCATCTCACTAAGGAGAATAAACTCTCCAAAGGTTCAAACTGGTATTAACAAACTTCAAAATATTAAATATGTCACTCAACACCTAGAACCACTCCTGGTGGTGGGAGTCCCAAGCCCCACAACTACAGAAAAGCCTCAATACTGAGATGGAATATTTATATGTATAAAAAATATAGATGAAAAATTATATAAACCTAAATTAATCTTCTCTGTGCACAGACTGGCACTAGGGAAAAAATATACCGAAGCAGAGTAATGCTGAAATTAATAGCAGATGCAGTTAATAGAGGGAGGGTTCTTGGTCTAGGTAAATAAAATTGCTGCATATGGAGGAGATGATGGACTTCAGGAGACATTTTTCTCACTACATTTGACAAAACCACTCTGTTTATTTCTACATATATGTAGATTTGCACATACATACCCATGCACCCACATATATATACACATCTGTCTTCTGTGTATATGTGACATATGAAATTAAGTCACAACATTAGAAATTACATTTTTCAAGCAGAGCTCATTCACTTGGGCAGAAAGCCACTGATGTAAGAGTCCAAAGTTGTTTGGATAACGAGTCTGGCATTTTACCAACCCCCCTGTTCTACCTGTACCTCTAATATCCATTTAGTTAATTATTCTGGGGTGTGTGTGACTCCAGCACAACTGTTACAGTAATCTTATGCAAATCTGATGATAAAAATAAACTAAAATAATAATGAAAAGGCAAACAAGTCCACAAAAAAATTATACTTTTAAAAAGGGAAGAACAAGTTTTAAAAAATTGCTTTGCGCATGACTAGACCAAATCAGAGTGGTCACTAAAAAACTTATCCATTAAAAGAAAGCAAAAGCACACCTGGAGAAGTATGATTTTAATTTTAAATCACATTCAAACAACTTCCACAGAGGTGATGTGATCGTCAAGATACAAAAATAAATCATTAAGACTAAAAGGCAACTCGGTGAACAATGCGGATTGTTCTAGCTGTACTGCATGTAGTGTAGTACTCCACTCCATGCTAATCTACTCAAGCTTCTATAAGTAAAATAAAAAAAAGTATTTCTAAAGTTTTTAGTCATCCAATATTATCAAACACTCTGCTTATGTAAATAAGTTCTATCATAAATTGCATTTTAAACACATCATTACAATATGCTTGTTTAGTTTGCATGCTACTGTTTGGAAGTCACAGAAATAAGGGTAATTCAATTTTCTGATTATCTATGATGACTAACTGGACAAACATCAAACGTACATTAGAAAATAAATAGGTGCTACTCTGTGAGCATGTAGTGACTGCACTCAAGACTTCAGACAAGCTAACACAAAAGTGAGAGCTCCATGTTATGATTATAACACATGCTGTTTTCTGTATCAGTTAGCTGCAAAATAAGACTCCATCAAAATAATTAGCAGAAGACAATATTTTAAGCTCAAAGAAACGAGAACACATAACCAGGACCTCAAAACATGACATACAAATATTTGCACAGTTCCTAATCAACCTAGTGGTCCTGTATCTGGGATATTTGCTACTTAAATTTTCTACATATTACCTGAAACAGCCTCAGGCATTCCATTGAAATAAGTCAAAATATTAAAAGGGATGTGCAACAAACTCTCAGAAACTCAAGCTGTATCTTTAGAATTGTATTATTCTCTTTTTTTTTGTCTATCATTGAGTAAAGCCTTCTGAAAGTAGAAACTGATTTTGCTGTAAGAGGAATTTGTATATACTTAGGTTACCAAGGATCATTTATTAGTAATTCCTAGATAAATACTTCAGGTATTAATGTAACATTCACCAAAAAAAATAATTATTATTTTCTCTAGGATTTTGAAGTTGATTTGAAAATAATTTTCAAAAAGTTGCTGATTACTTTTTAATTTTGTTTTACATCTTTAAAAACATGAAAAAGAAAATCCATGCTGAAAATCCAGGCAATTTAGAGATAATCTGCAGTAAAGTGGGTGTCTGTCTCTTCTCCAAAGTTAACAAGTGACAGGATAAGAGGAAATGGCCTCAAGTTGCATCAGAGTAGGTTTAGACTGGATGTTAGGAAAAAACACTGAAAGAGTTGTCAAGCACTGGAACAGGCTGCCCAGAGAAGTAGCGGAGTCACCATCCCTGAAGGTATTTAAAAAGACATGCAGATGTGGTGCTCAGGGACATGGTTTAGTGGTGGTTTTGGCCGTTAATGGTTGGACTTGATGATCTTAAAGGTCTTTTCCAACCTAACCAATTCTATAATTCCATGATATCAAGGTAAGGTGAGGCAAACTGCATCCATTTAAAAAAAGTAAGAATGCACCATCTGACTTCTCTGGATCTTAGCTACTACATCTGTTTGTGCCACCTCATACATCTTACATGAAGAGTTCACACAAGCTGAAAAGGTGTGATAGTAGAGGAGTAAATGAGGCTATACCAGTTAATGGAATACATCCTCTTTTGTTTTAATTTGAATAGCAAGTTATTGGTAGATTGACTTTTCAATGCAATTTAAGTACTGAATGATCAAGAAAGATTATTTACCTCCAACTAATTTAGTAACTACACACATCCACTGTACTCATGGCGAAGGCAGACAGCTACTCTTTCTCACATTTTCTAGGTCTAAGCTCCAGTAAAAACAAATTTTTAAGTAGAAGATTTTGGGCAGGAGGTTAGTAGGAGGGAATGGTATAATATTTTTCACATGTAATGGAAATGTAATCTTCTTTTAGCCACAGAATGTAAGAGCTCAGTTAACAAAACTGTACTGCAGATATTGTGAAAACAGATTTCAGTGCTGACTGGCAATAAAACACACATTTCAGACGAAAACGTGTAACAACATTGAAATCCACTATATCTGGAGAAGAAAATATTGCCTGTAACCTCACCTAGCAGTCCTAGGGGTACTGATTAACGAGGTTCAGTTTTAACTTCTAGATTTGGTTAATTATTTATAATGAAATTATTCATTATTTACAATATTGTTGATAAACCAAATCCTAAAATTGTTTTGAAATCTGTGAAAAGTAAAGATATGAAATAAGGAGGCCAATTCACATAATTCTAATTACTAATGCCCATTCCTAAGGAATTGGCTGAGTAATTGCTGGAATGGTTTTTCAGATACAATATCCATTGAGAAGACTCCTAAAATTACACTAGAAATAGCATCCAGCTTTTCATATATATTTTTTTCTTCTATATTTATCTTATTTCTCCCTTATGGATCATAAAGAACTAAGAAAAAAGAAAATCCTTTTAAAAAAAAGAAATCCTTCAGCACACTGATAGTCTACTCAGTAATGATTCTGCCATACCAGTTTATATAAATTGGCCCCATTTTATTACCCATCATTAACTCCTTTACCCAGCATATAACTTCTTTAAATTTAGCTCATTCATCCAGAATGGAACATTTTAGAATCAGGCAGTTCTGTCATCAGCAATGATTCCCGATATTCACTGCTATAATACCAGCAGAACAGGAGCTGCGCCTGAGACAGATAAGAGAAGTTGTACAGAGAGTAACAATTCATGTGTAGAGATACTTAAGGAAGAAAAAACAATCCTAACCAAACAAGAAAAAACAAACAACAAAAGAAAAAAACACACCCCCAAAAACCCAAGAAGCCCATTGTCAACAGATACAGCCTAGTTTGAATAGAAGTTCAGCACTCAAACTTATTTCTCTTTCAGTAAATATTTTCCTGCAGGAAAAATGATGAAGTTGCTTTTTCAACCCCAGTACAATCTTTTTTTTATCAAAATCAAAATGTGTAAGTTGGATGAGTCTGCAATATTACTGACCAATGAAGTTAAAATGTGTGAAAATCCAGTGAACATCACAAATGACTACTGGGGGAGGCCCACTTCAAGAATCATCAGTCATTGTGAGTATTAAACTGAGAGAGAAAAGACTGGTAGCAGCTTCAGTATTTTGCTTGTGCAGGAACCTGACCTGAGCTTCTCAGCCTTCCTATAGGAAGTTCATCTCAGTAAGTCCACTAAGTATTGATGAAGAGCACAACACCAAGCAAAATCCTCTTATTTCAGTTAGCTACTGTCAGCTTTCTGTCAGCTATTTCTGTTATTTCTGTCAGTGTGACCAGCAGGTCAAAGGAGGTGATCCTGTCCCTCTACTCTGCTCTTGTGAGACCTCACTTGGAGTACTGTGTGCAGTTCTGGTGTCCTCAACATAAAAAGGACATGGAACTGTTGGAACATGTCCAGAGGAGGCCCATGAGGATGATCAGGGGACTGGAGCACCTCCTGTATGAAGACAGGCTGAGGAAGTTGGGGCTGTTCAGCCTGGAGAAGAGAAGGCTGCATGGAGACCTCATAGCAGCCTTCCAGTATCTGAAGGGGGGCTCTAAGGATACTAGGGAGGGACTCTTAATTAGGGACTGTAGTGATAGGACAAGGGGTAATAGGCTAAAACTTAAATAGGGGAAGTTTAGATTGCATATAAGGAGGAAGTTCTTTACTGTAAGGAATGCTCCATCACTGGCAATGTTCAAGGCCAGGCTGGACAGAGCCTTGGGTGACATGGTTTAGTGGGAGGTGCCCCGGCCCATGGCAGGGGGGTTGGAACTTGATGATCTTAAGATCCTTTCCAACCCTAACTATTCTATGAATCTATGATTCAATGATTCTACTTTTACACTTAAATATCTTTCAAAATGAGTAATAATCTGCACATAAACCTTATTTTCTCTTCTGCTCTGTCTTTACACTAACACAGTTATCAGCCAGTATTATGGTACATTTGAGCTGGTGTTTAAAAGATTTTCATGAGATGCCATAGAACTTATACACTGGAGATGATAAACATAACTGAGTCACTATTTCCAATCTCTTCATCCATTATTTGGTATGTATTGTGTGATGCAAATATGGTACAGTATTTTACACATAAATTAAACACTTAAGATCAAGTTAGTTCTTAGAACAAGCACACATGCAATTAGAATAAATATGCTGATTATTTGAAAAGTATTTGGGGGGGGGTGAGGGTGGAAACAAATCATGAAATAAAACTCTAGGTAATTGTGTATTTCAAATATTTTTGGCAGAAAAAATGAAAAACATACACACAGTAAGCCTAAGACCAGTACTTCTCTTAACTTGAAATAAATTCCTTGTGCCTCAGCCGAGGCTGCTAGGTTATGTCACTGAAGACTACTTTGTCTTTTCTAAGGAGATTACTGTATAGACATTACAATGAAGACAAAGACCTACTTATTTTAGATGCAGGGGGAAGCAAAAATCACAAAATTACTAAGTACACTTGTTAACAAAAAGTCTTTTTTGTCTTGAATATATATACTTGAACCAAACCCAAAGAATTTCTCCTTTTACTGCCTAATTTGAAGAAAATAGGTCTCGTTTTTAAAACTGACATTCACAGTTGCTCTTGAAGTACACAGATTTTGGGGTGCTTCACACAGAGCAGAAGTCGTTCCTCTGGTATTTCAAACTGTGATTATTTTTAAACATAGGCCTTGACCTCAGATGAATTGTAAAATAATACTGATACAGCATAGATGAGGTTTTGAGGAGGGATCAATTAATTCAAGCATTTTGTAAGATCACTTCTTGGACTCAAATGACTGACATTTATCTTCTGCGTCTATGAAGCTGGTCCATCTTCTATCATCTCAAGAAATTTGCTTCTCTGCAACTGGAGAAGCCAGATTTTCTTCTAGGCTCATCACACATCACAGCACATTTCCTCAAGAATGATGCCAGAACAGTATCTTCCAAAAAAAAAGTGCTATTTAACAGAAAACCAGAAGGATGAATCTCAAAACCTTAAGTAAGATGTTGGGGGGTGGGGTAAACTGAAATGGGGTAAGAGATGTAAAAAGCTCAATATTCTTCACACTGACGCATTTCAATTACAATTATGCAATTTTATTCACTAAAGAAGAACAAGCTGGTGTTCTAACTGATATTCAATTGTATCTCTTCGATAGCATTCATGAAATGTTATTATTCAGGTTCTTGTAAATGTTCCAAATACATCTTGCTTCTAAAAGGATGCTTATGCCACTTTATCATCTTTGCACAGGAATTTTTTGTATATTTTAGGGGCTGAAGTTAATAAAGCAGGCCTCTAATACACCATAATCTTCAAGCTGAAGAGCTACAAAGTACCATAAAACAGGTTGTTCGTTCTACTTCACAAGTAGAAGGGGTTCAATTATTTCCCTTAAACATACTATTGCAGCCCTTGTTGGGGGAAATGTGACTTGATATTCAGCTTTGTCTTTCATATTTATAGAATCGTAGAATGGTTAGGGTTGGAAAGGACCTTAAGATCATCTAGTTCCAACCCCCAACATTTCTCCAGTATGCCTCAGTGTTTAATTATCAACCTTATTGGTCCAAATGACTCCTTGTTAAGAATCTGTTGTGCAAATGTAACTGCCTAAATCCACACTTATTTATCTCGTTCCTGCTTAAGGCAAAGGACTGCTGGCACTGGAACAGCTCTAGCAGGTAGATCTAGTAAGATGAAGTTCAACAGATTCACCCATTCTTTGGGATAACTCAAAGCCAATTTTAAAATTCTCTGAGGTCTAGTGGCATATGACAGAACACAAAATCCACTACACACGATCAACATGGCTTCTGCAGAAACTTATTAGACATGTTCTGATGTGCAGCAGTGGTAAAAGCACACCGTGCTTCATTATAAATAGGAGTAGTAATCAGAGGATAAGCACACTCTGATCAATTTTACGCACTGTGTTTCTATTTCATTAAATCCTTCATACCAATACTTCAGGATCAATTAAATTTCCAAAACACAGGCATTATCAACATTTGAGTTACCTAGTGTCCCAGAACTGCTGCTCCAACAGGGCATGGCCACACGCAGACCCGTTATCATTTTAGTCCCTCCCTCCCCTGTGTGGATAACTGAGGGTAGCCTGAACGACACCCAGCAATAGCTGAGTGAGTCTCAGGGGATCAATGCACCTCAGTACAGTAGGGAGGGTAATAAAGAAGACATTCTCATAATTCTCATAATGAAGAAAACAGAACTTGGCTCTGTTCCTCGGCTCCCAGTGACAGGCCAACAGACAATGGGCACAAGATGAAATACAAGAAATTACATTTAAACGGAAGGAAAAAAAAGTTTCACCATAGGGTGATTGAACACTGCTATGGGTTATGGAAATACTGACATCCTTAGAGATCTGCAGAGCCTGAGCAAACACAGCCCCAGACAACCTGCCTAGTTGACCCTGCTCTACACTTTCTACTACACTTTCTCTCATTCTCAAAGTTTTATTGTGACTCATAAGGAGATTTGGGCACTAGCAGATGTGAAACTAAAAATATAGGAAAGGAATTCCTGGCATACTGAGAACTGCTGAAGCAGTATGTGAACAGTAGGGAAACAATGTTTTTGTTGCTTCTTCAATACAAAATTCCCCAGCACTGGTACCACATAATACTCTTCAGAGTGAAGAGCTGTAAATTTAGGCCTTGATGACATAATTCTGTAAAACATATGACAAGAACTTGTCAGTTAATATTTGCCTTTAATCTTTCTTATCTCCTTCATACAAAAAAATAGAATGTCATTGCTTAGAAACTAAATTATGAGGTAATAGGTTTTGGTAGCTTATTAAGAAGGCTCTTGCATAAAGACAGGCAGAATGAAGCAGAATGTGATTTTGTTCAGTGAAGACCTTTTTATTTTTTAATATTTTCAGAATTCAGTAACATACTTCTAATACAGTGTTAGCCCACCACTGCTCACTGCTGCTTTGAAAACTGGCTAGTATTTTAAATGTGGATCAGTGAAAACCAGCAATGTATCGTGTCAAAAGAACACATCTGGTGAATGCTGCTGGGATGAGTGCTGGGTCATGTTTTAATTAAATTTCTCATTAGTGATTTGAAAAAGAGTATAAAGAGCATGCTAATGAGATTCACATATCTAAATTGGAAGGTGCCTCACAGTCCAAACAACACGGCAAAGTTTGAAATGTGGGGGAGGAAAATCTCCTGTCCTTAATTTGGAAATTTTTCCATTATCTGGCAGGTTTAAAAAAAAAACCAAAACAACAAAACAACAAAGAAACAAATCAAGTGCAGAAATGAAATTAGAACTCAGATGTGGGTTTGTTTGTTTGGGGTTGTTGTCTGGTTTGAACTCAGGTGTGGATTTGTTTTTTGAGGGTTGTTGTTTGGTTTGGTTTTGTTTTGGGTTAGTTGGTATTGTTCTTGCTTTGTTTTGGGGTTTTAATGAGAAATGGAAGGCTGCTGTAATGAATGGTATCTTGGAGACCGTAGTGGTGAACAAAGTTAGGCAAGATTTTTTCAGTGCCATTACACTCAGAGCAGGACACAGTCCAGACCACAGTAGAGAGAGGAGGGACCAGCTCACTGCTGGTCATATGCCCTAACATCATACAATTGAGACCATACATACCTAAGAGAGTGGTACTGTGCAGAGATTAACCTCCAGAGTCACAGAACCTTTTAGACTGGAAGGGACCTCCAGAGGTCCACCTAGTCCAACCTCCACTGTCCTCTCCCACCCCACTAACCCACAGATCTTCATCAAAGCAGCCAAAAGGCAAAAAACCCTATGCACAGGCATATGGGCACATGCACAGTACTGTGGCACACATAATTTGAGACAATTCAGCAGAGTTCTAAAGTCTACCCCTATTAGTTCCACATATACTCAACAGCAATACTGTATTAAAGAGGAACTTGAAAATGGAACTAATGTAAAATGACCAAGAAAAATGGTTAACAGGAGGGTTAGTGTAACTGAAGTATAAGGACAGCATAAAAACTTGTCCTAGATTTAGACTGACATCATTGAACAGAGCAAGTTTATAGCAGTTTAAGCAAAATCCTATTACAGATTTCAACATCTTTTTTAACCTTACAGGGAAGGCATCAAATACTTTTGGGAACTGCTTGTCAAAATATGTTTGAACACAATCATGAGAGAAATGCTACGGGAATGGTATGAAAATACTGTCAAAGGTTACGTGAAAAGCATTTTGTTCTCATTCAGCTGTATCTAAGTGTATGTTTAAAGTTATAAAATCAAACCAAAATCAAGAATGAGCATTTTTAACTTTTAAGAGACTAAACAGAGTGTCTATATTTCCTTATCATCAGATCATTACGGTATCCAAATATTACTAAAATTGATGGTGAACTCTTAGCTCTGCTGAAGTCAAAAGTAAAGCTTGCTGGCTAGTTGCTTTTTGTAACTTCCTGAAAGTGGTAGTTTAGATGAAATATTAATGGGCACTAAGAACAATCAAAGGCTATCCGTTTATCTGGAGATACTAAGCATATAACTTTTTTTTTCAGTTCAATTTAGGAATTTTCAGGAAAAAAAAAATTGAGATAACCTAACATCCATGTCAGTTTTATCAGTATTTGCAATAATGTCAACCTTTATGTCTAACAAAACAAATTACGAAAGGCATGAAATCTGTATGAATTTTAACAACTATACTGAATTTTTCAATGTGTGTTTACTTTTGCTTTTGTTGTACAAAGTTGATGAAAATGAATGTTAGAATTTGTCAGTTGGAGTTTAAGCAATCTCCTTCATGTTACAGGACTATGGTAAGTGCTTAATTTAGCCTAAGCATCAGTTAAATTTCTATAAGCTCTGCAGTTCTGTTAACACATTTTTTTCTAATCAGGAATCAATGTATTTCTCTTTCTACTACTAAATTACATGGATCTCCATTTAATTATGAGAGCAGTTAATTTCTAAATGAAATGGAGTGCAAATGAACTCCTATTTAACCTTAACACTACTTGAAAGCTATAGATGTCAAGGATGAGTAGTAAATGTTTAAAGCTTCAACCTTCTTCCTCTAGAACTGCTAAAGCCACTCTATTATGAAGAAACACAATGAAACTCTGTTAGGATTTGGAAGACTACACAACTGTGACCAAATTATTACTTGTTCTTCCTTGAGCGATAGATCGTTAGCCATGTAACCTATCAAAACTTAGAATATGCATGAAATTAAAAAGCACCATGCTGCAGAATTTTCTGATCAACTAAGGAAGACCTTGGTGAAGGGTAATTTTACCTTGTTCCAATATATACCATGAAAATGGAAACCTGGACATTCTATGTTAATCAGAAACCTCTCCAGGAACAGAGTAATACAGAACTTTTAAGAAGTGATTTCATTAAGCTAATTTAACTTCCAGAGGTTTTCCTTAGTATGTGCATATTTTCCCTTTTTCCTGCTTTTGCAGTAAATGTGACAAAATAATTTAAGCAATCCAAAGTACCTCAGATGAGACAGAATGACACAGTATTGCTGAGAGCAGGGTCTTCAATTCCCTGGACTTTTTTTATGTTCTGTAAGGTAATTATTTAACTCTGTACCACTATCTCATTGCAAGGTACAGATGTTCCTGTCTTTAAAAAACATGAGATGAAAACAGACACTCCTGGCATGTTACACAAAGAAAAAGTCAAATCTAGTTGAATGGAACACACAGTTACTGTCAAATTCCAAAATCACTGACCTTATAAAGAGAAACTTCCTAAAATACACAGATACTAACAAAAAGGTTTCAGTACAATAAGCCTTTTGTTTTTCTCAATTAGAAGTTATCTTTATACATGACATTCATAAACAACTAACTTAATATAAACAAATATATCACAACACGCTTCCTTCAAACTCTGTTCCCTTCTAAACCAAATACCTCATTGCAATTTGCAGGGTTGGGAGAGCAGGAACTAAGAAGGCCTGTGCACTGTCCATGGAATACTAACAAGCTCAAAGTTCTCAAACTAAGGAAAAAAAAACAAACCACAAAACCAAATAGGGATATAAACAACCCCCCTTTCTCAACCATCACTTGCTGGCAAGAACCTTATTTATAATACAGTCATTTAAAAAATGATATTTGAATGTTACCTGTAAACAGTAATAAATACGTTCCTGAAAGATTTCTGAGATGGGCAGATACCCTTTTTTTTTCTTCAAGCGCTTCAGCTACAATGTTCAATCAGCTGTCAATTATCAGCTGTCAATTATTGTTAAATAATAAATATTGTTAAATTATTGTTAAATAAATAAATATTGTTAAATTATTGTTAAATAAATAACCCAGCTAGCTTGGTTACAGGAACAGTATAGGTATGTTTCTACAGCAAAACTTTATGTCTACAAAACCTTGTGTAGGTGCTCTCTTGGGGATGTTAACATTCTACCCTCATCTGCATCACTGACCTTCTGTTTCTCCATTAAATCCTGTATGTTTATTCTTACAGGCTTTAGTAATATGCTATTATCCATGCTTCTCTGCTTCTTGCATTATAAACATACTCCTTTATCCTTTGCAAATTAAGATTGATTAGTCCCCCCAAAAATACAGCCACTCAACCTTTCCCCAAAAAGAGTCACAACTGTAAGATGCTATATATATCATCTTGGACACATGCTTTAAACATCAGTAAATCTTTCTTTCTTTTTTTTTTTTTTTTTAATTTACTCTAAACATCCAGAGTAAAACCAATTTTACATCACATTAGGGAAGATCCCAAGAATAATTATTTATTGTGAAATTTAGCAATTCAGATTTACACTACAGGATCATTATCATCTGCCAATGCTCAGCATACATCTTTTTAATAGGGACTACACATGTCTGTCAGTGGCAGAACAGAATATTAAACCCTTTATGCATAATTTTTTTTTTTTCTTTTTTCAAATCTGGATGATGTATCAGTCTCCTTTTGAAAATTATTACTTTTGTGCATCCACTTACTAGTCTTGAAACATGAGTTCCAGTTGAATTCAGTGGGACTAAGAAGATGGGCAATTGGGTCAGTGGCTTCCACCTTCCAAATCTCAAGAACTATTTCACTGGTACTATATAGTATATTGCAGGGCTGAACACTGAGTCTCCTGATTCAGGCTCGCTGCGGAATTTTAGGAACTAAACCATGAAGAACTAAAATTCCCTAACATACTTTGAAAAAGCTGACAAGAGCAGAAATAAGAAGCACCCACCTGCAACTGGTTAAAAAAAAAAAACCAAACACAAAACCCCCAATAAACAACAAAAACAAAAGCAAAAAATTCCTGTTCATGAACAGATCACTGGTTTCATTCAATTTAGAAAAGGTATTAAAACATTCAGCGAATATTTCAGCATGCACTTTTTTCAACTTGAAAATCTTCCTTGCAACAAGGAGAGATGAATTAAGATACAGGTAGTAAAAGCCATTAATGAAAGACAGCTCAGGGATCATAGGATTACTTCAGAATCCACCCTTCAATGAAAAAAATGAAAACTTAATGTGAAGAAATAGTCCCAACTACTGCAAAGTGTGCTGTCAGTTGAGTCCAGAAAAGCTAAAAGCTGCTAAAGAGCTAAAACTCTGCGCTGGATTTTGCACTTTGGAGAGCTGCACTGGTACTGGCCAAAGTCTACAACAAGGACACAATGAAGAAATGTCAGTAGAAGCGAGTGAGCGTGGGGTATCAGGAGTCCTCAAAGAGGAGGAAGGATGAGGGGCTGATGTGGAGCAGGGAGTTCAGGAGTGGAATAGTGAAGATCCCTTCAAAAAAAAGGATACTTTAAGGGATCCTTAACCACCCTACAAGATGGTTGAAAAATTACAAGCTCATACAGATGAAGAAACCTACATGAGTCTGCAGAGAACCTCAAAATAATTCATTTATTTCTGAAATACTGGTACAAGTTCTCCTGAATAAAAAGGTTTGGAAAAGAAGAGCAAAACCTTGCCTGAGCAGACCAGTGGATATTTACTGGCGATTGTCAAAGATCAACAACTTCTCCATTTCATCACACGTGCTTCAGGAGTGAAAGAAGGGAGAGCAAGACACTACCTAGCTCATCTTGGGAAGATGACATATTAGTAAAACTCTTCAGAGTAGAACAGAAATGTCCAAATGTTTATATTCATCTCATTGGACTGTATGAAGGCTGAGGCTTACCTCTATCCATTAAAAGGCTATCCATTAAAACTACTGTATGACTGGGAACTGTGGGAGGCAGCTATCTTTCACTCACAGCACAACTTCTGCTCACAATTTTAATTCTGAAAGCAAGTAAGATAAAACCTCTAGCTGATGATCAATAAGATGATTTGTCAAGGTCTGCTAGTATCCACTACTATGTTTTGGGTTTTTTAATAATACCAATGATTTCTAGACAAACCCATTGCTCAGAAACACATGCGGTTTTAGAAGAGACTATTCTGTAAAGCCAAGGTGGTTTACTTAAATTAATTTCTGCTTTCTCTGCTTGAGGAAAACTTGATGCATTCAGATGTGTTATTGTGCTACAGGGTAATACTAAAATCAGTGTTATTTTAAAGGTGAGCATGAAAGGAGACTTGGGGAAAAAAATATTCTGATGATTCCAGCCATAATAACAAAATAGATGCAGCCACTTGTTTTAAATCTCTGAGACACACCTGGTATCTTGCTTCTACCCCTTGTCAGATGAGGTGCGTATAAGCCATTCATTTTCTTCATTACAGCTTCTGTATCAGTTTGGATTAGAGCTTGTGTATCTGATTTTTATTTTGTCAGGAGCAAGATCTCATAGGACATCACTACTATTTCCTTCAACAAACCTGGCACTAAGACCTCTCAACAGAAGTAATTTCAAAACTAACACAGCTGTTAAAACAATGTCAGTGCATTTCATGAAGATCAGAAATTACAAATGGCAAATACATGAGATGAAAGGCTGTTTAAAACAGCATCACAATGTTATTTCCACCACCTTTCCTAATTTATCTAAAGTATCTATGCAATAGTCAACTGTTACTTACTACAGATATATGTATGAGGATTCACTCTACCTGCAGTAAATAACGTCAAAGTGGTAGAAAACCTTTTACATGTAGCACACATGAACTAAGTTCCAACTTACAACTGTAATAGAAATCTCAGAAGCTCAACTTTTGCACCAGTATCATCCACTACAAAACTCAACAAATTTATTTTCTTCTTCTCTCATAGCCACATATTTATTGTGCTGCTGCAGCCTGCTTCTACAATCAGTGTGAGTTCTTAAAGACATATCTGACCTGGTTCCTCGTAGTCCTCCCTTAAGTAAAAGTCATTTTACAACATCCAGCAGTCTCTCTCAAGCACAAATATATCCTAAAACATGCAAGATCAGAAAAATACACTTCCTTAGTTTTTCATTCTTAACAATAAAAATCCTAAAGTCTCAAAAAGTCGTGGTTTTAAGTGTTCAATCTTATAACTTAAAATCAGTGTGGGGCAAATCTTACCTCCAGAAAGTGAAAGAAGTATGAAAAAAAGGCATAGGCTCCCTGATAACAAAATAATAAAAAGTGCTAACAATGGCATCAAGCTCTTTCAGCTGCGCCGTACAGAAACTCAATTGGAATACATTTTGTAAAGATGAGTTAAGGGTTACTGCTGGCTTGTACAGTTTTATACATCAGCCTTGTATGTTCAGTCTGAAATGTGGCAGCTATTTTTAAATTAAGAAGAACCATTCTAAGCTGTGTCCTTTGCTGCATTTATGAGCTTCCTATGTGTAAAAATATGTGTAAGGCACCCTTCTCATTTATTCTTTCCATCTAATAAGCCTTCTTTGAATAGCATGTTCTTTGGGCACCCACTGATCTCCTCCATGCCATAATCTCTGTGTGCTTGGCTATGCAGTATAATAGCCATCTTCTTGCTTCATCTCAAAGCTTTTTGCTCGAATTTTGCCTTAGTTTTTCTGCCTGAGGATTTGAAATGCACCATTATTTTACCCACATTTGTTCCTGTTCTAGCTTAGTCCTGTCATTGTTTCTTTAAACAAAACCCTTTAACACACATAGTCTGCAAGCATATCTGTGCTCCTTCCACATCCTCCATGTGCTCTTCCTTCCTGTTAGTCTCCATTTCATTGCTGTTTTGGTAAATAATTCAGCCAATGTGAAGTCTATGACTGGTTTAATTAGTTACTTTTCTCTGTCCAGGAAGTGAATTTTCTCTGTGTCAACATCTTAATCCCTATTAGAGAACGAAGGAGAAGGTGATGTCAACCAGGAAGCTAAGTGCTGATATCAATCAGCCCTGTGACCTAATTACAGACCCATTAAAATTGACACAGAATACTGAACACAGAGAGTTGCTCTGTGTATTGCATGTATTTCCTTCCTGGTTTTCCCGTTTTCCCCTCAAGTTAATTGTGTGTTATCTATAGATGGCTGGGAACATTATCTCAAGAGCAGGGCCTTATCAGCTTCAGTATTTGAAAACTGATCCATTATAAATAAGCAGAAAAAAATCCAGCAAATGTGGGACAGATCTGGGCACTGCAATTTTAGAGTCTTTGGAAGAAATAAAGTTAGCCTGTATTCCTGTTCAGGCAACCTTACAGGTTAATTTAACCACTGTTTTGTTCGAAATTTACTGTCCTCTAAAACTAAACTCATTTCATTGTAAGAAACAGAAATACCATTTACTCTTTGTTGCTGAAGCAACGTTCTTTCTTAATCTGCATTTTGAAAGAGTTATACTACTCTATTTAGTGGTTTCATAAAGATTCTGTGTAACAAAAACCCAATGTAACAAGAAGCAGGAATTTAAAATCACAATGGTTATCAAATATTTTGTGTGCAAAATAATTTGCATTGCTACTAAACCCACAGAATTAACAGAAGACAGAAATAATAAAATTTTGGGTAAGAACTTGATACCCATGCATTTCTAAGTCCTAGTTTTTAACTAATATTAGTGACACAAGTTAAGCTGTGCTCCCATGTGTTCTGAAGGGAAAAAAAAAAAAGTCTTTTGCTTCACTTCCTGGAATTTCACTGGAGAGGGCAAAACCAGTAGCAATTTTGAATTATATAAAGAAAACTGGCAACAGAAGTCTGAATTTCAGTAGATTTTTGGATCTGTTAGATTTTATATAAATTCTTATAAACAAAAGCAAACACTGCAAATACAAATGGCAGGTTAGCAGTTGCCAGAGCTAACCAATTGTAATTAAACTCCTGTATACAAAATAACTGATCCCCTGCTGATTAAATCACACCTAATGCTTGCTTTGCATGCAAGAATGCATGCAAGAACAAACCCATCTTTCACTCTGAAGCTGCTTCAAATGGGATGGCTTCTGCAGCTGCCCACCATTGCCAGTTATCAGGGCCCTGGTTCCCCTTGCCCTGCCTCAGGAGCTGCCTCAGCCTGATGCAGTGGGACTTCACCTGTGACGAAGAGGGCATGGCCATACCAGCCTGTGGTCACCTGGTGCCCTGATACCCTGGCATACAGATATGCCTTCTCTGAACAGGTAGGTCAGCAGCTTGGCCATTTCAATTAGGAATCTTAACTCACACCCTTCAACCGAAGAGATAAATGCAATTAATTCCACCCCTTCCTCCTGATTCCTCACGCTGTCACATTTCTTGTGCAACCCTCAGCTGTAGTTCCACTGATTTAGTTCTAGAGCAGAAACTACATGCCACTGAATTCACATTGGAAAACAATTTGATGAGTATCCAACCATTTTCTTTATGACACGAAAAGGGAGCACGCATGCTACATGAAGCTGAGATTAATTTAGCAGAAGACAAGCAAAATACATTGGGTTTGTACTTTTGAATAAGAGTGTTTGCACAAAAGCAGCTACAGGCATATTTAACTAAAACACTTTCTAGTCCAGACTGCTGACAATAAATACTGACCTTTGGCTCTTTAGTTTTGATCTTATGTTTAGAAATTTACTTTAAATTCTTCTAAAATAGTTGGATGAGATGGCTGAATATCTACTGTTTACATAACTTCCAAGAACAGTTGTGCATTGTGGGTGTTATGCAGTCAAGCTAATAGAAATTCCTGACCTGCATAATCAATCTGAAATGGTCACAAAATAAATTTTTAAGACATACATGGTGATAATTTTTTGATTACTGCTTCTGCGTTTTCCACCATTAGCTTAAATGTTAAGTGATAAGCAAAATGTTGGTCTGTTTATACTGATTCTGAAGCCAGAAATATGGATTTGTGAAATAGTTTTTCAATATTATTTCAGTTTTTAAAATTACTTTCAGAGGAGAAAACCTTGAAAAGCTCAGAATATTCCATTTTTATATACTCAGATTTTAATTTGGCTTTTTTCATAACCTTCGACCAACTTCCTGCTTTAAGTGTTTTTCAACTTAATTTGACAAAACACTCAAAACATTCTGTGATGTTTCTGAATTTTCGCAGTAGCAAAATGCCAGTTATTCTCAGAGTAGTGAGGGAGGCTAAAATCCAATTGACTAAGAGTCCATTTCTTTAGGCAATTCATTTCTGAGTTTGTATCTTGAAAAGTGAGGCCAGCGTCCAGCAATGCTGAATCTCGGTTCTGCATTTCAAACTTTCAAGAAAGGTGAGTTGGTTTAGCCCCATCATGAATACATATATATGTGATGAGGTAGCTCTGAAATATCCATTTGCATTTATCAAATCAAGTTTTTACACAGATGTACAGAAAGTTATACAAATTTAGGGTGCTCTGTGTATAAACTCTTCATGTACTCATTTCTAAAAGGTAGACACATCAAAAGATTTCAGAATCCATTTCATACTATAGCAAAACTGTACGTAGTATGCTTTATGTGTGTATAGTCGTATATAAAGACAATATGTGCACAGGACCACTGGGAATATCAGGTAATTTCATTCTAAATCTAGAGAAGTAAAATTAAATGACTGGGTTTGTTATTTTTTTTTTATTTTCCACAAGTCCAGCTCTAAAAGTTGCCAGGATATCAAAAATCATCATGCAAAGAGAAGTTTAAGGGTTCAGAAAGTCTCTGAGCTCTGCATTTTGGAGAACATCTTATGTTCTCTTAAGTGCCTGGAACAGACAAATGTAAGTTGGACTACTATGCATGGAGTAAACTACCAGATATATAAACTACATACAAATGTTTCACTCTCAACATCTGGTACAGAGCTTCTGTAAGCCAACAGTAACATATACTTCAGGTTAATTAGGAACAAGAATGGTTTCAATGCATTTGCATGATTCCATTTATTTATTTCATTCGGGTTTATTAGTAAGGCAGACAATTTCAAAAGTATCAGCATGAAATTTTAGTAGTTCCTTGCACTGTTTGCTAAAGAAGACCTGTATGACCAGGAGAAAATACTAAAGTACAATTTGAGATAACATAAAAACATCTTTTAAAGTCTAATATGAAGACTCTGAGGAAGGAAAGAAATCTATATAACTATATAACTATATATCTATATATCTATATACCTATACATCTATAGATCTATATATATCTATAGATATATAGAGATATCTATCTATACACATCCATATATCTACATTTATCTATATAGATATATCTGTATCTATATATAAATAGGTAACGATATATATCTATAGATATAAAGATGTATGTGTACATCTAAATACATCTACATATACATATATATGGATATAGAGACAGATAATTATATCTCTCTCTATATATATATAGATATATATGAGAACAATTCTTGGCTACAATAATTATCTCTCCTTTTCTCTGTTTGTTATATAACGTAAAGTTTTTCACATGAGAAAGTCAAGAGTCCCCTCTACCACCAAGGACTATGTTTACCATGGAAACCACCATTACCAAGAAATCTGAATTCACTTGGGTACCTGACTATTACAACATTCCGTAACATGTCCAAAATATTGAACTGCATATTAAATAATCCACTCGAAATACTTTTGAAGTCACATGGTAACCTGGCCACCACAAAACTCCATGAATGACAGAAATACTAAATCCAAGAAGATTAAATAGTCTGGTAGGTTGAATGAGACATGTTTTGCTTCTTTTGTTTTTCCTCATAATATATGAATTTCTTTCTGGTGCTTTACAATTATTTCTCCACAACTAAGAGAAAGTGAAGATTTTATAAATGCTTGAAAAATTGTATAATAACAAAAACTGCACAGGAATGTTTAGGGATCAGGCTAGGCAAAAATATATCAACTTCACAAATACATATGAAGCTAAACATACTGATTAAATATTATTATTATTAAATATTTGACTTAGTGTTTTGCTTCAGCAAACCAAGTAAAATGAGATCCTTTTTTCTTTAAATATTTTTTCTAATGGCTGAATATAAAAATATTGCCATAATATGCTTCTGTATTTAACACTGATAATACTCTGAGCTTCTACCCTTAGACTACAAATCAGATACAATCTGCGAGACAAATTGTGCCCTGGGGAACAAGTATGTGTCTGAATGGGAGTCATGAAAAGGCAACGCAGATTTTTCAGTTCTTAGAAAGCGTTGTTCTCAGATGTCACTGGCTCATGTGTAGAACCTCATCAAAAATCCAGCAACATTTTTAAATTCCAATATAAAATTTAGGTATGCTGTCAGATAAGAGAGTAATAGGTTAAACGTGAAAATGTATTTGCTGGTTTCTCTCTTGTCGTTTACAGTAGTTCAAATACTGCTTCTCCAAGAAAACAAAACTGACATTGAAGGAGAGGTATTTGTGGTTACAAATGTTAGGAGTCAAGAAAGGTGTTCTGAATGTATTTATCGTGAATAATATTATACAAAGTTAGTTTACAGAACTCAACTTCTCAAACCCAAAGGCTGTAAACCTTCTATTAAACATCTAAAGCAAACGAAAAAGAAAGAAGTCTAGAGGTCAACAGTCTTGGGCAGGGAGGTAGTTTTTAAAAAAAGCTGAAATAAATATAGTTTTTGAGGAAAGAGGAAACTAACAGTTGAAGGTTTTTTTCATACCAGAAAATACACTTTTAGACAAAAAAGGATGTATCCCCTACACTCCTGCATTACTTAACAAGCCATTATTTAATCTCATGTTAAGTAATGTCAAGTCATTACTTAACATGAAATGGCTCTGTCATTAGCCAAAACTTCTACATGGTCTATCAAGTCAAACATGAATAAAACTGCATAGATCTGACAGCCATGTAGAAAAGACAGCAGTCTATGCTGGTGAGGTAGACCTCCTGCAAAAAGAAGTGAGCTTCGGGTGGGGACTGAGGTAACTAAAGATGGCTGAATTTAAATATTACTGTTGTGAGAAAATGCCTCCTCTAAGACAAAAAAAAACAAACCAACAACAAAACAACACTTTGAAACACCATATATTGAAGGAAAGAAAAAACTAGGGTTAGAAGATGTTCCAGAAAAGTTAACCTACACACTGGTATTTCCCAAGTGTACTAGAAATAGTGCTTTCTGGGCCCCAGGCTATTTGACTGTATGAAGACCATAATTTGCTCTGTTAATACTCCTAAATGTGCTAAGTGATAACTAGACCTAAAATGAAATTAGCATCAACTCCATTTACTTGGTACACCACAAGCTTTACTAAATTTTCAAAAGTGGAATCCAACTTACTGAGTTAAAACAATTTTTGTAACTGAGGAACAGTGTTGGATAGGCTAATTTTAAACCAGTGGAAAGGCAATGGTGGATATCCTTAGTGTAGCTTCTGTCTACACTATTCAGTCTACCTACTGATGACTTTCTGTTGTCTCCCCTATTATTTGTAATTTATTTCTGCATTGTGCTTTTCTTTACATGTAACTAATAGAAATGTTTCTTCTATGGAAAACAGATCAATCTATGTTATTTACAAAATGGAAAGTGTTTGCAGCTTTATCCAGAACATTCTTAACTGAAAATTTTTCACAGTAATTGAAGTCACAACAGAGAAGCTCTAGAGTTTACAGCTTTGCATCTGGCTATATCTAATTTTCTAGACAGAAAGAGTGTCAGATAAGACAGAAGCAAATTTATAACTAATTTCCATGTTTATCAAAAAAAAAAAAAAAAAAAAGAAGTCTGTTTTGGAGTTTCCTTCCAAATTGAGCTACATCTGGAGATGTGAAAAAGTCACCTATATTCAAAAGCACACACTGCTACTCTTATACTTAGCAGCAAGATTAGTAAATAATTAACAACATTTCCAAAACAAACATACCTCAAAGACACTGTTGTGTTAATTCTTCCAAGGAATTACTGCCTCTGCTGCCTTTTTGTCTTCTGGTCTTGAATTTGGTGTGCAGCCTAGGAAAAATAAATCTCAGCTTACTTTCAAACCGAAAGCACAAGGCTAGACCCAAGGAAAAAAAAAATAAAAAAAAAAAATTAATAGCATTGCAGTTAATTCCTCTATAATCCTACCTCAATATCTTAAGCAAATAAATCTCTGAAAAGGATTGCCTTATTAAAAGCGAATTAGAAAACTGAATGTCATCTGTGCAGGGAAACATTCTTTTAAAATACAATCAGCAAGGAAGCTCATAAATAGGGCACTATATAAAAATGCTCCTATAAGGCAGTTCTTAGCAGATTTTCAACAGATGTGTATGCAACTATGATTTCACAAATTCCTAAAATAAAATATGTCGCCATCGTTTACCATGAACTTTTAAGAGTCTAAAAATATGTACTCATTTAGATTCTACAGAAAAAATAATATTATAAAGATATGTAAAATGTAGCAAGAGTAGTTACTGAATTGTCATACCTCCCACTCTTGCATGTCATCATGTTTGATTTACTGAGGAGAACTTAAAAAAAAAATTAAAATAAAATTACTTATTATGTTTTGCTTTTATTTCTATAACCATGTAAAACTCAGGAGGCATAGCCCCAAGGTGCATCATAACACTCATTACACATTTTTAGAATTGCAAGTGGAGTGTATATGTAGTGAAGTAGTACATGATATGAAGAGAAATCAGAGATAAGCTACAGCAGTCACTATCATTGTCAGAACGTTGCAGATTTTTTTCTCAGAAAATGTTGACAATTTATAAGTCCTTTTTTTTTTTGATATATCAGTTAAAAATAGAAAACATGGGTTATCAGATCCTTGGAAAAAATAAATCAATACTATTACAACCAAGATTTTTTCTTTTTTTTTTTATTACAAAGTGACAACTTTATTATTAACTTAAAAAAAAATAACAGGTACATGTAGAAACAAATTGGCCTTGGCATTTTTAGCTTTTAGTAATTGAACTTCTGTATTGGACTTGGCTGGCATGGAGTTAATTTTCTTAACAGTAGCTAGAATGGAGCTAGGTTTTGGATTTGTGCTGAAAACAGTGTTGATAATACAGTGATGTTTTAGTTATTGTTGAGACGTGCTTACACAGAGCCAAGGCCTTTCCTACTTTTTACACCACCCGATCAGTTAGTAGGCTGGGGATGAACAAGAAGCTGGGGAAGGGACCCCAGCTGACCAGAGGGATATCCCATACCATATGACTTCATGCTCAGCACATAAAGCTGGGTGAACAAGAAGGAAAGGAGGCATATTTGGACTGATGGCATTTGTGTTTCCAAGTAACCATTACATCTGATGAAGTCCTGCTGTCCTTGAGACGGCTGAACATCTGCCGGTCAATGGGAAGTAGTGAATGAATCCCTTGTTTTGCTTTGCTTGTGTGTGCAGCTTTTGCTTTCCCTCTTAAACTGTCTTTATCTCAACCCACCAGTTTTCTCACTTTTACCCTTCTGATTCTCTCCGCCATCCCACTGGGGGTGGAGTGCGCAAGCGGCCATGTGGTATTTGGCTGCTGCTGGGGTTAAACCATGACAACTTCTCAGCTTTGTTTCAAAATACTCGTCCTGTCTTTATCACCCTCTGAGTTTTTACTTCAAATTACTTTGTATATCTGTACCAACACAATTGAGGATATTTAAAACACAACCCAGAATACAGCTTGCTTGAAGGGCTTGCAAGTATAGCAAAAATAAGTGAACCAATCTCTGGAAGATGATTGCGTCATATGAAACCTCAGTGCAATGTGGAAAAAAGTAATGAAGATGGTATGCAAAGGAAGGTAATAGAAGGCAGACAAAACCAAAACAGAAATAGAAAACAAGTTAACAGGGTTCACTGGAGCTACTGGAGCTTTGTTCATACCCACAAGCCATCATGTAGCGAGTCAGAAAGAAGTCAGAAAACTGATTTCTGGCAACAGCTGGTTCTAAATTCTTTACTTCAGTAATTTCTCAAAAAAAAAAAGTATATAATAACATATATGTGAGTTTGGACACATAAAATCCAATGCACACTATCAAAACTAAAACAAGGCATCCAGCATTCACAATAAGACCTAAGAAGTGGCATATATCACATTATCATGTAAGATTCTTTAAGAGGTAGGAAACTATTTCAGCATCATAAAATTTAAATAATCACACTGCTACCATTAAGGCCAAATCTTGATGTATAAATATTTGTAAGTCAAAGTGGCCTTGACTTGAGTTTTGTATTACTTTTCAAATGGTGATTATTAGAGTCTCATACAGTTTCTCATATTGCTCCTTTTGATAACAATTTCTGAGATAACAATTTCAAGCTGAACAGGTATGTCTTCATTCAAGGGCTATTTTCATCTGAGTGCTACAACAATGAAAATTAGATAATGGAGTGAAAGTGGTGAAAATAACCGTTGCTTGTATAAATCACTTTTAATCAATGTTTAAGTGAAAAGTGGCAACACATCCTTTCTTTCTTAATTTCATCTTTCTTTTTCTTATTTATATACATTAAATTAGAAGACGCCTTCAAACATGCTTCACTGAGCAACAGTACACATTTAAAGGTTGGTTGTAGTCTCTCACACAAATCCTTATACCTTTGTATTGCTAAACTAGGTGGAGTATTTAATCAGATTTATTGATTTTATGTTTTTTGCTGAGAGTTGAGAAAATATCCAGTTCTTTCAGTCTGCTTTTTGGGGGGGGGGTGTGTGTGTGTTTTTGGTTTTTTTTTTTCCTGTTTCTTTTTCTCCTGACTTCGGTTCATTGGTTCTTTGGGGTTAATTTTTTTTTGTTTAGATATTTTAAAGGCTCCTACTAAGCTGGCACTTTTGTTGTTCATGTATTTGTTCACAGCTCTGAAATCTGATGTTTTCTTGTCTATTCTGCTTTAAGAGCCACAATTTCAGTACTATATGAATCTGTATTTGTCAAATATTTTAAGAAATATATAAAGTATTTATTCTCATGATATCAGATCGAAAGAAACCCATCAATTTAGTCTAGTCCCTCTAGATATTTGAAAGTCCATATTATTATAGCTGCCCTCCAGTATCTGAAGGGGGGCTATACAGATGGTGGGGAGGAACTCTTCATTAGGGACTGTAGTTATAGGACAAGAGGTAACAGGTTAAAACTTAAACAGGGGAAGTTTAGATTGCATATAAGGAGGAAGTTCTTTACTGTGAGGGTGGTGAGGCACTGGAATGGGTTGCCCAGGGAAGTTGTGAATGCTCCATCCCTGGCTGTGTTCAAGGCCAGGTTGGACAGAGCCTTGGGTGACATGGTTTAGTGTGAGGTGTCCCTGCCCATGGCAGAGGGGTTGGAACTAGATGATCTTAAGGTCCTTTCCAACCCTAACTATTCATGATTCTATGATTCTATGATTATTATCAGTTTTGCTCTTCCAATATCACAGCTTTAGGTTTGCTTTCTCTAGTGTTTTATTCCTGTAGTGCCCAATTGTGTGCAAGGTTATAAAGAATCACTAATTGATGTGTACCTTAACATTCAAGAACTTGAATTTAGCAGCACGTAGAGCCCTACCTTATTAAAGGGAAATCTCTACTGCAAAGTCTGTAGTAAGACAAAATGATTTTTTTTAAGAAAGCAAAACCAACAACAGAACAGTTTATTCATGAAACACAGAAACATCACTAGGTCAGTGATGTTGTGTTATGAGGCATGTAAGTTTAATTCTCATCATTGTGGTAGCGACAGTATTCTATGAAATAATCATTTGCAGTAAAAAAAAATAAACAAACCAAAACAGAAACAAAAACAAAACCACAAACTTTCCTTGCAGATTTTCCACTGTTTTATGTCATGTGAAATGCAAAGTTCTGGCTTTCAAGTTAGAAACACTACTATGAAAAAGGACAGGCCGATTAAATTAATAATAAATTTATTTATCTGTACAAATTGGAAAAAAAAATAAAAAAAAAACAAACCAAACAAAAAACAGAAGATAGCAAACTTAATCAGTAAACTAACCACCTTTTCATTATTTTGATATCTTGAGGACTTACTAATGTCACTAGTTATTAGTATTATTGACTTTCTCATTAAGGCTCAGTTTGTTTAAAACATCATGAATATAAACTGGTAGCTACTATTTGTGTTTGTGTCACAGTACCCAGATGAAAAGGATTTTCCCAAACTGACAACAGCCAAAAAACACAGCTTTAGCACCTTGAGTTTCTTTGTTTTCCAAAAGAGATCAATAGTCATAGTTCCACAGACCATAAATAACTACAAAATGTCACCTTGATAACTACTTTTTCCAAGCAAACAGTTCAGGCTTCAAGTTAAGTAACCTGTGATGCATCTTCTTTCCACCACCACCACCACCACCAACCCCACTCCCCTTATTTTAGATTTTATGACTAAAGACCTTTACTACATGGAGCAATTATCAGTTGACTACTATTTGATCTCTATAAGGCACTCCAAGATGGAAAACCGCCGTCACTCCTACTTCCTGACTGAAAATGAATGCAGCATTCAGGATTTTACCTGTAGTATCTATTAATGAATCCTTAAATATTTAGCAGCATTTCTCTTCACTGTGAAGAGCAAATCAACCAAACACATACTCATCTTTCAACAAATGTAGTATTTCTACTCACTTCTGAAGAGGTAATCTTAGTGTTTTCTCATATACCTGTTTCTGTAAAGACCCTTAGAAATACTCAAAATATGAAAATTAACAATACCACTACACCAATTAAGCTTTAAGTACATGAGGTCTGGGACAAAATGTTGGTGAATATAAATGTCACTGTATCACTGAAGCATAGGTATGATTTAAAAAAGTAAATAAAAGGTTCTTGAAAACCATGTATACAGCAGCTCAAATGGAATCTGAGAATCAAGTGGACTGGTAACAGTAAACACATTTTGAGGAGAAATAAAAACTTTGAAAGTATTAAAAAAAGTATTTATAGCCTCAAATATTGAAGGCATCACTCCTTTTTTTCAGAGAAATCAGTTAGGTAAGTGCTATATGTTTCCTACAATGTATTTTTAAATCTGTACTAGATCTGTTAGAACCCAGTTCTTTCGTTGCCAAACACATGGGCTTGCTTTCTTCCAATTTATGATGAGCTCTGTTTTTCCTTACTGAATTAAAGTAAGAATCAAATTATGACGAAACCTTGTACAACCAGGCAATAACCCCGAGTAAAGAGCAGTGCAGTTATTCACTGACAGAACAACAAACTTCAGCCAGAATTCTGCCTCAAATTTTGGCGGCCATTCCATCTCTGCTACCACTCATATTTGTGCCAAGGGAAACTGCACTGATTTTTCTGTTTTGTTCCCATACACAGGCTCAGATTTATACTCAGAGGTATGGATAGAAGAAAAGACTTGGAGAGTGAAAGAAGGAAATGCAAATAAATCTTTAATAAAGTAGCAATTAAACATGAATGTTATACTGATTTTTCTCAACAAAAGCAGGCAAAACATGACAGAAGTCTTAGAAGCTTACTCTTTTAAGTCCTTAATGGCATTTTACTGTTTATAAATCAATTCTAAACAGTGAATTAAAAAATGTTATCTCTAGTTTTACAGACATCTTTTTTCTTGTTTATGATTTCAAGACCAGAATAAAGCATGCTAAATACCATCCTCACATCAATTTTCTTAAAAGACATTCCATAACCATTTAAGTCCATACTATCAAAACAATTCCTAATAGTCTACCCAAAGATCCCTGGGTAGTAAAAATGTGGAAGCCTAATGTGGGTATACATAACAGGTATCTGTAAGGATGACAGAATTTACTAAAACAGTGCTAAGGTCATTTCCCTATTACTTACTCATTATAAGTATACACATTAGCAAACAACATTTAAAGACCACATTAGAATTCCATTGTAAAAAGTGACCCTTCACTTACGAAAGCATTACATCTTATTTACAAGGAAAATATAATCAGCCAGCTAAATCTCTGGCCAAAATAAATCATAGCTGTGTCTTACCAATTAGCCTTTCGATGCACAAACCCCCCAATAGTATGTAGTGATTTTGTTTGCAACGCATTGTAAATGGAAACTGTTCATTCATTCAGCACAACTCAATCATTGATCTCAATTAATTAAAAAAAAATCATAAAAAGAGATGGAAAAAAGAAACATAAAATATATTTTAATGTTTTGAATAGCATCTCATTTCTATTATTTATACTTATCTAACTAACTAAAGTAAAAATTTACAGTAAAAAATATTGTCAGTGTGAGGGAGCAATCAAACTATTAGTAATATAAACTTCTCAATAAATAGGAAGTTTATTGAAATGCTTCTTGTCAATTTACATCTTGTGTGCATTAAAGATACAAGCACACACCTGCAATTGTCTATTCTATTTTTACATACCTTATGTTTAGTAACAAAGTCAGAAGAAAATAAGAAAATTCAATAATTCTATTATCAGACTGTTTTGCACCTTCCCAAAACAAAATTTAATCAAATTCAGTGTCGCTTGCTTTAGCAAAGTTGTGTTGTCTGACACAAATATACTCTCTTGTTAAAATTCCAGACAAGTCTCACCAGACTTACTCTCAATTCAGACAACAGCCTCAGATTTCTGGCTGCAGTGACATTTTAATTTATATTTCTGAAAGGACAAAACTAAATGTCTAGCACCCAGAGAAAATCAGATTTACTAAAAAGCGAACACACAAGAAAGAGGAATACAGTCGTATTAAGCAGAAAAAGGACGAAACAGAAAGCAGAGAAACAGCTTTAGGTTCACCCTAGCAGGACCACAAATTTTCTTCAGAAAATGATAGTGAAAGCAAAAAGTGGTGTGAGCTTATTTTCCTGTCAAACAATCAAGAGTGACAGAAGATAGCTCCCCTTGGATATACAGAAGTAAAGGCCCTGCTTTCCTTCAGACTGCTTGAAGTCTGATGATGCTCTTCACATAAAAAGACATCCCAGGATAAAGGAAGCAAACAGTATTTTTAAGCCACCACTTAGAAGACAATTTCTGAGCTCACAAAAAGTCTCACAGCATATTCTAAATTACACACTGGCATACAATCTTTTCTTTGTAATCGGGTCTCAGTCTGTTCAGTGAGGTTCCAAAACAATTTTCTATTTCCCAGAAACTGACTCTATGCTGAAAACAATCTATGTCTCCAGGGAGAGCAAAGGCCTCAAACTGAAGGTTTTTTTGAGTGTACAGTGCTAACTGCAGTTGCCTGTGCATCAGGAGTGCAGAACAGCCAGCTAGTCTGGCTTAGGAGCAAAGAGGAAGAAACGGGGATGCAAAAGTGCTTTGCAGTATAACATCAGAGAAATGCTTTGTTTTCCCCAGTTGAGTTTTAGCTGTGACTACAGTCTTCTTTCAATTCCCAAAATACTGTACATAAAAACATAAAGAGGAAATGAAAAGACTTCTCTGTCAACTGGAACACAATTTGAGGTGAGAGGACTCACTGATAAGCCAAAACTAGACCCAAAGCAAACAACCCCACTAAATTAGAAAACTTTTTGAGAGACAATCTTATTAATCTTTAAATTTAAGATAGCTTTGTTTTACTCCTGGAGAAACATTCCATTATTCCATACCAAATGAATCCAGCCTGCTTCTGTGACCAATGGAATATTCTGTGTGCTCCTTTCCCAGATAAGCTTTATATGTTAGCCCTGCACCCTTTTATCTGTTGGCTTTATATTTGTTTGTATTTGTCTGTATACACTCTTTACATTGATCTGTTTATTTGGGTTGTCCAAATCTGTTGTGCAGGGTACACAATTCAGCTGTGACAACACTCCTAATGCAGCCCAGAACACCAGCAGGCTTCTTGGTGCTTCACTTCATTTCCACCAGGACCCCCAGGTCCCTTTCCAGCTGGTCAGCCCCCATCATACCCTGTTGCCTGGGGCTGTTCCTCTCCAGGTACAGGACTTTACACTTAGAATCACAGAATAGTTTGGGTTGGAAAGGACCTTAAGATCATCTAGTTCCAACACCTCTGCCATGGGCAGGGACACCTCACACTAGACCAGGTTGCTCAAGGCCCTGTCCAACCTGGCCTTGAACACCACCATGTTAGGCTCTTATCAGCCCATTTCTCCACCCTGCCCATGCCCCGCTGGATGGCAGCATGATCTTCTAGCCTGTCACCACTCCTCCCAGTTGTGTGTCATCTGCAGACTCGCTGAGGGTACACTCTGCCACATAATCCAGATCATTAATGTAGACATTAAGCACAACTGGGCACAGAGTTTACCCCTAGGGTACACCACTAGTTACTGGCCTCCAACTAGACTTAATGCCACTTACCACCATGCTCTGGGTACAGCCATTCAGACAGTTTTCAGTCTATCTCATTGTCTGTTCATCCAATCTATACTTTATCAGCTTCTCCATGAAAATCTTACACAAGACATTGTCAAAAGCCTTGCTGAAGCCTAGGTAGCCTTGCTGACATCCACAGATCTACACTCTTCTACCAAGACAATAATTTCCTCGTGTAACATTATCAGTTGGTCAAACATGATTTCCCATCAGGCTCCATGCACTTATGTATGTCCGGTTTGCTTAAGTATTCCCTGACTTGATTCTCTTCCAACATGGGTACACTTTACTTGCTCCAGCCATTCCTCTGTCTTTGGGGCCTCAAGCCTAGTCTTCCCAGTAAAGACTAAGAAGATGATATTCAGAACCTCTGCCTTTTCTATGTCCCATGTCACCAGGTCCCCTATCTTTTTTAGCAGTGGGCCTGGCCTGCATTTTCCCTAGTCTTCCTTTTGTCACTTATGTACATACAGAAGCCCTTGCTGTCTTTTGAAATCATTGGCCAAATTCAATTCCATTTGAGCTTTGACCCTCCTAACATCATCTCTGTAGGCTCAAACAGTGCTTTTATATTCCTCCCAGGTGGTCTGTCTCTGCTTCTGCCTTCTGTAAGCTTCCTTTTTTGTGTCTTAAGTTTGCCCAGGAGCTCCTTGTTTATCCATGCAGTGCTCCTGGTACTTCTTCCTGACCTTCTGCTTGTAGAGATGGACTGACAACAACAAAATATAAAACTGTTAAGTATTTATTAAATAGTTTTCTCAGCAGTGTAACCCATGGGAGACAAGTTCACAAATCTATGCATACAAAGACTGTGTTTCATATTATTTAAGTAAAACTTGTAGGAAAACAGCATAGGCAGGATGTAGACTATACAGTGATAAAACTGCTCTTATTCTGTTCCAAAGTCAGCCACAGGAGAAAGACTGTGGCTGCTAAACAGATTAGGGGTATATAATGAATCTGAAATGGTTTGAAGTATTGCCTCTTCCATCTTCCAAAAGCCTTTATTATGGTGTTTCTGTGAATCACTTATTTCCATGGACTGTAAAAAAAGACCTCTCTGAGGAATGGTAAGCTGCTACCCTTCTACCCAAACAGCTAAGAGCTTTCAGAGAGTGCATAAAGAAGAAAACTTTTGCTCTTTATTAGTAATTCACCTTTGCTTAAGTGCTTAACTTATTGCTTTTCAGACTGCAGGTAGTTAGTTCAATTCTCCATAAAGTAAGGCTTTGTGTACATTCAAGAAGTACTTAAACTAAAGCAACTGATTTAATGCTGCTGTCTTGATCATTAGTCGGCTAGCAGGAGACTCCCAAATCACTAGTTGAAGAACCAATACTCAGTCTTTAAGGATTTTTCAAAGTGCTGCATCAGCACTCAGGGAACTTCAAAACATAAAGAACTTGTCCTGTACCTAGCTAGCTGTTGGCACTTTTCAATTACTGTGATGTTTTCACACGTTTCACAAAAGTGAAAGAACTGCACAATGTGAGGAGCAAGTAAAATGTCAAGTCTTCAGTATTCATCAAGTACTGTAAGTGTACCAATTGCAGTTACCCGGATCATTCTGTTCTGAGGTGATTCTGTAACTGCTCCTGAAAGATACACAATATTTCAGTAATGAATTAGCACCTCAGCCAGACTACTGAGTTTCTTTTGGGAAGGACAAGATATAAATACAGGAGAGGCACAGAACACAGCTAGTGACTCTCCTCTAGCAGAGAGCATTTCTTCCATTTTAGAATTTTCTTTCTTGGTGCCCATGTGTAATCACATGATGAACATAAGTAAAACAAACAAACTGTTATTTGCGTAAACACAACCCCACATGCTTTACACCATGCACTCCCACACTTCCATAGACAGCATCTTGGTAATTATGAATGAAACTGTTGTCTTAGCGTAAGAAGAAAACTTAGTTTATTCATTTAGGTAGGTAACATGGGGCTAGTAGCCAATTTTAGTACAAATCTTATATAAAATGAAAGGTATTAAAAACTTGGGGAAAAACACTCATCACCAATGTGCTGCATTGGACAGACTCACACATTTTAAAAAGTGATGGCTTAAACCAAAATTTAAATTACTATGTAGGTTAGTTAAGTAAATTACACATTCTCTCACCAGTTTCCAATTTATCTGCCAAATTGCTGAAATCCAAAATTCCATTTTTGTATGGTCTCTGTAAAATCTCTGTGCACCCTAGAAGTTGGTCCCATCTGCTCTGAAATAAGAGCATGAAACTTTCAGTCATAGTAATTCCAAATAATTCTTCAGGGATGATGACGGTGGAGAGAGAAGTTCTTTGGTTTTCCCTCTCAATTAGTAGTCTGAGTTGCCATAAGAGGCTGCTGCTTAGGACAGCTCCTGACTTCCTCATGTGCTCCTGGAATACCACTAACTGATAGAAACAGAAATTAGGTTAAGGTATTAAGCGCAACTTTCTTGTTGAAACAGTCCTTCATTTCCTATGGAAGAATACAGAAATCTTAGGCCGAGAGGCTGTGCTACTGTTCTGCTCTTACATTTGTCATAATGGGGTAAAAACTTGAGGACATATACAGAAATGTGGAGTAATTTCTACCTTCAGGGGAAAGGGGACTGAAAAGATAGTAAACCACATATGACAAACAGTAAAATATCAGAAATCTCCCTCTTCCTCCAAGAAAACTGAAAGGTAATAAAAAGTGAAATTGCAATTATGTAGAAAATGTAAACTAAATTATGACATCTCAGTAAAATACAGTGTGTCTGTTAAAAAAGGAAGATGAAACTTCTAGATTCATTCCTGTTTTACTAAGAATGTAAATCTCCCAGGTTATATTACAGTACTTCCTGCTTGTGGGGTAACTCTGCCCTTCACACAGCACCATGAAGACTTGTTACAGTCAGTGCAGACAAGTTTTCTCAAAGTTCTCATTGGTACTGAAATGTTCTTTAACCAAACCGTAACAAATCTTAACCAAAAATAGACTAAAGTGAATTTATGAGGTGGTTGTAATAATTTGTTTCCTTGTCACTGCAGCTCCTATATTTTATAGTGTGTTTATCTTAGGCACTTTTAAAATTTAATCATACCAAGTATCTGAATTTACTCATAACAAAAGCTTTAGCACATGCAAAGGGTTTGAAATAAAGGCTGGTAAGAGTTAGGCTTACACACACACTTTTAGTCTCCATGAAGTATCTTAACAGATTATGGGAGAATTAATCTGCTAAAATTTAGACCTTTAAAATGTTTTCCATCAGCCATTTAGGCTCTCTTTAGGAAGGAGGGAAATGGACATCTGTGCAACTCACCCTAATCTAGACATGTGTAACAGGTTAGACAAGTTGCTTACTTCTTTCCATCAACTAGAAAAGTTGACACCAGCCTCACCAGTGAGAAAGATTTTTTTGGTGCATGGTCTGGTCCTCATGCTAGATTCTGGAGACCTTTTTAACATGTGAAGTCCAAGTTCTAACTCTGCCCCCTAGAAACTTCAGAACAATGTTATACCCACAGTTCTGATATTCTGTATTGCCTCACAACTGGTTAAAAGCTTCCAGAACTGAATAGCTGAGAGATATTCTCTCACTTGTACTTTACTGAAGCTGAAGCCAGTCTTGGAAGGCAAACCATACGCAGACAAATTACTCCACCAGTATCACATACCTTGCCCTGCCTCTAAATGACACAAATTCCTAGAGTTTTTCTTGAGTGCTGATCCCCTCACTCCAATCTCTCTCTCTAGCATTATGTTATCTACTTTTTTGATAATATTCAAAATATAATTAAACTAATGTAAAATGTATCTCATTCTATAAATCTTGCATGCACGTTTAGAAAGTTCAGAACATAAAGTGGCTAATCAGTGTATTACTTTAGATGGACATATAAATCTGCTAGAGCAAACTAATTTTATAGGCCTGTTTTCTTCATAAATTACTTGGCATGCCCAAGAAAAGCACAGTAGGCTTTTTGATACCTTCACATTACCAGTAATCACTAAAAACACAGTGTGAACAAGTTGTTTCACAAATAGAGAAAAAAAAAATCTGAATTATTCTTCCTACAGAAGTGTTTGTTTCTATTTTTATGACAATGACATCAGTTCCCCAACATCCCTAGCACACCCCTACTAAACAAAAGATTGCACATGCTGTGCCTGCAGCTATTTGTGCGCTGAAAAGATAGAACAAATAGGATGACTAGCTGATTAGCTGCTGCAAACAGCATGTGTGATGCTCAAGTCCTGTCCTGCCTGCTCTCACCTCAAGGGAACACTAATGCTGCTCTCCCCTTCAACGCATTAAACAGATTTCACACAAATAATGTACAAACATAATGATCTTTGAGACTTCTTCCTAACTTTCACCTTCTATAATAACTGGCAAACCAATTCAGTAGTCAGGAAGCAGGGACTGGCAGACAGAAGCAAGCAGCCTCATTAAAACACATTTAAAAAGGGAAACAGGCCAAGAGCAACCTAAGCATGTAACAAAAATACAAATGAAGAACTCATTTTCTGTAAAAGTAGTAAAAAAGCCATCACAAATTAAATTGTAGGACAATACGCACTGATGGACTATAATAGATATGCAGATTATGTTCTGCCACTCTGCCAAGATGGTGTTGATTGACTGGGAACAGTACAGCACTGTGCATGAGAACTAGCTACAGAATTGTTCTTCACACTATGCTTGCCATATGTGCAGGTTTTTTTCTTAAATAAGCTGTATGAGGTGTCAATACAATTTTAGCACACTTGAAAACAGAATGCAAATTCAAAGCCTATGTTTGTATCCATATAACCATATGGTCAGAACCGCAGAGTATGCAGAAAAAAAACAGGTAGTGCAATATTTTTCCAGAATTCTAACATTAACATGAAAAAATAATCATCTATCACTTGAATTTTAATCAGTGTTATTTTTATGGAATGGAACAGGCATAATACAACATCCTAAGTAACAGAACAAAACCTAGAAGAACAAGTACAAATCATAGAATCGTAGAATCGTTGGGGTTGGAAAAGACCTTAAAATCATCTAGTTCCAAACCCCCCTACCATGGGGCATAAGGGATGTCTCACATTAGACCACGTTGCCCTAAGCATCTCTCAAAGAAAATGCAATAAACTGCAAAGGTTTACAAGAAAAAATAAAATATATTTTTCTAATTTGTAATGCATCAATATTATTCCTGCTGTTTCTTAAGTCATCTGTCTGTTTTTTCTCCCATCAGCAACTTCAGCTGAATTTTATTCCTTCATAAACATTTTAAGTAAAGTGAGTTCTTTCAATTAATGCAAGATTAATTTTATGGAAGAGTATTCTCATTTTATACTTCAACATACAAGCTAAGAAAGATATATTCATTAAGAAACTGAAAAGGAAGGAGAGAATGTTTTCTTCACTTGATTTTTTTCCAAATTATTGTCTTTATTTAAGCCAATACCAAGTGCACAGTCTTCAGAGGCTGCAGCTTTACCTGATCTGAATTCTTCAGGAATAAATAAATCACTTTTTAATTTTCTTCTCTAGCAGTCTGGAGAAAGACAATCAAATATTAGAATGGAGTTGGAAAGTTATGTTTTTCATTAAAAATTATCTAAGAACAAAACTATGCTAATGCTATGCAGTAGCATGGTAATGATTTTATAGGGAGAAGATCTTTATCATCATCACGACCTTTCTTAGAACAATAAAAGTGAAACTGAAGACTTGACTGAGCTGAAGCTGACTGAATTTAAATGGAAATCTATGAGGAAAAATCTTGATTACTGAAAAACACATCAAAAACATATAAATGGATAAATTTACAAGACGTATTAGGAAAAAACTCTCTCGCTTTTAAATAAAAAATACTTTTTGAGATCAACACATTTTTGTTCACAGTAATGAAATGAATGTTAATTATTTATCAGTCTCATTTGCAAACTGCGTGCAAAGAACATCCCAGTCAATTATTTAAGAAGTTGCACACAGTTATCAATGTACCAGTCTATTTCCTTAGAGTTTATCCCTTTAGTAATAATGAAAACTACTCTTCACAATCACAGAACAACCAGCTTCTTTCAGAAACCATTAAGATCTCCTAGATTTTATCTCTACGCGATTACAGCAGTCCTACTTTGGACAAATAAGGCAGCTCTATATTTTCTGGCTCTCTTCTTGTAAAAGGAAGTCTGCTCTCTAAACACTTTCCATCTTTTTATCATTACATCAAAGGTGAAATACTGGCTTATTCACTTCTCCTTCCAGTTCACAGACCTTGCAAAAGATACTCAAAGCTGTTTCCCTCCCTGGACTGATCAATCAATTCACTGAAAATAAAAAAAAAAACAAACATCCTAGGTAGCATTCTAATGATATCATAAGTAAATACAGTTTGCCAGACGATCTTGATAATGCTTGACTGCATCAAGCATTAAGAAAATATTCCAAGTTCCAAACACACCAATATCAACTTGTTGTCAATATTGCAGCATGCCTCACACTACAACTATCTTCAGCTGCTTCTCAGTCAGTCAAAGCTAATAACTGTCTTTTCCATTGGAAGAAATGTTTCCTTTGCCATTATCTTACAAGCTTAAAATAACTGATTAATAATTTATAACTGATTAATAATTTATAACTAATAAAATAATATGCATTGACATTTGGGTCTAAAATTGGATTTTTTGGGTAGCTTATGCTTAAGTAAGCACATTAGAAAGAAGTTAGATGGAAAGTAGACACTTTTGGCAGCAGTCTTAACTCCAGAAGTACCTTGCAAGTAGTATGTTTATACAGTACCATTAAGCATGGGGAGACTAAGCAGTGTCGCAAGAAAGACAGTGAATTTCAGTAAATAAGTATAACAAGGATCACAATTATTAAGACTGACCAAAGTTGAAAAAAAAAGGATAAAGAAAAAAAAAAAAACAAAAAACAAAACCTAACCAAACAAACACAACCCTCTCAAAAAAGCCCACCTACACTTGTATCTTGAACCCAATCCAGAAAATTTAAAGTAGCTTCTTCCCTTGAGACAAACTATGATAAGGATAATGAATGCAATTAAACCCTCTTATCATCCACCCAAGTACTCCCTTTTCTAAGGTGTGATACACAGTTTTGCATATTCAACAGTCATCTGAACTTCAAATCTATAGCTCAGTTAAGTAACAACATACAAGGTGTGGAAAGCATACCCTCAATTTTGCTACAAATGATACACAGCTGGCAAAAGAATTATCAACACCTGCAACTAAACTGGTACAGAACATGATTTTACTTTGTCTTCCAGATGAATCATGCATCAAATCTAACCAGCTGCAATAGGATTCTTTATTTTGTACTACACATGACTTAAATCCAAGTTTCTAGTTTTCAGCGAAGACTGTGTGTTCCTGTATGTCTGTATGCCTGGCTGACATTTATGAGCATATAATACAAATGATAAGGAACCAAGTGCATGAAGCTAAGGCATTAACCCTGATAGCCCGAGTTCTACATTCTGAAGTCTCGTGAAGGAAACGTTGATGACTGCAATTTGCAAAGGACTCGAAATTAACATCATGGCCTTTGAAAAATATATGCAAGACATTCTCAGCAATACTTATTCATCTGACTATATGTAAGGCTGAGTCAGAACAGAACTGATGAATTACTTTCCCTGGATCATTACTTAGTGGAGAAGTAGTCTGCTGGGCAAGATTTTCTTTTTGGATTTTTTTTTTTCCTTAGAAATACTGTTCACTAGAAAACACCATCAAAAAAACCCAACCAAAACAGTTGGGGAAAAAAAAAAAGAATGAATAGGGATAGCAGCAAATTTCCTCTCTTATCCCAAAGAGCCCTAATCATAGAATCAGGGATATTACTAAAACAAGATCAAAACTGTCGTTGTGTTTATCGCTGCTTTGCAGTTTAATCACTTTTACATTTTGTGACCTATCACTGAAAAATATTTGTTGAAAATCAGCAATTAACATATATTTTACCATTTTACTCCCAATTTTGATACAAAAGTGTAAAAACATCAACCCAAGTTTTGCTAAGCATGCCTATTCTTCATTTCCAAATAACGTGTTTAACTGCCAGTTCTCAGCTCTTCAGCTGAGAAGAAAAAGCTCTGCAACTTAGCTAGAAACAAAATTAGTTTCTACACACATGCAAGTATCATGACTCCAAAGCCCCTTAGACACAAGATTCAGATACATAAAAGTTCTTCACATTGTCTTGTATAACAAATACTGGATGCTGAACAATTAAATTAACTGCTGGTTTTAGCTTTGACTAATGGACTTATGCTTTTAGGAATCAACAACAAAAAAAATTACATGTAACTTACTGAAATTCTTAATACCCAAGATGGGTTTCTTTTTTTGAAATATAACCAGTTTTTTGGAATTATTACCTCAAATTGTTAATACCTATTGCAATTTTCTATTTGAAGCTTCGTTTACTATGTCCTATAGCTGCCTAAAAAGTTTCTTGCCCTTCCAGCAACTGTCTCAAGGTTGGAAGAAATAACACATGCTTGACATTGATACTTGGTCCCAGTTTTATATCTTTAGTGACATTAATTTTTCTCTAGTTATAAAAAAGGGCATTTAAAAAAAAACAACAAAAAAACAACACGTTCATATAGCTGCCTTCTTTCATATGAGTTTCTTACAGATATTCACAGATACTGGGAATCTACATCTATAAAATAGGTTAATCTGACGACCAGTATATTTTTACCTATTCATCATCAATGCAACAGCTGTTTTAACAAACACCCAAAACCCCATCCAGCAACTGAAAGCTAATATAAAAATTTCCCAGTAGCTAGGGCAACGCCAAAGCAAGACATGTCCATGAAATGTGCTCTTTCATAGTGTCTATGTAGGACAAGACGGAAGGGGTCTTGCACCAGCTGCTGTTGCTGTCACACGGGTTTTCATTAACAGGTTAATTTACATGGCTGCTAAATGAAAGAAAGGAAAGAAAATGAAAAAAAACAAAACAACCCAGCACAACTAGTTTTTCTGAATTCATTCCCCAACAAATACATGAATAAGAATGTGTATTATGTTTTCATAGATATTAGAAGACAATAAGTGCATGAAATATATTCTCTTTCTATAGCTAAAATAAGTGTAACTTACTTTCTCCCACTTTTCAAGTGACTCACTTGACAGTTTACCACACCCAAAGTTCTTTTTCTAAGTATTCCAGGGACAAAAATTTGCAATCTGTTCAAGGTGAGTAACTGGTGAACCAGAACAGGATTAGATTTGCTATTACTTGATTAGGAGAAATTCCAAAGAATTTCTTTAGATATTACTTCAAGGTTTCATTACTTCTGAATTCACCACTTGTAAACTCTTCGAACATGTCTTAAACAATCAGTTTGATTCATTGGTCCCAATTTTTCTTCAAATGGGTATTTGCCTATTGCATCTGCTAGATTTTCTAAAGGCAGTGATACTGAAACTCTTCTAAATTGTCAGTGTTGCACAACACAGGCTTCTAAAGTAACTAGTGTTTCTCCACCTACATTTTATCTGCCTGATTGCAAAAAACAACCGAGTGCTAACAAATCAGATGCTGTAGTTTAACATTCTTGTATTCATAAACAGAATGCCATGGATTTCAAAAGCTCCTGATTTATTTTGCAAAGGAAATACCTCTACTGACAGAGGAGGAAAGGCCCATATTCTGTTCAAAGAATCCCCAAACTGCCAAATTGTAATAAAAGATAACTAACAGAGATAGAATCAAGACTCAGTAAGTTTATTGTTCAGTTATGTAAAAAAAAAAACACAACAGTGTCTTGCATGATTTTCATTAACCAAATATGGCCCTTTACTGTCAACATACAGTCAGCTCAAATATCTGGGAACTCCTGAGAAAAGAAAAACACCAAAGAAAACAGAACTTAAAGCTTTCCACTTCCTCCTGTATGCAGCCACCAAGCATTTCAGACATAATTATCCAGACACTACTGAATATTTAAGTGTGTGCATAAAGTAGCACAGTGGTTTTACTGTGGAAACTGAAAAGTTCAACATTTTGCTGAAATTATTAATCTTACCTCAAGATGATATGTATTATTTTGATGAACTGCAAACAGTCTATTTGGATTTGCTTCTGCAAGGCTGTTGGCTTTGATGGCATCACACCATTATATACTAGGAGATAATTAATTCAGTAATCACATTACTTGCTCTGATACATAATCTGAAACTCTGCAGAAGTGAGTACACTAAAGAAATAAAACTGAGACCATTAAGCAGAAATCAGCTATCCCAGTGCAGGTCATTCTTTACTTTTCGATGTGAACTGGCCAAAAACCTAGTGAGAATCTCAAGCATTTTAAGGTACATTTTATTGATACTTCAGAACAGAAATATAAATATATCATTTGCTCTGTGTACAAAGGAATAACAAATTATGCTACCTGGGTGTGCCCCCAGAGTACTCAAAATGGTCATTCATTTGCAATTTCCTTCTACTGGGTTATAATTTTTCATCTTATCTACACTTCAATTAGAAACTTTACCTTAAAGAAATGAGTATGCCAGCAATGAACAAAAAAAAAAAAAAAATAAAATCAATGCCTTTATACAAAACACTGGTGCCTAGAATATTCTGTACAGCATTGCTCAATCTGCCCAATGCATTTGAATTGAAATAAGAGCCCAGAAAAGTCAGTAATATATTAATGGAATTTCAAGGATTTTTCATGCAAGAAAACTAAAGGAGCTTAACGTCAAGGCTAAGAGGAAAATTACCACTCTCTAGAAATTCACTAGGTGCTAGAGATTTGGGACAGAAGAAAATTATTTAAAGTAATAGACAATAAAGATAATTAAAGGTAGTTTTAAAAGTAGATCAAAAAAATCCCTATCTCTCACAAGCAGAATTTGCAGGAGTCCTGCATGGCCAGGTTCCGGCCAGAAGCCACAATCATTAATGCCAGGTATCCCACTGTATCAGGACACTTCACAGGCTAGAGAAACCACTTGAACACCTACAAACATTAGTGTTCTTGATTAAACTCAGATGTTCCCACATCTACCCAAAGCCACATCTAATTCAGACATGAACACTGACTTCACACAGTTTTGATCGTGTGTTTAACTGAGCATGTTGCCTACCCATTGCCTAGTTATGACTGGCCCATGACAGTACAATAACGAAGAACTCCTTTCCTCAGCACCTCCTCCCTCTCTTGACACTGATCTTGGCAGGCAGGCTTTGCTGCACACTGCCTCCAACTCTGCAGCCAAGCTGCTGTTCTGCGTTGCAGTGCATGAAGTGCACTGTGTTCACTGTGGGAGCTGGAATCTGCTCACTATATTTGGGACAAGGGAGCTCTCCCTGGGTCTGGCTGCAATAGCCAGGGACACAGATCCAGAAAAAAGGATGAGAAAAAGGCACATGTTGCAACCATCTTCAAAAAGGGCCAGAAGAACAATCCATAAAACCTACAGGCTGGTGAAACTCAATTTCATCCCTGGGAAAAAAATCACACAAAGCAAGTCTTTTTGGTCAGCAGCCCTTCTTCAGCCCTCCAGACTGAGACCTGGGAGCCCAAAGGATAGGAGAAGGGTGAGTAGAACATCAGAAAAAGAAGCAGGTCCTTGGAAAGTTTGTATTTATTTAACTGAATACACTGAACTGAACTACAAATCTTAGCATTATCGTAACTAATTAATAATAATCTGCTTGTTAGATGAAAAATCCCAACAGGATTGTCACTCTCAAATTGATGGGAGTTCATGCAAGTTGATCAGAAAGTTGGATGCAACAAATTGGTAACAATTTTATAATTATCATTTTCACTTAAGACTTCACTGTCTTTTTCAGAGATAAAAAAATAAAATTAAATTAAATTAAACTAAGTAATAACAATACTGAAACACTTTATCTATATCTGATAACTCCTCATTTTGTCATATATTACTTTTCTATATCAATGCTGTTTCAAAGAAGACTATTTCCTTCTGATAAGTTAAGGACATATTTGATTTGTGATAGCTTGAAAGAGGCAAATTAATTTAAATACTTTTCAAATGTTAATCATTAATAACTGCCTTATCATACAGTCAGGTCTTACATATTTGTTCCAAAGCTGCTCTGACTGCGCAGGGAACTAAATATATGCTTATACTGGGAGGTGGGGAAAGCCACGATTTGGTAAAAGTGACAGCAACTCCTGAGTTACACAGGGGAAGGATACTGCTAATTAGCTGAATGGCAAAAACCTGAAGACTGGGTAGAGGAATCCAAACACTGTTGTGTTCAGAGATTATCAGGACATGCACAGCTAAGAACTGCTGCCTGACAGAAGCAAGGAGTTCTTAGTGAGGTGACTGGGACACATTTGAGGATAAGCTATGGTCAGCTGGAGAAGCTACTTTTTCTGAGGGTCAGGGAACCCTCAGAAAGGCCAGGGTCTGGTTCAAGAGCTCCATCCTCCCTTGACCATTACCAAATATTACAGTTCAAAATCTCTGCTTTGAACAAGGCTGCTCTTCAGCATTTGCAGGAACTTTGTGGAAGAAACACTTCTTGTTGAGTTCCAATAGACTTAACAAGTAAGGTATTTTGCTCATGGAAATTAATCAAAAGACAGACAGGAATTCAGTCATGTTTATTATTAAAAATACCCAGATCAAAACAGAACAACAACATGGTAAAAAGGATGACATGGCAACAGTTCAAATACTGTAAGTATGCACACATACACTATGTAACAGTTAAGTTTCATTTCACCGGTTGTACTTACATTTTAAAGAGAGTTCACTGAGGTCAAACGTGTTATCTGCCATCTAGTACGTCTTGCTTAATTTAGCTCACAACTGCACATAAGCACAAAATATCTTCTCTTTTCCTTTTAGAAACAATCACATTACTATAAAAAAGACAATTTATCTCACTAAACGCCAGCATTTTTCACTGGGAGAGATTCCTGTCTCTTTAAACTAATTAAAAAAAAATAAAATAAAAATCCCCAACTGACCAACCGACCAACCAAAAACCCAATCCCAGCTCAGTAATATCTAACAGCAAAACCAGTTAACACACTGCTCAAACGAAATTATGAACATGCTCATGAAATTCCAGGCAAATTTCAGTGTCAAGGGGAAAAAAAGTTCATGAAACTTCACAGCCTGAAGATGTGATTAACTTTTAGAAATAGCTCCCCTTTACTGAAACACAAGAGACTGATTCAACACTGCAATGTGGAGTGTTTTATGTGAGAACAGGGCTGTTCAAACTACAGGATGGTACACATTTGACATCTCTAACAAAAGTGGCTGAAGCCAAAGGATGTGTCATATCACTGCTTAACGGCAGTAACAGAAGTTATTTCACGGCATTACTGAGGATACGGACATTCTAGCCTCACTACCCACCTCTGTGAAGAGAAACCCAGATGTTAGAGAGAGTATCTACATTCCTCTGAAACTGCATTCACAGTTAAAGAAGCAAAATATTTAAGAAACAGAAATTTATCATGCCAAGCCAACACCGTGTTTTAGGTTTGCAAGGCATTATTACTTGTTATCTTCTTCAGATAGAATTTGGAATGGTCATGCACCATAGGAACAGGGACATGATGAAGTAGCTGCAGCCTGCTCTTTGTGGCAGAGCAACACTGCAGTCCCTTGAAATCATAACATGCTAAGGAATTTTCTTTGTCTGCCATTAACTCAGAAAACCTGACTTTAATTGCAGACTGAAACTTACGTGTTTCCTATAATGGATTTAAAGGAAAAAAAAAAAAATCAAGTGAAAACCAACTAACATTCTGCTTATAAAGTCTACTCAGTGAAATTCCATAAATCCAAACATCTTCAAAATTGGTGCCTCATAACCTGAGTGCTTCTTTTTTCCTTTGAGATTGGCCTCTTTTTAGAAACTTCAATAAATTTGAAACTCAAGGAATGCATCAGTGCTCCTGGGAAGTTGTGACTCTTTCCCATCTGTTGAACTATGCAGTTTATTTTATTGTATGTATATATAGGCAGGAGATTTAAAGCAGTTTGGGTTCCAATGTTGATCTTTTTATCTTTTTATTTTTTTTTCCCTGTACAAACAGAGCTATATATTTCTCCTTTTAAATTGCATACAATTTCTTTCTTTCATGGAGATATTTCTTTCTTTCCTGAGCTATTCCTCTAACCACTTCGAACAGCTGGGTTCTAAAGGATTTTTCCCCTGCCTTTATTAGTTTTTTTGCAACAGAAAAAAAACTAAAAGCTAAATTGAGCTTGCTTAAATCCAAAGACATTCACTTTTATTTCTACTTTTGAAATATATATTAGAGAAAGGGAGATTGTATTATTGATTGGAACAGATGGCAGTTTATCTTGCCTTTTTAATGTATTCATATTATTGACAATTATAAATGACTCTTAAAATGGGAACACATCATCTGGTTCAGCCACAGAAATTTACCATTTCTAGGGAAAACAACAATAGATTTATTAATAAAAATATATTATTATAAGGTTTTAATTAAATTATCCACAGATACATTTAAAATAAAGTATTTTACTACCTATATGTTTGCTTTTGATTTTGGTACCAGTTACTTCTACCACCAAATGTAACTTTTCAAAAATAAGTGCAAATTTGATTTATCTAGAGATATAATTCATGAAAAAGATATGTTCAGTATAATTCATGAAAATGCTTTGCAATAGTTTTAAACTGCAACATCCTCTAACAATTTTAGTTTTAACTCCTTTTTCAGAACTCTCAGGTATATATGTAAATGTGTTAACAGAGGCAGCTAAAAAGGAAAGCTTGCAGTTTCGTAAGTTCATCTTTAAAATATCCTATGCTGCCTGAAATGCCATTATTAATAGGACACTTCTATGCCTAACAGCATCCTCATTACACTTCATTTATGGTTCCACTGAAATAGTGATCTTCATTTTTTTCTGTAATGGAAACAATAGTGCTTATCACATTTTCTCTGCTCCAGTGAATAGCCCTTCTCTGATATGAGTCAGTTGAAATGAAAGTTCTTGACTTTATAGTGGCTTGTCTTTAGGATAATTCAGTGACAGAATTATTATTATTATTTTTATTGAAGAATGTTTAATCAACAACTCTTTTTCATGCAGAAGTATAACTGCAGGAATAAAAGTAGAAGATACAGAGAAAATGAAAGGAGGAAAAATCACACAATTGATGAAAATATTATCTGCAGAATTGGCATGCCAGCCATTCACTGGCATATTTTAGATACTTTAGTAAAATGGAAGGTGAAGGACACCTCATTTGTGTTGCTCTGTTTGGAACAGCTCCTTTTTCTTACACACTGAGTCATGTTTAACAAGAGTTCCAATCCAATACATAAAATCACAAGTCACACTTCACTGAACTTAAACCTTCTTTGAACCTGCGCCAAGATGGTTTTCATCCAAGATTGACAAGAAGCCAACAAAGCTGATGAGACATGGACAAAATGTTTTCATTTTGCTACTTATCAACTATTATTCTATGACAGCAATTATCTGCTGCATTTGATGAAATCTTTTCAGTGTATTTTGGATATTAATTTAAAAAGTTCTTTTCTTGACTGGGAAAGCCCCTAAAACATACTCTGATAAAATTATTATCTTAATTGAACCATTTATGCATCTAAGTGGCTTTCCATTTAAAAGCATAATAAGCTGCCCTCAAAGCAATAAAATCAGGAATTTTTCCATTGCTTTTCTGCTTTTGTTGCAACCTCTAACTAGAATCATAATCTAACTAGAATAAAAATTATGAAGACACATTCCAGGTACACAAAAACTAGCCCTGATCTGTGAAACAGAGGAGTAGATTAACACAGGCATGAGCCAGCAGTCCTAAACATTCTTTCGATAAACTCCTTTAACTGACTAGATTAATTTTTTTATGCTTTCTTTGTGTGAGTCTAGGCACTTTACAAGAAGCTCTCAAAACTGTTTTTTATTCATCTATTATGATTTGGTATTCAAGAAAGATGTTTGGGAGAAAACCCACAAATTAATAATAATAATAATTAATAATAATAATAATAACAGAAAAGCTACATACTAAAGCTGAGTATTTTATCTCCGCTTGAAATTCACAGGATATTGATATACACACACATTGATATTCTATGAAAATGCTCCCATGCGCAGAGCCCATGTACCGCATTGGACAGGCTGAACTGTATTTCTGCTGGTAAAACTGAGAGCAGACATTTCAAAAATTAGGTTAAGTGCCCTGCTGTCCAGTGAAACTCACTGTGAAACAAAACTAGCCACAGAAGCAGAAGAGAGAATCTAACCTAAGATGTATGTGTCAGACCCTTAGGGATGTGTCCACATATCAGGGTTTATTTATTCCCTGCAATAACAAGTATACAGCATACAAGAGGAAAACACAACTATTCATAGCTGAGGCAATGCAGTTGTACAAGTTCTCACATATAAGATAACAAAAAAATCCTCTTGCTTTTTCTCAACATAAAACTCTGAATGAAAGAAAATAGATGGGTCCACTTCCACATGGGTTACTTGCTTCTCTGCTTGCTGACGCTCATTTTGAAATGCAAGACCTCCTTTCCAGCAGATTTATTTTTGTTCAGTAGCACCTTTCCAAGTATACTGTGTGGGAGATGTACAAAACTCTACAGAACTTCCTCACTGGTTTTATACTTATTAAATGTTCATTCCTTAGAAATAGTTATCTAAAGCTAAAAGAAAAAAGTACATACACATTCGATAAGGTACTCATACAACACATGCTCATTTTAAGAAGTAGGAACTGCATTTTCTGAGAATTTAAGGTCCTAACTATTAGACTTGTTACAAAGCTATCCCCTTACTGTTTTAAATATTTTCCAGCTTCAGAAAATCAGTCATTTGTGCCTCTGTTTTATTAAGTATTAGATCATCCTAAATAATTGTGCTGTTATAACACATACGATAAACCATACATTTCAAATCCTGTAATTTATAAAACAGATTTGACAATCTCACAAAAACACTTAAGTCTTGTACTGGGTTTAAGCTAGTTTTATGAAGCAGCAACTGAAATCACTGAGACAATGAAGTTATTCCAGCAGACACAGACTGAACTTGAGACTGCTAATATAGGTCTCATTACACAGGGTATTTTGGAAGCCAAAAGTATAAGTGGGTTCAAATTCACATGGACAACACTGTCAGTGACTACTAATATCGCAGACCTTTTTCACAGAAATCCAACAATGTCTGGAGTACAGGAGTGACAACATATGAGGAAGATCCCTTTATCCATGCTCTCTTCTTATACTCTTCCATAATTATAGAATAGTTAGGGTTGGAAAGGACCTTAAAGATCATCTAGTTCCAACCCCCCTGCCATGGGCAGGGACACCTCACACTAGACCAGTTGTCCAAGGCTCTGTTCATCCTGGCCTTGAACACTGCCACGAATGGAGCATTCACAATTTCCTTGGGCAACCCATTACAGTGCCTCACCACCCTCACAGGAAAGAACTTCTTCCTTATATCTAACCTAAACTTCTCCTGTTTAAGTTTGAATCCATTATCCCTTGTCCTGTTGCTACAGTCCATAATGAAGAGTCCCTCCCCAGCATCCTTACAGGCCCCCTTCAGAAACTGGAAGACTGCTATGAGGTCTCCACAGAGTCTTCTCTTCTCCAGCCTCAGCTTTCTCAGCCTGTCTACATTTACAAGGTGCTTCAGCCCCCGATCATCCTCATGGCCCTCCTCTGGACTTGCTCCAACAAATCCATGTCCTTCTTATGTTGGGGACACCAGAACTGCACACAGCTCTTCAAGTGGAGTCTCACAAAAGCAGTATAGAAGGGCAGGATCACCTCCTTCGACCTGCTGGTCACACTTCTATTGATGCAGCCCATGCTATGGTTGGCTTTCTGGGCTGTAAGTGCACACTGAAGCCAGCTCACGTTCAGTTTCTTATCGACCAACACCCCTGGTGATCTCTAAGACAAGATCATCACAAAAGACAGACATGCTAAAACTATATTTTAACTTTGCAGAGAGGAACACCTTCACAAACTACGACTCAGTCAAGGGACATATTTGGATTTTTTCCTGAAAAATACTTCAGTGCTTTTCAACAACATTGAAAAGTTAGTAATCATCAAGCTCTATAAAACTAGGATTAATAGTGCATAAAAATTTTCAACCTCCAATGTTTTGCTATTAGTAAGTGTCCTCATTATGAAAGCAACCAAAGTTTCCAGACGAAATCCAGAGATTCAGCAGGCAACACAGAACAGTTAATATTACTGCTGAAATACTCAAGCTACACACTTTTCAACAGACACTCAGTGATGCTGTTATAATGTTCCATTATAGACAGAAAGTACCAATATTATTTGCAGTTACCAGACCATACTGTCAGAGCTGTCAGCAGTTAAAATCAAATTAGATTTGACAATCAGGATTTCAACTGCAAACTGATCTTTGGTAATTAATGTAATTAACAGTCTGAGACACAGAGAATAATGTGCTAGCACCATGAACATATTGTTTGCTCAGATGAATCACTTGCACATTACTGTTTAATTGATGTGTCTTTTGCTTCAGATACACTACAGTCACCATGTCATGTAACTGACTGAATAGATAGAGGAAAAAAAAAAATGGCTAAATTACTGTCTTTTTTTCAAGGACAAAATCTTAATTAACAGTAAAAAAAACCTCCCAGCTCAATAATGTGAAGAGCTGCATGCAAACGTTGAGTATCTAAATCTAACTCTCCTATTTCAACATGGAAATACTAAAGCTTGATTACTTCTGCCAAACAACATGCAACATATACAGAACACTGGAACCAGCCTAGGTGGACATTTACTGTAGACAGTAAAACCTCAAAGAATTGGCAAGACTAACCATCCTGTTGGAGAAAAGGTATTTCAACAGTACTTATGATTCTGGAAAATGGAACCAGAAATCTAATATGGTTGTTTAAGCCTGATTACGAAGACAAACTAAACATTGTTGCCATCTCATTGCTAGTCAGCGTCAACTCCCAGCAGTGTGCTAACTTATGGAATGTCTACAAAAAATTCCAGATCTCCATAATGCATCCTTCTTGTTTCCTCAAGAAAGGAACAACACAATGTGCTGCCTAAATCATATGAACAATGTAAGTAAGATTTGCTTCCACAAAGATCTTTAGTAAATGATTTTCAAAATGCTACATTTGCAATCACAGTAAAATTTGCTCCACTAGTCATCACAGGGAGTAAGTCAGTCACAGCCACAAAGCACTAAATTTCTGCAGTTCAAACTGAAGGAAGTATTTCTGGAGACCCAGGATTTTGTCATCAGAGAGGGCCAGGACACAACATGATCAAATACAATTAATTAGTTCTGACTAAGAAAGAACTTTTTGCTAGGCAAAGGTCATCATACACAAGGGTTGCTAGTCTGTCAGGGAAAAAAGAAAAATTGTAAAACAAAACAGAATATTCTACTGAAAGAACAGCCTCCAATATTGCTGTTTCAGCAGCTCCTGAGAAAGCGTAAATCCTTTTACAAAGCCTGGGTAATAGGCAACATTTATGTCTAAAAAGTTACCTTTTGTTCCTCCCTCCCTTCTTTTCTCCAGCAACTTTGGATGACATAGAAAGCATATAAGACCTTAGCAAAAAGCCAGCAAATCGAATCCAATAAATATATAAATATCTTTCTTGACAAGAAGCTATGAACACTCTAGGAATTTTTCATTAGCTTTCAGAGAATATACAAGATTTTATTCCAAATCCAAGAGTACTATAGAAAGTAAGAACATCTTCAACCTGGATTACAGATGGACTTTTTTTTAGGAATTCAGAGATCTGTCCTGCTTTAGAAGTGTGAGCCTGAGAGTCTAAACAGATACCAAACTGTGTCAACATCAATCAAAAGAACGTGATATTTTAAAACAGGATAGTATTTCATAAAGCCCTGAGTTCTACAATATTTCCCTTCCTAGACATAATCCTGCATACTGCTACACCATACCACTGCTCTGCATGGTCCTTCTAGATGGCCTTCATTGGTTTAAAATTCTATTACTATGAACAGGAAACCGAAATTAGTTATGCAGCAGCTACCTGCTTAGAGCTCTACATTTTTGAGTGATGCTGTCCCAACAGACAGCCTGTCACCTGGTGCCCCTCACAGAAACTGTGCCCCCAGCACCATACACTATCTGTCCTTGTTTCACATAGCAGGAGCCCACACTTCACTGGAGACTGCATTGGAGCAATTTGCAGATTAATCTTAATTTCCTTGCAGTAGTCATTCGTTATCACAGCCCTCCATGCTAATAAGCTGTTCCACACAGTGCAGACACCCTTCCTGTGTGCCATCTAGTTCCACATATTGGTGATGATGAGTTTAACTGGTCAAGGATCCCTCCTGACTCTCTGTTTTGACAGTAAATTTCGTTTAGAGATGAAATGTGTTGCTGGTCTGAGTGAACAGGCAAGAAAAGAGCACTGTAGAGCCGCTTTGAACTGCATGAATTAAAAGAGCAAAGAACAGTTCAGGTGAGGCAAGATAGCAGGACAGTGATGGCATAAAATGGTTGACAGCTGCGAGACAATTAATTCTAGTAATTCCAGCCATATCATGCATTCCAGAAAGCAAAAATTAAAACAAAAATTAAGTAGCTAAAATACGTAAAACCTCCAAACTATTTCTAATTTTCTCAAAAAACTGGGATTTTGCAGCAATGGCAAGATGAAATACCCTACAGGAATTGGAAAGCTGAAATACTAAATTGGTTTTCCTCAGTGTTGTCAGAAGCTGATTTTCATCTCTTCATTTTGCTGATAAAGAAAGGTTAGAAATGCCTATTGTTTTCCACAAACAGCTTGAAAACAAGGCAATTTGAGACTCTGAAGTCAGTGATTTTTCTTCCTATCACCAATGATCTATAACTTTCATTACTCTATGATACTTGATTCCTGAGGCAGTTCTGTTACATAAAATAAGCCTCCCAGAAACTGAAACAAAACACAGAATTCCAAGCAAGCAAAACCATCTCAACACAAAGCTTTATTTCAGTTTATTTACTTAAGTGTGCTCTGACTGTACAGCTACTACCTATTGTTGACTTGCCAGCAGTTTTTATATTCATTTTTATTATTTAAAAAAAGGCAAAAAAACACCCCAAGCTCCTCACAGTGAAGAACTAAGCAATCCAAACACCTGCCTCTGGCACATAAGCCTTTTTTTTTCCATCAGCTGACATGCTGAAATCTGGTTTTCATACTCCTCATACATTTATTTTCTTGCTGCACTGGGCTTAATGAAGTTACTTACTGAGAACTTCAGTATTTTTTTAAAAAAAGAAAAAAAAAAAGCTGCAAAATAAGGGTTCTGGGTTATAAATTTTCCTAAAAAGCTTATGAAGAATGGATCCCATTGCCCCTTTTAACAGGTTAGCTCCATTAGAAAGTATTTCCTATCCTCATTATTGAAGTGTTATCATGAAAAAAAAAAAAGAGGGAATATTTAACAATTCAAAATGAGCTGTTTATTACCAATGACTTTTAATTCACTGTGCCCCCATTCACAAGTTGCTGTCATGGTTAGTAAAGTAGCTACTTTGTTACTCTTCGGGTTTTGTTCTCTGGGGAAAAATAAAAGAATTCAGTAGTTATAAAAATGTAGATAGGTAAGTATAACAAACTACCTAATAGCCTTTGTCAGGTATACTGACCTAGGCAGAGGAGAGCTGCTTTTAAAGAAATGTATGAGAAGGTAAAAGTATGGCAGAGGAAAGATTCCTATTTAGATCATAATTTTAGAAATATTTCAATCACACAACAGAAGAACTTCTAGTAGAAACAGCAGTTTTGCTAGAACAGGAAGACAACTCAAAGTAGGCACGTTTAAGTACAATATGTTGTAACATAAAGCAGTTTGTGACAAAAGGAAACAACTAGTCCATCCCAGGACTAAGAAACCATTGGCCATCCCCTGAAGTAGCTCCAAAATCCAGTAATTTTGTTTCAAAAAGGAGAAGAAAACACAAACAAACAAATATTTGAGATACTGAACATTGTAATGAACACAAAAATGAAACCACTCCAGAAACTAGCACGGGTTCAGACAATAAATTGGCCTGCAAGAGACTCTGATTTCAAACAGCTGTCTGACTGCTTTGGTATTGCTAATTTGAACTGGCATTTCCCTACCTATGGGAATTTCTTAATCAGCAAACATTGAAGTTACTTTTTTTCCTCATTCTTACTTGGTGTAACTATTATAAATACAATAAAGAAAGAAAACCCCAGAAATAAAAACAGTTTGATGGAAAGGGGACAGGATACGAAAAAAAAATGAAAAATTAAACTGATAAAATGATGAACCCACCCCTACATTTGAATCCTTATTCTTTCCGACTTAGAGTAGAAAACTTGAAACTATGTTTTCAAGACTCCTGCCTTGATTACTGACTCTTTTAGTGTGTATTTTGGAAAATAAACTAAAAAACACTAAAAAAGTGGACTTTCCATCTAGAACCTAGAACAAACCCATTCTTTCGTCTTTAATGCTTTCCCATCTATTTATTTTATCTGCTTTTTGCCCCCCAATTTGCCCACTGAATACACAGAAAATGGCTGGCTTTTTTTTTTAATACAAGATTTTTTTTTTTTTATTAAAATATAAGTGTTAATTCCAAATATTCAAGTGTCCATCAAAAATAAAACAAACACCCACCCAATTACTGGCTTTAACATTGCATTGAATTGAAGCAGCAGTATCTTTAGTGCAGAAATACTAATCTAGAAAGAAAAGTTGCTGCAGCCATTACTGTCATAAAATGTCATGTTTAAATATTACTAACCAAGGGAAAGTACCTGATTGAATTTGTGACGATATATTTACCATTACAAAATATGACAGAAATATTTTATCAAAAGTAAAACATTAAAGTGTATTCAATATGAGACCTATTCTGTTTCTTCAATAGTTTTTCATATAAATGATCCAGCAGACCTATGTTATTCCCACTATTTTTTTGTGAAAGAAAAGTCCTTAATGAACCTTTATAAAACTAATGGAGCTGGCTAAGAAATCTGAGCTTAGTGCATGGCCCCGAGGACACCACCAACCCTGTCTGTCCCTGCCCGTCCCTGCCCATTCCTCTGACCCCATGTCGTGGTTTAAACCCAGTCAGGTAACTCGTTCACTCACTTCCCCCCCTTTCTTGCCCTCCCCCTGCTCCCGGAGGGACGGAGAGGAGAATCGAAAAGAATGCAACTCCCACGGGTTGAGATAAGAAACAGTTTAGTAACTAAGGTATAACACAAATCACTACTGCTACCACCAGTGATAATAATGATAAAGGAAATAACAAGGGAAGAGAATACATCATCTCACCACCAGCCGACCGATAACTCGCCCCCCCAGCCCGACCAAGCTCTGACCGATACCTCCACCAACCCTGCAGACTCCCAGCCCTTCCGGCTCACTCCCAGTTACATCCTGGGCATGACGTGCTGTGGTATGGAATACCTCTTTGGTCAGTTTGGGTCAGGTGTCCTGTCTCTGCTTCCTCCTGGCTTCCCCTCCTCCCTGGCAGAGCATGAGGCTCACAAAGTCCTTGGCCAAACCAAAACATCGCTTGTTATCAGCTCTGTTCCCGAGCTGAAAGTCAAAACATTGCACTGCACCAGCTACCAAGAAGGGGAAAAATGACTGCTACTGCTGAACCCAGGACACCCCATTTTAGCATATTTTAGCTCATTGGGCTGTCAGTCCCTGCCCCAGAGATGCTTCAGAGTGCCTGGTCCTGGTCCTGTCTCCTGTGGTTCTGCTCATAGACTGGTTTTCCTGTAAAGATCCTGCACCTCCACTGAGGACAGCTTTGCCTCTAGTCCTACCTCTGACCTTGCCTCCTGCTGTTCCTGACCAGAATCTGGCCATGGCTCATCACCTTGCCTGCCTGAGACGGTCGACAGTTCCTCTCACCATCTCCAGTCCAGCCCTGCTTGGGTGCTGCAGAACTGTACCCTTTCTGTGATGGCTCTGCCAGTGCTTGTGGGCACTCCCAGCGCCAAGCTCATCCACCCTTGCAGAGCAGCCTTGCTTTACTACTCCCAAGTACTCAGGTCTCCTTAAGAATAAATTACTATATATTTAATTAAACCTGACATGAACAATGGACTAAAAAATAAAACTTTTTAGTCATTAAATGTTAATGTGCTAAGTGTTTAGGAACAATAGGACAAAGATAACTACATTACATTTCCTTGCAACTGATACTGATAGGAAAGAAAAAGGAACCTGGACACAGATGAAGTAAATTAGAATTCTGCCCCTGAATTCAGTTTGATCATGAACTCTTCACAGGACTTCATATCAAAATAATCAAACCTTAATATCAAACCTAGAGTTAGCTCCCAGTTTTAGCTGAAGCTGAAATCAACTGATTTGATGTTTCAGTACTTCCTATTTGAAGGTGTAATTCCCCTGTTCCTCCTCTAAACCACTTGAGAAGTTTTCCTTTTAATTCTATTATTATCATATTTTCAGGAGGCAGTAAAAATCTCAATAATCAGTCAGAACAATATACAATTATGACAGTAGTTCCAACCCTCTAATTAAGAAATGAAATTGCTTTTGCTGTCTATCAAAAACTTCATGATCACTTTATCCAGGCTTGCTATGTGCACTGTGAATATACTGCTATTTCTGTATAGCAGAATGGCCAGCAAAATCTTTTCATAATTGTACTTAAATACTAACATTACAAAATGGTTTTAAAGGCTTACTTCTACCTTTTAAATTGTAATTATTTAAGGCTCCGAATAAAATCTGAATAAACTCTCCTGGTGTTACTTTTATTGAACAAAAGCATTGATATTTTACATTTTTAGTTAAATTTAATAAAATGCACTTATGCAGAGAAGATACCGCACTCCTATATTGTGAAGCACATGCATTTTTCAACTTAACATTTGGAAAATTATTCAGAATATATAGCGCACTGAGAGATGTATGATAAAATATCAAAGGTAACATTTCCAAGCAGCCACTAATGTTACATGGACATTTTTGTCCCAAATGCCAGTTACATACTCACACAATGTTTGCCCAGACAAATGCAATTATTCTTGCAGAGAATTAAAATGCCCACTTCAAACTTTCACTTGAAGAAATGCAAAAATGCTACACCTTTTCTCTCAAGCTACAAATGGGCGGCTAAGTGGCCCTCCTGAACACAAACAGATAGGACAAAGCCAGCCCCTTTTACAAAAAGAACTGCAGGTACATCTAGAAGTAGGGGCTTCCCTGTTTTTTAACCCATGATCACCCCTATGAGCAGTTTGCCATAGGCAAATGGCATGCATGTATGCCTGATGTAAGCAGTTCAAGCAGTTCATGGTCCAAAGGGACAAAGTAATCTTTTATAAAGTCAGACCAGCTGAGTAAGCAAAACCAGGTCCAATTGCAGACAGCTGGGCAGGGCAGTGCTGGTGAAGGAAAGAACAAATGGACAAGCTCATCAAGAGACACTAGAAGGCCAGCAGATCCACGACTTTGAAGAAGACAAATCTCACAGCAGTGGAACCTGAGCTGTTGATAGAGCTGCTCCATTGCGAGGCGGTCCGGTAAATGTTGACGATCAAAGATAAACCCTAAAAGGTTACCTTTCTTCCATTTTTCTTAAAGTAGTTTCTTATTTGTTTACCACTCTGTTACTTAATGAAACAGAAGGAAAAGAGACAAAAAGACAAAGCTATACATGATGTGTTGTCAAACAATGGCAAAACTGAACAAAAAAATGAGATTCTTCAGTCTTTCAGTTGAAACACTAACAGCTATTGAAACATACCATGTTTTAATCCATAAACTGACAGTCTGTCTCAAACTCTCCATTCTATGACTCTTCAAAGGAAATTTGAGAATTCTGCATCCTAATATAAAGGGAATTGAAATTAAGCCCTTCATACTCATTTCTAGCAGATACAACTCTACATTTCACATACTTGCACGGCAGCACCCTTCCATCCCACAGTCTAGCATGTTTGATAGCTCTGGCTGCAGCCTGGAAACCCACTGTGCCAGGGCAAGGCACAGGCAGGCCACCCCAGTGCTGGGCAGCAGCTGACGCCATACTCATGAGGTGAGTTGTAGGCTCCACTGTACATTTATGCTCTGGTGTCTTAAATGTCTCAGGAAGTTGCGAGTGTGTTATGGTCTGTTTTTTTCAAAGCAGGAAGCACTTTGTCGTGGTTTAAACCCAGTCAGGTAACTTGTTCACTCACTCCCAGTGAGTGGTGCCGAGCTGGCAACAATCGAGGTCCGTGTCCCCCCCCCCCCGCACCAGGGCTCTCCCCTTCCCCGCTCCCGGAGGAAAGGGGAGGAGGATCGAGAGTGCAACTCCTATGGGTTGAGACAAGAACAGTCCAGCAACAAATCACCACCGCTACTATCAACTACAACAATGATAAGGGAAAATAACAAGGGAAGAGAATACGATACCACCAGACAAGAAAACGAGTTCCACCTGGAAGCCCGTGTCCTCCAGGGTAACTCCCAGTTACCCCTCACCCCGGGCATGACGTGCTGTGGTATGGAATACCTCCCCGGCTAGCCCGGGTCAGGCGCCCCGTCCCTCCTTCCTCACAGCTTCCCCTACTCCCTGGCAGAGCATGAGCCTCACAAAGTCCTTGGTCAGGGTAAACATCACTTAGCAACAACTGAAAACATCGGTTTCACCAACACTGTTCTCAGGCTGGAAGTCAAAACACAGCACTGCACCAGTTAACACAAAGGAAAAACATGACTGCTACTGCTGAACCCAGGACACACTTAAAGTTCAAACTTAATTCCAGTCACCAGAGGCACAAAGGAAGAGGGGTTATTCAAAAGCTGGAGAGTGCTATATTTGTTACATGGTTTATGATCTTTTCAGTGCAACCTCTACCATTAAAAAAGACAAACTAATCAGATCGAAGAAGGTGATCCTGCCCCTCTACTCTGCTCTTGTGAGACCTCACCTGGAGTATTGTGTGCAGTTATGGTGTCCTCAACATAAAAAGGACATGGAACTGTTGGAACAAGTCCAGAGAAGGGCCATGAGGATGATCAGGGGACTGGAGCACCTCCTGTATGAAGACAGGCTGAGGAAGTTGGGGCTGTTCAGCCTGGAGAAGAGAAGGTTGCATGGAGACCTGATAGCAGCCTTCCAGTATCTGAAGGGGGCCTATAGGGATGCTGGGGATTGACTCTTCATTATGGACTGTAGTGACAGGACAAGGGGTAACGGGTTAAAACTTAAATGGGGGAAGTTTAGATTGGATATAAGGAGGAAATTCTTTCCTGTTAGGGTGGTGAGGCACTGGAATGGGTTGCCCAGAGAAGTTGTGAATGCTCCATCCCTGGCGGTGTTCAAGGCCAGGATGAACAGAGCCTTGGGTGACATGGTTTAGTGTGAGGTGTCCCTGCCCATGGCAGAGGGGTTGGAACTAGATGATCTTAAGGTCCTTTCCAACCCTAACTATTCTATGATTCTATGCCCTTTACATCTTTAAGATAGATGTATTAGTGATGGTCAGAAAGCAAATCTTTCCAAAACTAACTAAATACAGAGAAATATTTGGCAAATTTGGGTTTTTAATCAAGTGTGAATCTCAAATGCATTAGATTTCAATTTAATGTTCACAAAGACATCCACTGTGGTAATTTATAACTTTGTGGCACAATGGTGGATCTTTCCAAATTTAGGTATCTGACAAACTACAAAAGAAGAACAAAGACCAGTAACAGGATGTGGTACTCTTAAAATATAAAATATGGTTTTGGACAGGCTGTATTGATGGGCTGTGGCCCATGTTGACAGGGGAAGAGTGGCTGGAAAGCTGCTTTGTGGAAAATAACCTGGGGGTGCTGACTGTTGGCTGCTGAACATGAGCCAGCTTGTACCCAGGCAGCCAAGGCTATCAGCATCCTGACCTGTATCAGAAAGAGTGTGGCCAGCAGGGCCAGGTCAGTGATCATCCCCCTGTACTGTACTACAACTACCTGAAAGGAGGTTGTAGTAAGCTGGGGGTTGGTCTCTTCTCCCAAGTAACAAATTATAGGACAAGAGGTAATGGCCTCAAGCTGTGCCAGGGAAGGTTTAGACTGGATTTCAGGAAAAATTCCTTCAAAAAGAGAGTGACCAGGTATTGGAACAGGCTGCCCAGGGAAGTGGTGGAATCATCATCCCTGGAAGTGTTTGAAAAGCGTGTGGATGAGGCCCTCAGTGATACGGTTTAGTGGTGGTCTTGGCGGTCTTGGGGTAATGGTTGGACCTGATGATCTTAAAGGTCTTCTCCAATCCAGTTGATTCTATGATTCTAATGTGAGTTCTAACACTTATTTCCATAATTTCCATGAAAGCTGGGAAGACACACTGTACAGGAAAGATCAATAATACAGTACGGTGAAAATGAGTAATACAAGGTAATTAAGTAATACATCCAAAAGCCACACATAGTTTTACATCTGAAATCAATTCCAAGTATCAGTGATGCATGAATTTATCACTCTCCACACAAAGACTATAGAGCTTGTTTAACTTGTGTACATGTTCTCCTATAAATAAATCACCTACTTAGAAATTTACTAGGTGTTATTACCTGTGACGGTGACACCCACAGGCTAGTTTACATGCTGCTTAGGAAAATATTTTCATTCACTTGAAATGTGATGTATTTATTATAAAGTATTCCACCTATAAAGTGCAAAAAGGAGATTTATTTTGTGGGATTTTTGGTAATACATGAACTTGTGAAACATGACTACAACCTACACTGAAACTCACAATATTTAACATTTCAGTAATAAGTACAAAAATAAAATTTTCCTAATTGTAAAATTCAGCATAAAAGCAATTGAGGAGACAATGTTTTCCATTGCCAAAATCAAAAGTCTCTGGGCAAGTACCTTTTAATCAACAAATATAACTTCTAATATATGGACTATATTTTAAGATCTTTTAACTGAAAAGTGTAATCATCTTGTGGGCGCATGCTTCATTATTTCCAGGCATTCAACGCTGACAAAATGAAGTATCTCTTCCAATTCTGAAACTGTTTTGGCAGGTGGGGAAGAATGATTGAAAACTTTAGTTACACAACCTTCAAGATCAAATGAAGATTTATCTCTATTGTACTTCACTATATTATGCAGTGCAGAAATTGAGCAATTAACTGGAAGCAAATATTCATTATAATTCTCCAGTAATTTATAAATGGAACAATTTCTCCCAAACATATCAGTTTGATACTATGATCATAAATCTTTTTATATTTTTTCCATGCCTTCACTGCTGTCTCGAATATTCTCAGCTATATTCCAACATAAAAGTCTCAAATATCTTTAGATATAAAAGGATGTTCTTTTTCATTAAAATCTATCACCACTTTTGTAACTAAAAGAGCTGACATGCTGTTGGTAATACACAAAGTAGTTCCTCCCACATCTACCACACAAGGTATTTGTTTCATAGGTGAATGTCAGAAAACAAAACTAGTTGTTTTTCCATCTTAATCAAACAGACCGTTTCAATGAAAAGTTTTTATTGATGGCATAAAAAGCAGAGGAAAGAGAAGGAAGATGGAAAGGAATGGCTCACCTGGAAATGCATCTTAACCAACTTAATCTGAGTAGGTTTTAGGCTCGACTTTAGGATCAGAGCGCTGAACATTTTTTACGGTATTGTGGTATTATATATGTATGATGTATTCCATCATACAAATACTTAGCTGTGCAAAACATGCAATGTAAAATAAAAAGTCTGATCATAAAAAGCATCCTAATTACTAGTCTTCTAGGTAGAATAAATATAAATTTTGAATTCATTTTTCATTTAAGGGTTAAAAACACTTCCTGAAGTTTCTGATGACACAAAGGAATCTTTGGTTTTAAAGCCACTTTGTAAGCGCTTATTTGAGGTCCAGGACATGTAATGTACTTAACATCAGCAAGTGATTGTTGGGAAATGGCAAAGTATCTCCGACTCATTTATTCAGAAGTCCTTCAGAACATGTGAAACCTTACAGCACCCTCCTCCATTATTACTAATTTTTTTGTATCATGACCTAACTTTTGCACTTCACAAGCAATGTGCCCAGTTTAGGGTATGCACCACTGCCTCCAGTTTTGGAGAGATTCCTTCACCTCATTCGTTCTTTTATGCTTTCACCAAGTCCTTATCTTAAGGTCAAAGGAAACTCACATCTTTTCCCAGTTCTACTGCATGGCTTTAATATCCTCCTACATTCTTCTCAGCACCTGGAAAACATTCACATCACATAACAGTGATACAGGGTAGCATATCTCTTCATTGATACTCTGCTGAGCCTGAAAGAAAATCTGCAAGGAACTCTAGTAAGATCTGCACCTAGAAAATTCCAGGGTCCAGCAGGAAGCGCTGACTTGCTACCCACATTTAAAGTTCCTCTCACATGCATACTACTCACTGAGCGTCCTTATATAGGGAAGTATGTATTAATCTTCTGCAAGTTGTTTTCTTGGCATGTCATGTCCTTATGAGGTAGAAAGTGCAAAATTAGGCACTCAGAGAAAGAGCATTTTCGGAGACAAAGAGTAACACAATGCTAAGGCCACAATTTTATTTCAGATGCAAAAAAAATGTTTGGTGTTGGAAATGCTAAATGGGAACACTTTATCTCTGTTTGTTTTGTTTGCTTTTTTTTTGTCTTTGTACTTTATGAGTTGCATGTTTTGTTAAAAATCAGTTACTTCCGAAGTAATAATATGCAGAAAATCTGTCTCAACAACTGTCACTCCTCAAAGATCTGATTAATCAATACAGCTTTCCGTTAATTGTGTAACTGATGAAGTTAAGGATTGTCTTCAAAAATAAAGTACACCTAATAGACTTGACAGATTTAAGGACCATCTCAGGTAGTACAAGGAAAAGTATTTTTTTCAGCAGACCTTAGGGCCGGGATGAAAGGAAAATTTCAGAATGCATACCTCAATTCACTAACAGAACAACAAAAAAAAAATCATCCATCATTTTAATCTTTTCATCTTCTCATATATGAAGTCTTACACTGATGCTCTCATAAAAATAAATGAAACACCAAAAAAAAAATAATCACCAAAAACCCCCCACACATACACACACCTCCAAAAAACCCCTGCAAAACCAAAACAAAACCAAAACAAAACCCAAAGCAAAACAAAACAAAAAATTTAAGAAGTACCTATTTTCCTTTTTCCAAACTCATCCGTCCTATGGATGTTATTTACAGTTCTGTATCAGTTCCCAGGTACATCTGATACCCACAACTCCTCTTTAACTGTCAGTCTTGTCCAATACAAATGATTTCTTCCTTTCCAAAGGCCAAGAGACCAGACATTCTCACCTCACTATGCCTCATCTCATTCATGTCCAGATTTTGTTGCTATTGATTTTGTATTCTTCGTTGTGAGCTAGCATTGTAACAGCTTCTTTCAGACTATCCTTGCTCTCAACAAGAAGAACTGACAGCTAAATGAAATGTAACTCTTGCAGGGCTGAAATCATGGCAAGATATTATTTTATACTGCTTGCTATCATCTGAAGAAACATGAATACAACAGTAGAAAGGTGCCCTTTTTAAAAAGCATTTCATTCATTGTGATGTGAAAAACATTTCAAACACAGCCTTATTACATAATATTGGTACTGATACAGTTGTATACAACACCAGTACACAGTCTGTGTGCAGGCCAAGTCTATTGCAGGACCGACTTTGTATGCAGTGACTCTTTTCAAATAGAGTATAACATCTGCACATTAAGAAAATTCATGTTTGATAACAGACAATTAGGTAATAAGACTGGATTACTTAGTAAGAGTAACTTTATATTATTCACATGAACATTTAAAGCAATTAAAAATAGAATTTGTATGTTAAAATATTCATTAAATAGCATTTAAAGTAATGGTAAGTTATGACACAATCAATGTGGACGGACATCTTGTTTAAAAACTTCTTCCAGCCTTTGACTAAAGCCTTTTCAACAAACATAAATTAAAAAGCAAGTCATTATTATTACTGTAGTCCTTCTGCTTACTTAAAATAAAGAATAGAATCTCTATTCTCCTTTGTCAATGGTGAAAAACTCATCACCTTCGGGATTAGTTTCTGCCCTCTGTGCAAGTTAGTCTGAATTCATTTCTACTCAAGAAGTATTAGTTTAGCAGTATTTCAGATCATATTTTGTTGTTTGTGGCTTCTTACGTGAACAGTCCTTTGTTACGTACAAAAGCCATTCCTAATAGTAGATTCCCATGTACTTTCTTTCTCAAGCAAAAGGCTGCATAGCTCTTTCAGATAAATTAGGAAAGCCTGCAGAGGTCACAAAGTGGCAGCTGATCATAGACAGAGTATGCTTCACTCAGCAGTCTTTCCAGTGTCTCTCAGTGGGTTATTCACTGCACTTCCTTTGGAAAATCAGCTTCTGACTTCACCTCCTACTACCAGGTCTGCTCTGTAAAAGACTGAAAGAGTTAATCTACTCTGTCATCATTAGTGCTGATAAGGACTTGAGTAGATGAATTTTCAGTGAAAAAAGGTAACTGAGTGGGAAGAAGTTCACTGTGCTTCTTTCAGATTTTTAATAAACAAATTAAATCAAACTCTGACCTTGACAGTCATTAAAGATATCACAATGCCTAAAACTAGGGATTTGTTTGCTAAATACTTGGATTTATGCAATATATATTACTGAATTTAATTATTTTTTCAAAATATTGCCAAAGCTGGAAAATTCAATCAGGTATTTTTCTACGTTGATGACCTTGGCTTGCTGCTAGATACTCAAGCAACTGCTCTCTTACTCCCCCTCCTCAACAGGACAGGGGTAGAAAATCACATGAAAGAAAGTTCATGGATCAAGATAGGGTGATCAATGACCAATTACTGTGATCTGCAAAAAAGACTAGACATGAGGAAAAGTAGTTTTAACTTGTAGCAATTAAAATAGAGTAGGACAGTGAGAAACAAAGACAACACCTTCCCTTTTTTACCCCAGGCTCAACTGCACTTCTATTGCTCCCAATTACGTCTGTCATTTTTGTTTATATTCATTTTCAGGGAAATTTAAAAAATTTTAAACAGGTCTTTCTGGATAGCTAGCAACTATTTTATTCCCAGACTCTCTTCTTTTGTCACAGAAAGATACTAAACACTACTAAATAGAAATGAAAATGCTTTCATACTGAATACCTGCTATTTGCAAGAAATTTTTGAAGACAACTAAAGCTACTTTCAACTCTTCCATAGTTGATACAAACATAGAACCTTAAAAATCTTTTCTTCTTCAATATGTCAGTTATCTAAATGAAATGATCAGATTCAAGTCCAACTTAAAAGTAAAATGCTTAATAACTTATATTTATTTCAATCTGTGAGTTAACTTTCTAAGTAAATGTCACAGAAAAGCTTGACTAGAGGCCATCCAATAGTGATTATTAGACAGTAATTGAGTATTGTATTAAAGCTTGGCACAGCCACAAGGCACACAGACAGAGGAAAAATTCTGCAGAGATAATGGGTAATTTGTAGAAATATGTATCCATTTAGATTCCCTTAGAAGTCTCCCAGTTGACGGTCAAACCACCGAGTTCAAAAACAACACCACTTAAATTGTAAGATGAAAGTAAATAAACATAAGCTGATGGATCAAAGTGTTGTCTTCAGTCAGTTTTGCTTTTCATCCTTGTTATTCTTTACAGATCTTGCTGAACAGCAAAACGTATTCTCATTTTTTTGTGTAAAAGACAACATTAAAATCCCTTTCACTAGAATTACAGCCAAATAAATCTTTTCAAACAAAGCAAACCAAAATAAACTAACCTACATCCAAAAGTAATTACTTTCTAAAATATGCATGAATTTTGCTGATTTTTCTCAACTCTGGGCAAAGGATTGAATAAAGCTTTGGCAGAATACTGAGGTAAGAAAAATTAAGTTACTGCTCTAACAAGAAAAAGGTAACAAAAAAAGCAAAAAAAAAACCAAAAACAAACCCAAAAAGCTACCAAACAAGGAACAGGTCCATTAATAATATTTTTTAACATTTATCACACCGTTACCATAGAAATCCACAAATAATGATAGTTCCTCAAATAAGGAAAAAAGGGAAAACAGAATTTCACTTCATTGCCGATGAGTGCCTTACCCATTTCTTTTTTAATTGCATTTCAGCTTAACAATCAAAATGTCTACACTCACCTAAGAAGTGGCCTAACATTATATATCCAGAACACAAAGCACTTTTAACAAAAGACATCTTGTAAAACAATTAAAATGGCACTTTGATAGTTTCATAACTGCTGTCTTTTACCATGCATACTGAAAACAACACTACGGGTTCGCACGGTGAAGCATTTTTGCTTGTTTTCAACTCATAGTCTCACAAGTATTTGGAAGTCAAGAAGTAAAGAAATCATCAGAGAACACCAGGGCCTGCAGATACACAGTACTGCTGCTTAGAGAAAGAAGCACTGACAGGACTGATACAGGCAATCCCTGAACAGTGTTATAAATATTTTAACACAAAAACATACTCAAGATTAGAACAAAACAAACAAAACCCCCTAATGAATAACCACCTTGAAAAACAGGCACTGAATCTGCACCTGACAGTTTTGGGAGACGTTTAAAACAAGACTAAGATCTAATTTACCCTCAATTCTGCCAAAACAAACTCCAACCAAGTAAGACGTGGAAAAAGTGAAATTAGTTTTATCAGTGATAGAGAAGTATAGCTAATCTCTAGCTTTCAGTGAAAAGGCAAAACTATAAAACAATGTGAAGACTAGAACAAAATAAATTCCAGACATATAATTCAAGTGCAAATGTTATTACCATCTGGAATCACAAATCATTGTAAAATAGCACAAAAGGCATGAATTTTGAATAAGTGAAGACAAATACTTGATTTGAATAAAATGAAATATGATACTCGTCATCACTGTGTGCATGCAGCTTGAAAGTATGCAATTATTTCTTTATCATAATAAATTACCTTTCTAGCAGATAACTACAAGTTTGTTCATATAAGTGAAACAGTGAATGAAAAAAAAAGGTGTAATGCACAGAAATTACGTAAGCTGGAGCAATGGGGACTACAACAATACAACAAAATTCATCAGCCTTAATTGCCTGTAGTATCTGCAAAATATCACCTTCATGGTGGGTAGATTTAACTATAGGAGACTGTAAAGACACTATACCACGGACTTGGTATATCAAGAAAATATTGGATCTTGGGCAGCTTCCCAGAAGTCAGGCACATCATCTGTATCACCCTTAAAAGAGAACTGAGTTTACCTTCAAATAATGCCTGGAGTCATGAACACTGCAGTGACTACAAAGGGCCTTGTTATTTCATGTGGCCATTAAAATGTACATTCAACAAGTAAGTGGTCCCAATCACACTCTCCTGTATGTAGAGTCTACTACTGCTTCTGTATAAACAAAGCTTTTTCTAGGCTTTTGGAAAAACTTGTGAAGTTGAGTCTGCATTTGATTTCAGAGCTCCATTAGTTATACTTTATAGCTTCTATACAGTCAGTGCCCCACTGCAGGCAGCTATCCTCTGTATGCTGAAATCACACATTTGAAATGAAATGTTTGGAGATGACCATCTCCAGTTGTATTGCCTCTTATTCACCAAGTGAACAGCATTATTTTCAGTCCTTTTTTCTTATGATTGCATATCAAACTCAATACTCACAAAAAGATCCACTGATAAGCATGGGAATATTGTCTACTGATGAAAAGGAATCACCATTAAGACAAAGCTGTTTCGGGGTTTTCTTTGTACACCTGCAATCTCTGGATATTCAGTACTAACGAATGCATGCATATAAAATTAGACCACACTAAACACTTAACATTTTAGTTAATATGCCTGACATTTCAGAATCATAGTGAAAGATACAAATCTGCCATGAATAATGGGCATAACTCAGATCTAGCAATGGACTAAAAGCAGAAATCACAGAAGAATATAAAACTAAAAATGAGAGGAAAGAATCACATACAGAAAGAATGGAAGCAATCCATATATGGGATTTCGCTAATGCACAAACAGTATGTATTAAAAGAGGACAACGCTGATATATTTTGTACAGCTTACTTCATCACTGTTTTTTCATGCAGCTGAACCAAACATTCTACTAATAAGTGCATTTCTCTATTATCTGTCTGTCTGGTATCTGCGGAAACCTAATCAATCTGATGAGTCACTAGGCATTTTCATACATCAAAATTTTAAGTATCAAAATAACAATTCTGTCCATGTGAATATTACCATAATAATTTTATTGTGTTGTTGAATGAGACCTACTGGAGGCCACTATTAAATCTTTTATGTTCCACTGCTGTATTTCCTTTGCTTGACATATGAAAAAACTCTGTATTTAAATGGATCAAAACATATCAGATGCTTTATGCTGCATAGTACCCGAAAGGTCAATACCCGAAAGGTCAATAGAAATTAAAAAAAAACCCCTACATTAAATAAAGTTCTATTGCATTTTGTAGAAGGAAAACCAAAAAATATGTGGCAGAAGCAGAAATGTTAAAAACTAAGAAGCCAACAAAAGTTCCAGGAGCCATACCAGTGGCCAAGTGAAACTGAAATGCTCCACCATGATACCATATCACTATTTCATGTGGTTCTGAAGTTTGCCACCTAATAAGTGCTAAATTATGTGATGTTTTACACAGTTGTCTAAAAAACTGCATGGATGCTTTGAAAAGCTTAAGCACCAACAGAAAGATCATTGAGCATGAACAGACTGACATCTTTGAGAGCAGACTACAAGACAAGAAATTAATTAATTCAGTATTTAAACCAGGGTGACTCCATTTGTGACTTAGAATCACATTACTGATAAGAGAAAAGAGAATAACTTTTCCTTCCCTTTTCCTCATCTGAGTTCAACTTGGAATACTGTGAAGCTTTGAAAAGTGTATGTCTCAAGGAAGGATTACCTGTGTAATTTCAGGTTGCCTTATTGCAAGACAGGTTTGTAAGGACAGAAATCAATTTTTGAAGATTCGCAGATCTGCAAAAGACCAGCAAGGTACAACATGCAAACTTCCGAAGTCTATCATCAAATAACATGAAGAAAAATAAAAAAAAAAAAATATATTTAAATGCAGATCCTACTCAAAGAGTTATACATTTCTGTGCCTATGAGACAAAATCTAATATTTAAACTGCTGTTTAAAAAGAAAATGTCCATATAACCCCAACACCACTTACAATCAATTATAAAATTCAGTGAAACAGAGACAAAGGAGATGTATTCCTTAAACCTAAAAAGTGTTACACTGGAAGTGACTTTAACAAGTCAACACGCTTACTGGGTAAAGCAAGGGAGCCCACTGGGTAGACTTTGATCTTCAGCAAAGAGGATTTCAGCCAGCTTCTAGATAATGGGAATAAATGTTCATTATCATCACACTTAGCAAGTTTTCCCTAATGTCAAAATAATTTATTTTCCCTGGAAATTTGAGTTCATTGTGTCTTGTTTTGTTACTAGTAGACATGAAGAATGCTGATCATTATTTCTTCTGCTCCAGCAGTTCTCAGTGGGTTGCCAGGCACACATACAGGCAGCCAGTCACACCACCAGCAGAAATCCCAATTCCATAACTACATTTCAAAAACTCTTTATGTCCAACTTTCAGGATTTTTGCTTCAGAATAAACAAATACAGTTCTTCCAACTTTTTCTTAGTAGCTGACAGTTTGCAAACATCATTCTCAATGTGTTCATCTGTATGCTCTCCAATTTGCTTTAAACTTTTTCAAGTATAGTGCTCTGTTTCATACAAATTTTACAGCCTAATTTGCCTGCATTCCCCACCATATGTTGCGCTCCAACTTCTGCCATGCACTTGCAAGGCAAGAAATTAATAGCAGATTAACTGAAATCTTAATGGTTTTATTAACTAGCTATTACTAGCCCAGATTTAATTATTATGAACACTTCTGTTATATAAGAAAGAATCTCAAAAGTAATAACACAATTAATATACACACACCTCCTTGTATTCTACCCCTTAGTCACTAATATTAAACTCAGCCTTCCCTGACCCTCTCAGGATTATGTGAATGTGAATGGCTGCTTCTGCCTCTCTTGAGGACTCTCTTGGGATTATTTTTATATGATGTCTAACATACTATACACTTTGATTTCTTCATCAATTCACAATTCTGTACTACACCTAAATGTATACTATAAGGCATGCTTTATATTATACCATTATTAGTACTATGTTCCACCTTTGATTACCAAAAGTGGTTTTGCCAAAGTCGTATTCCACAGTAATGACCCACTAATGAACTCATCCTAGCCTTGAGGACTCCTATATCATGTTGTGCCTTTACGGGAGGGCTCCTCTTACAGTCTTACCCCTGTACTCTTTTATCATGCATTGCTATTCGCCGCTCATAAAAAGGACATTTGGCATGGAGTAACTACTGGTTAGTATTGTTTATTAGCTACAGAAATATAATTACATTATTAACAATAGATGTTGAATCACATGATCGTGTAATGCTAAACTAAAACTGAACAGATTAGGTAACAGTTATCTGATCGTTAGACAACTGCTAACATAAACATAGTTTAACTTAACATGAAAGCCTGCAAACAGCTATTAGCAACAGTAATCCTTACTGTGTATGTAATACTCCAACTGAAATATTACCAGAAATCAGAAGTCAAATAATCCTCCCTCAGTTATATTGTACATGATGACCATCTTTCTACATTTAAGAACAAAATCACATATTATTTATACTCACTGCTTATTACATTTGAAAATATAATTTGCAATTTATAAAAAAAAATGCCAAAGCCCAAGCTTTCTGGTCAATAATCACTTTGTACTCTGCAACAGCTCCCAGAGTGTTTTAACCAGTAACAATTTAAATTATTCCATCCAAAGTAAACAAATCACAAGTCTCTAGAAAGGAATGACATAAGACTAAAGCAATATCTATGCCAGGGAAAAATCACATCACACATTGACTGCAACGATGCTCTCATGCAAAAATATGCAATGAAATTCTGGTATAGCTTTCAATAGAGCCAGAATTTCTTGCCATGTACTGTTACAATTGTCATTAAAAACTCCTTTAAGTAGATATTCCTACCATCATGGTTTTTAAAAAAAAACAAACAAACAAACAAAAAAGTGTTCCCAATCTCTTGCCAAAAGGAAAAAAAAAAACCCAAAAATAAACAGAAAAACACACCACAAAATCTAAACACATATACAAACCTACCTGGAATCTGTTTATAAATTCTCTCCCACATGCTAAATATACACAGATGTGAATTTCAGGTTATCTTCTATCTGATCATTAAAGTGAAAACAAAAAGGTGAGCACCATATGATTTCTTCAAAGGTACTTAATATTTAACTGCTTAATTAAGGTTCAACTTGAACTATCTGCTTACCAAATATTTAAATACTTAGCTATATTATTCAGCTACTGAACTGAACATTGAATACAGTACCCTGTATTTGTATTCCACAATGATGAATGTCTTCCACTGTTGGGTGTAACTTGTTTTTGTTTTTCAATCTGGAGTGAATTTTATTTCCTATTGAGTCAATTAAAATCCTAAAGATACTTCTAACAAACAGTGGTTTTGTGCCTCATTTCTTCCCCCCTGAAGTTAAAATAAACATCAGATCTGACAAGGGGAGGTTGGAAAGGAAGGTCTCTTTTAGATGCGATTTGATGATTTTTACCTTCATTTTATGTAACAAATATTCTAGCACTGCAAGATCTTAGTGCACCAGGTACGTTCATGATATCTTCAGCACTTGCTACTTCCTTTCTATAGCACATAATACCCATGACTTTCACTCTTTTACTACAGGTATTTAGTTTGTTAAAGCAATTCCATAGTAATATAACTGGAGAGTGGTTTATGTTCTCTGACTGTGCGAGTGACCTAGCAACTTTGTTAAACCTTCAGTATGCATCTGCTGATGACTGCACTAAAGTCCATCCTGATATTAACTTTTCATTATTATTTACAGCTACTTTGGGCCTGATTTTTATTTACTCCAGCTCATTTTTATTTTTTTTTTTACACCATACTGACCGACATCCTTAAGGCGACTTAGGCACCATTTCAAGCCCATACACATCACTACATTAGTACAAGTGGGCTTAATATAAGCATTCTTTTATGTTTATTTAAATGCTATCTTTAAATAAATAAACTCAACTAAACCAGCAACACATATAAATTAAGTAGAACCCAACCCCAATTTGAAATTAAACAAATTACTTAAGACTTCTAAATTCTTTGAATGCACTGTTTGCTAATACTTTGGAAGTATTAACAAAAAATGTTTCAGAACAACTCAAAGGGGAATTATCTATGCATTTATTGGTATTTATGGCTGCTTACATTTCCAAAGCTCACCTTTAGCATTACTGAAGAGAGTTTATTAACTTGAAGTATGGGAGAAAGTCTAGGAGATCTATCCTGCTTTTACTCCAAGCTAAAACAGGTTCTACCCATCAGTGCCAAATTATGCTCAACCAGTACAGAACAGCAAGTATGGATAATCTGCTTCCCTAGACATGGAATAATTCTACCCTCTCCACAGCAACATTTTCTACAAACTCAGAAATTATTTTTATTTACTATCTTCCAAGACCTGCTATTCTTTCATTCTTTTGAGAGGAGTTGTAAGTAACTGCATACACTCAAGATCATACTGCTTTATGTGGAATACATTTTAATTATGTTATTCTTATATAAATACATACTTTATCTGTAACTGTTTTTTAAACAATGGATCATTATGGCTGAAATATACTTCATAGACCATATGGAAATATTAAGTTCTTTACTATTGTAACACACAAGTTCTGGGTATGTGACTGTAACAGTCTGGAATGTAAGCTTAAATTCAACAAATTAATACTGCTTTAGTAGTTGTCTTTGAGAGGCTCATACATAATGGGACTAACTAATCCAGCAGGGCTGCTGTCTATGGAAACAGAGATGGAATTCAGAAGGAGCTTTAGAAGTTGAAAATGATTCACTGAAAAGGAAAACTGTAATGGGTAAAGTGTTATCCAAATAAAACTAATGCCAAGCACTGTGAAGAAAAATGTTCTTCAGGAATGATCACAAAATAATTCCCACAGGGTAAAAAATATTACCAACAGTCTACTGACTAATTATTAAAAGGAAGAAGAGTCCTCAGGTAATCAAGGCTTTGTTGAATGGTGGGAAGCAGTACTTCTGGAAAGCAGGATCAGAACTAGAGCTAGAAGGGATAGTGCTATGTGTGGCTGCTCATCCTGTGAAATCAGCAAACTTGTTTCAAACTTACAAAACTGAAATCACACTGTGTGCAAGTTTTTTCCCATGATCTGTAGATGTTGGAAGACAGCGCATACGTCAATAGCAAAAATACTTGTCACTTATAAGTCCTTTATTTAAAAGATCACTGCTAAAAAAAAATCTGGCAGATATCAGCATATTCTTGTCACATTTAGAAACCCCTTACAATTCTTAGTTACATACAAGGAATTTTTGTAAGTGGAATTAAAAGTCCTAAAGCAACCCATAATCATCTAAATGGGAAGCCATAAGCAAAATATATAGACTAATGCTAATATGATCTATGCTTCTGTGTCATGTATGACCTTGTAAAATAAAAATTACACTTCCATTGAACAATTTCAGCTGTATAGAAAGTATTTAATTTGATCAGATCTATGTTATTTTCATTTTTTCTACTACAATACTTATCTCATATTTTGCATGTAACTGCCTCTGCATGGCACTTACTGTCCTCTGTATTAATTTTGCTAATTTTCAATGAATTACAAAAACAGTTAATTATTTTCTTCTAATGTTACAGAGCAGCCAGCGTAACCTGTTAACCACCTTCTCAGAAAATTAACTGAAGTGCAGTATCTGGTTCACAGAAAATAATTACTATTTTCAACAGGCAAAAAACATAGGAAATACAAAATAATGAACATAGCATATCTGTGATACAACAGTATACTTCCTTAGAAAACATTACAAGAAAAAAATCTACATTTTCCTCCTGAACTAAATGTCCACATGAAGTTATATTTCACTCTAAGCACTTCATTAATTTTGGTAATTATTTCCTTTATTGAATTCTTTCAGTATTCTTCATTCTGAATGTTCAGTAGCACTTGCTACTTAAACATCACAATAGTAATACACCTTAAAGATCAAGTATGAACTAGAAAAAATTAAGACTCTTGAGCGCATTATGCTTCTCATAGGTAATAGCTCAACATTATCATAGAATCATAGAATCACAGAATAGTTAGGGTTGGAAAGGACCTTAAGATCATTTAGTTCCAACCCTCCTGCCATGGGAAGGACACCTCACGCTAAACCATCTCACCCAAGGTGGCCTTGAACTAGGGATGGAGCATACACAACTTCCCTGGGCAACCTAATCCAGTGCCTCACCACCCTAACAGGAAAGAATTTCTTCCTTATATCCAATCTAAACTTCCCCTGTTTAAGTTTTAAGCCCTTACCCCCTATAGGCCCCCTTCAGATACTGGAAGGCTGCTAGGAGGTCTCCATGCAGCTTTCTCTTCTCCAGGCTGAACAGCCACAACTTTCTCAGCCTGTCTTCATACAAGAGGTGCTCCAGTCCCCTGATCATCCTTCGGGCCCTGCTCTGGACTTGCTCCAACAGTTCTATGTCCTGTTTATCTGGATGACACCAGAACTGTACATAATACTCCAAGTGAGGTCTCACAAGAGCAGAGTAGAGGGGCAGGATCACCTTCTTCAACCTGCTGGTCACACTCATTTTGATGCAGCCCGGGATACGGTTGGCTTTCTGGGCTGCAAGCACACACTGCCAGCTGATGTTCATTTTCTCATCAACCAGCACCCCAAAGTCCTTCTCTACAGGGCTGCTCTGAATCTATTCTTTGCCCAACCTCTAGCTGTGCCTGAGATTGCTCCGACTCAGGTGTAGGACCTTGCACTTGGCATGGTTAAACATCATAAGGTTGGCATCAGCCCACCTCACAAGTGTGTCAAGGTCCCTCTGGATGGCATTCCTTCCCTCCAGGGTATCAACCGAACCACACAGCTTGGTGTCATCAGTAAACTTGCTAAGGGTGAACTCAATCCCACTGCCCATGACACTGACAAAGACGTTGAACAAGACTGGCCCCAACACCGATCCCTGAGGGACACTACTCCTTACTGGTCTCCAGCCGCTCAGAGCCATTGACCACAACTCTTTGTGTGCTGCCATCCAGCCAGTTCTTTATCCACAGAGTGGTCCACCTATCAAATTGATATCTCTCCAATTTAGAGACAAGGATGTCATGTAGCACAGTGTCGAATGCTTTGCACAAGTCCTGGTAGATGACATCAGGTGCTCTACCCCTGTCTACCAGTTCTGTAGCCCCATCATAGAAGGCAACCAAATTGGTCAGGCAGGATTTCCCCTTACTGAAGCCATGCTGGCTGTCACCAAGCACCTTGTTGATTTTCATGTGCCTTAGCATGCCTTCCAGAAGAATCTGCTCCAAGATTTTGCCAGGCACAGAGGTGAGACTGACTGGTCTGTAATTCCCTGGGTCATCCATTTTCTCCTTCTTGAAAATGGGGGTTATATTTCCCTTTTTCCAGTCGTTGGGAACTTCACCTGACTACCATGATTTTTCAAACATGATGGCCAGTGGCTTAGCAACTTCATTTGCCAGCTCCTTGAGGACCCGCGGATGGATTTCACCAGGTCCCATGGACTTGTATATGTTCAGGTTCTTAAGATGGTCTCAGACCAGATCTTTTCCTTCAGTGGGCCTAAGGTCTTCATTCTCACAGCAGTCCCTGCGTCTGCCTTCCAAGACATGGGTGGTGTTTTTGCCAGTGAAGACAGTTTTGGGCCCCCCTGCCCTCTAGGGCTCTATCCCATGGAACCTTACTAAACAGGTTCCTGAAAAGGCCAAAGTCTGCTCTTTTGAAGTCCAGGGCAATGAGCTTGCTGCATGCTCTTCTCACTGTCCTGAGGATCTCAAATTCAACCATCTCATGATACTACAACCAAGGCTGCCCTGGAGCGTCACATTTCCAAAGAGCCCTTCCCTGTTGGTGAGCATGAGGTCAAGCACGGCACCTTTCCTTGTCGGCTCCTCTATTACTTGCAGAAGGAAGCTGTCTTTCACACAATCGAGGGACCTCCTGGATTGCTTGTGCCAGGCTGTACCATCCCTCCAACAGGTATCAGGGTGGTTGAAGTCCCCCATGAGGACAAGGGCCTGTGAGTGTGAGGCTGTTCCTATCTGTCTATAGAGTGCTTCATTCACAGAGTCCTCTTGATCAGGTGGTCTGTAACAGATCCCCACAGTAATGCCCCCCATAGCTGCTCTCCCTTTAACCCTGATCTACAAACTCTCTGTTGAATGACCACCTGTCCCCAGACAGAGTTCAATACACTCCAGCCTTTCACTAATATAAATAGCAACTTCAAATTTTGAAGGAAGTTTGAAGGTCTGTTTTTAAGCCAAAAAAACCTAAACAAACCACATCCACCCCTCCAATTATGGCAGCATTAGCTCTGCTGTGCAGAAAGCATCATCTCCTCATCACCAGAAACATGTGCTTTATTTAAAGCTTTCACTGTGTGAATATTATTATTTATTTTAAAATACATTTTAGGAAATGGAAACAAAACCTGGACAAACAGATACCTCATTCTGCAGATGATTGAGAATGATAGCACCAGCAGTCTGTCCCATGTAATCCTCATATTTGCTTAGATTGATGTTGCAGAATGACTCTAAGAGCAGGACCATAGAGCCCTGGAGGACTGTGCAAGCAAGGCAGGGGGTGGCCCCCACAGGTAACCGGAAACCGGACATGGGAGGAGAATGTGGAGGAAGCTGTGTGGGGCTAACCAATACTGTTGTGCCAAGGAGGAGTGGCTGAATACCACTCCTATATATATGTGAACTGCGTCACAAATAAATTAGAAGTTGCTTATCACCCATATTGGGTTGGCCTGTCTGCTTCTCCTCGCCGCTTACAAATGGCGTCCGAACAGGGACGCGGACTACAGGGCCCTGGTCACTGGGAACCCGGAATACAGGGCCCCGACTAGCGGGGACCCAGTGACCAGGGCCCCGGTTAGCAGGGACCTGGATTACAGGGCCCCGACTAGCGGGGACCCGGATTACAGGGCCCCGGTTAACGGGGACCCGGAACGGCAAGTGAGCAGCGCCGGCGGCTGCGGCCGGGGAGCGGTGGCGTGACGGGCCCGGGTGCTTGGACTAACCAAATGGAGTCCGCCGCTGGGGCGAACCAGACACTGCTGCGTCGGGAGGCCGATCCGGAGACCGAGGTTACAGGACGATCCAGAAGAAGACGATCTGGAAAAGGCTGGCCATGAAAATGGACCGAGAGGTAGCCCTGGACTTATTACAGTGCTTTTTATAAAAGCGGGGAACTGAGCCCTGAACTTTTTACAGTGCTTTTTATAAAAGCAGGGAACTGAGCCCTGAACTTATTACAGTGCTTTTTATAAAAGCGGGGAATTGAGCCTGAGACTCTAAAGCAGCTAGCAGGTCTAGTGGCTGTAGGGGAGGCTAAGGGTTTTTTTGTAGATCCTAATAGTTTTTGAGGAGAGTGAGTGGCGAAAGTTTGGTGATGAACTATTTGACTCAATGCTAAATAATGATAAAATGGCAAAGAAACTCGGTAAACCACGGAGAGAAGTAATAAACTGTATAAAAAGATACAAGGCAGAAAAGAAAACTGCCACGGTAGCAACGGAGAAACTAGGAAAAGACGTCCCCGGTCAGTTGAAACCGGGGGAAGATTACAACTCGTTTCCCCCAACTCGCGGGAGCACAGGGTTCCCCCCCCCCTTCCTTTTCTCCCCCTCCATCAGAAGGTGCAGCGGAGGAGGTGTAACCCCCTGCTCCCCCACCACCCCAGTTCTGAAAGTAGGGACTTTGAAAAGGACAGAGAAAGTATATTAGAAGGGATACGCATGATAAATGTCGAGGAATCCGAAAGAAAGAGGGCGGTGCCTCGGCGCCGTATCGATTGCGGCGCCACTGTGAAGCACGCAGTAGAAAATAGGGATCATGCGCTAGCGGGAGATTTAAAGGAACCGCGAGCCTCTCCAACCCACTACGCCCTAGAGTGAAAAAATTTTTAACTCAGTCACGGAGGAGCCAGGTCTGCAGATGGCCACATACCGAAAGAGATACATCTGATAAGAAAGACACAGCTGCGAGCAACGGAGACCCTGAGTTCAGCCCAGGATCAGCCCCTGAATCCCCTGAATCCGAGCCAGATTTATATCCTCTGCTTCTAGACCCTGACTCTTCGTCTCCCGGGTCGGTCTGCTCAGACTCACTGGCCCTGGAGATGCTCAGTTGTAACAATGGGTAACCAAGGATGCGATCATTACTGGGGAATTTTCTGCAATGGGCATCTCTGCATATCCTGTGTTTACTACATAGCAGGGGGCTAAAGAGTGGGAAGCTCTTGATCTCAAAATAGTTAAAGAGGCCTGACAAACAGTGACCACGTATAAAATCCTCTTACACTCAAGCTGTATATGTTATCAATTTTTCTTGCAATTGACGGGGAGCCCATACAGTTTCTCTGTGATACTCATGTACTAGAAGTTGGTAAATATAAGTATGTCCAGGTTTCTATCAACCCTTGGAGACCTCTGTAGATACTGCTGGCCACTTCTTCCAGCACGGGCTGGCCACCTGTGTCGGAATGAGTGTGCATTTTGGTCAGTATAAAAGCCCAAGCCTCATGCCATGTAGGGGAGGCAGAGCCTCTGCGGGGACACCCGCTAAGGTTAAGCCTGCCACCTCGCACTGCAATGATGCTTCTCGGAGCTGGTTTGCTGTTAGTCTCCACAGGGTCCTTGTGCCACGTTCTGTACGTGGGACTGTAGTGGGAGTAATGATTGTCTGGATTTTGTGCTTCAAATATTGTAGTTGTGTGGCGTGTGTTTGTATGTGTGTGCTGAGGGCAGACGGTGTTCTGTGTATTTTTCTTGTTGTTGGGTTCATGTAAAAACTTTCAACGGGTAGCTGTTTAACATTTCGGGCATGAAAGGGTTAACGTAAAGGTGCGGTTGCCGGCGGGTATTTATGGTTGCTGCTGAAGCAGGCAGGCCCGTATAGTTGCTGCTCAGCAGGCCGGCTTTTGCAAAAAAAAAAAAAAAAGGGGGGGGGGAGAGAGAGTAATGATGCTGCATTTAACCTGTCTAACCTGTCTACTTCTCAAGAACTGAAGAACTGATAACCTGGGGGAGGGCGTATATTTGTGTCCTCCTGCCTACAGGTCCATGGCAACTGCCTGCAAAGTTTGTGAAGCCTTGCCATGAGCTGGACAGATGAATGGATAAACCTGATGCCTCAGCTATAGGAGCTGACCGTGAATACCCCAAGCAGAATGAGATAGAGGAAGAGAAAGAATGATTAACTGCAAAACATCACTTGGGGACAACTGAAAAGTAACATCCTGAATATGTGTGCTTGTAAAATAGCTATTATTAGAGGTTGTGATTTTGTGTATAAAACCACCTGTATTTACTAGCTAGTTGCTAATAAGAAACTGCACCTTGTATTGTATAGATTTGTCACTTGTAAAAGAGATGTTAGAGTATGGAAATTTGCAGTAGCTGCTAGAAAATGCTAAGGCAAAAGCTAGAAAGATTTTAATACAATGGTAGTGTTATAAAGCAGGTGATGGAACAAATTTAAGAGGGGGGGAGAATTCCACTGGTAAGAAATTTCTTTGGCTAGTCCCTCGCTGCCATCAGCATCTTCAACATGCTGCTGCACCCTGTAATAGTTACTCTGCTAATGTAAATTTGTGTGTGCCTTGCTGTAGTAGTGACTTGTCACTGGATAAAGCAGGTGAAACTCTGCATTGACAATAAGGTGCAAGGACTGAGGCTGACCAAATGCCTGCTACCACAATCAAGGGCAAGACTGGGTTGGCTTCTGTGTTTGCCACCAAGAAGAACCTTTAGCTCCGCTGTTGGCTGCAACCCAGCAGACGTGGAGCGGTGGGGACACATGCCATGCCAGACCTTGATGTGAAGGATCAGAGAGCTATACAGCCTTGTTATCAGAGAGCCATACAGCAGAAAAAAGGGGCAGGCCCTGGCAGCCTCTAGTTGGCATATGTTGGAGATATAATCTACCCCAGATCCCCTGCTCAAGTAGAGTCACCCAAACCATACATAAAACATAAAGGGGGAAAGATGTGGAGACAGTGTTCTCACGGGAGAATGCATGATTGGTACATAAACTTTGAATAGTCCTGAAAGATACAGTAAGGCCATGAGAGGCCTGAAGAAGCTTAAGCAAGCAAGATAAGAGGCTGGAATTCACCAAGTTAATGAGAACTGTGGACTGTTGGCAAGCTTTCAAGGTTGTGTTCTCACACCTGTGTTTAACCAATTATATGTTAGTCACTAAGGGTCTTCAAAACATGCATCCAATCATAATACGCCAAATCACTGTAAGTGCCTCAGCCGGGGCCTTGGCTCAACTAAGCAGACTGGGTTGCTGAGTTGCTAAGTAGACAATTCTACATCGAAGGCAATTCCTGATTTGTTTTAATGTTGACTCTGTAAGACATGCAACACTGCAGAACCTTTTGTTGTTGGAACAGGGACATGGATGTGAAGAGTTTGATGGAATGTGTTGTATGAGTCTCTCTGATTATGCTAATTCGATGCACGCACAGCTGAGAACCCTGGCTCAGCTTACCCAGCAATAGTAAATGAGCAATATCCTAAGAATAACTAGATGGTTGTCTTCACGGGGCATTACAGGTTGAGTCAAACACTGTTGTTTGAAGTATTGCACTTATGTATCATTGATTAGGTTAATCATTGTAGCTATTAGACTTGCTTATAGTTGTGTGGTAAAACAGGTGAACAGAATAACCCACAATGCCTTGCTTGCACAAAGAAAAAGGGGGGAATTGTTGCAGAATGACTCTAAGAGCAGGACCATCGAGCCCTGGAGGACTGTGCAAGCAAGGCAGGGGGTGGCCCCCACAGGTAACCGGAAACCAGACATGGGAGGAGAATGTGGAGGAAGCTGTGTGGGGCTGACCAATACTGTTGTGCCAAGGAGGAGTGGCTGAATACCACTCCTATATATATGTGAACTGCATCACAAATAAAGTAGAAGTTTGCTTATCAATCACGCATATTGGGTTGGCCTGTCTTGCTTCTCCTCGCCGCTTACAGATTGATTTAAATTATTTCAGTTATAAAACATACTAACGGGTGCTGGTTTTAGTATAAATATATGCATTCACCACTTCCTTTAGAACTGTTCTTTTTTTTCCCAGACTTTACTAGGTACTCAAACTCCACATCTGCCAGACATTAATTTTCCCTTTCTTTACTGTTCCTACAAATCAGTTAAAAATTTACAAATAAAATAAGAACTTACAATAAAAATTGAGAAAAAAGAAAAAAGTTGATCTAAACACAGCTAATCATTAAAACAAAAATGCTGTTAGAGGAATATTGCTTGAATACTTCTTCCAGCAACTAAGTAAAGCTGAATTCTTAGTAAGTCATAGAAGCTGTTAGCCTGTTGATCTTTTGGATTTGGTTTGGTTTCGGGTTTTTTGCAAGAGAATTTACATGCTTACACCTAGTTCCAAAGGTGATTCAAACGAGCATTAACATCACACCTCCAATGTACCTTATTATACTGTGCAAGGTACTAAAATATTATGGCAGTGCAAAAAGTAACAGACTTGAAGTGAAAGCTAATTTATTTCTCTGCCCTCTTCACACCCTGTTGTTTTTATAGCAGAAGCTTGAAAACAGTAATGAAACAACAACCCTTTTTTCTTCAAAAGCATCATCATTACTGGAAAATTCCTGAGATGCTTAAATGAAGAAAGGTTTTATATGTAGGGGTGTAGCACTGTGTCATGCTGCCAGCAGTGTTACCTGACAAGGACTCAGCAACGAAACCGTATTTGTTAACAGTATGGCCAGTAATGTGACTTTTTCTATCCATCACATTCAGAGATTCCTCCATTAAATTAGCATCAGCAAACACACGAGCAGTCGGCACACTGCTGTACAATTCTTCCAGATACTTGACCGTGTTTATGACCCCTGTCTGCAGTTTGTCACTCTGCCAGAATTGCACGTTGTATGTGAATTACTAAAGAGGAGGCAGCAGCATTCAGTAGCTGGTGACTTGTCTCTTGCCTAAAATCCTGTATCACTGCCCTGCCTCTGTAACAAAGACTTCAAATGAATGCGTGCTTCATGTCATCAGGCTAGTTAGTCAGGAACACTTGAGTGAGGATAGGACATATACATCAACATCAAGTATGAGCTCACAGCTACACACTTCACAAGCCTGCTGTGTTGTCTGCTTTCACAACGGGCCAGTGTCTCCCTAAGGGTTAGTTGTACAAAACTGTAGGTTGTTTCATTTGCAGTTTGTGCTTTTTCAGGGCCTATATTTTGACTACAACATGTAAGTGAGGTAAAGATAGCACTCATTTTGCCCTCTTATCACACTATGATATTACTTTTATTTATAATAATTATATGAATAAAATAGCATTTTAAGTAGCAAATGAAATAAGAAGTTTATGAGGCTAAACAGTATTATTTCAGTGTAGAAAGAGAGAGCTGAATTAGTTACTAGTGACTCCTTGGAGGTCTAAGAAATTATACCTGTAATGACTACACGCTTCACCTCTGTATTCACATCTTCATTTAACTGATTTTACTTTAAAGTTTTCTTTATTATTTTCAAAGAAATATTTGAGAGCAGACCCCAGACCACTATTACAATCTTTATGGAAAATCCTCTCACCTCAAAAAATAAAAAAATAAAAAAAAAACAAAGAAAACAAAAAACAAGGCAAAAGATACTTAATTACAGCTGATTGTTTTACTCCATGCAACATAAAATGACATAATTCTTTCAACCCAACAGTCAATGTATTAGAAATTAATGTAAACCAATGAATTAGATTCACCAAAGGAAGAATTTTATTATTACAATGTGGACAATAATGAAGATCATAACAAGACTTATGATAATCTACTATTTGACTGGAATCACTATTTTGAAGAAAAAGGTCAAATAAATGTTGTTTTAAAAAATAAATTAAGAAGCATAAAATTATTTTTTATTCTTTAGCAAACTATTCACAACTCTAAAACCAGTATTTTAATGGAGTGGTGGTTCTACGCTAAGAAAGTTACAATGACTGAGAAAAGATGTCACTGATTTTCTTTCACAGGTGACCCCTTAGTTCTGCAGGTATTCACAAATGCACAAGGAAGAAAAAGGCCAACTACACAGTCTAATAATTTCCAAAGACTCAAAGGAATGCATCAAAGCCTAGTATTGTCCATAAAGGCAAACAGAGCACAATCCTGCAGTAATTAGGCCTATCAAGCTAGGATGAAGAAAATCTGCCATAAAAATTTAAATAAAATGGGAGCATACACACTCATCTGCAGGAGCTCGTTACATACAGAAGATTACCAATTTTGTGAGAAAAAGAAACTGAACATGCCCGTTGTAATTATGACCTGTTATTTGTCAAGCTAACAAAGGTATGTCAGAATAAACAACAACAAAAAGACTCCTAATTCGAAACAAACCAATTTCTTACATTCAGATGCACAATGCCAGGCATATTGAAGTGACAAGGTCTTTGTATTTCTCTAGTGACTGGTCTGCAGCTGGGATGCTTGTGAAAGTATTGCTGAAATACTGTGGCAATGATAACCAAGAACTTTTTAGACAGTGATTGTGAAGTTATTAGTTCCATTCATACTCTAAGAAACAACCAACCAACCAAAAAAAAGATGGAATTTATATTTTGTGAAATCCTAAACAAAATAATGTAGATGTTGTCTCTCTTACTAGGCAAAGAAAAAAAACATAAAAAAAAGAAAAGCCTTACTAAAAGATACATTCCCTATTGCCAGACCAAAGTTGCAAATCAATGGTAATGTTCTATAAAAAAAAAATGTTTTCTAACACTACAAAATCCACATTCTTATTTACAGTAACACACACTCGTCACTTCAATATTTATCTTCTTCATGTACCCCAACAACTGCACATCATTGAGCTAGCTATATGGAGATTGTGTACATAAAAAAGTTGAACAAGAACGATTTTACATACAGTATAATTCACTTCATAAAAATCATGCCTTTTACCTATTTTATCAACATATTTTACCATACTTAAATACTGATTAAAAATTACTTTGATTACTTCAAGTGTTAAAATACTGAGAATAATTGAAAATATTTTTTCTATCATGTAACGAAGCAAACAGAGCTTTTATGAAAGTAGTTACGTGGTAAACTGCTATGCAAAATTGTCATCAGAAGCTCCTATTGAAGTTTATAAATAATCTTCATTGGTAAATGTCTTTAGAGAAAAATTATTAGATGTCTGATGGTCTTTTTCATCTTTTTTCACTTTTAAAAGAAGAGAAGGTATTTTGCTTTTTACTTTTTTTTTTTAACATCTGAAAATATGGTGATTGCCATAATTTAGTTTTGCTTCCCACACCTGTCTTTGTAGTTATCACCATTTTGAAACTTGCTCAGAATTCAGAAGGGGTGTTCAAAATCTGCTGGGACACAGTCCTGATCAACCTGCTACAGCTGAATCTACTTTAAGGGAGGAAGTTGGACTAGGCAATTGTTAGAAGCATCTTCCAACCTCAGTAATTATGGGATTCTATTCAACTTAGGGCAGTCTGCTGAAACAAAATATAATTTGTTGACTGGAAGTGGCAGCAATTACATGATTCTTTAGGCACTGAAGACAAATACATGAAAATGAACATATGAAAACAAATACTTTAAGAAACATGAAAAGAAGGCCATAAAAGGGTAGAAATAAAACAGAAGAAGGGGATGTGGAATGCTCTACAGTTGCCTTAAGGAAATGATGACACCAGGGAAATCGAGGGTAGGGGGTTATGATGCTGGTATTTTAAATAAAAATAATTTTAAAAGGAAGTTTTATGGGTTGGTGGGGGATGAAAGAATATGTTTGTTTGCAACAGAAATAAAAAGCGATTTGTCAAACACTATTATTATCAATTTCATAAAATGCCCAAAACACGTGAACGAATTTTTATGCATACAACATCAACTTTTGCGCAATTCACATAGGGTTTACCTGAATTTGCACGTGACAAATTACTACACTCTGAGGGAATTGGATTTACATACCTAAGACTAAGGCACAGTTTTAGATTCAACATTAATAACCTACATAATTCTTGAACCAATAGGTGAATGGATTATATTACTTTATTAATGGTCTTAATGAAAATGCTTCTGAAATCAGACTCTGATTCATATTTAAGGTTATTAAACTGACAGCAGTAAAGCCTGGGTTTTATTGCAATGTGCTAATATTTCCTTGAATTTCCAGAAGAAAACTGGAATACCTGCTGAAGGCTGATAGTTCCTGACTACCAATATAATGAATACCATAGGGACATGAATGCATAGTTCCACAATCAGTCTTTTATTTTTCTGGGAAACAAAAGAATGAGGAGTTCTGCCATGTTAGGAATAGCAGGAAAATTTAACTCTGCATTACTGATGTCAAAGAGCAGTGACTCTCCAGTCTCATCAGGAGAACTGCCCTTTTCCTCAAGAAAACTGCATGAAGCTTTTTTCAAAGAGAGTAAAGTGAAAGACCCTGAGAGGGAATCTCAGTACTCACCTGTGTATATTGGTCTAGCAAGATCTCTAGTTCTCGAATACAGAGTCCAAGGTGCAGAGGAAACTGCGCCAGCAGACACAAAGAAAGCACCTGTTGTGGTTTAAGTCTAGTCAGTAATTCAGAACCACGTAGCCACTTGCTCACTCTCCCCCTTTCCTCCGCACCCCGCTCCCGGAGGGATGGGGAGGAGAATCAAAAGAATGTAACTCCCATGGGTTGAGATAAGAACAGTTCAGTAACTAAGGTATAACAAACCACTACTGCTGCCACCAATAATAATAATGATAAGGGAAATAACAAGGGAAGAGAATATCACCGCTCACCACCCAGCGACCAATACCCAGCCTGACCAAGCAGTGATCTAACCCTTCTGGGTAACTGCCTTCAGTTTATATAGTGGGCATGACCTGTGGTATGGAATACCTCTTTAGTCAGTTTGGGTCAGGTGCCCTGTCTCTCCTCCTGGCTTCCCCTCCTCCCTGGCAGAGCATGAGACTCAGAAAGTCCTTGGTCACACTAAACATTACTGAGCAGCAACTAAAAACATTGGTGTTACCAGTGTTATTCCCAGGCCAAAAGTCAAAACCACAGCACTGCACCAGCTACGAAGAAGGAGAAAAAGGACTGCTACTGCTGTACCCAGGGCAGCACCAAAAAACATGTGAAAGTTTAACTTGGCTAAACAGCAACTATGAAAATATACTTGAAAGGATTTGAGTTCTTAAAAATTGGTAGTGCACCATGAAAAACTCTCTGCTAGGGAAGACCACCACACAAGTGTTATGAAGATCTCAAGCACATTTTCACTCCACCATACTATTTCATGTATTAGACTACATGAGCTAATCATGCACGTGGCATTTTTTTGTCAGAAGTCTTAGGAAGAAAAATAATCACAGCAGATTCAGACAGCAGAGCCCATCGACATCTGTAACAGGAATTAGGTTGCTTACTGTCACCTGGATATTCACATGCTGATGTTTTAGGAAACCACAGGTTCTGGGAACAGCATAATTACTCCAAGCTAAGTTAAGTGCAGGATGATGTTGAGCTAGCCTCCTCTCCACCTCCTTCTCCAAACACTGCCAAATTAAATAATCAGCATTCTGGAATGACAGTTACCTCATTCAGCTGTATAGTAGCAATAGTGCTGGTCAGGCAGGAGTTAGGAAAATAGTTGAGAGCAGAGAACAACCCTTTTTAGCAGCAGCCTCTATCTTGGCTTAAAGTGAAGCTATACTTAGCAACTAACTGAAGGTAGTTTATTTGTAGGTATTTAAAAGGTATTAAAAATTCTGTTTTATCTAGGATATCATTACCAATGGTCCACTGCTATTATTTTTACATTTATCTGAGAAATAGCAACGTGGGAAACCTTCAGTGTTGTGCAGTAATTTGTCAAAGAGTAATCAGGAGACAGAATTACAGAATTTATCAGTATGTTTCATTGATCCTGGTTGATTAACGAGAAATATGCATTTCAGAAAGGATTCAAGGTGATGTAAGAAGTTGTCTTTGCAGGACATACATGATATGTTTACAGTTCCTCAGCAGTTACTTTGATTTCTTGCAACTGTCATTATTTTATAACAAAACCCCTTGTATTTCTTGAAAATAACCTGCTACTATTGCCTGTTACTATTTATTTGCAGTCATAATTCAGTTCAACATTCAATATTGACAACTGCAAGCATTCAGGAATTACAGGATAAAGTAGGATCTTTAATTTAGAATAGGAGATTTTAGACAAAGGTGTCTTCATTCTCTTGAGTTGTGTTTTGGTAGTTTTTTGCTTAATTAGTATTAGTCAGGCAGCTAGAAACTCACAGATTTTATTTTAAATACAAGTCAGATGTGTGTAGGATCTGAAAATTTAAAAACATCATGTTGAATGACTGGCTCATGCTTACTTCTTTAAAGCTGACTGAAATGCCAGAACTAAGATCTATTTGTATTTATTTTGTAATGAATGGCACAAAGAGTATCCAAATGATTTCACAAGCAAAATCAGCTTGTAGTTTTAAGTAATACTTTAGGACAATATAAAGCAATATAAACATACATGTAGATCTGACAAATCAAAGAAAAAGCTTTAAAATTAACTGTGTAAGAACATGAGCATCTATGCAACAATTATTACCAAGTTCACTGGCACTCTGCAGAGTGCACAGTAAAAATTATTTCCCTTCCTCTTGAAATCAAAAGCCAGTAAAATTTTTTGCACCGTTCCATACTGATTGCATGCTCATGAGACAACCAAGAAATTCTATAGAAGTCACATGTCTGACAAGCGTATTTCCAAATAACAAATCCTAATGTATGATTAATTAAAGTATCATTCAACTTTAAAAATAGCAAAGGAAATTTTGTGAAGCTATATTTTTACTTTTTTTTTCTGTTACTTGCACCTTAAATCATCGAACTGTAGTCATATATTCTGAAAACAATGCAACAACAACTGGTAAAAGTATTAGTTTTCTTAATCTAAAACTCTTAAGTGAAATCAGTTTCTTGTATGTGAAGTTTGACTTCGCCACTTAAATGGAAGATTTTGTGTATGGGAAATATTCATACAGAATTGTTTATTTTGGCATGCATACATCGCTACAGTGTCAGTAACATGAGGATATCATGAAAAGACTATATATGCTCAATTCATTATATCTTCTATTCACTTCATTATGGTTTTATGCAGGAACTATCATCATTTACTCAACAAACACTAGCACTCACTTTTGTAATGTCACGACTTATTGTTAATATATGAAATATCTAGCATAGACCGAACTCCCCATATCTTTATACATACAGTGAACTCCCCATATCTGTCTAATTTATTTTATGGGAAATACAGTAGCATAACATATAAGTATGCATTTCTCTATTCATCAAAGTTTTAAAATAATGGCTGATGGAGGGATGTGTATTTCCTGGTGTTTCACTAGATATAGCCAGTAACTATAAGACAAATTATGTCAGTAATTTGTTTCTTTTTTCACACTCCTTCCTGCAGAAAAACAAACTGTTTACCATCTGGTGTGCCTACATGCGGATGTATAGTCACTGTTGTTGAATCTGTTTTATCTAGTGACAGAGCTTAATCGCCCTGATACAATCGTATATATGGGTACAACTGTCATTTCCCAGACTATTAATATAAAACATATCTGTGGCATTATTATGAGGGTTTTGTTGCTGGTTTGGGTTTGTTTTGTTTTTTTTTTCATTAAAATATGCACATTTAAAAAAAGTTAATTGTAAATTGGAAGAGGAGTACATAATCATACATGGAAAAATGTTAATGGTGAAAAGTAGGTATAAAGAGGTCACAGGTGGCAACTTGTTTCCATCCTGTTTCAGATAGAAACAAGTTGCCATGGTGCTTAAAAACTATATGACACAGAGCTGAAGAATATTACACAAACATATTATTACAGGGTCTGGACAGTGTAGAAAGCAACTAACTGGCAGAGAAAAAGAGAAGTCTGAACTATAGGTGTGTTATCACTGATCAAAGACTGTGGAAGGGAACGCTGCAACACTGGCACATACCTGGGACAGCAAACCACCAGCTCCATTCATAAAACATGAGACCTCATTCATCTTGGCATCCAGAGCATCCTGGCTGCATGGTGTTGCAGCTCCAGCCAGAGCAGTTCCATGCAAGAACTGATTCCTGCTTTGCCTAATGTTTTACTTAAAATTCTAGTTTAGGGCAGAGTAGAAGTCTGCTATGGATGTGTTTCAAACATAAAAATAATGGAATATATAATTAGAATATTAATATATAATTAGAACATAAAATTAATACCCTAGTTACTGGGACACACGTACTGATCTTTAGAAATATTACTTCACTGTGTGTGATCAGGGAAAATTATTTTCTTCCTACTTGCTTGCAAATCATATGCGCTTTAGTCATCTGCACAGACTTATAGAAGAATAGCCGCATTTTCAACATAATGAATATATGCAGACATGCACACACACACACCGTGCACCTGCCCAGGACAACTAGAAGAGAGTTTCTAGAAGCACGTAATGCCAGTTCCTTGCTGACATTGCCTGCTCTTCATATCTTTTATCCCATGAGCCAGTGTATGGGAAAGCTTTCCCTGGGAAAACAGAAATCAGAAGTTGGAATCAGACAGTTCAGGAACATTAAGATACAACTTTCTAAAACTCTTTGTTCATCCTTACTTTTCACTGTGTGTCAGGGCATTATATAACATGAGCCATTTTCTGATAGCTATCAGCACAAAATTTCTCTATTTAGGTTTTCATTAGCAGAAAATGATGATTGAGCAATATTGGCTTGGCTCTTCCACTGTCTCAGTGAATACATTAACAAATTTTCTTTAAAGATTTTCATTATACCTCTTTTCCAAGTAAGTATTACCTGAACTATACTCCTTAAACTCTTTTTCATAAATAAGGCTAGTATAATACTTACTCTTTCTGTTTATAACCTAGACTTTGAAGTTGAAGGGTTTGTAAAACGTTTTCCTTTTGTACAGAGAAACCTAAATGCAACATACCAATTTGATGAAATAGAATCTATTTAGAAATATTTTTGCATTCTTTATATTTAAAATAACTCTTTACTACGCACAGCAACAGTCTTTCCTTCTCATTTGCGTTTCCTTCTCTAATACTGTAATGAGTGAGATGAAAGCATTTTGTTGCTGTTCCTTCCTTTTTTCTTACATCCTTCTTTCCATGAAACTCTGAAATGTAGCAATGGATGGTCACACAGAGTTTTAAAATTTTAATAAATGATAAATCAGAGTAAATTATGAGAGATATATTAGCACTTATGTTTGTGTAAAACAACATTGATTTTCACAGTCTGCATTGCGGAGATAAGCATAAATTTTAATTTGAAACCAACAGCTATTTACATGCTGAAACTTTATTTGCCATTGAAAAACATTTTGCTAGCTTTCACAGGCAAATATATTTTTGCTAGATAAACAGTCTGAAAATCTGAATAGAAATCAAAACCTTTTTACTGTAAATTACTCATGAAATTTAGTTATTTTACTCTAGAGGAAAATGTGCATCCTTAGCAGATACAATTCATGCAAGACAGACAAACAAAACTAACTTACCTAATTTTTTAATTTACTCAAACGCTATCTTCAATACATAGCTTTTGCTCCTTGTAAGCCTTCTCATGCTTTGTAACAAGCATTTCAAGCTAAATCAGACATCCAAGGTTTTAATTAACACTGAATATAATACACAAAATACTTCAGAAGAAAACAGAGGTTATTTTACAAATTAATAAAGCTTAAGTTTCTAAGACTTTGTGTTCCACATCTTCACACCCCCTCCCCTTCTCAGCTCTCATTAGGTCTCATGGTGGAATTATCACAAAACATTTAGTAACATAAGAATTCCCCAACTGCATGCACCTAATAGGTCAAAAGACTTCACATTATTTGTGCATTTTAGCTGTCACATCAGATAAACTGGAAGGTACTTGCTAGAAGGTGCAAACGTGGGGATAACAGTCTAAGTATTGTTGCAACCACATAAGTATTTTTGGAGAGTTTAAGTGAGTTTAAACGAGACTATAGGGTTCAGAAGGAAAACAAAACTTACTCAGTTTTCTACCAGTATTTTTTGTTTAGTGTATGAATCACTGCATGCATGAAAAAAAATTCTTGAGAAGTAAACACATGTGAACAGCCATCTGAGACAGTCAGATATCATCTTTAGTGTCTGATGTACATGAAATACTCATGAATTAGGATTATAAAGAAGTACGGAAAAGCTGAACATGCGTAGTTTAATCATACAGTAATTTCTCTAGATTTGCAGAGTAAATGAATGAATAATTTTAAGTAACAGAATTCATTCATGTTAATGGACACTGAAACAGATGCCAATTATGACACTTTAAATGTCAACATCATTAACGTTGTTAATTCTTTCAGCGTCAAAGAAAGGGTAAAATAAAGTATGTATGATATTAAAAAGAATCACGTAAGCTGCTCTTGCAGACTGCTCCTTAAGGACAGCTTTTATAGTAGATGGTGAGAGTATAGAAGCAGGGACACCCATTTAATCACGTTAATGCTTAATTTTCAGTTATGAAGTATTATTACTGCATTGGAAGTTAAAATAAATTTGTGTCCACAATCCTCTTGCATCCAGTTAGAAACAAAAACCCATAAACAAATGAACAAAGTTCAACAAAAACCCAAACCTAACAGTGGCTAGGTTAGATGACAAATTTATGAATTTCAAAAGAAACAAGTATAGTAATTGGAGTGCATTTAGTACATATATCAGTAAAATAAACAGAACTACACAAAGATCATCTTACTAGATTCTTCAAAGTCTTAGAGGAAATTCCACATGTACATATAGTTTAGTTTATCATTAAGGAAAATATGCGTAAATGTGCACAGCACATGTATTTGGAATTCTCACTCTGTATATCTCTACACTTCATAGCATGTCCAACGATGATAAATGAAACCTGAATACACATTAAAAGAAGAGAGAACATCTGTTTGTTCATCATCATCAGTGTATCACACTGAAGAATCTGAGTACCAAGCTGATGTGAAATCAAGGGGGAAAGGATTTGGATTCATGACCTCACAAACTCTACTTGCATTATTGACACTTCTTAAACTAATGGCTCATCACACTGGGAGAATCCTGCCTTCTTCTCATCCAGTGACTATAACCATTAGGAGGCTTCTAAAAACTGTAGTTAGAATTGCATGCACCGTTTGTTAAAATGGTGTAATAACTAAGGCTCTTATTTCTTATTACTGATGGAGTGCCATTCAATTTTATTTTTCATTGCATGTTACTTCCAAAGTTGATAAAGTAATCTTGGATCATTACAAAGTGCACAATTAGTCAAGAGGTTTTTAGTCAAAATATTTAAAAGCCACACATCCTGAAATATGCTTCTGGACATGCAACTCAATGTGCATCACACTCAAGATGATCCAAGTAGCTTACAAATAAAGCAGTCCTTACAATAGAAACTTCTGAGTCAGAGTAATTAATCTTATAAATCCAAAGATTTAAACTAAGCAAAGTCTTTGTTTAGCATTCTTTGACTTAGTCAAGCACAACTTCTTTGCTGTCAGAAACAGCCCAGCTATCAAGAAAGAAAAAGAGAATCAACTGAATAGTGAAAAGATCTTGTTACTTTCCATTTACAGTGAGAACTTCTGAAAAATAATGTAATTCCAATGCAATAATCTCTTATACATAAAGAATAAACCTTCCACTTACACCCTAGGTTTTTTAGACTGTTACTATTGATGAAAAATGGAATCACCAGAACTTGATTATATGAACATAAGAACTTAGAGGAGTATCAATTGCACATAAATAGACAAAGATTAGAAGAAATCCCTGCTGTGCATCTCAAAGAATGATACAGCTCACTGAAATCTTAGAGATTTTGAAATAGGTAAGCCAAACAGGATTCCTCATTGAGGACAGAAGAAAAAAATGGGGGGGGGAGGGGAGGGGAGGCAGGGAACCCACAAAATAAATGTCAGGTAGACGATCTTTTCCAGAACTTTTTTACCAGGCTTTTTAAAAAGAATTAGCTGACAAAAATTTAGTAAAATTAATTCTTCAGTAAGCTTTCTTATTAAATGATTTTATTTTGCTTACTATGTACATGAGATTTGACTGACAGATACTGAATTGTATTTATTTAGTTCCTTTTCAAAACACATTATGTGCATTAAATCATAATGGCATTTAATCAAAAGCCATTAAAAGTATGAAGTGAAGGACTACTTTATATAATTGCAATAACTGAAAAAAAATGAAACATGATTCAAGCCAACATGACTTGAGTGAACTTGGGAGTAGCTATTTTTTCTAGCTTGTTTTGCAACCAATAGGCAGAGAAAATAGAAATTTAAATAAAAAACAATTATGTGCCCTTACCAAAGATAAAAATGCTTATTTGAAACAACACTGAAAGATTATTTTCTCCCTTTCGAAAGAGATGAATAGAAATAAGACTGACGGATACAGTAGTGAACAGTGTAAGGTAAGAAAGTTCTGTTTTCAATGTCTCCCAACTCAAGGAAAAAATATGCTTCATTCCAACTCATAAAAAATTTACTTGTGGGATGGTTTGGTTTTTTGCTTCTGCATATGTATGCATATTTTTGCTTTTGCCTTAATTACTACAACACAAAAGTGTTCATACACAACAGCATTCTACATTTTTATATTCTAGAAACATAAACATAGTACTACAAGTTCTACTTGAGATTCTGTGCCATAATTATCATGTATGTACTAACAAAAGGTTCCAGAAAGCCTCAGTAAAGTCTATCAAAATTTTGCCGAGTACTTCTATTATATCATTACAATTCCAAATATGTTCTGTTTGAAGTTGTGACTGACTTCAAATGCTAATTCCTGCTGTAACACCTCTTCAAACTTGAAGATTTTACTTAACTGTTAAACCACTTAATTGTGACTCTAATCAACAGAAAACTAACTCTTTGAATTCTCTTCTATTTACACAATAGTTTGTTCGCTCTCACTAAATCATTCTATACGCAGGTGTCGTAAAAGTCGAACGTGCCACCAAAATAAGATTAAAATGAAAAGGTACCAATTTTTGAATAAGAGCATTAGGCATGGACAGAATCAAAGGTATTTCATCAGCAAAACCACCATATGTAATCAAGTCCTTAAAATTTGATTATCTGGTCTATTGGAATCTATTTGACCACAGTCTACTGCTGCTACAAACTCATGTGATTCCTATTTGATTTACATTATTTCTTCTAGGTTTGGTAGTATACAGTTTTATTTTTTCTTTATCTTTGCTTACTCTTTCCTCTATCAACATCCATATATGAAAGGTATTAACTTTAGCTATGCATTATAAACACAGTAAAATGAGGAAATCATGAAAACATGGAAACAATTCATATACAATATAATGCCAACATACCTAAGAAAACAACTTTGAAGAATCTTAATGGTAAACAATAAAGTCAGATAAATATAAGTGACAGAAACAAAGTTTAAGAGCAAAATAGGCAAAAGGATTCAAAAGAGTCAGGGGAGCCAGGGGAAGAAAAAGTGGAAAGAGATCTGAGCAAGATGTTGCAATTTTCCTAAACCAAATTTTCAGAAAACTAAATTCCCCTTAATCTGATCATGATGCACAGCCCAAAGCTGCTAGGTAATAATGCTAGTACCTGTTCTGTGCAATGTCTCAATCTTCTGCCTTTGTCAAATCCACAACTTCATAATCAAAGTTGTTCTCAGGAATGATGAATGTCATGACCATAAGGGGTCCAAGTTAATGACTAATACCCTAATATTCAGCTTTGCTAACTGTGTGATTGCTTGTGCACCCAAATTAGTTTAATTCTAGTGGTACATTCTTACTGCAGATAATTGGTCGTGTGATACTCCAACAAAGCAGAAGGCACTACACGTTACTGCTGTAACCAACCCTAGCAGAACCTACAACTTTATATAGGTTAAGTTCCTCATTTGTTTTAGTTTAGTTAAATACAAATCTGTCTGTGAAATCATGTTTTGTGGTATGTATTACAACTATTCATTGTTGAGCCTTTCAACATAACCAAATATTAGTTGACCTTACAGCTCTCATTAGCACTATACCCAAAATTCAAGAAATCTTTTCAACCAAAATGAACTCTCACAGTACTTCTGTTGGAGCTCATTACTTCAGATACAGCACCAGTACTCAGTTTCCCTGGCAAAGTGGCAAGAGAGCTCATGTTCTTGCAGTGCAGTGATCTTCATGCCTCCAGAGATGAGGGCTTATTCTGATGCTGCAGCACCTATCTGGAATCACTCATATATTGCTAACCAATTTACATACATACATGTTTCTTTCTATGTTTCATCTATTATGGCTGACTGGAAATCAAACTATGTCCAGATTATTCTGCCACTGGGTATGACATATAGATAAGCTGAGGTAAGCCAAAGTATAAAAATCAGTTTCTTTAGTTTCTTGTAATTCAACCTGCTTGTTGTACACAGGGATGTGTTGCTACAGGTATTCTGCCACACCACTCTTATAACCAGGAGTTACAGTCCTGTTCACATCTATGAGTCACTATTACTGTGCTTGCAGAAATAAGTGACTACAACTTCCCCCAGTAAAATCCAGCTGGCATTACAGCTTAAGAGTGGGAGACATACTGAAAACAAAGCTGCTGAAGATGTGTGGTTTGCAAACAAGCAGGATGCTGTAAAAGGACAGTCTCCACTAAGAAGACTGTTTACTATTTAGAATGAAGAGAACAAAACAATACATGGTAAAAAGTTCTCAAAAAATAGGTTTTGCTGTTAAGAGAATTCAAACTCTACCACTATACATACTCTGTTACTTCTACTAATTTCTAACCAAATAGCTATTGCTAATAAAGCCGAATTACACAAAAAGATGATAGCAAAAGGTAGTTCAGCTAGAGCCTAAAAAAGCTGAGCCAGGAAATTTCTTGGGTCTAGACAATTACAGCATAAACATTTTCCAATGAGAAAACAAAGTAACCCAAATATTAAAAACAATACCCAGGAGGCTATCTGGTCCAAATCTCTGCTCAAGCTGGCTTGCCTGGAGCAGGTTGCTCAGTACCATGTCCAGTCAGCTTTAGAGTATCTCCAAGGATGCGGAGTCTGCAGCCTCTCTGGGCAACCTGTGCCAGTGCTCAGCCACCCTCACAGTATGGAAATTTTCCCTTGTGCTCTGAGAGAACCTCCAATGAATAGAAAAATTAATGGTATGGTAATGTATTTGCTTAGATTGACTTGAATTATTTGCTCCAAAACAAAAAGACACTGGAAGTTAAATTCATTTACAAATTACCACGCATTAGGGAATTTTCCCCAGGAGATCCAAGCATGATGGCCAGAGTAGATAATAATCTATGCTTATGGTATTTAAAAAAGCTTCCTTATCTATGTTCTACAGTCATGAAATCTAATTAATTATACACAATCTAAAGTTTACTTAATATTTAAATGAAGCAGAATTAATCTTTCCTTCAGTAAGATTTCTTTCTGGTAAAATTCCTGAACCAAGCTCAGACTACCCCATTACATCCAGACATTAACAGTTCATAACTAAAACACCTTGTAAGGCCTCAGCTGGCACCTGAGCCACTGAAAACTGATCTTGAAGAACATTAATTAGTAAGTAGAAGCACAAGAATTGTTAGGCAGACATCAGGCTTTTGTGATTAACAGAACTGTGCAGAATGTAGCACACACTGTCACTGTATAGATCTTCCCTTCACTTTTCCATTAGTTATATAGCCACAGTTGCTATCTAAGTTTCACATTTGCTTTAATTGAATGCTAAATATACTGCATGCTTATTAAAGGTATCTGTCCCAATGCCCCAGCCCCACAAATGCAACGTAACAAGGCATTATTTCTGATCCATACAGTGTAAGTCACCTTTTTTCTTGTAGTTCTAGAAGTGAGGCATAACTGAGAAGTTATCTTCATTCTTTTACAGTTAAAAAAAATGTAGATATACAGATGATATTCCTGTTGTGATAGGACAAGGGGTAAAGGTTTTAAAGAGAGGGGAGATTCAAGCTAGATGCAAGTAAGATATTTTTTACAATCAGATTGGTGAAACACTGGCACAGGTTGTCCAGAGAGGTGGTAGATGCCCCACCCCTGGAAACATTCAAGGCCAGGCTGGATGTGGTTCTGGGCAACCTGATCTAGTTGAAGATGTCCCTGCTCATTGCAGGGAGGTCGGGCTAGATGACCATTAATGGTCCCTTCCAAATCAAACTGTTTTATGATTCTATGAAGGTTCTTGGAATACTATTTCAGCTTTCCACTCCAACAAAAAAAAGAAAGAAAAAAAGAAAGAAAAAAATACTGGTCTGTTACTGTAGCTGTTACTTTCATGGCACATTTCTGACACAGAACACACAAAAAAAAAAGTGTAGCTCATGTACGCTCAGCAAAGCTGTAGGATGGAGAAGAGTAAAAGTGAGATAAAATGTATTTACCTTGTGAACAATGATGTCTGGCAGTTTTGCAGACTGATATATTTAACCCACTGACAGAAGCAGTGAGAGTTTTTCCATTGACTGCACCAAAGAAGGCTTCACTAACACTAGTAATGTGAATAAACACTTTGAAATCTGTGTTACTTGCTGAAGAGTCAGTCTGTCCCCGTAAGAAACTCTACACGCTAAAATGCACATGCAGATAAGATGACATCAGCCTATACTTTATATCTGTATGCCTGTATTTCGTAAGATAATTTACATATTTCAAGGACATACATTCCATGTCCAATAATCCTGATTAGAAGAACTAAAGTTATTTGAAACTGTGGTACAAAAGAAATCCCAACTTATTAATTATATCAAAAATGACTTTGGATTTACTGATATAGTCACTGTCCTCTTTGACATTTAGATAAAGTTGACTGCACTGCATTATGAAGCATTGTAATACTCTGAAGTGTAGAGTCATAAATCTGTATCTGTTTATGTATTTACTGACTTACGTGCTAGACAAAACCAAGTGCTTATTGCTTCTAACACCACTATGTATGAAACACACTCTGAGGAGAATTTACAGTGCATTTACAGTGCACAGCATCTAGTTACTGAGAAATCACAAAGGAGAAATAAAAGATAGCTAGAAATAATTCTGATCGCTATACAATAACCAAAGGTTATTTTCTTGTGGACAATACTTAACAGTATCTTATACAGACAACATATTTCCCTATAAATTCTTTCAACAAAATTGATATTTTATATGCAAGATTTGAAAGTCATTCTACATTGGAGAAAAAAAACCAAACAAACAATAATCAAATAACCCACACAGAATTATGTTCCAAAGATATAATTGAAAAATTGGTGGGTTTTGTTTTGTTTTGTTTTTTTTTAATCTATATTAAGAGGTTATCAGTCCCCACTGAATTTTTTACAAACAGAGGTAGAAACAACTTGGGGGGGGAGGGGGGGGGAGGGAGGATCTTGGGAGAGAGAGTACAAGGCATACAACTGACAGGACAGTTAAGACTACAGCAAAAATAAAAGATGATCATGACCTCATGCAGATAGGGCAGACAGTGCAAAGTTCTAAAAAGGCAATATATTCAGCAGAAAACCAAGTACAATAAATAACATAATATTGGAAAGTTATGACACATGTGACATGCATGAATTATTTCTTTCTTTGGATCCCTTGTAATAGGGGGCCAGGAAGCAGAATAAAACCACTAACATTCCACTAGTCTCAAAATCTATCTTTGCTGGCATAATTAGTTTTTGAATATCAGTGAATGTCATTGTGCTTCCTTTCTGATTCTCCTTAGCATGCAAACCAGAAGGAACTGTTACAGTGCAACTTTCTAGCTGAAGACCTAAAAACTGACAAGTTGAGAAGTAGACCAAGTATACAAGGGCTTTACTTAAGAGTTCTACTGAAATTAATAGAGATATGTCCTGACACAGCAGAGCTCCAGCAAGCATATGGCTATTTCACAGATGTTGACATTAGACTTGTAATTCATTTGAGTAATTGTCTATCTGTAAAATATTCACTATCAGGCCTAGATTATATATCTCAGAATAATTAACTCACAGGAATTTCACATGCATATTCTAAGGGATTTTTTTATTATTTCTTCTTCTTTAAAGAAGAGAGGGTAAAAATGTCATGCCTATAGTTCTGCCAGTTTATTGTTGGAAAAGAGGCTGTGGGAACCAGTAGAGTCCCATGATGGAATTGAAGAAACATGTAAGATTGGAAAGAGCTCTTTGGTCTTCCAGACTGCACCTTTGTATTTGTTTTGGCATTGTAGCACACAAGTCCCTCCAAAAAACTCACTGAACTTCACCTAAAATTGTTCTCAAAAGAAACAGCAGAGAGAATCAAGTGAACAAAACACACTCATGGCAAATAAACAAACATATAAAATTTAATTTATTTATTTTTTTAATGAACATTTGTAGATTTGGACCCACAGCCAACTATCCATACACACACATACACATGTGTGCATATACATGCATATATACCCCCCCCACACACAGATTGTACACTACAAATAGTTGTGACATGGAGCTATCCTTTTCTACAATCTGAAGCAACCTGGTTTGTATTTCATACCCTACTTCCCAAATATAAACTATAAGCCTGTTTTCTGGCTATGTTCTGCTACCCTTCATCTTAAAAATAAAACAAAAAAACACAAAACCAACCTCTGGTTACACAAATTTGTATCTTTCCTTATGCAGGTATGAATATTTTGTCCTGTGTTCTACTTCTTTCACTTCACTTCACTAAAGCTCACGTGTCTTTTCTGATGCTACATTTCTTTCCCTTTCTCTTACCCTTATGATAACTCTTACCTCTCCCCACCTCCCCATTTTTCTCTTTCACACAGGTTCTTGGGCAATCTTGAGCAATAATGCAATTTGCGCAACCATTTACACTTCATTTTTAATTGTTTCTACTCATTAGCAGGAATATATTTTCCTCCTCTCTGTCTTTAAAAACAGTAAGAGGCTTCCTTCTCTTTCTTTCTCTTGCCCTTCCTCTTTTACAGGCTCAGATGCAAATTCCCCTTTTCTTTTGTGGATTTGCCAGCTGTTACTGTTTGCCTTTTTGAGGCTTTTGCCTAGGTCAGGCCTGACACTTCCAACTGACAATAATAATAAAAAATCAGCAAATATTTCTCATACCTTCAGCAGTAACTCTTCAGCCTATTTATAACACAGAAACCCTGTTCATACAGCTTCTAAACCTTAACTTACAACCAAACTGAGCATGATCAAAGTCACTTCTGGAGAGAGAGGACTTTCTGTTAATACCTCAAGGGCAAAGCCCTGACACTGCAGTAAAGAAATTACTGGGCTGATTAATCAAGGCCATCTGCATATGCATGGCCACCAATGTTTTGGCAGTAAGAATACATAAAAATAATGGTAATGGGAAACAAACAACAAAAAACACCCAAGAAACAGTTGCAGTGCCGCATGCCACAGGGAAAGCAGAGATAACCCTTCCTCTCCTAGATTGGATGATGTTTTACTGACCAGCCTTGTTCTCTGGGTGTACACTAAATAGAAAACTCAGATCTGACCATCTCTGTAAGCCGCAAAATCCAAAGCTTAACAACAGAGTTTTACTGATTTTATTAAGCTCTGGTACAAGATTATTTATATTTGTAGTAGCCTATTAGAATCATAGAGTCATTTAGGTTGGAAAAGACCCTTAAGATAATTTGAGTTCAACTGTTAACCTAATCCTATCAACCTATTCTTGTAGCTTTTTTTTCTGCATTATACACAAATTACACAAAAATAAGAACAACCAAACCACGTTCTTCTCTTCTTGTTGCACTTGTAAGAGATAAGCCTGACAACTGTTAGGTAATTATGTTCTTCGCCTCACTGTACATTATAGCTGCCTCCTGCTGCTGAGTCGCCTGGTCACTTCAGTGTGGATGATGATTCTCTGTTTGCTATTACAACGTACAATGCAGGGAAGCATTGACAGAAATCTTAGGAAATGCAATTTCTTTTTCAACAAATTTTATGGCATGTTAGTGTGGCTGAAAACAGACAGAAATGGGATTTTGCTGGTGTTGAAAAGACTGATGTAGGAAATCTCTGAAATACCAACAATAACAAAATTTCCAAATTATAGCAAACACACATGAGGTGATAGGCTGCGATTACAGTCCACCTCAAAAATGTAATTATTACACCCTATTGGAAGAAACATTCATTCACTGGCCAGTAACTTCACTCTTTCTTTACAACAGCTACAAGGCAGTATCACAAACGTGTGCACAGAAGCAACACTGGAAAGTTAATGCAGCAACAAGATCAGGTTCTTTCCCAGACATTACCATTAGTCAGAATAAAAGAAGTAAAAGATTTAGCCTTTAGTGTTTCTTTTCATTACAAGGAAAACAGACCTTTACCAAAATAATGAAACCAGCTTTCCTGTGTATGTGTTGTTTCCTACCAACTGTGAACTTAATAATAAAAAAAAAAAACCAACATAATATTATCCAAAAACATATTTTTTGAAAATAAACCCAATGTGAGACAAAGGATATGATGGCTTTAAAGTATCTTTGAAAGGAATACCTGGGAGAATTTCTGTTGGCACACTTCCGTAAACACTGTTAGTTCAATTACTGTGCTAAAATTTGCATGTACACACAGAACAGTTCCCTTAAATGAAGTTAAGTTTACTTTAAATACATTTAAGTATTTAGAAGAGAACTCTACTGGAAGGTTTACTTATGCTTATTGCTCCAAACTAGCCCTGTTAGAAGTCCCATGAGTCAAAAGCAGCAGCTAAAATATACTAAGGGCTGATGCATTTGCTTTTTCAGTGTGACACATTACAGCAGTTGAAATGGTGTATTAAATAAAGCTGAACATCTAAGCCACATCATAATTTAAATGAAGTGGTCAAAGAAACTGATGTAGTATGAGAGATCATTTTTATCATATAATATAATCATGGAATGGTATGGGTTGGAAGCGACCATTGAACACCCTTCTAGTGAACAACCCCCTGAAGTAAGCAGGCACATGTTCCACTAGACTGGGTTGCTCAAAGCCCAATCCAACCTGGTCTTGAACACTTGGGCAACCACCTCCAGTGTCTCACCACCCTCACAGTAAAGAATTTCTCCCTAATAGCTAACCTAAATCTACCCTCTTTCAGCTTAAAACCATTCCCCTATCACATCCTATCACTACACACCCTTGTGAAAAGTCCCTCTCCAAATTTCCTGTAGGCCTGCTTTGGATATTGGAACGCTGCTATAAGGTCTCCCACGAAGTTGGGGCAGAGAGAAGCCCCACCTCTCTCAGTCTCCCCTCACAAGAGAGGTGCTCTAGCCCTCTGAATATTTCTGTGGCTGTTCTACAGACGTTCTCCAACAGCTCCATACCTTTCCTGTGCTGAGGATACCAGCACTGAACACAGTGCTCCATATGGGGCTCCATGAGAGCAGAGGGGAAGATCACCTGCTGGCCACACTTATTATGATGCAACCCAGGACACAGCTGGCTTTCTGAGCTGTGTGTGCTCATTGCCAGGTTATGTCCAGCAGAAGATAAACTCGATTAAACTGGAGGATTTAAAAAAAATCAAACACCAGTACCCTCAAGTCCTTCTCTTCAGGGCTTCTCCCAACCCCTTCATTCTCCAGCCAGTATTGGTAACTGGGGATTACTCCAACCCAGGTGCAGGACTTTGCACTTGACCTTGTTAAGCCTCATGATGTTTACATAGATTCACTTATTGAGCTGGTCCAGGTACCTCTAGATGGCACCCCATCCGTCAGGTGTGTACACTGCACCACTCAGCTTGGGATCATTCAGCTCAGTTTTCTTCAGGCAAAATAAATGTGATAGTCATTGTTTATCACTATATACGGTATACAAACATCTTCCTTTTCCATATATTGTATATATATTGCTAATCTTTCATCAAAGTGTCATGGCCCAGGTTTAAATGTGTTGTTTTGGGAGACATTCTGGGTTTCTGTCTGGTTGGAATCCCACCCCCCCAGTTTCTAATCACAATTTGTGGGGTGTTTCCCTTCGTTGGGTATTTTGTTGTGAAATTTCAATCATAGCTACAAGGTCAGTATGGCAGATGACCTAATTTAAATCTTCTTCCAACTAAATAATTTATTATAATAATTTCTAATCACAGCAGAAGTCAAAGAAAGGAAACTGAAAAATTAGTAGATTGAAACTGCAATCCCTTGAACTGAACTCTCAACATCTTCAATGGAAAGAAGAATTACTCTGTCATTTCTACACCTGCTTTCATCTGCTCTCTGGGGTTCTTCCTGCTGTGATACCCTAAAGGCCGTTTCTCCTCCGAGTATGTAGATCTCCTTTTAAACTGCCATCCTAAACACTCAACATTCTGTGCACTTATCATTTGCTTTTTGTGGCTGCTATAAATAACATTAAGAGAATGTCAGTGTCTAGATGCCTTATCCACACATATGCAATGGGATCAGCATGTTTTACAAAACATTTATCAACATAACATTTGGAGTTTTCAGTCTGCTTTCCTTTGGAAAAGCAAGTGCTGCTATAAATGATTTTCTCTAGACAAAGTGGTATTCAATTATTCAAATTACTTTATGCTACAATAGTTGTACTAAGCATTGTTCATTTTATTAATGTTGAATGCTGTTAACATCTCAAATAGAAATATTTTAATTTACTGCTTAGACAAAGATTTGTGAGGAAAAAAATCACAAGTAAACAAGCAGATAAGGCTAATATATTAAAACCAAGCTTGCTAAACTGACAAAGTTTTATTTGAAGCTAAAGCTAAATAATTCTTACAGTCTGGACTACACATTGTATAATGTAACCTGATGGTAATGTGGTGGGGTTTTTTTGTTTTTTGTTTTTTGTTTTTTCATTTTTTTAAAGCCTTGCTATTGTTTGTGTTAGTAAAAATGCAGAATACGTTGTTTACTGTGGAGCAACTGAACAAAACCCTTTCAGAACAAGTATTTTCTCTTGGGGAGAGAAGGGAATCATTTCACAATGCATATCCTGCGAGCAGGAGAAGGAAATTTGAAAATGGGAGTCAGAAATCCATGGTTCTCTATCCTGCCCTAAATGGAACTGCTATGTACGTGAAATCATATCCCTCCTACCTCTTGAGGTACCATACACTACTGCAAAATTGAAACAATATGCATGTTTTTCAGTATTGAACTTCAAATAAAAAAGCCCATTCTTAAAGAAATCATGCATTCTTTAAATTACTCTAACTCAGATAGGAACAAGATTTTACTATCTTTACTCAGATGTCAATACCTTTATAATGCCTAAGGACATGCCCTTTTGAAGTCAACCAATCTCTCCTGAGTCCCTGTAACAAGACTGAAAAAAGTAAGAGTTCTAGTCAAACATTACACCCAGATGTTTCTTTAATCCAAAATAAAAACAGCCTGTGGTTTGGATGGGGCTTTCAAAAAACATCTCCCACAGATTAACTTTATTTCCACAGTAAAGTAATCTCCTCCGGGCAGGAACGATGCTTTTTTGGAGTCTCAATATTGCTATTTAACTGTCTGCAAAGAATACGAGACCTGAAGAAGCAGTAAGATTTCCATTTTCCCAAAAGATGATATTCTCACCAACATAAAGAAGAGTGAAGATCAGGAAAACTGAATAGCAAGAAAATAGCTGACACTTCCTTCTCTTCTCAAAAGAATAAATGAGAATCAAATATTCAGGGTTTTTTTCTCCAGACTTCAATCCATCAAATGGAGGTTTACAGCCTTCAATATCTAATCTTTTGAGTAACATTAATAAATCTACTTAAATATTTATTTACAAATTGCAACAGCCCAAGTTGAAAAAGTTCTAAAATATGGGAGAGCTGAATAACAAAAGTCATGTTGTAAAGTCTGATTTATTTCTATTACACTGATGTTAATAAAATTAATTTCATAATGCCTTCAATAATGCTGTTATTCAAATAGTATAGCTTTGACCTCAGTAATAATAATAAATTTCAGTTAATCATCCTAGCTATACTTTTTGTGTAGTTAGAATTATAGGGATACTAGCTCTACGCATGTTTGGTTTTTTTTTGTTTTTAATATATATATTCTATACTCATTCAATTACTGCAGTCAGTTTCCGTATTTTTTTTTTCATACTTCCGGTTTGTAAGACCACCCATTGATTATTTCACTTGACCGGGATTGCAAAGCAGATATAATATTTATATTTATTTCCAATTACATATTCATATTAAAAAGCTAAGAAAAATGTGATTCAAAATCAAGTATTTAGAACAGATTACTCTGGAATTGTTTGCTGATTTTATCCACAGACACAACAGTTTAATGAAATAAATTAGAGTAATAAAAGTCTCTCACATAAGAGGCAACAGAGGAACAGATGCTAATGGAGAAAACCAATGGTGACATTCTGCAAACGTATCCATATGAGCAAGTTGCTCTGCAGTAATCTAACAATACAGATAAGCATTAAAGGATCTGAATATATATAACAGCCTTGCAAGAGAAAACAAACCAACCAAACAAACCAACCCAAATGCTCCCAAAACAAACAGAAAATGACAAACAAAATCAAAACCCAACCAAACCCACACTATCCAGCGAATGAAAGAATTCCACTTTAATTAATTCTATGACAATTTGGCCACAAATAGCTATGTTAGTTTTATGTAATAATTCATCTTCTGTTAGGTAATTATACATTTACTTCTTTTTGGTCTTATTTAAAATTCCCCTATAAGACCTTTAAAAAGAAATTTAAAAATTCCTTGCAAACCCATATGCAAGAAATAAAAAAAGTTTGCTCATGGAAGTTTTTTTAAGCAGAAAAGAAAAATGTTATTATTTGTCAAAGTTAGGCTTCTTTAGAAGATGACTATTAGTATCATATCCTCTCAATCCTGGCACACAAGTTTCAGATACATGACAAGTCTGCCCTAGTAAAAACATTTAATGCAAGGACATGATCTTCTGTATGCTTACACTCACAGCCATCTGCTATTTGGGCACTGTTCCCACTCACAAGTTGATTGGAGATTTTCCTTAAGAGTATTCATGGCAAAAAAAGCCAGGACCAATAATCAAAGGCTTTCTCCTTCTACCAGAATCCTTCTTTTTTGTTTTTTTTTTGTTTTGTTTTGGTTTGGTTTTTGGTGTTTTTTTTTTGGTTTTTTTTTTTTGTGTGTGTGTGTTTTCTTGTTTTTTTTTTTCCCCCTGTTTATAAACCAGTGGCACAACCACTTCTGTTACCACACTGGGAAAGTGTGTTTCAGAAAGCAGCATCTGAAAAACATGTAACAAGTAAAAAAAGTCCAGCTACCAGTAAGGTTTGTTGTAGCAGCCCTTTGGGGAATAACAGTAAAAAACTTCTGCTGAGAAGAGATATAAATAAGAAAGTATCAATATGACAGGGCACTCTCAGCAAGTAAAATCCTGTGGCAGAAAATAAACTTGATTCTAGAGATGAGGGATGTTCTCCAGAGACAACATTCAAGTATCAGTGTTTCCATAAATTAATTTGCTATTCTGAAATCTGTATATGCGTAATCAACCCAAGACTGGCAAACTGATTTCCAAACATTTTAGAAATGCAGGGTCTCAAAATAAACTGAGTAAACTAAAAAAAATGAACTGACTAAACTAAAACTGAGGAAACAAAAATAAGGAGGAATCTGCTTGTGAACAGTTTGGTTACAATGTCCATGAACTAACAGGTCTGAATTCACCACTGAAGTTTCACAGAGGGTAATTATAGTTTCAGTGAGAATATGGTAAAAAAGTAAGTTGCAGGGTGAGCAATGTACCTTTCTTCTATATATATAAAATTTCTATTTTCATCAAATTCAAATATTTGATTCCGTAAGAGTATGATGTTGACAAATGTACTGAATTATTTCCATTGCTTCTGATTTCACATCTTCCAGACAAAAACAGGCAGTGAACTGAATTAGTATTAACTTACAAGGGAGGAGAAATGAGTCTCCTCTTTTTGGAAAGAATACAAAGTTAGGTTAAACTACCTCTCGATAATGGATGTGCACATAACTCAAGGAAAACTAAATTAAAAGGTTATAGGCTAGGAAAGAACATGAATAAACCCATTAAAATGGTTTTGGGGGAGTCTACTCTCAAACCATTATCTACTGACACACAGTTTTCACTACCTAAAAATAAATCATATTGCTGTTCAATACGGTGTCTACTTTGCTTCACTTTACATTAGAAAGTCAAGTAACCTAATTCTCAGGGCGCTGAGAAGAAAGCATTACTAATGTTATTTCTGTGACAGCTTTTTTAAATCACTTCCTGCTTCTGGGAGTCAAAACAGGGACGCACCAGTGTTGGAACATGTTGGTGTTAAGCAAACAATTCTACACCTCCCAGCATCTTGTGAAATAAATCCATACAAAAGGAAAACAAAAGGTTATTTCAAGGTCATGACAAGACGAGACAAGGGGGAATGGTTTTAAAGTGGAAGAGGGTAGATACAGATTAGATACTAGGGACAAGTTCTTCACTGTGAGGGTGATTAGATGCTGGAACAGGTTGCCCAGAGAAGCTGTGGATGCCCCATCCCTGCAGTGTTCAAGACCAGGCTGGACAGGTCTTTGAATAACCTGTCACATGAGAGATGTCCTTGCTTGTGGCAGGGAGGGTAGAACTGGATGATCTTTAAGGCCCCTTCCAACCCAAACCATTCTATGATTCTATGATTCTGATTCAGTACAGCTTTAGTCTGGTTTACTTCAGAATAAATGTCAAAACAAGAGTAATGTAGTACTGATCCCAATCTTTAAAATTCACATTTACATTGTGGCTAGTAGCAAAAATGGAAGCATGTAAAAGCACTTCATACAGAGTAAAGATATGCAAGCCATGTGGGTTGCTCGCCATGCATGGTTCAACTAAAAGGATCACTGACTTACAGGGTAATCTTTCTAAAATAATGCATGCTAAAAATGTCAAAAAGACAAGTACTCACATTTGCAACTATATCAAGTCCTACTCTTCAAGGTCAACATATTACCATAGAGCCTCTCTTAAAGCGTATTACCAAGAACAGGAAAAAAAAAGCAATTCTAACATACACTTGGGAACAACTAAGTTTAGAGTGCTATTGACAATTAGTATATTTGAAATTAGGTTACAGCCTTAAAGTTGTATGTTGCCTTCGAAAGGCAATCTCTGCAAAGAAAGAGAGTCTGGACTCTGGAAAAAATCAGATATCCAATGAGGTGTCCAAGAGGACCCTGGTTAAAATACCTTGTATATTTAACCTACACTGAGCCTCTCTCTCAGTAAATCTCATCCCATTTAAAATATTTTGCATGAAGTATACCTCTAACTAAAAATCATATCAACATAATTAGTTCTGGTACTTCTGTCCATTCATTCTCTGTCCCATAACTGAAACCTCGCTTTTTGAGAACCAGAGTGCTTTATATCCTAAATCAGAAAGCTAAGTACACCAGACACATGTTGTAATTACTGTCCACAGAGCAAGGGCCAATTATTTCTTGAAATCTGCAGTCAGTATTTAAACAATGTATGGTGCCAATTTACTTTGTCAAAGTATAACATCTTTAAGTTGTATATGACTAAACAGTTACTATTTTCACAACATTTAGACAAGGTTAAGCATGTACAACAGTTCATATTCTATAACCATCCCTCAAAAGTATTTTCAGCAATTATCTTAACTAGGTACAAATTCCAGAGGCCATCAAAGGATCCTTAATTGTTTTTAAACAATGAATTAATCATAAAGTTTGCACATACCTAATAACGAACAAAATCTGGAAATAATCAACTGTCTCCCATTAGTCTGCACTGCATGCCTCACTCTTTATCATCTGGTTATGCAAAAATGGCACGGAAAGCCTTAGAAAGTTACAGAATTTGATAATGATTCCTCATGCTACATACTCCGTTAGAGCAATAAATTGCAAACAAAAAAAATCAGAAGTCTCACTTGCTCTCTTTCTGCCCAACTCTGACAAAAAGTAGAAACATACTAAAACAAGATCAAAGCACGGTTTGATCAATTAACTAAGCTGATCCGTCAGACCAACTTGCACAGGAAAAAGTAGAAGCCACCCCTTACATTTTTAAGAAATTATGGTGATAACTGATACTTATCATTCAACAGGAGGTTAATGATTTGAGCAGTCAGTTAAAATGAGAGCAGCCTGGCTTCGTTCCATTCTCCTCTGCTGAGCCAGCCATGGATCAGCAGTCACACCTTGTACTGGGTGGAAGAACTGTGGCCCCTCTTTGCCTGAAATTCTGTTAAATTCTGCCTGGAACACAAAGACTCATAGGGCCACTGAGAACATGGAGGAGCAATAACATAATGAAAAATACATTGACTTACACTCTGGGGTAATAAACTAAATTTCATCTTTCTCTGAATTAAAAAGCAAAAACAAAAACAGACACCAAAAAACTCGTTTCCACCCTATTCACCTACTTTGCTCCTCTATCTTTCTAACTGCTGGAATTTCTCTGATTGTTGAAATTTGCACAGTTCTTATGTGGACTTCTGGGGCACACAAAACGTATAGACCAGATTTCTGATGCACTTCCATGAGATCTGTACAGACACACACAAAAAAATTCCCAAATCAAAACAGCACAAACACCAAAAAGTGCAGAAAAAACCCTCCTACTCCTCTTCTCTTGAGTATGAACTCTAATAAGAGAACAGGAGCATTCAATTTTTAATCTCACAGAAACAAAGGAAAAACAAGCAAACAAACAACCACAATAGGGCCTGCTGCCCTTTTACTGAAAAGCCACTACAGTTATCATTTAATAAGCACACAGATTCTTGCTAATCCATTCCTAACAACTGTTTAAAAATATAAAGGATTCTTCACAGTCCTGTAGTAATACACAGTTCTAGGCAGACTTTGTCAGTAAAAATAAAAGGAATATTTTAAATAATCAAAGGCATACTTCTTCCAAAATGCATCATTCTCCCACTCCCAACACACATTACAAATCAATATTCATTCTGTGTGTTTTCCCCAGCACATCCTCTGCACACTGTTCAAATAGCTTTTAATGAATCCTGCACTTTACACTTACCCACTATGGCTTTCTTTGTATTTCCAGAAAGGGCCACAAGAAAGAAAATTACAGAAGACAAAAATTTAAGGTGTGTTAGGATGATATAAGTTATTTTAAGAAAAATAATTTCAATTATTACTAACAGTCTATGCCAATGTTGCTCTGTAGGTTCAAAGAGTACTTGCAGGAGCAAAGACAACATTTTCCCCAGTGTCAGCAACTGTAGTTGTGCAGGAATTAGCTGATATGAACTACCATAGAGATGAAAATAGCATTTATACTGTGAGTGCAGAAGAAAACAAGATACTCTCTTACCTAAATTATTTGAATTAAATTTTCATCGGTCTCACTGAATATTAATCACCCACAGTTTGCCTTCATATTGCAACCAAATCTCCAGTTCTCATGTCTACCTCAAATACCTTTTTTTTTACATCTATTTAGAATTATATAACCCAAATGAGGATATTTAAGTCTAAACACCAGTCATTCTAGAGGAAAAAAAAGAATGACATGACAACAGTAAGAGTATACCGTAGTATTTATCATTGTAAGTTACCACTCAAACACTCCTTTCATATTATATTACTACAGGAATCATTAGACTGCAAGCATTACAGAGTCTTCCTAAATACAAAACTTTTATTTTTTTTTCTGTTTAATTAAACAAACAAGCCAACCCTTAATCTAAACAGCTCATCCTTAGTGGTCAAATTTGAAGCCTGCAACACCTGAAGAGTGCATCTTACACCTGGGAAATTATATGGCTTTTATTTTTTTAGTTATTTACAGTAGTGAAAGATAATGTTGTGTATTTATTTTATATTTTTGTTTTATAAATGATAGAAATTAGCATCTATTTAAGTCTTTTTATAAATGGTTATGCAGCAAAATCCAAAACTGTACTTAATTATTTCTCAGTATATTTCTTAGGAAAGTGGTAAAACTTAACACACTGCAAGAGTAAGAGCCACTATCCACCACTTCTGTTGAAGAATTTATATCCAAAAAGCAGAGCATTGGGTCCAAATGCTGATCAGAAACTATGAACTATGACAAGGAGGTTAGCTGGGTGTATTTCTTCAAAGCTGAAACATATTTGTAGTAGCTGCTTTTCTTTGTAAGCTCATTTGGTTAATATATTTTGTAACATCAACTGATGAGGTTTGGACTGTGTCTGGATCTTGCAGTCTATCATCAGAAACAAACTAAACAGAGTATCTCCTCTGCCTGCATCATTTTAAAGCTTAACTGGCTTTTCAGTCTGGGTAGGAATTAATTTTCTTCTAACACTGATACATGTTATCAGTCCATGAAGTCTTAGCATATAGTATTTCTGTGAAGTTACTACATTTTTAAAGGTACATACTCATTTCTAGACAAATGCCTCTTCACCTCATTTTTTCACATACAAGGTGCCAATCTAGTGCTCCATTACACTCCCAAGGTTTTGACTATATCTGTCACATGTTACAAGCGCTCCCACCCATTCACAATTCATCTATGCATTTTTTAAATGCATCTTGCATTTTAGGCTGTTTACTCTTTCTTCAGGATGCAGCAGAAAAGCTGGGCTACACCCCGGCTCATGTCAATACGTCTTAGAGAATCTTAAACTGTCCTGAATCAAGATGATTATTCCCTGCCACAGGTAAGTCTTTCTATACCATAGTCAATATAGGATGTCTGGACCTCATCCTTCCTGATCAGTGGAGGTCCTTCAAACAAAGGTGATAAAACATTTCTTACAAGCATAACAGTTCTGATGTTATTAGAAACCAACACCACAGAAATGAATTTTCATTTCTGCCATGCCCCAGTTTGCCTTCAAATTATAATGACTGAATGTTGGCCAACAGCTGCTTTTTCTTTCCTTTAAGCACAGGAGCTTCAAGCCTTGCTGTAGTCCAACCGATTGTTTAGTCTCTCGTATTTTAGTACAACACACTATTTTTTGCCAGTATAGTCTTTAACTTACATGGAAGAGTACTTTTACTAAACTGGCAAATATTTACGAGATGGATTTATTTTTTTCTTTCTTTCCTATAAGCACAGGTGACAGGTATTTACTGAACATGTACAACACCCTCACAGGTCACTGGATAGTACCAGGTCCACAGAATTTAATCTTAAAACTAACAACATCAATAGAAATTTAAACGCCAACTCAGACTGAAATAGTTGTGTTCCCTTCATCACTAGTAACATAAAGTCCCAAAACCAAATTTTCTTCTTTTCTGTTATGTAGAAGAAAAAGGAATGAACCATGGATAAAACAACAGTATCAATGACATACTGAAAAACTGGTTTTGAGTGTACAGAGAATCTTATTACATAAAACTATAAATGAAAATGAAACTGCTAAGACAGTATGAAAACTTCTCATTTCATTCATTACTTAATGAATCTACTACTTGCTTTAATATACTTTCAGAATGCATGCCATACCATAATAGAAGTGATGAACATCTAATTTGCTCAGTAACAGAGCATGTGAAATAAATCTTATCACAGCAAAGCACGTCTCCCGCTGACATAAAAGGGAGCTGCACAGCTAAAGCTCTTCAAAGGCTTTGAAGATATACACCATTGTAACAGTCATCCAAAAGATCATGAATTTGAGTGTGTCATCAGATGAGTACTTTATAAATTAATGCCTTTATTCCACCTCTCTGTGTTACACTTTCACCTACCCAGTGATATCACGCACAGTCACACTACTCAAGCAGCAGCTGCTTTAGCTGTGGGCTCACTGGTATCACTCACTCTCTTGCATCTTTTAGGACACCAGATAAAAACCTGGCTTTGTTCCCTACAAGAGGTTTTCCTCTTTTATTTTAATATGATAAATGAAAATACAAAGCGAGCCAAAATTGTTCGACAGCTGAAAGGGTTGAAAAAAACTCATGACATTCAATGACATTGAAAAAACAGCTGCAGCATTCCCATGCTTACAATATACTTCTCTAACTGGGTCATACATAGCTGACACAATGCACACTGCAGTGGCTTAGATATAGTATCAACAAAAAAAAAACAACACTCATACGATTTATGTTAACTTACTCGGGCTATCAGAAGGTTTATGACTGACTTTTTGCACATGCTTGAAGGCAGGGCACATGTAATCATTTTGCCTAAGCTTTTGAATGAGAGAGATGTCACTTTTAGTAATTTCTGCACTTTTAAATTTCATTAACTTATTATGAAATTAGAAAAAAAACCCACAAACTTATAAATCTATACATCCAGACAGCATTTAAAGGCTTAGAGGGATACAAAATCCCTAACAGCCAAAATTAACAAATTTCTACAGCTACTCTCTCACCCTGGGTTAGATAGAACATCTGATAAAAAATTTCATTTTTCTTTCTTTGATATCTAATACTTGATTCCTTTTTTTTATTTTTCACTGAGATTAAGCCTAATTTTGCTTTCCAACTTTAGGCTAGATATTGCCACCTCCTATGAGAGTTTGCTGAACTAAATGTTTGAGTTTCACCATCCCTCCTGCAAATTCAATCAGTTCAATCAAAATCTGTTTTTTTAGGGTTAAATTAATAAAATATTATTAAAAACAAGGACATAATTCTCATTATAAGTTAAACAGTAATATATGGCATGATCAAGTTGAGCTGTCAAAATGAAAAATAATCTTGGCATTTGATCCCTGCAGAGAAATACATCTTTATTTTTGATGTCACCAAGTAGCAACTTTAGATTTGCACTGACGCATTAGGCAAGATTTCAGCCACTTGGAAATTGTGATTTCTGTTTCACCAAATAAATACATATTTCTAGCTTTCATGGGCTGTGATTGCTTATGAACATAATATTTTGTAAACCAATCCAAATACGTATTTTTGAAACCAGTTCAAATACTACAACTCAGACTGAGGTCATTGTTAAATGAAGTGTTGGGTTTGTTTTTTTTTATTTCATTTTTTTTTGCTGTTGTTGTTGTGGTTTTTTTTGTTTGGTTGGGTTTTTTTTAACTGAAAATTAAAGTAACATTTATCTATTCTGGTGAAAAAAAAATTATTATGTTTTGGTGAGAAGGGACCTAGAACTTGCATCTACTTATCTAATTAATTAATTCATCCTCTAATTAATTCTTATCAGGATAATAATTTTTAAAACATTCTGAGTAGAATCTATAAGCAGCATTCAAATGTTACAGCTAGCTTCACCTTATTTTGCAGTTTCACTCTTCGGGTTTTTTTTCCTTTATTTTCCCTACTTCAGTTTTAACATCTTGCTTTCCCATCAGCCCAATTTTCTCCTTTAGGTTTACAAGCAAAGCAAATTAATAAAATTTGAAAAAATAACCAAAACAACACATTATACCAGGAAGGAGTACAGTAAGACCACAAGAGCAGCTGCTTTAAACGAATGGCCTACAATGTTCCTAAAAGAATTTAAGCAGTTGAAGATGACACTGATATGAAGAACAAAGTACATAAAACAGTGAGAAAAGTAAGACAATCTGAAAATCCAAAAGGTGGATAGTAATAGAACACAGCTGTTTGGGTGCCATTTAACTGTATGTACCAAGTCTAGTAATTGATTGATATTCACCATTCCTGACCACCTCTATCAGGCTAATGGAGCAATGTGTTTGTTACTGACTACCCACTGGATTCTTACTCTTCTTATGCTTCAACACACTGGAAGTAATACAGGTCACTGAACAGCAGCACTCATGACAGATGCTGAACAGGAATACTAAGTAAAAGATCCTGGTTTTATATGCTAACACACTTATAAACGGTGACTTAAATGTGTTATGGCCTTTAAAGGAGCACCAGACATCACAGAAAAATGCTTATATAGAACAGAAAGGTAAAATAACAATTAAATAGTTTTAAAAATTGCTAGTAACCTAAGACAATGCAAACACTTCATTGGAGGTGAATTAAAACTAAGAAAATATGAGAACCTACTTACTCGCTTAGTCAACAGCTAGAGCTTTGGAATGTTTTCTAATGAAGAGTCTTGAGTCTGCACTGAAGATATCAGAAGCCTGGCGATTCAGCAGCTTTCACTGAAATAGATCAACCAAATTTTGAACATGATGAGATAATAATGTTTTCCTTTGCATGATAATGTAAGCAGACAATGCAGCATGAGCATTGGACTGTCCCTTGCAGCAGGACATGAAGAAGGTCAGATATTTATCCTGGCAAATCTACAAATTAGTACTACAGTAATACATAATCTTTTATTTGTAAGCAGCTGTTTAAAATTGGAACTCTAACTGAAATAATTAAATGTGCAGCAATGGTATTTTCAAGCCTTGCAATTATCCTGGGAGTAACCTGTGATATTGTATCTCATGCTAAATTTAGGTAAATGAGCTAATTTGAAAACCTTTTGATATTATAACAGTGATGAGTTATTGCCATAGAGAAATAAGGAAGTATTGATTCTGAAAGAAACTGCTCAGAACACGACTAGTACTCAAGCAACACTAGTCCTGACCTTGTATAAATTTAGAACTAAATCTGTTTTAGAGAATAACTTTTATTTCTATAATTACTAGTCATTCTCAAATATGCACTGCATTGATACAACCTCACAAAATGTTTTGACTTTTCATAGCTCTTGTCACTTATCTCAGTTAATAATCCCAATGAACATGTTCACTTTAAACTAGTCATGAATCATTCATGATAAGAAACATAAAAAACATAAACAAAGCTAGCCCTCTGTTCCACACTCAGGTGTCTTGGTTTTCTTCACAACAAGGTACCATCTCTCCTCTCAGGAAATATGCTTGCTTTTGTCAGGAACATCCTCAAATATAACCCGAAGTCCTTGAGCAAGTGCTTGGGTCAAGGTATTAGTAGGAATTACAGAAGTGTCTCAATTGTATCATTTTTACTGCTCCCAGTTTGCTTCCTTGTAATATAACTGGTGACTATCGGAGACGTCTAGTCACACCAGAGAACCACGAACAGCTGGATTTTAACAGCAGCAAAAACCAGCACTATCCATGTTGCACAGAGTAAGCCAATTGAAGTGTCAACTGCCGCAGAACTGATTCTGCTAGCTCTTAGATGGCATCTGGGATGTGTCATCAATGACCTGACTTTTTGCACATAGGTCTGTAGCTCTACCATACAACAGAAACAGTATGAATTTTTCTGAGTTTACCCTTTAAAAATATTGTAAGATTCACAGTCCTACCTGTTCCATTTTCACACTCTCTTCTTCAGAATTCAGAAATTTCTTCATTGTTAAATTCTCTGGTTTCAGCTTTGCTAACTTTTCTGGGTCACTTTCACTGATCTTGCCATTAACAATTCTCTTCCAGTTACAAATCAAGAGGATAGATTTGCTTTTGATATCCCACTGGAATAACTGGTCTCTGGCTAGTCTTAGAGAAAATGTCATAGATAGCTTTATGAATTATACTTCCAGTAGAAATGACAGTAGTGTTGTTGTTTCTATGTGTGATCCTTATGTGGTTTTCCCTAATATTAATGATCTAGTTCTACACTGAGATTACGTAAAAGTCTTTATTATTATTATTATTATTATTATTATCACCCTACTAATCCTCAATTGCTGTTATCATTGTTAATTCATTCTGTCATCTTTTCTTCTTCTGGTTTTAGAAATTGTTTCCTCTAAGCTACAGGGATTCAAATTCAGAGGAACACAAAACAATACATTAAGCCATTGTTTGTTTGATTCTTAATTATTATTTCTTCCTGTTGGTGTATTTTCTTAAGATCCCATTGTGGTTTAAACCCAGCAGGTAACTCAGTACCGTGCGGCCACTTGCTCAATCCCTCCACTTCCCCCACCCCAGGTGGGATGGGAAGGAAAACTGAAACAGTGTAAACCCCACAGGTTGAGATAAAAACAGTTTAGTAACTAAAGTACAACATAATAACACTACTGTTACTACTGTTACTACTGTTTTTTGAGAATCAAAGATCCAACTTTTCTTCTCAAAACGATGTGTAATTAATTATGAATTAATTAATTAAATTAATTAATTATGAATGAATTGCTGAGGTGAGTAGCTCGAGAGAGGACACCTTCAACACCGGACCGGGGGGGGACACATCAGCGTCCAGGAGCCTCAACTCAGAGCGACAATAGCCACCAGGGAGCCTCAAGTCCTCGACAGGACCTCCCCAGGAGTCGGTAGCTCAGCTGACGCGAGCAGCTGACTCACAGGAGGTGGAGCCAGGAGGAGCAGCACTATCCCTGAGGGTTAAAAACCTGCCCCAGGGAGCGCGAGTGACAAGGAGCATGGCGAACAGAGCGGGTCGAGGCAGTTTGCATAGCAGTTTGTGCGGGCAGGCGAGCGGGATGGTGAGCACTCGGGTTATGACCAGGGCCCGGTCCAGGAGCTCTGCTCTGGCTGCCCCGGCGATGGTCAGCATAGTCACCCAGACAGAGCTGATGAGGGAGGAGGCTGCAGTGCAGAGCTCGGAGTGTAGAGAGTGCCTGCACTGGTCTTGTGAGGGAAGGGTGCACAATGGGCTGGGCTGCACTTGGTGCTCCCTGGTGGAGGTTCTCCTGCAGCAGGTGGCTGAGCTGCGGGATGCTGTTAATAGGCTGCGAGATGTCAGGGAAGCTGAGAGTAAGCAGGAATGCTTGCTCCTGGCCCAAACTGTGCAGGGGCCTCAAGCTTCCTCTCTAGCTCATGAAGGAAAGAAGGAGGTCGTTAACCCGGGAAGCTGGGAATTAGTAATGAACAAAAACATCAAAAAAAGGAGGAAGAGGACAATTAAAAGCAAGGGGCTTCCCCCTAAATCCCCTGTCACCACCCAGAACCGCTTTGCTGTCCTGAAGGGGGCTAATGAGGAAACACACTTGCATCAGAAACACTGATGCACTGGTAAAGAAGATCTCTGCTGGTGCTGCCAGAGAAAAGCAGTGGGTCATAGCAGTAGGGGACTCTGAAAGGGACAGAAGCACTCATCTGTTGGCCTGACCCGATCCCAAGGGAGGTGCATTGCCTACCAGGGGCATGGATCAGGGATGTTGCAGAGAGGCTGCCTGCTCTAGTAAGTCCCATGGACTAATACCCACTTCTAGTGATACATGTGGGTGCTAGGGATGGAGACAGTATTAGCCTGGGGAACATAAAGAAGGACTACAGAGCCTTGGGAGAGGTGGTTAAGGGCTCTGGAGCTCAAATAGTCTTTTCATCAATTCTCCAAGATACAGGAGAGGACCTAAAAAAAGCTAGGAAGATTGGCCAGGTAAATAAATGGTTAAAAGGGTGGTGTCATAGTCAGGGGTTTGGGTGTCTTGAACATGGGACCCAAGTTTGTAGGCCAGGTCTAGTGGGGGCTTGTGGAGTTGGTCTAAAAAGGAGGAATAGCAGTTTTGGTAGGAGGCTTGCCAGACTGGTCAAGGAGGCTTTAAACTAGATGTGTTGGGGGAGGGGGGCATCATTCCATCCCAACACACCCACTCAGTTGCCAGAACCTATAATAAATGCTTGGAGCAATGTAGAGATATCCCAGCTGCGCCAGCCAATGAGCCGGCTTCAGTTGGAGCTCAGCTCAGATGCCTCTATACAAATGCCCATAGCACGGGTAACAAACAAGAGGAATTAGAGATGTGTGCACATGTACGGGGGTATGATATAATAGGCATCACAGAAACATGGGATGTCTCCTATGATTGCAGTGTTGAAAGGGAAGGTTACAAGCTCTTTAGAAAAGACAGGCCCAGCAGGTGGGGAGGGGGAACTGCTATTTACGTTAGGGATAGGCTGGAGAGTATGGAACTCTGTCTGGGGACAGGTGATCAGTTAACAGAGAGTTTGTGGGTCAGGGTTAAAGGGAATATAGCTATAGGAGACATTACTGTGGGGATCTGTTACAGACCGCCTGATCAAGAAGAACCTGCAGATGAAGGACTCCATAGACAGGCAGGAACAGCTTCACGCTCACAGGCCCTTGTTCTCATGGGGGACTTCAACCACCCTGACACCTGTACAGCCCGGTGCAAGCAATCTGGGAGGTTCCTCGATTGTGTGGAAGGCAACTTCCTTCTGCAAGTAATAGAGGAGCCGACAAGGAGAGGTGCCATGCTTGACCTCATGCTCACCAACAGGGAAGGGCTTGTTGGAAATGTGACAATCCAGTGCAGCCTTGGTTGTAGTATCACAAGATGGTTGAATTCGAGATCCTCAGGACAGTGAGAAGAGCGTGCAGCAAACTCACTGCCCTGGACTTCAACAGAGTAGATTTTGGCCTCTTCCGGAACCTGCTTTGGAAGGTTCCATGGGATAGAGCCCTAGAGGGCAGGGGGGCCCAAGACTGTTAGTTTATATTCAAGGATAACCTGCTACAAGCTCAGGAGTGTTGCATCCCAACTAGAAGGAAGTGCAGCAGGAGGGCCAGGAGACCTCCTTGGATGGATAAGGAGCTGCTGAGGAAAATTCAATTGAAAAAAGAGGCTTATAATAAGTGGAAGCAAGGACAGGCGGCATGGGAAGAGTACAGGGATGTTGTCCAGGAAGCTAGGGACCAGGTTAGGAAAGCTAAGGCTCAGTTAGAATTAAACTTGGCTAGGAATGTTAAGGATAACAGGAAGGGATTCTATAGGTACGTAGGGAATAAAAAACAGACTAGGGACAACATAGGCCCCCTCAGGAAGCTCTCGGGAGAACAGGCTACCCTGGATTTGGAGAAGGCTGAGGTTCTGAATGACTTCTTTGCCTCAGTCTTCACTGGCAAAGGCTCTGACCACACCACCCATGTCTTGGAAGGTAGATGCAGGGACTGCTGTGAGAATGAAGACCTTGGGCCCACTGCAGGAGAAGATCTGGTTTAAGACCGTCTTAAGAACCTGAACATATACAAGCCCATGGGATCTGGTGAAATCCATCCACGGGTCCTCAAGGAGCTGGCAAATGGAGTTGCTAAGCCGCTGGCCATCATATTTGAAGAATTATGGTTGTCAGGTGAAGTTCCTGATGACTGGAAAAAGGGAAAAATAACCCCCATTTTCAACAAGGGGAAAATGGATGACTCAGGGAACTACAGACCAGTCAGTCTCACCTCTGTGCCTGGCAAAATCTTGGAGCAGATTCTCCTGGAAAGCATGCTAAGGCACATGAAAAACAACAAGGTGCTTGGTGACAGCCAGCATGGCTTCACTAAGGGGAAATCCTGCCTGACCAATCTGGTGGCCTTCTATGATGGGGCTACAGAACTGATGGACAGGGGTAGAGCAGTTGATGTCATCTACCTGGACTTGTGCAAAGCGTTCGACACTGTCCTGCATGACATCATTGTCTCTAAATTGGAGAGACATCAATTTAATTGGTGGACCACTCTGTGGATAAAGAACTGGCTGGATGGTCGCACGCAAAGAGTTGTGGTCAATGGCTCTGTGACCGGCTGGAGACCAATAAGGAGTGGTGTCCCTCAGGGATCGGTGTTGGGACCGGTCTTCTTCAGCATCTTTGTCAGTGGCATGGACAGTGGGACTGAGTTCACCCTTAGCAAGTTTGCCGATGAGACCAAGCTGTGTGGTTTGGTTGATACACTGGAGGGAAGGAGTGCCATCTAGAAGGATCTTGACATGCTTGTGAGGTGGGCTGATGCCAACCTCATGAGGTTCAACCAAGCCAAGTGCAAGTTCCTACACCTGGATCAGGGCAATCGCAGGCACAGCTACAGGTTGGCCAGAGAAGAAATTCAGAGCAGCCCTGCGGGGAAGGACTTGGGGGTGTTGGTTGATGAGAAAATGAACATGGGCTGGCAGTGTGCGCTTGCAGCCCAGAAAGCCAACCGTATCCTGGGCTGCATCAAAAGGAGTGTGACCAGCAGGTCAAAGGAGGTGATCCTGCCCCTCTGCTCTGCTCTTGTGAGACCTCACCTGGAGTATTGTGTGCAGTTCTGGTGTCCTCAACATAAAAAGGACATGGAACTGTTGGAGCAAGTCCAGAGGAGGCCCACGAGGATGATCAGGGGACTGGAGCACTTCCTGTATGAAGATAGGCTGAGAAAGTTGGGGCTCTTCAGCCTGGAGAAGAGAAGGCTTCGTGGAGACCTCCAGTATCTGAAGAGGACCTATAGGGATGCTGGGGAGGAACTCTTCATTAGGGACTGTAGTGACAGGACAAGGGGTAACAGGTTAAAACTTAAACAGGGGAAATTTAGATTGGATATAAGGAAGAAATTCTTTCCTGTTAGGGTGGTGAGGCACTGGAATGGGTTGCCCAGGGAGGCTGTGAATGCTCCATCCCTGGCGGTGTTCAAGGCCAGGTTGGACAAAGCCTTGGGTGATATGGTTTAGTGTGAGGTGTCCCTGCCCATAGCAGGGGTTAGAACTAGATGATCTTAAGGTCCTTTCCATTCCTAACTATTCTGTGATTCTATAATTCTGAGACTGGTTGCAATCTGTAAAAGCCCCAGTTTTCTGGTCTGCAATTTTTCAGCTCACTGGCATAAAAAATAAGCCAAACATTGATAACAAATTCTGACCAGTATCCTAACAGAGAAAAGTTGTTAGTCTATGAGAAATTACAGAGCTGAAACGGCAAGTGGACATTAGTGGTCAGCCACCATCTTTTTTTAGACAGACATTCAGAGCCTGGAAATGCTATGTGGCGAGATCAGCTAAATACAGGTACCTAATGACATTCAAATCCAACAGTCAAATATAAAACTGGAGTCTACAGTAGACCTTCTGAAGCAGCCTTCTGGCCCTGGGTTAACATCACATGACACCTAACATGACATTAATCCAATCAGCTAATCTGTGATGTTTTCATATTAGTTTCGTGTACAGACAGCTAAAATGTGAAAACCTTTCATTAGCATGCATCAGTTGAGACCAGTCCTGAGTATGTTAAGAATAGTGAAATGAAATTAATATAAGAGAAACTGTCCTCTTTAGCAGATGGCTCTGGAAGGTAGAGGATCACTGGACTGCCTAGAGGGGATTGAAAACTGGCAGTGAAATGCTTGAAAGGGAGAACTTCCTTAAAAAAAAAACACAAAAAAAGAAAAACAAAAAATCCAAACAAACAAAACCTCAAACAGACCAAAACAAACAAAAAGTGCCACCAAAAAAAGAAGCCAAGAAATCACCACACACACTCAAAAACACTAATAAAAAAAAACAACCCACAAAGAAAAACAAGGGATACCAGCATAGCAAGCTTGCTTTCCCAAACTGATCTTCCCTTGATACACAACTATATAATATTGCTACAGCCAGCTCTGCATTCTGCCTGTCCAAACCCCCACCCTGTGGGAAGAATGCAGATCTTCAACTTCAGGGTGAGAATATGACACACAAGATTATCTTAGATATACCACAATTCAGTAAAATATACAAAACAGCTGATTATTTTAGCAGATATGTGCAATCATATGCTTACTGACTACCCCCTCTTTATTTGTTTTGAAGTAGCATGCATTTGAAGATGTTCTTAAAGGGAGTACCTAACTCCAGAGAAGACAACTTAATTACAGAGAACTCACACTGCAGGTTTAACATTATTCAAGAAGTAACTGAGATTACAGTACAGGACACACACAAAATTTTTTGTTCTGAAAAATTCTACCAGGCTTTTAAGAAAAACTTATCAAAATCTTACTGCTCACAAGCAAAGCAATTCTCATCATCTTGCGAACATACTCAACAGGATGTATTCCAAAATTGCTAGTAAGCCAAGGTCAGAAACAAATTGTATTATCTGTAGCAGCAAATTTCAATTGCCTATTTCTGGCCACAGAATTTTTTTTTACCTTTAGTGAGTTTCACCTCTAACCATGTGGCCCTCTAGTGCAGTGCTGCCACTGCTATTAACAGGTCATAACCTCTCCATAGTGGCTGCGCAGTCTCCATCCCTAAAAGTTTGCAAGACCTCAGCCTTGTAAGACAAAAGCCCTCAGCTGTCTACTGTCTACTAAGGGCTTTGAGAAACAGGTTGGGCTGCATGGCCTTGAAATTCCATTGATATTAGTACAAACAAGGCCAGACCATGTATTGTCTCTTCTTTGTCCTTATTTCCTTATTAGGGATAATAATGAAACCATAAAATTACTCTTCTTTCTCTTTTTCTGAAATGTTATGGCCGAATTTTTGATTCCATGAAACCAGAAAAACTCCCAGTAACTTCCATGTAGAGAGGTTTCATCGTGTGTGTACTGGACAAAGTCTGGTGGTTACCAAGTACAAGTGGAAGACGGCACTCCTGCATTTTGATGACATGCATTCATGTGACTACTGCTGTGATTTTGGGCAAATGCTTCCACGTGCATTAAAGCATTTAAGCATGTGCCTGCACTGAAGCATGTGGGTGCCCACTGTAGGAGAGACAGCTATCACGCCCAGGATGACTTATGGGATGAACACAGTTTCAACAGCAGATGATTCAGAATTTTAATGTTTAAATATAGGTTCATATTAGGGAATTTGACCAGAAAGCAGAGGTGTCACCTTGTGACTAATATCATAAAGTATTTCAAAATCTTCCAGTCTCAATTCTGTATTACTTTTGAAACGAAGAGAAAGTCAGCAAGGGAAAAAAAATAAAAAAAAATACTGACAGCTACATCTACTAAAGCTTTACCAGCATTTTTGGTTCCACTCTCTTGAAAGTGAGTCATCTATTAAATCAACATTAGAACTCAAATCTTATTTATAAGTCTGTCTTTCACAGCTGAGATTGGAATGGGACAGAATATAAGCTGCTCTATCTCTGGGGCACATGAAGGAATTCTCAATACCTTTATAGCATTAACACTTTGAACAAAGCACCTACTGCCATCTTTCAGACCTTCAGTGTCAAAGGTTTACTAAAGCAAAAACTCCCTGTAATGGATTTCTACATGCATTACCTTCTAACCCTCCTTCAAGATAATTCTTTTATGTGGGCAGTACTGTCTTCCTGACATCTTAAATAGTGCAGAAATGGTGCAATGGAGTGTTAGACAGCTCAACAATAAGACCAGGACAAAGCCGGAGTGCTCAGGAAGCTTGCTGGAATATCTGGATTGATTTTTTTTGTTTGCTTTGTAAAAAGTTATAAGAACAGAGAAAGATTACCGGGAAAGAGAAAAAGTGGCCCTAAAAATGAAGAAAAGGGCAAATGTTAGTGTGAAGCTCCCTATGTCTCAAGTACATACATTTTCCTTCAGTGGATACCTGGTTAAAATTACAAAGGAATCAAATTGCACCTGATTGAGCCTACATACCAGTTCTGTGCTATTCTATACTTAAAGCTGATTTACATTATGAATTCTAAAGATTATTTTGCATGTTCAGTATCAATGATTAATAACACCTAAAAACTAACCATTGATGACACAATGTGTGTCATCACTGAATGAATTTGATAAATTTTTGTTTTAAAAATTTTAAACTATGTTCTAAAAACTTTTAACACAGGAATCTTTACCTAAATGGTAAACATATAAACACATATATGCACACAGAGTTAAACCAAATGATATAATCAGTTCTAAGTATATGGATTCTTAATGGAGCAGAGAAAACTGGCACACTTTTCCTAGAAAAAACATATAAATCAAAGATCAATACACTTACTTAAAGAAGCAACTAAAATTGATAAAAGGTGAAGCTGGGTGGAATTCTAGTACTTTCTAGAAAAATAAGGCACACAGTATAATAAACAAAGAAATGAAATATAATCTAGAGAATACCTAAAATACATCAATCAACAGAAAGCAATCAAAAGAAGACTTTTCCAGCACAGGTGCCACCAGAGACTGAGAAAAGTATAAGTAGCAAGCATATTAAATGAACAAGGAAAAAAATTTTGCCAGAGTCTGTAATGATCTGAATATCTAGCTAGAATAGCCAGAAGAAAAAAGGCAGTTTAACAAGCTTAACGGAAAAAGTAATGGACCTAGAACTGGATTAATTTTCAGAACTAAGGAAGAAAGTACTAACAGTGAAAGGCTGATTTTAGTCACTGGTGCACTCAGGGAAAGCGAAGTGAATCTCTCCAAGAAAAAATATATATATATATATATATATATATATAGTCATGTGAAATAACTAAAGTGTTGTTTATACCAGCAGTTTAGACAATATAATGTAGGGACTTGAAATACTAGCACAGGAGGGGAGAAGAAGATGAAAAAGCAAGAATAATAATAAAAGCAATGCTGAAATGCTAATGTTACTACTGTGTAGTTATTGAATGATAAATACCTTAAAGAAAAAAAGAACAACTGTAAATAAGGATTATAAAAATAAGAACAGGTCATATGCACAGAAGAGCCCAAGTGAGTCAAGGTAAATTCAGCAGAAAACAGAAGGGGAGTGGCCTGGAAAAGCTGCCCACTGCAATCCTGCCAAAGCAAGAAGGGTCCAAGCACCGGGCCCAGCACTATGTCACTGGGAGAGCTTTACATTCAGCTGCAGCTTTCATGGCTGCAATAAAAATCAACACGCAGAGGACGCCTTCAAACCCGGAGTGAGGGGAAACCCCGCGTCCAGGAGCCTCAGTTCTGAGTGGTGAGTCACCGAGGGAGCCTCGAGCACTCGCTAAACCTTGCCCAGGAACCGGCAGCTTCGCTGATGCCAGCAGGGACTCACAAGGAGCGGTGCCAGGAGGGACGGCCCCGCCCTGAGCGGGGAAAACCCGCCCCGGGGAGCGCGAGCGACGAGCAATGTGAGCTGTCAGTCAGGGCACGCAGCGGGCGGTGATGGGCCCGACCTGGGAGTTCTGCTCAGGCTGCCCCGGCGGTGGCAGCGCCAGCACCAGGCAGAGCCGATGAGAGGGGAGGCTGCAGTGCAGAGCTCGGGGTGTAGAAAGTGCCTGCACTGGTCTCGTGAGGCGAGGGTGCTCAGTGGGCAGGGCCGCACTCGGTGCTCCCTGGTGGAGGTCTTCCTGCAGCAGGGGCTGAGCTGCGGGATGCTGTCAGTAACTGAAAGGTGTCAGGGAAGCTGAGAGGAAGCAGGACTGCTTGCTCCAGGCCCAAACTGTGCAGGGGCCTCAAGAGTCCATCATAGGACATACAGAAAAGAAGGAGGGTATTAACTCAGGCAGGTGGGAGCTGGTAATAAAAAACAACAACAAAAAAAAAAAACGGAAGAAGAAGACAATTAACAGCAAGGGGCTTTCTCCTAAATATGACATCCCCACCCAGAACTGCTTCACAGTTCTGCAGTAGGCTAACAAGGAAATAGACCCTTCACCACAAGAACAACCAGCTGATACACCAGGAAAGAGGATCACTGTTAGTGCTGCCAGGAGAAAGCGATGGGTCATAGTAGTACGGGCACTTTGAAGGGCACAGGGGCACCCATCTGTCGGCCTGACTCAATCTCGAGGGAGGTGTGCTGCCTTCCAGGGACTCAGATCAGGGATGTTGCTGAGAGGCTGCCTGCTCTAGTAAGTCACACTGACTATTACCCACTTCTTGTGGGTGCTAGTGATACTGACAGCAGTAACCTAGGTATCATTAAGAAAGATTACAGAGCCCTGAAGAGGTGGTTTTGGGCTCTGGAGCTCAGACAGTTTTTTCATCTATCCTCCTGGTCAAAGGGGAGGACATTGACAAGGCAGATTTGGCACATTAATAAATGGTTAGAACAGTGGTGCCATAGTGAGGAGTTTGGTTATTTAGAACATGGGACTCGATTTGGAAGGCTAGGTCTGTTGGAGGCTGGTGGGAGCTGGTCTGACAAGGGGAAGAGCTCATTTGGTAGGAGGCTTGCCAGGCTGGTCAAGAAAGCTTTAAACTAGATGTGTTGGGGGAGGGGGGCATTGATCCTTCCCAACGTACCCTGGCTGTTGCCAGCGCCTGTAATAAACGCTTGGAGTGATGCAGAGCTATTACAGCTGCTCCGGCCAATGAGTCAGCTTTATATGGAGCTTGGTTCAGATGCTTCTATACAAATAACCATAGTATGGAGGAATTAGAGTTGTGTGCAGAGCTACAGGGATATGGTATCACTGGCAGCACAGAAACACAGTGGGATGGCTTCTGTGGTTGGATTGTTGTAATGGAAGGTTATAGGCTGTTTAGACAGGCCAGGCAGACAGGGAAGGAGAGTAGCTATTTATGTTAGGGATAGGCTGGAGAGTGGAACTCTATCTGGGAACAGGTGATCAGTCAACAGAGAGCTTGTGCATCAGGGTTAAAGGGAGAACAAAGATGGTGGACATTAATGTGGGGATCTGTTACAGACTGCCTGATCAAGAGGAATCTGTGGATAAAGCACACTATAGACAGGCAGGAGCAGCCTCATGCTCGCAGGCCCTTGTCCTCATAGGGGACTTTAACCATCCTGACATATGTTGGAAGGATGGTAGGGTCTGGCACAAGCAATCCAGGAGGTTCCTTGATTGTATGGAAGACAACTTCCTCTTGCAACCTATCTAGGTTTCTGGGATTTACGTGATAGAATATGGAATTAGAAATTGTTACTTTTATGGGAGAATATGTGAATTAGTGCAGGAATTTTAAAATTAGTACAGAACTGGTAAAAAGAGAACAATGTGTTAGTGGTGAAAGTTAAGGTTAGAGAAAAATTCCTACTAGAGCACCTCAAGGGCTTCTATTGGGATTTGTATTTTTCATTAACCTTGCCTCAAAATACAGGACTGTTTTAATGAAAAGTGCAAATGACATATTTAGGAGTTACTGTCAAAGGACTGGAATACTGTACCTGGAGAACTATCAACCTTGAGAAAGATATTAGACTGCTGTCTGCTAGACTTTCCAATTTCTTTCTTTGTTTCATCTTCATCTTGACATTCTTGCATGAGAACAAACATAAAAAAAAAAAACAACAGCTGGCTTACAACCCCTCTACCTATCCTATCTCCATTTTTGCCACATTGTCGTGGTTTAAACCCTAGCCAGACAGCTTGTTCATTCACTCCCAGTGAGTGGTGCCAGGCTGGAAGCAATCGAGGTCCCCCCTGGGGCTCTCCCCTTCCCCTCTCCCAGAGGAATGGGGAGCAGGATCGAAAGAGTGCAACTCCCATGGATTGAGACAAGAACGGTCCAGCAACCAATGTACAACAAATCACCACTGCTACCACCACCACAAACGATAAAAGAAAATAACAAGGGAAGAGAATACAATACCACCCGCCGGGAAATGAGTCCGACCCAGAAGCCCGTGTCCTTCCGGGTAACTCCCAGTTACCCCCCACCCCGGGCATGACGTGCTGTGGTATGGAGTACCTCTTTGGCTAGCTTGGGTCAGGTGTCCTGTTTCTGCTTCCTCCTGGCTTCCCCTCTTCCCTGGCAGACCATGAGCCTCACAAAGTCCTTGGTCAGGGTAAAGATTACTTAGCAACAACTGAAAACATCGGTATTATCAGCACTGTTCCCAGGCTGGAAGTCAAAACACAGCGCTGCACCAGCTACCAAGAAGGAGAAAAATGACTGCTACTGCTGAAGCCAGGACACACATATTCCAAGATATTACTTGAATTTCATAATATACACCAGAATATACATTTTTCTTTGTTCAGCAATGAAATGTCTCCAGAATTCTGACACTTAATCCACACTTAATTATGATACTTGATGTGCTACACAGACTACACAGGTACCTAGATAGGTAACATGATAGGTACATTTTCTTGAGGAGATCTGTTACTAGCATTTTCACTTCATTTGGCATGCCCTTGCAACACAAAACAAACTTGAAAACAAACTTCAAAAGGAATGCTAAACAAGCATGACATTTACTGTTGCACGATTAAGTTACTTGGACAACCATTTGGCCATTCTTGCTGCTTTCGTTTCAATATGGCAGTGAAATGTTTCTGCTAAAACTACCAGTTATGAATAACATCAAAGCATGCTCACAATTCCTTTCCATTATCAAATTCTTTAGCTGCATGCTGCAAAAAAAATGTATTTAATTTTATATCTAAAAATCAATATTCATCTCAACTAGAAAGGAACAGCAGTAAACACCTGCAGCACTTGCTCAAGGACAAATGAGGCAAATGTTGAATGCAGTTAATATTTGCCTATCAAAATCATTTGTACAAAAATGTTTCTGATTCAAATTTGTATCAGAAAGCAGTATCAGTACATCCTACCAGCAATGACATTCCCTGAGCAAGTACAGAAGTGCTTTCTTAAGAAACTTAACACGATTTGTTTTGTATACCATTCTTGGTCTTAGTCACTAAAACTGCAACAAAAAGCCTTCAGCAGTCAACAGATATGAGCTAAGTTATAAAATATATTCTATTTATATATTTTTAAATCACCTGAATCAACCTATTTCCATGTACACACAAAACTTTCAGGTTTTAGAATTAACAAGAATTTTATCCTAAAAAAATACAGATAGGGCCTCCTTAATTAAAAATCTTAACAAAAAAACCCACAAACAAACAAACAAAAAAACAAAATAAATAACCCCACACAACAAACAGCAAAAGCAACAAACAAGAAAAAAACCCAACCCACTAGTTAAAAAACTCCACACCACACAGCTTCTGAACAATCTAGTGATTTTTTTTCTTTTGCCTTTTAATATATGAAACCTAGACAAGATTTACCTATGAAAAGCTCCTGATGCCAAAAGAAATGACACTCAGGAATCTGACATTAAACAGAGGGGTAGGAATAGCTGAAAAAGTGATGAGGGTCTGGTTCTGTCCAAACCCAAAAAGCACTGTTCTCCAAGATTTTTCATTTTATAGGTAAATTCGTGTTTGACAGATGACTAAATAGAAACATATGAGAAAGTAAGTATTCCTCATGCTATTGGTTTATAGAGACAGAGCATTAATATTTATTCCTACATGTGATACCAGCTTATTTCAGAGAAGAGACAGGGAATTGGTTTTCTCTTCCTCCCTCTCTCCATTTCTCCTCTCTTGGTGTTGTGAACACTTATTTCTACACAAAAAGAATGGAAATTGAGTTGAAGTTGTTACCAGAAAATTCTGCATTTGAATGTAGTATGTGGTTATAACAGCATCAGTGAGCTAAACAGAGCCAGTGCATAGGGCTGGTCATTGCTACACAACTGCTCATAATGTTTGATTACTGACACCCCTCTCAGCATATTTTTAATTCATGCCCCATAGGTTCTTCCTTGACTCTGACTGAGCACAGTGTGCATGAGTGCTTCAGCAGCAGCTGTTTCCAGGTGACACGTGGATAAACTACCGCCCTGTCCTCAGAGGGATCAGGCTATAGTTGTACAGACAGAAGCTGCACCATGCTGCTTGCCCAGAAAACAAGGAAAATGAACCTTGACTTTTTCCTGCACCTTCCCAAGGAAGCTTATGGCTGAGTTTAGCCCTGCCCTGACTTTGGCTAGCAGAGCCAAGGAAGCTGATCAGAGAATCCAAATGGATGAGCAACCCCAAACCAACAGACCATCTTTTCCAATCAACAGAATGAAGTTCAAACAGTTCTTTCGTAGCATGATTAAAAATAAAACAGACAAACCCCCTAGTTTATTCCCATATGCTTGCAAGCAGCTTTTGTTCACAGCTGACGTAAGGATGATGTCAGCACAAATACTGCCATGGTTTTAGAGAGGGACTGTGGCCTTATCCTAAGACACAAAATGGACAAAACGCCATGAAACAACCTTGTTCATATCCATAAAGCTGAACTCTCTCTCCCCCTCATGCAGAGTTAGGGGGACCTTGTTCAAACTCGGAGCTGGGAATGGTCTCTGACCCATGTTATCCCTCAGCCACTTCCAGACACTGTCTTGGCACAACTGTATCAGAAGTATGACAATTATTAAAATACTATGAAAAACATGTTACTGATTAAGCCCAGTGTAGTTTTTTGTAAATACTGTAGACATATTTATTTTGAACTACTAAACCCAGCTGTTTTCTGGCAGTGTTTCAATTAACTTTCTGAATTTGTTACCAACCATCTTTATCCTTAATTAAAAACTATTTTCTATACAACTGGAAGAGTGAGAAAAAGTCTTAATTATTTATAATCTGTTTATTAATTGTGAAGAGTTTATGGTAAACCTTCTTGTAGCATCCACAGACTACTTTTTTTCCATGAAATATATGATAATAAAAATAGATTAACTTAAATTGGAGAAACTTACTAAGAATAACTCAACATTTCAGTTCACTGGAAGCAAGCAATTAACAGTCATTGAATGGGAGAGCTGAAAGAAACAGCAGTTATCAATTCATTGCTGTCAAAATACATAGGTACCCAGAAAAGATGTTTACTTAGGGATTCAAAGATTGTATTTTCTGAGGACATCAGTCCAAGTACTTTGTTTCCCAATGCAGACAAACAATATACTGCACTCATTTTGAAAGGAGGAAACTGAAGTAATGAGAGTCTGACTGAATAGCCCTTGCTCACGTAATGCTCACATTAATGTAAATGCCAAGAGACCATAAGAAATTAAGTGATTAATCTGAGTAGGCAAGGGGTTTGAGTCCCTCATGAATACGTGTCTTATGTAATTCATCCCTACAGGTTACAAACTAAAATAACCTGAATTATTAAAGACTGTTAAAAGTTTACAGAGTTCTTCCTATTGGAAAATGGAAAATATTTTCTTAGATTTACTATGCAATGAAATAGTTTCATGGCTATGATGTGAAAGAACAACAACTGGTTGCCCTCCACATTTTAAAATACAGTATAGTGTTTATTATCCAGGCAACTACTGATTGTTAAAAAAATAAAAGACGTATTTAATAATTTACCATCACATACCTGTACTCAGTGTTAAGTAAAACAGATTAGTTAAGAAAATTTCAAGTTTACTCTATGTCATAGAAATATGGCTTCATTTTCAGTTCCCTGCAACATTAATGGCTGTTTACTTTAAGCTTTATAGCTGCTTACAAGTTCTAGCCCTGAAAAGAACTGTCCTGAGTTCATTAAAACATTACCTAAAGAAGGTCGTTAGAATAGCATGTGGAAAACAAACACTGTTTGTGCTAATATAGTGTAATGGGACAGAAGGAAAAATTAAAAAGCTTCACTTTGGCAGCACTGGTTGAAAACTGAGTTCCTCAGGAAGGAATTTGCTTTCTTTCAGTCCAGTGAGATTCTTCACGCTGGTTTCAGTGCTGTGATCACACCAAAACAGAATACTGTAACTTTAGGCATCACACTGTACAGTACTACAATAGAGTTTTCTATACCACTAAATAAATCCATGGGTCCAGATGGGATGCACCCGCGGGTGCTGAGGGAACTGGCGGAAGTCATTGCTAGACCACTCGCCATCATCTTTACCAAGTCTTGGGAGACGGGAGAGGTGCCTGAGGACTGGAGGAAGGCAAATGTCACTCCGGTCTTCAAAAAGGGCAAGAAGGAGGACCCGGGTAACTATAGACCGGTCAGCCTCACCTCCATCCCTGGGAAAGTGATGGAACACCTTGTCCTTGGTGCCATCTTAAAGCATATCAAGGATAAGAGGGTTATGAGGGGCAGTCAACATGGCTTCACCAGGGGGAAATCATGTTTGACCAATCTCTTAGCCTTTTATGAGGAAATAACACGGTGGATGGATGATGGCAGAGCGGTGGATGTGGTCTACCTTGACTTCAGCAAAGCCTTTGACACAGTCTCCCACAGCATCCTCACGGCTAAATTGAGGAAGTGTGGACTGGATGACCAGGTAGTGAGGTGGACTGCGAACTGGCTGAAGGAGAGAAGCCAGAGAGTTGTAGTCTATGGGGCGGAGTCTAGTTGGAGGCCTGTATCTGGTGGAGTGCCTCAAGGGTCAGTACTGGGACCGGTATTATTTAATATATTCATCAACGATTTAGATGAGGGAATTGAGTGTACTATCAGCAAGTTTGCTGATGACACTAAGCTGGGAGGAGTGGCTGACACGCCAGAAGGCTGTGCTGCCATCCAGCGAGACCTGGACAGGCTGGAGAGTTGGGCAGGGAATAACGGGATGAAATATAACAAGGGAAAGTGTAGAGTCCTGCATCTGGGCAGGAACAACCCCAGGTTCCAGTATAGGTTGGGAAACGACCTGTTAGAGAGCAGTGTAGGGGAGAGGGACCTGGGGGTCCTAGTGGACGACAGGATGACCATGAGCCAACACTGTGCCCTTGTGGCTAAGAAGGCCAATGGCATCCTGGGATGTATTAGAAGGGCGGTGGTTAATAGGTCGAGAGAGGTCCTCCTTCCCCTCTACTCTGCCTCTGGAATATTGTGTCCAGTTCTGGGCCCCTCAGTTCAAGAAGGACAGGGAGCTGCATCTCCCAACTGAGGGAGCTGGGTCTTTATAGTTTAGAGAAGAGGAGACTGAGGGGTGACCTTATAAGTGTCTATAAATATATAAAGGGGGAGTGTCACGAGGATGGAGCCAGGCTCTACTCAGTGGCAAACAATGATAGGACAAGGGGTAATGGGTGCAAACTGGAACAACACTTAAACTTAGGAACTTCTTCCACACAAACTGGAACAGGCTGCCCAGGGAGGTTGGAGTCTCCTTCCCTGGAGACATTCAAAGCCCGCCTGGACACATTCCTGTGTAACGTTATCTAGGTGTTCCTGCTCCGGCAGGGGGATTGGACTAGATGATCTTTTGAGGTCCCTTCCAATCTCCAGCATACTGTGTGATACTGTGTGTGATACTACCACCCCCAACCTCCCTCACAAAAGAAAACAAAAAAAACCCAAACAACACAAAACCCAACAAACCACACAAACCCCCCAATACTTTTCTACGCATACTTTTAATGGGAAATTAATCTTTTATTAGGTGTCCATAAAATATTAATAACTTAAAAAAAAAATATGTAACCTTATGTAACCTATCCCTCTTTAGACAAAACAATATTTGCAATACTATTTTTGTCAGTGAATGTATCTGAACATCTACAGTCCTATTATCTATACTATACACACACACACATAGTCCTCAAAGAAGAAAATGGAGAAGTGTTTGTGCTTTGAATACCAATCCATATATTATTCAAATTGCAATATGGAAATCTGCCTAGGTAAATCAGAAGTAGTACTGATAAGATGTCAAGGCTCAGTAAACTAAAATGACATTTTAAATATTATTGATTAGCAACACATAGTGCAGAAGAGAAGAAACCTATCATTTTCCAACTCACCTCCTCCCTGACATCCTGGTGAGAGATCTGGTTACCTTGTTTTTCACAAAATAAAGCAACCTGGTAGCTGTTAACCAGAGTTGATAGGGGGGAAGAGAAAGCAGTTCATGCCCAGAGTCCCTTTCTCCCTTTAGAGACTTAGGTTTGAAAGGCAATAAAGCACTAATTTTGTTAGCCAGTGCTATCTTAATAAAAGGGTATGATAAAACACCGTATGCTTTTAAAAAAGAAACCTTTAGGTAAAATCACAAATATACAGTTAAGTAAATTTTATCAAACAATCTTTTAATAATATGGGTTTTCGTTTAAACTGCACCAAGAGCAATGTGAGATCTTGCTTTTCCTCATTCCTTACCAAATTGGTTATCACCATTATCTTCAGGAGTTTTTAAGTTTTTTAAGTTTTATGTTAACCTGTAACTTTCCTTAAAATTTCTAAATTCCATTCTCTAATTGGTACGATTTCAGTAACCACTCTTTGTCTTACCTTTCAAATGCACAATTCACTGCTACACACACCAAAAAAAAGTCCCTTTGCATAGCAAGCAGACAGGTCCATTAGCATAAAGAGTATTTTAAGAAAAAAAAAAAAAAGAAAAAGATAAAAGTTAGCTATCAAAATTATTAGAAAATGAGACAAGAATATTATCCTACAGTACTGTTGTGATATCAGAAATTCAAGTTGACTTCAGTGGGGATTGCCATCATTCAACTCTGCTTAAAATCAGGCAAAATTAATTTTATTATGGCATCTTTTTTAATACCATTTATTTTAGAATACTTCAGAAAACATGTTACACCTTCTTCATGGAGAAAAATGCTAACTAATCCTCCTTAACAACTGAACACAGCCATCTGGAAGATGGTACTCACACTGTAAGCGCATGTATCTAGTGGCTGCTCTTTCCTTATATATATTCACAGCTGCTTCAGAACTGCTGAGGAAGCAGCTTCATCAGCACATGGAGGTCCCCAGAGGTTTTCACCTGATCTAATCTTTGTGGCAGGGCTTATTTTAAAACTTAGGAAAAGTGCCAACTGGCACCAAAGTCTATGTCACCCCCCCAGTGTTCCTTTCAGACTGTCTGGGCTTCTGCTTTCCATTATGACCCACTGGATGGACAACCTAGCTGGCCTTTCCAGTACAAAGCCAAAGAGAAGCCTACTGATTACTGGTGCCTTAAGCTGCTGATCAACAAGGCTTCTGACCTGACAACAGACCTCCTGAAACTGATGTTTTTTCTCCATTCTGTATCAGCACAAATTCTAAAATACAAGATATCTTAAATACCTGTGCCTCAGTAACAAGTTATAAAATGCATATGGTATCTGCCCATAGTTCTAAAATAAAAAAAAGGAAAACTAAAGCAAAAGCAATTTATTGACCTGAAATATGTAGAACGATAAATGACCAACTGGCCTACAATGTACATTAAAAGCTACCTCTTGTATAGGTTTTAATGTGCATGATGGCTTCATTTCCTACATATTTGTCCTGGGTTCAGCAGTAGCAGTCATTTTTCTCCTTGGTAGCTGGTGCAGTGCCTTGTTTTGACTTTCGGCCTGGGAACAGAGCTGATAACAATGATATTTTGGTCTGGCCAAGGACTTTGTGAGCCTCATGCTCTGCCAGGGAGGAGTGGAAGCCGGCAGGAAGCAGAGACAGGACACCTGACCCAAACTGACCAGAGGTATTCCATACCACAGCATGTCATGCCCAGGATATAACAGAGTTACCTGGAAGGGCTGGTAGACTGCGGGGTTGGAGGAGGTATCGGTCGGTACTTGATCGGGCTGGGGGGGGGCAAGTTACCAGTCGGCTGGTGGTGAAGTGTTGTATTCTTTTCCCTTGTTATTTCCTTTATCATTATTATCATTGGTGGTAGCAGTATTGATTTGTGTTATACCTTAGTTACTAAACTGTTCTTATCTCAACCCATGGGAGTTGCATTCTTTTCGATTCTCCTCTCCATCCCTCTGGGAGTAGGGGGAGGGAAAGAAGAGGGGGAGTGAGTGAACGAGCTGCCTGACTGGTTTTAAACCATGACAATATTGTATCACAAGAACAAACACATCTGTGTCTTCAGTTTATTCCCTGCACAGCATTTATTTACCTGAAGAGACCATCTTTCCTATGTGGCACTCCCAACAATCACTGCTAGTGAGAGGTTCAGGTCTGAGACAGAAAGCCAAATGAACTGAAGTTGCAGCAGAAAACCTCCCAAATGCCATAATGCTCACAGGTAAGCCATAGCTTCCCAGTGTTAACAGTTTCACCAAGTTAAACCAACAGTGTAAGCACCTATAATAAATTTATTAGTTTTCTTTTCCATAAATTAGTATAAAGAAGCCATTCACAATATAATTCTCATTCCTTAACAACAGAAATACTGCAACAGCTAGAGTCTTTGTTCTTATAATAAGTGATTTCTTTCCAGTATCTAAAACTCTCCTCCATGATCCAACACCCTTTTGACTTCTTCTCCTCCTCAAAAGCACCTTTGTCTTTCTCTCTTGCCTGGGATGCTTCAGACAGCTGAGTTGACAATATATACTGACTTTTTACAAAACTGTGCTGAGAAGAATGTTTGTATTTACTGACTGTCATCCTGTCCTGGTTTCAGCTGGGATAGAGTTAATTTTCTTCCTAGTAGCTGGTTCAGTGCTGTCTTTTGGTTTTAGTCTGGGAACAATGCTGAGAACACTGTTACCCAGGGAATTGCAGACCAGTCAGTCTCACCTCTGTGCCTGGCAAAATCTCAGAGCAGATTCTCCTGGATGGCATGCTAAGGCACATGAAAATCAACAAGGCGCTTGGTGACAGCCAGCATGGCTTCACTAAGGGGAAATCCTGCCTGACCAATTTGGTGGCCTCCTATGATGGGGCTAAAGAACTGATGGACGGGTAAAGCAGTTGATGTCATCTACCTGGATTTGTGTAAAGCGTTCCACACTGTCCCGCATGACATCCTTGTCTCTAAATTGGAGCGACATTAATTCGATGGATGGACCACTCGGTGGATAAAGAACTGGCTAGATGGCCACACACAAAGAGTTGTGGTCAATGGCTCAATGTCCACTTGGAGACCAGTAACGAGTGGCGTGCCTCAGGGATCAGTGTTGGGACCGATCTTGTTTAACATCTTCATCACTGACATGGACAGTGGGATTGAGTGCGCCCTCAGCAAGTTTGCCGATGACACCAAGCTGTGTGGTTCAGTTGATACGCTGGAGGGAAAGAATGCCATCCAGAGGGACCTTGACACACTTGTGAGGTGGGCTGATGCCAACCTCATGAAGTTTAACCATGCCAAGTGCAAGGTCCTACACGTGGGTTGGAGCAATCACAGGCACAGCTACAGGTTGGCCAGAGAAGAGATTCAGAGCAGCCCTGGACTTGGGGGTGTTGGTGTTGGTTGATGAGAAAATGAACACGGGTCGGCATTGTGCGCTTGCAGCCCAGAAAGCCAACCGTATCCTGGGCTGCATCAAAAGGAGTGTGACCAGCAGGTCGAAGGAGGTGATCCTGCCCCTCTACTCTGCTCTCATGAGACCTCACCTGGAGTATTGTGTGCAGTTCTGGTGTCCTCAACATAAAAAGGACATGGAACTGTTGGAACAAGTCCAGAGGAGGCCCATGAGGATGATCAGGGGACTGGAGCACCTCCTGTATGAAGACAGGCTGAGAAAGTTGGGGCTGTTCAGCCTGGAGAAGAGAAGGCTGTGTGGAGACCTCATAGCAGCCTTCCAGTATCTGAAGGGGGCTATAGGGATGCTGGAGAGGGACTCTTCGTTAGAGACTGTAGTGATAAGACAAGGGGTAACGGGTTAAAACTTAAACACGGGAAGTTTAGACTGGATATCAGGAAGAAGGAAATTCTTTCCTGTTAGGGTGGTGAGGCACTGGAATGGGTTGCCCAGGGAGGTTGTGAATGCTCCATCCCTGGCAGTTTTCAAGACCAGGTTGAATGAGGCCTTGGGTGATATGATTTAGTGTAAGGTGTCCCTGCCCACGGCAGGGGGGTTAGAACTAAATGATCTTAAGGTCCTTTCCAACCCTAACGACTCTATGATTCTATGTTTCAACTGTTGCTAATTAGCACTTACCCTGATCAAGGGCTTCTCAGTCTCTCCTGCTCTGCCAGTGAGGAGGGGCTCAAGAAGCTGGGAGGGAGCAGAGACAGGACACGTGACCCAAAGTAGCCAAAAGGGCATTCCATACCACAGCACACCATGCGCAGTATATAAACTGGGGGGAGTTACGCAGAAGGCCCAGATCCCTACTCAGGTTGGGCTGGGTATCAGTCGGTATGTGGTGAGCAATTGGATTGTGCATCACTTGGGTTTGCTGTTTTGTTTTTGATTGGTTTTGTTGTTTTTTTTTCCCCTCCCCTTTTAGTTTAATATTCTCTCCCCTTGTTATTTCTATTATTTTTATTAGTAGTAATAGTATATGGTAATTTAGTTATTAATTAAACTGTTCTTAACCTATGGGGTTTACATTGTTTCAATTCTCCTCCCCATCCTGCCTCGGGTGAAGGCAAGGGGAGGGGTGAGTGAGCGGCTGTGTCAGACTTAGTTATCAGCTGGGTTTAAACCATGACACATCCTAATGTGACATGAAACAAAGTCTAAGTTTAGATAAGTGCCTATTTCTAAATTGGATTCTGAAGGTTTATGTCCAAAGTGTGCTATTTCTTATTATGTAGAGGCTGTGAAGGCACTTCTCATTCAAATAGCTGCCATTTCATGTTACAGTAAGCTACTGAATGCCATTATTAGTGTTTGAATTAAAGTATCTTTGGAACAAAGAGATTAATTTCTTAAATTAGACAGGAAAACTGTCATAAGCTCCTGAAGTATTATCTATTACTGACTGGTTTAACAAATTACATCATTATATTTTCCTTCTGCTTTATTGCATTTTATTACAGAGAACAATAAAGTAAAAACTTTACTTGACAGTTTTGGGGTCCTTTTGTGCGAAAGGTACTACTTAAAGGTCTGTTATATCCTGAAATTAATTTATTGCAATATATTTTAACACAAGTATCTGTTCGATTTAAACTAATCAGCAGAGATGCCTTTTCTTCTCCTGTATCCATCTGAGCTTTGTGGTGCTCACTCACAGTGCTCTCTCATTTAATCTGACGTAAATATGTGTGATACGCATGATAAACCACACTGGGCAAATTTTACAAAAAAATTTGCTCTAAAACTAGTATGGCAACCTTTTTCTTAATTAAATGGGGGGAATGGGAAAGTTCATTTTAACTCCCATCAGTTAATCCTAATTCATTTCACTCAGCAGTCATCTGAATGCATAGATTGGCTCGCAAGAAAAAAAAAAAAAGAAGAAAAAACCACCAGGAGACATTACAGAACAGGAATGTCTCATGACATCATCACTGGATTAAAGGGAGAATATAATAATGGCATCAGAACAACAGCTTAGTCTTGAAAGTAAAATTGAAAATTTCAGAGATTCACAATGACAAAGATTATCTCAATTTTCCCCCAGAAATGTACAGAATGGAAGATGAATTGAATTGTCAGGTCAATTTCTCAATTTAATACTCTAAAATTTGACTTGACTTTAAAAGAAACCCAAAACTTAAAAACTTTTAAAGCTTAGGTGAAATATTAATATGGGAGAACAGTAAGCCCTGGTCACAGATAAAAAGAAACAATTAGTAGTCATAAAAACTAATTATAAATAAAATTTTACATGTATAGAAGAAAAATAACAACAAAAACTGCATTAAGTTATTTAAATAAAAAATCTAGAGTAAAAATAACAAGATGTCTGTTGAGGACATAATTGGAAGAGGAGTACATCAGAGACTGCATTATATTAATATAAAATCACCACAAAAAGTTTTAAAACATGAAAATTGAGCTCTGAAGCCCTAATTCTTATAAAAACTTCTAGAATAACTTCAGTATTATACTAATACCCACAGAGTTTTGATGAACACCAACTAACACCAAGTAAAGCATTTCAAGCACTTACTTGAGACCTTTCCTTTTTTGCCAGCATCACAAATCTCTGCAACAAAAACTGTTGTTGTTGGGGGGGGTGTCAGTCTGTAGTTTCCTGTTTTCAAAGAAGCTTTTTGGGTTTGTTTTTTGTTGTATTTTTTTTTTTTCTTCCCTGAAAACATAAGAAACAGCCAAGTATGGGTAAATATACTCAAAATAGATCGGAAATCCAGAAAATTTACCTATCAGTGGGATGTATCCATATCCCACAACATTCCATATTACTCTAATTGCCTGTTAGACTGTACAGCGTACAATTAATACCACAGTACTGAAGACAAAACTACAATTTAAATGAGCTGCCAAAGTAAATAATAAATTAAAATCTTGTGGGTCAGAGGTAAAATGAAATTCACGTTGTCTTGTTAAACACTGCACCTTTCCTACCACAATGTTTGCATATTTTTATTTAAAAGCCCAAGGCAAAGAATAGTTACATTAGAAGATGCTAAAGCTTGTTCTTCCATATACACAAAACCCAGCTAATTTTGGATTGTCTTACACAATTAGGAGGTATCTTCAGAATGCATAAACAAAGGGAACTCAAAATACTTCTGTAATTACAGATAATGTGGTGGGCAGGTCTCTGAGAAGAATCTATGTTTCACCGTGACCCCTAGTGCCCCCAAATCTGAATATATTCCCTATCAACAAAACCTGAGTCCCAAAATATGAGCAATTCATCTTGATAATCTGTGACATATTTAATTAAAACCTACTTGGCATGAAATCCACAGTGAAGATAGCAAGAAAGTTTTTCTGGAGCAAACTACAGGTATATCTGGTGGATAGCTATTCTCTTACAACTACACCAAATGTAGCAAATAAAAGGACTCCATTCACCAAGCCTGCAAAACCAAAAGGCAATTCTGTCAGTTACAGTTATTAACTGCTGCACTAAAGCCCAGCAGCTCTCCTGCATCCAGCCTCCCCATTAGACCTATATACTACCAGAAGCGCTATGAGGTGCTTCTATAAATCTTAAAAATATCTGGATTTATAGCACAACAAACAAAACCTATGGCACCACCTAACTGTGTAAACAACAGTCTCTTTTTATTGCAGCCTCCTTTCCTGTTTTGCCTTTGAGCCGAGGAAACCTGCCTGGGATGGCTTGTGCCTCTCTGAAAGACTATTTTCTTAACTGCTCTCAGCATTGAGACAAATTAAACAGTTCATTATCTAAAGTGTTGAGTTTGAAATATTGCAGGGCATTTTCTCTGTAAGGTCCTCAACTATGTTTCCTCTTTGCAGCATGAATTAGTCCTACTCATAATCTTTTTCCAGTTATTATCATTTATTCTGCAGTATGTGAATAATCCTGACATGATGATTCTTGCAGAGATGTGAAATAAGACACAAGGTTCAAGGAAGGCACATTTAATCAGATGTAGTGAACAGAAGAAAAATGAACCCCGAGATTGTATGTGGTGACCAAAAAGCAGCATTGTGGAACTCTCTGGATGAATAAGGAAGACTGAAGAGAGCAGAAAGGATAAGACAGTCTATTAAAGCAGCTGAAGCAATAGAGTTATTTGGAGGAAAAGTTAGCTTAGAGAAAATTTTCTCTTGCTGTGAACTGTTTACAAGAAAATTAAAACTAGACAAGATGAAGCAGAAGGTGGAAGAAGATCAATTTATTTTCACTTCAAGAAAGTGAAGCAACACAAAACATTTGTTGCTAATTGGCATTATTGATCAGTTTTGTGTGGCTGCATTCCAGATCTCCTCTGTTACTCAGCTGTAAAATTAAACATCCTTTGAGTCATATGTTCTTAAACTGAAACTGAACCCTACATTTTTAACATCTATGTACTGTGCCTACCCCACAGTTCTGGTCTTATTACCCAACTATTTAGCTTTACTTTATCCATCTTGAACAAACATTGCTATTTTTCTTTAAAATAACTCGCCAGTGAAAACAAAAGGAACCCATTCTGTTCTCCTTTTCTCTGGGACACTCTGAAGCACCCTGAAGATTGATGCCTACAGCAAAACTAGCCGACAAGTCAGTAATGACATTCATTTAAGAACGTTATTCTTCATGGAAAACTGCTTTGAATTTTTTGAACGATTTCACTTATTACTAAACAGTGACTGAACTGGAAAACTGTAATGCCTTTTTTTCTACTTGATTTCTAGAAACAAGATAGACTCACAGGTGTCAGAATTACTGAACATTCAGGGACTTTCTGAATATGTTAACGCACAACTGAGACAGAGCCTGAGTTTCAGGATATTAAAGACATCGTTCTGACAAACAAGAGGTTATTGAGTTGGAATTCAGACATGTATCCAAAGCCAGAACTGCCACAGATGTGTAGTAAAGCAACGGAACTTTGAGGATTTTTGTAAGTGAATTAAAATTTACAAAGTATGTTACCATTATACAGAACATGTTTGTGGAAACACAACTCTTCACAGTGTCAGTTATGAAGGCATTTAAGTACATGCTTGGACAGAAATCCATTCCTGAATTGCAGACAAAAAGCTGAGCAAAGCCTATGAAAGGTGTTACTGACACACTAGTACAGGAACAGTGCCTAGGTGAGGTGCACATCCAAGTGGTAACCTACCGTGGTTACAGAGCAAACACCTGACATCTAGATCCAATTCTGCAGAATGAGACGATGTCATATGAGCTAGTACTCAACACTGCAAGCACTCAGTATGATTTTTTTTCCTAGATAAGAGTTAAAATTAATTTTAATTTTCAGTGGTAATACTGGAAATACAACAGAAAATAGAAAAAACCCACAAACAACAACACCAAACAAACAAACAAACAAAATAAACTTTATAAATCTCATTAATGATACTAAGGATTAGGCTGCACTCCAATTCTAGTATTCCAGAGTATCTGAGGAGAAAAAATGCAAATACTAATCCAAATACTGGTTTGGGAACTTCCAGCCATCTTGAACAAAGTGAAATACTTTTTGTTTATTTTCCAAATATTTAAATAAAAAATTGTCTCACATTTCGTTAAAGTATAAGAATACATGCACCTGTCACATAAATTTGAGTGCATAGACACTAACCTTCGTAAATTTGAGGTGGGTTGACCTCAGAGTAAAGTCAGGTAAGTTTTGGTATATCTTTTCAGAATAGTTGAAAGCATTATTATCACTAGAAACATCTCTCTCAGAATTTCTCACCAACTCAGTGCTGGCACTGGCATGTCTCATGGTTGTCACACAGATATATCTACCTCCATTAGCAGGTAAAGAAAGACTCCAGATTAGTGCTGAGGTTCTGGGGTACAAGCTTCTGCTTTGTGGTTCTATTGGATGCAAGACAGCTAATCAAGCTGAGGCAGTGGTAAATTTAAATTGAGTATTTCATGCTAAAATCAAAGTTGCTTTTTGCTGCATTTGCAATCCAAGTGCCCAGTGTCTCTTCTCTAGTCTAATCTGAAACATTAGAACCGCAGAATGGTCCCAGAAATAACAAGAAATACTCAGAACCTAATGCTCTGTGAAAGAGGGAATCAAAGCATGAAACCTGACATGATGGTATGCCATCTCCAGTCAAGTCAGGATTTCATACAGAGGACTTTATCAGGACTAGATTAACCTACTCACCCTTTGTTAAATTATCATACTGTCATAGAAAACATGCTGTTCCATAAAGGGTGTTAGACTTCAGCAATTTTAACTCAGTATCAAACTAAAAACTTAGTATGGGCTTTAGACTTTAAATGTAACTGAATAAATGTTGCATACACAAATGTAAATCCCAGTTTAAATAATTCTACTCAGTTCATACACCAAAGCATTTATTTTTCACTTTTACCTCTTTAACATCAAAGACAGCATGAATATGTGTTCAGTCAGGACTCAGAGCATGCGGATGTACCTTGTTTAACCACTGTCTTTATACAGGTTAAGTACCTCAATGCTTTTTAATAACTTGACCCCAGCATAGCACTTCCTCAATGTCACACAGGAAGCGCTATATGCAGTGCATAGATGCAGAGCAAATCCAGCATCATTAGATCAGAATAGTATTTTAATTCAGAAACACACTCCATAAACTGAATGACTGCAGATGTCCCCTCCACATCTTCACTTTTTGTTGCTATCACACAAATCATTTAGTTACTGACAGCATTAAGAATAAAATGCCATCGCATCACCACATTTGCTTTTCCAGAGTAGGGGGAGATGCTGCCATACTACCAGCATAACTGAACAGGTATGCTCAGGACTTCCAAATAGCTGCAGACAGAAGAGAACTTGTTGTGACACAGCTACGAGGACACCATTTGCATGCAAGGGAAGATGCAGTTTTCAAGCCAGTCAGTGCCAAACTGACTTTTAGTCATCTAAATCCAATGTTCCTTTATGTGTTCTTGCATGTGAATATATACAAGAAATGTATGTTTTCCTAGTAGCAGTGAATTCCAAAGCTTGTGTTTCAAGGTGTGGAGTACATCAAACACCCTATGTCTTCAAACTGTAAGAGGAAAATTCATTTTTACTCATGCGACATAAGAATTTTTTAAATGTTTTATTTTTAATGGGGACATATCAATTACAAGACATAGATCTGTAATCCATGTATCAAACTGTTCCCTAGCCCTTCAAAGAATGAAAAATATAAAGTTTTGCCTGGTTTCCTGCAGTACTGCAAGCTCTCTTAAGAGCTGTTTCACAACATGGAAGAACAAGGTTAAATTTCTCATTAAACATTAATTCAAGATTTAGCTCCTGAATAAAGTAATTCTTGATTCTTTAGTAAGCTTCCACAGTGCCCCTGAGGTACCACCACACATTTAAATTAAAACTAGCACTAATAGCTTTATGTGCACATCTGCATATCTATATTAATGCATTACAGTCAAATTACAGCATAGCAAGTGCTGCTAGTAATTAGCTGTGGTCCTGATCCAGCTCCCACTGAAGCAAATGCAAGCATTTGCCAATTTAACCAGGAAGTAAAATGAAGTCTTTAAGTTCAGGATAGATGTGCACCCAAAATGCAAAATAAAGTTTGTTGTGATTGAAAATCTATCCCTGTATCCATTCACTGTAGTTACTCACTTGCAGAAACTATATCAGGTTTTTTCCTGAAAATGTCTTATTTTTCAAAGACCCATTCTGTTTTTAATTTTCAAATTAAGAACCAGAACTATTAAACCACAAATATGAAACACATTACAACTCCTTACTTTAATTTATACCTGTTTACTTGCCTTAGCTTCAGCTGCACAACATGGCATAAAGTCACTTTTCATGTACATCTTTATTTAAAACCCCTGTTCTCTATGGGCTCTAGACTGACCCAGTTATGTGACCCATGTGATGGATTACAAAGCTTCAATGTTCACATGGGCTTTAAGAGATAAAGATGAGAATGGAGAAAAGGGTCAGAATAACGCATACATGCATCTGCTTCCGTCTAGAGACAAACAAAAAAAAGAAAAAAGAATTTCACATAGATTTTTTTTAACCACGGTGAATTTATGTTCTGAAGTTGTTTTTTCCCCTCTGTGATCCTACAGGAAAGATCAGTCTAGCTTTCTAAATACCCGTAAGAACACACATACTAGGCACACACTCCACTAAGGATACAAAGGAGAAAGCATGGTTTACAGTAAGCTGAAGAAAATAAAAACCTTCACTGAAAAGCACATAAATCACCTGCTTCTTATGCTCATGAAAATAAATAAATTACAACATATGTATATAGGAACAAAGTTGCTGCCCATCTATCCAAGTATCTAGTTCTCCCTTTCATCCTTCTAATCCTGTAAAACTGGTATGTATTGCATCCTAAGACAGGAGGGAAAGAGAAGGACACACTGTAATTCTTCCAAGACAGTATAATCGTAGAATCATAGAATGGTTTGGGTCAGAAGGAATCTTACAGATCATCCAGCTCTAACTCTCCTGCCAGGGGCGGGGACACCTTCCACTAGACCAGGTTGCTCAAGGCCCCATCCAACCTGTCCTTGAACACTTCCAGGGAAAGATCTTATTGTTTAATGTACGCAACTTCAAGACAATGATTTCTCAGCTATTACAGCTTAAACAAGTCACAGTAAATTCCATCAATTTCCTTACATAGATATCACTCACTGCATTTCTAGCAGTCATGGTTTCTAACATCTATCAACAGTCTCATATGGAACCCAATATATTCCGACCCAGCCTGTGGGTGAACTTACACTGTAGGTGTGCTGTAAATGTACTAGTCACTGTCTTCCTGCATCATGAACACTAGCAGACAAATGTGAATGCAGCCTGGCACCAGTTCTGCCCTTGTATCATGCATCAGCAATTCCTACCTTTCTTTTGACGGTGAAGATGATACACCAAAACAACGTCTAAAGCCAGCATCCAGGCACTTTGTAAAATTATGTGTTGTCGTCCACTTCCCATTATCTTTTTACATCTCCAGGAACACAGTACCATTGCAACACACAAAGAGGGGGATTGTATCAGGCAGGCTCACAGCCATCCAAGAAAAAGGGTTAGGATGCTTTGCCAAGTTCAAACTCAATGTCTCAAGTCTTCAATGACTTGGAATGAATTTTACCTCAGAGAGAATTAAAAAACTGTGTGCAGTGTATTTTCATTACTAACCACACTGAGCAGTTGTGTATTTCTAACATTTACACATTTCCAGAACCGCTTTCATGTCCAGTTATTAACTGTAGTGGAGTTCATGTTAAACACAGTTTATTCTGTGGTCAGGCCTTTATTTTTCTTTTTGTGATGCAAGGAGGGTAAAAACAATAAAAAAGAAGAAAAAAAAAAAAGAAAAAAGGAAAGAAGTAGCAGATACAAGATATCAGTACTAACAGGACCATCACTGTCCACTTGCCAAAGAGTGATTCACTACTAACAAAGTTACTCATAGATAGGCTTCTTCAGCTCCTTGAAGAGAACTGAATTTACACTTTGGACAATCATGCAGTAACCAGTTTACTCTAAGGGTCCTAAGGGACCAAGACAGGGAGCAACCAGTTGCAGCATCTAAATTGGGTGGGGATTAAAGAAATAAATTAGGAGGAGAAAGAATAAATTAGTTTTTCACCATTTACAGAGAGTTTAAATCCTAAAAGTAAATAGAAACTAGGAAAAAAAACATCTTCCTTCTCAGTTTCTCAACTAGTGTACAAATGTAACTCTTCATTCTGTTCTCTTTCAATAAAACTCCTAAAGTGAAAACGGAGAAATTTACGTCAGCTTGCTGTAATTTCAATTCAGTGAACATAACAAACAAGAAGAGTAACTGGCTTGCACTAAGTTGAAACTCATTTGGTTCTTAAAACAGACCTAGTTGTTACTCATACTGAGTAGAAAAGTATAATATAGCTCATGTTGCTACACAAGGCTGAAAATTAATTCATCATATACTAAGGAACAAATCTTCCATTTTATCTGCTAGTGAAATGACTACAGACATAACTTTTGTTATGTCTTCTCTCTGCAAGTCATTTCTTTACTAAAACTCATTTCTGAACACGGACTTTTAATTCAAGGGGTTTTGTCTGGATAGAAGTCCACATGGGAAGTCTGTTCCCAGAATGAGTAATTCCGAGAGTCATAATCCCAGTGTGATCACTAGAACTTAAAAATGGAAAATTTGTTTGTGGGAAATCTGAATAATTCCTGTGTATTTAACGAAAACAACGATTCAATAAAACAATGAAAAAATAAGCTAATGCGTATGGCATATAATTAAGGACAAGGCAAGGTTATTCAATATAGCCGTTTTGGTGGAAAGGAGTGACAAGTGTCTTAGTAAGGTATTATCTGCTATACAGTACTTTGGATAACTATGTTGTGGGTTTTTTTCCCCCAAGAATCAGGAGATTTAATTTAAAAATTAAATTTCTTTAGATTTTCTTATTTTAAACCATGTACCTGGACAATACACTGTTTATTATTCTGCTTCTTCAGTTTTTCCTGGTGCCTACAGTTTCAGAATACCTTGGGAACAAATTTCAGCTGGATGCAAACAGTCAATAATTTATTAAGCTACCTCAGCACAGCACTGTAAATGCTTCAAATCCAAAGCAATGCTTTAATAAAAAGAAAAAGAATGTGGCTAATGTAAATATTAGACCCTTGCTGAGAAATTTGCAATGAGAAACTAAGTCAACGAATTACTCTTTTTCTGCTCATCAACTGTCTGCACACAGATTGTAGTTTTTTGATGTGGTGGTAATCTTTAGACTACGGGTTGCTCTCAAAATGCTTTTAAAGTTCACAGTGAACTTTGTGATTATCCCCATGTATATACCCTATTAAAACTATAGTTAAATTGCCACTACAAAACATGCATTGCCAATGCACAGTTAACATCCTGAATTAGAGAAATCGAATAAGGAAAAAGCATGTGAATACTGGCAGAAAGGAACCTTGAAAGAGAAAATGAACATAGTTTAATTTTTAAAGACCAATGAGTTAAAAATTTATTCCTATATCACATATAGAGATCTGCTATACTAAAGAGACAATTTATATTAGGTCTGCTTTTTCTTTTTTCCTTACTTTTAGTTGAATTAAGCAATTGCACAGATTTTATTACACTTTTCTTAGTTACACATGGGGAAGTACTGATTCTGATTAGCTATGCTGCTTGCCATCATTTCAACTGGTCTCTTTCTTAGGAAATTCTTTATCCAAAACACATACACAAAAAAAAAAAAATCCCAAAACATTAAATGAATTAAGAGTTCTTTTAGATCGTACATAAGTGAGCTTTTCTCTTATGTCAAGATACAAGATTGAAACACAATGAATTTGTACTGTTTAAATGAAGACCTGTATCTGCTGTTCCTTCTTTGATGACTGGGTCTCAATTTTCCAAAATGCTTAAAAAAAAGAATTCTGAATCACTTAGCATAAAATGACTTGATTCTCTCATATTGCCTTCTCCATTGTCAAGACAATGCTCCTGTACTGCAGAACTTTCTCTATTACAATTGGCAGGTCACAATGTGATAGTCCCACCTACCCATTAAATTTTCAGCCTCATTAACTACTAACCAAACTTATATAATAACAAAAAAATAAAATAAAAATTCTACCTCAGGGCATTGCTCATGAAAAATGAAAAGCATTGGCCTAGGGAGATATCAGCAAAACTTTTCTTCATAATCAGTTAAAATTGGCTTATGCTGTACAACATACTGCAGTAGAATGTGCTTACTAACAAATGAGGAAATCATGCAGTCACAGAGGGAAAAAGAACATGTGTAAACAAATGAAAGAGATTCCAAATGATTTTTTTTCTCATTTGATTATATACTAAATACACAAAGATCTTTATACAGTCAACAGTAAGACATAGATATGCCATGAAAGAAATGAATATAGGGAGAGATATATTACTGTAATGAACATAGGATAATTAAGCTTCTGAATTTAACACCTCATAAATGACTAGAGCAGTTATGGTGGTCCCTCCACAGTAGTACTAACTCTGGCATTGACATAGATTTGAACCAGCACAAACAGCAATAAATTTTAGTGTTCCTTAAGTTTTTGGCACCAATGTCAAAAAGGATTAACCCCTACTGGCCTTAGGATGAATATGGGCCTATCTGTTTTGATACTGTTTCCTCTGAAGTAAAACATTATTTCTAGGTCATTCTGTAACATGCAAAGCAGCTACAGTCATTGAATCTACGAATGCAATTCTTGTAAAATGCTGTGAAAATATGTTGTTTTTTGTTATAGATGGTGTAATTTTTGTTTGTTAAGGTGTTGATTCCTGTATTTCAGAACAAAATTATCTGGGAATGTTTGCTTTGCTTAGCTGAGACCTTTCAGTCAGATCAAGTCATTAATATCAAACAACAAGAGCTTCATGATGTTTTCATCATGTATTAACATAGCCAGTAATGACCAGTAATTTTCCTGTGCTATCAGGATATCTAAAACCAGGATAAGATGTATAAAAGAACTGGAGACCTGTGGTATGTATAATTTTATGCACATATATAGAGAAAAAAGAACTTACTGGCTGACAGAATGATTAGATCAAGACTTGGAAACATCTTACCTTCCATTATCAGCATTTCATGGGGAGAGATGAGGATGTACTTTTCAGAAACAGAACCCGAAGGGAAATTTTACTCTGCACTTTGCACTATGCTTAATGCATTTGTATTTATTGCTCTATTACTCATGACAATCACAGGCATAGTGTAGTGTAAGAAGCTTATGCTCACAAGTTAATGATTATAGATCTAAAGAAGTGCCAGCGATCATGTAAATTGATAATACTGTAAAATGAACTTCAATAATGATGGACAGAGTAGCGATGCCAAAGGGCTTCATTGTTGTGAATTTCCTGTGAATGTGTTCCTGTATATTTGGATAGAAAAGTCTTGCTAGGAAAAACACATTTTGGAAATTTATGTGTGAAATTTTCCCAAGAACTGACAAATTCTGCAGGGACCTGTTTGATTCTGCACATACCAGTAATCTGCGGACACTGAGAACCTGCTGAATCCCTAGAAGGCCACAGTGCACCCAATGCCAATGAAAGCCTGTGTAGGTCAGACCACATTTAGGAAGGTGGTGGCTTCTATATAAAGACTGCAGGATTAGGTTTATATTTGATGAAATAAAAGATGGATTTGGGGACTTTATGAATAGCTACCGCAGAAGCCACTGGTGTTGTTTATGTCCAACCCAGCCTACCCAGGTCCAATCATTTGCTTCAGCGTATGCAGTCCATCTCCCAACCGCTGCCCCATGAGTTAGTGTGTGAGCAACCATTTTAAGTGGCTGCTGTGCGACTAGCTATGTTATTATCGAGAGTTTGACTCCACTGACAACAGCTTTGTAAATAAATCTGTTCATAGAATTATCAGTTGTAGTCTACCCTCCATCAATGCCTAAACAAAATGTATAAACAGTGTAAAAACATGTATTATATGTATGTATTTATGTAACTCAGTATCATTTCTGTAATGAGTATACATATGTATGTCCTATCTCACTGCTGATCTGAACTCCACTACCACATGCACACAGTTCAGAGTACACACACCTCTCCTGAGATCAGTGCTCAAATTTGGAACAGTACTGTTGCACTGCTGTCAGTGCAGTGAAGTATTTTTACAGAATAGAAGATGGGTTCAACTCCACCCAGGAACTGAACTATCTACCACAAGAATTAACAACACATACCTATTTGAGCATGAATTATTCAATGACTGCGGCTTGGGGAATAGAGTCTAGGTTAATCTCTCAAACACAAAGTTGATAATCTCATTATTTTTACTCATGGCTTCAGATACTATCCTTTAATTTACATTACTAATATATTTTAATTGCTTTATTTAATAATAACCTGACACACTCAGTTCCACATACAAACTGCAACTGGACTGCTTCAAACTTTATCATGGAAATATGTAAACAGAGAATTAATCCCCATCAGACTAGTTTAAATCGCAGGAAGTCAGCAGTCTCACTGATGGGAAGAAGCAAGTGGGTAGGGAGGCAGGGAGAAAGGGAAGTAGGGAGAAGAGAAAATTAGTAGCTTTGCTACATTTTCCAGCTATAGCCACAGGCTAAGCAGAATGCGTAGGAACACTGTTCCACAAAAAAGGCTAAAAGAATATACTCCTTCCCTATATTAAGGGATAAACTAAACGCTGATTAGGATCAAATATGTTTGTTGTCTAATCTATTTCTGCCTTTTAATCTGGATCATTTGGTCTTACATATTTTAGCCGTTTACATGACCTCTTCTACTTCAGGACCTGAGCATCTCACAGGAGCAGCTAATCCCTGAAAGAGTGATCTAAAATGTGGCAGCATTAGTAACTGTATTTTACAGTTTATGTGGTTTATACAATTTCCTACAGGCTGCATGCAGGCAGAACAGAGAAATAACTTTCAAAGGTCCAGTAACATGCTAAACAGTAAGTCATGTTTTCTCTATATATTAAATAGATGCATTGCAAAGACTAGCTAAAGTATCAGTGAACTGTAGCCACTGTTAATCTGATTTCACTCTTCTCACCAACTTGAAAAGGCCATAACAGAGTCACAGTTCCCTGAGAAACCCCAAATCTTCATTCCCTTCATTCCTGCTGGCACACAGGTTAGACACATGTACATACTTTCATGGAGGGTATGCAGTGTGAGCTTTCAAGCATGGAACAATGGCAAGTATATTTTACCTGCTGCCAATGTAATTGTATTACCGGTGTTTAAACATCTGTTTCTCCTCCAATTAGGAGCAAAGAATATTACATCAAGAGTGAAAATATCTGCAACATATGATTAGCTCTGAAAGGGTTGCTAACCTCCATCAACATGTCAGAGACACTTTATCCTTTATGTAAAATGACTTGGAGGTTATTGCACTCTCTTCAGCTAATAGAAAAGTATTTTCACTAATACTGCCAAGGGTGTCACTCTGACAAATCATATTTGACAACAATTCAACATCATTCTAAAAAAAACAAATTTAAAGTAATACAGAGGTACTGGTAGAAAGGCACCATTAGATACACCTAGTATAAAGTAGCCTAGCCTTCAACAATGAAGCATATGCTGAGGAGAGCTAAGCATGAAACAGACACAAATTTATTGTTTAAAGCTAGTGACAATTTCTTGTTGACTTAAATGAAGAAAAGCTAGACTGAAACACAGCACTCTTCAATAGCAATTTATTTGTATTGTGCAAGAAGCAGCCCCACAAAACTGGAAGCTGTTACAGAATAAAAAGCAGTACCTCATGTACTTCAGAAAGAGAAAGTGTTCTGCTCATGAAACAACAATTTCTGACACCCAAACTCACCCTACTTGAGAGTGTATCCTGCAGGACATTTGGGTGCAAGACACTACTTAAGATGAGAATCAGTGATCATTTTGAGACCAGAGCCACTGTGACTCTTCTGCACTAAAACAGAACTGCTCTCTAGCACTGTTTTAGCAGCACAGCATGGGTAGCACGAAATCGCTCAGGAGATGACAGTCCTTTTCGGACACTCCCTGATTGCCTAAGCACCCTTTTTTCGATTTGCGTACCCCACTTGCCCTTGGCCATCGTGTTTGTAGTAAGCATGGTTAAAGCCCTTCCCAAATCTTCGCTCACGAAGCCAAACCATCAATCAATAACGATATACACTGTTCAGATGCTCACGTTAAACAAGCCTGAAGTGTACTACCCCAGGATTATACTACCCCCAGGTTTATAAGGTAGTAACATATATGATTTAAGGGTTGGTTGGTTTAATGTACCTAATTTTGCGTTCAGATGACACATACCTTCAAAGCAAGAGTCCCAACATATTTCTTTCAGGGCTCTCTCTGCTAGAACCCTTACTACACTCTTTCTGTAAGTCCAGATTTTGTCCGTGCGGTTGTTCGGGGTTTTTGTTTGGTTAGCTAGTTTGGTTTGGGGTTTTATTGGTTTGTTTATATTTTAGAATGTTCATCACCTCTTCAGGAACAGGTAAAACTTTGGTCTTAGCTTCATTTTTCGGAAAGTAGATAATATGACATAATCATATACCAGTAAATTTCGACACTGGTCAAAAATATTTAACAAATATTTAAGAAATTAATCCTGTGGTTTCTAAGGTCTAAGCTATGTTTCACCTGAAATCCTCTCCAGGTACCTCTCCAGGTACAGCAAAAAAGCTGGGGAGAACTTTCACAGACCTGTTCAGGGTTCTTTTTTTTGCCTGCCTCTTCCTACTACAGCTTCTTAACTTAATAAACCACACCCTCAACACCACACTAGAACATGAAGGTAATTTAATTTTTTATGGTACTTCTGAGAGGGAACTGCCTCACATACTCAGTGAAAAGGAAAAAGGGTTCACATGAAGCAGGAGGGACAGAACTGGCTAGCACTCCTTGTTCTTTAAAAACAGGACCAGTGCTAGTTTTTCACACAAACTAAATTAAAGCTTTCATAAGTTGAATAAACAGTTAGGTTAAGGTTACTCTTGCAAGAAAGTTGTTTTAAAATATTTATTAGCCCAATTAAGTTACAGTGAAAGCCAACTGCGGTTAACAGAAATGCTCTTACTGATTTCAGTGGCCTCTGGCTCAGATCCATTGCAGTTTTCTCTTTCCTGTGCTATATAGCATTTCTTGGTTAAAAAAAAAAAATAAAAAAAAAATAAAATCACCTTAGTGGAAACCAGCATATTTTTCTTCCTTTTATGCAAAGTCTATTTTTTTGCTTCTGGTTTCACTGTTTACATATAAAAGACCTGATCAAGGTAGAAGCAATCAATATTCTTACTGACAGCTTAGAAGAAGCCACTAACTAGACTTCTTACCATGTAATTGAGTGGTTGCGGACTAAAGACTTTGTTTACTTACACACACTGTAAAGTGAATTAAATGGTGAAGCAAAGTAAACTAACATATACTGAGGAGGTATTTTTTTCAACTCAACTATAAAGGCTTAGCCACTGAATGCCTTTAAAACCTCTCTTCTGGTTCACCTGAAAGCTTTCACCAAGGTTTTAAATCAAGATACTTTAATACTGTGCGTAACCAACAATCTCATTAAAGTGGAAGCAATGGTATTTCTGTTTTACTCTGTCCAACTGCTCCCTCAGCAGAATTCTGTTCCACTTATTTTAACTCTAACACTAACTTTTAGCATGTAAACATCAAATTAGAATTTTCTACTTTTTTCTTAGTGTTGTAAAGAAGTGTCTAGGTGTATATCTACATAAACAACTTTGTGATTTCAAAAAGTTGGTTGCTAGGCTGTCTACTCTCCTCAATAAAATTGTGTTCCAGCTTCTTTTTATGGACTTTTGTAGATTTTTTTACAGATTTATATAAGATTTTTAACACTGGGAATGTTAATAGTTCCTTGAAATACATGAGACTAAGCTCAATTCCTTAAATTGTAAGATTACTGTCATCTTTGTTAAACTAGATTTAAATATAACAGATGAGACTTGAATTCTCTAAAGTATACTACCACAAAACAGTAACCTCACTTTGCTTCAAAGTTGCTTAACCTTTCCACTCCTCATGAGTACATAAACAGCTCTACTGCCAGAATGCTGGGAAAAAAAAAATCATTCACAGAATTTTCAGAAGAACTGCAACATATATTAATTACCTAGCAAAACAATAATGTTCTTTTCCCTTTTTTCACCAGCGTGAAGAGGCAGCCCATTAACATTTTGACCATCCTTCAGTTCCCCAGTCTCCCAGTCTGTTCTCTGGTTCCCAGTGAACTGAACCAGAATCACTTACAAACCCCATTTTTTTTTTTCAGATACACAAAAATTTCCAAATTCAGCTCCTGTTATCAAACAGGAATTAAGGCTTCTCTTAAGAAACCAACTAAAACCTAGATAATAGTGGGTAGATACCAGGTACTTAAAATTTTATGAAGTTCAGAATTCTTGGATACCTATTCTCTTTAATTCCTTGAGGTTTCAGTGCAGAAGGTGCAGGTAGTTTTAAATATTAAAAGATTCCTTCTGAGGTTAAAGTGTAAGAAACTGACTCAATATCCTCACTAAAAAAAAAAGCACTCAAGATATGGTGTAGAAGAATAGTGATTATATCATTTTCAGGAGTGCACACAGGTAGATTTTTTTCCGGCGATGTTTCAGGTAATGTTGCAGTACCAGATAGATTTGCACATCTCTCCCTTGGGTGCTCCTGTAATTTTTGAGAGTGGAAAGAGGCAATTCTTTGTTAGGATTTTCTTGCAAATAGGAAGATGACAGAAGCTGACACTTGTCTAAGCATTTAGGAGCCCTCCTATATGAATGTGACCTTTCATTCTTTTGTGTAACTAAATAGCAAGTATGGATCCCAGAGTGTCAGCTTGGAATTCTTTAGCAATATTATTTCTTCAGTACCATTATATCTTTACGATGCAGAATATCACCTTTCTTTTTATCCCACTCTGTAATCAGTATTTTTTGTTGCAGTTTATCTGTCCTTAAAGTATCTGATGTCCTTCAGGGCAAAACAATGAAGGTATAACAAAGACCAGAAAGTGTAACAAAGAAGAAATTAATTGTATTTCAGTGTGCCTTCAGGTGCAAATTGCTGCATTTGTACAGCTCTTATAGCCTATTTTCTGTGCTTCCTTTTTATACTCACCTGCTATGCAACCAAATCTGCTGGGATGCACACCTGCAGCATCTGTTACTTTAGACAGCTGCTGTGTAGTCTTTGCTATCATGTATTACAAGTGCCCATACACAGGAAGGGAAAAGGGGAAAGAGAGAAGAAGGAAAGATGGAAAGGGAATAGGGAGAGGTAAACAAATCTGCACTGGAATAACCTGTATTGTACCTAGTATTTCTTGCATGAGCCATCCAGCCAAAAGTCAGTCAACTGAGAAAGTGAGCTCTGAATAAATTACTTCTTTAAGCAGTTTCTATGAACTGAGACCATGCAGAAATGTCTCAGTAGGCATACTGCTCTTTTATTAGAAGAAATGCTAGATTCATGTAACAACAACTGCTACTATATTTCATGAGGCAACATCACCCTGGAGACAGAAATCTGTGAGGATGCTGGGAACAGCCATAGCCATAATCTTATACATCCATAATAAATGTCATCCTTAATTTATTCCAGAAGTGAGATATTGCATGTACATGGATAAGTGCTTCTTTGCCATAGTTCACATTCCAGATCCTGCTGTACATTGTAATTTTTCATTTGTAAAATATGCAAATCAAAACTAAACTGCTAGCCCACAAAAGGAAATTTGCTCAATTTCTCCTTAAAAACAACAACAAACAAACAATTAACTGAAGAGACTTTTGGAAGTTCATCATCCCACAACCAACAGCAATGTATGCCTTCTAATCTCACCATGGGGAAGTAATACCATGACTACACTGCCCCACTCGAGCACACTGCACTATATTGTAAGCAGAGGTCTTACGTGCTTCTCCAAACACTTTCCCATTTTTTATCAACTTTTCAGATCCTAGACGAGGAGCAGAGAATATATTTGAAGATACAGCTTTATACCAGCTCAAATGAGCATTCTTTGAGAAGCAAGATATTAATACCAACTATAAATCTGGCAAAACACTAAGAAATTTACTTTTGGAGTTAATGATAATGGCCACAATTTGTCTTCAACATGAAATGCAGTGTTAACTTTTTCATAGTAAAAGAAAATCAGCTGAAAAAAAGAAGATAATTCTCCCTGCAGGCAGTTCAGAGAACTGTCTACCAATCTGTTACTTCAACAGTAGAAATACAATTCACTTTTCAGACCCTCCTTGGATTTCATGCCAAGTACTAAATTTACACCCAGTATATACTTGAACAGAAGGGGACAGAATAACAACATTTTTTCTTTCATTTTAAAATTTTGTTTCCCCTCCTGTCCATAAAATAGAACCAGCTATTACCTGAAGGAAAATATGCTATCATAAATTGCCAATGGGAAATCATCTTTATTTCTGCTCAAAATCTCAAGTGTTCCTAGACTTTAGGTGTTAAATGTGTTGTCAGACTGGATGTTGGCTGAATGCCTATCCCTTGAATTCCCTGAGCTTGTATTTACTACAATCCACTAGCAATGGATCTTCTCTAAATTTTTCTTCCCTAAGATTTTTTTTTTCTGTTATCACAAAAACTTTCTACAGTCTTACCATGTTCAAGCCAAAAAATTCATCTAGATTCAATATCAGCAACATCATATAGGTTTTCTGCCTTAGGATTCTGGATTAACAATGGGAGATGTACTGCCTTTTTGTAATTTCCACTCTTCTAACTATGGAAACATGATTAAAAATTATTTGCTAACTGTAATGGCACTTAAACAACTGCTGGTTAAAAACCAGACTACCCTGCAACATCCTTTCTGGTGTTCCTAAATACTCACATAAGAAGACCAAACACTTCTAGTAATTTAAGTTCCATTATTACTTATATTCTGCAGACTTGTTTTTTTTTTGTTACAAGACTATGACTCTGACATACAGAATGGTGTCACCAGTTTCAAAATCAGGTTTGGGAAAGAAAAAAAAAAGAAATATTTCAATTTCTTTCTGTCCAACACATAAAACACTAACAAGCAAAAGAAGACAAAAGAAACAAACACCTACTCTTAAAAAAAACAAACTGCAGGGGGGTTGGACTAGATGATCTTTTGAGGTCCCTTCCAACCCTCGGGATTCTGTGATTCTGTGATTCTGTGATTAAAGTTTAACTTTGGAAACCTGCTGAATTTATATCTTTTTATTAGACTTCTTGAACTAAGTCAGCAGAAGTCTGTTAACTGTAATAATTAATGAGCTGTAATCCTCCAGCTCACAGCACAGACCATAGCATCTGAAGAGATGTAAAATTATTGATATTATCCTGTTTTTATAGCATTATCTCTAATAAATGGCATTTTAAGCAATACTTTACACATCCTGGGTACCTTTCTCACTTGGATGATAATGAACCAGCCAATCCCAATGCTAAACAACACATCGTATTTATTCACAAAGGCTGTTAGAGCCACAGTGCATAAGCAGCACCAGCAGGATACAGATGATTATACACAAATATCAGGTTTATTTAATTATGGCATCATATGACCATATGCAGATGGTTATGAAGGAGGGAAAAGAAAGGCTAGCAGGCCTTTTCATTCCTTTTCAACCATTTTTTGCAAGAAAACCCTAAGTATAATAATTTCATATACAGACCATTTTTTTTTCTGTTTTTTGAGGCATCAGCAACAAACCTGTGTAATTTTCAAATTCTGACCTGTAGAAGATCTACTTACACCAACGGTATAAAGAGGCATAAAAACAAAAGGAAGAAGTGTTACCATCAAATTATTGATCACTCAGAATGGGATGGTGAAGCCAAATCTGGTAGCAGTTTCAGCCTCTAACAACTGCAAAGGAAAAAACCAAACCCAAACCAAACAGAACTTTGAAGCAGAAGATGGATCTTGTCAGCAAAATTCCGATTACTGTTTATGTGTCATAAACTCCCTTTTGCCCCCTAGGAACATAGTATCTGATTTCCTCTCATATAACTATTGTTATTATCATTTCTCAAGCAGAAAGCTCAATCTAAATGCTTTTCCCAGGGTTTAGGACCAGCACTGCTCCTTTCTCAGCAATGTGGTGCAACACCAGGCTGTTGCAGTCAGCCCCTGAGAGTGGACCTCATTGACCCCAGGCTTTCACCATGAAAACTCAGCTGCTCAGAATTGATTTTTAGTGACTAACACTGATGACCTCTGATTCGATTTATTGAGAAGCCTCAAAAACTACAGGTTCATATGCAGAATGTGAAGTCAGAATTAAAATACAAAATAAAACCAAAACCAAAACATGAACATGAACATCTATTAAGCAAGTGTTATCAATAAGCTTCTGATGTGTACTTTTGACATTAGTGGTCCCAGGGATTCACTAGCTAAAATACACTTGCAGGGAAACATCTAAAGGAGTTTTCTTACCAAGACCCATCAGAGAGTTAAATCTAGACATTTAAGGCAGAACAAAAGTTACAATATGTGCAAAACTGATTAAAAGGTTTATTAAGAACCATCTCATGGTGATGTTCAGAATTTGCATTTACCTAAAAATAATAAAAGTATTCATATTTTGGGCTTGGAAATAAATAGAAAATATAAATTATAAATGTATTTTCCTCTAGCATTTGGTAAAGCTGACAAAATTTTATCATCAGTTTTGGTCAGCTACAAACATATCTTTCGACTTTTACAAAACTCAGCACACATTTGCAAATAAGGTGTTTGCAAGCAGAGAATCCTTCAGGAAATAATTATTTGTATTCAAGAATATAAATATCTGGCTAGAAATTAATTCTTCCAAATATTCTTAAATGCAAGATGAATGTCAATACTTGTACCAAAGCTTATTTAGAAGGATGCATGTTTTCACCTTACAAGCACACCGATATTCATGGATACACTGAATATTAACAAGGGCTAAAATCATCAGATAACCCTGCCTGGATACATGCCTTATAAAGTCACCAGCTCACGTCTTGGGTCTTTGAAAACGTCACCCTCCCCTCCTCCTGCTTGCCAGCTAGCCTGGCTTGAAATGTGTTAGTGAGTCCCAACTCTACTAGACAGAATGGAGAGCAAAGTCACACAGAAAGTAGTTAGGAAAAAGTAAGAAAGCAGGACAGACTATAGTAATGAGGCATAGGGCTGGACCTCACAAACGTACTGACCAGTTGCTCACATGCAACTGGCACTTTTTATCTCACCTCTTCTCTGTGCTCCTATGCTTGCTCCTCTGTGATCCACCTCAGTCCTTACCTTTTCCTGCCTTTGTCTCTTCTCCTAAGTATCCCATAAGAAGTTTTACACATTCACACAATCTGCCCAGAATATTGCCTGAGGTTTTACACAATCCCACAAGCTCCCTCAAAAATCCCATAAAAAGTTTGCTTTTTCCCATGAGGCCCAAAACCAGTCTTGTTTCCCCTTCATAATTGCAAAGTTTTGGTTGAACTTCTTCAAAGCTCTAAGTAGTTTCTTCAGTAGTCCACTGATCAATGAACAGAGAGATACAACCTTTATTATTTTTTCTGTTACCTCGTCTTCCTTAGGGTTTGTGTGTCTGGGTATCTAATTTATTACTTATCCTGTCTCTTGCCCTTGCCTCTTAACCTGATGAGCTACCAACTCTGTATTCTGACAAACCCCTTACCATCATGTTAGCTGGAAGAGACTGAGTTAGTTAGCTCCAGGGAGTCAGACTTGCACTGTAAATACCACTGTAAGATCAAAGGTGTATTACCAAGTTCTCTGGCAGCAACAAAGTGCATCAATAAAGAGTAAATCATTAAGACTAGAATTTCAGTTATGTGAATATAATAGAGTATTTCTGCTTCACACACAAGCATGCAAAGGAAAGCTGCAGTCTATTGCTGAACCAAACTCTCCTTACATAACAAATCACCATCAGTGCCAGGACAGGTGTAATTAAAAAGAAAAAAAAAAAAGATCTGATTGTTCAATCTTCTGCACACTGGTTTAAGAAGGCAGAGCGTTATCTTGCTCTTGCGTAGACACTCAAGTATATGAAATACACAGGACTGTTATCAGTGTCAATTTACCCACTAATTTTTGATCCTTTAGGTGATTATCAATCAATTTAAGTGTGGACAGATAATTTAAACCCCATATTTTTTCTTAAAAAACAACTAGTAATTACATATTGAAGAGAGCTACAAATCAGTGTAGGAAAATACAACTGGTTTATGCATTTAGTATATGGCTAGTGAGCCAGGCTACAGCTAGGAGTCAGCCTGTCAAAAAGTCCATGCTTAGCTCTAGGCCAAGTCCCAGTGCTATCTTTTCCCCAGTGAGAACATTACAAGGTTCATGGGTGAATATGGAATTGCTGCATCAAAGGGTAGAAGTGAAATGAACCCAATCTGTACCAAAAGAAGTTCCACTACTCTTGCAGATCACAGAATTCATCTTTACAGCTAATAGTCACATTGAAATAAATCCAAAGCTATTACTGGAGAGAAGGGGAAAACAAAACAAAACAAAACCAAAAACATGAACCAGAAAACAAACAAAACCAAAAACATTTTTGTCCTTTGCAACCTTTATGTCAAGGGTATGTTTGCAACTGGGTAAATCACTGCAGTGCAAGCTCTTGAAAAGCACATCAACCACAAATTAGTGAAAGACAATGTATGCTCCATTTCCATCCACTTCCTTGTCACTCAGCCTCTAGCATCCTGATACACAAAACCAACCACATCTGTGTACATCTACACAGGCATTTTTCCTGGTGTAACATCATTGCCTCTTTACCTTTACTTTCAGAAAGTGTAGAGGATAATAAAGTAACTATGACCTCTCACCATTACAACATGCAGTTGTTTCTCCACTGTATCTGTACTGAGACATGGAACAGGTGACACAAAAATTCACTTACTATGTAGCTGGCATAATAAAGAATGCATTGCCTGGAATCTCTAAACGCTAAAGGAATCAAACTTTAATTTTCCTTTTATCACCTGGAAAAAGGGTCTGCTGTCATGAAGTATAAAAGTCATTGTCTGATATGATCTGGGTTTTTTTAAAACCCAGCAACACATTTCACAGCTACAGTTACTGGTTTATTCAGGAAAATCAGGATTAGAATATGTAATGTTTGTTTAAGTACATGCCCTGTCTCCTCTGCTTGCAATGCTGAAATGAGATATAGATCTCTTCAGCAAATTTCTTTTTCCTGTTCAAACTGCCTGTCTATAATGCAATGTAGAGGGCTTGAGCCTAAAGGGTAAAGTAAGGAAAGTTTGTTGTTAAGGAAACAAAGCAGTTATCATTTCTGGAAATATACCAAATGGAGACACTCAAGGGTAAAATCAGGCCACACACTGTGTTGTGAATTTAGTTAGCTGAATCCCTTTAACAGAGTTCTTTTGACTGAGTGGTTTTACTTAGCATGGGAAGTTGAAGTTGCTGTAAGCCATAAGCCGAAAACAACTAACTCCCACTTAATTAAAGCCAAACTTAAATTTACAATCTGTGCTTAGTTATGTAAATGAAGGCCTTGAGACCAATGGAAACTGGAAGATAAAGGATTAGGAAGAAGCAACAACCAGAGAGATAAGAAGAAATTTACTACCTTGAGGCAAAGAAGGAACCCAATGATGGATGAGTAGACCCCAGACCAAATTCACGACTGGGCCACAAGGCATATACAACACATATAAACAGCATGTGATGATCGGGTGCATAGAATTTAGAGGGTATAAATCCCCAGGAATTTCTTTGTTCTGGATCCCTCCATGTAGGCACCCAGCTCAAGCTGATACTATTCCTGCACCACTCAATTGTTGAATTATTTATCTAAGAATCAGAAAACTCAGACTCTGTTGTGGGAAGAGAATTTTTTCTTAAACAACTTTATCTGTCAATAAAACAATGACATGTGAGATAACACAATTTATGACATTTCTGCAGTCACATATCCTGAAGCTGTAGGAGGCTAAGTTGTGTATTTTAAAAGTACTGGCTTAAGCATTTGAAGGCATGCCAACAAAATCTTATTTTGTGAGAGTCTAAGGTTCCTGATAATGCATCTTCTTCTAGCTAGTAAATATCCTTTGGTAATTCTCCTACACTTTGGGAATAGGACTTCGAACATTTGGTTGTGCTGTATCAAGTATACACATACCAAAATCTAATTCAGTACAGAAATAAAAATAAATTGTTTGTTTTTTCAGCACATGTTTATTAGGTGACTGATATTAAGTGACTGCAGCTGTTCTTGCCCAGAGCCCAACAGACCCAAATGAACTCCATATCACCTCAGGAGTTCTTTTCCTCTAGACTGATTTATAGCACACAATTGCAAACAGAGCGGGTCGAGGCAGTTTGCGCAGCAGTTCGCGTGGGCAGGCAAGCGGGCAGGCAAGTGGGGTGACCGCCTGATCAAGAGGACTCAACTGGAGCGCAGGAGGGGGAAGGACTGCTTGCTTGTGCAAAGAGACGTAGACGGACCGATCGACCAGACAGATCATGGTCACCACTCGATCAAAACCTGTAGTTAGGAATAACGTGGGTACCCAGACTGAGCCTTCCTGCAGACATGCGGCCATGCAGGTCTCTGGCTGCAGTGAATGCCTGAGCCTGGCACTTGTATCAGAGAGAGCCAGTGACACTGCTTGTGTGCGGTGTCAGCAAGTAGATGACCTGCTAAAGGAGGTGGTTGAACTGAGGGAGGACTTTGAAAGGTTGAGAGCCATCAGAGAATGTGAAAGTGAAATTGATTGGTGGAGCCACACCCTAAGGCAAGGGCAGAGGGAAGTGGTTGAACAAGTGATAGATCCCCTTCCCTCCTACCATCAGACAAAAGGAGTAAACTTAAGGGACAAGGAAGTATGGAGGGAGGTCCCTCCTTGGAGAGGTAAGTGAAAACCTTCACAATGCCTTCCTTCCTCCCAGTTGCCCTTGAGTAACAGGTATGAGGTCTTGGAACTACAGGGCCAGGTAAATGGTGATGGAGGGGTAGATCCATCTAGTGAGTCACCTAGGGCTTGTCACTCACCCCCATGCCTTAGAACTTCCTCAATGAAGAAGAAAAGAATAATTGTAGTGGGTGACTCCCTTCTGAGGGGAACAGAAGGGCCCATTTGTCAACCTGGTCCATCCCACAGGGAAGTCTGCTGCCTGCCTGGGGCTCGGATTGAAGATGTTAAAAGGAAACTCTCTGATCTGGTGCAGCCCTCTGACTACTATCCGCTCCTGGTTTTTCAGGTTGGCAGTGATGAAATTATGACAAGGAGGGTAAGGGCAATGAAGAGAGACTTCAGGGCCCTGGGAGGGCTGGTTAGAGGGTCTGGAGCACAAGTGGTGTTTGCCTCCATACCTGTTACAAGCAAAGGTGAAGAGATAAATAGGGAGAGACTGCAGATCAATATATGGCTACGGGACTGGTGCCAAAGGCAGGGGTTTGGGTTTTTCAATCATAGGCTGCTATATGAGACACCTGGTTTGCTGGTGGCAGGTGGGATACATCAGTCCCAGAGGGGGAGAAGGTTTCTGGGGCAGGAGTTAGCAGGGCTCATTGACAGGGTGTCGTGGTTTAAACCCAGTCAGGTAGCTTGTTCACTCACTCCCAGTGAGTGGTGCCGAGCTGACAACAATCGAAGTCCGTGTCCGTCTCCCCCCCCCGCCTCCCCGCACCGGGGCTCTCCCCTTCCCCGCTCCCGGAGGAACGGGGAGGAGGATCGAGAGAGTGCAACTCCTACGGGTTGAGACAAAAACAGTCCAGCAACAAATCACCACCGCTACTATCAGCTGCAACAATGATAAGGGAAAATAACAAGGGAAGAGAATACGATACCACCGGCCAAGAAAACGAGCTCCACCCGGAAGCCCCTGTCCTTCCGGGTAACTCCCAGTTACCCCTCACCCCGGGCATGACGTGCTGTGGTATGGAATACCTCCCCAGCTAGCCCGGGTCAGGCGCCCCGTCTCTGCTTCCTCACAGCCTCCCCTCCTCCCTGGCAGAGCATGAGCCTCACAGAGTCCTTGGTCAGGGTAAACATCACTTAGCAACAACCGAGAACATCGGCTTCACCAACACTGTTCTCAAACTGGAAGTCAAAACACAGCACTGCACCAGTTAACACAAAGGAAAAACATGACTGCTACTGCTGAACCCAGGACATTATCCACCCCTTATTCCATACCATTCACGTCGTGCTCAGATCCCACATTTTCAATACACCATCGCTCTCCCACATATATACATCCATATGCATACAGACCAAGAGGAAAAGATCATTTTCTTAGTGCATGGACCAATCCCTATAATGCTGCCGAGTCCATTCGGTCCATGATGTTCAAAGTTCATTCTCTGTTGGGATGATGGCCGGAGGGAAGTCAGGGCCAGTCGCTGGTGACCTGGAGACATCTAGTTGATGGGCTATAAAAGCATTACACAGCAGGCAACAGCATACAATTGAGTTCACTGGCTGTTTTCCCCTAAAATCAAATCCCCTTGAGGTATACATAGGACTTCCCCATCTTCCCGCATTACCCACCAAGTATATCCAGGTCCCTGAGCAAAAGCAATCCCACGAGTGGGTTTGCCTTTACCTGAAGCAGGAATTACCCAGACTGTCTTCCCCAGCAAATTCTTCATATGCACCACGGGAACTTTGTCCCCCTCTACAATATGTAAAAGTTCTGACTGGGCTGGGCCAGCCCTGTTGGCAGATCCTCTGGTGTTGACCAACCAGGTGGCCTTTGGTAAGTGTGTATCCCAATGCTTGAAAGTTCCCCCACCCATTGCTCTCAGTGTAGTTTTTAACAGCCCATTGTACCGTTCGATTTTCCCAGAGGCTGGTGCATGGTAGGGGATGTGATATACCCACACAGTGCCATGCTCTTTGGCCCAAATATCTATAAGGTTATTCCGGAAATGAGTCCCATTGTCTGACTCAATTCTCTCTGGGGTGCCGTGTCGCCACAAAATCTGTTTCTCAAGGCCCAGGATGGTGTTCCGGGCAGTGGCATGGGGCACGGCGTATGTTTCCAGCCACCCGGTGGTTGCTTCCACCATGGTAAGCACATGGCGCTTGCCTTGGCGGGTTGGTGGCAGTGTGATATAGTCAATCTGCCAGGCCTCCCCATATTTATACTTCAACCATCGTCCTCCATACCAAAGAGGCTTTAACGGCTTGGCTTGTTTAATTGCAGCACATGTTTCACACTCATGAATAACCTGGGCAATAGTGCCCATTGTTAATTCCACCCCTCGGTCACGGGCCCATCTATATGTTGCATCTCTGCCCTGATGGCCTGAAGTGTCATGGGCCCACCGGGCCAAAAATAATTCACCTTTATGTTGCCAATCTAAGTCCATCTGAGCCACTTCAATCTTAGCTGCTTTATCCACTTGTTGGTTGTTCTGGTGTTCCTCAGTGGCCCGACTCTTGGGTACATGGGCATCTACATGACGTACCTTCACCACCAGGTTCTGCACCCTGGCAGCAATATCTTTCCACAGTGCAGCAGCCCAGATGGGTTTACCTCTGCATTGCCAGTTGCTCTGCTTCCACTGCTTCAACCACCCCCACAGGGCATTTGCCACCATACATGAGTCAGTATAGAGATAAAGTACTGGCCACTTTTCTCGTTCAGCAATGTCCAGGGCCAGCTGGATGGCTTTCACCTCGGCAAACTGACTCGATTCACCCTCTCCGTCAGCAGTTTCTGCAACTTGTCGTCCAGGACTCCATACAGCTGCCTTCCATCTCCGATGCTTTCCCACAATACGGCAAGAGCCATCAGTAAACAAGGCATACTGCTTTTCACTTTCTGACAGTTTCTTATATGGTGGGGCCTCTTCAGCACGCATCACCTCCTCCTCTGGTGACATTCCGAAATCTTTGCCCTCTGGCCAGTCCATGATGACTTCTAGAATGCCTGGACGACTGGGATTTCCTATTCGAGTTCATTGTGTAATTAGTGCAGCCCATTTACTCCATGTAGCATCGGTTGCATGATGTGTAGAGGAGACCCTGCCTTTGAACATCCAGCCCAGCACGGGCAGCCGGGGTGCCAGAAGGAGCTGTGCTTCAGTGCCAATCACTTCCGAAGCAGCTCGAACCCCTTCATAGGCTGCCAGTATCTCTTTCTCAGTTGGGGTATAGCTGGCCTCAGATCCTTTATATCCCCGACTCCAAAAGCCGAGGGGTCGACCTCGAGTCTCCCCTGGAGCTTTCTGCCAGAGGCTCCAGGTAGGACTGTTCTCCCCAGCTGCAGTGTACAGTACATTTTTTACATCTGGTCCGGTCCGGACTGGTCCAAGGGCTACTGCATGAACTATCTCACGTTTAATTTGCTCAAAGGCTTGTTGCTGCTCAGGGCCCCATTTAAAATCATTCTTCTTCCGGGTCACATGATAGAGAGGGCTTACAATCGAACTGTAATTTGGGATGTGCATTCTCCAGAACCCCACTGCACCCAAGAAAGCTTGCGTTTCTTTCTTATTAGTTGGTGGAGACATTGCTGTTATCTTGTTGATCACATCCGTGGGGATCTGTCTACGTCCATCTTGCCATTTTATTCCCAAAAATTGAATCTCCTGTGCAGCTCCCTTGACCTTACTCCGTTTTATGGCAAAACCAGCTTTCAGCAGGATTTGGATTATTTTCCTCCCTTTCTCAAAGACTTCTTCCGCTGTATCGCCCCACACAATAATGTCATCAATGTATTGCAGGTGTTCTGGAGCTTGCCCCTGTTCCAGCGCATTCTGGATCAGTCCATGGCAAATGGTAGGGCTGTGTTTCCACCCCTGGGGCAGTCGGTTCCAAGTGAACTTGACACCCCTCCAAGTAAAAGCAAACTGTGGCCTGCACTCTGCTGCCAAAGGGATTGAGAAAAATGCATTGGCAATATCAATCGTGGCATATCACTTGGCTGCCTTTGACTCTAGTTCATACTGAAGTTCTAGCATGTCCGGTACGGCAGCACTCAATGGTGGTGTGACTTCATTCAGGCCACGATAGTCTACTGTTAGTCTCCATTCTCCATTAGACTTTCGCACTGGCCATATGGGGCTATTAAAGGGTGAGCGGGTCCTGCTGATCACCCCCTGACTCTCCAGTCTACGGATCAGCTGATGGATGGGAATCAGGGAGTCTCTGTTGGTGCGATATTGCCGCCGGTGCACTGTTGTGGTCGCAATTGGCACTTGTTGTTCTTCAACTTTCAGCAACCCCACAGCAGAGGGATCTTCTGAGAGACCAGGCAAGGTGGACAGCTGCTCAATTTCCTCAGTCTCCAAAGCAGCAATACCAAAAGCCCACCGGTACCCTTTTGGGTCTTTGAAGTACCCTCTCTTGAGGTAGTCTATGCCGAGAATGCATGGAGCCTCTGGACCAGTCACAATAGGGTGCTTTTGCCATTCCCTCCCAGTCAGGCTGATTTCAGCCTCCAGCACAGTCAACTCTTGGGATCCTCCTGTTACTCCAGAAATATAGATGGGTTCCACCCCTTGACAGCTTGATGGCATCAGGGTACACTGTGCACCGGTATCTACTAGAGCCTTATACTTCTGTGGGACTGATGTGCCAGGCCATCTGATCCACACAGTCCAGTAAATCCGATTGTCCCCTACCTCCACCTGGCTGGAGGCAGGGCCCCTCTAACAGTCGTCACAGCATTGGACACTTAAGTCGTGTTGAAAGGGATTATTCTTCGTTATCACAGGAGCTGGAGTAAAATCAGCTCTTCCACTCCATCTGGGAAACTGGTCACCAGAGACTGAAGCCATAGCTCTCATGGGACGATCAGTCTTGGCCCTTGCTCCCCTCTTCAGTTCACTCACCCGTTCCTCCAAGGCTGAAGTAGGTTTTCCATCCCACTTTGTCATGTCTTCTCCGTGATCCAGCAGGTAAAACCATAGGGTACCCCGTGGCGTATACCTCCTGTATCTCCTCTCTTGAACAATAGGACGCCTTTTGTTAATAGCTGAGACGTGTGTTGGTACACGTGAGGAGCCGGATAAATCAGATAGATTGTCCTTCAATTGTTCGATGTCCTGGGACAGTTTTTTCACAGCTGAGATGATGGAAGGGGTGAGATTGTCTTCGAACTCTCGGAGTTTATGAACCATTTCATCCACTGTTAGTGGTACTATGTCATTCCAGGTTACTGTTGCCAATGAATGGGCATATGATGACGGTGCATTCCGTGTAAGTTTTCGCCACATGGGTCGTGTACATTCAACTTCATCTGGATCTATAGGTGTATCCCCGTTATTTGGCTTGATGTGATAGATCATCTCTACGATGGCCGATTCCCTCAGAGACTGGATACCTTTGTCTATAGTATTCCACTTGGCCGAACGACTCGTAACATCGTCCTTGTACGGAAACCTTTCTTTCACAGCTGCCAAGAGCCTCCTCCAAAGGCTGAGGGACTTTTTCTCTCTTGCAATTGCTTTGTCAATTCCCCCTTCTCTAGCAAGTGATCCCAGCTGCTTGGCTTCTGTACCTTCTAGTTCGTGACCATCAGCCCCATTGTCCCAGCATCGGAGTAACCAGGTGATGATGTGCTCCCCTGGTTGACGGGTAAAATCTTTTCGCATATTCCGCAGCTCGGTTGAGGTCCGAGGTCGAGAAGTTACCTCTTCTTCTTCTTCTTCTTCATGTGATGATGACTCCTGATCAGATTCTGGACCGGGTGGTGAATTCATTGGTTCTTCATCTCGCTTCACCCTTTTTGCCTCCTTTTTGCTTGTTCTCTTGCGTACAGGGGCAACCGATATTGGTACGAATTGGTCCTCTGGTTTGGCTGCAGTGATTATCACTGTGGTTTGAGTAGCAACTGTACTTGTTACTGGGGGTGGTGTAGCTACTGTGCTTGGAGCTGGGGTAACCGCGCTGTCTGTTGCAGTTGAAGTTTGAGCAGCTGCTGTACTTGCCACTGGGACAGCTGTGCTGTTCATTGCAGCCAAAGTTTGAGTAGCGACTGTTGCTTTGCCCTCAGATCCGCCGACATTCTTTTCCTTTTGAAGGTGCTGGATAGTGTTGAACAAGGCCCTGTAAGCATAGGCCAAGCCCCAGCACGTTGCCGTGATTTGTCCATCTCTGGTATGGCCAGAATGACCACACACCTCATTTAAGTGTTTTACTAATTCTTCTGGATTTTGCAGTTGTTCGGTAGTGAAATTCCAAAGTACTGGAGGGGCCCACTGACCTAGATACTTGCCCATACTATCCCACACACCCTGCCACTCATGGCTGTCCAGCCTCAGGGAAAATCTCTCGGTCCTCCTACATCGTCGTTTGACCCCAGACAAGACCCAAACCTGAATCTGCTTAACTCTTGAAATCAGTAGTGGGTAAAACACACTCTGTATGCGTGTTAGCATGGTGATTCCCATCACCATCAGCAAACAAGTCTCAACAGCATTAAAAGGCCATTCAAAAAATTCAAAACTCTCAAATGTAAATGGTCTGGGGGGACGACTAGGAGGGTAAAAGGATGTCTCCTTCCCAGGTTGAGCACCTGAGAAGGAGAAAAAAGATGTGTAATTGCTAAGCACCTCCATCATATACCTCCCAAAGTATAAAGGTGGTGACCACACTGGGAACATAAGCCAGATGAGTTTCATGATCAATGATTCTATTGTATTACAAGTCATTACCATAAAGTACAATGGGATAAAAACCTTAGCCCAAGCCCCACACTTGAAAAACACTAATACAGCAAGTACCGGATGGACGTAAGATATCATATACTGAAACTGTGAGATCAAGAGGAACAACCTTGAGAGCCAATAAATCAGCATTGTGACGAGTGACTATCAATCCAGTCAGATCTGTTCTTATCTCAACCCTTCGTGCCCCACGTTGGGCGCCAAAAAGAACTGTCGTGGTTTAAACCCAGTCAGGTAGCTTGTTCACTCACTCCCAGTGAGTGGTGCCGAGCTGACAACAATCGAGGTCCGTGTCCGTCTCCCCCCCCCGCCTCCCCGCACCGGGGCTCTCCCCTTCCCCGCTCCCGGAGGAACGGGGAGGAGGATCGAGAGAGTGCAACTCCTACGGGTTGAGACAAAAACAGTCCAGCAACAAATCACCACCGCTACTATCAGCTACAACAATGATAAGGGAAAATAACAAGGGAAGAGAATATGATACCACCGGCCAAGAGAAACGAGCTCCACCCGGAAGCCCCTGTCCTTCCGGGTAACTCCCAGTTACCCCTCACCCCGGGCATGACGTGCTGTGGTATGGAATACCTCCCCGGCTAGCCCGGGTCAGGCGCCCCGTCTCTGCTTCCTCACAGCCTCCCCTCCTCCCTGGCAGAGCATGAGCCTCAGAGAGTCCTTGGTCAGGGTAAACATCACTTAGCAACAACCGAGAACATCGGCTTCACCAACACTGTTCTCAAACTGGAAGTCAAAACACAGCACTGCACCAGTTAACACAAAGGAAAAACATGACTGCTACTGCAGAACCCAGGACACAGGGCTTTAAACTAGGTTGGAAGGGGGAAGGGGAGATAACTGGGCCTGTTGGGGACAAGCCCAAGAAAAACATGCTAGGGCTTGAAGAATGGCAGACTAGGGAGAACTCTCAATCTATTGTTTCATTTGAGGGAAAGCGTAGTTGTTTAAACCCTGTCCTGTGGGGGAAAAAGGGAACCTGGGCAAGAGTTAACAGAGCTTGCTCACAGACCTCTAGGTTAGATTCGAAGTGCGAGGGGGTCGTAGCTGGGTTTGAACTAGTGGGGCAATGTTCTAGTATGAATGAAGACCAGAAGGCCTCCCGCCTTCCAAGGGTGCCACTAGCGTGCTCAGCTCGCTGCCTGAAATGCCTGTACACCAATGCATGCAGCATGGGGAATAAACAGGAGGAGTTAGAAGTCTGTGTGCTCTAAAGGTTATGACCTGGTGGCAATTACAGAGACATGGTGGGACAGCTCCCATGACTGGAATGTGGTTATGGATGGCTATGTCCTTTTTAGGAAAGATAGATCAGCAAAGCGAGGTGGTGGAGTTGCTCTGTATGTGAAAGAGCGACTAGAATGTATTGAGTTCTGTCCAGGGACAGATGAGGACCAAGTGGAAAGTCTGTGGGTGCGAATTAAGGGACAGGCTGGTACGGGTGGCACAGCTGTGGGGGTCTATTATAGGCCTCCTGATCAGGACGAAGGAGTTGATGAGGCTTTCTACAGGCAATTGAAAGCAGCCTCATGACTACATGCCTTGGTCTGTATGGGGTATTTTAACTACCCCGGTATTTGCTGGAAGACTTACACAGCCAGTCATTCACAGTCTAGGAGGTTCCTCCAGTGCATTGATGATAACTTCTTAATGCAAATGGTGGACGAACCAACTAGGAGAGGAGCGCTGCTGGATCTGGTACTCACCAAAAAGGAGGGTCTAGTTGAAGCAGTGACTGTCAATGGCAGCCTGGGCTGCAGTGACCATGAGATGGTGGAGTTTAGGATCTTGTGTGGGAGGAATAGAATACCTAGCAAGGCCACATTTCTGGATTTCCGAAGGGCAAACTTTGGCCTCTTCAATTAATAGCTAAGGGAAGTATCATGGCAAAGGGTACTAGGTAGTAAAGGGGCTCAAGATAGTTGGTCAGCATTCAAGAACCACTTCTTCAAAGCTCAGGATCAGAGTGTCCCAATGAGTAGGAAGTCAAGTAAGGGAGCCAGGAGACCAGCATGGTTAAAAAAGGAACTGCTGGGCAAACTCGTACAGAAAAAGAGAATCTATGGATTATGGAAGGAGGGGCTGGCCACTTGGGAGGAATATAGGACAGCTGTTAGAGGATGTAGGGAAGCAATTAGGATAGCTAACGCCTCCTAGGAACTTAATCTGGCAAGTCGGGTCAAGGACAATAGAAAGGGCTTCTTCAAATACATAGCAAATAAAACTAACACAAGAAGCAGTATAGGCCCACTGCTGAATGAGGTGGGTGCCTTGGAGACAGAGGATATAAAGAAGGCAGAGGTGTTGAATGCCTTCTTTGCCTCTGTCTTTACTCCTGCAGACTCTCCCCGGGGGACCCAGATTCCTATAGCCCAGGAAGGAGTCAGGATAAAGGAGGAGTTTGCTTTGGTAGATGAGGATTGGGTTAGGGATCAGTTAAGTAATCTGGACATCTATAAATCGATGGGTCCGGATGGAATACACCCGTGGGTGCTGAGGGAGCTGGCGGAGGTCATTGCTGAGCCACTCTCCATCATCTTTGGTAAGTCATACGAAACAGGTGAGGTGCCTGAGGACTGGAGGATGGCAAATGTCATGCTGATCTATAAGAAGGGCAAGAAGGAGGACCCAGGTAATTATAGACCGGTCAGCCTTACCTCCATCCCTGGAAAGGTGATGGAACAACTTATTCTTGACACCATCTCTAGGCATATCAAGGATGAGGGGGTCATTAAGAGCAGCCAACATGGCTTTACCAAGGGGAAGTCATGTTTGACCAGCCTTATAGCCTTCTATGAGCAAGTAACTAGGTGGATGGATGATGGTAGAGCAGTAGATGTGTTTTTTCTTGATTTCAGTAAGGCATTTGATACTGTCTCCCACAGCATCCTCATAGATAAGCTAAGGAAGTGTGGGCTTGATGATCAGGTAGTGAGGTGGATCAAGAACTGGTTGGAAGGAAGAAGGCAGAGAGTTGTGATCAATGGGGCAGAATCTAGCTGGAGGTCTGTGACTAGTGGAGTCTCTCAGGGGTCGGTGCTGGGACTAGTGCTGTTTAATATTTTCATCAACGACCTGGATGAGGGAACTGAATGTACCCTCAGCAAGTTTGCTGGTGATACTAAACTGGGAGGAGTGGCTGACACACCAGAGGGCTGTGTTGCCATTCAGCGAGACCTGGACAGGTTGGAGAGTTGGGTGGAGAGGAACTTGATGAAATTCAACAAGGGCAAGTGTAGAGTCTTGCATGCGGGGAAGAACAGCTCCGTGTACCAGTACAGGTTGGAGGCTGAGCTGCTGGACAGTAGTGAAGGGGAAAGGGACCTGGGGGTCCTGGTGGATAGGAGGATGACCATGAGCCAACAATGTGCCCTTGTGGCCAAGAGGGCCAATGGCATCCTAGGGTGCATTAGAAAGTGTGTGGTTAGTAGGTCAAGAGAGGTTCTCCTCCCCCTCTACTCTGCCTTAGTGAGGCCACATCTGGAATATTGTGTCCAGTTCTGGGCCCCACAGTTCAAGAAGGACAGGGAATTGCTTGAAAGAGTCCAGCGCAAAGCTACAAAGATGATTAAGGGGATGGAACATCTCTCTTATGAGGAGAGGCTGAGGGAGCTGGGACTCTTTAGCTTGGAGAAGAGGAGACTGAGGGGTGGCCTCATCAATGTTTACAAATATGTAAAGGGTGAGTGTCAGGATGATGGAGCTAGGTTTTTTTCAGTGATGTCCAGTGATAGGACAAGGGGCAATGGGTGTAAACTGGAGCATAGGAGGTTCCATGTGAACATCAGGAAAAATTTCTTTACTGTGAGAGTGACAGAGCACTGGAACAGGTTGCCCAGATGGGTTGTGGAGTCTCCTATGTTGGAGATATTCAAGGCCCGCCTGGACAAGTTCCTGTGTGATGTACTCTAGGTTACCCTGCAGGGGGGGTTGGACTAGATGATCTTTTGAGGTCCCTTTCAACCCTTAGGATTCTGTGATTCTGTAATTATAACGACACGATTTGTAGTTTTGCAGCATTTCTCCCACCATGTTTGCCTATTTCTCAACAGGGCTGAGACATCATCCACAGCAAGTACTACATGTGAGATTTCCTTAGTTGGCCTTTCATAGATAAATCCTTTATAATAACAGCTCCTGCCCATCTTAACAAGCATTCTCAACAGGACATATCACAAGCCAGTAGTAGCTGTCCCGCTTCTTGGCACAAACTTAAGCACATTATGCTCTTCTGTAATTAATCAGAGGTGCTGTCTCTGCACAAAGCTGAAATGAAAGTATACAATTGAAGAAAACTAACTTTGCTTAGCAATTTGCAGCATTAGAAAGGAAAGCTAACCAGGCAGTACAGAAAAGTTTTAAAGAAGTTCAATTTTTCCATCTGCTTTGAGCCTTGCATCAAGTGAGGTGACTTAAAGAAATCACACTGTATCCTGAATTAAAAATGAGACTTGTAAAGGTTAATGTTTCAGATTCTGAAATCAACAAAAGAAATACTCTTAAAAGCACAACTCTGTTCTTTGTTCACTTTACAGTACACTACTGAGGCACCTGGAATATAACTGAAATACTGATCCACAGGTTTCAATCCTGAAGTAAGCAAGTGGCTTGATACAAATAATCTCTTTCTCAGATGAAAAAAATTGTGACAACACTACATTGCATTCTGATTTTTCTTTTGATTAAGCATGCATATCCTGATTCCATGTTGGATATTTCCTCTCAAGTCATATCTCACCAGCTGAGCAAACAACGCAACAGGCTTCACAATCAAAGGTGTTTTCTAAATTTACAGATGTCCAAATATACAGATCAAAACTGAGTAGACAGAATGGTAACATATTTTAAGACCAAGTAGTTTTTCAGTGATTTCACTTTAAAATGAAGAGTAGAGAACATTATAAAAACTATGTAGCCACTACAAAGTAAAGAGCTGATCTGCCTAACAAAAACCTAGAATAATGAATAGCTCAACGTGAAAATAGTCCTATTAGATAGAACAGGGTGTCAGGAAGAGCAAAGAGCACTTTCTGAAGAGAAGTGGCAAAGCCAGGCTCAGCGTAAAAGTTAACATTAGTTTTCTTTCACTGGTGAAATATACAATTCCTTCTGTCTTGAGGTTATATTAAAGAGCAGGAAAATTAAGGAGATTCTTGAAGGCAGATAATCCTTGACCATGTGGCCTATAAGTATTGTCGATTATTAGCATCTGCTGTAAGTAAATCATTCCTTTGAGATTTGTTCTTGTTTAATTTAGGAAAATTTATCTAGTTTTAATTTACTATTACTCTATAAATACATTATGGGACATAACTAGACATATATCATAGAATCATTTACAGCAAAATAAATCTTAAAAAAAAAAGTACAGCTGACAGTTTCATTTCATTTCCTTAGGTGAATGCTTCAAAAGATGTGACAGTTGATTCACACCTCAATTCATTCATTTCACAGTATCACACAGTATCACAATATGCTAGAGATTGGAAGGGACCTCGAAAGGTCATCTAGTCCAATCCCCCTGCCGAAGCAGGAACACCTAGAGAAGGTTACACAGGAATGTGTCCAGGCAGGTTTTGAATGTCTCCAGAGGAGACTCCACAACCTCCCTGGGCAGCCTGTTCCAGTGTTCCGTCACCCTCACTGAGAAGAAGTTTCTTCTCAAGTTTAAGTGGAACCTCTTGTGTTCCAGTTTGTATCCATTACCCCTTGTCCTATCATTGTTTGCCACTGAGTAGAGCCTGGCTCCATCCTCGTGACACTCCCCCTTTATATATTTATAGACACTAATAAGGTCACGCCTCAGTCTCCTCTTCTCCAAACTATAGAGACCCAGCTCCCTCAGTCTTTCCTCATAAGGGAGATGCTCCACTCCCTTAATCATCTTAGTTGCCCTGCGCTGGACTCTCTCCAGCAGGTCCCTGTCCTTCTTGAACTGAGGGGCCCAGAAGTGGACACAATATTCCAGATGGGGTCTCACCAGGGCATAGTAGAGGGGAAGGAGGACGTCTCTCGACCTACTAACCACCCCCCTTCTAATACACCCCAGGATGCCATTGGCCTTTTTGGCCACAAGGGCATATTGTTGTCTCATGGTCATCCTGTCGTCCACTAGGAACCCCAGGTCCCTCTCCCCTACACTGCTCTCTAACAGGTCATTTCCCGACCTATACTGGAACCTGGGGTTGTTCCTGCCCAGATGCAGGACTCTACACTTTCCCTTGCTATATTTCACAGAGTTATTCCCTGCCCAACTCTCCAGCCTGTCCAGGTCTCGCTGGATGGCAGCACAGCCTTCTGGCGTGTCAGCCACTCCTCCCAGCTTAGTGTCATCAGCAAACTTGCTGATAGTACACTCAATTCCCTCATCTAAATCATTGATGAATATATTAAATAATACTGGTCCCAGTACTGACCCTTGAGGCACTCAACTAGTTACAGGCCTCCAACTAGACTCCGCCCCATAGACTACAACTCTCTGGCTTCTCTCCTTCAGCCAGTTCACAGTCCACCTCACTACCTGATCATCCAGACCACACTTCCCCAATTTAGCTGTGAGGATGCTGTGGGAGACTGTGTCAAATGCTTTGCTGAAGTCAAGGTAGACCACATCCACCGCTCTGCCATCATCCATCCACTGTGTTATTTCCTCATAAAAGGCTAAGAGATTGGTCAAACATGATTTCCCCTTCTTGAAGCCATGTTGACTGCCCCTCATAACCCTCTTATCCTTGATATGCCTTAAGATGGCACCAAGGACAAGGTGTTCCATCACTTTCCCAGGGATGGAGGTGAGGCTGACCGGTCTATAGTTACCCGGGTCCTCCTTCTTGCCCTTTTTGAAGACTGGAGTGACATTTGCTTTCCTCCAGTCCTCAGGCACCTCTCCCGTTTCCCAAGACTTGGTAAAGATGATGGAGAGTGGTCTAGCAATGACTTCCGCCAGTTCCCTCAGCACCTGCGGGTGCATCCCATCTGGACCCATGGATTTATGGGTGTCCAGATTGCTCAACTGGTCTCTAACCCATTCCTCATCGACTAAGGCAAACCGCTCCGTTGACCTGACTTCATCTAAGGTCTCAGGGGTACAGGGCTCTTCAGGACTGCCTGCAGCAGAGTAGACAGAGACAAAGAAGGCATTCAGTAACTCTGCCATGTCTGTATCTTCTGTTACCAGGGCACCCATCCCGTTCATCAGTGGGCCTACATTGCCTCTGGTGTTAGTTTTATCTGCCATGTGTTTGAAAAAGCTCTTTCTGCTGTCCTTGACCCCTCTCACCAGATTTAATTCTAAGGATGCCTTAGTCATCCTAGCTGCCTTCCTACATCCTCTAGCAGCAGCCTTATATTCCTCCCAAGTGGCCAGCCCCTCCTTCCATGACCTGTAAACTCTCCTCTTCCACTTGAGCATACCCAGCAACTCCCTATTTAGCCATGCAGGTCTCCTGGCCCTCTTCCTTGACTTCCTACGTGTCAAGATGCTCTGATCTTGAGCTCAGAAAAAGCAATCCTTTCAAACGATAAGAACTTACAACTTTCCTTGATAAAAGAAGACAGCGCCAGTAAGTTTAAGATGTGTAATTTACAGCTCCAGTGACTTTTCTAGCTCAGAAATTCAGACAATCGACATTTAGACCTCACTAAAATTACATTTCTGTGCGATATTCATGAAAGTCACTGTTCATTTCGATATCTTAAAGCTGTTTTCTTTACCTAGTTATTTTGAAAAGCTGTACCATTTCTGTTGTTCCGTCTTAACTATGTTTTTCAACTAAAACTTGTAATTTCCTTCCTGTCCAATGTTTATATTCAAATATTTGACACTAGGCTGGACTGGAAATAAAAGACACACTGGATCTTTCTTACTAGGTCGATGCATTTACTATTACAGGGGGTTTTAAACTTAAGTGAACTAAGAGTCCCATTCAAATTATTTTCAGCTGTTCTTATCCTGTTCAGCTTTGCATCCATGCATCATGATTCCTTTGAAGTTACTTCAGTCAACTAAGCATATAAAGGTCCACACCATAACTTCAGCCGAAATAGTTTTAGTCAAAATTGTGAGAGTCCTGCTTCCTGTGGCTTCCTCTCGTTTGCAGATTGGTATGAAATGTAGACATAGCCATTCTCTGAAAAAGCTTACTTCCATTTATGGAGCCTTTGCATTAGATCTTAATACCAGTGACAACTTGCAAAAAGCACAACATAGCATGTTTGATGCCCTTGAGAATATACATGTCCTGAAGACTCTGAGAGGAGCCCTGGCCTTCCATAAGTTACTTTATTCCATGCAGGTTGTTTTGTTGCTCTTTTTTTTTCTAGGACAAAGCACTGAAAGTGTTCTTTCTGTAAGTGGAGTACAGCACTTACAAGTTGCTCATGATTTCTAGAAAACCATCACAAGGCATTCTTCTACAAACTCCTCTGAAAATTGTCATTTTTTTGGTATGGTGGCTGTAAGACTAGTGAGCTATTCACACATAATATATATGAAAGTGTAATCACCTAACAGAATACATAAACCTGTCATGCGTCTTTCTGTTGTTGTTTTGATGAGAATTTAATAAGTGTTTAGGTGAAGGAAATACACTCCTAATAATTTTACTGAGGTCTCTAAATGGCACAAATATCATCTGTATCCACAGCACACTTTCTCTACATAATTACCTTTCATGCGGTATCAAGACAATGGGACAAGCAGGAATGCATGTAGGCAGCGCCTAGTGCCTGTGATGAGTAGAATCACCTTTCATTTATAGATAAAATGGCTATTCCCTACCAGATAACATGCACTAGTTTTGTATACTTTGCTCAATTCAACAGTAATCATCAAGATTTTTTTCTTCCTTCCGTTTTGCAGATTTTGTGTTTTGTTGATGATCTGAAACTTCTTCACTACCTCAAAGTTCTTCAAATACAATCTTTTCAAAGGATGGGCCACAGAGACTCAAAACAGCAGTTATGGTAGTTAAGCTGCATTCGGTTTACTGAGTCAGTGCAACGGAGAGGGAGCAAGGCAGAAGAGGGAGAGAAACAAAGTAGGAGGTCCAGGGAACTACAGGCTAGCTCAGCTCAGTCCTTGTGAAGTTTATGTAGCAAGGCCATTAATGGGAAGTCATTTTTAGGCACTTAAACAAGAATGTGGCTGTGAACAGCCACACAAACTTATAAGGCAAATCACTCTTGTCTAGCTTGACAGCTTGTTTTCTTTAAAATCAGCGCAGACAAGGGAAGAGCACTGGATGTTGTGTACCGTAAGTCTAGCAAGGTCTTCAGTACCATCTTCTATAGAACCTTGGTACTCAGTATGGGGAGAAACAGACCATAGGGAAGGTTGGGTAGAAAACTAGCTAGATCACTGAGCTCAAAGAATAATGACCAGCGAAGGTTCAAATGACAGCTAATTACTAGTGATCTTCCTCAGAGACTGATACTAAAGCCAAAGTTCTCTAACTTCTTTATTAAAGCCTGGACAAGAGGACAGAATGGATTCTTCACAAGTTTGCTACTGACACAAAATGTGGGGAAGTGGTCCCTGTGTAAGGTTCAGAGGGACCTCAACAAAGAGGAGGAAGGGGCAGACAAAAGCCTCTTGCTATATAAAAAACCCTAAAAATAAAAAAGTCAAGTTCTGCACCTAGGATAAAACCAAACCAAAACAAGAAAACAGGTAAAACCACAGCAATATAAACAACAGGATAAGTGGCAACGCTGTAGGAAACTATTAGGAGCTCTAGTAGACTGTGAATTCAACATAGGTCACCCAGCAGTAATGATGACTACTCACTTGCTGGGCTGCATTACCAAAAGCAGTCAGCAGTAAAGGGCAGTGATTCTTCTGTACTTGAAACACATGAAGATGCATGTGGAATACTATGTACATTATGCCCAGTTTGGAGTCCTCCACTGCAAGAGAGATTAAAAAAAAAATAAAATTAAAGTATCAAATGATGAGCTACTAAGATGGTGAAAGAGCTGGAACACAAGAAATAAAAGGAGAGGCTGAAGAAGCTCTGTTTTGCCTCAAGAAAAGAAGTCTAAGGATCTAACTGCACTCTGCTGCTGCCTGAAGGTGGTCTATAAATAAGACTTGAACTAAACTCTTCTCAAAGATGTTTTTTCAGAGTTGAAATTGGTTGGTTTATTTTCTTGTTTGTTGGTGGTGGTGACAGTGAAAATTTGACTGAACAAGCCCTGGGCTACCTGACCAAACTTTGGAGGGGGTCCTGCTTTGAGTAAATTAGTTGACCTTCTGAGGTCCCGTGATTGGAACATTCTGTCGTTATAAATGAGGCTTGTAAAGGATATACCTGAATTATGAAACCAAATACCTAACAAAGGTGGCAACTGCATGTATCTCATCTGTTACAAATGGCCATGGCATAAGATGCTGTACTATTTATTATGGATTAGGAGAGTATCCTTAGTGAAAGAGCTGAGCTTTCATTAATGTCAGTCTGACATTTGCAAAATTGATTTGTTTTGACATTTAGAACACTTCTGTTGCAGTATGGACTCATGTCTGACATTAAGCAAACTAAATTACAGTGGTTTTGCTTAAAAGCTTTGCGTAGAACATTTATTTTAGAATGCAGATGAAAACTGTTCTGGCAGAAACAGGAATGTGTTGAATGACAGAGCTGGTATACTGACTTATCTAAAAAAAAACACCCTTAAATGAGGAATATCTAGAGCGCTAAATGTTGGTCACTGAAAATAAATAAATGCTATCACAACATGAATTCTTAGTCATAAAACTTGGAATGCAAACCAGAGTTTAAGGTAAAACACCAAAAACCTTATCCACATTTTTATCTTTAAAAAAGTTGTATATTAAAAAGAAATAGGAATAACCTAAGTGAGCATAACAGAGCTCTTAAACATCTAAACTCTTTTATTTTAGCAGTACTACAGGTCTTTTACTCATCTTGGTTTACATGTGAAACGCACAAATTGGTCACATGAGTAAAACAGATCAAGTTGGAGATGGCTAATTTCCCTCTGAGTGAATCTTATACCTGAATGTTCATCTAATATTAAATTATGTAGGTGCTGGGTTTGTTTTTTTTTTTTTTTTCTGATGCATTATAACGATTCAAATGTTATTTTAGATGCAATTTTTTATTACTTAATCACGATGTATGACAAATCACAGGGTTCTTCTGGGATTTGTACCTGAAAGGTATACAATGCAGGATCCAAGATTATAATCCACAGTATTATATTCTTCCTCTTACAGATTGAAACTCCAGGAACCAAGTTCAAGTAAGCTTTATAATTAATCATACATGCACTGAATATCCCAAAAAACTATTCCAGCATGCCTTCCTTTTCCCCCATTTTTATGCTTTCATGGTAAAGGTTAAAGACGGTATAAAAAGTACCTGATAAATAACACATGGACAATCACTTTGAGGGCTCCCCACGTAACCACAGCAGGTTTCTGTTCACTGAGTACCTCTGCAGGCCACACCTTCTATTTTATATTGTAAGCAATGTACTCCTTCTAACATTCCTGTCAGCTCATCAGTGACAGCAGAGCCAGATGGACCCTTTCATTCACTTTGTTTTCGGTGTTCTCATCTGTATTATGATACCTTGGCTTGTTTGCCCGTTTCCTGGGATTTCCAGATGGTCTCCCAGGATTCTGCCAGACAGATCAAAAACTGCTTAATTTCAAAGACTGGCTGAAATCAAACCAATGTGGCCAAAACATGCAGATGTTGAATTCTGTCTTCACAAACTCCTTTCCTAAATCTCCAGCTCAATAATATCAATATCACAGAACTCCATGAGGAATTATGCAAAGCTGGAAATACACTTTGGACTATTTCTTTCTTTCCAAGGTAAGCAGAATAAGTGAGTGCATGAACAGTATTCTTTCACACGATGATCTTTGCCATATCTTATGACTTACCTCTGTTAAGTGAATAGTGCACTCATGTGTATAAATGGGTGTCCTGGGTTCAGCAGTAGCAGTCATTTTTCCCCTTCTTGGTAGCTGGTGCAGTGCAGTGTTTTGACTTTCAGCTTGGGAACAGAGCTGATAGTGATGTTTAGGTTTGGCCAAGGACTTTGTGAGCCTCATGCTCTGCCAGGGAGGAGGGGAAGCCAGGAGGAAGCAGAGACAGGACACCTGACCCAAACTGACCAAAGAGGTATTCCATACCACAGCACGTCATGCCCAGGATGGAACTGGGAGTTAGCCGGAAGGGCTGAGAGACTGCAGGGTTGGAGGAGGTATCGGTCAGAGCTTGGTCGGGCTTGGGGGGCGAGTTATCGGTCGGCTGGTGGTGAGATGATGTATTCTCTTCCCTTGTTATTTCCTTTATCATTATTATCATTGGTGGTAGCAGTAGTGATTTGTGTTATACCTTAGTTACTAAACTGTTCTTATCTCAACCCGTGGGAGTTGCATTCTTTTCGATTCTCCTCTCCGTCCCTCCGAGAGCAGGGGGAGGGCAAGAAGGAGGGGGGGGAGTGAGTGAACGAGTTGCCTGACTGGGTTTAAACCACGACAGTTCTTTTTGGCGCCCAACGTGGGGCACGAGGGGTTGAGATAACGACAGATCTGACCGGATTTATAGTCACTCGTCACAATGCTGATTTATTGGCTCTCAGAGTTGTTCTTGTTGATCTCACAGCTTCAGACCGTTGTAACTTACGTAGAGCCGGTATTTGCTGTGATAGTGTTTATCAAGTATGGGGCCTGGGCTAAGGTTCTTGTCTCACTGTGCTTTACGGCAATGGCTTGTAATACGGGCGGGCTCCAGCAGCAGGGCGGGACGGACGTGGCCGTGGACTTGTACCTGGCCGTCCGGCTGCTCTTCACCGGCCTGGCCCTCACCCTACTCTCCATCTTCGTGAGGCTGCGGGGAGCCGAGGGGGAGCGGCCCCGGGAGCCGGCGGCAGCCGAACCGGCCCGGGAGAGCGGCCCCGGGGACCAAGCGGCGGCGGGAGCGGGGCCGGAGGCCGCGAGGGGACGGCTGCCGGTGGAGGAGGTCGGGGCGGTCGAGGAGCAGAAGGAAGGGGCTGCCGAGCAGCGGGAGAAGGCGGCGGAGGAGCCGAGCCCCGCGGCCGAGCCGAGCCCCGCGGAGGAGCCGAGCCCCGCGGCCGAGCCCAGCCCCGCGACGGCAGAGAGCGTTTCCCGGAAGCCGCCCGCCGAGCCCCAGGAGGATGCAGGAGACCGCGCGGCATTTCCCAGCAAGGCAGAGGAGGAAGAGCTGGGCTCAGGAAAAGAGAAGCTGGCGGTGGGAGAGCCGACAAGTACAGCGGCTACACCAGCCCCAGTGACAAGTACAGCAGCATCAACTGAGAGTTCTGAAGGTTTTGAATGGCCTTTGGGTGTCCTTGGGACCTGTCTGCTGATTGTGATGGGGATCAGCATGTTGGCACACACACAGGCTGTGTTTTACCCACAACCATTTTGTCTGATCTCAAAAGTTAATCAGAGTCGGGTTTGGGTCTTGTCTGGGGTTAGACGACAATACAGGGTGACCAAGAGGTTTTCCCCAAGGCTGGACAGCCAGGAGTGGCAGGGTGTGTGGGACAGTATGGGCAACTATCTAGTCCACTGGGCCCCTCCAGTGCTTTGGAAGCGTCGGAGATGGAAGGCAGCTGTATGGAGTCCCCAGCAACAAGCTGCAGAAACTGCTTAAGGGGACAGTGAATTATTTTAAGCCTGGTGGGCCCATGGCGCTTCAGGCCATCAGAGCAGAGATGCAACACAGAGATGGACTCATGATCGAGGGGTGGACTTAGCAATGGACACTATTGCCCAGATCATTCACGAGTGTGAACACTGCACACAGTCTCTCCTGCTCTGGAAGACTGTTACAAGAGATGGAGCCTGACATGGACCAGATGGACGCAGCAGCTTTATAGGGACTGGTCCATGCACTAAGTTAAGAGTGCACCGAGATAAGAGTGATGGTATATTGAAAATGTGGGATCTGAGCATGACGTGAATGGTATGGAATAAGGGGTGGATAATGTCCTGGGTTCAGCAGTAGCAGTCATTTTTCCCCTTCTTGGTAGCTGGTGCAGTGCAGTGTTTTGACTTTCAGCTTGGGAACAGAGCTGATAGTGATGTTTAGGTTTGGCCAAGGACTTTGTGAGCCTCATGCTCTGCCAGGGAGGAGGGGAAGCCAGGAGGAAGCAGAGACAGGACACCTGACCCAAACTGACCAAAGAGGTATTCCATACCACAGCACGTCATGCCCAGGATGGAACTGGGAGTTAGCCGGAAGGGCTGAGAGACTGCAGGGTTGGAGGAGGTATCGGTCAGAGCTTGGTCGGGCTTGGGGGCCGAGTTATCGGTCGGCTGGTGGTGAGATGATGTATTCTCTTCCCTTGTTATTTCCTTTATCATTATTATCATTGGTGGTAGCAGTAGTGATTTGTGTTATACCTTAGTTACTAAACTGTTCTTATCTCAACCCGTGGGAGTTGCATTCTTTTCGATTCTCCTCTCCGTCCCTCCGAGAGCAGGGGGAGGGCAAGAAAGGGGGGGAAGTGAGTGAACGAGTTGCCTGACTGGGTTTAAACCACGACAATGGGTTATGACATAAACATGGTATTCTCAAGGTGAAGTCCTGTCATCAGCTTTATGACATTTATTTTCATAGCTGCTTTCCAAACTGTTCTGTCTCCACTCTAGTATTTCTTGTCCATGTCTCACTAAACTATTTTAACATACAGATCTTTTGCATAATGATTACAATTAAATTTAACTTGCAACTTAAAGATATATGCAATTAACTTAAATTATTTGTTTTGAAACAAGCTGCTCTCCACTTGTCAACCCTAAGGACAGCCACCACACCATTCTCTTTTCTGGATCATGCTTCTCCCTAGTCTTTTCCAGACTTCATCAAATGAATGACTTTGCAAGAGCTGTAACTTCTTCTCTCTTTGGATGTTCTCTTTTTGTTAGCTATTATAAAAAAAAAAAAAAAAAAAAAAGTAGTACCAAGCCTGTGAGAACTCAAACACAAACATTTTATTGTGAAGGACAACTCTAGAACCCACATTATCTACCAGTCTTTCAGATTTACTTCTCTTCTTAAATGACACAGAAACATCCTAACAGCATATCCTCTCCTAACAGACTCACCTTTTTTATGTCAGTTCATTTGCAGGAATGTGCATATTATTTTTAAAGTGCATGTTAAAAAATAAAAATAAAATAAAAAATCCTGTTCTAGTAAAAAATGAATTTAAACCAACCATTATATGTTTTCCATTACCTTTATTTAATTATTAATGCAGAATAAACTGCATTAAATAATGTTTTAAGTGCACCACTAATTAAAAAATTAGAAAAATAACAAAAACTCAATCTGATTTTTCTTAAGATAACTGAGTGTTGTTTTTAATACCTTGTAGACAATTAAGATTTTTTTTTTTAGGGATGGAATGAAACAACTCAAGGGCTGAAATACATGAATTTGTATTTTAATGCATTTCTGCAGATTGATATGTCAAGTCAAGGTCATCATAATAAATTTACTCAAGCTGAGTGAGAACCAACATTTATTTATAAAATTTCAGTTTAATACAGAAAGGACTTTTGACAAAGCTGTTTTACATAATTCTTTTAGTTTACGTTTGGGGACAGTGAAAACCTTAAAGCAGCATTACTAAATATCAGTAGATAACTCCATTACATTGGTAATTAACTGTTCCAAGAGAAGCTTAATAAGAAAACACTGCAGTGTTTCACTGCTTACTAATAAAGATGTAAGAAATCAGTAGTCTCAGTATCACTTGCAAAAGTGTTAAACCACTGTCCTTGGGAAGGCAATTATAAAAATTAATATGCGTCTCTATTGATCTGAAATAGCAGTACCCCTCATATTTTCTAATAATACTAAGAAATCCATAAACATTTAAAATGTTCCAAATTATGAACTCTTGGTTTCCTTGCCATTTTCATTTCCAGTGACTAATGAACATCAAAGGCTGGGGAATAATTTAAAAGTCCATAGGTAATTACTAGAAAGTAAACTGGAATATTAGTCTGTGACTTTTACACTGAGTAAACTGCTCAGTACATGATTGCCATTGTTATTCAACACAGTTGCTTTATCACAGAATCAATAAGACTTTGCAGTCTATCAAGATGGGCCATTTGGGTAGTCTAACATATAAAATGCGTGTAAGTAATCTTGCTATTTCATATAATATTGTCTGTAGTGAAGTTGCACTTCTGAACACTTTAACAGATGGGTAACAGCATCAGGGCAGTTAAACTAACAAGCTGGATTTTAGTGCTCAATTCCTGTGTCTATTGGCAGTGGACACATTTGCATATAATTCTTAAAATTTATGTTAAAAATGAAATGTTAGTGCTTTTAGACCTTACAAGACCTTTTTTTTGTTTGTTTGTTTTTAAAGTGTTTTCCATTCTCTAAACTCAAACACTTCAAAAGAAGTGTCTCAGATCCAAAGTGATGTAAATACATCTGAAGTGAGCTTCACAGACTTGATAGCAAACAGCTTAGCATAAATACACATCTGTGGTGCTTTCAGGAAATATGAAATAAAGTTGTGTTCCACCTTCTCTTATATTTGTCATCACACTGATGCCACTTCACAAAGGAGCCCTCAACAACCCAAAACCCTGAAATAGTTCTGTTTCAAGTGTGTGTATACACTTTTCTACATCAAAACCCTATTGGTTTAGGCTCATGTGCATTACATCTGGAAGGAATAAGTGTCAGAAAGAGATACTCGTGTTACAGTGAATACCAGCCTCTCCAGACTGAAGTCATGAGCAATTACATGTTTTCAGATTCAACATGGTTATTTCTTTAACTGCAGAAGGCTTTGTTAGGTTGCTTCATTAAAGGCTAATTTTTGTAAGCACAAAGAAGCATAGAGGAACATCAGCAGGCTGAGCAACCACAAGAATAGTCAGAGTGACCACAAGACCCTGATGTGGCTCCTTCCACAGCTGGGGGAGAAGGATCAATTGGCCCATTGTCCTAGAGCAAAATCCCTCACAAAGGATGAGGCTCTGATTACCTCACACAGACCAACTGGGGCTCCTACTTACCATTTTCCAAATAAAGGACAGCTTTGCTAGAATACTTCCCTTATTTTTTCAGACTTTAAAAGTGCCAGTGTTATTTAGCTCATGAAAAACTGAAAGTCAACTGTCAAAACCGAAACTTATGAAAAGATTATACTTGAAAAGGTATTTCTGATGAAAAACAGAAGTTTAGCAAAAGAAATTTACCAAATCCAGAATTTTGGGAAATTTCAATTAGCTTTGACACAAAGAAAAATCTGTCACTCTTCCATATCATACAATCACTGTACAAACAAAATATACTGTCATTTCTTCATTTTTCCATGCACCTTTACCAAAAGGTATGCTTGGCTGTAATGCAACAGCTTCTAGAGCTGCCAAGTTTTCAGCCAAACAAACAAGCTCTGTAACTCTGTAACCAAATGCCATAATAAATACTATCCTAGCCGGATTACCACAAGCGAGTAATCTGTGCCTCAGAAGAATGCACACAGCAGGGACACACGTGTACATGCTCCCTCTTTAAGATTCTGAACTTTAATTTATCTAGAAAAGGGAAGGTGCACTGAAGTATCTCCAAGTGAAGGATTTGATAACAAAACAATCCCCTCAAGTCATTACCAGTGCTACTAATCACATTGTCATCTCCAGAAAACATTAATAGGTCTCTGACCTCTTCATGTCCATTGGTAGGATTCACAATAAATTACTGCTTATCAAAGTGTTTACCTACTTATAAAATGCCAACTTGGTATCTAAAAGATCATACAGTAAATAGAACTGATTTAGCATCATATTGAAGACCCAAAATTTTTATTATGTGACTACACACACATAAATAAAGTGAATTAAAAATAAGACAAGTCTTGCATTCTCACCATATGAGCAGGTCATCCAATAAATAAAAGTCTAGATACAGCAAGAATTTTCAGTGCTATAGAAACTGAATGCAAACGATAGAATTCAGAAAGATAAACTCTCTCTTTACATAGTTTCAAAAGTAACAGTTATTCTTAATGCTTATTCTGAATATATAATTACCATGGAAGTACTTAACTACAAAAATAATAGTAGGATAAGAGCAGACATGATGAATCAGTAACCACCTGTACTTTACAATGACCTCTCTTGCTCTGTAACAGAAAACCCAGAGTCAGGGACTCTGAATATTTCAAAAGAGAATTAAAAAAAAATAAAATCCTAACTAGAAACTACTTCTTTAACAAACCAAGTTCTATTCCATTGTGATTTTTTTTTACTAGAAACAAAAGTAATGTGTTTTACTTACAGAACAAAGGTGGAGAAACTCCCATAAGCCTTGACTCTCATGTGCTTTCCTCTGACAGCCATGTGAACCACTAAAACTGTCATTCAAAAGCTAGCAAGAACTACCAATTCTGGTTACTGTGCTTTATACAAACACTAGGCACGTAGAAATGAAGTTGTATGACATAAAAAGTAGACTCAGGAAAGTCTCCTAGTTTGTTCAAATTAAAGGCAGAGGCAGCAGCTATTTCTGAGAGTACAGTTAGTATGAAATATAGAAAGTCCTTCAATAACAGGAAGGGAGAAGCTGTGGTAGGCATCTTTCTGACAGCTGAATGGCTTGAGCTCATTGTTGTCATTGCAGAATGTACAGTCCTAACAGAATGCAGGAGTAGCACCCCACAACCAAAAACTTATTTTCTTCTCACTGACAGACTTCCAGGGCTTACAAAGAAAACAAACAAACTCCTCCCAACCCCCCCAAAAAACATAACAAAACAAACAAAAAAAAACAATCCACAATGAAACAACCAATGATAAAAAGAACAGAAAGAAAAATCCCAAACGAATCTATAACATAAAACAGAGCATCACCCTCTAGGATAGCAATCCTTGCATATTACACTACTACTAAAGTTCTAGGAATAATGTAAAATTATTCTTTTGCATTCTGACACCACAAGATCATTTTTGCTTCCTCTTTGAGACAGGTTTACTAACGAGTGACCAAAATAGCCAAGAATGGTGCAAGAATGGCAGTGAAAACTAACTAACCCTACCAACTCCATATAACCCAAGTCCTCTTAACTCCAGTGCTGAGCATCGTTAGCAAAACCAGAGGAGAATTCAGTCTCCATGTCCATTTCACTCTTGTTTTCTTGCCTGAAAAATGCCTGTTAAGATGCCAGCGACTGAGAATCTCATACTGAATTAAATCACAAAGACATTTTCGTTCTAGAGGGTGTCTCAAGATAACATATGGGCTATTTTTCACTTGATGTATTCATACTGAAACTACATAAAGGGGAAAGTAAATTTTTTTTCTAGAGACGTAAACAATATTGTAACAGGCAATACTACTCTAATGAATTATAAAATATTAATACTTAGTTGATTCAGCATCAGAACTGAAGGTACTGTGGGAGAATCTTGACCTACATTTAAAATCTGCATGTCCGGTTTTGACAAACTAAGTAGAAGGTTTTCATATCACCCTGTACATGCAGAATCAAGACTTTTGGAGCAATGATAACTGATTTAGACCTATGGAGTTTTTCTTCCTACTTTAATACAATACAAATAAATGCACTAAACTTATTATATGATATTCAAAGATTGCTAAAAATACAGGCTACTCCAGCAGAAAAACAAATGACCAAAACATGTAACCAAGCAAGTAACTCCAAATGGATTAGGACACATTGATAATGAAATAAAATTAGAGAGGAGGGGAAAACAGCAGTTATGGGAGATGGGAAACTGGTTCAAAACACACAGAAACAGAGAAATTACTATCATGGGAATTCTTATTAGACCCATAAGAAATCCACTGTGTGATTTTTTTTTTTTTTTTTCTCTAGTACATTTCCTGAATAAATCAGCCTTCTGAAAAATCAGCTTTGGCATACTGCCACCCACTTGCCTCATTTGCTGACTTCTCATACTCAGCAACTTCACCACTCCATAATGCCTATTTGAAAAGATGAACAGATACTAATTAAGTCACTCAAGAATATAGTATAGTCTTTACGGAAAAGTAAAGCTACTCCAGATTCAGTGCAAAATGACTGACAATAGGGGTTAAATTCAAAGCCTGCTGACCCCAAAGCAAAGCTCAGTCTTTCTATGTCTTGCTTTTACCTTCTTACACCTCAAAATATGTAGTTTTCGTATTATCAGATTGGACAGTTAATAATGCATTTAGCAAAATTAAAGAGAAATATTGTAATAAGATGATAAGAACTACAAAAGAAAATACATTTTTTACGTATATAGTTTTAAAAATAGTTGCATTGACAGCTTAAGAATAGAGACAGAGAAATGGCACAAAGAACCAAAAGAGGATCCAGACTTTTCCCATTGTAGTAAGCGAAAGTTCGAGTGACCACTGAGTAAGGATTTTTTTCTCGGTAGTCACCTAGGTCAAGCACCCCATTTAGATCCTTTGGGGGGGGGCTCCAGAGCCATCTTCTCAGATGCTCTCTGCATTTTTTTTTTTGTTATTGTGCTCTGCTCACATTCTAAGCTGGCAGGAAGAACACCAGCCAACCCTGCTCTAAAAACCATATACACAAAAGTACTGAGACATGGTGGCACAGAAAATAGTCTCTGAAGCTCAGTGGCATAGCTCCAGTAATCTTCTGGATCAAATAAACAGATGCAAACATAATAGCTGCTTCCCCAATGAGCATAAATTCTGAGTATGTATCAACAGAAATTGTGATGTAGTTGGATCTCACTAAAGATCCCTTTCCTAACCCAGTATATCTTTATTTAGAATTTTATATTTGTAAGTAGATGACAGACTGAGATTCTGAAAAATCAGTTAATTATAAGCAAAAATGCCTCACCACAGGAAGCAAGAATACTCTACACAGAAGGGAACTCCATGCTCTGCTAATAACTAAACACAAACCTGTGGAACTTTTGATCATCTAAGAAGTCTTACATTGTTTCTGAAGCTCATTATATTAAAACTCCTACAGAGAACAGGTTGTGGGTATGTTGGCTTAACCACAGAGATTTTAACTGTGGGTCTTCCTGAAACATTCAAAATTATTTATGAAAGAAACCAACAAGTGAAACTCAAGGCACAAACAATACAGAAAGCCACCACAGCCTCAGCAGAACAGTTGATTTTCTTTGCCTCCCCCTGTATGCATCATGCACCCTCACAGAATAATGGATGCACTTGAAGCTGCTGGTGTGAGGACACATTGTTAACCATTGCAAATTATCTCTGTTTCCACTAGACAGAATGGGAGTTGAAAGCAGCTGGCGCTGTGAAAGACTGAACTTTAAATTAGGCATAAATCACAATGCAGTAGACAGAAACTGCTGTCCTAACAGCCCTAATAAATCCTGGCACAGACTGAAGTGCCACTACCCACTGCCTTCCCTAACATGCACAGCCCGGCATTACCCAGTTGCCAAGGAAATCGCAGGATCATTCCCATCCCATCATTCCCCCTTTTTAAATTCTACTGCAGTGCTTAAGCATCATTTCCATTGCACAATGGCACACGCTTATTACCACAGATTTCCACTACTACATCGTCACATTGCAAGAGCACAAAATTAAGGATGTTTACAACACAAAAAAATTCATTTTTATGACTGTCTTACAGATTTCTACATTAGAAACAGAATCCTATGAATAAAAAAGTGCCACCAACATTCTACGTAGAAAAAAAAACAACAGAAAAACCAAACAAAAACCCCATACCACTTCTTCTCTATCAAGAAAGAAAAGCTACTCACAGTTGCTTAATATGTAAGATTTTATGAACATCAGTATTTCAGACTGTCTGTACAATGTCATTCTTGCACACTTGGAAAACAAACAAGCTAATTCACAGAATACATTGGGTAAGTTACTAAAACCACTATTAAACAAAAAGAATATATGCTTGCTATACGAGACCCATGAAGCCAAGATATTGATAGTATAACCAGCTTCTCACATATTCTATGGTCATGAACTGCTGTGATAGTGACTACTGTAATGGAGAAGAGCGGCTGAAAGGTCAAGCAGCAAGCATAATATGCCATCACTTTAGCATGGCAACAGAAGAACTGCAGTCAGTTGACACTTTCTTGCTATCTATGCATCAGCCATCACAGAATTAATGTGATTTGTAATAGGAAGTTCAGGTCACATCTAATTGCAATGATGATTCTGAATTAAACCAACCTGCCCTTCTCTAGAAGTATTTCTAGTGTACCATCCATTGTCATTTCTATCCTTATATTACAACAAAAAACAATTCTGCTACTAAGGGTTAAACCCGCCCCACCATGGACTTTCACAGGAAAATACATATATGTGTGAAGAAGCAACTATAGCCCTAACACAGCTTTCACTGCTTGAATGAGTATACTGCAGTAAGCAGTATGAATGCAAGCTTGGATAACAAAAGCACTGCAGCTATTCTAAGTCCTTTTCAACAATAACATTTCAGCACTGTAGCCATTTAACATTTCAACACACATTGTAGTCACATATGATGATTATTTACTAACTGTTCCCTATTCTACCCCTCCACTCCTAGTGGGACTTAAATCCCCCAGAGAAGGTAATTGAGCTCAGAACTTCTTACTAATTTTTACAATCCCTGTAGCTTCCGGAATGCCTCATGTGTTTTCTGCTTCTCTTAAGTTCCTGTGATGTCCCATGTTAGAAGCCCCTATATACATTTTAACACTCTCTTTGATGATGTGCCTCAGAGCTTTGGACAAAAACCCCAGACACCGCCTACTTTAAACCACCTCACTGAAAAATCCAGCAGACTGATCTTTTATGCCAATGGTACAGCACAATTAATAAATAAATATCAAGAAATAAAGTTGTTAATTTTGATTCTCTTCTTGGTGCATTAAGAAAGCTAAATTTCTCAGAACAGTCCAACAATAAAACTAAAGTAAATAAATAGGGATGCTACATTCATATTTCTAATAAGGCAGGAAGCGAACAGATGCAAGCAACCTGGTTTAGTAGAAGGTGTTCAAGCCCATGGCAGGAGGATTGTTAACTAATTTAAGGTCCTGTCAAACCTAAACCATTCTATGATTCTACAAGTCCTAAAACAGTCCCATCTTCAGAATCTTGTTGCCTCCAAAGAGAGTCTTAAGTTTTTCCTCTGGAATAATTTTGACTGCTCTAGAAAGATGTTCTAAATTTAGTCAGAAGTTGTCATAAGAGAGAATTATATCCTTAATGAGATGGTAAACACTCTGGATTCAAATCCATCCTTCAAACAAATGTAATCCAGGCACATATTCTCCCCCATATTCTCCCCCTTCATCTGAAGGAAGAGCTTTAACTTGAACATGACATTTCTCATGGTGAGGAATGCTTTCCACCACTTTCACTGTTGCACTGTTGTGTCTTCTTTTTGGTTTCTTTCCGATCTTACATCCCCCTCTTACCTTGAGTACACATCACCAAAACAAGCTTTATGTGCGTCTTCCTGATTAATCTATTACCCGATAGCAATTACATTCAGCTCAGAGACAGGAAACAATATATGGGAAGTAAACCAAATTGATTGTGAAATATGAATTGAACCAATACTCTCAACTTCCTGGTCTCATACCCTAACCAGTAAGTTATTGCATGAATAAATATTAGGTATGTCCTCCACTCTATCCCCCTTTTGCACCTCTACAAAAGGAGTCTGTATTTTACTTACATTCCTAAGGGAATTTCTTAAAGGACAAATTGTTGATCCCTCTCTGTATAGGCAAGCGTCAGGGGCTAACATGCTCAGACAAGGCAGCACTTACAGAAAGAACACTTTCAGTGCTTGGAAAAAAAAAACAACAAAACAACCTGAAATAAAGTAACTGGACACCTATCGAAGTACTCAGTGTCTGTCTTAGCAGGATTCCATCACAGTTCTTCCACTGTGGAGCTCTGTATCAACCTAAATCAGAAATTGAAATGTTTTACTAACAGCTTTACTGATCATTTTAGTAAATTGGCTAAAATTAAGCCTTAATATAGCACAAGGTCTGCAGTACAGCTAGGAAGCCTTCAGCTCTGAATTGGTTGAGTGCTCCTTGTCTGCGCTTTCTACTTGCACCCTGTAACGCCAGAGATGGCAGAAACAGGCTAAGCTCCATCTTATAATGCAGTTTCCCATCCATCCCCACATTTCCCCTTAAAATTTATTCCTCAAAAATGTTGAGCCAATGGCTTTATGTGACAGAGAGGGAATTTTAAACTGTACTCACTAAACAGAAGCCTTTGTATTCTTAGTGTTTTTACTGTTCATTTGCACAGCATTAGCTGAAAATTATACCATAATCCAAATAAACCATCTTTACACCACCAATAGTTTGTATGTTATAAAAGTTTGATCTTACCTATCCCACTCCTAAAAAAGTGTAAATGCACAAGTGAAAAGAAATAAATCCTCCCATCTCCCAGGGAGGAGGCCAGTATGACGCAGGACTCCTCCACAAAACCAAATAATGGATTGGCTGTTAAATCCTGCAATATATCAAGTACTGCTCCAGCTGAATCAAACACAATTTGAAATGCCATGGAAACTCTGCTTTCCCATTAGACAATGGCTCACCAGCCACCACTGTTCTGAAAACCTACCTGCAATCAGCGAAAGGTTAAGTACAAATATATCTCCTGTTACACATAGCAGGGGAGACAGAAGGCTCTCCCAGGCTAATGCCTCCAGTGCTCCTCACTGTCCCCTTCCCAAAACACTCCCCCACTCCGAACCACTATGGCCATTTGTCAGGTAATTGATAACAAAAATCTGGTTTTCAACACAGAAAAGCCTCACTTGTTTCTCCAATGTAAAAGACTAAAACCAGTGTTTAATAACAGTCCATTCTTATCACTGTGAGACTGAATACTGAATATATAAAAAATAAGGATAATTTCTAGAAAGAAGCAAATCAAAAATGGAACAGGGGTTAGCCTCCTAAGACTCCCCAGCATCCTTTCTTTGGTGAATTATAGTATCCTCAGTCTACTACATCGATGTTTCACATTTACAAACATGCTAGAATCTGAAATTGTGTCTCAGTAATACCTGTGTTCTGACACCAAATGTGACGTATTTTCCCCAGTCATGTTCTAGAGCAAAACCAGTAATAATGATTCCACTGTCATTGCTCACAGGATAATTTCTATTAAAGAAAAAAAAAGCTAAAAGTTTATATTCTTTGACTGTAAGTGTAGTTGGGTTAAGTATGCTCTAATTATTGCAGTAACTAAAATTATTACTTAGAAACCACTGCACAGGAATATATGTTCACAGCTTTAAAGGGGGGCAAACCCCATAAACTTATTATGATACACATGCATTCAGTGCCGGCTGTTCACTAAAACAAGCAGCGGTCCATGCTTATCTCAAAATGCAAGAGTCAGAATTTTCTGAAGGCTCTTGGATATGTTAGGTATGTTACATAAAGAATTCACTAGTACAAAACTAACATCAGAATTCCTGACTTAATTATTACTTTTATTGTGAGATTTCAACTGTAAACAACTCACTTCAGGGCAAACTACATGTTGTCTTTTTCTACCTTTTTTAACTGTAAGAAAATACAAAGAAATTGAAATCACAGTGCATTTCTGAACTGCTGCTTATTTTGGCCTTTACCCGTAATGATCAAATTGTAATGCAAAAGATTAAGACAGGACACCTGTAAGAAGTGAGAACATTTTATGTACATTTCAAGAGTTAGAAACCAGTTACCTAATGAGGTAATCAGCAGTTGAGCAGTTTAGTTTAAGGTGGCTTAAAGATCTTCCTTGACAGCCTCTTAAATTTACATACCTTCAAGAACTTCCACATGGAAACCACATCATACTTGCAGAGGCTCTGCAAGTAGCTGCCTGCTAGCATGATATCAGTAAGAACAATTCTGAATGTATTTCAAACTGCTTGAGAAACAGCACAGTGATTTCACAAGTTGAGGAATGTCAGAATATGCATCTATTATTTTTACCAGAGACAGCAGGTATTGTCAAGAATTTGCAGGGTTTTTTCCCTCTTTCTTCCCAAAATCCTCATCCTGGGTTTCTAGAGCACCATCATCGCATAATGGAGAATAAGTATCTTCTGCTCCCTTAAATCTTTCCTCCATACATTCTTCAGTAAGACAGTGTGAAGGAAGCAGGCAAACTGTACCTGTTCTGTTTACCCTTGGCTTCTCTCTCAATGGAAGAGCATATTACTGTAAGGATGCTGGCTATAAAGTGCAAGTGTTGCACAGCGACAATCCTGCTATAAACGTGGGTCACTGTGGAAGATGTGAGTAGGACTGTTTTTACTGAAACTGACTGCTGTCACTCAGAGCTGCAACACAGCTTGACAGGTATGCTCACAGACAGAGTTAATTGGAAGTAAACAAAGACCCTACCTATATCTCAACTTCTCAATTTAAATTCCCCTGGCCATACAGTAAAACCCTGCATGAGCTATCAAAAAACAGGGCATAAAGTTGGACCACAGCTGGTCAGCCTCAAAGATCACTTCTGCCTCTGGAACCTGTGCACTCTCCATACATAACTGGTTAGCTGTTAAACTCCCTGCTTCTGCCTTCATCAGCTACTCTCTCTTACTGTCCAGGAAAACAAAGAAAAAAGTCTCCAAACACTTCCTAGAATGCCTTTGTCTCCAAGAAGAAACAGTGGAAACAGAAATCTAGATGTGTGAGCTATAAGCTATGATGACAATAACAGCAAAGAGTTAAGTCTTATGCAGAAACCTGCAGAACTGACCAGCCTCTAGGCATCGCCTGCTACTGATTCACAGAGGCAGCACATGAATTTTCCTCAAAACTTTTTCTCTTACAAAGAAGATGTCAGGGAAGCTGAGAGTAAGCAGGAATGCTTGCTCCCGGCCCAAACTGTGCAGGGGCCTCGAGCTTCACCTCTACCTCATGAAGGAAAGAAAGAGGCTGTTAACCTGGGAAGCTGGGAATTAGTGACAAAAAAAAAAAAAAAAAAAAAAAAGAAGGAAAAGGACAACCAAAAACAAGGGGCTTTCACCTAAATCCCCTGCCCCCACCGCTTTGCTGTCCTGCAGGGGGCTAATGGGGAAACGCACTCGAGCCAGAAACAGCCGGCTGATGCCCTGCTGAAGAAGATCTCTACTGGTGCTGGTAGGAAAAAGCGGTGGGTCGTAGTAGTAGGGGACTCTACACTGAAAGGGACAGGAGCACTCGTTTGCCAGCCAGACCCCATCTCAAGGGAGGTGTGTTGCCTACCAAGGGGCACGGATCAGGGATGTGGCAGAAAGGCTGCCTGCTCTAGTAAGTCCCATGGACTATTACCCACTCCTGGTGAACATGTGGGTGCTAGGGATATAGATAGCAGTAGCCTGGGGAACATAAAGAAGGACTACAGAGCCCTGGGGGAGGTGGTTCAGGGCTCTGGAGCTCAGGTGGTCTTTTCATCAATTCTCCAGGGTACAGGAGAAGACCTAAAAAAAGCTAGGAGGATTGGCCAGGTTAATAACTGGTTAAAAGGGTGGTGTCATAGTCAGGGGTTTGGGTGTCTTGAATATGGGACCCAAGCTTGTAGGCCAGGTCTAGTGGGGGCTCGTGGAGCTGGTCTGATAAAGAAGGGAAAGAGCAGTTTTGGTAGGAGGCTTGCCAGACTGGTCAAGGAGGCTTTAAACTAGATGTGTTGGGGGAGGGGGGCATCATTCCATTCCAACACAGCCAGTCACTTTCCAGCACCTATAATAAATGCTTGGAGCAATGCAGAGATATCCCAGCCGCTCCAGCCAATGAGCCGGCTTCAGTTGGAGCTCAGCTCAGATGCCTCTATACAAATGCCTGTAGCATGGGGAGCAAACAAGAGGAATTAGAGATGTGTGCACATGTACGGGGGTATGATATAATAGGCATCACAGAAACATGGTGGGATGGCTCCTGTGACTGTAGTGTTGGAATGGAAGGTTACAGGCTCTTTAGGAAAGACAGGCCTGGCAGGCGGGGAGGGGGAGTTGCCCTTTATGTTAGGGATAGGCTGGAGAGTATGGAACTCTGTCTGGGGACAGGTGAGCAGTTAACAGAGAGTTTGTGGGTCACAGTTAAAGGGAATATAGCTATGTCAGACATTACTGCGGGGATCAGTTACAGACCGCCTGATCAAGGAGAACCTCTGGATGAAGCACTCCACAGACAGATAGGAAAAGCCTCACGCTCGCAGGCCCTTGTTCTCATGGGGGATTTCAACAACCCTGACATCTGTTGGAAGGACGGTACAGCCTGGTACAAGCAATCCAGGAGGTTCCTTGATTGTGTTGAAGACAACTTCCTTCTGCAAGTAATAGAGGAGCCTACAAGGAGAGGTGCCATGCTTGACCTCGTGCTCACCAACAGGGAAGGGCTTGTTGGAAATGTGACACTCCAGGGCAGCCTTGGATGCAGCGATCATGAGATGCTCAAATTTGAGATCCTCAGCACAGTGAGAAGAGTGTGCAGCAAGCTCACTGCCCTGGACATCAAAAGAGCAGACTTTGGCCTCTTCAGGAACCTGCTTTGGAAGGTTCCATGGGATACAGCCAGGAGCTGGCAAATGAAGTTGCGAAGCCACTGGCCATCATATTTGAGAAATCATGGCAGTCAGGGGAAGTTCCCGGTGACTGGAAAAAGGGAAATATAACCCCCATTTTCAAGAAGGAGAAAATGGATGACCCTGGGAATTACAGACCAGTCAGTCTCACCTCTGTGCCTGGCAAAATCTTGGAGCAGATTCTCCTGGAAGGCATGCTAAGGCACATGAAAAACAACAAGGTGCTTGGTGACAGCCAGCATGGCTTCAGTAAGGGGAAATCCTGCCTGACCAATCTGGTGGCCTTCTATGATGGGGCTACAGAACTGATGGACGGGGTAGAGCAGTTGATGTCATCTACCTGGACTTGTGCAAAGCGTTCGACACTGTCCTGCATGACATCCTTGTCTCTAAATTGGAGCGACATCAATTTGATGGATGGACCACTCTGTGGATAAAGAACTGGCTGGATGGTCGCACGCAAAGAGTTGTGGTCAATGGCTCTGTGACCGTCTGGAGACCAGTAAGGAGTGGTGCCCTTCAGGGATCGATGTTGTTGTTGACATTGATCGGTCTTGTTTAACGTCTTTGTCACTGACATGGACAGTGGGATTGAGTGCGCCCTCAGCAAGTCTGCCAATGACACCAAGCTGTGTGGTTCGGTTGATACGCTGGAGGGAAAGAATGCCATCCAGAGGGACCTTGACACACTTGTGAGGTGGGCTGATGCCAACCTCATGAAGTTTAACCATGCCAAGTGCAAGGTCCTACACCTGGGTCGGAGCAATCCCAGGCACAGCTACAGGTTGGCCAGAGAAGAGATTCAGAGCAGCCCTGTGGAGAAGGACTTGGGGGTGTTGGTTGATGAGAAAATGAACATGAGTTGGCTTCAGTGTGCGCTCGCAGCCCAGAAAGCCAACCGTATCCTGGGCTGCATCAAAAGGAGCATGACCAGCAGATCGAAGGAGGTGATCCTGCCCCTCTACTCTGCTCTTGTGAGACCTCACCTGGAGTATTGTGTGCAGTTCTGGTGTCCTCAACATAAAAAGGACATGGAACTGTTGGAACAAGTCCAGAGGAGGGCCATAAGGATGATCAGGGGACTGGAGCCCCTCCTGTATGAAGACAGGCTGAGAAAGTTGAGGCTGTTCAGCCTGGAGAAGAGAAGGCTGCATGGAGACCTCGTAGCAGCCTTCCAGTATCTGAAGGGGGCTATAAGGATGCTGGAAAGGGACTCTTCAGTAGAGATTGTAGTGACAGGACAAGGGGTAACGGGTTAAAACTTAAACAGGGGAAGTTTAGATTGGATATAAGAAGGGAATTCTTTCCTGTTAGGGTGGTGAGGCACTGGAATAGATTGCCCAAGGAGGTTGTGGATGCTCCATCCCTGGCAGTGTTCAAGACCAGGTTGGACGAGGCCTTGGGTGATATGATTTAGCGTAAGGTGTCCCTGCCCACGGCAGGGGGGTTATAACTAGATGATCTTAAGGTCCTTTCCAACCCTAACAATTCTATGATTCTATGATTCTAAGACATTGTTTAGTATCATGTTTCTACAGACAAAAGCTTTCTTCCCTCAGCTAGGTAGGTCTCAAAGCTGGCAAAACATGCCATATAGTGCCATAAGGTCTCAACAGTATAAATCTACCTCACCCCTGAAGAGTCAGCTTTATTTTCTCAATAGAACAAAATCGAGCAATCAATTTCCAAATGAGACTTAAAAGTAATGCACATGAAATATACATTAACAAGCATTAGTATGCCCAAGACAGATGTTTAAATACATTACAGTGAAAATTAGTACATGCTACATTATGTTCTATGGAAGGAGTTAGTACTAATTCATTGTCCTTGCCAACTTCTTAAATCACCTCCTGTCATAAAACAAAACTTTATTTCCCAATTGTGGCTAGTGCAAATCTGTATGTCATTCAAGTGTAAGTTAACAAAAGAATCTATCCCTTTAGTCTTCTCCCTTCTAAACATCAATTTATAATAGAGTTTATAAATTTAGAAAGTTTGCTAACTACACAGTCAATTGTTCTTCTTTTCTAAAAATCACAGTGAAATAAAATACTACCTGAAAGACCTTGACAATCTATCTTCTATAAATAAAACTGTACTTTAACAGATACGCACTTACAGTTATACATAATTATTAAATAACAGCTGATAAGTTTTCCTATTACACATATACCATGACTGAGTAATCTCACAAAATAATCAGATAGGTTAGTTTGGATTACAACATGACAAAACTTTTACTATCCATAGGAAAAAATAATCCCTACATTTCATAAATATTTAAGGCATTCTAAATGACTTTCAAGTAAATGTGAAACAATGTAATATTTCTTAATTAAATAAGAAAGTTAATTTCATGCAGTTTGGATAAAAATCATAGGAAACATTAATTATTTACATATCCTAATACAACTTAAGATTTGTGACTTGAAATTATAACCATTTTTTTTAATTAAAATTGTCAAGTCATGGGGAGCAATAAACTACCAAAAAAAGAAAACCATAGGTAAGCTCTGTAACTGAAAATAGCAGACTACTGACAAGTCCAGTTTTCTAATTTTTCAACAAAAACTACATTTATCTTTGAAAATCGCTTCCATGCTGCATCATATGCTGCATAGCAATAGGCGGAGTTGCAGGTAATAATGCAGATGCAGGAAGAGCTTAAATTTCTTTTCCTGACTAAAGAAATTGGGTTTACTAGCACTAAGGAAACAAAAGAGTGATAGAATTCAATCTTTCTCAGAATTAAAAGGTGTCTTACACTTGTAAAACATTAATTCATATGCAGCTATTGTTCAGAATAATTTAAGCTACAAATGTAACCAGAAAAAAACTTGATTTTTTAGATTTCTCTTATGTTATTACTACCTCAGTCATGTTCTCTTGCATCTCCACTCAGTAAAAAAGAGAAAAAAGCTTCACTTGCAGTTCTGCATAAGATTCATTTTGTCCAAAATTAGCTTGAGGAGAAATCATGACTAAAAACATTCTGAAAAATAGCAACAATAACTGGGAGGATGGTTCTAAACATACAGAGCACTGCAAGTCTGCATTTATGGCATTCTCACTGATACAGATGCTCAGCTGTTTTTTCAGATTTGCCTCAGACACTATGCAACTGACAGTACAGTCCTTTCACCAGATGTTGGATGAAATAGGAGATTAAGTTCATTCATGGCCTCTGTCAGCAAAATACTGGTATTTCCGGAGTCTCCATTTGGGGCTTGTCCCATCCTGCTCAGCGGCTGTGTGGAGCTGATCTTTTACCACACTCTCCTCCGTTCACAGAGGAAACCACAGGCCCTCCAGAGACTGAAAAACAAAACAGTGACTAATTTTACTGTAAACTTCCCTAACCTGTGTCAGGAGGAACAAAAGTCTTGGCAAGCTCTTATTCTTGTAACAGATCTGAAGCAGAGGGAGAAAGGAAAGAAAATCAATCAATAGGATCATCACCTTGTGGATAAACTAAGTCTTCTCAGTTAGAGAGCTGTAGCCTCTTCAGCTGTAGCCCTTTCAGTCAGTGACACCATCACAACCCAACATGGACATGCACGCAGCACGTGGTCACAGCCAGTTGCCTGTTTATAGAATCAGGGTCTCTTGGACCCCTCCCTCAGGCTCAGGTTCATTTCTTGCCAATGTTGGGAGCTGTTCTGGAAGGTTCGGTGCCGGGGGTCTCTGGTGAGCCCCAGGCCCAGTTCCCTCTGTGCCCTGACGGCTGCAGCGTGGTGCCAAGCAGCCGCAGGGGCTGTGCCGCTGTCTCTGGACACATTCTTTCTGAGGCAGTTGATGTTCACGGTCTCAGGGCAGACAACACGGGAAACTATCCCCCACCTTCCTGGTGAGGGGTCCCTGCTCTGCCCCTGACCACCAGCACTCTGCCCACCATCAAGAAGTGCTCAGCCTCCCTCAGCTGCTTCTGTCTATTGTTTTGAGACACATGCAAAGAGGAGTTCTTGACCATCACAGGGATTTCCCTTTGAGACCAGGATCAGGATAGTTCACAGCCCAGCCCTACAACACTTGAGGCACCAGGGGACTATCTCGGCTCCCAGGCGTGCTCCTCCCACTGCATACAAGGGCAGATCTCTATGGCGTTCCACTCATGACTTCCAGGGGACCAGTGGTTGGATGAATCAGGACCCCCCCAGTGAACATCTACAAATTATTTCACCTGAACATCTGTCCTATTAGCGGAGACAAAATGAAAACAGAATCTCTTCAAGAAAGCATACACCACAAGTTTTTCTTGAATATGAATAACAAGCTGGTCAAGAGGAGTGAATTGCAAGTTTTAAAGACTTTGTTTTCTTTAAAGTAATGCTTACAATAATATTGGTGTAAAGTCCCTTGACACTGTATTCTTGTTTGTTGAATAAATCTTAAGTTTACTGAAATAGATGACATTATATAGTAAAAAAAAAAAAAAAGAAAAAACACCACTTGACATGCTTCATATGTAAGAAACCAGCATCAGGATATAGTTGTTCTCCAAAAATATCCCAGGATTCTGATGTATTTAATTTTTTATAAGGTGGCAAGAAATATTCTTCTTTTCCTTTTATGATTTACTTTCCCCTTCTCCTGCTGCCCTCTCCTCTCATAAATCTTGCTCCCATCTTCTGTACAACTGCTCCTCCTTTTTTTATCCCTTCTTATTTTCAGCTACGAAAGTGTCCTATTCATCTTGTATCACTACTGACAGTTCTTGTAGTCTTTATTACATTATAAAAGATAAATCTGAAATAGTTTAATAAGAATTTAGATTTTCTTACTTATTTAGCTGTGATAAAGGACCAAAGGTTACACGACACATTTCAAGAACATAGAAATCTTCCCCTCTAGTGAGTACATTCCTACATTCCTTATCTGTAGTTGTCCTGGGTTCAGCAGCAGCAGTCATTTTTCTCCTTCTTAGTAGCTGGTGCAGTGCTGTGGTTTTGACTTTCAGCCTGGGAACAGCACTGATAACACCAATGGTTTTAGTTGCTGCTTAGTAATGTTTACTCTGACCATGGACTTTCTGAGTCTCATGATCTGCCAGGGAGGAGGGAAAGCCAGGAGGAAGCAGAGACAGCACACCTGACCCAAACTAGCCAAAGAGGTATTCCATACCACAGCACGTCATGCCCACTATAAAAACTGGGGGTAGTTACCCAGAAGGGTTAAATTGCTGTTCAGTCAGGCTAGGTATCGGTCGGTGGGTGGTGAGCAGTTGTGTTCTCTTCCCTTGTTATTTCCCTTATCATTATTATTATCGGTGGTAGCAGTAGTGGTTTTGTGTTATTTCCAAGAATTTCAAGCATAATCCAGTGAGTCAGAAAGTGAGCTGTGTCCTTGGTTCAGCAGTAGCAGTCATGTTTCTTTTTCCTTTGTGGTAGCTGGTGCAGTGCTGTGTTTTGACTTCCAGCCTGGGAACAGTGTTGGTGAAACCGATGTTTTCAGTTGTTGCTAAGTGATGTTTACCCTGACCAAGGACTTTGTGAGGCTCATGCTCTGCCAGGGAGGAGGGGAAGGCGGGAGGCCAGGAGGAAGCAGAGACCGGGGGCACCTGACCCGGGCTAGCCAGGGAGGTATTCCATACCACAGCACGTCATGGCCGGGGTGGGGGGTGAATGGGAGTTACCCGGAAGGAAAGGACAGGGGCTTCCGGGTGGAACTCGTTTTCTTGGCCGGTGGTATCGTATTCTCTTCCCTTGTTATTTTCCCTTATCATTGTTGTAGTTGATAATAGTGGTAGTGATTTGTGTTCATTGGTTGCTGGACTGCTCTTGTCTCAACCCGTGGGAGTTGCACTTTTTCGATCCTCCTCCCCGTTCCTCCGGGAGCGGGGAAGGGGAGAGCCCCGGTGGGGGGGGGACGGGACACGGACCTCGATTGTTGTGAGCTCGGCACCACTCACTGGGAGTGAGTGAACAAGTTACCTGACTAGGTTTAAACCACGGCAGTTCTTTTTGGCACCCAACGTGGGGCACGAAGGGTTGAGATAACGACAGATCTGACTGGATCGATAGTCACTCGTCACAATGCTGATTTATTGGCTCTCAAGGTTGTTCCTCTTGATCTCACAGTTTCAGTATATGATATCTTACGTCCATCCGGTATTTGCTGTATTAGTGTTTTTCAAGTGTGGGGCTTGGGCTAAGGTTTTTGTCCCATTGTACTTTATGGTAATGACTTGTAATACAATAGAATCATTGATCATGAAACTGATCTGGCTTATGTTCCCAGTGTGGTCGCCACCTTTATACTTTGGGAGGTATATAATAGAAGTGCTTAGCAATTACACATCTTTTTTCTCCTTCTCAGGTGCTCAACCTGTGAAGGAGACATCCTTTTACCCTCCCAGTCGTCCCCCCAGACCATTTACATTTGAGAGTTTTGAATTTTTTGAATGGCATTTTAATGCTGTTGAGACTTGTTTACTGATTGTGATGGGAATCACCATGCTAACACGCATACAGAGTGTGTTTTGCCCCCTACTGATTTCAAGAGTTAAGCAGAGTCAGGTTTGGGTCTTGTCTGAGGTCAAACGACGATGTAGGAGGACCGAGAGATTTTCCCTGAGGCTGGACAGCCATGAGTGGCAGGGTGTGTGGAATAGTATGGGCAAGTATCTAGGTCAGTGGGCCACTCCAGTACTTTGGAATTTCACTACCGAACAACTGCAAAATCCAGAAGAATTAGTAAAACACTTAAATGAGGTGTGTGGTCATTCTGGCTGTACCAGAGATGGACAAATCATGGCAACATGCTGGGGCTTGGCCTATGCTTACAGGGCCTTGTTCAACACTATCCAGCACCTTCAAAAGGAAAAGAATGTCGGCGGATCTGAGGGCAAAGCAACAGTCGCTACTCAAACTTTGGCTGCAATGAACAGCACAGCTACCCCAGCGGCAAGTACAGCAGCTGCTCAAACTTCAACTGCAACAGACAGCGCGGTTACCCCAGCTCCAAGCACAGCAGCTGCACCAACCCCAGCGACAAGTACAGTCGCTACTCAAACTTTGGCCTCAATGAATAGAGCAGCTACCCCAGCGGCAAGTACAGCAGCTGCTCAAACTTCAACTGCAACAGACAGCGCGGTTACCCCAGCTCCAAGCACAGCAGCTACACCACCCCCAGCAACAAGTACAGTCGCTACTCAAACCACAGTGATAATCAGTGCAGCCAAACCAGAGGACCAATTCGTACCAATATCAGTTGCCCCTGTACGCAAGAGAACAAGCAAAAAGGAGGCAAAAAGGGTAAAGCGAGATGAAGAACCAATGAATCCACCACCCGGTCCAGAATCTGATCAGGAGTCATCATCACATGACGAAGAAGAAGAAGAAGAGGTAACTTCTCGACCTCGGACCTCAACCGAGCTGCGGAATATGCGAAAAGATTTTACCCGTCAACCAGGGGAGCACATCATCACCTGGTTACTCCGATGCTGGGACAATGGGGCCGATTGTCACGAACTAGAAGGTACAGAAGCCAAGCAGCTGGGATCACTTGCTAGAGAAGGGGGAATTGACAAAGCAATTGCAAGAGAGAAAAAGTCCCTCAGCCTTTGGAGGCGGCTCTTGGCACCTGAGAAAGAAAGGTTTCCGTACAAGGACGATGTTACGAGTCGTTTGGCCAAGTGGACTACTATAGACAAAGGCATCCAGTCTCTGAGGGAATCGGCCATCGTAGAGATGCTCTATCACATCAAGCCGAATAACGGGGATACACCTATAGATCCAGATGAAGTCGAATGTACATGACCCATGTGGCGAAAACTTACACGGAATGCACCGTCATCATATGCCCATTCATTGGCAACAGTAACCTGGAATGACATAGTACCACCAACAGTGGATGAAACGGTTCATAAACTCCGAGAGTTCGAAGACAACCTCACCCCTTCCGTCATCTCAGCTGTGAAAAAACTGTCCCAGGACCTCGAACAATTGAGGGACGATCTATCTGATTTATCCGACTCCTCACGTGTACCAACACACGCCTCAGCTATTAACAAAAGGCATCCTATTGTTCAAGAGAGGCGATACAGGAGGTATACGCCATGGGGTACCCTATGGTTTTACCTGCTGGATCACGGAGAAGACATGACAAAGTGGGCTGGAAAACCTACTTCAGCTTTGGAGGAACGGGTGAGTGAACTGAAGAGGGGAGCAAGGGCCAAGACTGATCGTCCCATGAGAGCTACGGCTTCAGTCTCTGGTGAGCAGTTTCCCAGATGGAATGGAAGAGCTGATTTTACTCCAGCTCCTGTGATAACGAAGAATAATCCCTTTCAACACGACTTAAGTGTCCAACGCTGTGATGACCATTAGAGGGGCCCTGCCTCCAGCCAGGTGGAGGTAGGGGACAATCGGATTTACTGGACTGTGTGGATCAGATGGCCTGGCACATCAGTCCCACAGAAGTATAAGGCTCTAGTAGATACCGGTGCACAGTGTACCCTGATGCCATCAAGCTGTCAAGGGGTGGAATCCATCTATATTTCTGGAGTAACAGGAGGATCCCAAGAGTTGACTGTGCTGGAGGCTGAAATCAGCCTGACTGGGAGGGAGTGGCAAAAGCACCCTATTGTGACTGGTCCAGAGGCTCCATGCATCCTCGGCATAGACTACCTCAAGAGAGGGTACTTCAAAGACCCAAAAGGGTACCGGTGGGCTTTTGGTATTGCTGCTTTGGAGACTGAGGAAATTGAGCAGCTGTCCACCTTGCCTGGTCTCTCAGAAGATCCCTCTGCTGTGGGGTTGCTGAAAGCTGAAGAACAACAAGTGCCAATTGCGACCACAACAGTGCACCGGCGGCAATATCGCACCAACTGAGACTCCCTGATTCCCATCCATCAGCTGATCCGTAGACTGGAGAGTCAGGGGGTGATCAGCAGGACCCGCTCACCCTTTAATAGCCCCATATGGCCAGTGCGAAAGTCTAATGGAGAATGGAGACTAACAGTAGACTGTCGTGGCCTGAATGCAGTCACACCACCATTGAGTGCTGCCGTACCGGACATGCTAGAACTTCAGTATGAACTAGAGTCAAAGGCAGCCAAGTGGTATGCCACGATTGATATTGCCAATGCATTTTTCTCAATTCCTTTGGCAGCAGAGTGCAGGCCACAGTTTGCTTTTACTTGGAGGGGTGTCCAGTTCACTTGGAACCGACTGCCCCACGGGTGGAAACACAGCCCTACCATTTGCCATGGACTGATCCAGACTGCACTGGAACAGGGGCAAGCTCCGGAACACCTGCAATACATTGATGACATTATTGTGTGGGGCGATACAGCGGAAGAAGTCTTTGAGAAAGGGAGGAAAATAATCCAAATCCTGCTGAAAGCTGGTTTTGCCCTAAAACGGAGTAAGGTCAAGGGACCTGCACAGGAGATTCAATTTTTGGGAATAAAATGGCAAGATGGACGTAGACAGATCCCCACAGATGTGATCAACAAGATAACAGCAATGTCTCCACCAACTAATAAGAAAGAAACGCAAGCTTTCTTGGGTGCAGTGGGGTTCTGGAGAATGCACATCCCAAATTACAGTTCGATTGTAAGCCCTCTCTATCATGTGACCCGGAAGAAGAATGATTTTAAATGGGGCCCTGAGCAACAACAAGCCTTTGAGCAAATTAAACGCGAGATAGTTCATGCAGTAGCCCTTGGACCTCCGGACCGGACCAGATGTAAAAAATGTGCTGTACACTGCAGCTGGGGAGAATGGTCCTACCTGGAGCCTCTGGCAGAAAGCTCCAGGGGAGACTCGAGGTCGACCCCTCGGCTTTTGGAGTCGGGGATACAAAGGATCTGAGGCCAGCTATACCCCAACTGAGAAAGAGATACTGGCAGCCTATGAAGGGGTTCGAGCTGCTTCGGAAGTGATTGGCACTGAAGCACAGCTCCTCCTGGCACCCTGGTTGCCCGTGCTGGGCTGGATGTTCAAAGGCAGGGTCTCCTCTACACATCATGCAACTGATGCTACATGGAGTAAATGGGCTGCACTAATTACACAACAAACTGGAATAGGAAATCTCAGTCATCCAGGCATTCTAGAAGTCATCATGGACTGGACAGAGGGCAAAGATTTTGGAATGTCACCAGAGGAGGAGGTGATGCGTGCTGAAGAGGCCCCACCGTATAATAAACTGTCAGAAAGTGAAAAGCAGTATGCCTTGTTTACTGATGGCTCTTGCCGTATTGTGGGAAAGCATCGGAGATGGAAGGCAGCTGTATGGAGTCCTGGACGACAAGTTGCAGAAACTGCTGACAGAGAGGGTGAATCGAGTCAATTTGCCGAGGTGAAAGCCATCCTGCTGGCCCTGGACATTGCTGAACGAGAAAAGTGGCCAGTACTTTATCTCTATACTGACTCATGGATGGTGGCAAATGCCCTGTGGGGGTGATCGAAGCAATGGAAGCAGAGCAACTGGCAGCGCAGAGGTAAACCCATCTGGGCAGCTGCACTGTGGAGAGATATTGCTGCCAGGGTGCAGAACCTGGTGGTGAAGGTACGTCATGTAGATGCCCATGTACCCAAGAGTCGGGCCACTGAGGAACACCAGAACAACCAACAAGTGGATAAAGCGGCTAAGATTGAAGTGGCTCAGATGGACTTAGATTGGCAGCATAAAGGTGAATTATTCTTGGCCCGCTGGGCCCATGACGCTTCAGGCCATCAGGGCAGAGATGCAACATATAGCTGGGCCCGTGACCGAGGGGTGGACTTAACAATGGACACTATTGCCCAGGTTATTCATGAGTGTGAAACATGTGCTGCAATTAAACAAGCCAAGCGGTTAAAGCCTCTTTGGTATGGAGGACGATGGTTGAAGTATAAATATGGGGAGGCCTGGCAGATTGACTATATCACACTGCCACCAACCCGCCAAGGCAAGGGCCATGTGCTTACCATGGTGGAAGCAACCACCGGGTGGCTGGAAACATACGCTGTGCCCCATGCCACTGCCCGGAACACTATCCTGGGCCTTGAGAAACAGGTTTTCTGGCGACACAGCACCCCAGAGAGAATTGAGTCAGACAATGGGACTCATTTCCGGAATAACCTTATAGATATTTGGGCCAAAGAGCATGGCATTGAGTGGGTATATCACATCCCCTACCATGCACCAGCCTCTGGGAAAATCGAACGGTACAATGGGCTGTTAAAAACTACACTGAGAGCAATGGGTGGGGGAACTTTCAAGCATTGGGATACACACTTACCAAAGGCCACCTGGTTGGTCAACACCAGAGGATCTGCCAACAGGGCTGGCCCATCCCAGTCAGAACTTTTACATATTGTAGAGGGGGACAAAGCTCCCGTGGTGCATATGAAGAATTTGCTGGGGAAGACAGACTGGGTAATTCCTGCTTCAGGTAAAGGCAAACCCACTTGTGGGATTGCTTTTGCTCAGGGACCTGGATATACTTGGTGGGTAATACGGGAAGATGGGGAAGTCCGATGTATACCTCAAGGGGATTTGATTTTAGGGGAAAACAGCCAGTGAACTCAATTGTATGCTGTTGCCTGCGGTGTAATGCTTTTATAGCCCATCAACTAGATGTCTCCAGGTCACCAGCGACTGGCCCTGACTTCCCTCCAGCCATCATCCCAACAGAGAATGAACTTTGGACATCATGGACCGAATGGACTCGGCAGCATTATAGGGATTGGTCCATGCACTAAGAAAATGATTTTTTCCTCTTGGTCTGTATGTATATGGATGCATATATGTGGGAGAGCAATGGTGTATTGAAAATGTGGGATCTGAGCATGACGTGAATGGTATGGAATAAGGGGTGGATAATGTCCTGGGTTCCGCAGTAGCAGTCATGTTTTTTTTTCCTTTGTGTTAACTGGTGCAGTGCTGTGTTTTGACTTCCAGTTTGAGAACAGTGTTGGTGAAACCGATGTTTTCAGTTGTTGCTAAGTGATGTTTACCCTGACCAAGGACTTTGTGAGGCTCATGCTCTGCCAGGGAGGAGGGGAAGCCGGGAGGAAGCAGAGACAGGGCGCCTGACCCGGGCTAGCCAGGGAGGTATTCCATACCACAGCACGTCATGGCCGGGGTGGGGGGTGAATGGGAGTTACCCGGAAGGAAAGGACACGGGCTTCCGGGTGGAACTCGTTTTCTTGGCCGGTGGTATCGTTATCTCTTCCCTTGTTATTTTCACTTATCATTGTTGTAGTTGATAGTAGTGGTGGTGATTTGTGTACATTGGTTGCTGGACTGCTCTTGTCTCAACCCGTGGGAGTTGCACTTTTTCGATCCTCCTCCCCGTTCCTCCGGGAGCGGGGAAGGGGAGAGCCCCAGTGGGAGGGGGACACGGACCTCGATTGTTGTGAGCTCGGCACCACTCACTGGGAGTGAGTGAACAAGTTACCTGACTGGGTTTAAACCACGACAGCTGTTATAAAGCCTTAAATCTGAAATTAATCTCTTAAAGGTAACTAAGTAAAAGCTATATGAACTTGTATTTCTGGATAAAATGATGAACCAGCATTACTATTTTCTGCATGCTGTACTAGGCATAGGAAAAAAAAAAATCTTTAAATTCTGTGTTTGGTACAACTGAATGCCCTTTGAGCTCCAGAAAACAATCTATAGTTTCCATTTTAATTTCCCATTTTCCCTTCTTAACCCAAATCCTTGCCTCTTGACCCTTCTCTCATTATTCTGTGTTCTACTTTTGTTTCTCTTTCACTGTTTCTTAAGTGGAATGGTGAAACTGGAAGTAGAATGACCTAACCCACTGAAGACATGGAATGACGTGAGAATGAAGGATCCTCCTCCACCAGCATTCCCCACACATTATCTAGGACTGCTGATGTAGTTTTGAGGTACTTCTGCAGGATTAAGCAGTCATCTCCTGCTGACCATACTGAGAATATTGCTGCTTCTGAATATGTCATGGGTTCAGCAGTAGCAGTCATTTTTCCCCTTCTTGGTAGCTGGTGCAGTGCAATGTTTTGACTTTCAGCTCGGGAACAGAGCTGATAACAAGCGATGTTTTGGTTTGGCCAAGGACTTTGTGAGCCTCATGCTCTGCCAGGGAGGAGGGGAAGCCAGGAGGAAGCAGAGACAGGACACCTGACCCAAACTAGCCAAAGAGGTATTCCATACCACAGCACGTCATGCCCAGGAGGTAACTGGGAGTCTGCAGGGTTGGAGGAGGTATCAGTCAGAGCTTGGTCGGGCTGGGGGGGCGAGTTATCGGTCGGCTGGTGGTGAGATGATGTATTCTCTTCCCTTGTTATTTCCTTTATCATTATTATCATTGGTGGTAGCAGTAGTGATTTGTGTTATACCTTAGTTACTAAACTGTTCTTATCTCAACCCGTGGGAGTTGCATTCTTTTCGATTCTCCTCTCTGTCCCTCCGAGAGCAGGGGGAGGGCAAGAAAAAGGGGGGGAAGTGAGCGAACGAGTTACCTGACTGGGTTTAAACCACGACAGAATACCTTGCTGACAGGGCTGCTATTCCCTGAAAGCCACATACAAAATTTAACGCATGCTTGAGAATAAGAAATACAAGTTCATTGAATCTAACAAATTATGACTATATACTTATGTGGGTAACCTTTTTGTACATTTGCAGCCCTGCACAATAAAAGACCTTCTGTTGACTCTTGTTGCTAGCCCTACAAAGCCCTGACTACCTTTTTTTTATATTTATTTATTTAGAAAAAAAAAATACTAGTTTGACTTATCAGCCTCTTGTAACAGACAACAATATAATGATAAACTGCATCATCCTTTATCATAACATGGGGAAGAGTATCTCACCCTTTTGGGAAAAAAATCACAGTCTTACTATACAAAACAGGACAGGCATATTGCAGTAAGACCATGGAGTCTATCATAATGTAATTTATCCTTTATCTTAATAAAGATCTTTCTGAATTTTTTTGGTCTACAAAAATATTCACATGTTCAAAAACAAGTATTGCTGGACATACATCAAACACGTTAATATGTGACAGCCATACAGCATTCTTCACCTGAGGCTCTAACCCAGGACAGACTCTCAACATTGATGTCCACGTGAAATACATAATTTCATTATTCCCATCCCATTACTTGGTATACAAAATCCATGATCACACAGCAGTTGATTGATGGGAGAGAACTCAGTTCTGACCATGAGTTCTGGGAGCTAATCAAAAGACAGTCTTCTCTCAAAGCATTTATAATTCAGGTAGCTTCTCACATTCTTAATCTATCAATTAAGGAAGGTATTTCATTTAAAAAATAAGTAATTATAGAAAAAATTAAAAAAACATAACTGGAAAATAGCTTTCACATTTATGATTTTTTAATCCATAAATTAAAATTTCATGTGCCTTTCCAACATTTATTTTTAAACAAAAACAAAACTAGGTTTTATTTAATTGCACTTAAGCTATTAAAAAAAAAAACAACACCACAAACAAACCAACAACAAAAATACCCCTAACCCCTAAAAAACACAACATACATTTTATTAATTAAAAAAAAAATCCAAACCGCAAAACACAAAATCTTGTTAGTTTAAGTTAGTGAAAGCTTTAATTTTGACTGGCTTAATGTCACAGTGCAGTGACAGAAGACCAGGAGTCACTCACTTGAAACAGCTAAGATGATTTATCATTCTCTTGAAATATTTCATATTCTTTGTGAAGTCTTGTTCAGAGACAATAGAAGGGAAAGGAAAGAGAAAAGGCTGCTTCCATCCATAGACTGCCAACCATAGAACATATAATTAATTAGAAAACAGGTTTCTACTTTAGGGCTCTGAAGTTCAAAAATGTTCTTTAAAAAAAAAAATAAAAGAAAAAAATGGCAACACAAACCTCCATTTATAGAAAGGGTGGAGACATTTTCCTGCAGAGTAACTGAAATAATGACATAGAATAAATGAACAAAATAACATATTTAAGGTCTAGTTTAGTAGATGTCACTTCTGTCTAAAATACTACCAGCTTTTTACAGTCTGTACTGAGGAAAAGATTCTTCACTTGAACTTTGGGCTATGTTATTTGCCATTAAAACTTCATTTTTAAAAACAATCATAGGGGTTACCAACATAGCTAGGACATAAATATTCAATTTTGTCTCTACAATGCATACAAGTAAAAGCAAATCCATTACAGATCTTTCTCCCTTCAGCTAAGTCTTCCAGCTTTAGAACAGATTTATATAACCCATTTGTTTCTAGTTAGGTGGACTTTTCACTTGAAAATATTCAGCAAATGAAAGTCAGACAATGATGACTTGATATATCTAAGCCTTGCTCTCTGTCCATGGAACTGATACTTGACAACATTAATGAAATTTTTCAACAAAATCAAGCATACCCTCAATAACTGTGCTGAATCTGCGGCAGTTAATAGCTTCCAAACCCATTAGAGAACATTATGATATTTTAAGGTGGGGGCTAAAATAAGTCTTTGAATTTTTAACTGTATAGTGTTGCACTTGACCTTTTGTATCCAATCATATAAATTTTTTATTTCTGTTCTAGCAGATTTTACAGAGAATGCCTTGTCTCCTTTGTAGTGTTAGAACTGTGTACTTTAAAAATCCTTTTATAGTGAACTCAGGGTTTTATCCTTTATGCTAATTAAAAATACAGACATTCTTAATGCACACATCTACACATGCAAAGAATCATACTTATTTCTTTTATTACAAGGCCTTAGGATGCACCTGCATTAAGTGGAGAAATTATTTTTACTATGCAGGACTTTGCAGTGCACATCAAATTGTTTAATAAGGCCATTTCTTTTTCATTTGGCATTTCACTATTGAGTCTTCATTTTCAAAGAGCTCCAAAAATGTGTGACATTATCAGTGTTGAAGTACTCCATCTATTCATAAAACAGGAAAGGCTGGAAAAAATGGGGGACTGAAATTCCATGCAAACTGGAAGGAACAGTTTTTTGTGCAATGCTTTTACAGTTCTGATAGATCATGACATACAGGTTACTGTCATAAACAGTATCACTAACTAGCAACAGATTATGTAGTAGTTGTATCTATGTAGGAGATACCTATTGTGATTTGTCTGTATCATTAAGCCACCACAACTGTGAACTTCCATTAAATGTCAACAAATATATATCCAGTATCAAACAACTAACAAAATTCACCTTCTATCATTTGCATAGCTTTCATTTTCATGGTTTGAAATAATAAAATCTAAAGATGTTTAGTAGCATACACTATGAAAATGTGAGAATCTTCTGAAAGAAAAGTTCAAGAAAGAAAATAACTACTGAATTATACAGCTTGCATGACTAAAAAGCTTGTGCAAGTCAAACGCTTCTGAACTTTATTTCAAGTTCTGATACAGAGAGCATTCAAGAGTGACAAAAGCAAAAGGTTCTGAATTATATTAAAAAGAAACAGATTTCTACCACACATACTGCTTTATGTATCTGTATAATGTTCTTCACACCTTTATCTTCCCATATATTTTTTATATATATCGTTGTGCCTTGACAGTTATGGCAAGACTTTGAAATAACAGTTCCCTTTATTACAAGTTTGAATTAAAGAATGATTTTCAAGACTCCTACAGGCTACATAATTTTAGACATTACACTACTGGCTGACAATGATGTCTCCAACAGATTTTCCATCTTCTCACCAAGAGGTTGTATCCTGTGTCCTGAAACCACACAGTAATTCTTTTCTTTCTGAATATGAAGTCTATTAAATTCAAATTATGACACCATTTTCCACCCTCACGCTTCACTCTTAGGCTACACAGTCAGTTAGACTGCTTGTTTCTCCAAATTAACACCTGCATTTGCTTACAAAGAAGAAAGGGTATACGCAGTGACCTAAGAACTCTGCTACAGTCAGATCAAATGAATTTGTGTCAAGCTGCCATTTTGGGTTTGATGCTAGATGGCTGCTCCCTATGCTGCACTCTACAAACACCCCATTCAGCACCAAAATGGAATGGGGTCTAACATTTTAAAAATATGTAAAACAGACAAACCTTAAAGTACAACATCATTCATTGACATACTCTTTAGTCTACTTCACTATTCCATTAAATCACAGATGACAAGTGATGAGACATTTCTAACAATTTTTGTAATGCACAGGACTAACTTTATCAGAATATCTCTTTTAGTCTGCTATCTGTCGTTTCTTGTTTCATAACTAAATGTTCTGTGATTTAGAAACAAAAGATTTATGCATTTATTTAATTAGATAAAGACAAGAAGAAGTGCCTTGAAACCCAAAGTACACCATAATATTTTTAAGACACCAAGTATCAAATATTAAGCAGTGTTGGATCACAGCTTAACCCATGCACATCAAGAACAGACGTTTGGCAATGCAAACTTCCCTCTCCACTTACCTTGGTTGATGATTAAATTGATAAAACTATCCTTAGTAACACAGCCTCAGCTTAATAGGAAGCCTACAGAGTTAATTACTGGCTTTCTCCTTGAGTCATCATATTTTAAAGAAAACACATCTAAATTCATTTTCCAAATTTGACAGTCCAGTGGGGTCAGGTCAGATATCTGGATCAGAATAAACAAAATCAAGATAACTGATTTTATGGGTCTTGAGGTACTTCTAAAAAGTGGCAGTTCTTATTTGACTGTGGAGAAAGATGGAGAAGGACGGGGTATAGTTCCAGTTGAGGCACTTAGTAAAAACTTTCAGATCAGTCAAAAGGAAAACAAACCCATGAAGAACCCCAAACAAAAAAAAACCTTCTGATCTTTCCTGGGTATCCTATGAGCTTCAAAACCTGCATGCTGCATTATACTGCCAGTATTCTCAGTGTTGAACACCATTATCTTGAAGCGAGTGTAAATATGTTTTCATTAACTTCCTACAATTTTGCATGGTATAGTCAAAATACATATGAAAACGCCTTTCCAGAATACTGCTGAGAATCTCAAGAACAAATAAAGGAAACATTACACTACCTAGAGACCACAATGAATACCAAATACATTACCCTCAACATTTCTTTAATATGATAAGAAATGTTAGAGAGATGTACACAGACTATTAATTGCAGTACTCAAAAACAACACATAAAAACCCATTCCTTTTAGCTAACAGGAGATGGCTAGGGCTTCCAAAGCAATTCCATACATTAATAGTATTTGAACAAAATACTATTGAAAATAACTTTAAAAAATACATAACAAATTTACATTATCTCTTTCATTTTCCTGTCCGTAGGAAAACAGGAAGGTGACCAATGGCAAAAAAAAGGGTTGGGAGAAGGCAAATAACTTAGAGAAGAACAGCTACAAACCAAGGATGAGGTTCAGGTTTGCTGACTATTTCTTTATAGGCATTTCTTTAAAGAATTTCATTTCATACTAAAATAAAACTTTGGAAAGGGACATCAGTTTTGTTGTGGACTATTCCTACTAGCCTGCAGTCTCATTGTCTGCCAGAATAAAACCAAGATTGGAATCTCGGTAATGGCATCTTAATCTTGAGGATGTGCCTTAGCTCATATAATAACCAATAGCTCAGTTTGTAACTATTCAAGCTAGGGTCATGGATTTCAAAGGATTCACACTTCTGGAAAATAATAGGGGAAAATCATTCAGACTTATTCTAAACTATCAAAAACTGACAGAGAGAAATATGGTTTTGTTTTACTTTCTATGCACAAGAAAAATAGTGGACCCTTCCAGCATGATAGGGACTATATTTCTCCCTTATCTATTAAGACTTGCTGCTGTCTGCAGTGAAAAGAACTGTAATGAGATACTGAATGATGCACAGACAATTGCAATCATGATTTTTTTACAAGTCAAGTTCTTTTACAACTTTTCTTTGATGTAATATTGTCATTGAACTGATTGTGGATAAGAGGATACAGAGGAATGAAAGAAAACAGCACAGAAAAGTAAAATAAACCACAAATTAATGAACTGAAGAAATTAGTTGATCATAACTCAAAGACCACATACATGCTTTTCCTCAGAAAAATGTTAAATTATCATCAATATTACTTTCATATCATTTGGAAATACTTCACAATCATTTTGAAAATAGACAACTAACTATACGTAAAAAGTTATACCTTCTGCCGCTCAAAAAAAGAAAGAAGTGGTCCGTCAGACTGCAGTATGACTACTAACAGTAAAGACAAGACAAGATCTGTGAGCAGAATAATTCTGCATGAAAACTTCTGGAATATTTATTAACATCGCTCTTAAATATAACAATGAAACAAATAGATTAAATTAATAAAAATTACATTCTACAAGATGGCATTGGCCAGCTAAGTCACAAAATCACATCACAGGTCCACCAGAAACCAAAGACAGTCTTACAGTTAAAGCTTAAATTAGCTGTTAGACGAGAGTGGAGATACTGGTGTCATGGTTTAAGGTCAGCCGGCAACAATAACCACGCAGCCATTCGCTCATGCCCTAACCACCCTAACAGGAAAGAACATCTTCCTTATATCCAATCTAAACTTCCCCTGTTTAAGTTTTAACCCGTTACCCCTTGTCCTGTCACTACAATCTCTAATGAAGAATCCCTCCTCAGCATCCCTATAGTCCCCCTTCAGATACTGGAAGGCTGCTATGAGGTCTCCATGCAGCCTTCTCTTCTCCAGGCTGACCAGCCCCAACTTTCTCACCCTGTCTTCATACGGGAGGTGCTCCAGTCCCCTGATCATCCTCGTGGCCCTCCTCTGGACTTGTTCCAACAGTTCCATGTCCTTTTTATGTTGAGGACACCAGAACTGCACACGACACTCCAGGTGAGGTCTCACAAAAGCAGATTAGAGAGGGGCATGATCACCTCCTTTGCTCTGGTTGTCACTCTCCTTTTGATGCAGCCCAGGATACGGTTGGCTTTCTGGACCGCAAATGCACACTGCTGGCTCATGTTCATTTTCTCATCAACCAGCACCCCCAAGTCCTTCTCCGCAGGGCTGCTCTGAATCTCTTCTTTGTTCAACCTGTAGCTGTGCCTGGGATGGAATACCTTTTTGGTTAGTTTGGGTCAGGTGTGCTGTCTCTGCTTCCTCCTGGCTTTCTCTCCTCCCTGGCAGAGCATGAGACTCAGAAAGTCCTTGGTCAGAGTAAATATTACTGAGCATCAACCAGAAACACTGGTGCTATCAGCATTGTTCCCAGGCTGAAAGTCAAAACCACAACACTGCACCAGCTACTAAGGAAAAAAAAGGACTGCTACTGCTGAACCTAGGACAACTGGGAAAGATTCTAACATTGCCAGCTTTTTCTTGAGGTATCAGCTGACAAGTTTCTGCAGAAAAGGAAATTAAAGTCTCCTTAGTTCTTCTAAAAATGCCAACTATATTTGCATACTGGCCACCCCCCAACCCAGTTAACAATACCACCTGTGATTTAACTGTATGGGAGTAAACTCAGCCCAAGAGCTGGATTTTCTTGTTGTGGAGGTCTGTTTTGTTTTTAAAGGGTTTGGGGGGAGCAAGAGTGTTGAGGGCGCTCATGTTCAAAGGCCATTACCAGCACAACAGAATTTTAGTCTCCACAAATATATTTAAAGACATGTACATATTTAATGAACTATAAGGTTCCCCCTCCACTATACAGAAAACTGTATCTTCTAGAAGTTTTCCTATTCACTAATATAAGTCCCACATGGCAAAAATAATTCTTAGGTCAAAGCTTGCTTCAGTTATATAAAACAATAAAAAATTAAGAACTGTAGTCTTTCCAAATGAATGAATAACAAGAGTGGAGTGGTTTCTGTCATCTAGTGAAAAGTTAAAAATTGTTATACCTTAAAACTTACATATTACCTGTAAAGAATAATTTATGCCATTTAATAATTTATGGTATAATAATGATTTAGAAAACTGAATCATTGGTAAATAAATACCATTCTTTAAAGGAATAATAAATAAGAACATTCACTCCCCATTGTTCACATGCTTCCCTTATTAGCACTGATGTTTCTTCTTCAGATTTGCTCTTTATGCTTTATTCTATATGTTAAAACAGTCCCTACTGAAAGTATAATTTATATCACTTTAGAGGGAAAAAAAAAGGACCAACCAACAAACAAAAAACAGAAAAAAAAAAAAGGAAAAAATTCTTATGGATTAGTTCTGTAACTCAGTTCACCACAAGACCACATGCAGCAGAAGCAGCATGCAGAAATATGCTAAGGGTGGGGGTGGGTCAGAGGACAGGCAGAACATAAATTGGCGTAAGTTGGTCATGGCACCATGGAGTTGGATGGCTTCCAGAGACTACTGTCCAATCCCCAGCAGTTACAGTCAGCAGCATGATGAGAAATTGAAATCCATGATGTAGGCATGAAAAACCTTCCACAGGAGATCCATCACTGGACAAGCAACCCTTAAGAACAAAAGCAAGATGATGCTTTGGGTGGGATATATGACTGTTATGGATCTGAATACAACTTAGAAGATTGCTACAAGGAGACGAAGAAACACTTTCTAGTTTCTATTCCTTATAGGGGCACTGTGTCCATACTCCAAGGCATCACTGACGATCCTAGCTCTACAGTGATCATCATTCAGAGAGTAAGCTACCTGTTCTATCTCCACTCTCAAAGCAGTATCAAAGTCCCAACGTGAATAATAACCTCCCTGTTGTAAGGGGGTATTTGCTGCCTTGTCCATGCTGGGCTTTATATTTCTTGCTAATTTAGTAGCAATATTACCATTTTCCACAGTGATTCTCTGCTTTTGGGCATGCCAGAAACATAAAGAGTCAAAATATATGATGAAAAGAAGAGTAAACTCACAGGCATTAGACTTTGCAGGGAGTAAATACTACAGGTACTAGTAAAAATAGCAAGTGATTGCTTAAGCATACCTATGAGCAGACAACATACTAGAAACCTGCCTGTCTTCATAGAATAAGGTGTCTCAAATCGCCTTAATGCCTTCTCCCACAGGTGTTAAGAACAATAGGATAGTGGGCCTGTCTTTGGTATGGCAGCTTTAGTACATCACTGTTTTATGTGGACATCGGACATCAGCAACCCATAAGAGGCATCACTAGCAAGCAAATTAGCTATACTTCACTCATTTAAAAATCTTTTACTCTGTTTTGAACCAACAGATCAATATAAATGAATGAACATGGGCCAGCACCTTGTGCCCTTGTTAAGTATGGCATCAAATTCCAAGGACTAAAAAGCTAATTTGAGATTTTGCAATTTAAAAGGGTTTTTCTTACAGGAAAAAGAAAAAAAAAAAGGCATCAAACTACAACACATATTTTGTAGTCACATAAAGTAATTTGAAATTCCCATTACATTACAAAGAATTTCTTAAAATCTAAATACCTTCATTTTCTTCTCAACTGCAGAGTAGCCCAGAAAAAAAAAAAATAAAAAAAATCTGGCTTTAATTATTTCTATTATTAGATTTATCTTAAGCAACTTGTTCCACAGAGAGACAGATACTAATTTCTTTTAGAGGTATACTACATACCAATATTACAATACTTTACTCACCTTTTAAATTCTTTGGCCTTCAAATGCTCTAGTCTAAACATCATATAGTGTAAGCAGGAATAGTTTGCTAAGGTCCCTACACATATTGTTAAAATGACATCTACCATTGAAATAAATACTCCTCAACTAAGGGAATATGGAAATCAAGTCTCTGAAATTGTGATGAATTAACAATAGTGCCTGGTTTTCTCAGTTATTAGTGGGCTCATCGCTAAAAATCTCAGTTATTCTAACATTTTTCACAACATTTTTCCAGCACATTTTTAATGAGTCCAGTGGACTTAGTCCTAAACCACAGAAGATTACCTGAATACCACAAAACAGACATATTTTTTGGCTTTCGCATTTGTCCTCCATCTAACCATTTTCTCACCTTCATCATGGTTTGGAACTCCAGGTTAACTTCTCTCCTTCTAAGAAGCCCTGGAGAGAGTTAAAAGATAAAGCAGATTTTTTTTTTTTTTTTTTTTCCCCAAAGGCTCCATTATATACCTGAAACCAGGGTGAAGTCATTCACTAATCTAGTACAGGCAAACCCCTGTAATAGAAAGAGTGTAGGGGCAGAGCAGCTCACTTCTATCTTCTCCTGGAGATAGAAGTAAATTTACAGTCTAGGGAGAAGATAAATAATGAAGCCCAAGGAGCAGCTCTATACTATATTAAATTTGTGAGTTTTGCACCCCATCTTCAAACTCCAGTTCACTTGGCCCCAAAGACACTGAATATGTTCTATGATTTTGTTAGTTCTTCCCTCTAGTATCTTCTTTTGATTAACAGAGTGCTAGACTTCCTTATAAATTATTATTTAAAACTTCAAATTTGTTAGAAATCTAAATATGTTCTAGTGCACACTCTTACATTCTGAATATTAGTAATCTTTCACTGTGTGGCTGCTGTTACTACTGACCTTTAATCTGCTCTCTACTATGACTTAAGCAAATTAATTAGGCAAGGCTAAATGCATGAATTAAACAGGGTTTGGTTTTGTCTTCTAGTCCATCTTGCAAACTGATGGAGTGCAATGCACTATGGAGAGCTTGCTTTGAGCAAATCTAAAAAAATCTTTAAAATAGCTAGGGTGCAACCGTGTCAGTAAGTAGCATCCCTGCACTTCTTAACAGCTATCATTACTCATGGACTCCACACTCAAAACCATTGAGATGATAAAAAAGCAAACCCAATGTTTCACGATATCTCTACAGTACAGAAAATTTGTTCTTATCACTTATCCTCAAAGTTTTATCACTCATAATTTATTGTTTTTTTTTCCCAAACAAGATTTTATTTTGAAGAAACAGAAAGTCAAAAGCAAAATTCAATAAAATACAACACAGAAGAAAGCCATACAAATCCGGGTTTATTTTTGTTACAGAAAAAAAGCCAGAGATTAACGTTAGTAGTCTTGAAGGTTCTAGTCTGTTGCTCTATAATTGCATGAAAGAAAAATCAGACAGGAAGAAATTTTAACTGTTACAAGATTTTGTCAGCTAAAACTGTGAATCAGCACATAATAAAAAAAAAAAAACAAACAAACAACAAACAAACCAAACCAAAAACCAAACAAACAAAAAGAATAAGAACACCCAGAAAAAAAAAAAAACACAACAAAAACACAGCCCCACAAAATACTTTTCTTCTCAAGCTAAACTACTTTTAAACTAGAAATTGATGCTAGACTCAGTGTTACTATTTCTTGTAAAAAGAGCTTGGCAAAATATTTTTTTTTATTTTTTTTTTTCCTAAAACAGATAACTATAAAATAAGAACTGAAAAACAAGAAAAAAGGTGCCAGGCTTTTAAAGAGCAACCTTGAATGCACTCTCTTAAGAAATTACAAAATCTACAAAAAGATACCCAGGAATTTTATAAACCTCTGTTTCAGGGCATGCTTTAATTTCCAGGCACCAAGAAAAGAGCACAAAATGTCCCTAGGTTCATCCAGATCAACTGAAGGCTGAACTAGACCAGTTATGTAGAACCTGGTCAACTGTTAATCTTTGGTAACAGGTAAAAAGTAGAAAAAAAGTCCTTAATTGCCCATTTGGCTGAAAAAGCCACCTCACAGTTTAAATTCTCAGCTCAGGCATCTGCATCCCGCTTATTCTTCACTCACTTCCCATTTATGGAATCAAGGGCTGACATAATGGGAGGCTGTAACATACTAATTCAAGCATAGCAAGATTTCTGGAATTTCAAGGTGAAAAATAAAAACCTTGATATTTAGCCTAATTTTATTAGATGTGCGTTATCAGAATGTGTAGACTGTTCCCAGCCCTTCCATTCTTATTATTCTATCTACCAAATATGTAGGAAGATGGAAAAAGAGGCACGGATGTGCTATATAGTCACCCATTAGACTCAAAGAAATCCAAAAATATGCATAGGCTGTATATACTGCTATAGTAGAAAATTAAATTCTTTTCTCCTGGTAATTACAGACAGCTTTAAATACAGTACATATTTCATAATTCATTGAATTAGTTTACCCTGCTACTTATTTTTGAGAAGTAATCTAAATACAGCATTACTCCTGCCCCCCACAGTACTTTCCGTAGCCATTACCATTTGCCAATAAAATTGTATTGTCTATTTAGGATAAAAGTTAAACACTCTTACTTGCATTTTAATTCAATATGGCTGAAACAGGAATAAATAGCCATCCATAGAGTAACAAGATGTGTAAAGTGTAAAGAGATACTTTAAAAGGTGACCTAATTCCTTCCATCCACTCCAAAGAGTAGTATTTCTTCTGCCCTGACTACATAAGTCACAGGAAAGAAAACAGACATTGTAGGAACCTGAAATAACTGAGGCCACAAGCTTTCTAGTATATAAGAAGACAACGGTGCACACATTTGAATCCTCATGAGCACATCCCACTGTGAAGCTTTATCTGCACCTGTGGACCAGATTCTTAATGCATTCATGTAAACTTACAATCTAAGTGTATGTCATTTGAATACCTATGTAATTTGTTACTTTTTGTAGGGAAAGATGTCTCTCTCTTTTCCTCCAAAGTGCTTTTATTTAATGTTTGGTTGAGGAATTAGTTGGAATGGAGCAAGACAAAGATTTATTTAAGGGTTCTCTCCCTTCCACTGCTCCAGAAATTTATTCATTTAATTCCTTCTGAGAGCTATTTCTATTGCTGCATATTACTTTGGGTCTCTTAGCATATGCCAAGCTTTAAAACCAGCCACTAAACTCATGAATTATCTTCTGTGCTATTTCATTGGGGTTTACTCTAGTATAAACACAATTTCGTAACAGCTAATACAGTGTAATGCAGAGCTGGCACTACATTCAAGAGTGAGCTCACTCTTACGAGTTCTCTTATCCCAGACAACCAGATAGTACAACAAGAACATGAGGAACAAGCACATAAACTACCCCACTGGTGCAGCAATCTCTCTGTATTCTCACAATATATGCATTTGTATGGGTTTGGAAATGGTAATGCAAATGTCAGCAGATACAACTCTTCATATGTGAGGAGTGGAAGGACTCAAAAAAGTTTCAGAATAAGATCTCCATGTGTTTCACCCAACCCATCTATTCTGTTTGATTTCTTCTGTTTGTTTGATTAAGGGAAGCTTAGCAAGGGAAACTTAAAGACAGTATTCACGTATTTGCCAACACAGTCAAGTCACAAAAGAATAAATGCATGATGTATCCATGATGATGCATCTACTGCATATAAAAGCTTATTTGATTCAAACAGTCTGAGCTCACAACATGCTTGCAGAATGACATTAAGTTCAAACTGTACTGGTCATTTTTTTCTGGGATTTTGCCTGAAAGCATCTACATCCTAATGAAAAGGGGAATGAGTAAGTGTGGAAGAATCTGGTTGAAATTACATATAACAAAGGTAAAAAAAAACATTGAATTATGAAAAATGCAGCTTCAAAAGGTTGTAATAGAAGAGCAGCCTGAAGCCAGGGATGTGCTAATTAGGCATTTTGTAGAATCATAAGGTTAAATATGCAGGTACAAACAAGCAAAGGAAATTTATTTCCCTCCCTACATACTATTATGTGGTGCCCAATAATAGAAGTAAAGAGTAAAGCATACTGCTGAATTCTATTTAATGACAGCACAGAATAGCTTAATTTTACCCTGTCTCACCCTTCTTATTAATAAAAAGGTGGTCTGTCTAAAGGAAATACATGAAAAATTATGCTCATATAGCCAAAAGTTATATTTATAGCTAAACACAACTGTAATAACGGAATGTTTTATTTAACTCCTCCATTGCTGTTTTAAATAAATACATTAATTTTACCTTTAATATGACTGGATGAGGATTCTAACTCCAAATGATTCCTGATTTTTTTTTTTTTTCTCTCCCAAAGTGTGAAAATCCTTAGCAACTGGACAGAAAGACAAACTATTGCTCAGCTGCTCAGTAAATTATTTCAGAGTATCCAGAGAAAACACAGCATAGCTCAGTAAAAGTCAGACTACTTTGAAAACTGGCATCAAGCAGGCCCTAAAAAGATGGGGAATCTTTCAGGAAGCTGGCATTTGGAGCAATTTGTCTTTCCCCTTTTCTGTTACCCAGCTCCTACCTGGGACTGAAAAACTGAGTCAGAGTGCAATAGAATTTACACTTGAAAGAACAGCTGAGATAGTCTTTATGTTCATCATAAAAGACATCATCCCAAAGTATAGATGTTAAAGGAGATCTCCCCAACATTGTCCTTTCAAATGCCTTTTATTTTTTTTTTTTCTAAATACTTTCCACAAAGAATTCTTCATTGAATCAACCAGATTCAGCCACCCCTTTAAAGGGTGAAGTCATGGCTTTCTTTTATGCTTTCACAAAATATTTTCTGCTGAAGTGTGCATCCCAGAGTGCACCAAGCCCAAGGAAGCACAAGCACACAACAATCTATCAGATCAGGCAAACATAAGTAAGCTAATGATTAAACAACATGCCCTCAAACAATACCAATACATGAAAGAGCAGCATAAGCATAGTATTTTCTCTGCCTGAATGTTTTATAATTGGAAGCAAAAGAGAAAAAAGCCTCATCTACTAAATCATTATTTGGTAGTTTACAGAAATGCTACATTACGCTGGCAAACTTGATCTGCATTTTCCTATGAGAAGACAGCTTCACTGGTGGTCCTGAGCAAGGCAATAATACACATTTTAATGAGGACCAAGTGATCACCTGTAGTTCTAGAAGGGCAAACATGCTTCTTCCCCTTCCTAAATCAAAGAATATTCAAGCCAAAAAGATATAGCATCTTTTTAGCTGCTGTTTTCACCTTGAAGATGTAAAGTATAATGGAAGCTACTGGTGAATATTAACACATTGGTCTGTTATACAGTTGGGGTTTGGGGGGGGGGGGTGGTGGTGTTTGGTTGTTTTTTTTGTTGGTTTGTTGTTTTTTTTTAATATAATGTAATTCATGTGAGAACATAAATTTTAAGCAACGTCACAAAGCTACAACATCAATTCAAATCCTGTCCAGGTAAACAGTAAAAGGAACTAACATAGAGAATACAGTTGCTGCTTTTCATTCATTTTAGATAGAAAATGTCGACATAAAAGAGGCACAGACACACCTGACACCTCTGATAGTACTGTCTGCTGTAACAAATATACTTAGTGTGTCATCTACCAACTAAACATCTAACACAGAATTAGGGTGTGACATTCTAAGAAAAGAAGACAAACTGAAGTTGCATACAGTCTTAAAGCACAAAGTTTACAATTCTTACATTTTATAAGCTGTTTTTAAAACCTGTTGTTAAAATCAGCACAAAATCTGCTGAGGCAGGCCAATCAGCAAGTAAATTAATAAGCCAGACATTAAAATTTTTGAGACATAAATTTGACAGCCACACTTACAACTATTCTGTCAATTCACCTGCAGAGAAACTACACCCAATATTGTCTATATTTTTCTTAATATAATTTCTGACATACAAACAAAGGCTCACAGACACACCAGTTTCCAAATGCTTGATAATGCAGGGTGCTTTCCCCCTGTCTTTTTTTTAAGAATCTAAATTGAGAATGCATAGACATCTCACTTCTTGGGCACAATATTTCAGGTTACTGAACACTTCAAGAAATTTCTCTTGATACACACATTTTTATCACCCATTTCTATTTAAGTATTATAAAAGACATAATAGTTACTTTAGCCTTATTTACTTTTCCAGTGGTCTAGTTAGGAGCTTCGGTTGATTTTAATAACAGAACTGAAGACAAACAATTTCATCTCAGTGACTGAGTTTCCTCCCACATCCTTCACTTTGTCAATAAATAATTTTTCAGGCTCTAATAAGGTAGTTTTTGCAGTTACATTTACTCCATTTCTTCCAGTCAGGTTGCTTACAAAATGTACTGGGTTCTTTCTCTTTTTTATCGGTCAGAAACACTACCACACTCTAAAGAGTATTGTAGGTGGTATGATCATATCTGTTACCCCAAAAAATAGAAGGGAAAAAACAAAAAAAATATGTCTTTAGCCATTAATTTCCTCCAGGTTTTTCACATAACTAGATATCACTTCAACAAAACAGAAGCCAGGAAATTGTTCTGAATCAGGGCACTTGACATGATGAAAATAGCATGTTCCTCCTCTGATAGGCAAGCTGCCAATAAAGGGTTACTAAGCAGTTTTAAAACCTTAGGAAAGTTAAATGTAATAGCTGATGATTCATTCTGAGACAGGGAATCCCCTGCACTCTACATTTTGTGTCAAAATAAAGGCTAAGTAGAACTAAAATGAAGCAAAGTTATGCCATCCTGAAACACAGCTGAACCAAAAAGGCCTTAAAAGAGTAAAACAAGACAAAACCAGAAGAAACTAGCTATGTCTTCTTCATGGGACTGAGTATTAGGATTTTAGGTTCTTTTGGATGCAAATGTCAAAATCCATCTTCGACGTTTTCCACTGCCCAATTTTTCTGCAAATGCAGTGCAGCACTCCAACATGTAACTGTTTTTTCCATTTAATAGTATCTAAAGATTCAATTTCAGTAAAAAGGTTACCTAGATATATACCTAAAGCTACAGAACAAAATCTGTTTGCAAGAGGCCTGTTGGATAATGACTTACAGGGGAAAGTAACCAAAGAAAGCTGGTTCAAGGATCACCTCTGAAGCTAAAGAGCAGTCCATCCAAACAAGCACCAAGTCAGGCAAAATGCATGGATGAACAAGGAGCTCCTGCCAAACTCAAGCATAAGAAAGAACCCTTTAGAAAGGAAGCAAGGACATGTAACCTGGGAGGGGTACATGTTCTGAGTGTGCAGAATTGCTGTAAGGACAGCCATAGCTCACACTAATTAAATCCAGCCAGGGATGTCAAAAAAAGCAATCAGGGATTCTTGCACACAGGTGAACCCACTGTTGAATGGAGCAGGGGACTCAGTGCTCCTAGAGAAGGCTGAGATATGGAATGCCTTCCTCTCCTCAGTCTTCACAATCAAGACCTGCATGACATCCTTGTCTCTAAACTGAAGAGGCACGGATTTGACATATGGACCACTCAGTCAATGAAGAATTGGTGGGATAGTCACACTCAAGAGAGTTGTGGTCAATGTCTCCTATGAAGACAGGCTGAGAGAGGTGGGTTTGTTCAGCATGGAGAAGTGAAGGCTCCAGGTAGACCTTATAGCAATTTCCAATACCTGGCAGATCTATTAATAATGTATCTTGGTCAGTATCTTTCTTGCAACTGCGGAACGCAAAAAAAAAAAAAATTGGAGGAAAAGATATAATTGAATTACATAAGAGTGAATAATTAAAAAAAAACAAAAACAAACCAGCTTTCAAAATAAGGTGTTTGTAAAAGAAATCGCACATAAATATGTGTATTGATTGGAAAACATGTTAAGTAATACCAAATATCAGAAAACAACATGGAACAATACTAGTACTGAATAAAATCCAACCTCTGCACTGTCACAGTCAGCACTATTGTTTTCATCAAGGTTGCTCAAATGCTTTCACAACTTTTTAAGTACATCACCTTGCCTGAGAATCAGAAAATTTAAAGGGCATTTCCTTCAATTTCTCAACTTTTTGCCTAGGTTATTCACTTTGACAAAACAGAATAACTTCATGTCACATCTGCTTACACCACAAAGGAAAACCAAAATCAAACCAAAAGAATGTATATATAAAAATCACAAAACTCTATCAGAATCAAAGATAATCTGAATGGCTTTCCCAAGGTCTTTATATATTAATTGCTACTGAAGTTAAGCAGTTGTTTTACAGGAGTTTCAAAAACTGAGAACCGCTGCCATGGAAAAGGCAGAGGACATCTGTCCTGAGATGCCAAGACTACAATTCACCAGGAACCCAAACACTGTCAAACACCCCCAGAGATATTTCTTAACCTCGCTATCTTTCACTGACCAGGCTACCCTCTACCAGTTTCTACATGATAGCCTCCTCACTGAATAAAACTATTAGCTTGCTTCTTGCTCCTTCATTAGTTGCACACACACATACACATCCTCTTCAAGGATTTGGAAGGGGATTTGAATAACAGTGTGACCAGGGAACAACTTAACTCTACCTTTTCAGACATACGACTACTAAAAATCATGATACTAAATATTTTAGCATTTGGAAGTACAATTAACATTAACCATGCCATTAAAATATGTAATGGCTATTCATGCAAATGGAAACATTTTTATCTAGATAATTCACTCAAAATTTGTATTAAATATTAGACAATCTTCAAATGCAGCATGGACTGCCTAAAAAAAAAATCAAACAGCGGTAATCCTCTTATAGTCCTATTTTTAATTACAAGTGACTTGCTGTTTTGCTCAAAATAGCCTGTCTGGGTCAAAAAACACATCAAGTGTTCCTAATGTAGACAAGACTGGGTTGATATGTTTTGAGGATACATTCTGATTATAGTTCTTAACTTCAAGAAAAGATGCTGTCATTTTGCAATCAATGACAACCAAGAGCTTCTACCTCTGCAGAAGACAAAAGGCTCTTCGATTGCTTCATAAAGCATCCTTTAAATTCATTGTTTTCACATTTCATTCTCTAAGATCTGAAAAAGGAAAATCAACTGAACATAACATGTGACTTAACATCATTTACTTGACATGTTCTTAATAGGTTATATAATGTCCCTGCAGTTATCTCATTAAACAAAGCCACAGAGCCTTCTTGTGCAGGCATCCTTTCTCAAGGATGAGTCAACTGAACATAATATATGACTTAACATCATTTACTTGACATGTTCTTAATAGGTTATATAATGTTCCTGCAGTTATCTTATTAAACAAAGCCACAGAGCCTTTCTTGTGCAGGCACTCCTTCACAATTCAGGATGTGCTTAGATAAACTCTACTCTGTCCAAATGCCACAGATTTCAATAGCCCAAAGCCGTCTTGAAGACTAGAATTTATAAGCTCTCTTTGTTTATTTCTCCCCTCATGGGGCAGCCATATAACTATGTCATTCACTGTGTAGTCTTTGATCACAGGATAACAGAAACTACATAGTGTGAAAATGCATCAAAAAGTACCAGTGTGCTGTTTCCTTTAGCTCTTTGATCATTTTGATAGATTTCAGAATTAAAAAATAAGTGCCTGGAAAAAGTCATTACTAACTCCAAACACATTTGACTAACTTCATTAGTCAAATAATGACTGTTTAATGAAATACATTAGAAACATTAACAGTAACAATTAGCAAAGAAAAATTCTAACAAAGAAAAAGAAAAACTTAGAAAGACAAAAGCAAATTCATGTTTGCCTATTTGTTGGGGCTTGGGGTAGGTTTTTTGTGGTTTTGGTCAGATTTTTTGTTTGGTTTAATTTAGACCATGAATTTAATACCTGTATTCCCTAAAAGTATTTAAATTCCATTTTTTTTCTGCTTATGGTTCCATTTAATGAATAAAACATACTACTGCACAGGAAAGAACAAGATTTCGCACTACACTGAAATAGTAGTTCTTAAGACTTTTTTAGTTATTTTTATACAGACATTGTTCTTTACAAGTTTTTTTCTATCTACATCAAATGCAAAGCCAAACAAGGCAAAAAAGGTCATGTATGTCCTTCTCTTCAAAGCCAATGTTGCAAGAATCCTACTATGCACATATGCTATCCTAAAACATGGAAGGACCCAATATATTAGGAACTTGTAATTAATTCAATCCAAACCTTTATTTAGTCTATATTTACCAATACTTTGAGATAACAAATTATCAGGAGACACACACAAAATATAGAAAAGGTCTCACTGGAAATACATGCCTTAAATGCAGATGTATTCACTGCTGCAGTTTTTGAAAATGGAGACTTATTTCTAGGCATGCTTACAGTCATCATCTTCATGCAAATCCCTAAAATATTTTATTAAAAAATATTTTGCTATTGCCCCTACCTGCCTGAGTCAATCCTCGGTTTCTCATTTATGGCTGAGCTTGAGAAAAAGATTGTATTTCAAGGTCTAAATATGGTCCAAATATTTACAGAATATGCACAGTCTTGTGAAAAATAACTTCTTCACCATAATATTTTTTCTGTTTTTCTAAAGAGATTACTGTTTGTGAGATAATGTATAGCAGTTACAGCAGCTGTATTTCAGCTGCTACGGAAGAAAACATCTGTTCTAGAATTTCCCATATTCAAACTAGTACTAACAGAGTTTAAACTTTTTATTCAATATTCACTGGAGCCTTTGTATTGAAACACCACACCTTTCATTTCACTGCCCACCAGTGTTTGGACATCATAGTGTTTGGTGTCAAATCTTGTACAGATTGGAGGAAGGCAACCAAAATAAGATGTCAACTGAATCAACTGCAAGCAATAACTTACTGAAGGAAGAAAGGAGGGAAAGCAAGAGAAAGAGCTAGTGCTCAACGAGAGTCAGTTTTTAAACAAGTGGCTTTAGTGAACCAAGCCAAGCTACCACCATAAGTGGTTGAAGCAGCAAACTGGAAAACTCCACCCTGAACAGACCTCTGTATCATTCAAAACTTAATTTGGATGAAATAAAATTTCACAATGTAATCTTCTCAACTGGAGCAGTTAACCCTGTCACATCAGAAGCTTTGACTCAGACATCCCGGAGGAGGCTGCAGTTCCTCACACTGTCTGGGACCACTCCCTAAGACTAGGGCAATGGGAAATTATATCCTTTCCTACAGGAGGTGTGCCCTGGTTGAGGACATGTGTCATCAAGTTATAGATTTGTAGGAGACAAGCAAACTGTATGGCATCAGGGAAAATGAAGATGCATATTCTCTAAGGCCTCATACACATAAGAGTCTGAACTACCAAATGCATGAAAGGAAGGAAAAAACAAGACTGCTTTTTAAACTGGCAATTGGAGATTCCCAAAACATGGAAGACTGGAGGCCTGTGACTTCTGGTAAGATGTTCATTCTCCACCCACAGATCTGCAACTGCAGAACAGGTTCATTGCCTTAGTAGCAGATTTGTGGGGTGAGGGTGGGGTTGAGAGTGTAGAACATCATTCTGATGAAACATCAAAACCAGAGGAGCCTGAACCATGCAGCAGCATCAAGAAATGGCAGGTGCTTACTGCATAATACTCCCTTGTGCAAATGTCAGCTAGTGAACCTGACCTGCTGCAGAGAGAAGCCTTTTATTCAAGATGCTGCAAAGAGATGCATAAGGCTTGTCCTCAGACTACTAACCCTTGCTACTCATCCACTTAGACATCAATAATACTGCCAGGGGAGACAGTAGGTTCAGCTCCAGGCGTGAGGATCAAGGGCCCAAGGTGGTGTCTTTTCAATCCTTACAATGCAGAGAAAAGGCCTGAGAGAGAAAGCAGATATTGTGTGCATCCACACAACTATCGGTGATAACAGAGATTTGACTCTTGAAGCCACAGGACTCTCTTTCAGGACTGAGTCCACTAGGCAGAAAGAGGATCCACCTGATAAAGTGGGTCAAGAGCATCTCTGACAACAGGCTAACAGACCTGGTGAAGAAAATAAGGTGAGATTTTAGACTATAAGTGACAGAGGAATGAAGTTACAACTCAAAATCAAGTAAGAAAGTGATGGACTCGGAAATCAAAGGGTTTAGGGTGATAGGCATAAGAGAGACTTTGAAAAAAAATAAAACAGATGGAAAGGCACCCAGCTCATGGGCTTACACACAAGTACAGAGAGCCTGGGAAGCAAACAAGAGGAGCTAGAGATTAGCATGTGGTCAGAGAAATATAGCACTGTTAAAATAGCTGAGACATGGCTGGCATGACTGGAGTACTGTGACAGATGCAAGCTCTTCAGGAAAGACAGGAAGGAGAAAGGGAGAATTTACCCTTTGCAGAAAAGACTATTAGCACAAATTTACAAGGCTGCTGTATAGGACAGATGGAGATACTGGCTGAGAACTTGTAGGTCAAGATCCAGGGAGAGGCTGGGAAGCACAACAAAGTCATGGAAATGTGTTGAATTCACTCAAATCGGGGTAAGAAAGTCAACAGAGCCTTCTTTAGACAGTTGAAGAAAGTGTGGGGATTACAGATCCTGATCTGTATTGGGAACTCCCAAATTCCCTAAATCTGCTAGAAGGGCAGTGTGTCAAGATGAAAGCTGTCAAGGAGGTTTATGGGTGGTGTTAAAAACAAAACCTTAATGCAAGTACTGGATGAGCCAACTAAGGGTGTTATAGAGCTGGACCTACTACTCTCTAAATAAACTGCTTTGGGTTGTCATAACCAGCAGAATTCTTGGCTGCAGTAACCATGAATTGGGGTTCAAGATCCTAAATGGAGTGAGGAAAGTGAGTAAACGAGTATAGACCCTAGAATTTAGGTAACCACTCCCCAGCTTCTTCTGAAAAGTTCTAAGTGGGATACCATGGGAGGCATCTTTAAAGGGTAAAAAAGCTGAAGGACTGACAGATCTCTGGGGAAAGCATCCTCCAGGTGCAAATTCAGTCCATCCTGATAATCAGGAAGACAAGCAGATGCCTGAGGAGACTGGTTTGTCTAAAAAAGGAGCTCCTGTCAAATTCCAGTGGAAACAGTGTACCGCACAGGAGGTAAGAGCAGGGACAAAGGAGGAATTCAGAAGTATTGCCCAGACCATATAGGGATGGTATTAGCAAAGCCATAACTAAAGTTTACAATTTCAAGGGTCACACAGGGTAGCCAAATAACTTACACTGCTAAATTACTAGTAAAAGGATGAAAAAGGCAAATGTGGGTCTGCAGCTGAATATAACAGGTAAAATATTGACAGCAGACACAGAGGAGGTTGACATACCTATATAAACTTTTCCACAGCTTTCACTAACAAGGTCTCTGTTTAGTGAAAGGGTTAAGAAAGAGAGAAACTATCAGCAGCTGAAGGAAGCTTACATGTATTCTGGAGAGGGACTCTTCATCAGGAACTGTAGTGACAGGACAAGGGGCAGTGAGTTTGAACCTAAACTGGGGAGATTTAGGTTAGATATATACTGCTTCTGGCTGGGATAGAGTTAATTTTCTTCCTAGTAGCTGCTGCAGTGCTGTGTTTTGTCTAAAGTCTGAGAATAACATTGATATCATACCAGCGTTTTAGTTGTTGCTAAGTAGCACTCATCCTGATCCAGGACTTCTCAGTCTCTCACGCTCTGCCCAGTGAGGAGGAGCAGAAGAAGCCAGGAGGGACCAGAGAGAGGACACCTAAGCGGAGCTAGCCAAAGGGGTATTCCATACCACAGAACATCATGCCCAGGATATAAACTGGGGGGAGTTTCCCAGAAAGGACAGATCGCTGCTCAGTTCAGGCTGGGTATCAATTGGAGGGTGGTGAGCAATTGTACTGTGTGTCACTTGGTTTATTGTATTTTTCCTTCTCCCTTTTAGTTTTCCCTTCTCCCCTTGTTATTTCTCTTATTATTATTAATATTATTATTATTATAAGTAGTAGTTTTATATTGTACTTTAGTTATAAAGCTGTTCTTATCTCAACCTTTTGTGTTTACTTTCGTTTGATTCTCCACCCCATCCTTCCTGGGGCAGGGGTGGAAGGCAGGGGTGAGCAAAGGGTTTTGTGGTGCTGAATTACCAGCATTTAACATCTTCCTATTAGAAAATGGGGGAGGAGGGTGTCCTTCAAGTAGTTGAACTAAAAAGTTCAACATGTCCTCAATTCATAGTAATTTATCTATCAGTCCAGTAGAGTAACATGACTGTGTAGTGTAGGGAACCTCACATTGACAAAGAATCACAAATACACACAAGACAACTCTAAAGTCTTAATAGCAAGACTTACTAAGAGCATGTGATTTCTGTTGTTTTATTTACTTCCTTGCAAAATTGTGTTGCAGTTACACTGTGATTTTTGGCAGTTAAAGGACTTGGGGAAACTGATAAAAGTAAATTTAAAAATGGCAGATCACCTGAAAATGAAAGGTGGAAGTACAAAAGGGAATGTGTCAAAAGGAGTAAGTTAAAATGTTAATTTAAAATTCAGGATAGCACTGAATACATTAAAAAAAAAAAAAGTAAATCCCAACAAACAAAAGGCACAAAAAAAAAATAAAAAGCCAACAATAATAAAATAACAACTCCACCCCTCCAAAAAACAAACAAACAATCCAACCCACCACATTAAAAACTCTAACCAAAAACCCCAAACATGTGGGAATCTAGAAGGAAGTACAATATGATAGAAGCAATTGGGGAAAACATGCAAATCTAAACAAAAGCTTTTATGAGCTAACTCAGTACTGAAGTCACTCAGTGGGCCCAAAAGAAGGCATTTTCACACAGCAGAAGAACAAGTTGTACAATCTATACTATAGATTGTATATACAATACAATACTAGAGGTAGAAACAGAAACCTAGTTAACTGGAAAATCATTAGAGAGCTCAATTGAGAGAATGAGCACAGAAAATCCCATTGGAAGAATTTGAAGCTAGTGATGGTTGGTAAGGACAAATAATACATAATCATTTGCCCACAAGGAAGAAATGTTCTTTGGTATCATCTACCTCTTGAGTTCACCAAAATTCTTTCTTCATTTAGGCTGTATGTGATCTGGTTACATAATAATCACAATTGTCCATTCAGGCAAATGTGTAACACAGGTGAGACACTAATTTACTTTGGAAAACCACTGAACTAAAATCATGAAAGAAACAGGACACAGTTGCAAAATCTGTCATCTTAAAAACTTCATGATAGGGAGGAAAAAGAAAAAAAAAGTGCTTTTAACACACTGCATAAAACAATATCAAAAGAACAGATGCCTACAGGGTATCTAAATGAGAATTAAGCAATCCCAGAAATGCCAAAAATCTTCTGTTCAGAGTATTGTCACAGGTGGTCGAGTGATGCACTTTGCTTGTAAGAGCATTATTTTATGTCAGTAAATGTATTACTACTTCGCTCTTATGGGCGAAGTAGTAATACATTTATTGACATAAAACAATGACTTAACAGAGTTTGTCAGTAAATGCGACACCGATTTAACAAGGTGATAGCAAGGTACACTTTATTTACTGCATAGAGGATAGGATCAGACAAAACCATCACGGAGACACTCCCACTGAGTCATGAGGTTCAGAGAGGACCCTCTTGCTTTCTGAACTCATTCTCAAAGAGGAGTCTACATGCAGCTGAATCCAGACTTAGACTTAATCAATGGTTTATGTCTAAGGGATTATATATGTGCAATCAATCCTTTATATCAGTTAAAATTTCAGAGTTCAGCATCCTATTAATCACTAACTGAAGATTTGTTCCAGGAAGTAATCTCTCAACCTCAAGAGGCATTCCGGCTCAAGCGGATATCCTGTCACGCAGCCTGCTGCTGTGCAGGACAGCTCAACAGTCTGTGTGCTGTCCATTATTTACAGAATGAGATAATTGACTCATAGTCATGTTTGCCCTTCTGACTACAACTTGGCTTGAGTCAGACCTTGACTGATTCGGGGGTGGGGTACATTAGCCCTTGGTTATTGTGTGGTTATCTGTTGGCCCAGAATTGAGTAGATGCAGTTATCAAGACCCAGACACATCCATTACCACCACCCACTGATGATTATCACTTGAGCAGAATTGGGAAATAAAGGTCAGGTGGGGGGAACACACCACCACAAGAGCTTAAACAGAACAGTTTCAAACCTAACTTCCAAACAGTCAGAAGTGAACTTGAATTCAGTGCCTTGTATCCAGTAGGAATTCTTCCAGTCAAAGTTACACATTAGACATTATGCTCATTACCTGGTAACCCAGAAACATCGTTGTTCAAATTGATTTGTACATATATTGGAAAAGAGGATTGTAGAAATAATACATTATAGATAATTTACAAGTCTGCATAAGATAGATGTAGCAAAAGTCCTTGACAACAAAATTATCAATAGATGAATGTGAGGTTTTCCCCCACAATTTAAAACCAGAAGGTTGTAAAGCACTCCTCACGTATACCTTCATCTTTATAATATATCTTGCAAATCTTATCTAAGTTTAGCCAGAGATTTACATACTTCTCTATACCAAATATATTTCTGAGTGGAAGTTTTTAATACAGTAAACTTACTTAGAGGTTTCAGTACAGAGATTAGAAAGCACCCTCTTTTTCATTTGCCCCTAAAAAGTGTTTCTTTACTGGTTAAAAAACACTGCCAACAGTTTTACATCCAAGAACTGATAGAATTATGAGGCTAAGAGACAAGAAGTAATCTTTTACATAAATAATTTAAATACCAAATGGTCAGTACAACAACATTGACAATATATCATGTAAGAAATCTGCATTAGGGATATTCTGGTGGGGTTTTTTGAGACTCAAGTGTTGGGGTAAAAATCAGAAATTTCATATCTTCTTGGTACATGAAAAATATTAAACAGTATGTGAAAAATACTGGAGAACAGCCTCTTACATCAGAAATCTACCTAAGAAACTCTTAAACAAAGTCACTTGGTTTTGATATTCAGTTTGCTTGTTGATCCAGCAATTACCATAAGGAAAGTGTGTTTCAATATAGGCCATACTTTTTAACAGAGGTTTATGGGGGAGCTAGGGGTGGAGGGGATCGTACAATTCAAAAAAAAAAAAAAAGCATACCTAATTATAGATTCTGGAATTGTTAAAGGAGGGAGGTTCCTCAGGGATCGGTGTTGTGACTGGTCATGTTCAACATCTTTGTCACTGACATGGACAGTGGGATTGAGTGCGCCCTCAGCAAGTTTGCTGATGACGCAAAGCTTGATACGCTGGAGGGAAGGAATGCTATCCAGAGGGACCTTGACACACTTGTAAGGTGGGCTGATGACAACCTCATGAAGTTTAATCATGCCAAGTGCAAGGTCCTACACCTGGGTCAGAGCAATCCCAGGCACAGCTACAGGTTGGGCAGAGAAGAGATTGAGAGCAGCCCTGCGGAGAAGGACTTGGGGGTGTTGGTTGATGAGAAAATGAACGTGAGCTGGCAGTATGTGCTTTCAGCCCAGAAAGCCAACCGTATCCTGGGCTGCATCAAAAGGAGCATGACCGGCAGGTCGAAGGAGGTGATCCTGCCCCTCTACTCTGCTCTCATGAGACCTCACCTGGAGTATTGTGTGCAGTTCTGGTGTCCTCAACATAAAAAGGACATGGATCTGTTGGAAAGTCCAGAGGAGGGCCAGGAGGATGATAAGGGGACTGGAGCACCTCCCGTATGAAGAAAGGCTGAGGAAGTTGGGGCTGTTCAGCCTGGAGAAGAGAAGGCTGCATGGAGACATCATAGCAGCCTTCCAGTATCTGAAGGGGGCTATAGGAATGCTGGGGAGGGACTCTTCATTAGGGACTGTAGTGATAGGACAAGGGGTAACAGGTTCAAACTTAAACAGGAGAAGTTTAGACTGGATATCAGGAAGAAGTCCTTTACTGTAAGGCTGGTGAGGCACTGGAATGGGGTGCCCATGAAGGTTGTGAATGCTCCATCCCTAGCAGTGTTAAAGGCCAGGTTGGACAGAGCCCTGAGTGAGATGGTTTAACTTGAGGTGTCCCTGACCATGGCAGGGGGCTGGAACTAGATGATCTTAAGGTCCTTTCCAACCCTAACTATTCTATGTTTCTAAGTTTACCAATATCAGTACCCAGTCACTTTGAACTTTTCTTCCAAATGCAGACATTGTCTACAGAAGAAATTTTACATTACAGAATGAAAACAGTTTCCTTTTTGCCACTGACAAGCCAATCCGTTCAAATAAAAAACAAAGAAACAAAACCAAAAATCAAACAAAAAAAACAAACAAACAAAAAAACCCAAGCAAAATACAAAAAAAAAAACACCAAACAATAAGATTTTTGATAGCCCTGTTCTGCACTTGACAATAGCAATAGTATCATAATACTGTGAGGTAATTTATTGGTCTGTGCGGTGTTCTGGTAGTACTAAACTGTGGATTAAATCCAAACTTAAAGTCAGCCAAGGAATGATTTCATTAAGGGCCACAAAACCTCCAAGGACACTGGAGCTGTAAAAGGTATGCCAAAGGGAGCACGGCACTGCACCAGCATTGCTCCTGCCGCAACTTTCTCAGCTGGGCCACCCATGGGGATGGAGACATCAGACTCAAATCTATACTGTCATTCAAATGAGGGTCAGGGTTCAGAGAACCTACAGCTCCAGGGATACTGGAACTGCAAAAGGTATGCGAAGGGGAGCACAGCACTTCACCAACATTGCTCCTGCCACACCTTTCTCAGCTGGGCCCATTGGGCTCTGGACCTCTGCCCAGGCTCTTATGGTGGTTAGGGTTCAGAGAGCTACAAATCCTACAGTTTCAGGGACACTGGGGTATTCAGTGTGCATGCCAAAAAGAGCATGCGTAGCATCGATATTGCTCCTTCCACATCTTTCTCATCTGGGCCACTCATGGTGCTGGAGGCCTCAGCCTTATCTCCACACTGCTATTCAGATTAGGTTTAAGTCATAATCATGACTAAGTTATTAATGTCTAGAAATGCTGAAATACTATTATATTTTATGTATGTCTGTGTTTTCCAGAACAAAAAATAGAGGTGCTGTAGAAATTAAAAATGGAGTCACCATAACTACCTTCAATTATAGAGGCAAGAAAATTTAGGGTTATAAATTTCAATTTTCTGCTTATTTTGACCCAACTTCTCCTAATCATTTCTATTCAGCTGAAGAATATCTAAAATACAATAGTATAAGCTCTGCATGTTCTGTATAATAAGCTAAGAACCTAGCAGACAGTGCCAAGTTGTCCTCAACATTCACTATAGCAACATTAATTTTAAACATATATATATTTTACCATACTTCCTTCAAAAAACTATAGAGTTTTAGAAGTTATTAAAATGACCTGTAACTGGAAAGTACTTATTGCCAATTTATGTATACACAGTAGTAAAAAGTGCACGATATATAAAGGATGTCCTCTATTTTACAGTGCTAGGGATAAATATTGTTGAATTTGCAAGTGCATTTTGTATAAGTAAATTTTCATATCACAGTCTGTGCAAATGAATTTTTTCATTTATTCTCACTGAATTCATCCTCCTTTGTCATGGTTTAACCCAAGCTAGCAACTACCTTTGACACAGCCAATCACTCACTGCCTCCTTGGCTCCCAGGTGGGATGGAGAGGAGAATCACAAGATTTCAAAGAAGGTAAACCCCCCAGGTTGAGATAAGAACAATTTAGTAATTGAGTTAAAGTAAAATATAATAATAACAGGAAAAGGAAAGAAGGAAGAAAAAGAATTCAGCCATCGGCCCCTCCTGGCCAACTCCCACCGGTTTATATATGGAGTATCCCTTTGGACAGTTTTGACCAGGTGTCCTATCTCCCTCTTGGCTTCTTGTGCCCTTCTTTACCAGCAGAGCATGAGACTGGAAAGTCCTTGACCAGGGTACGTGCTACTCAGCAACAACTAAAACATCTGTGTGTTATATCAGCATTCTTCTCAAACTGAAGTCGAAACACAGCACTGTACCAGCTGCTAGGAAGAAAATTAATTCTATCCCAGCCTAAAAGAGGGTATTCATCCGCATCATTCACAAGGAGTCTGGCAACATTTCAGTAGTGTCTATTATCTGATCAAACTGTATATATACTACAGATAGTAAGATTTCTCCAAATTAACTATTGACAAAGTTTATCAGCTCTGACTTCTCTAGAGTATCCCCTTAGAAAGTGGTTTAACTTCATTTTACTATTTCCAGGGTCACAGCACTCTACTATAAGTTGCCTCAGTCTTCATTACCTCAGATAGTTCAGATGAACTCCAGGGGCACTGCTTGCAATATTATGACCTAACAAGTGCATTAAACATAACCAAGCAGAGTTCAGCACAGTTCATACTATATTCTCATCCTTCCAGCAATGTGAAACATGCATTAATTATGGCACATAGCAAGCTGTATTGATTGTCTAATCACTTAGCACTGTAAAACTTTGTCAATTTTATGTTAACAAATTATTTTTAAAAAGGTCAATCTTGTATACAAATTAGGTGATTTTCCCCATAAGTGGCACTACTTAACCAAATTCACTTGGATGGATATATATTTACAGGCTGCTGTATTAGAAAACTAAGTGGTCTAATTTTTATTGAGAGTCCCTGGAAGATGATGAGCTCTGAAATAAGACTGCTTTTTCAAGCAATTAAACTTAAGTTGGAATGCTAACTTTTGGAACATCACCATGAAACTCCCTAGTTTACCTGCAGCACTTTGCTGGGCTTACTCAAATTGACAGCTTATCAGGTAGTGAGAAGAAAAGGAATCTTACAAATAGACTTTACCCATTTAAAAGTTTACCAGCACTCCTAGATCATTTTCTAACACCAGCATTGGAAACAAGCTCTTTTTCTTCTGGATAACAAAGCCTGAATAGTTTTCTGCCGTGTAAGACTCTGCAAACACTGAATGATGTTCCTAACTGCTAGGCAGAAATAAGGGAAGCCAAAGAGGCTCAAAATGTATTTACAAAATCTTAGCAAGATGTAGTAGAATTTACTAACAGTGGATAGCTGAAGGAAGGGGTTTTGTTATCCTATAGGCAAAAAGCAATCAATATCGTAAGTCAATGCAACACAAAAGGTTTCCACTTTCTTATAAAAATTAATTATATTCCTCTGAAGTGTCTTACATACAGTAATGCCAGTTAATGAAAGATATGAATCTCTAATGACAGGACATTTTCCAATAATAAATCTCTACTAGAGGACTAAAACTCCATTCACTATTACAATGTTCTTTAAAAAGTGTCTTGGAAAACACTGTATTAAAAAAAAGTTAGGATTGTAATTGTTCTACAGTTGGATAACACATTTGTTCAAATACAAAAACATTGGTCAATACCATAAGGAAGAGAAGTATAATTTTGAAAGCACTGTCATCTTCAGTTTAAGTGAGAGGGCTACATAAAAAAAAAAGACAAAAAACAAAAAAAAAGTACCACATACAAAGCCCAGTATCTTCTGATAAATGCCAGCCACAAAATGCTGGAAATAAGGATAGTTTAGTGGATCCTGCAAGAGTTTGATAGCCTGATTAACAGCACACAAAACCATCTTTTTGTTCTGCATTTAGAGCATATTCAGAGACCAATATTTTACTCTTACCAGGAAAGAGTCTGCTTCCCCTTTGTGGTGAAAATTTAGTGGAGCAGTAGCTGGAATAGGCAATTCCTTTGTTATATAGAACTGTAACTTCTCCAAATTTGTCGAGGGATCTAAAAGGTTAATATCTTTAGAGTTAAAAATCCTCTACAGGAAGAACAAATTTTGGATAAAATAATGTAATAATTGCAGTAAAATTTCAAAGAAGGATGGGAACACATTTCCCTTCATTTTGATGGTGATAGTAACTCAAATTGGCATAAAAAATGTACTTAAACTTTGGAAAACAAAACAAAACAAAAAAAAGGAAACAAAATTGAGAATGGACCGCAGAGTGATTCTATACCAAACAAAGGTATTTGCTTGTTGCTTGGAATACTTGTCCCAAGGACAACAAAAATAAGGCACAGCTCTCCTGAATATAATTGAGAGCACATCATCAGTTCCCTCCTATCTGAAGGAAACAGGCAAGCTAAGTCATCCTAGTTAGTATGAAGTATTAATTCACACACTTCCTTTTCTCCTCCCCCTTATTAACATGTAAGTAATAACAATTTACAAATCACATTTTAAATATATAAATTGAACAGCAGTGCAATCCCTTGCATTAGACTGTAACATGTAAATAAGCTTTTTATAGAGTTGTCTACCTTATTTTTGTTACAGTGAGATCTTTATCAGCTTTCTCCTCAATGTAATAAGAATAAGCCTGAATCACCTCAGCAATATCCAGTTAGCAGTGTAATATGAAGGGCATACTATGTACTTGATGGGAAATACAGTAAATATGCTGCATATACAGTGTCTGGAAGAAGTTACTGTTTGGGGTAAGAAAAGAAGTTGATCCTTGCTATTTATTCAAGACCGATGTGAATAGTCTTTACACTTGATAACACTGATATTTAGCATTAACCTGATCTATTTTTGTCTGGAATACAGTTAGTTTTCTTCCTAATAGCTAGTACTGTGCTGCGTTTTGGATTTAGTCTGAGAATAATGCTGGTAACACACCAATGTTTTAGTTGTTGCTAAGTAACCCTTACCCCAATCAAGGACTTTTCAGTTTTCCACACTCTGTCAGTGAGGAGGGCCATAAGAAGTCAAGAGGGAGCACAGCCAGAACAGCTGTCCTGAGCTAGCCAAAGGGATATTCCATACCATAGTATGTAACACCCAGTATATAAACCGGGGGGGTTGGCTGCTCAGACACAGGCTGGGTATCAGCCAGCAGGTGGTGAGCAGTTGTATTGTGCATTAATTATGTTTCCTGAATCCTACTCTTCCTTTTCTCTTTTTCCAATTATTGTTATGACTATTGCTTTTATACTTCATTTCAATTATTAAATTGTTCTCATCTCACCTTGTGGGTTTCATCTTCTGTTTCTCCTCCCCATCCTACCAGGGGGAGAGAGGAGTGAGTGAGAAGCTTCATGCGTGTTGGGCTTAAACCGTAGTAACAGCTCATAGGTTTCAATTGGTATTATATCACTCAGTGATACAATTTCTTTCTGCAATTGATAATAAAGAAATGCTACATGAAAACTACTTTGATGCAAGAAGGTAGCAGCTCCAAATATAATCTGAAGCATTTATTTCTTTTTATCTGTCAATTTATTTCCCCTTTAATTTGAATTAAGGTTTTTAAATAAAGTTAATGAATTAGCTCATATGTTAGCATCTTGGGTAATTCAACAGACTAAACCATCAGTTACATTTTCAGTATTAGAAGTGCATTAGTGAAAACCACAAAGCTAAAAGTTAATGTTTAGGTCTTGTCAAGCCGCATAGATGAAGGCCTACATACTTAATGTAGCATCTTATCCAGAATAATGACAGAAAAATCACTAGTGCATGAAGCCACAACCTGCAGAGAGTTAATCACAATCATTAATCACTACACACCATTCTTATTTTTGTGCTGACAAAAATAGACTTATTTTTTTGTTTATGGTATAAATTAAGTTCAAAACACCATCACATCTTGTTGGTTATTTGGAAAGAAAAGCTGACTAGTTGGCTTTGTTTAAAGACTGAATGTCTCATGAACCTGGATGTTTCACAAGGTAGAAGAGCTTCTCTACTTGGAGTTGCTGGTTCACAGCCAGATTAGGCCAGCTAGCCAATGCACAGAGCTAAACAAACAAGTAACTACCCAAATACATTTCATAAGCTAGGAAAATACTTTTGAATAATGTATTTGCCTAGAAGCACGTCTTCACTCCACCAGTGTGTCTGTGTTCCAGATAAACAGATGAATTTCAGGGCAGGCCTAGGAATCTGTAACACTGTTGACTCTAGGTGAAGAATGAGCTGTTGAAATTCCAGTTAGTCTGCTTTTCCTACTCTCCCAAGGTCATCAACATTTCACTCCAAAATTTCACTTGTCTTGACACTGACTTTTGTCTTAGTGTTCCTGAAGTTACAGCATACTTACTTGGTAGGGCTATTGTTTTCTTATTAAGCAGCATCCTTAAGGGAACAGCTGAGGGAGGATTCAAAGGATGAATTAAAGCATTAATACTTCCAATGACAGCTAGCTAGGAAGAAAACACTCTAGCGTTTAGATGTGCAAAGGAGGACCTAAAGTTTTCACCTTTTAAAAAAAATAGATTACTCCAAAATCTGGCACCAGATACTCATCAATACTGATTTAAAAACGGTTCAGCATCCTGATAGTGCTGGCAATACTTTTTTCTCCTGCAAAATAGGTGTTGCTCATGGATTAGCTGAAGACACTGCAAGACTAAGATGACTGCAATCCTCTTCTCTTTGTTAGACCTTTTAAAGGAAAATTTTAAAAGGGGAAGGGACAAAATGCTTCTTGGATCTATAGTTTCTATAGGAAAAAAAAAAAATCAGAGGACTTCATCTACTGTGTTCCTCTTGACAGAAAAAAACAACCCCCTGAAAAAAAAAAACTACCAAAAACCACACAAAAAACTAAAACAGAAACAAACAAACAAAACACCAAAAGATAAACAAGCCCCAGTATTCACTTAAATGTAATATAAACCTTGAAAGGTATTCAGTCTTCATGCAAAATTGTCGCATGATAAATAACCCGTCACTTCTCTTATGAAGCAGGTTAGTGTTAATTAATAGTAATTACTGTTATAGTTTCAGGATCAATACATGTGTCCAGATTTGCAGAATATTTGCAGAAAACACACAACCCAGACAAGATTTGTGCCTGAAGAATAACATGGCTGGCCGTGTTGTTAATGCTGCTACTAGTGACACAATACTGCAATTTTGCCTCAGAATCAATGTCAATTTGTCAGATTTACAATCCTCACTAATTAAGGGAAATTTTGCAGTGTAAACTGGCAAATGTTAAAAGCTTACCATACAAGTTCTAATTAAAAACCAGCAGCTACTCAAGATCCCCTAATCCTTGTATCATGATTCATGAATTATATCATACTCTGATATAGATTAGAATTTAAACACATGGTCTGCACTAACTTTGAGTTTATACTATAACAGAATACCTCTACTATCTGTAGGAAATTGTAAATTACTATATAATGGCTTTACAATACAGAGAATATTTGACAAACACAGGAAGTTTTCTTGCAAGAACACATGAAAAACAGAGAACCGCATTAACTGAGGGAAGTTTTCTAAATAACCACTGCTCTTCCTTACACTTGTTCATCTTCTCTATTGACTTGCAAAGAAAGCCTTTATTCACTTTCCCCAAAGACTTTTTCTATTAATGCAATTCAGTATTCTCTCTTGTTGACTGCCAAAATGTATCCCTGAGAGGATAATAGCATCTAGGGTGCAGCTTTATCAAAATACATCACAACTTAGCTGGGAAAGGAAAAAAGGTATTGTATTACAAGTCAAAAGTATGGGCAAAGCTTCGGACCAGAAGAAAATCAAGACACCAGACAGCCCTATAAAATAAGAGGTAATGTGGATAAATAACAGCTCCTACACTGACCATGTCCCACTGGTAATTTTGAAAAAGCAGATGGCAGAGGTCCAGGTATTTCATCAGCATTTGGTAAATAACTCACAAGGTAGTTTTGAAAATTATAATTTGAGTGCTTACCTATTAAAATTCAGCAGGGAATGGAAATGCTCTTAAGTATAAGGTTCTTTATCAGTTAACTCCCAGAAACCTCCTATAGTATGCACCATTTTAATTCAGTGAATGGCTGTATATAATAGCACCTATTAGTGAAAAAAATACAAAAAACACATGAATATTTCAACATATGCAGTAAAAGTCCTCCTCTCACTTGTTAAAGAAAAAGCTAACAGTCAAGATGTATTTTTAGTTATGGGCCCTTTTCTGTAAGAAGCTGAACTGAAGAAGTGTCTTCAGTTCACAGACTTTTCATTAGACTCAAGATAAGAGATGACAAAAGCTCTGAAATGTCTGTTTTTTTTTTTTTTGTCCTTAGAACAAAACAAAGATTTATCTTCATTGTTTTTGTCTAAATCATGATCCTTTCTACTAATTCTGAGTCAATCTGAAAAAAAATAAGTCCTAGAAAATTTGGCATCTTAATGTGTACTTGAAGAAAGAACCTCACATAAACCTACAAACCATACTCAATGGCAGCAGAATGAAGAGGTTGTGTTTTTTACTATCACCAAGTCCAAAAACTATATTAAATTTCTTTTCACCTTCTTATCTCCAGAGTAGTTTCAAAATCCACCAAAAGACCTCCAGAAATTACCTGCCTTTTCTTTCTCGGTCCCATCAAAAAAATCTAGATAGATTGATTTTTCACAGAAGACCACTTTATAAAGCCTTTCTGAAAATCAGGGAACTTCACTGACTTAGAAGAAAAAAAATCCAAAGCCTAACTGATTTAAATCTTGCATATATTTGTGGGAGATTCGAAGGAGTCGAGGAGTGAGGAGAAAAAGAATTCATTTTGGGTATGTTTAAAATTCCTTTTTCAACAGTCCATAAATCTTTAAGTAGAAGGAAACTGGTCTTTTACAGGACAGCAAACCTTTATTTTCCCACTGAAATAATCCTGAAATTGCCACTGACAGCCACCTCCAGCAATTTTTTTTTTTCAGTTTAACATTTGATAAAGAAGAGTGCAGAATGTGGTGCTACGAGTAAAAGCTTACGACCAATATAGGTTTCCTTTCTCCAGTTATTGCATATGAAAACATGCTACAGTTAAGCTGATGTCACTCAGTAATATTAAGCAAACATTTTAATAAAATCTTGAAGTTAACTAGTCAACTAAATGAATCTTAGGCACTACATCTATGGAGGGGGCACAGAAAGTTGTTTTAATTCCCATGATACATTTTTGTAAACAGTATTTTCATAACAACAGTCCAAATGGCATTAGTTATGAGTCCATTAATTCAGAAGTATTTTTCCTAGTCAACCTGGGAATTGCAGGAAAAACCTACCTCCAGTTCAGGTACAACCTATTTTGATATCAGTATTACATATTACGCTTGAGAGATTGGGCATAATTGATTTCTGAAAGTAAGCTTATACCATGGGGTCATCATAATTTCATGAAACACCCATACTTTTTCTACTTTTTGGCAACAGACTGACAACTTTAATAAAAAACAATTTTGGAAAACCAAAGTCTTCTGCATGAAAGAGGCCACAGTTAATGGAATGTCATGGGAATCACCTGTAACAGGTTTGGCAGCAATGAGTAATGAAAGTTCAAGGGCTATGCTGGCCACTGTCAACGGGATAGCAAAGCTGAAAAAAGCCAAGGCCAAAGACTTCCTCCAGCTGCCAGCCTATATGAATTAATTCCCAGCACATAAGACCGTGAAACATGCATCAGCTACACAGCTCTCTGAGGCTCTCTTGAAGTTTTATTTGGATTTACACACTGGACACAGATAAAGCACTCAAAGTCTGAAACACTTTCATCCTTGCTCTGATGAGACTGGTTTGCCAGGAGAGTATCATTTGACAAGATTTAAAATTCAGGTAAAAAGAGGAAATTGAAATTAACACAAACCTATGCAACCCGGGTCTTCAGAGCTGAATGCTTTTTACCTTATGAAATGCTTATCTTACCTTGACTCAGTAGTGCCCATGATATAGCACTATAGAGCTACGGATCAACATCACTGCCTTATTTTGCAAATAGTACCATCAACTATAGCTTACTTTTATCCTCGAGTTCTGGTCCTCTGGCATCCCTGCATGCACACACCCAGCCTCCCACCACCTCCAGGGTTTGCGTTACGTCCTCCCTATTCTCTTTCCTTTCACCTCCACTGCTTCTTGTCTAACAGAAATTCAACTTTAACAACTTGCATGTCACCCACCACCACCACCTTCTGGCAAACAGATTTTGATTGCAAGTGTCCCAGGCGACTTTCCTTGAGATTTAACATCCCAGTGCCCAAAGGCCTCACTCTTGAACCCTCAGGGCGCGGGTGTACCTTTAGCAGCCCAGCCCAGCCCAGCAGCTCTACTGCAACAAACGCAGCAGAAAACCAAAACCCCCAGCCCCCCTCAGCACCAGGGTGAACCACACAAACAACAGGGACTGCAGCAGTGCAACCCTCCAGAAAAAGGCTCCTACACCACTGTCATTTCTAGCAGAACAAAGCATGTTAGAAAAAACAGTGACCCCCATGACCCACCGCAGCTCTGCAGTCCCTCGTCCTCTCACCATCTGACTCCTGCAGCCCCGGCGTCCCACCCCTTGCTCTGGCCGGCCCTCGCCACTCAACACAGTGGGTCTCTGGTGGTGTAAGCAGCTCCTTCCCGCGCTTATTGCTACGCTCCAGAAAGTTCTGAGAGGGGAGGGGTCTAGTCTGGTCCAGTCAGGCCCTAGTCTAGTCTAGTTTTATCCAGTCCAGTCTTGTCCAACCTAGTCCAGTCTACAGAGGGTCCGAAAGGACCCTGGCAGGAGAGGGCTTACTACAGAGCCTGTCTCTTCACTCATCTGCAGGGTAAGTTCAGTCATGTACAGTGGAAATGTGTGAGAGTGTGAGATGTTGTGTTGGTACTTTGCTCTTTGTTTCACCAGCATGGTGGTAATCAGTTCATATGTTACTTTTGCCGTGTTTAAAGGATGTTTTTCTCCCTGACTTAAAAGTCATCCTGATATCAGCTTTTCTTACCATTAAACCAATAATTTTGTTGATGAAGGTATCCATCAGATTTGGATAGGTTATAAGTAGGTAGTTGTTGTTACACTGTACTTGAGTGCAGTGTATGTGTTCTGAATACACCCTCTTATTTCTCTGTAAAGAGTAGGAGTTACAGAGCCTGCTGGATTTTTGTTATTTTATTATTATTATTATTATTATTATTATGGTTTGGCAAATATTTATTAACAGCAGAACGAATTGCCTCAGCTAGAGGAAAATGACAGAGGCTTAATCCATTCTGGACCTCAGTGAACCAAGCAATCAACAAGTGCTAACTGGGGGCTATTCACAGCAAAATGTTAGCGCTGAACAAGCCTGCTTTTTTATCACAATGCACAATTTGTTTCCATTCCAGTTTCTCTGGTGGATAAATTTTATTCTTGAAAGTCCTGGACCACTGGGATTTTTCAGTTTTCAAACAGAAGCTTCCTGATTGTGGTTATACAGACACAGGTTGTATAGTTGTAGGTATCTATATGCACTTGCTTGCATGTGTTTACACATAAACCAGTTGTAGCTGTAATACCAATGGAGGTTACACCAAATGCAATTCTCAGACTAGATAATACATAAGAAAATAAGTTGTTCACTACTTATGACTGAATACCAATCATCCAGTATAATTTGTTATGTGTCACTGAGCCCACACACAGTTTGGTGAAACAAATTATGGGATAAAACCAGTTTGTGTTGTAGAGGCAAAAGTCACATTAAATACATTTGTGTCATCGTTGCAACATCTGAAGAGTAGCAATAGATTGGCTTTTTGCTTCTAGTGAATGCTTTCAGCACAGAGTTTGAATTAAGGAACCTAGAAAACTGAGTTGAATTCGGTTAAATGTTTTTTCTCCTTAGTACATTAAGGAGAATATTTTCTAGGTAACCCTAGTATTATCCTTGAATCATTCATTCTGTAATTGGCAACATACCAGTACTTAAAGTAAGGAGAGAAGTCTCCTGGTTTTACTCTGAGTGATTTTTGATTTAAGTCACTAACTTCAGAAGCAAATACTCCATGATTAAAGAGGAACATACTTATCACTACATGATTCAAATGTATCAAATTTAGATTTTAAGTGTTTTGTTGGTTGTTGTAATTCATACTTACTTGTATGAAATATATGTCATGGCAGACTTATACATTAAAGATCGTTTTGCATCTTGAAAAATTTAAGCTGTTGTAGAACATTTTCAATTGTGTTCCCAACTTTCTGAATTTTATGAATTATATCTAGGAGACTCAGGTTTACAGCTATTCCTCAAAAGCATAATACCTCTAAGACTATCCTCCTCCTGAGAAGGCAAGGGGAGAGAGAGGACAGCGATGTTCATTAATGCAAAAGAACATAGAATCATAGAATCAACTAGGTTGGAAAAAAACTGTAAGATCATCAAGTCCAGCCATTACCCCAGGACTGCCAAGACCACCACTAAACAATGACATTGGGGGCCTCATCTACATGTTTTTTGAACACTTCTAGGGATGGTTCCAATACCTGACCCCCTTCTCTGTGAAGAAATTTTCCCTAATATCCAATCTAAACCTCCCCTGGTGCAGCTTGAGGCCATAATCTCTTGTTCTATTGCTTGTTACCTGGGAGAAGAGAATGACATCCCTCCTCACTACAGCCTCCTTTCAGGTAGTTGTAGAGAGTGATAAGGTCCCCCATGAGACTTCTCTTCTCCAGACTAAACAGCCCCAGATCCCTCAGCCATTTCTCATAAGACATTCTCCAGACCCTTCACCAGCTTTGCTGCCCTTCTCTGCACCTGCTCCAGCACCATGAAATCTTGGAGAATATCATGGAGACTTGTCAAAAAATGTAACATAGATGTTATATTTCTTTGGTCCATGTCAAGATAAATAATCCCATGTGTCTGGTTCATGGGAAAGAATTGATTTCTTGTTTGAGAAGGAATTGTCAGATCAAACAGCAGTAAAAAATGGGGCCTTCATTACATCTTGCTTTCCATTTCCTAAACAAGGAATTCATTCTTACTTTATTTGGTGACTTTTTTTTTTTTTTTACATTTGTTAAAAAATTGTTCAAAATCTCTAAGTATGTATGTTTTGATATCTAATATTGTGAACAGGAGTGTAGAGTGATAGGTGCAAGGAACAGTACTTGTGTTCATGATGGAAAAAAAGACACTGATGATAACTCAGTATGATACAAAATCACATACCTAAATTACTGGTGGCTACAGCAGTTCAGAATATGATGGAATAAGTATAATTAAAAGTCATAAGAATTATGATGACAATGAATCATCTGACATATAGCACAGTAGCCAAAATTTACATGCTGCTTTATGCCAGAGCAGTTTTGTTGGGTCAGAGGAAATAATCATCTGGGCTTTTGGAACACTAGAGGCAGATGATGTGTAGTGTCTGATTTCAAAAGAAGTAAGCCATGTGTTAGAATTAGTGATTTAAGTAATCTAATCAGTGACTTTGAGTATTCACAATATTTTGGGGAAAAAAAAAAATCCCTCATATGCTATTTTTTATCTGAAATAAAACTAATGGGGGGGGGAGGGTTTGGCTGATTCTTGAAAGAAAATTCTGTAGTAGACTCAGTTGATCATATGTTTGCATCTATAATGGAACAGAGATTTAAAAGAATGTCATATAAAATAACAGCTGTGTAGCTTAAGTCCAAGATAATGCTTAAGCTTAAACTCCAAGATTATTGGAGAAGGCTGAGGTTCTGAATGACTTCTTTGCCTTGGTCTTCTCTGGCAAAGGCTCTGACCAAACCACCCAAGTCTTGGAAGGCAGATGCAGGGACTGTGAGAATGAAGATTTTGCGCCCACTGTAGGAGAGGATCAGGTTAAATCTTAAAAATCTGAACATGCACAAGACCATGGGTCCTGATGAGATCCATCCGCAGGTCCTGAAGGAGCTGGTGAATGAAGTTGCGAAGCCGCTGGCCATCATATTTGAGAAATCATGGCAGTCAGGGGAAGATCCCGATGATTGAAAAAAGGGAAATATAACCCCCATTTTCAAGAAGGGAAAATGGATGACCCAGGGAATTACAGACCAGTCAGTCTCACCTCTGTGCCTGGCAAAATCTTGGAGCAGATTCTCCTGGAAGGAATGCTAAGGCACATGAAAATCAACAAGGTGCTTGGTGACAGCCAGCATGGCTTCACTAAGGGGAAATCCTGCCTGACCAATTTGGTGGCCTTCTGTGATGGGGCTACAGAACTGATAGACAGGGGTAGAGCAGTTGATGTCATCTACCCGGACTTGTGTAAAGTGGTCGAAACTGTCCCACACGACATCCTTGTCTCTAAATTGGAGCGACATCAATGTGATGGATGGACCACTCGGTGGATAAAGAACTGGCTGGATGGCCACACGCCAGGAGTTGTGGTCAATGGCTCAATGTCCACTTGGAGACCAGTAACGAGTGGTGTCCCTCAGGGATCGATGTTGTTGTTGACGTTGATCGGTCTTGTTTAACGTCTTTGTCACTGACATGGACAGTGAGATTGAATGCGCCCTCAGCAAGTTTGCCGATGAGACCAAGCTGTGTGGTTTGGTTGATACCCTGGAGGGAAGGAATGCCATCCAGAGGGACCTTGACACGCTTGTGAGGTAGGCTAATGCCAGCCTTATGAAGTTTAACCATGCCAAGTGCAAGGTCCTACACGTGGGTCGGAGCAATCCCAGGCACAGCTACAGGTTGGCCAGAGAAGAGATTCAGAGCAGCCCTGCGGAGAAGGACTTGGGGGTGCTGGTTGATGAGAAAATGAACACAAGCAGGCAGTGTGCGCTTGCAGCCCAGAAAGCCAACCGTATCCTGGGCTGCATCAAAAGGAGCATGACCAGCAGATCGAAGGAGGTGATCCTGCCCCTCTACTCTGCTCTCATGAGACCTCACCTGGAGTATTGTGTGCAGTTCTGGTGTCCTCAACATAAAGAGGTCATGGAACTGTTGGAACAAGTCCAGAGGAGGGCCATGAGGATGATCAGGGGACTGGAGCACCTCCCGTATGAAGACAGGCTGAGGAAGTTGGGGCTGTTCATCCTGGAGAAGAGAAGGTTGCATGGAGACCTCATAGCAGCCTTCCAGTATCTGAAGGGGGCCTATAGGGATTCTAGGGAGGGACTCTTCATTAGGACTGCAGTGATAGGACAAGGGGTAACGGGTTAAAACTTAAACAGGGGAAGTTTAGATTGGATATAAGGAAGAAATTCTTTCCTGTTAGGGTGGTGAGGCACTGCAATAGGCTGCCCCAGGAGGTTGTGAATGCTCCATCCCTGGCAGTGCTCAAGGCCAGGTTGGACAAGGCCTTGGGTGATATGGTTTAGTGTGAGGTGTCCCTAACTATTCTATGATTCTAAATATATTCTTGTTTTGTACACTGCTGTTCTCTTAAAAATTTGTAATATGGCGTGACTACATGCTAGTAGTAAGACAGGAAGGTAACAAAAGATGCGAGTTTTATGACATTGTGGTGGGGTTGTATGTTTCTCTTGATGTTCCCCAGAAAGTGAAGTCAACTTTACTGTGTCTTCTTAGAGTAAGGCGCAACTTTGGTTTGAACAATTTTCTTCAGTATGAAAATAACTTGTGACAAGATCTACTAATTGTATCCCTGCATGACTTCACTGATGCTGTGTTCCTGGTCCCATGGGAGTGGGTCAACTCAGATTACTGGTAAGCAGTTTTCCAAGGTCTTAGATACATTGTGACAGTCAAACAAGGCGTGGATACACAATGCAAAAGGAACATGTTCCCAAAGTGTTCTCTGTGACCTTCAAAGTAACAACTGCATGACACATCTGCTTGGAAAGTCTTTTGGGAATGCAGTTCAGGAGCAATTTTCCTTTTATAATGGACACCATAGAGCTTTCACACTTTTCTCCAGCTTTGCTAGTGGTAAGTGGTTTCATAGTAGCTGTAATTCTGGCCACTGATGCTAGTTTTGTTGGCATAAGGTAATAAAGAGTATACACTGATCTCACTGTTGCAATTTTGCTAGTTAAATTCTACACTTCACTACAAGATGCTGTTTGAAAATCAGCAAGGCAGTGCTTGATGTGCAACAGTGTGTAGTATTAATGGGCAAACCTCCAAGATTGGGTGCCTTGAACGTCATCCAAGCTTACCTGAAGCTGCTAAGCTGCTTCAAATTGTCTGTCTCAAAATAGGGCAGGGATCTTGAAAGTAGGTTTCCCTGGAAGATGTTTACTTATGATTTCATTTAAGATAATTTCAAATGCTGCTTTCTCATACAGTACTGAGAGAGTATGGTCTGTTATAAATTAAATGACAAAAATACAAAGGATACATATATATATTATTTAATCTCAGTCAAGAAAATGCACCAGGTGCAGAAATTGTCAGATAAAAAAAAAAAAAAGTAATAGACGTAATGTCCATTCACTTTCACTTGTTACATGCTTTCCTGTGCTTGTGTGTAGTCAGAAGCCACTTGAAAGTTACAACACTGCTTTCAGAACTGTCCCTACATACATATCAGTACAGCTGTGTTGCACAGAGCTAAGAACTCTTGATGGGTCTTGGGAAGCAAAGAACAGCAAGCACTACAAAGTATTTTCAGTAGTTTTTAGAACTTGGGCGAGCCTATATACAGCTATGAAAACTGTATATATCAAACAATTGAAAGTAAGATAATGTATTGCTTTTTTAATTTCTTGCATATATAATTTCCATACGCTACAAAACATTCATACTGTCATTGTTTAATATTCTTGGCCACAAAGAGTTGTTATTGCTAATTACTGCACAGTATTAAGTACAACCCTCTTGTTTCACTATGTACAAGGAAAAAATTCGTTACAATAGTTTTCGACCTTAATTGTGTTCACCTTTGACATCTTGCCCAAAAGGTGAAATTGTGTGAGTTTTGGTGTGTTTGGAGGGTTTTTTTGATGGTTTTGGGGGGTTTAGGGTTTGGGTTTGATTGGATGTTTTTGTGGGGTTTGTTTGTCTGTTTAGCTGGTTTTTGGGGGATTTTGGGGGGGGAGTTGGGTTTTTTGTTTGTTTTGCTTGTTTGCTTTTTTTTTTGTTGTTGTTGCTGTTGTTTGGGTGGTTGGGTTTTTTTTCTGTTTAATACTGGAAGGAAGACAAAATCCTACAGAATCCCATCTCCTAAATCAGTTACAAAGAGTTCTGCCGTAGGAAATGAGGAAAGTACATAAATAATTAGCATGTTGCCATAGCTTTGTTACTGCTGTAAGCACATTAATTGTCAGTGTTACAAATCTGTCAGAGAAGGACAATGAGATACTTCTCACTATCAGCTGCTCTGCAGGACTTTGTTCACTTTATTTAGTACTCCACAGACGAGTGTTAATAATTGCTGTTCCAGTGTAAGATTTGTCTATGCCTTGCTCTGGAGCCAAACACAGTCAGTGTTTTGCAAAGCAGCAGCACCTTCAGCTCAATTCTAAATATTCTGAATTTCAAGTAAACACAAAAATTTTAAGAGCTTTTCTCCAAATTGTACAACTTCAATGGCATTTTGTTGCACGCTGCACAGAAAAAACTTTTCTGCTATCTCACCACATTAAAGCTGATGATGTTAACTAAACGCTTTCAGTATCAGGCAAAATAATATTTTATTGTTAGGATACTGGCATTTGATGATCTGCATTTCTTGGTAGCACCTTTCTCATAACTTGTAACTTCAAGCGAATTCAGATCACAAGTGATAAACCCTTTTCTTCTATGGAACATGGAGAACATGTTCCATATTGGGTTTTACATGACTTTATTGTTAAAAAATTGTGAATTCACTATAATATGTATACATACATCTGTGTTGAATACAGGCAGTAAAGGACAAGCTTAAATATAGGTAGGTGCAGATAAATATGCGCATATATGTATATTTAGATTTAACCCAGGGATTGTATGCAAATATGAGGAAGCTGAAGTCTGTTCTTTCAATGAAATTACATAAAAAAGGAGTTGGGAAACAACAGCACTTACTAAGTTCTGTTATTTGATATTTTTTTCCAGTAAAGCTATTAAGAGCAAAAAGTCTTGCTTTTTATTACATTATGATGTGTATTTTAGTCTGTGCTGGTATCATTTGTCTTTAAAATGATTTGATAATATGTATGTGAATTACTTTTATAAAATTATCTATTTTTAACATCTAGACATATGAATGATTCCCTGCATATAATATAGAAAGCCATTAAACAGGGGAAAAAAAAAAAAAAGAAAAAAAAAAGTGTTATTTGAATATGTGTCTGAAGAACTGAAATTCATCAGAGACAAATAATTTATTCATGCTTAATAGAGAATGCCAGACTGTTGCAGATTTCAGTAGCTGAAATCTGAGTGACTTTCATTTGCCATAATAATACTTTACATTTATACAACCATTTTCATTCAGAAGTATTTCAAAGTGCTTTGCATAGTGTGTGCATATAAGGGATAAATTAACCAGCCAGTAAATTAAAATTACCTCTGAAGTGAAGCTCTGCAGAAACTTGTGGCAAGAATATTGCATGTGTTTAGTGTTTTGGAGTTTTGGTTGGTTTGTTAGGGTTTCTTTGATGAAATTTCATTGATTTTGAGTAAGCAGAGCATACAATTAAATTAAACTGTGTTATTGAGGAGAAAAGAGTCTTACAGCTGGGACCCTTGAATCTAACCAAGAAGGAGTCTTTGTTACTTGCTTCTTAAATAAAGTCAAGATAACTAATTTTGCCAGTTCTGCTTTGATGAATGTTCACATTCACTGTTACTTACTGAAATGCAAGCAACTCATACTTAACTTTAGCCACCTTTTACTAATGGAAAAGACCTCTTCCACTGACAGTAAACTAATCTGTGTGGTGCTGTATTTGCTATATGCTAATAGCATAGTTATTGAAGATCATCTGCCATCAGTCTAAACCATCGGTCATATATCTCAGAAATTATACATGATTAATTCTAGTTTTTTACAATTTTGAGTATACTGCATGAAACTAAGGCAGTTTCCCAGCAGTAGGCACTATGTCTTCAGATTCTGTTTGGAATTTCTAGGTGCTGTTTAACAGACCCAAGCTCTTTCTTGCATGTTATAAGACAGTTGCTATAAACATGTGCATAAATTGAGAGACTAGTCATATCTCAATCCCAAGGAAAGGCATAATTATTTAGCTTTAAAAGACCCCAACAAAATAACATTAAAGAAATTCCAGCTCGGCCAGATTGCTCTCCTATATCATGAATGTACAGTGCCACAAAGAGTGTCAGTCCTTTTTGTTTTTTTTATTTTTTCCTGAATGGAGCTGGTAATATTGGAGTCTCTAAGATAAGCAATGTAAAGCAGCAAACTGGTCAGGGTGGGTAAAGTCATCTACAACAAAGATTTTATTTTTTTGTTTCTTTCATGGTTGACAGCAGTAAGAAAATACATCAAAACTAGAACAGGTGGACAACTATTTTAGTGTCTCTTGACACTCATATTTCTTCTGGCCTCACTTCAGCATGTTGCTGCAGTGCTTGCAACTACCTTGCTGCGCTTTACAACAGACATACTAATTTTCTCAATCTGGCTATTACTATATAGCATTTGGCTATTCAGTAGTTATTTCTCACCAGCTCACACAAAGAATAGTACAAACTTCACAACCCATTTCAGGTACAGTGGTGCAATGAATACAGGTAGTACTAAAATAAGCAGGACAAAGGATGTTAGAATTTGGACCACAATACCTTCAGTGCAGCTGCTGACATGAGTAAATGTTTGCAGAACTGAAACTACCTCTTTCACTTTGTGCAGTGAACAGTCATCCAAAAATCCTGGTGGCATACTCTGCTCTTCTGAAAGCAGGCTGTGTAATGAGGTGTATGTCTGTGCTATATACTTAAGGTTGCTATCAGTACAATAGAACAGTACTTATCAGGATAATTTTTTTTTGTCTCAGTGCTAGCTGCACTGTTGTTTACAGTTACTGGAATAAGGAAACAAGATTTTTGGACATTAATGGTGCTTCATATTCGTTCTGCTCAGTTAACTTGACTAATAGCCCCACAGATTACTTGAAAATAATGTGTTCCTCCTGAACATGTTCCCTTCTTCTCCTTTACAGGGCACAAAAATAACTTCAAAACATAACCATCTAACTAGCAGTGGAGGAACTACCCTCTTTCAATTTTGTGCATTAAAAATAAACAAACAAAAACCAAACAAACAAAAAAAAAACCCACACAGCACCCCCCCCCCGAAAAAAAAAGAAAACCAAAAAAAACCCCACAACAAAACCAAAACCAGAAACAAAACTGCAAAAAACAAACAACCCAGTTATATCTGTTGAATGTAATTTGCTGTGTGATAACATAGGAGGAAAGAGCCCCCTAACGGCTACAAGTTGTCTTGGAAAATAAAAACATCACTTTCTGCCAGTTCAAGCTGGAAAGCAATGCAAAATTAGTTTCAAGAATGCTAGATCAGTCTTTCCAGATTAATAGCATTAGAAACTCAAAACAACATGCACAATTTGTGTTAGATAAACTCTTGTTGTTTGGGGGGGGGTTCTCTTTTTGCCTTTTTTTTTTTTTCCCCGGAGGTTTCATTTTTGTGGAATTTTTTTTATCGGTTTGTCTTTTTTTTTTTTTTTTTTAGCTATTTTTCCTAAGAAAATGCTTACACTGTACATCTTTTTTTGGGGAAATTAATAACATATTTTGTGAATATAAACAGAAGTAATTGTTTGGGCTTCTGATTTTGCTTTGCGTTTAATAATGTTTAAATGGAATATTCTCTTTGGGTAAACAGATACTTTTGAGCATTATTTGGCGTTTCACAGTTAGTATGTAACCTGAATAGTAACAGATAATAATCTGGTGAGAATTGTATCGCTGTCTTTGAAATCATAAAATTAGCATGATTTTATTTCCGATCACAAAATTATAAGCTATATTTACTGAACACGAGTATAGTAAATAAAGCTTTTCAGGGAGAGAAAAGAGAGGTAAATAAGAGCTATAAGACAGCTTTTGAGCATACATAAAAGATTATTTTTGCAAGTCAAACTGCACATGAAATATTTTGAGGCAGGCCTTATGTTTTGTAAGAAGCCAAAGTGGATTAGATATCCAGTTGTCTTATATCCTCACAAAATTCTGTCTACATCTGATAGATCGAGCTCTTGATACCCAGGTCATTTTTTACTGGTAAAATTTTCTGTTAAAATGTAAAGAGTTCCCACTATTTATAGCCAGATTCTGACACTCTGACTCTGTATAGGCAATTTTATGGAATAAAATGCCAGTCAATGAAATCTAAGGTGGTAAAGCATGCTACCTTTAAAGAATTTTAGAAAGAAACATTGAAAATGCTGATGTGGGTCAAGTGGATATATAAAAAACAAAATAGATATTATTCACAGAAAAATATGAAGAAATAAGGTCATAATGCCTAAGATCCCTCACATCTGTAATGTCTTTTATGAATTATAAATAATCGCTTTGTCAGCTGTGGAAATTTCACTTCACATTTGGGATTTTGACATATCAGTAAGAATTTCAGTATGGTGCTCTATAGAAATTTATAGAAATACCTTGGCAGAGGAAGAGAAGAAACTGGAGTTTCTAAACCGGACAAAACATTGGAAAGTTGTACCTGGCAGAGTGAAAAGCTGCTTGAATGCTTGACTGAGTAGACTAAGGCCATTGTTTCACCCAGAGAGAGTAAGCCCAGGTATATGCAGGATTATGAAAAGCAGCAGGTATATGAAAAACTCCTTTCAGTTTGGAGCAAGGTGCAGAGTGCACAAAGTGATGAGTAAGGTGGTTTGGATTACCACAGTTGGAAGAAAGGTGTTACTAATGAAGTGACAGTGTTGTCTTCTTAGCGTTATACTCCCATGGACTGTAAACACTGAGTCAGTCAACTTCCTGACTTGCTACATAACCAAAAGATGGGTTATTTCAGTTTAACTTATCTTCAAAATCATAGCAGCCTATCACAGCAAAACTCTTTTCAACACAGGCCCAAGGAAATATGTAGATAGTTTATGTAGAGCTAGGCAGTTGGGAAACATTAGTGTTAATATCACACCAAAACAAGCAATCAGTCCATGGGATGGCTGCTTCAAGGGTGCAGCACAGCATAAAGGAACATCCTAGGTTTCATATTTCAGGTTATAAGCCTTGATCTTCAATTTGCAGGCAGAATGTTAACAATAACTACTGTATCTATCTATAAAAAGATGGCAGTCTAATGCCATATTATTTAAAGCAGATCATGTTTGTGCAGCAGAGCTAAGCTTGCAGTCAAAAGACAGATAGTGTTTCAAACTACTGACAAGCACAGAGAAATCCTCCAGGTAAGTGTTCTTTCTACTTTTTAACATGTAAAATAATGAGTTAATAATATGAGAGCTTGTAGGCTCTTATTACTCCAGGCTGCTTAGCATGTGTGAGACAACTTACATTAAAACATCACACAAGTAGTTAGAAATCATCTTTTCTGGCTGTTTCATCCCTATTTACTTGAAGGGTAAACCACAATAAACGCAATGCACAAACCATGCCCTGTTCTTAATTGTCTTCGGGTGTACACAATATTTGATACATACCATCTGTGAGTGAAAATTTTAAGTGCAGTACAACATGCAAGACAGAAAAAGAATAATTCCTTTTATAGCTACTCAGAAAAGCAAAGGATAATTTCCTTACCTGGAAGATGAAACTCTGTATATCATCAGTACTGTGTGAGCTAAGGGGACAGGATGAATTTTTGTCTGCTGTAATAAGCCTTTCTTCAGAGATGCAGAACATAACATAAGAAATGTGATTTAAGTGGAACGATCTATTCCAAAGTCCAGTCTGTTATCAGTTGCACTAGATTAGAGCTGGCAAATGAGAAAAGATAGCTCAGCAAGTTGTCCACTGAAGGAGCTCGATATCAGTGTTATCAGGCGCCAGCAGTCACATACTGATGCTACAGTGTGTACAGTCTCCCTCTACTGCGTGCTTTCTCTCCTTGCTCTCCCTCTCTCTCTCACCCTGACGTTCACACAGCTCTGAGTCTGAGCTCCTTCTGCTGCTGTATAATCAATCTAGCCTGTCTGAATCTAATAGGCCACTATTTAACCAGCCAATCAATAGCACAGATTCTGCTGCTGCTCCCCGGGGTCTTTTCCAGGAGTGGTACAAACAGTAAGAGTTTGGCCGGCAGTTTAACCAAGTACTTTTCGTTATATTATCTCCCTTAAAGGAAAATTGTTTAGGAGAGCCCAGGTTCACGGCTATCTATCTGAGATTTTTTCATCAGAGTTACATGTACATGCACATTGCACTGCACTAGCATTCTGAACACTTTTAAATTTTTACCCTTTCTGTGCGTTTTAGAATACATAAAAAAACCCAAGAATACATTTAAAAAAAAAATAAAGAAAAAAGGGAAAATGCACTCACATGCTCCCCCCACCCCCCAGTTTAGAAATGAACCTGCATGGCAAGCCTTAGGCTTTGTATTACAAAAAGTCCAGTAGCAGATGCTGTAACTTAGATCTTTTTATGGCAAGTGTGGAAATTAGGCATAAACCAAGAAGCAGAATTGTGCTTCTAATTCCTATCATCTTGAACTGACTTCTTTGCTGTTTATGTTTCAACTTGTATGATTTTTATTTTTCTTTTTAAGAAAAGAATGTATGGAGACAATGTAGATTCAGATATAGGAGGAATTGGAGACACAGTGTCAACAGATGGGACAGCTTTTTCACATAAAATAGTGATCAGGACTAACTGAAACGTGGAGTTAGCAACAAGTAGTTGTACTTTAAAAACAACTTTTTAATTGAAGTCTTTTACTGCACTGTGTTCCCCACATATGGAGGCAACAGACTGTTCTTTAGTAGCTAAAACCAAAATTTCAGGATGGCTATTGTTCGAAGTGAGATCTTTAACACAACAGGCTTTCTTTTTCATTTTGTTTTTAGTTTAGAGGAACAAATCTTAAGAACCTGGTCTAATCTTTGCAACCTGGTCACTCTGGTTGCAGTTCAAAATTATGAACTGACTTTCATTCTGAAGCAATGTGTGGGAAAGTATCTACCATAGTACTAAGTCCAGAGGGTGGGTTTCACAGGTCACAGGTGCTTCCACATCACAGCATATTGGTGTTATTATATTGGTGTTCTGTCATTTGAAACAGGAACTGTAACTAGAGAACACCATGAGTACAATGCATTTGGTGATTTTTCTTGAGAACGCACTTCCCATTCTTGGTGGTGCCCTCATATATGATTCTTGCAGAAATTCATTTGATTGCTGCTATAGAATCCAGAAACATAATGAGAGTTTTGATTTTCTGCCTCTTAAGTGCTTGCACTGTCCATCAGCCTAAGGCTCTGTCAACACATTTATTGTATTAAGACTTTATGCCTGGGATCCTATGCTGAGAACTGGAAGTGGCAGTCCAGCTGTTTATTCCATGGTTAAATTTCCTCCTTAGGTTTAGCATAGGTCAAACCTCTTACTGAAGCAAGAGTAACATTGTCTACAGTCTTTACACAGAATCTGACATAAGAAAGTGGATGTCCTGATAATTAAACTGAAGTTTCTTGTGACAGCCTACCTTATAGGGGTTCATACTTGCTTCACAGGACTTCTTGCGTAAGCTCTAAGGAGCGGTCAAGAAAGGTTCCTTTCCAGTCCCTTTATCAGTAAATTTCCCATTAAACACATTTATAGAGCCCTGTCAAATGATTTATGACCTACATAACCTACCTAGGAATCAAGGTTTCTTGGACAAGCAGAAGCCAGTGCCACCAAGTCACCAGTTTTATGTTATTAGTCTCTTGAAAATTCTAGTCAAAGAATGAAAAGGAAAGACAGCAGGAGGAAAAAGACCCCCTATTAAACGGGAGTTTGCAACAGAAAAGAGATGTATGGTGTTCATAAAAAATAAGGGACACTTCTAAGCCTATTAGGAGATACAGAGCTACTGGGAAAACATTTCTACTTAGTCTGAGTGTTTACACAAAAGCATGTGTAAGGTCACATAATGGCAGAAAATAGCAATACAATGTTAAAAATATAACTTTTATGCACTCGAATCTTTTTCAACACACATACAAAATGAAAAAAAAATATGGGAAACAATAAAGTCACAGTATCCACAGCAAGTTCAGCTCATCCATTCTTATTATGGAATGTCATAGTATCAACTAATAATCTCCAAGTCCTTAGTTGCATATGGAATACCTCATCAACTGCAGCACAAAACACATGTAATGCATGTCTCAAGTGTTTTAAGTGGTCTGCATCAGCTAAGTGATGATGATAGAGAAGAAGATTAAAATCAGTAAATAAAAATTAAGATGGATAGAATTATGGTTATACAATTGTATGAGTGAATCTGCTAGTGAAAGTGTGTAAGGCCTGTATTGTTATATATGTTGGAAGAAGGGCCATTAGAGTGAATGGTGTTCTGCCCTTAAAGGGAGAGTAGTAGCTGGGAGGGATAGGGTAATTTAAAGGTTATTCTGAATCTTAGTGAGAAAGGCCCAATAGCAAATGGTGTAATAAAATACCTGCTTTAATAAGTGTGAATAAAGAGTACTATAAATAGAGATATACTGGCAACCCTTTCATGCAGCACAGATCATGGGTGAATTTTCCTACAGCACACTGAAGCACACTCCATCCATGGAGAGGTTATTTTCTTCCTCCCATGCTGTTGTGCCCTTTATTTTCTGTAACAAAAAGAATCACATGCAGTCTCCAGACATGCTGGTGTGTTATTTCTGTCATAACACTCACAAGCAGAGGCCAGGCTAGCATGGGGGACGCCAACAGGTTCTCTTAAGCCATGCAAGCACATGGGCTGCCCTAGCACTAAGCATGGGACCCAACAAAGCTGGCATGGTTTGACCAAGATCACTTACAGTGCGGAACACAGCATTTTCTGCAAGACTCCCAATACAGATGGAAGGAGCACTGTTGTGCAGATCAGAGTGGAAGGAGCTTACTTTTAACATGCTTTTCTGATTTTTTTTCTTCCTGACAAAGTTTCAGCTTCTTTCTGCATGTAATCTGATCTAGCCCATGTAAACCAATCAGTAGTTACATGTGGAGTACTATTACAAAATTATATATTGTGCAGTTTGATATTTCAATGTTGCTTTTTTTTAATTATCGACACACATACAGGATAGCTTTGGATGCTACATATGCTGCGTGGAAATTGTGTTTATTAGAACACTTTTGTGTTGAATAGATGTGAAAATATCTCTTTGGCTTTCATGTCTGTGGTAGAGTATGATAAACTTTAAATTAGGTATAGATGCAGAGTAGCATAGCATAATGGTTTGGGACTGTACAAATATATTTGCAGTGGATAATATAACTGGTTAGTATCTAGATAAATAGATGTTTAATACTGCAGTGTTTAATACTGAGACTGGTGTTTAAAGTTGAAACACTGAAATACTGATATAAACAATGTTAAAGTAGTTTATCATAGAAGGCTTAAATTAGAAGCATAGAATATATACTCTAGTAAGAAGACCTGGACATCTACACATTAGGATACTTCTGCTTGTAAGGGCTGTGGTTTTATCAAACGTAGCTCTCTAGGAGAAATTGCTTTTCTCTATTTCAGATTCAATTAACAAACACAAAATATGTTTCTTACCTCAAGATCCCAACAATAGCCAAGGTTGCCTTTCTGTAACCAAGTAATCAAAGGAAAGCCAGAATATTCAGCTCTGTAAGACTAAATCTTGTGAGCATGTAATGATGGAATAGCAGATGTTGCCTATGGTTTAATGGTGGTATTGGCAGTCCTGGGGTAATGGTTGGACTTGATGATCTCAAAGATCATTTCCAACATAGTTGATTTTATGATTCTATGATTCATAGAGATGCCTTCGATGGACTCCCTCATGGCAAAAATAAAAATAAAAATAAAAGTCAGGGTTGTACATTTTACACTTTTTCCTGGAAAGAATGAATTAACTGGGTTTTTTACATTGAATCTAAACACTGGTTCTATTAATTGTACAATTGCTGAGTAATATTTTACTGATATAGGTATCATTCAGGGTTCCAGTCCCAACAAGTCTTAGAACATTTTTAAACTGCTCAGGCTATTCATATGTTTAAAATTGCATACTTCATACTTAGGTATGCAATGTAGAAATCTAAAACATTATTTATAGTCATACTGATACTTAGGGAAGGTATTTCTCCACAGTTTAAAAGAAACTTTAAATGCTTGAATGTAAATACAAGGATACTGAAGGTAAATCTTGTCAATTTTATTTCGTTTTTCCTTTGAAAAATTCCTTTTCAGATCCTGAAAGGCATGCTTAGGAAAGAAGCCTATATACAGGCTATGAGAGATAAATAACAATACATAGTTTCTGGTGTTCTATATAGTAGTTCTCATTATTTCTTGTGGAGTAGGTAAATATGTTACAGTTTTGCTTGAAAGCTTATTTTTATTTCAAGCTGTAGAAGCTTGAAAGCTATATAATATTTAAGTTTTGTAGCTACTGAAGTCACTTTCTGTAAACATGCAGGAGAATAAGAAGATAAATCTCCATTTATTAAAAACTTTGACCTCAGCCAGGAAAGTTATGTATACCAATCTGATATAATGGAATACATGCACATAAACCACAATATAACATTTTCTATCTGAATGCTTTAGTGAGCCTCAGGATGAACACTGCAATAAAATGCAAACTAATATAATTGAAATAATTTACTATCATCACTGTTAATATTTATTGTATTATGATGTTTCTAGGTCAGACAATTCTCTAGAAAAGGCAGTGATTGATGAAGGCAAATATACAATTACAAAACAAATATTAACATGTAACATTTCTAGGGCTATATTTATTCTTCTGTTTCTCGATACAAAATGTAGGCTCATCCATTCCAAGTTTAGAAAAGTTTCTCTTGGAATTTACCAAATCTACTTTAAATTCATACCTGTCTATGATGTATTTAACACAATAGGAATTGCTCTTTTCCACAGACTGCAGAAACTTCAAAGAGCCACAATGATGGCAGTGAATAAAGTGAGTTGTACTAGCCTCAAGGCCCGCTGAAATGGAAAAGCTTACATCCATACAGCTAAATGGTTTTCTTCATTTCAGCACCATGGACATATCTAAGATACATCTTGAAAATGTTTGTGATTATTTCCAAATTTTGCATAATCCTTGTTGGGAAAAGCTAAAGCATTTTTAGACATTTTAAAATACAATTACTGTATTCATTTATGCAAATTTCCCGAGTCCCATTATGATTATGTTAAACTTCTCTAAGTTGTTCACTAAAACACAGAAAAGGTAATGACTGTTTTTAAAAAGAAAAGGATCTTCATGAAAATTCAATTGCTATGGGACCTCTAGCTTCACAAATTTAATATTAGCATGGGGACCCAATTCTCATTAAAAGTGGTTTCTGTTCCCTAAAGCATGGGCAGTAGTAAAGTCTGAAAGTGACTTCAGTAACATACATACATCACTAAGATATGTTTAATCTACATAGTCCAGCCAATGACTACAGATGCCAGCATGACAGCTGTTGTTTTTTTGTTTGTTTGTTTCTTTGGTGTTTTCTTTTTTAAGTAACTGCTGCTATAGCTAAATACGCTAAAAGCAAGCTCAGGTTCAAGCAGAGCAAGCCCAACAAACTTCAGTTCTGAGGAGCAGCAAATTTGACACAAAGTCTAAGGCCTGTCATTAATAATGACAACATTCTATGATGAGGCTGCAGGTTATAGATTTTTTTTCTCACAGCCCATACTTCTGTAGTTTCACTGGTTTTGATACTGAAGTCTTGCAAGATAGAGGTAAATTAGTTATGCTGTCATTGTCTTCAATATCAGCTCCCAAGTGCAAGAGGCACATACTGAAAGATCTTTTCCTAAGACTAAAGGTAGTGCAGCTGCCTCAGAAAAATGTGTGTTTCTGATGAGGAGAAAAGTCTATTTATATTCAGGATCAAAAGATGGAGGTTCCATTGGTGGCATTATGCTAAGCAGCATTGCCTTGCAATGCTTGGAAGTTCCAGTCTGGTAACAGTATTGAAAGGAGGAACCCGGTAGTACAAGTCCTGATTTTGCAGGGAGTTAAGAAACTTACTTTTCCTGCAGTAGCAGTCACTGGTGGACTGTGTCCTACACCATGTCATGAGATTAATGCTGTTTGCCTGAATGTTCTCAACTCTTCCTTATTATGATAGGGTTGTTGTCCGAGAAGGTTTAAATTTACATTTCTTGGTGCTTGATAAGAACGATGGGTGAGTAGTGTTTGTGAGTAGTGTATTATATCCATTTTCATACCTTTCCATAACAAATTTTTAACGACAATGTGTTTGTAGATTGTGTAGCTGTCAGTTTACAACTTGTACTGTTTTTTAATTTGATGTTACTGTTTCTTCCAGAACATATATGAAGATTAAATTTGAGAAGAAAATGTATGTGGAGGAAAGTGTTGCTTTAACTTTCTTTGTTTCTTATTATAATTATTAGTGGTACTGTAGTAATATTCAAGAGTCTAGATGCTATGCATTATGCAATGCTGAATAGCAACACAAATTACAGTATAAATATTTTTTAACTGAAAATGTGCTTGCTGCACAATGAGAAGCAAAATGTAATTAGTGTTATAGCACAAATAATATCTCCCCTGTGCTTCTGTGAAATATTTATTGGACTTTGCCATTGAATTAGGCCTGCAGAATTTGGCCTATGAATATTTTAAAAAACAGCTTTCCTGTGAGTTTTTGGTTGGTGCTTCAAATTCTGGCAAGCAGGTCTATCAAAAAAAAAAACAAACTAAAAACAAAACAGCTTTAGCCTGTGAGATTTCTGTCATCTAATATTTAGACTCACAATATCCTAATAGTTTTGTACAGAACAATGAAGACAATAGAAAATACCCAAGTGCTCCAGGCATAGATGTCAGAGGAGCTGATAAACCATAGCTAATACTCAGAATTAAACTCTCTATTATTTAATTATTTTGAATATGATGTATGCATGGTGTACCCTGAAAAAAAATAGGCATAAATACAAACTGCTTGTATTACATACAAACCAATGTAATTTTTTTTTAAATAATTTCAAGTTTATTTCTCTAGCTTTCATGGAGCAAGTCCAGGAAAACATTACCTTGAATTGCTAATGGATAGCAGAGTTAGTAGACTGTAGCAGAGATAGTAGACTGTTGTAGAAAATAGGGCTTAACATGTGAACACCACCTTTATAGTGGAAAGTAATGCCCGCAGTGACGCAGCATATTTCCTATTGTTCCCAAATAATCTTGGATTCTGATTTCTACTTCCATTTGGGCAGTACTTCAATGAAGATAATGAAAGTTTTGTCAGGGTAGGTAACAGGATTGGGCATATAATGTGAACTGCTTTTCCGATTTGGCTCATTGCCTGAGAACACTGTGTTGACACCATGGATAGTGCATGCACCAAAACCATCTCTCTGTAGCAGAGTAAAATATGTAATTAAAGCAGAGAAAAAGTTCTTATATCCGCTGGTCTCCACTGTTTCTTAGGAGTCACGATATATTGAATGTTCCTATACCATGCTGAGAGAACTTGGGGGAAAGTTTGTTTTGTTTTTTCTCCTTTAAAATAGTTCAGAGAGCAAAATTTGTTGGATGTCTTCCCTAACAACTACCTGAAAAACAGGTTCATTCACCTCGTTTCCCATAGATATATCTTGAGTCATCCTTGAGCTATTGTTTCCTTGCACATTAATTGTGGAGGCAAAACAATTCACCAGGGAGTTCTATTTGAAATCAAACCTTGAGACTGCAGAACTAGAGAAATAAATACATAACAGACAAGGGAGCAGTGAATGCAGCCAATGCTCGAGTAAAAAGAAATTGGCATTTATCAGTGTATGTTGTCATTAAACCAGAAGTACAGTCCACCTACTTAATACTTTTCCTTGTCTTTCAGTGTTGTATGAGATGTTTTGGAGTACTAACCAGTAACTTCAACTAAAGCCAGCTTTTATGAGCATGGGCCAGCCTTACAATCGGTGGGGCTCTGTTGATTGTTTTTTCACAGTATCACAGTCTGCTAGAGATTAGAAGGGACCTCAAAAGATCATCTAGTCCAATCCCCCTGCCGGAGCAGGAACACCTAGATAATGTTACACAGGAATGTGTCCAGGTGGGTTTTGAATGTCTCCAGGGAAGGAGACTCCACAACCTCCCTGGGCAGCCTGTTCCAGTGTTCCATCACCCTCACTGAGAAGAAGTTTCTTCTCAAGTTTAAGTGGAACCTCTTGTGTTCCAGTTTGTACCCGTTACCCCTTGTCCTATCATTGTTTGCCACTGAGTAGAGCCTGGCTCCATCCTCGTGACACTCTCCCTTTATATATTTATATACACTAATAAGGTCACCCTTCAGTCTCCTCTTCTCCAAACTATAGAGACCCAGCTCCCTCAGTCTTTCCTCATAAGGAAGATGCTCCACTCCCTTAATCATCTTCGTTGCCCTGCGCTGGACTCTCTCCAGCAGGTCCCGGTCCTTCTTGAACTGAGGGGCCCAGAACTGGACACAATATTCCAGATGCGGTCTCACCAGGGCAGAGTAGAGGGGAAGGAGGACCTCTCTCAACCTACTAACCACCCCCCTTCTAATACACCCCAGGATGCCATTGGCCTTCTTGGCCACAAGGGCACAGTGTTGGCTCATGGTCATCCTGTCGTCCACTAGGAACCCCAGGTCCCTCTCCCCTACACTGCTCTCTAACAGGTCGTTCCCCAACCTATACTGGAACCTGGGATTGTTCCTGCCCAGATGCAGGACTCTACACTTTCCCTTGTTATATTTCATCCAGTTATTCCCTGCCCAACTCTCCAGCCTGTCCAGGTCTCGCTGGATGGCAGCACAGCCTTCTGGCGTGTCAGCCACTCCTCCCAGCTTAGTGTCATCAGCAAACTTGCTGATAGTACACTCAATTCCCTTATTTATATTGTTGATGAATATATTAAATAATACCGGTCCCAGTACTGACCCTTGAGGCACTCCACTAGTTACAGGCCTCCAACTAGACTCTGCCCCATAGACTACAACTCTCTGGCTTCTCTCCTTCAGCCAGTTCACAGTCCACCTCACTACCTGATCATCCAGTCCACACTTCCTCAATTTAGCTGTGAGGATGCTGTGGGAGACTGTGTCAAATGCTTTGTTGAAGTCAAGGTAGACCACATCCACCGCTCTGCCATCATCCATCCACCGTGTTATTTCCTCATAAAAGGCTAAGAAATTGGTCAAGCATGATTTCCCCTTGGTGAAGCCATGTTGACTGCCCCTCATAACCCTCTTATCCTTGATATGCCTTAAGATGGCATGAAGGATAAGGTGTTCCATCACTTTCCCAGGGATGGAGGTGAGGCTGACCGGTCTACAGTTACCCGGGTCCTCCTTCTTGCCCTTTTTGAAGACTGGAGTGATATTCTCTTTCCTCCAGTCCTCAGGCACCTCTCCCTTTTCCCAAGACTTGGTAAAGATGATAGAGAGTGGTCTAGCAATGACTTCCGCCAGTTCCCTCAGCACCCGCAGGTGCATCCCATCTGGACTCATGGATTTATGGATGTCCAGATTGCTCAACTGGTCTCTAACCCATTCCTCATCGACTAAGGCAAACCGCTCCGTCGACCTGACTTCATCTAAGGTCTCAGGGGTACAGGGCTCTTCAGGACTGCCTGCAGCAGAGTAGACAGAGACAAAGAAGGCATTCAGTAACTCTGCCATCTCTGTATCTTCTGTCACCAGGGCACCCATCCCGTTCATCAGTGGGCCTACATTGCCTCTGGTGTTAGTTTTATCTGCCATGTATTTGAAAAAGCTCTTTTTGCTGTCCTTGACCCTTCTTGCCAGGTTTAATTCTAAGGAGGCCTTAGTCATCCTAGCTGCCTTCCTACATCCTCTAGCAGCAGCCTTATATTCCTCCCAAGTGGCCAGCCCCTCCTTCCATGACCTGTAAACTCTCCTCTTCCACTTGAGCATACCCAGCAATTCCCTATTTAGCCATGCAGGTCTCCTGGCCCTCTTCCTTGACTTCCTACATGTCGGGATGCTCTGATCTTGAGCTCGGAAAAAGCAGTCCTTGAATATCAACCAACTATCTTGGGCCCCTTTACCTTCAAGCAGCCTTGCCCATGGGATTTCCCCTAGCAATTGCTTGAAAAGGCCAAAGTTTGCCCTGCTAAAGTCCAGGGTTGCAATTCTACTTGCTATTCTACTTGTCCTACCACACAAGATCCTGAACTTCACCATCTCGTGGTCGCTGCAACCAAGGCAGCCCTCAACCCTTACTGCTTCAACCAGGTCCTCCTTGTTAGTGAGGATGAGATCCAGCAACGCTCCTCTCCTGGTTGGCTCATCCACCATTTGCAGGAGGAAGTTATCATCCATACACCGGAGGAACATCCTGGACTGTGGCTGGGTTGCTGAGTTGTACTTCCAGCAAACATCAGGGAAGTCAAAATCCCCCACGATGACCACAGCCTGACTGTGAGGCAGCTCTCAGCTGCCTGTAGAAGGCCTCGTCAACTTCCTCACCCTGATCCGGTGGTCTGTAACAGACACCTACAACAGTATCCCCCCTGCCAGCCTGCCCCTTAATTCTCACCCACAGACTCTCAACTCGCTCGTCATCTGTCCCTGGACAGAACTCCGTGCATTGTAGTTGCTCCCGCACATAAAGAGCAACCCCACCACCCTTCCTGGCTGGCCTGTCTTTCCTGAAAAGGACACAGCCCTCCATGACTATATTCCAGTCATGTGAGCTGTCCCACCACGTCTCTGTAATTGCCACCAGATCATAGTCTCCTGACTTAACACAGGTTTCCAACTCCTCCTGCTTATTTCCCATGCTGCGCGCATTGGTGTACAGACATTTCAGGGAGCGAGCTGAGCACACCGATTTCACCCTAGGATTATAGGAGGCCTCCCAGTCTTCATTAATTCTGGAGCGCTGCCCCACTGGGGCAAGCCCAGCTACACCCCCATCCCCCTTCGACTCTAGTTTAAAGCTCTCCAAATGAGCCCTGCTAATTCATGCCCCAGCATCCTTTTGCCTCTGTGAGATAAACCTTTCCCACTTGTCATTGTCCAGACTAGTGCCCTATAAAACCAGCTGTTATCAAAGAATCCAAAGCCCTGCCATTTTACATCAACAGTACTGAAATGCAGTTTATTTTAGGATGAGGCAGTTGATCCACATGTAAGAGCCAGTATGGTCGTTCTCAGTTCAGGGAGGAGGATATGGTGATACACCTGAATTTACTGTTTTGCCTGGAGGTTAGAGATAAAAAGCCAGCTAGTGTCTTAACACTAAAAGGGCTTAGCAAGTTTCAGGGGGAAAAAAAGAATGCTTGGGATTCTGTTGCAAAAGCATCTACCTCTGCTAAATTCTGAGTTTGAAGGATCCTATAAAAAAGGGCTGTATCACTCCTTTAACTAATATCCTGGTCCATGAAGGAGTAAAAGGGCCTGTCTTTGTCTGGTAGACACACAGGTCTCATAGGATAGTCTCTTTTGTTTAATGCCAATGGTTACTTAATAATGCCACTTTTTTGTTTGTTTGTTTGTATTTTTCCTCACTGTATGAAAACAAAAAACAAATTTATTGCCCTTCTTTTAGCCCTCTACTTAGATTTTAAGATGATCCACAAAAGCAGGGTTGAATATCACCTGTGTGACCTTAGTGATGGCACTTTTTTCTTTCAAAAGGGGCATCTTTCTTGGCACTTTTACAAGAAAATACGAAGTGTTGTTAAAGGAAAGTAAGAAAGACACTTCACTTTGATTTTAGCTAAAGCAGTGATAATTTGCAGTGGATAGTTCAGCTTTAATTTAGATATGGCTGTGAAAAGCAATAATTAGAGGCACTGTGAAAGAATTCCCACCTACACTGTACACATGCTACCAGCCTCCATGGCACAGAAAACCAGTTCTCACAGACATGAAATCTTGGGGGGAGTTCTAGATACACAAGCTTGGCTTCTCATGCACTATATACTGCTCTCTGTCCTGGAGTTTCTTAGAATATTTCTCTGTGATGGTCAAAAGACCCTTTCTCTGTGTGTCTCAAAACAACTCCACAGACAGAAACAGCTGAGGGAGGCTGAGTGCCTGTTGATGGTGAGCAGCATGTTGGTGGTCAGGGGCAGAGCAGGGACTGCGCTCCATGAATGCGGGGGATAGTTTCCTGTGTTGTCTACCCTGAGCCCGAGAACATCAATTGCCAGGGCAACAACCTGCCTGGAGACAGCAGACACGACGGCTACCTGACTATCATTTCAACAAAAAAATTGATTACAGAAACCTGATGCCAGGTTTCCCATCTTTCTGAACCATCTTTTTTACCATTTTTTTTTCTGTGTAGACAGTCCTATCTTGGAGGTTTGAGGGCTACATCACAGGAGTGAATCCCTTTGGAGGCTCCCAGACATCTGATTCTCCATTTTTAGGCTCTTTTTGCAGTCATAATACCAGCTGGAATTTTATTTGCATATTTCTAACATGCATGTTTTCAATTTTTTTCTTCTGTAAAATTTTAAGTTGGAAAGTGAAATGCTTGTGTTTCTGTTGGAAAACAAAAGTACTTCAAAGGGGAACTGAAATTCTGACATTCCCTAAGCTCTTTTGAGCAGTCATCAATACGAGTGTGTCCTGGGTTCAGCAGTAGCAGTCCTTTTTCTCCTTAGGAGCTGGTGCAGTGCTGTGTTTTTGACTTTTGGCTCGGGGAAAAGTGCTAATAACACCAATGGTTTTAGTTACTGCTCAGTAATGTTTAGTCTGACCAAGGACTTTCTGAGTCTCATATTCTGCCAGGGAGAAGGGGAAGCCAGGAGTAAGCAGAGACAGGACACCTGACCCAAACTAACCAAAGAGGTATTCCATACCACAGCATGTCATGCCCAGGATGTAAACTGAGAGTTACCTGGAAGAGCAAGTTTACTGCTTGGTCGGGCTGGGTATTATTGGTTGGCAGGTGGTATTGTATTCTCTTCCCTTGTTACTTCCCTTATTATTATTGGTGGTAGCAGTAGTGATTTGTGTTATACCTTAGTTACTGGACTGTTCTTATCTGAACCCATGGGAGTTACATTCTTTTGATTCTCCTCCCCATCCCTCCGGGAGTGGGGGTGAGGAAGGGGTGGAGTGAGAGACTGCATGGCTGACTGAGTTTAAACCACTACAGAGTGAAGGAAGAACAGAAAATTGAGTGGATTAGAGTCAAAACCATGGAGGATCAATGGGTATTTTACTCTGTTATCTTTGATAACTTTTGTCACAGAATATCAGAATGGTTGAGGTTGGAAGGGACCTCTGGAGGTCATCTGGTCCAAGCCCTCCTGATCAAGAAAGGACACCTTGACCTGGCTGCCCAGGACCAGCTCGAGATGTCTTTTGAGTGCCTCAAGCATGGAGACTCCACAACCTCGCTGGGCAACCTGTTTTAGTACTCAGTCACCGTCACAGTGAAAAAGTGTTTCCTGGTGTTCAGAGGGAACCTCCTGTGTTAAAGTTCTCCATGTTGAACTGTCCTAGCTCTTCCAGCCTTTCCTCATAAGAAAGATGTTCCAGCCCCTTCATAATCTTCGTGGCCCTTTCCTGGACTCTCTCCAGTATGCTCATGTGCCTCCTGTACTGATAGGTCCAGAACTGGATGCAGTAGTCCAGGTGTAGCTTCAGCAGTGCTAAGTGGAGGTGAAGAATCACCTCCCTCAAACTGCTATCAACATTTTGCCTAACGTGGCTCAGGATACCCTGAGCCCTTTCTGTGGCAAGCGCACATTGCTGACTCCTGTTTGATTTGCGTATCCATCAGGACCCCCAGATCCTTCTGTCCGCCAAGCTGCTTTCCAGCTGTGCAGTCCCCAGCATATACTGATGTGGGGGGTTGCTCCCCACCTGGTGCAGGACTTGTTGAATTTCCATTTGCTGATACTTCAAGAAATTCATGTCACTCCATTTCTACAGCCTGTTGATGCCCCTCTGGCTTATCAGTCCCTTTTCCTAGTTTTGTGTTATCTGCAAACTTGCTGAGGGTACACTCTGCCCCATTATCCAGATCACTAATGAAGATGTTAAACAGAACTGGACCCAGTACTGACCTCTGGGCTATGCTGCTATTTTCTGGTCTCCAACTAGACTTTGCACTGCTGATCACCACCCTCTAGGCCCAGCTGTTCAGTCAGTTTTAGTCCACCTCACTATCTGCTCGTTTGGCCTGTACATCAACACCTTGTCGATGAGGATCTTATGGGAGACAGTATCAAAAGCCTTATGGAAATGCAGGTAGACAACATCCACTGCTCTCCTTTCATCTACCAGGACAGTCATTTCATTGTAGAAATTTAGACAACATCCACTGCTCTCCTTTCATCTTCCAGGACAGTCATTTCATAGTAGAAATTTATCGTTAGTCAAGCATGATTTCCCCTTGGTGAAGCTTTACGTATTACTCATGATGATTTTGTCATCCTTAATGTGCCTGGAAATGGTACAAAGACTTTCTGCTCCATGACCTTCCCAAGGATCAAGGTGAGGCTGACTGGCCTGTAGTTCTCTGGGTCCTCCTTTTTTGCCCTTCTTGAAAATGGGGGTGTGACATTTTCTTTCCTCTAGCCTTCAGGCGCTTCTCCCGTTACCATGATAGAACCAAAGATAAGTGACCATAGTTTTACAATGACATCAGCAAGCTCTGTCAGCACTTGTGGGTGCATCCTATCAGGGCCCATGGACATCTGTGTGTCCAGTTTGCCTAATTATTCCCTAACCTGATGCTCTTCTACCAAGGGTATGTTTTGAGGTTTCAGGGGGGAAGATATATGTCTTCTACCTTTTTAATATTTAAATAATTCTGGCATCCTTTTCTATATTCAAACACTTTAGGTAAAGGAATTCTACCTGCAACTTCTTACAGTGTAAGCATTGGCGGTAACACGCATGCTTTTTAACTTCCAGAATTCCCTCCAGAATCTTAAGAATTACTGAAAAAAATGGAGACTTGTTTATCTCTTTATGAAAACACTTATTTGCCTGAGCCCTATGCAGGCCGAGGCTGAATACTTCAATATTATATTGCATATACCACCATTTCATGTGTGTATCTCTCTTGAATGAGAACTGCATCTTTCAAGGTAATTTCTCAAAGTATTTCCACTATTTTAAGTTCCTGAAGACAGCTCAGCAGAAAAAGGACTCTGTGCTCTTTACCATTAATACAGAGGTGGCAGAAACGTTTGTTGTACTAATCACAATTCATTGTATTGCCTCTTTATAGATTTGGGAAAAAAAAAAAATAGTACCGTTGAGAATCTTGTACTGGCTTTCATGTTCCAGTGTTCATACAATCATTTTTATGCCAGTGTCATTAGATCAGCTATTTCTCAGCTCACCGTAGGCTAGTCAAAACTTCTTTTCTTTGTCGTCCTTTACTGCAAGGATTCTTTTCACCTTTGTGTCATTTACTTTAGATGCATGTCACATTGCTAATGACACAAAGCACAAACACAATATTCAAAGTTTTCGGGTGTTCATACATCACATCCTTTAACAGTCCCTTACCTTTTAATTACTGTAATGCACCCTTTATAAAATAAGCAGGAGGCTTTTTTCTGGTTTCTCTCCATGCATTGCCATGCAGTTTAAATTTTGCATCCATCTTAAAGAGAAAAATAGTCTAGTGTACCCCAGCAAAATCTCAGTTTTCTTTAAGAGTAAATCACATGTGTTTTGTTACCTTTCATGTAGTAGTTCAGATGTCTTTATTTCCCCATCTTCCCAGTGTCTTGATCCAACCTCTTTATTCCATGCATTTTTTTCTGGCTTTACCCTAATAAAACAGTGGTGAAAAGAATTCACATTTACATTACAGGGACATTTCTTTTACTTGTCATAGGCTGCTAGAAAAATGGAAATGTTTGTACCAGAATTTTGTTGTGGAAGTAATTTATTTGAAATAGGCACACTCTAAAATAAGATTTTCAATATAAAATTGCATCTTTTATTAGTGGTACTTAATCCGAGTAAATTTATGGCTTCTTAAAAGAACTTTTTAGAAGCACAAACCTTTTCATTCAGATCAGCAGATCATGGAAAAGATTTCATATGAGAGGATTCATAATCTTCACTCTACAGTTTAAGAAAATCCTGTATCTGAAATCAGAGGAAGTGACAGAAGTATTAAGTGTCTAAACATACTAGCAGAGTAGAGAAAAAAATGTTATTTCTGAATATCTTACAAAATACGAAAGACTTTCTCTTTTGAACTCTTTCATGAGTTAATGAAAATATTGAAAAATGTTAAAAGTAAAGGTTAAAAAATGCTGGTTTTCCATAACATAGCTTTCAGACATTAGATAGATACCAGTTCTTTAATGGGGTAAGAGACCGAGTGAGAAAGACCAGTCAATTCCAGAATAATGAAAAAGCCCTTTACCTGTATTTTTACAATGAATGTGAAAAATTAATCAGAAAAAGTGAAAATTTATTTGTGCTATTGAGATGATGACAATTGTATAAACTATTACAGTAATGGCAGTTTGCAATCACTTTTTTATATCTAAACAGATGCTTCTTCAAATGAGATATGAAAGGAACAGCATGGTGTTCAGATGAGGAAGAGTATGAATAATAATATACTTGCTAGAATACATGAACTATTGCTGTGGTTGTGTATCTCAGAATTACTTATTCAGTATCTCCTACGTTCTCAGGGAAAAATTTCTGTCTATAGAGAGTTCATCTTGAAATTGGATCAGAATAACAGCCTTAGAATTGAGCCCTGTTAAATGTTTGTCTAATTTTTTATGCATAAGGCAATAATATTATGCTAGTTTTTCAGAGAAGAAAACAAAGACAGAGTTGAGATAGCAACAGTGCACAAGCTCAAGTTTTATTCTGAAAAAAAGTGAATATATTTTAATGTGTTTCAGTGGCAAATGTCCAAAAATTGAGAGTGATCTGTGAAGAAAATAAGGGATCTTTATTTTACGGAGAATAACTGACAAATATGTAACACTGACAATATTTACAAGAACTCCTGAACAAATGTATGTCTTTGTAAGTGGTATGGGGGAAGAAGGAAGAGTGAAAAAATGCTGCAGGGGAAGATATTCTGAAAACTGAGAATAATTTTGTAAACCAGACAGTTCTATACTTTGAACAGTGTTGTTACGATAGCAAGACTTGATATTAAAGTTTATTTGAGGAAAAGTCATTGGATAAGTATTATTTATATATTGTCAGGTAATTTTTGCATTACCTACTACAAGCAGAGAGTATAGCCAATAGCCTGTAATCGAAAGACCTTGAGGATATAAAGGATTCTCTCTTAAAATAACAGACCAAGGAGGCAGAGTTCTGCTGGCATTCCTCACTGGAGTAAAATTGTTAAAGGACCAGTTTCTGTACAACTTGTATATACTCTCAAAGGCAACAGTAGTTTCAGGATTCAGAATTTGAGAATCAGATATGATTTTTAAGAAAGAGAATTTGAGAGTTTTGTTGTTGTTTTTTAAGAAAAAACCAAGCACATGGAAATTTTCCTGTGGGCTTCTCTGATAGAATGAAGAACAGCCAAGCAATGCTGCAGTACTCCAGCCTAAAAAGGAAGAGGTACTTGACCTTTAAAAAGCATCTTCTCCTGTATTAAGGTGAAGAAAAAATTCCTATTCACATTACCAAGACAAAACAAAATGAAACAAAAAGTAAAAAACAAAGGTACAGGTTCTTTCAGAACAAAACAGAATGTGATTAACAAAACTTTTATTCTCAGAATGAAAGTCATTTATAAGAATGATTGTATAATCATATTTAACATTTTCGTTTTATATACTCATTCTGTATTTCCAGTAGTTCTGGACTAGATTCAACTTCTTCCTCGGGAACACTGAAAGAATCAATAGTCATAGCTGCCATAAAAATGGGACATACATAGGTCCAGAATGCTAAATCAGCTAGAAGGGTGGATTTCTTGATTCTCTTTTCTGCGTTATTACACCTTCCTTGTCCATCTTTTCTTGGCAACCATCAGAAACAGCACAATTATACTTTCATGTCCCACCTCCTAGGGATCATCTCTTTCTGATACCTAGGACCTCTTCAGGTCACTGAATTGTAGAATCATAGACTCAAAACCACAGCACTGCACAAGCTACTAAGAAGCAGAAAAATGACTGCTACTGCTGAACCCAGGACACATATGTATGCCCTGTTTTCAGTAAAATAAAGGTACTTTCAAAGCCATCTGAATGTATTACATAGTTTCTAGATATAGTGTATCCTTTTCTTAGTTCACCAAAGTAGGATAAGACTTTTCACAGTATGTCTGTTCTTTGTTGCGTCAGTAATAGCACCAGAATTCGTTAATAAATATGTTGGTGTTGATTTATAGAATGGTGGAGCTGAAGAGAGAAGCAGTAACCCATTTTCCCAAACAAATACTGAAACAGTTTCTCACATTTTTTGCTCATATGTTGCAGAAAAGGAATATGAAATAGAAACTGGAGGCAAGACAAGTTTTAAGCATTCATAATACATTTGTCCTCAGAAAGGAGGCAGGCAGAGGTTCAGCAGTATAAAGCTGGCTGAACCCCAGGGTACAGCCACTACACTGCAGACACAGAGGCATGGAGTATAGCAACAGCAGAGGCAGAGAAAAAAAATACATGAAAAGTCTAAACTGCTGAGTGTTCCAGAGATGACAGCAAGTTTGATGTGGCAGATACAACCTTTGCCTTGGAGCTGTTCAAAAGAGAAATGTCTAGCAGCCTCACATGGTTTTGCAAGCTGTTTGGAAGTACAAGTAGCTATTCAGCTAAATTCTCACCTAACTACAAGATGGCGGCAAAATGCATAATCAGCACATCTTGTTGAGACAAAATATGATCAGAAGACATTCAGAAGGCTAAAGATACAATTTCCTCACACTAAAAACTTTGATTTTGATTACACATATTATTGTCATATTTGTGTATCCTCTTGATCTGTTGTGTGATACAAATTTCTGATAAAGCAGTGGAAAGATACATGCTTTCATGAAGATTAAATTTTAAAAAGTCACACTTGTTTTTTTTTCTCAAATAATTATTATTTTTATGTTGCCCCATGACATTAATGAGAATTTAGTTTGTTACTTATAAGAATTTTCTAGAAGACCAGAATAAGAAGGTAGAGAATTAAAATCTGTATATGTCAGTAGTACTTCACTTCTGCCCACCTGCTAAAGATTTACCAACCTAATTTATAAAGTTGATTAGTATTTACCTTTATAGCTGTCTGGATTTCAAATTAATACATCACACAAATCAGACCAATGTATTTAATACAGGAAGAATTAAAAATACAGCAGCATATATTTTGAATCTAATGTCTTGAAGCCAGCAGTCAATTTGTACCTCAGTATGTATTTAAAAAAAATCCTTATTTTGCACATAATAATATATTTTAAAGATTTTTTTTTAAATATGAAACATTTTTAAAATTAAGCATTATCTTAATTTAAATCAGAAAAAGTTGTAGGTGTTTGGCATCTGTCTAGGATGAGTATAATCTTTCAGATCATTTAATCAATAAAGTCTTTCAGGAATAAAATCAAAGTTGCATAGGGATAAATCCTGAATATTATTTCCATCTTCTTGAGGAACAGAGTTCAAATATTGTTGATAATTTATTTGTTAAATATGATATGACTGCAAAAGACATGAGAGGAGTTTGAAAGGAAAAAGGGGAGAAAAAAGTATTAATTTATGTTATTATGAGGAACTGACAAGGGGTTTCTTACAAAATATAGATCAAACCAGGAGCATGTCATATTCAAATAATTCTTTTACTATATGATGGAAAAAAAACAAACAAACAAAAAAACAAATAAAAAAAATGACACTGCACAGCCTGTTTAGATCTGGGAGTAGGCCAAGCCTATCTAGGATCTATCTTCAGGTCAATACTTGAATCTGAATGACTTTCTTCCAAAATCTAAGTTTTATGTTTTCTGTACTTATGTAAATTTAAGAAGCTTATTTACCTTTAGACTTCCAGCTGTGAATAGAATCTTTCATTGTTGTTAAGATCATTCTCAACATGAACTTTTTCTGCTCAATATTGGGCATGTGTTTGAATGATAACCTAAATTTAATCTAAATGCCTACCTCAGTTTCTAGTATTTGATAAAACATGTAGTGAACTTTAGTGAACATTGTCATAGCAGTGCAATAGCCAGACTGCTGAATAAAAAAAAAAAAAAAAAATTAAGTAAGTTTTAAAAAAATCATTGAGCTTAAAGGTACCTTCAACTTTATGATTATAAAATGGGGGCTATGGGGGCTCTGTGTGTGTGTGTGTGTCTATCTGGAAAAAGGATTTTTTTTTTCCTTATCAGACTAGATGAGTATCATAGGATTGGAAATGAGTTATTTTTTTCATCCATTGAGAAGAGAAAATACAAATATTCATTTTCCAGTAACAGTCTGAGATTCTGTATTAATATTGTAGACAGAGTAAGACACACTAAAAAGAAGTTAAAAATATGCTTTCAGATTTCAGGGATATATTCTGAAATTGTAGGCAGTGTGTATTTGGTCAATAGACTTTTCTAGGAAAATTAAAATGATGGGTTTCTGTTTAAATCAATTGCAGAAATTATTGCGCTTTCAGAATGAAATTACTTTTTAAATTTAAGATCAAAGAAGGATGGAGAAGACTAACATTTATGGACAATGTTTCTAAGACATCAATTTCGTCAACAATGCATTTCTGGTCACCTAGTACCCATGCTTTGGGTCCACACTCACAGAGTTATTTTGCTGTAGATGAATTAGAATTTTCTTTTCAAAAACCTGTTTGTTTTTATTCATTGTGAAGAAGAATCCTGAAAATCTGACCATGACAAAACGACAAAACTCAGGCTTTGAGCTTGCAGATAAACTCCTCATGGCGAAGGCAGTCAGCAGCATCCTGGGATACCTTCAAAAGCATTGCCAGTAGGTGAAGGGAAGTGATCTTCCCCTCTACTCAGCACTTGTGAGGCACATCTGGCGTAGTGGGTCCAGCTCTTATCTCCCCAGCACAAGAAAGATATGGGCATATTGCAGTAAGTCCAGAAAAGGGCCATAAAAATGACTAATGGATAGAAGCATCTGTCAGACTAGGAGAGGCTGAGAGAGCTGGGACTATTCAGCCTGGAGAAAAGGTGCCTCTGGAATTGATGGGGTGTCAGTGTGTGTAAACACCTGAAGCGTGGAAGTAAGGAACAAGGATCCAGACTCCTCTCAGTGGTGTCTTCTGATAAGACGAGTTTGTGCAATGGACACAAATTTTAAAATACAAGAAATTCCACTTAAATACGAGAAAAATCTCTTTTTATTGTAAGGACAATCCAGCACTAGAATAGATTTCCTAGAGGTTGTGGAGTTCTTGGGGATACTCAAAACCCTAATGGACACGGCCCTGAGAAACTTATGGACTTAATGGACTTGGCCTTGCTTTGGGTAGGGGAGCTGGACTGGATGTCTTCTAGAGGTCTCTGCTGATCTCAATGACTATTATTCAGTTCTACAAACAATTCAAGCTTTAGTTTGAAGACTTGAGTAGGCTGACGGGAGGTTATCTTTCCAATGTGGCCAGTTTTATGACGTGACTGCTGACATAGTAGTCTGCTCCAGTTTACCTGCCATATTTTACTCCTACCGTGGCAGCAAAAAGTCTTTCATGCCTGGACAGAGCAAGACCTCCTTGGTGCTGTGGATATGTGGGGTACTTTCAGTTGTTCTTTGATTCCTTTTCATTATTGTTCCAAAAATTACTTTCTTCTGCTGAGATTAACTTTTTTTTATTGTTGTTAAAAATATTTCTTAAACGTATTTCTTGTTGTTTTGCTTGTGTTTAGTTACTAGTATGTTTATCTTGTCCAGATTTTTGGTAGCATCTGGAAATGGCGTGTATATTCTCTATTACTTTCTTTATTTGTTTTCATTTAGCATTCAGCTGACACATCTTTCCAACCTAATTTTCACTTAGTTCATTCTGGGCCACAACAAATGTTTTTTTTTGTGGCAACAACTAAAGGTTTTTCTCCTCTCCTTGGCCTTCGCATTTAACGGTTACACTCAAAAGTGAATCATGCTTCTGCTCATAAGTCAGACGTAATTTCTTTGCACATTTTTGTGTTTAATCATCAAAATTATTTTCTTTCTAATTAAACTCTAAAGCCTTAAAATTTCAAAACAGGATACCTTTCTTGTAATGTTGCTTTTTCTTTTTTTTAGCTTCTGTACTTCTTTTGCATTGCAGTAAGTCGCTTCTTAATATAGCAGGTTAGTGATTAATTCATACTTACAGCTTCTGTGAAATTATGATCTTACTTTCACACAGTTTCTTTTGAAGGATAACTATGCCCATGTGTCCTTTTTTCAGTTCCTTTACGCTTTTCTTGTTATGCTTGCTATTTTAAAAGTCATGTTTCTCTTCAAGACCTACAATACCATTTCTTTAGTTGTACACCTCATTATTTTTTTTCCCTCCTTCTTTGCAGAGATCTTTTTCTGTCTACATACTACTCAGTTTCTCATGGGGAAAGCCAATTACACCACATTGAATATTGGCAAGATAAAAACTCTTTTCTTACCCTGTGACTCTTTGTCTTTTCTACTGACTTGAGTTCAAGAACACTCAGGGTTTCTTTTGTATTTTAAGAGCATCGGCTGAAATCATATGGCAAATCTATGACAAATCTCTCTACAACTCGAAAGATGGCAAGACTTAACCTGTATGCTGTAGAAGTATATGCCTTGTGAAATGCCATTGTGTTATCTTTCATTAATGTCCTGAGCATTACTTATGGCTGCATCTGTTCTCAAGCATTACTGCAATGTCTTAAATTCTATTCTGAAGTAGAATTCCTTCAGTAACAAATGAAGCATGCTGCTGGATTTTTAATGCATAGTTATGTTATTTAATAACTTTATTTTCAGTGAAAATAAAATGTTGAAGACAATCATGGTCTACACAGTACCTCAGACATCTTCATGGTTTTATTAGACCTTATCAGACTATTTATATCCTCAGATACCAAACTGATACCAGTTTTTCCAGCAGCAGGGAAGTTGGCTATGTTTGCATGGGGAAAAAATTTGCAATTATATCACTGATTATTGAGTCAAGGAGATATGAGAGAACCTGTAATTCTGCAGTCCTACAAAGTAGCAGCACTAGAGTTATCCTTGGATCTTGAAAGAGAGTGGGAGGTGATCTCAAATCTCTGTGAAAGTTCTTCCTTTACAAGGAAGCATTATATTTATATAGATTTATTTTTTAAAGTTAAAAACAAATGAAAGGGATTCTGTGATCCCTCCTAGGTTACCCACAGGTGACTGCAACCTGATAAAGCACATGTTAAGTGTCAACTATCAAAATCAATTGTTGGTAAACTGCTGTGTAAAATATGTGCATAAATTAGGTTCAGCTGTGCTTTCTAGGGCATCTATTTTACATTCTGTGGTTACATGTGTTGAAACATCATGAATACAGAAAACATAATTAAATACTAAAGCTGTAAATTTAAAAGCAAAAGGAACACTGAAATAAATTTAAAAGAAAACAGAAATTCATTGTAAATAATATCAAGTGATGCTAATTTTCTCAGAGGTATGTACAGCACAAGTTGGGATTGATTCTCAGTTCCTGTTTTCACTTGCTCTCCCCATCAGATCAAGAGCAAAGGTCGCAAAGGTCACAAAGGGCACTGAGAGCAGTTGACATCAGTTTCCTACTCTAACTTTTGACATTGAAAAAGCTTCATATTTGTATTCACATTCACATCCTTCCCTTACTGCAAATGTGTACTTTCTGTTAGAACTAAGGGGAGATACACATGCGCATCAAAGAGAGAGAATCTGTCTCTCAAGCCCAATTTGAAATAGGGCTATCTAGAAGACATATTTGCTAGATCTAGTTTCCCTCATGCATTATTCTTGCAGGTGACACTGTAACTACTGATTTTCTACCAGATAGGAAATCATTAACAGCTCATTTTCTAATTCATTTCCTGATTTGGATAATTCATTTCGTTTTCATCCACCTCCTGCTTATCTCCCTTCTACTCAGAATGCTAATTTCCCTTTCAAATCAAGTTCTGCTGAAGTCAGCAAAGATCTAAACAAATTGATTTGTTTTAAACATGTGCTCCCCATAGAATCAAATCTGATTTTCCTGAAATGTCAAGACAGTTAACTTCTTTATCTATACATTTTCTAATGTGTATTTCATCTAAGACTTTTACTTCAATATATTTGCAGTATGCTAAGGTCACTGCTAGCCACAAACAAAAGTTTTGAGGTTTTCTTTTCATTTTTTTTATTTATCTGTAACTACTGAAATATTTCCCCTTTTAAATTTTTAAAGTTGCTCAAGGAAATCTAAACTAGTATGATTTTCTTCCAGTTTGGGTATATTTTCTTTTTAAGAAAGTTGTCCATGTAATGCTCACTTCTTCCTACTAAACCGAAAGCCATAATTTGAACTCACTTTACAATGCAGAGAGGAGACATGCCTACATGCATTTTTTTATTGATTTAGCAGAAGGGTTTTACACTACATTGCCAAATGATATTCTTTGTCTGGTATTAAAAAAAACCAAAAGCCTCTAAAATGTCTTTATTAAAGGTATTGTTCAGCAAAGATGTTATTTATGGCGAACCTGGATTGTGACAAACTTAAATTACATTTAGTGGATGGTTTGGATTCTGGGCTTGATTCTGGTTTGTTTTGGTTAGTTTGGATTTGGGTTTTTTTTTTGTTTATTTGTTTGGTTGGTTGGTTTTGGGTTTTTTGTTTGTTTGCTTTTTTTTTACCTTTCCCATTACTATTAGTGGCAACTGAAACTCTTTTCATCCAAGGTTTAATTTCAGCTGTATATGAGTGTTTTTTCTGCATTTGCTTTTTCAGTGACAATTTAAAATGCCCAGCACATTGCAGCTGAGCTGTAAGAGGAAATATCTATTCCTTAAACCTCCATATTTTACTATAAAGAAAAATGAATTTGCTTTTTTTTTTCCAGTATTCTGCTAATAGCTTTACTGAAAGGAAACTGCCAAAAAAATTTGTTAAGATTAATCCTTAAATATCCACAGTGTTGGAATACCATGCCCTGTAGTCTTACTTTCTAAAATTAAATGGTCTGCTCTTGGCAAATTTAATCCTGTGTTTTGCCATTTTGGCATACTGACAACTAACATAACCTTCCAAAATAAGGTTTGCATATACATGAATCTTGTCTGTATTTGTCTTCTGCTGCCAATAACTATTGCTCCTCAAATTTACTTTCTCATTATTTTTGTCTTTTGTTTTGTAGCCTTTAAGAAGTTCATTGTATTATGTTACTTGAGGAATTTCAGTGCATGTTACTTGAAGAATATCAGTGCTTGTAACTAACTGTGCATACCTCAAGTCAGTTTTTTTATTGCCAGGTGTTTCAGTTTCTATTAATGAAATACAGACACTTGCATATTGTATTCTAATTTGGACAAACAGCTGCCATTTCCAAACCCCCTTAATAGTACTTTTCTGACAGTGTTTGTTTCTTAGTTTTCACATTGCGGCTTTTATCTGGGGTGTCTTGAAAACTTTCACAAGGCAAATATATGCTTACTAGCATGGCTGAAAACTATATAAAAACTATATGAATTTGTAGATTATCCTTGTTTTTCCTGGTAAAAAAAAAAATATTGTTTTTTTATTTATTCCTCTGTAGTAGAGGCAAAAAAAACCTTGATTCCTTGTGGTCCTCATGTTCCTCTGCAGTCTGGTTATGATAAAAGTAAAGCAATCATAGTATTTTTAGAGAGACTAATATATATGCTTAGGATGTACCTGACATGTTGTAAATTAATACAAAGAAATTTTGAGTACTTATGTATATATATACACACAAATAACTTATTTACAATTCCAAAATATATTTCAGCTTTAACATGAGAATTTTTATCTGCCTTCAAGCCATCCCCACAAGTTTTCTTGACTTAATCAGACTTCCTTTTTTTTTTGTCGACATCGATATTTAATAAATCCACATCAAATTGTCCATTCTTGAGAACGTGTTGCAGCAAGAACTGTGGGTGTAAATGAGCATTGTGTTTTTTTTTCAAGTTCAAAGAAAAAGGAAAGCAAAAAAAAAAAAGCTGACACAGCAGCAAAACCAGTTGGAAGGGTATACACAGAAGATTGTTCTTCATATTTGAAAACAGAAAAAGGTCTGAACTGCACTGCCCAGATACAGATTGGAATTTCATCAAAGTTCAATGTTACACTTACTAGTCATTGTAGGTAGAAGGAACAGTGCTGAAGGCTGGCTCTGCGCCATAAGCTTCAGTTTTTATCTTGCATTTTGCTTGGAGACTTTATCTTCGGCTTTTTAACATCCAAATTATTTGAACAATAACAAAAAGTTGGTACCCCTTTCTACAGGGTCTCCCTCTTTATTGCTTACATTTAATTTCCAGTGAATCGGTGTGTTTCCTCTAGCTTCATTAAGAATTCCTTAAAATAATTGTTAAAGGGAGCTGTTTATCAGAAAGGTAGGTCCACTTCCTCTGCTTGATTTTTTTAGAAAACAAAGAGCATGATACAAAATTCCGCTTTGCTCACTCACTGAATATAGTGCCTAACACCAAAGACATTTAGCGGAGGAAGACAGTTTCAGGCTTTTCTCCTGAACCCGCAGAACCAGTCTTTTACATAATAGGATTGTACTGCAGTATTTCAAGGCACTACTGTTTTTTCATTGTAGCCTTGAATTGATTTTTAAGAAAAATGCTATTATTTTGTTATTTATAGCAGTGACAGTAATAGGCCAGTAACCAAGGCATTACCAGTTTAAGCGTAGAAATTACTTGATTGTGATTCATTACTGAGGTTGTACCAGTCTCTAATCCCTTTAGGTGGTTATATTGCTCCCATTTCATTGTACTTCAGTATAATCCTCACAAATATCAACCATGTCATGGAATGGTTACAATGTTATGTAGCAAAAAAAAAAGACTCAAGATGAAAAGAAATTGAGACTTCCCAAAGTCTTTCAGGCCTAAAGCAACCGCTGAATCTTTATTGTTTTTCTTCTTCTTCACGAAAAAGATCTGGGTCAAGACCATTTTAAAAATCTGAACATGCACAAGTCCATGGGTCCTGATGAAATCCAACCGCGGGTCCTGAAGGAGCTGGTGAATAAAGTTGCTAAGCCACTGGCCATCATATTTGAGAAATCATGGCAGTCAGGTGAAGTTCCTGGTGACTGGAAAAAGGGAAATATAACCCCCATTTTCAAGAAGGGAAAATGGATGACCCAGGGAATTACAGACCAGTCAGTCTCACCTCTGTGCCTGGCAAAATCTTGGAGCAGATTCTCCTGGAAGGAATGCTAAGGCACATGAAAATCCACACGGTGCTTGGTGACAGCCAGCATGGCTTCACTAAGGGGAAATCCTGCCTGACCAATTTGGTGGCCTTCTGTGATGGGGCTACGGAACTGATGGACAGGGGTAGAGCAGTTGATGGCATCTACCTGGACTTCTGTAAAGCGGTCGACACTGTCCCACACGACATCCTTGTCTCTAAATTGGAGAGACATCAATTTGATAGGTGGACCATTCAGTGGATAAAGAACTGGCTGGGTGGCCTCACACAAAGTGTTGTGGTCAATGGCTGAATGTCCAGCTGGAGACCAGTAACAAGTGGTGTCCCTCAGGGATTGGTGCTGGGACCAGTCTTGTTTAACATCTTTGTCGCTGACATGGACAGTGGGATTGAGTGAGCCATCAGCAAGTTTGCTGATGACACCAAGCTGTGTGGTTCGGTTGATACCTTGGAGGGAAGGAATGCCATCCAGAGGCACCTCAACACGCTTGTGAGGTGGGCTGATGCCAATGTTATGAAGTTTAACCATGCCAAGTGCAAGGTCCTACACCTGGGTCGGAGCAATCCCAGGCACAGCTACAGGTTGGGCAAAGAAGAGATTCAGAGCAGCCCTGCAGAGTAGGACTTGGGGGTGTTGGTTGATGAGAAAATGAACATGAGCTGGCAGTGTGTGCTTGCAGCCCAGAAAGCCAACCATATCCTGGGCTGCATCAAAAGCAGTGTGACCAGCAGGTCAAAGGAGGTGATCCTGCCCCTCAACTCTGCTCTTGTGAGACCTCACCTGGAGTATTGTGTGCAGTTCTGGTGCCCTCAACATAAAAAGGACATGGAACTCTTGGAACAAGTCCAGAGAAAGGCCACGAGGATGATCAGGGGGCTGCAGCACCTCCCATATGAAGACAGCCTGAGAAAGTTGGGGCTGTTCAGCTTGGAGAAGAGAAGGCTGCATGGAGGCCTCGTAGCAGCCTTCCAGTATCTGAAGGGGGGCTACAAGGATGATGGGGAGGAACTTTTCATTAGGGACTGTAGTGATAGGACAAGGGGTAAAAGGTTCAAACTTAAACAGGGGAAGTTTAGTTTGGATATAAGGAAGAAATTATTTCCTGTTAGGGAGGTGAGGCACTGGAATGGGTTGCCCTGGCAGGTTGTGAATGCTCCATCCATGGCAGTGTTCAAGACCAGGTTGGACGAGGCCTTGGGTGATATTCTTTAATGTGAGGTGTCCCTGCCCATGGCAGGGGGGTTGGAACTAGATGATCTTAAGGTCCCTTCCAACCCTAACTATTCTATGATTCTATGATTCTATGATTCTATGATTCTATGACTTGATTGCTCACTGCAAGGTCACAGCGTGTTTTTCCTTTGTATTCATCCACCTGGTAGTGGAGTCTTTAAAACTGAAGAGAAAGTTTTCCCAGTGAGCTCCAGAGGGATAGCTGCTAAGAAGGAGCACTTTTTCCTAACCTGGGTGAGAAATAATGTGAAAAGGGACCAGTGGGTTGGCATTAAACTTGTTCAGCTTGCAGTGAATATTTGCACCTATATATCACAAATTTATGTTTAAAAAATATGGCCATCATAAAGTACAGGAGAATACCTAGGTGAGACGATACCTGAAAGTCTGGGAAAATAACTATGTCTAAGCACACCTGAGGTGAAAAGCACCCAGATCTGAAGCATCAGTATAAATAAGGAGTCTAGAGCCATTGACTGTGAGAGCAGAAGGGCCATGGCAGGTACGTCAAAGAGAATACCGAGTATTTCTTTTTTTTTTTTAATGAGCTTTAAATATATTTTGCTGTTGTACTTTGGGGAATGAATAATTGCATATTGATCTGTTCATCTCCCTTGTCCTTTTCTTCAGTAAAGTTTTGCTTTATTGAATCATTTGATTCAGTATATGTGAAATAGGAGCATAGTGTTTTATTAAATTTTCTAGGTTTGCAGGTGAGAGCTTCAGCTAGAAATTACTATGAAATGACCAGTAAAACCTGAAGATGGTCGCTACTGTTGCTAATTCAGGCTACAAAGGGCTACAAAGTTGTGTATCTCTTAAGTAGCCACTTTGTGACGGTGTTTTGTTTTTTTTTAAGTTATGGCATAGATGAATTTGTCATGCCTCTGCTTCCTAAAATGATCAGCTAATAACAACATCCACCAGAGCATCACAAAAGCATGTGCAATATGTTTCCTTACTGTACAAAGACTTGATAAATGGATTTTACTCATCTTTTGTTCAGAAGAAGCTAGGTGTACCAGATCTGCCATCTGTGATAAAGACTGTGAACATCACTATCATTTCATAGTCCAGGGCTGAAATGAGATCATTTTTCCTGGCTCTGCTGCAAACATTCCATTTCTGAAAATAAAACAGGCAACTATCTTTGTGATTTATGAGTTGAATTAGTAATGTGTTAAGTAGTATTACTATATGCAACCATGTACTTTGTAGTTTCTGTGACAAGTATGCTACACCGTATTTGCTAGAGAGCTATGGACAACCCCTGACCAGCACTGCTTCCTAGAAGATAAAGAAACATGTCAAGGTCGATACGGGACCTCTGACATTTGACTGCAATCGTTGACTTCTCATAGTAAGTGGCCCACACTTAGTATTTCTCTGCAAGTTTTGATTTGGCCTAGAGACAGAGAAAGAATGAATCTACATCAATTTTAACGGTTTCTGTGACCAGATTTTCTTCCCTAGATAGTATCTCTTTTCTGCTTGTAACCCAGGGAGAAGCAAGTTTTTCCAAGTAACCATCTTGCCTGCCAGCAGCTACAAAGGGAGAAAGCCGCAGCACATGTGCAACAAAATTGTTACAGTTTCAATTAGCTTTGATCAAAATCTCTGAGATACTTTTCTGAGATTGCAAGGGTAAATTTTCCATCTGCTTAATAACAATCCAGTGTAAATGGCAGGCACAGAAGGAGAAGCTACTATCTGCTAAGTGTGTCATCATTACACCAGTTATTCAATGTACAATAGATTCCTTTTTAACTCTACCAAAATTGCAATCAGCATTTGTTTGTGTTCAGTGTTAGAGAAATCTGTGCCTGAATGCAGAGATGGTTCTAAGTTAAAGAAAGTTTTCCAAGAGAATAATTCTTCGGCTTCATCAAGTTTTCCTTAACAGCCTGCCAACAAATGTTACGTCAGACTTGTTATTTCATTATGGCCAAGTCCAATCTAAGTTGACATCTCAAGTGTTTCGTTTCGGTTTATGTTGTTTTTTTTTTATTTCCCATCATCTTCAATTACATGGAATGAAATTTCAATAGAATTATGGTATTATGTATAAGGGTTGAAACTTGAAACTGAGTGGGCAGTGGCCTTGTTACACAAGTAACAGCTACATTATGTTCCATTAATTCTCTCCAAATACTGTTTAAACTAACTTTATTTATCATATTGTATATTAACAGGTATTACAAATATTCCTTCTAAGTGAGAAGTTTTTTAAATTTATAAAAAGAGAAGGGAAATGGAAATTTGGAATATACACATCTCTCTGATACTAGCAGTCCTTTTCCTCTGTATTTTCTCTATCTGATTAGTTAATTAAGCAGCTCATGATTCTAAGATGATAGCACCGATACCTCACATGGAGCAGTATGGTAGATTGTGAAGAATACCTGCAAAATTGAATCAAGCAATTCAGAATACAGTTTAGTCACTAAGTGTCAACTCTTTCTTTGCTCCCAGTGTGGCTGCCAACCTATTATGATTTAATTGAATTTGCATTTAAAAAAAAAAAAAAACCACAAAAAACACGTTTTGTATGGATAATTATTTGTCTGGAGCTTATTAATGGGCAGTTTGTTTTTGGCTGCTTAATAAGTAAAATTCAGTTTGTTGTGACTGAACACTGGAAACCTGAACTACAAAGTTACCCATATTTTAAAAGGGTGCTTAATCTTGGTCATATGCTTAAATTCTAGTTAAGAAAAATGAGAGTTAGTTATGCACAAGTAACACAGTGGTGGCTTTTCACTAGACAGCTAGGAATACTTTTACCCAATTTCTTCTTTAAAAACATACCACAACTGATAATATTTCTCATAAAGCAGCATTATGCGTCACTTCCTGGGGATTTTGCTGTGTGATAGAAAAGACATTCTCAAAAGATTTGTTGAACTGTGGGGACAAAGAGTGTCAGAACAGCCACTAACTTTCAATATGGGGACAATTATAGGCAATGAGTTATTAGAGGCAACATAGTATACCTCAAGCATATATGAGCATAAGCTGGCAGCATGAAAACAGATTATCACATAATTTTCCTAAGAAATTAAAATATACAATGCAGATTCCCAATGATCTTAAAGAGACAAATACCTGTGCAGGCATTGTTTGTGGTTTTGCTTTAGGTTATTAGATCTTGTGGTTATGTCTGAGGATAACTGACATAACAACTAATTCACAATGAAGTATATGTAGTCTTTTACATGACCACTAATCTACATGACAGCTCTGAGGTGTACAGTTGTCACCACACTTATGTGTTGGTCTTCATGGATTTATATGTCATAGGCCTCCACAAAACAGAATCTGTTGTTATATAAAAAGAGAAATATGAAGAGACTGATACAGCTAGTAATTTAAATGGCTATATTTACATGTTACTGTTAACTCTAGGGGAGCTTTACTAGCACACTATTTTAAGAGCTGGTTTACAGAACTATGAATAGTGTACGTTGGTAGATTTTTCTAAATTGTTTTGAATTGGGTAGGAAATGGAAGAAAATGTGTAGGAAAAAACCCACACACATAGGCAGAGGAAAGTAGCAGAAAGATGGCTATCTGGAACAAGCACTGTATCAACATTTATCAATGAGATCTAAGCTGGAGGCTTATTTCTTGAACTTCTTATACAATGAATCAGTTTCCTGAAAATGATTACTTACATGGCCTCAAATCTTATTACCATGCATCTTGTCAGTAGCATAAAATCTGTACCCATAGAATCGTATAAAACCTTCTCAATTCACAGTGTTCTGCTAGGCAATGAAGCTAAAATATCACAGGCAAAAGGTAGGAACTGAATGGTTTATGCAGCCTGGCAAGCACACTCCCCAGCCAAAAAGGGTCAAGTATTAGCATTTTGGAATCTTTCCAAGGGCCTTGTTTGTATTATCCACAGAATAAGTCCACCGAAACCACACAATTTCTGTAGAATACTAACATTTAAGTTACAAATAAGAGAAGGCAGATTTCTGCCTGGATTCCCTTTGCTACACTCCAGGTAATTATGTCACTGTTTTGACTGTGTTAACTGCTTAGGGACTTCAGCCTTACCTTGTTTAAGTGTTAGCTGTACCATGCTCTCTTCTGTCTTGCTTTAAGACTGTCTTTCATGTTTTAGACCAGCAGAACACTTCAATAGCCAATATTTTTAAGCTATTAAATATAGTATTTCTTCTTCCTATTTGATTTCTAATATTTAAACATGTAAAAAGGCAGAAATTTCAAAGGTTTTTGTCCAGTATTCAGAAAACTTGGTTGGTGACAAACCAAAATGTAATCATTACAAAAAAAAATTAGAAGTACCAAGCAGTAAGGATTCACAAATTGCATATATGGTTGGAAAGCATTTGCTGAATAATCGTCTTGTCTAATAGCTTTGAGCAAACAAATATTAAAGCCTGCTTTAGATAATCCATAAACATGAAACAGTAAGAGTATTCTTTACATGTGGCAATCTGCATCCAAGAACTAGGTGGGAAATACCATACAGGTAGGGCACACACAGGCAAATTTTTCACTGAATTCAAAATGTTTAATTGGGGATAACATATGTAGAGGTTAGAAGTATAATCACAAAGTCCATCTTTGGGTTGCCACAGCATGATGTGTTAAGCCAGCATCCATTTCTCATTAGGCAGCTGTCCTGGGTTCAGCAGTAGCAGTCATTTTTCTCCTTCTTGGTAGCTGGTGCAGTGCAGTGTTTTGACTTTTGGCTTGGGAACGGAGCTGATAACAATGATGTTTTGGTTTGGCCAAGGACTTTGTGAGCCTCATGCTCTGCCAGGGAGGAGGGGAAGCCAGGAGGAAGAAGAGACAGGACACCTGACCCAAGGTAGCCAAAGAGGTATTCATACCACAGCATGTCATGCTCAGGATGTAACTGAGAGTTAGCCGGAAGGGCTGGGACTGCAGGGTTGGAGGAGGTATTGGTAGGTGTTTGGTTAGGCTGGGGGGTGGGGCGAGTTATCGGTCTGCTGGTGGTGAGGTGTTGTATTCTCTTCCCTTGTTATTTCCTTTATTATTATTATTATTGGTGGTAGCAGTAGTGATTTGTGTTATACCTTAGTTACTAAACTGTTCTTATCTCAACCCATAGGAGTTGCATTCTTCTGATTCTCCTCTCTGTCCCTCCAGGAGTAGGGAGAGGGAAAGAAGGGGGGGCGTGAGTGAACAAGCTGTCTGTCTGGGTTTAAACCACGACAGCAGCTCATCCTGTCACGGTAGTTTTCCTTAACAAGAAATTTCTTACGCATGAATTTTCAAGATAGTATGTAGCTTTGCAGTCTTTTGGGCTTTCATTAACTCTAGTAAGAGACACACTGACAAAACGTATGTTTGCCTATGACTAGTGCATTTAAAGTGTCCTTAAAGAATACAACAGATTTCTGTGTACGTTTTGGTAAAGTTTCACCATGGGAATGTGTCCTGGGTTCAGCAGTAGCAGTCATGTTTCTCCTTTGTGGTAGCTGGTGCAGTGCTGTGTTTTGACTTCCAGCCTGGGAACAATGTTGGTGAAACCGATGTTTTCGGTTGTTGCTAAGTGATGTTTACCCTGACCAAGGACTTTGTGGGGCTCATGCTCTGCCAGGGAAGAGGGGAAGCTGTGAGGAAGCAGAGACAGGGAGCTCGACTGTTGTCAGCCCAGCACCACTCACTGGGAGTGAGTGAACAAGCTGCCTGACTGGGTTTAAACCACAAGAGAATGTTATAACAGAAGGATGCATCATATGGCAGATACAAACAGAAAAATTGCTTTGTGGCAACATCTATATATGAAATAATTTCATGTATGGTTAATTTTACTGAATGGCAGAGAAATTACAGTAAAAAAAAAGGAGTGCCCTCAATAAAAGTGATTTAATGAACAAACTACTGAATTCAGAGTCAGGATTCAGTTCTCTTTTTCAGGTTCTACTACAGACATGATCTTAGGGGAAGCAGTTTTAATCCGCTGTTTTACAAGCATGAGATATCCTTTTTAGAGAGCACTCTTATTGTTCTTAGAAATTTACCTTGGGAGTATAAGCCAATTGGGAAGCAAAAAGAAATAGAAACTCATGTTCCATGATCAACATGTACAGAATAATGAAAAGGAAAGATAAAAGCCAACTGGTTTATGGCCTAATTTTAGAATGAAGGTGAGGGCTCACCTATGGGTAAAGCCACTATGTTTTACTTAAACTATAAATAACACTCATCCCACTGAAGGTAGTAGAATGTTAGCAAGATTACTTGTGTAACAGAAATTACAAGAGACAAAATTGTGTTGAAAATAATGAAGTAAAATTTAAGGCTATAATGCCATGTACCCTATTTTACTCCTCAAATCATTTCTAGGTTGTACATATGCAAGAAGATCTGCCTTCACCTTGGTCTTAGAAAGATATTCTTACCTTTGCTGATTGTGCAGTGGTCTCTGGTAAAGCAGTATTTGAAGTGATGTCATGGCACTTGTACCATCTTGGCTTCTGACGTTCTGCACAAATACACCAAGAAATGTGTCTTCTTGGTGCTGCTCTTGAATTTTTTTATTTTTTTATTTTTTTCTTAAAACTAAACAACTTTGTCTTATCACCATCATTGCCATAAATATCAGACCAACAGGAACCCTTGGTGCTTTTGTTTCCAGCCTGTGGAACATGGAATTCCTTCTAGTGGTTTACTGGGATGTGACATAGCACTTGAACAATTGCAGGAAAATCTTTGTTCTTAAAACCAGGTGTCACCACTGAAGTGATTTTAGAGGAGGAGCAGAAGAATAATAGGTTTGCAGGTTTTAAAATGCATGGAGACAATATAGGTATACATTTAAAGAAAAACAGTTCTGACTTTGACTAAATAAAAGGTTTAATGGAAATGTTCTTATACAGCTGATCTTCTAAGTGCCTGAGCAAAAATACCAGTGATATTCAGAGGCATTCTACTGAGCTAAGTTTTTCACTATGCTGTCCAGCTTCATTGAGCTGTGGGGCTAAAGGAATCTAAAGGAGCTACAACATCAACTGTAGAAGTAAAAGTGGAGAGATTCTGCAAAAGATACTGTATATGTGCGATGTGTGTCAGACGGTGTGGCTCTGATCACACCACCCAGATATTGGAAGGCAGACACAGACTGTGAGAATGAAGACCTTGGGCCCACTGTAGGAGAGCATCTGGTTTGTGACCATCTTAAGAACCTGAACATGCACAAATCCATGGGACCTGATGAAATCCATCCATGGATCCTGAAGGAGCTGGTGAATGAAGTTGCTAAGACACTGGCCATCATATTTGAAAAGTCATGGCAGTCAGGGGAAGTTCCCATGACTGGAAAAACAGAAATATAACCCCCCATTTTCAAGAAGGGGAAAATGGATGACCCAGGGAATTACAGACCAGTCAGTCTCACCTCTGTGCCTGGCAAAGTCTTGGAGCAGATTCTCCTGGAAGGCATGCTAAGGCACATGAAAATCAACAAGGCGCTTGGTGACAGCCAGCATGGCTTCACTAAGGGGAAATCCTGCCTGACCAATTTGGTGGCCTTCTATGATGGGGCTATGGAACTGGTGGACAGGGGTAGAGCAGTTGATGGCATCTACCTGGACTTCTGTAAAGTGGTCGACACTGTCCCACACGACATCCTTGTCTCTAAATTGGAGAGACATCAATTTGATAGGTGGACCATTCAGTGGATAAAGAACTGGCTGGGTGGCCTCACACAAAGTGTTGTGGTCAATGGCTGAATGTCCAGCTGGAGACCAGTAACAAGTGGTGTCCCTCAGAGATTGGTGCTGGGACCAGTCTTGTTTAACATCTTCGTCACTGACATGGACAGTGGGATTGAGTGCGCCCTCAGCAAGTTTGCTGATGACACCAAGCTGTGTGGTTTGGTTGATACCCTGGAGGGAAGGAATGCCATCCAGAGGCACCTCAACACGCTTGTGAGGTGGGCTGATGCCAATATTATGAAGTTTAACCATGCCAAGTGCAAGGTCCTACACCTGGGTTGGAGCAATCCCAGGCACAGCTACAGGTTGGGCAAAGAAGAGATTCAGAGCAGCCCTGCAGAGTAGGACTTGGGGGTGTTGGTTGATGAGAAATTTAACATGAGCTGGCAGTGTTCACTCGCAGCCCAGAAAGCCAACCGTATCTAGGGGTGCATCAAAAGCAGTGTGACCAGCAGGTCAAAGGAGGTGATTCTGCCCCTCTACTAGGTTCTCGTGAGACCTCACTTGGAGTATTGTGTGCAGTTCTGGTGTCCTCAACAGAAAAAAGACATGTTTCTGCTGGAGCAAGTCCAGAGAAAGGCCACGAGGATAATCAGGGGACGCATCACCTCCCATATGAAGACAGGCTGGCTGCAGGGAGACCTCATAGCAGCCTTCCAGTATCTGAAGAGGCCCTATAAGAGTGCTGGGGAGAGACTCTTCATTAGGGACTGTAGTGATAGGACAAGGGGTAAAGGGTTCAAACTTAAACAGGGGAAGTTTAGATTTGATATAAGGAAGAAATTCTTTCCTGTTAGGGTGGTGAGGCACTGGAATAGGTTGCCCAGGGAAGTTGTGACTGCTCCATCCATGGCAGTGTTCAAGGCCAGGTTGGACAGAGCCTTGGGTGATACGGTTTAGCTTGAGGTGTCCCTGCCCATGGCAGGGATGTTGGAACTTGATGATCTTAAGGTCCTTTCCAACCCTAGCTTTTCTATGTTTCTATGATTCTAGAAAAACAGGTAGCAAAACTGTCACAGTAACTCTCCAGGTTCAATGTGGCATGGAGACAGACTACAGGCAGCCTTAAGAATTCATCTGAAATCTGTATTGTTACATACTTTGAACTTAGATATCAGACTGTGCATTCAGGTACATGTGGAAGGGAAGGCAGGATTAGTGATATTTTCTCTTCTGTTTTGTTGATAGTCTTCTGATCTTCCTACATTTTCTATACAGGCCTGGAGAAGTAGTCTTCAGGAGAGGATTTTATCAAGGATCCTAGTCAGCAAATGAAAAGTTCAGGGACCACTAGTCACTGAAAGTATTCAGAGCTTCACTGAAACATCTCTTACCTCTTTCAGTCCCTCTAAGTTATTCTCAAGATGTTTAAAGCCAGATGGCTATATTAGATTTTTGTTATTAAGTGAAATATAAGAACAACAGCCATTTAGAACAGGTATTTATTGACATTTAATTCCACCTTTTCCTGTAAACCATTCTTTCTAAATATTATATTAGTGTTATGTATGTTCTCAGACAGCCAGGAAGCTACTTCCAGGTGCCAGTATTTTCTTCCTGCCCTTTCTGCTAAGAGCAGGTTTGTATTGACTGTTGCTTGTTGGTGTTATGTTTTGTTTTGTTTTGTTTTCTCTAAGAGGATATTATGTGATAAGAATATTTACAGTGATAATGTTATAAGTAACTTGGAAATGAAAATGTTTAAGTAAAGTGAAGTACTGTGTGTATATTCAAAACACTGGTAATGTCAGCAAACTTTGATAAAGGTGGTGTGATTCTAGAGTAGCAGAATAAGAAAGGAAGTTTAAGGCTATGTATCTTTTCCTTTTATCAGCAGGCCTACTGAAACTCATTAAAAAAAAACACTATTTTGTCAATGTGTACTGCTTTTGCTGATTAAAAAAAAATAATACAGGGAATAATGTAGTTTACTCATAATAGTGGTATACTAAATTATATTTGTCGTGGTTTAAGCCCAGTCAGCCACGCACCTCACTCTCTCACTCCCCATTCCTCCCCCACTGCTCCCAGAGGGATGGGGAGGAGAATCGAAAGAATGTGACTCCCATGGGTTGAGGTGAGAACAGTTCAGTAACTAAGGTATAACACAAATCACTGCTGCTACCACCAATAATAATAATGATAAGGGAAATAACAAGGGAAGAGAATACAACTGCTCACCACCCACCGACTGATACCCAGCCCCATCGAGCAGTGATCTAGCCCTTCCGGGTAACTGCCCCCAGTTTATATAGTGGGCATGACATGCTGTGGTATGGAATACCTCTTTGGATAGTTTGGGTCAGGTGTCCTGTCTCTGCTTCCTCCTGGCTTCCCCTCCTCCCTGGCAGAGCATGAGACTCAGAAAGTCCTTGGTCAGACTAAACATTACTAAGCAGCAACTAAAAACGGTGGTGTTATCAGCATTGTTCCCAGGCTGAAAGTCAAAACCACAGCACTGCACCAGCTACTAAGAAGGAGAAAAAATGACTGCTACTGCTGAACTCAGGACACTATTTTATAACAAGTTTCAAACATCTACAAAATTTTCAGTCTGCATACTTGGCTAAAAATATTTGGAGATGTGTGGCGGTCTTCTCTTCCTACCCGTTTGGATTTCAGATAGATAGCTGTTCTACAATGACAAATGCACTTTAAAGCAATCTAAGTACATACCTGTAGCCATGATTTTATATTGCAAAGCTGGTTTGATAAATACTTTATTTTACAACCCTGCTGCTGTGAAGTGCCTGTGGCTGCCAAATCAGTGTGATCTCAGTGAATGAGTGTTACTCCTGTTAAATGTGTGGTGTACGCTCTGCAGGCTATAAACAGAGCAGCACCTTATGGGTATTGTCCTGTGAGCATTAATACAGTATTTCAGCATTATGATTTTAGTAAGTCTCTGAGGGTAATTACAAGTTATTGAAATATCTTAGCCAATTAACAGGTAATAATCATAATTATTCAATGAACATCAACAGTTAATTGAAGTGTCATAAATTTATCTTTGATATTTCAAGAATCATCTTACGGATCTCAGGACCCAAAGAATGAGGGCAGCCTTCAGCTCACTTCCAGTAAGTTATACCACAGTTGTCGTCACTGAACTTGATTTCCTAAGGTTACCAGACATGACAGACTCACAGACCTGGAGCTCATAGTGCCAGAGTTCCCCACTGCTCTTCTACAGTTTTTTTCTAAATTTGTTTCTTAATACATAGTTTTTAAACCAGTGATAACACTAGTTACAGTTTGATGGATTATGCTTTGAGGCTGCATTCATTAAATGACTGCTAAGTGCTGATTAAAGTCTAACTAAGTTTCTTTTCCATAGCACTTAGGGATTAGTTTATGTTTTTCCACCTCTCGCTTGCATATGAATAATTTTTAGAGCAAATACATTTACACCACTGGCATTTGAAGAGTGACTTCCTGAGTACTAATTGCTAATTCTGGTACCTAGTTAAAATATCTCTTAAAAGCTTCAACAGCAAAGAAGCTTTATGAACATCTGGCTTCCTCTCAGCCGGCAAATAATTTACTATACCAATAAGACCCTGAGCTTCCCTGGGTGGAAGAAATTGTACTAGAAATCAAACAGGTCTTGAAATGCTGGGTATTTCAAAGATGTTTGTAACAAATTGCTTCCAGAAAAAATATTTACTTTAACTAGTTAACTGAACATTTCAAAAGCCCAATTCTGCCTTTTCTGCATCTGTGTAAATTAAAGTGTTACTAGCAAAGTAAAAATGAAATTTCATTATTATTTTTTCCTGGTTTTTTTTATATATTTATATATTTTGTGATGAAATTTTAGCAATAAAAGCAGCATAATGACAAAATATACTTTGAAGGACAGGAAAGTAATTGCAAATTGCCCCCCACCCCATAACTTACTGAAGTAGAGAAATAAATTTCAGTTATAATTTATAGTGGCACCTAAATATCCCAAATGAAATTAAATTCTCCCTGTAACATACTTATACAATCAGAACAAAAGGAAGCCTCTGCTGTGAAACAGATTTTCAGTTTAAATGGATGAGAGATCTATTTGTAGAGCTCAGAATAGGAAAAGACACCCTGTTCTGATAAAAGACGTGTCTGTGTATACATTTCAAACCCTGCAGGAAACAATTTCAGTTCAACATGTCAGGTCAGAAGTATTTCTTCATCTCAGAACTGCTGAGGACATAGCTTAAATGATTTGTCTACAAAGTTTACACAGTATCAAAACAATGAACAGTATCAAAACATACAAGTTTACACAGTATGAAAACAATGAATGAGCCTAGGTCTCCTGAGCACCTCTTCAACATTTAGATATATTTTCTCCAAACAGATAACTTTTGTCTAACTGTATATTTTAGCTGTAAATTCCTAATTCAAATTCCTTTTAGAGTAGATCAAACAGAAATTGTTGTTTTCTTTTCCCCTCTGCATTTTAGAAATATGTGCAATGCCTTGAGCAGTGTCCACACAAACACGAAAACCTTGCTCTCTTAAAGAAAAGTTCCATGATCATGAAATACAAAAATTTTAAGAAGCATGTTTTACATGTAATATTTTACACCTAAGTTCTTTGTAATTGATCCTCATGCAGTATAGGAAGATGTTATCTGCTGCTGAATATGATACCTAGCTGCAATGACTCTTCAGTGCCAGTAATTTACTTGCTGGATTATGGGGCAGTTCAGTGATTTAATGTAGAGTTCTTTATAGGAGGATTCCTTGCTTCTGTGTTTTTCTTCAGTCAGCTCAATGGCTTTCTAAACTGTAGCAGACACTGTAGAGCCTTCTTGGCGCCTAGGAGGAGTGTCAGCCAAGACTGGCCAGCCTGCAGAAGGCTGTGCTTGAAGGGAGGCTTTTAGATCTTCTGCAACTTTCTTTGACCAGCTGTGAGGCCAAGTGTCTCCGAACTTCAGACATTTGCCTCCAGATAGGAAACCCTTTTTTTACTTTAAAGTTTCATTAACTACATGGCAGAATTAGTATGGACAGCATCTACTTCATGTTTTTTTTTCCTATTGATTTTACAGAGAGACATTTGTAGTACCTCTAGGAAAATCTATTGCTTGAACCAAACTGCTTTTTTTTTGTTCTTGGATTTTTATTTTTATTTTTTATTGTTGTGGTAGTTCCCTGTGTATGACTCTGAGAAAGATCACAGAATCATTAGGGTTGGAAGGGATTTCTGACCATCATCTAGTTCAATCCCCATGCCAAGGCAGGGCCACCTAGAGTAGGTCACACAGGAATATGTCCAGGTGGGTTTTGACTGTCTCAGAGAGGGAGATGCCACAGCCTCCCTGGACAGCTTGTTCCAGTGTTCTGCCACCCTCAGTGTAAATAAGTCCTTCGTCATGTTGAGTGAAATGTGGAGTCATGTTGAGTGAAACTTCTTGTGTTTTAGTTCATGGCCATAGCTTCTTGTCCTGTCACTGGGCCACTGAAAAGAGTCTGGCACCATCCTACTGGCACCTGCCTTTGAGATATTTATATGCATTAATGAGATCCTCTATCAGTCTTCTCTAGGCTAAACAGGTGCAGCTCTCACAATCGCTCCTCATAAGAAACATGTTCCAGTGATAAATGGCATATCATAGTAACACAGCCTTTGAGGGAACCAGACTGCTTGTATAAGTCGGAGTCGCGGGAGACAAGCCTCATGCTATCATGGTCAGCAAGTGTTTACTCCAAATTAGTTCCATTCATTCAAGTATACTGTTTTCTATGACCTTCTTGTTCTTAAATTTCCATTGCTTATTAAAATAAGCTGAAATGGCATCCACAGTGGTGTTGCCATTAATTGTCTGCTAAAAAAATCTTGGAATCGTGGAAAGCTGTCGGAGTCGCGGGAGACAAGCCTCATGCTATCATGGTCAGCAAGTCTCGTTTATTTAGCAAAATACAGCCATTTTTATAGTCTCAGTGTTAGATACAATTTCTGCTAGGGTACAATAAAATCATTGGTTAGTTTGTGCTAACACAGGGGTTTCTAAAACAATCGCGACCGCTTCTTGTTTCAATATGTTTCACTCTTGCTCAAGCGTTACCGTTGCGCTATCTCAGCAAGCATACATCCTGTCCTTGAGCAACCATTGACCACACAGTTGCTGCTGTGTTCTTCGGCCTAGATCTTGACTAGTTGCACAGTTTCGTGGCCTTTGTCCTGCAGCCATTCTGCTGTCAGGCTCTCTACACTTCCCCCGTTTTCTTTAGTAGCAAGCATAGCCATTTTATGATTAAAAGCATTCGATATCATTTTTTGCAAACACTGCATGATACACGGTAAAAGCAAAATTGCGAGCAAAATTATAGCCAGCACCAAAGCAAGTTTTTCTATCAAAGTGATTAACCAAGGAGATAATCCAAAGGACGCTAACCAGTTTGTGAAAGGATCACTTGTTTCCTGTAATTTTCGCATATTGTCTTTTAAGTGTGCTAATTGTTTGTGAATGGAGTTAGAGTGGTCTGAAAGATTCATGCAGCACATACCTTCAAATTCATCACACCCATGACCTTGTGCTAAGAGGAGAAAATTGATTGCTGCTCTGTTTTGCAAAGTTGCATGTCTTATAGAGTCAACATCAGTGAGCAGCGCAGAGAGAGCGGATGCTGTAGCATTAGTTTTCTTAGCAAGCCAACATCCTAACTTATTCAATGTTGCCAAAGCTTGAGCGCTAGCTACTCCGGGAGCTAAAAATGAAGCAGCTATTTTTTCACCTGGTTCCAAAAATTTACTTTGTCATCGCAGCTCGGTTGAAAAGCGTGCGTTGACCTTCGAGAACACAATCCTCGTTTATTTATTATCATAGTGTTATTAGGGATAAACATGCCTAAGGTCCCTACTGCACACGGGCCATCCTTTATATGGGATAGCACCCTTTCCCAGGCCCGATCTTGTGGCAACTGAGGCATGGACTCTGTTTCTGGCTACAAATGAAATCCCTTATTGAGTGAGCTTACAGGTTTTTATAGTATTCTGCTTAGCAGTTAGTAGCGGTTAGTTCTTTTGGTACTTTTCCATCACAAAACAATTTTATTAATCGCACACTCTTTCAGCTAATCACATTACTGTCCACACACCTTTGTTTGAATAATTATTTCTAAACATAGTTCTCTGCTATCACTACTCATTACAATCTCACTTCCACTTCCCCTTGACTACACATTCTTTATCCTGTCTTAAGCATCCTCCTGTTTCCAAATGTACAGTCCTCAGAAATTATCTTGATGCTCTTTCTTCGGTTCCACCCGGTGTTCTTTCTCCACTTCTTTCTAACTTGTCCCGTTCACTTCTCCCAAGGTTTGTGGCTGATAAGAGTCCAGATGCCTGGGCTCTCATCCAGGTCTACTGGTGCAGCTTCTTGTGCAGCATTCCCCTCATCTCTCCCTTCTTTATAAACTAACGAAACATTGTTAATAGACTTAGCAAACAAACGATTTACACAAGCAATTAAACAAGGAAGTTTGATTAAAATACATAGAGATTTTTACATAGGTTAATGCGATTTTAATAATATTTTTCAAGCATGCACTGACGCCCTATTCTGACAGCAAACTTTCTAGCCAATTCCAGCTACTCTCCACTCACAACTTCTTAACTCCGTCCTTTAGGTTTTGAATTGCATCATGGACAGACTCAGAATGATCAGATAGATTCACGTAACACATTCTATCAAAGTCTTTACATCCATGTCCTTGAGATAATTGCAAAAAATCTATGGCAGCTCTGTTTTGAAGGGTAGCGTGTTTGACTGAATCGTGCTCTGTTAAGAGACCATTGCTGTGGGTGAAAGACCTCCGGGGCAGAGGCTGGGTTTCTTACCGCCTCTCACCGGGAGGAGTGGACCCCGCACCGCCGCGCACCCCGCGCCTGCCGGAGCACAGAAAGGCGAGGGGCGGGCGAGTATCAGAGCCCTCTGCCCGCGGGCAGGCAATGGGGGGAGCCCGCCGGAGCCTGCTGCTGCCGCCGCCGGGCGAGTGAGTGAGGTCGCGGCATCAGGGAGGTGGAGGCGGCGCGCCCGTGCTCCGCAGCTCCTTATCCCACCGCTGCTACCGGGTGCAGCCCCTCGGTCGGCGGGGAGCCCCCGCCGCAGCCTCCGTTCGGCTCCCGCGGGAGCGCCGTTTTCCTCCCCGCCGTCCAGCCCCCGGTTCGCCTCGTGACGGACGGGATGTGGAGCATTCAGGTTGTGGGGCAGGCTCACAGCACCTTGATTTTCCGCTTGTTTTTTAATGTTTTTCCACATATCATGCGGGTCAGGGGGGTAGAGGTGGGGTTCTCTGTCAGGGTCGATTATTCCGGGATCAAAAGGGTTATCTTTGCCTGGCTCGTTTGCTGTTGCAGCCCGCCGGCAGATATCTTCCCGCAGATCGATACGCGCGGGCGGGTTAGGGGCAGAAGGATCATAGTTACGATTCTGATCTTGTGCCAAACGGGCACTTTCAGCCGCACGTTTCTCTGCCTGTACCATCAGGAGTTCGTTATGTATCAAACGCCACAATTTGGATAACTTTTTAGCAATTTTATCATCATCTAATGTAAGATCCCATAATTTATCGCCGTAGCGACGCCATTCCGATAACTGGTGAACAGAGTGGGGGTCACTAAAAATACCGAGAGACTGGGCATGAGAAAGAAGGGCAGGGAGGTCCTTATCAAAGTCTAAGCCTTTTAGCCCCCGACGACGGAGGAAGGCAGTAAAAAGATCATACGCCGCTTGCCTGTGCATATTTACCGGATCCGTTGCACCCTCCAGGCGTCGGCAGCGCGTAGCAGCAGAGCCAGCCGATGCTGCACTCCGGGCCAAAGCAGAGATCACGCAGTCCACCGATGTGCCACTGCTGTCCTGCAGAAGCCGTCTCTATGTCGAGACCTGCACCCTCCGCAACTCTTGAAAGGGATGGTCCCTTCCTTGGTCCCTGTTCGGGCGCCAAATGTCGGAGTCGCGGGAGACAAGCCTCATGCTATCATGGTCAGCAAGTCTCGTTTATTTAGCAAAATACAGCCATTTTTATAGTCTCAGTGTTAGATACAATTTCTGCTAGGGTACAATAAAATCATTGGTTAGTTTGTGCTAACACAGGGGTTTCTAAAACAATCGCGACCGCTTCTTGTTTCAATATGTTTCACTCTTGCTCAAGCATTACCGTTGCGCTATCTCAGCAAGCATACATCCTGTCCTTGAGCAACCATTGACCACACAGTTGCTGCTGTGTTCTTCGGCCTAGATCTTGACTAGTTGCACAGTTTCGTGGCCTTTGTCCTGCAGCCATTCTGCTGTCAGGCTCTCTACTTGATGATACCTTGCAGCAGTTGTTCTATCTGTTTTATTACCCAGGATCCTGGTCTTAGCATTTACAAATTTAATTTACTTTTTTCTGATCATTGCATCCTATTTTCCAGCTAGTTTGAAGACCATTTCATTACCAGTGATATCACTTACCGCACTACTACAGACACCAAAATGACACATTGTTCATCTTCATTAGTTTTACAGTACATTTTTAGAGAACTATCCTGCTTAATATGGACTCAGCCACTGCTGTGACTCTTCTGCAGTATGCAATTTTTACCCTTTATCCCTTCCATTGGGAATCCGACAGTGAAGTTTGTTCTAGTGTGCAGAAGTCTTGTTGGATTTTTTTCATGCTTATGTTTTTTGTTCTCATTTCACTTTCACCTGTACATACTGGATTTTCTTCTGTCACCTGTATCTCTGTATGCCTAGGTGTCCACTGTTGATTGACAGTTCTTAATAGGTCACAGGGAGTCACATTTGAATCCTGATAGATAATGCTTTATTATGTCTGGAAAAAGTGGCTATCCTCCTGCTACCTAAAGCATTTATTTTTAGAAGTACACACAAGTATTACTTGATCTGTCTCCATATTAATGCCACTGCAGCTTCCATAGCAATGAGAGGGTGAATATTAATTGTGCTGACAATAATAAAAGTTCCATACTTTGCTGAATTGTTTTACTACAGCCTTGCAAATTAATTCAGCATTATTGTAGGCAATGAGGAAAAGATACAAACCCTTATAATAATACAGCTCTTAACAAATTTTAAGGAACATTTGACAACACAGAGTTTTTTTACATTCCCAGGGGCTTTTCAGAATGTAGCAGGCTTGGAGAGTCATGTAGGTTTTTGCAATATCAGTGTCTAGTAACACTGGTATCTTAGCTGGAATTTGGCTGCAGGTTTGATAGGGAAGACATTCTGACTGGAATACAGATTTCCCTAAAGACATATTAATATAAGGAATAAAATTGCTTTTCAGCACTTTACACTGTTATTTTTTTGGTTTGGTTGGGGTTTGGTTTTGGTTCAGTAGGATAAGTTCAATTAGAACTACAACTACTGTACTCAACTGGTTTCACACTCTGGCAAATAGAATTCCATAATTATTGTTGCTAACTGATGTTTGTTACTTTTAGGGCTGAATAAGACTTTTTTAGTACTTTGCCTTCCTTCTAGAATGGTTGGTATTTTTATCATTGTCAAAACTAATAGATAGCTTTACAGATGAGTCATTCAGCCCTAATTCTTTGTCAGGCCTGAGAACAGTGCATACTGTGATTTTCCATAATAATCAGTTACAGTATTTAGATTAAGACATTATGTCCAGTTATCCTGCATACATTATTTCTGTTTAAAATAGCAAAAGATGGTGTAACACTCCAATTGCATTATTCTCCTCTTAAATTTCTGCTAATGAAGAGGTTTTCTTATGTAGCTTCCCAAATTCTTTGAATTTAAGTACTTAAATTAGGTAAGATTTGTGGGTTTGTATACTTTTTTTTTTTTTTCCCTGAAAGAATCATTATTCCACAATTTTCACACAGTACTTTTTTTTTTTAAATTTTCACTCCTTAGCTATATACATGTTTCCTAAATAGCACTCTAGCACAAGAAATTGCCATGTCATTGTGTTTTGTAATGTTCTTTGTTTTCTTATACTGTGACATTTAGGTGCTAAGTAAATTATTCTCATTTGTATCATGAAAACTTGGTCTGTTTTTGGTAGGAACCTTGAATTGCCATTAATTCCCTGGTAACAGATGGGATCAACAGCATTCAGCCAAGACACGGTATGCACTACACAGTCCAGTTTTGTTGACATAGAATCCATTGCGTCGTTGAAAAAATATTTTAATAGGAAAAAAACCCCAAATATTGTACCAAACATAATTTTCCAAATTATGCAATTATGTTGTGGTTTCTTTCTTCTATTGTAATGAAATACTACAATATTCTGTGGGATATTCTGAACTTACAAATTGTGTTGGTTTAATTTTGATTTGGACAAAGTATTTAATTTCAAATTGATAAATTTAGATATAATTTGAAAACAATATGGCGATTTGAAGTGGACATCCTAATTTCAAGTTGATGTTGACATATTTAATATTTTTTTTTTTTTACAAATATCTAAATCTGCTTTTTCCTTCTGAATAAAAATGGCAGTATTAGGCTTTTGATCCTGATTAATGATGAAAACAGGTACTGAAATAACTGAATATTCCTGGCAATGTAGATGCAATTTCCTTAATTTTTTCACATAATATCTTGAGAACATTTTTTCCTATTTTAGACAGAAATAAGCAGCTATGATGGACAAGAACAGGGAAAATAAGGAATCGCCAGGTCAAACTTGATTTCAATTATAACAGTGAAGGAGCTAAGTATGTAAGCAAAGAAACAGTCAGAAACATCTGTTGTAAAAGTCTACAGCCTAGATAAAATGAGCAGAGAAACAGAGGAAACTGTAGGTTTCCTTAGAAAGAGCTGCTGAACAGTGACAGCATTAGGGAGGGACCAATGTAACGAAGGAGACCTATTGCCTGAGAAAGTAAGAACCATCCACTGGAAGTAGGTGAGAGTCCATACTTACAGTCTTTCTTTGATTATTGAATAAAAAGACAGAGCTGAAACCTGAAGAAAAAGCTGCACCTGTATTTTCCTGCACTGCCTTTTCCTGACAAAACAGAAATGAAAGTTCTGCATAGAATGGGTTAAGGGGAAAAGCTCCCTAACAGTGTACAACCTTCTAAATTCTGGCCTTCAACTTGAACTCTGCTGTTCAGAAGGCTGGAAACCTAAACTGACTATAGTGATAAAAATGGGTGGGGATGATGAAATATGAAGCCTCATCAAAGTGAGTACTTTTTGAGACTACTATAGACTGAAAAAAAAAAAAACATTATGGGTGCTTTTGTTGTCTGGTGTCTGTAGACACCAGGGTATCCATGTGTCAAAACAGCAGTCCACTGCTCTTAAAAGCACCTTACATGGAAAAGAGTTTTATCTGCACTGAAGGCAGCTGGCAGGAGTAGCATTTCTGCAGACAATACATGTCAACTATAAAATGCACCACTGGTTTTAAATGAAAGACTATATTGTTCAATATCAAGAAATTGATATGTATGTGAGGGACTCCATTCACCACAGAAATGGTAGAAATGATGTAGTGTCTCTCAATCTATCAATACTCAGGGCTAGAACAAAAGCAAACACAAAAGGTAATGGAAGAAGAGATGTAAAGTGTAGAAAACTTGGGAAATGAGCCTTAAAATGACACAGAGGGTAGAAAAAAGCACTAAGACTTAATGGAAGCTAAAAAAGAAAATTAATGTATACCCATTAGTGATTAAAGCATGTGCAATCAGATAATAAGAAAATAATAGGAGCACTTCCTCTGACTGCTGGTGACATTACTTGGTTTTGATAACAATATGTAAAAAAAAGTATGAAGTACAAAGGCTATGGAGTCAAGGCAGCCTGAGGCAGAAGAAGTTGTATTCCTGTCTTTAAACTATTGATCAAATTAATTAATGCACCTGCTTTACATTCACTGTACATACTGGTTTTCTTTCTCAAGAAAGGTTTTTCTTTCTTTCTTTCTTAATTTTGTGATATAAACTAATATATGAAAAATAATTACATAAGTAAAATTTCATTAAAAGTAAAAGTTACTGCAAAATTGTAATAATATATAGCAGAACTGAACATTTTTTCCAAATAAGGATGTATTTCTACAAAATGAGAAATATTTTTCTTCTGTCTGGAAAGGAAGGAAGGATGAAAACCTAAAAATGAAGAGTAATGTAGTACTTAGAACACGTGCTAAGGATCTGAAATATCCAGGTTCAATCAAGAGACTTGAAACACAAAACATTCATGCAAGTTAACCATCTGAACAATGACTGTGAAGGGAAAAAGATCTCAGTTATTCTCTGTTTATTTCAGGAGAAAAGAACTAACAAAGCTCCAGAAGAGTGAAATGGAACTTACACCATGTGTGAAAATTTACTTAAACAAGGGAGCAATTAGCTAATACACTCTAGATACCGAAGAATTAAAACACGTACTTCACATTAATAGATATTTATGTTTTTTTTAAAAAACAGAGAGGGACTGTTAGACTCATGCTCACTTCTAGAAGTAATAAAACATACTGTCATGAGTCCTTTATATATTATTCAGGCAAAAATGAAAAGCTAAAATTTGTAAGCAATTTATTCATGCCTTTGGGGAAATAAAACAAATGAATGTAAATAGTCATTTTAAATGAGTTTTTGTCCTGCCTGACCTTTGCCAAAAGCACTTATTTAATAGTACCAACAGAGCTGATTATCAAATAAATTAGATTTGTCCAAATAAGTTGCAGAATTTTCAGTTCCATGTAATTATGAATATTAGATTCATTGTTAGTAGTGACTGGTAGTAGTAATGCTTAGTCTAAATCAAATCCTCTGTCTTGGGCAAATATGTGCCTTAAAAAGAGAGCATTCCTGCTTTGCATTGTTTACAGTCTGAGACCTACATCACAGAAACACTTATGCAGGAGATTAACTTCAAGCTTCTGAGTAGTCCCACTGTTCATCTGATTTTGTGCTTGGTGTCAATGTAATCAAATATATTTATGCTTACAGAGTCTTGTTTTACAAGATAAGGGTCCACATAGACAGGACAGATAAAGAGCAAAGGGAGAAACGATGTTTTCCTCCTCATACAAACAGGAGGTTGAGAAACCACACAAGGCATTAGGTTAACTTTTTGGGAGAATAGTATTTCCAGTTAATTCTTGCAAATCACAATTGGAATCCCAATGAAATTAGTGCATGTAGCAGCCTGCATTTGGTTTCTGTACTCAGGTTTCTTTTTCAAGCCTGAGGCAGAAAAAATGCCCTGTTCTGGCTTTGATACAGAGCTCGGACACCATCTGATCAAGTACCTGGAATCCAAGGCACTCAGAAATCTTCTGGGTATGGCAGTGCAACTGTATCCTCAGGGAGCTGAGGAAAGGGGCTGAGTCACGGCTTCACCAAAATGCTCCTGTTTCCTTTGTGTTCTGATGTTTAGAACCTGGAAATTCAGAGGCTGGTTTTAACTGTAGAATTCTACAGACAGTGCAATACACACAATAAAATAATTCTTCCTTGCAGGTGTTTTTTTTTTGTTGTTTTTTTTGTTTGTTTGTTTGTTTGTTGTTTGTTTTTTTGGGGGGGGTAATTGTTTTGGGGTTTTTTTTTGGTTGGTTGGTTATTTTGGGATTTATTTTGTTTTGTAGCTTTGTTTGGTTGTTTTGGGGGGGGGAGTGGTTGTTGTTGTCTTTTTTTTTTGTGAAAACCTTTACAAATTTTACACAAAAATGTACCAACTTAATAATGGTAAACCCTGGAGTTGAGAGGAATCTCAGGGCTCCAATATAGCCAGTGGAAATCAAATACTGAAAACTTTAGAAAATAATTGGATTTTTACCTAAAGACAAAACTTTCTTCTCAGACAAGATTAAATAGATTTTCCATCCTATTACACACAAGGGGAAATAAGAGGAAGCAGAAAAAAAAACTTCTTCATGTCTGTTTTAATTGTCTGTAGTGAAGTTAGAAGACTGTGTTGCACATTGGAAGCAGTTTGGCCTTAGCAAAAAAAAATATTGAAGCACACTTTAGATTAGGAACTGTGTTTCTGGTGGGCTGAGATTTCTTGAAATTACTCATTAGGAACTGTGGGTTCAGTGATGTCAAAGCTTTGAATGAAATGAAATGAAATAGCAATCCATTCTCTAGTCAGGAGGGCACTGAGTTCTAAATTCCATCCCAGTTGCAGTGCCCAGCTGTTGACTTGCTTCAGCCTTTTAGAAGCACTAAAGCACTAGAAGACTGCTGGAAAGAGCTCTAGGTGGAAATCGGACCATCCGAGTCTGCACCACAAACTAGATGATTGTGTCACAGCTGGTGATTAGCTCACTGTCAACACCCAGTGGCAAAGAGACAAAAATAAGCTCCCTGACAAAGGAGAAAGAGGATGGAAAGGATAAAGAAAGAAGATTTTCTTTCATTGTATGTGTGAAAGGAATATCACTGCCGGGAAGATACATCAGCGGGGATGCTATTTTGGGCCATTATGACCTTAAAAAGGTATATTAACTTTTCCATCATCGCAGATGATGTCATATTTGGCTCTCCTATCTGCATCTCATCAAGTACACACTCAAGGATAAGACAGAGGGAACAAAGAGAAATACTTTTGCTGTATTTCCTCTGTGTTTGATACTCCTATGGTGCAGGCATTGTGAGATTTGAGGAACTCCAGAGAAATAAATTGTGACACATTTAACGTTAAGGATTAAAATAAGTACTAGTGGCCAGTTCTGGTAACTTTCACATAGCCAAATCTGAACATTTTCTTTATCTTTTTCATTTTTCTTCCTTTTCCAGTGTTCTTCAGTCTTTGAAAGAATGGTGAGTGACTTCTGAAATGTTCCAAAATATACTTGTGAAATTGTAGATCATAGAATGAGCGGGATTGGAAGTTACTTCCAGCAGTCATCTGGTCTAACTCTTGTGGCCAAATGTGGGCCATCATAAAAAGGTTTTGTCAGGGTCAGATGAGGCTTTTTACTTTTTTTTTTCTTTCTTTTTCTTTTTTTTTCTTTTTTTTTTCTTTTTTTTTCTTCTTAATAAAACTACATGTATTTCCTCCAGCCACAGAGTTCATAGTCTCAGTATATCAGGAGAAAAAGAGAAATACTGACTGATTAATATTATCAGCACAAAGTAACAGAGCGGCTTACCCTAAATGGGATACAAAGCTTTACATCATCAGTTTACAAGGGATTATTATGATTCATGTCAGTGTTTCTGAGGCTTGAAAAGGATCCCTGTCCCTTCTGAGATGAAATGTCGGAGGGCAAGAGTGGAGTATAATGAAGTTTAAATGAATATTAAGAGAACTGTTGGATTAACCCACCATTTTTTTGTCAATACAGGATTATTCGTTATTCTTTCTTTTTTTTTTTCCATTTTTTTTTTTTTTTTTTTTTTTTTTTTTTTGTGTGGTTTAAATTTAAGAAATCAAAAGACGTCTTACATTTCTTTGGATGCTATGCCATAGCCCAAACCATCTTCGTCTTGGAAGACTTTTTTCTTTCTTAATTTTGTATTATCTTAAATTCATCATTAGTTGCATGCTCCTTTTTCTTCCTGTGTCTCTCAGATATAGTCAATAGTCCAAACACAGGATCATACATTACATAGTAAAAGCAGGAAATTATCCATCATGCACTAGGGAAAGGGGTGGGAGAAAGCAGTTTTGTTTCACTCTTAGTCACAGCGCTGACTCATATATTCTTTAAAAATCTCCTGCTTTGTGTGGAATATTCAAATCAGGTGGCTACTTCTTCAGATGTATTGAAACATCCAACAAGATGAAATTCTGTGTTTGAATGTAGCAGTACCATGACTTTTGCTTACTGCCTGATATTTATACATATGGTGAAAGAATGTTTTGGAGGAATGAATATTTTTAAAGGAAATGTGCATTTTGAATGAAAGGTAGTAAGGCATGTTACTGCTGAAATACTGTACACTTATTTGTTGTTACCCACATATCTCAGTTCCAGCATCAAGAATGATGTAACAGAAAAGCTATTATTTTCTGTGGTAATGTGATAAGAGTGTTAGGAAGGAGGTGGACAAATTAGCTTTATGAACTATCTGTAGGGCTGATCCGTTAGATGTAAATTAGGGCAACTGTTAGGAGGTTTCCTGTCATCTCAGTGAGCCATCCTAGTAGCTGAGAGAGGATAAGACACTGCAGGTTTAAGTGCTTTGCTTCTCATAGTAGGAAAATCAGTATTTCCTAATCTGCCATAGTCCATAGGCAACCATGCTGTGAAGTTGTCATACTGCATGCAATCCAGTTTTTTTGGTCCTCTTCTTGGCTTTGGTTTTCTTGTCACTTTTTTGGCTCTTGAGAGTAGCTTGTTACTCACAGCCTTTAAGACTGTGGAAGTTCCTGTTGTTTCTCTGTTGCTGCCAGGTTTGTTGAGCTTGGTATCTGCAGTCAGCTATGTCTGGTGGACTACTACTCTGCTGTAGTGGTGCAGTGTTAAATTGCAGCTTGCAGCCAAGTAACAGTGATAAATAGTGCCAGATAATAAGCTGTCTTTAAATTCTAAAAGAATAATTAGTAGAAAGATAAACGTATCTGACAAGAAATTAAGGTTTGTTCTCAGCATCCATACGTACTTGTTCTTATTCACTTGTTAATGTTACCTCTTTGCACTGTTCTCTGGAAAAGAACAAAGAACACACATAGTGATGATTTATCAGTACACAGGCAGATTCTTTATTCATAAACTGTAGCATGGGTAGAAATAGGCCATTACACAAATAGTAGCAATATTTTACATACAGTCTTTAAGGAGCACCTGTAAGAATTGCATGTTACCCTGTAGACATAAATCACTCTTGTATTTGTTTTTAAAGCCATTTCAGATGGGGAAACAAGATTAACTATTCACCAACCCATAGTAATAATTTAGATCTCTAGTAGAGGGTGGTAAGGCACTGGAACAGATTGCCCAAAGAAGTGGTAAATATTTCATCCCTGGCAGTGTTCAAGGCCAGGTTGGACAGAGCCTTGGGAGACATGGTCCAGTGAGGCATCCCTGCCCATGTCAGGGGGGTTGGACTAGATGGTCTTAAGGTCCTTTCCAATCCTAACTATTCTGTGATTCTATATCACAAATTGTTATGAGATCTGACTATCTCAGCGTTACCCTGCAGAAATCTGAGAAGTGTTGTGAGTTGACCCTGGCTGGACACCAGTTGCCCACCAGAGCTGTCCTCAATTGGACAGGAGAAATAAAACATAATGAAAAACTCACAGGTTGAGATAAGGACAGGGAGAGGTCACTCACCAATTGCTGTCATGGGCAATGCAAACTTGACTCAGGGAAATCTGTTTAGTTTATTACCAATCAAATTAGAGTAGGGTAACAGAAACAAACCCAAATCTTAAAACACTTTCCACCCACACCTTCCTTCTTCCTGGGCTAAATTTTCTCCTGATTTTCTCTACCTTCCTCCCAACCCCCAGCAGCACAGGGGGACAGGGAATGGGGGTTGCAGTCAGTTCATCACACGTCGTCTCTGCCGCTCCTTCCTTCTTAGGGGGAAGGACTCCTCACACTCTCCCCTTGCACCAGTATGGGGTCCCTCCCACAGGAGACAACTCTCTAAAATTTCTCTGATGTGAGTCCTTCCCACAGGCTACAGTTCTTAGAATCATAGAATAGTTAGGTTTGGAAAGGACCTTAAGCTCATCTAGTTCCAATCCCCCCCAACTATGGGCAGAGATGCCTCACACTAGACCATGTCACCTAAGGCTCTGTCCAGCCTTGCCTTGAACATTACCAGGGATGGAGCATTATTCATGAACTGCTCCAACATGGGTCCTTTCCATGGGGTGCATCTGCTCCACCATGAACCTCTATGGTGGATATCTGCTCCACCATGGGCTCCTCTCTCCATGGAGCCACAGGTTCTGCAAGGAGCTTACTCCTGCTCAGGCTACCCACAGGGTCGCAGCCTCCTTTGGGCATTCCCCTGATGTAGTGTGGGGACCTCCATGGGCTACAGGTTGCTATCTGCTCCTCCATGGACCTCCATGTGCTGCAGGGGCACAGCCTGACACACCATGGTCTACACCACAGGCTGCAGGGGAACCTCTGCTCCAGCGCCTCAGCACCTCCTCCCCTTCTTCTGTACTGACCATGGTGCTTGGTGGAGCTGTTGCTCTCACATACTCTCACTCCTCGCTCTGGCTGCAATTGCTGTTGCATGGCTTTTTTTTTCCTCCTCCTTAAATATGTTATCCCAGAGGTGCTACCACCATCACTGGTTGGCTCAGCTTTGGCCAACAGTGAGTTCAGCTTGGAGGCAGGTGGCGTTTGCTCTTTCAGATACAGGGGAAACTTCTAGCATCTTTGTGTATGGTTATTGTTCTATGTTAAAATAAAATAATACATCAATAAATGCAGAGTTCCATGGTAAAACTGCCTGATTTCTTAGAGCAGAAATTTGGTGTCCAGATGTAAGATGAATGAAAAATTAAAGTCCAGCACTGCCATGTTTGGAACAGAAAGTGATGGCTCATCTTGAACTCACCTGTTTAAATTCTTGTAAATTCTGTTGTAAAAAGATTATTTACATATATTCAGACTTACTCCTTTAAAACTAGAGCTCTATGTTTTATGACACTACCTTTGCAATGAGTTGATAATAATACCACATGGTCAGATGGAGAAGTCTCACTAAAGTATTTTGAAACACTAACAAAACCCAAAACCTTGAGATAGTTTTCACCAGTTTGAAGGAAGACTGGAAAAACAGTTTTAATTAAAATGAAAAATTCTGTACTGGAATAAGCAGTGGTTTTTGTATATCCATACAAATTAATCTCCAATCTGTTTCCATATTTCATATTTGGAAACTCTAACAATTCTCCTTTTTTCTTAGGGTTTGGTTTTGTTTTTTTTTTAGTTTTATTGTACCTGATTATTTTCCCCTCATTATTAGACAGACAAGGCAGCCGATCAGACTTTCCAGTAGAAAGCAGTCATTCTAATTTGCCTAGAATTACTCTTTATATGTGTTCCAAAGAGTGTGTATCCCATAGATCCCTTTCTTTCTTGCTTCTTCTTTTAAATGTGTATTTCTTACTTAAGTTTAAACTTTTGAAATGGCAAGTTGGAAATGCTTTCAGTAGAGATACAAGTTTTGAGATATTTACAGAATCATAGAATCATAGAATAGTTAAGGTTGGAAAAGACCTTAAGATCATCTAGTTCCAACCCCTCTGCCATGGGCAGAGACACCTCACACTAAACACCCAAGGCTCTGTCTGACCTGACCTTGAACTCCACCAGGGATGGAGCATTCACAGCCTCCCTGGGCAACCCATTCCAGTGCCTCACCACCCTTACAGTAAAGAACTTCCTCCTTATATCCAATCTAAACTTCCCCTGTTTAAGTTTGAACCCATTGCCCCTTGTCTTATCACCACAGTCCCTAATGAAGAGTCCCTCCCCAGCATCCCTACAGGCTCCCTTCAGATACTGGAAGGCTGCTATGAGGTCTCCATGAAGACTTCTCTTCTCCAGGCTGAACAGACCCAACTTTCTCAGCCTATCATCATATGGGAGGTGCTGCAGCCCCCTGATCATCCTCGTGGCCCTTCTCTGGACTTCTTCCAACAGTTCCATGTCCTTTTTATGTTGAGGACACCAGAACTGCACACAATACTCCAGGTGAGGTCTCACAAGAGCAGAGTTGAGGGGCAGGATTACCTCCTTCGACCTGCTGGTCACACTGCTTTTGATGCAGCCCAGGATACGGTTGGCCTTCCGGGCTGTGAGCACAGCTGCCAGCTCACGTTAATTTTCTCATCAACCAACACCCCCTCAGTCCTTCTCTGCAGAAGAATATTCTGGATGGCACAATATGCCCAGAATGAATCCCTATGCTTAGCTTAGAAGAATAGACTTACCCTTTCATTAAGGAATATTTTTATTGAACAATTAGTTTTATTTTATATGGGATAGCTAAAGTGCTCTTCCTCAGATTTTCAGATCTTTCTTTTAGGCAGTGGAAAGGCACAATTTTAGCTAAAGGTGTTGATGCTTCAGTGACTTTTGAGCAAAAGTAGGCATTCTCATTACTCTGATTTACTTGCAAACAAAAAGCATGTAAAACTTCACTAAATGTGTTAGGATTTTAAACTGACTTATTTTAGAGGAACTTTATTATAATGGTATTTTATTATGCTTTTTACATTTATGTGCTGCTCTTTAAAAAATGCTGAACTGTGGCAACAGGTAGTGAAATTCTGTTATTATTTCTGAGCTATCTCTTAGGTTCCCCCATCCAAACACTTACAAATAAAGTTAGGAAGAGTGTGGTAGAGAAGTTCTTTCTCTCAAAGAAAAACCCAGAAGCATAAAAGTTGACATTTCTGGTACCTGAAAGACAGGGATGTCCAGGTGAGGCAGCAGCAACCAGGCTGGTGTTGACTAACACCAGGCAGTGGGGACAGTTTGGCTCTTGTGCCTTGGGCCAGGCCAAGGCTGAGGGCACTTTTCTTAGTATTCACAAAGTTTAATTGTCATCTGCTTCTATCTTACAGACCCAAATCTCATGATTCGATTTTACAGCTCAGAGGAGTAAGAGTTCTGTGTATGCTCTGGTGCAAAGCCATCCAGGCTGGGCTAAACAACCTTTCCAAATGTCATACTATGCACTTTCTCATAGTGTTCAAAATCACCTGAATTTATTTCTGTGTATGTTTACCATAAGGTAAATGTGTGTATACACCAGGTGTACACTTTAGCCATGATTAAGCCCAGTTCAAATTTAGTGAAAGTGATTTTGGAATGTCACCTGTTCCACTTAATTCAATATACAAAATGATATGAAAAAGAGAACAGCAGGTTTGAAGGGTAATTATAGAGCAGATAAGCTTTAAACAACAGGGTAATCACTGCAGCCCATGATTTAGTCCCTTAATGAACAGCCTACAGGTTTCCATCTGAGTAGCTGTGGTTCGTATGCATTGTATTTTCTTGATAGTGCTTGAAACTGGACTACAAAAAAGCACAGATTGTGCTTTTCCTAGAAGCAGATCTAGGTTTTCTAATTTGGAGGCCTGTAGGCATTTGTCACTTTTGGGAGCCCCATAAAGAATAAAAAGCAACATCGCTGCAGGCCTGTTTCCTCTTGAGTAATTTACCAGAACTGGAAATACTTGGCTGTTCTTCCTGGCACCTGTCCCACCTTTCCTCTTTGTATTCAAGTTGCATAGTACTTGAAGTAGAAACTAAAAACCTGTGTGCTTCCGTGTGAAATACAAACCAGATGAGGAACCCTGCAAAGCATTTAGCCTTACAAAACCAGTGAACAGGTTAATACTATTGAAAATTATATTGACATGTACAACTGTGCAAGACTCTATTTTCACTGTATATATCGTGGTTGGTAGAATTTTAAATGTGTAAGAACAGATTTCCCAGGTAAATGAAGGCACTGAAAATACTGAAAGTGAATTGTTTTTGTGCATTACGGCCAATAACTTGCAAAAGGACTCTAATTTCTGCCAAGCTAATCATCTGTTAAGGACAGTATGTTTCTTTCACAACTTTGCAGCAAGGGAGAAACAGAATGTAACGTAATGTAATGTAATGTAATGTAATGTAATGTAATGTAATGTAATGTAATGTAATCAAGCTTGCCTAAACAGCCCTTCAGACATCACATGTATGTGCTAAGCATTCCTTAGAGCTACAATTCAGCCCTGTAAAATAAATACGTATAAAAATAATGAAATTATTTTTGATTCACTTGAATTAAAAGTCTCAGGAAGTCAAGATGTGTATTTACCTCAGTATTATATAAATAATATTCTATTATTGTTATTAAGGATTTATTTCTTTTTTGATCTTTCATTTTAAATACAATTACTCCCTGTTCACAGTTTAATTAGTCATTGCATACCCCTACATATTCCCAAATGAGGGTTCCTGTTATTGCTGTTGAATTGGTGCCAGAGTTCCTAGAGCATTTCCAACTTGAGACCCTAAACTTTACCTGAAATAAATAACACACTTTATTTCCACAAGTATAGTTATTGCTAAATTGATAAAACATTATATATGGTACTGTGAACATTTCAGACTAATTTGAATCCTGGCTCATATCCATGGTATCAAAATGAAATACCCACATGGTGGACTGACGGAACATAATAGATTGTAATAATGAGGATGAATAACTGCATTCTTTAGAGGACATACTGTATCAAAATAAACTAAATACATCTTGTATCGTAAGAACTCTGAATTAATTTTCTTTTTTGAAGGAATGCAACAATACTCTGAAAACATCCCCAAATACATAATAGTGCACTTCAACCTGGGAAATGGTGCTCAACTACTAGTCAATTAATATGCTGAGATCAAAGCCTTTTAATAAATTTACTGTAAATGGTTGCGTTACTTGTGTATGGGTCCATACCTCAAATGATTTTTGAGTAAATGCAAACAAACACACCATATAAAGTATTGAAAATCAAAAATAACTCACAAGCTTATATATGGAGTTTGACCTTTTAACTGTCTTAATTGTTCAAGTGACACATGCCTTCTTTGTTTCTCAATTCAGAATCTAATTCAGAAGGTGACTGCTATCCCAGCTATGTCTGTATTGTTAAGGCTGTGTTTATCTAAAGGTACTTGTATCTTTCTGATCTTCAGAACAGTTTAAACAGACACTAGAATATTAATAGCAAATATGAGCTTGTGTGAAATCATGAATTAGGTTCAGGGTATGTACATGTATGTATTGTACGTGTACAAGAACAACTGCGCAAGACTAATTATTTTCACATTTACCCTGTTAGAAGACAGAAAAATATTAGGGGCCTCTCCAGATGTTTGGATAAAAGCTAAACAACTTAAAAAAGAAGCTTAGAATCATACTATAATCATAATATAATCCATAATATAATCTATAATATAATCATAATATGATCCATAATATAATCATAAATAGCTCTTCAGCATGCTGAGGAGTACTGGACATGGGAAGGGAGCATACTCCTGAGGCAGTACTAAAAAGACTAACATTTCCGATTATATAGTAATATCTGTCATCTCAAACAACATTTTTCATAGCTTCCATCAGTTTGGATTTATAGTACAGGAAGTCTGATATTCAAATGTAATCTAAGGTATCTTAATATGGGCTAATTATGGTTGTAAAATGTTTCATACATTCAATTCAATTCTTCTTTTATCACATACAGTGTTTCATTATCTCATACTAAATTGTTGTCCTTTTTTATGAATTTGCAAGTTTTATTTAATTAGATTTTCTACAAAGTGGATGAAGATAGGTTTCTGTCACTGGAAAACCATTCTCTTTGATATTTTTCAATTAATAGTGAGTGAACTAATTAAGGGCTGGGACATTCTATGCTTGCTACAAATCTACACTGATTTAGTACCACCAACATGAAAGTTAATTTTCAAGTTCATATTGCAGAGGAAGAGTTTGCAATATATTTAATGGAAAAACAGTAACAGTACACTATCACAGCAGTGTTACAGAGTTTTTTTCCACTTTGGGTCTGACAGAATGTTGTTCGTTAGCATGGTCTTATCAAAGTCAACAAGGAAGGAATTTTCACATAGTTCAACAAAATATGATTGGAGCTATTTTTCTGTCCTTCCTATGCTATTGTATGTAGGAGAGATTTCATCCCTGTTATATTGGCAATAAGAATTTTACAGCTGTCTTGAGGGCTGAAAAGGTGAAGTTTGCTATACAATTTACCATATCACATTTTGACACCTTTTAAAAATTATTTTCCAATAGAAATTAACTTAATTCAAGCCACTTTAACTATCTGGGAGGACGGGATTAGTATTTCTTTTTGCCAGTTTTTGTGTGACATGCTAAACATTTTAGTTTTGTTTTTTTTTTTTTTTCAGCTCTCTGTTGTTTGATCATGTAATTGTAACATGCACTGGAAAATATTCCTGTACAAATTGTGATACTTTTTATGTTCTTCCAGTAAGAAAACATCCATCATTTCATTCTAATTTCAAGTGTTTTCCTGTGCAGTGTGAATATTTTCTTAATTTACTTGACTAAAATCTGCTACTAAATGTTTTTTAACTCAAGTCTTACAGTTTGATGAAGTGCATCAGTCTCCTGGCATAGATTTTTTATGCCCTCAGTACATTATGAATACAGATCTGTGGATGTCTGCTGTCTCTCTTGTTTTCTGAATACAACTGCATGACCAATTCTGAGTCTGGTAATAAAACAGAGACACTTCAAAACAATAGAGAAGAGCAGCAAAATAGTACACCTAGAACTACAGCTGGAGCAAATTTGTATAGCATCATAGATACAGGTGAAGAGCAGTAGTATATGCGACCTAATAAAAGCTGTATTGATGCTTCATAAATCTTATTCACAAAATTGCACATTGATATACTAGCAGAACTGAGAACAAAACTGCAAGGACAGCTTTGAAAGAAATAATGTGTGTTACCCAGCCTTCATGTTCTGTTGTATTGTGTGTAAAACAGTCAGTGGTGACCAATCTTCCAAAATGCCTGTTAGCTAAAAGACCAACAACACATCACTAAAATAAAAGGTTTTCTTTTTCCATTCACTTAAGAAGGAGCTGGGTCAAGCTCACAGTATCTAATGGATGAAGAATTCCATTTGAGCCAGAATGGTGTCTAAGGCATACTCTTTGGAATGAGGATGCGTGCTATCTAACTGCTGCATAACATAACTATCATTTCTGTCTCTTCTGCTGGTACTCCTCACCAATATATGCTTCATGAAGTCTGCTGAGGTTCTGCTGGAATCTCATTGGATTGCAGTAATTTCAAAACCTGGCAACACAAGCCTTTCACTCTCTCTTTGCTACTGGGTTACTCCACTATTCTACTGTTCTCAGTTTTAAAGATCAGTTTGCATCAGTTATATTTAAATGGCATCTTAAGAATATTTTAATACTTTTTTCCCTTAGCTACTTTTACCTTTTTCCACTGTTACACAAAGAAGAGACAGACACGTCTCTATTCAAAAGAGGTTTGTAATCTGTAGAAATACTTTGTTACTAGTGTTCATCTCTGAATATATGCGACATTCATAATCATTTCATGTCTTCTGTTTACATTCAATACTGTATACTAGAACTGTATTCAGTATAACAGAAAGTATCTGTACTCCTGATAAATATCAGACTTATGAATTTATGCCACGGAATGGAAAAGTGACTTGTCATGGTTTAACCAGGACTGTGACTATTTGGAATTTTTCTCTGAGTGCTTGTAGTGCTGTCTGAGATTTTTCGCAAATGGGAATAAGTGGTCTTAAGGAAATGGTCAAGGAGTGATGAGGGAAAACAAACAAACAAACAAAAAAAACCAACAAAAACCCCACTGGCATTGCATGGGAATTTTCCTTCACTTCTGCAGTGTTCATTTCTCTGAAAACAACACAGGAAATGTGCTGAAAGACACAGTAACTCTTTCTTTAAGTATTGTGATATTAAATGTGAAGATTTTTGTAACATTATCACCACACCAATGATGATCAATATTTTCTTTGAAGGTCTAGCTTTTGGACTCATTTAAGTATATGTATTATCCTTTGTTGAAGAAAAATACAACTTTTTAAATCTTTTTGCTAGTAGGCAAAGGCATGACCCAAAGCCTTTGACTCAAAGGCAACCTTGTGTTCCAAAAATTTTTCTGATTGAGAATGCTTCCTCTAAAAGAACAGATGATCAGACAGATGATCAGACAGGAAACTTTAATGATACTAAGTTAAATTTGAATTAATGGGTATTTAAGAGACTATGGATCAAAGCTTCATCCAGAGGTGAACTGAGATGCCTCATATTGAAAAGCAATACACAGGATTAACACTTTGGTTTGTCAAAATATTTCTGACATCAATCAAGAAACAGTTATTCTAAAAACTTTGTTTCTGTGCTACCCAGGCACTGAATGAAATATTCTTTCCTGGGGATACTCACAGGGTTAGTCTCGAGCAAAGATAATTAACTCCATTTTTTGAATGCATTTTCATTAGTCAGGCAGAACATGAATGGAACCGAACGGTAGAGTCTGAAGAACGTTGTATTTATTCAGGTAACAAATATATCCGAGAAATGAGTGTTCTAGGTGGAGAAAATCTTCTGAGACTTACTTTAATGTAGTCCATCTCTGCTCGTCTGTGGAGACTTATTTAATTAGCTGGTGGATTTAGCTTGCTTTTGATGTGTTTATTGAAAGTCTGTGAATCCTCTCCTTTTGAGATCAGTAGGCTATTGCTTCTCATTTAGCAATCAGCCTTTTGTGAATCCTAAGAAAAATCTGAAGGGTCATCCTATAGCATGAATAAATAATGTACTACAAAGCTGTAATTTAAGCACATTGTGTATTAAGAAAACCATGCTACCTCAGTACAAAGCTCAGAACTACAGTAATAGGACAAAAAATGGCTTCCTTGCAGCTTTAGTACGCTTTTATGGCTTCCTTACAGCTTTAGTATGCTTTTGTACATTCAACCTACAATAATCCATGAAGACATCATGTGTTCTGACACGATCTCCCTTTTTCTACACATTGATAATTGCTATAAGACATGCAGGCATCTTTAGATTTGGCCAGCTACTCTACATGCTTTCCTTTTCCTGGATAATACACCACTGTCATTTTACTGTAGCTGTTACTACCACTTCCTAATAAAGTAATTCCCCTGGATATACTAAAAGCAGCATATTTTTAATATGTCAGAAAGTAATAGTAAACGTGGAAAAAATAATACCTCTTTAGTTGCTGAAGAATAAAGCATAGGGCAAACAGGAGCAAAGGGTGGGGGATAGAGACCAATGTGTGCCTGTATGCAGGGTAAGCTCATATTCATCCTCTGATTTGCCAGTCCACAGGTAGTAAAATTAGGAAAGTCATGGAATAAACAGACATATGACAAGGTCCTGTTCTACATCATCACTTTGAAAAATAACAGATGCACGAAAGTTGACACATTTCTTTCTAGAGCAAGCTATAATTGCTCTCCTGTTTCACAGGCTACCTTATATTTTAGCAATGTGATCTGCTTGGACACACCTTGGTTAATACCACAGCTTATAACACTAACGCTAAACCTCAGAAGGATGTGAAAGATAGGCTGGTGCTAATAATTGCCTCCTGAGGCCACAGAGAGGTGTTTGTTTGAGAGCTGATACCCTGGTAACCATATTTTAGAATTTAGGGGTTGTGTTAAAAATGTTCATATTCATGTAAAATTCCGTTAGGGCAACATAGATAATTTCCATGAAATAGACTAGTTTTTGGAAATAACAGACATTTCTATCAATATTACTAGCTTCAGGCTGGATCAGATTTAGGCATACAGAAATGGTAAAATACATTCTAGGGATCATTTTACTATATAAGGTTTGCTACCTTTCAGTCAAGAATCTTTGAGAAAAGTTATATATTATGTGTTTTTATTGCTGGGTGATATTAGATCTAGAAGTAGAATCACATTCTGTAATTTGCACATCTGCACTGATACTCACTTCTGGCTAGTGTGAAACCCAGGAGTATCAAAGTTTGAAGGAAACTCCACTGTGACAGAACATTTTGATATCAGTATATTCCTCAGTGGATGGAAGCATTGTAGGTGCAGTAGGTGCAGTAAAGGAAACTTGAAGGATATTTTAGAGGCAGTAGCTGTTTAGAGAAAAGAAAAAAAAAAGGATCCTCAGATATTTTTTAGTCACAGGATGTCTTGTTGCTCGTGTTGAAGCTGGTAGCACAATTGAAGTCTGTGAAAAAGGGTATGTTTACATGTATATCTTCATATGGGTATCATTCAGCATGGCGTAGTTTAGTAACTAGGTATCACTTAGAAGGGGAAAAAAGTACCAAAATCAAGGTCTCTTTTACCAACAGGTAGTACACTGGGAAAATAAATTTTACCTTTTTTGCTTGCTTAACCTGTGATTCTCAGTTTTCGTAGGATCTTTGCGAGATATGGAATATTATAATCTTAAAGCGTCAAGGGGCAAGGAAATGATTATGTCATTCAAGTCCTGAGAGGTAAGACATACTCTTACATATCAGGGTTAACTTGGCACATGACAGATTCATCTTTTCTCTGTGGAATACTTTTACCCTTAGTTTTGTTTTGTTTCTGGGATTTGTGCTTTTTGGTATTTAAAAAAAAAACAAAACTATTTTCCTTTTTTTTTTTTATTTTTTAATAGATGATAGGGTCAAAAGTAATTAATTTCATTTCATGAAACTGCCAGAGGATAGCAGATGTTTTCCTTTAGAAGACATGGTAGAATAATTCTCTGCAAGCATCCTACTCAGTGCTTGTCAAGCCATACCTGGAGTACTCTGTCCACTTCTGGTCTCACCATACTAAAAGACACAGACATATTGAAGAGAGTCAAAAGGAGGGCCGTGAAGATGATGAAAGCACTAGAGATCCTGTTCTTACAATGCATTTGCTGAAGACTGTGATAAGGATGATCAATACAGCATAACAGTCTAAAACCCTAATCTGTTGGGATAAAGACTACAGCAGCTTTCAAGGGTTAGCTGTCGCATGCATCATGGAATAGGCTATCACATTTATTTTTAAAAACTAATAAAATATTTCTTGATTATAATAAACATTTAATTTTAATATAGTGCTCTAATATAGTGTAACAGGACTTTAATGTTTTATATACAGTCTATTAAGAACATTGCTTTGGTGGTTTGAGCTGTGGTTAAACATGATGAGACACAATTTTATTGTCGTAAGATTTTCATGTTGTGCCCTTTGGAGAAACACAATAGTACAAGCTGACTTTTTATTTTATTTTTAGTATTATTTTGCAAGTGTGGCTTTGTTTTCCACCAGCTTACAAAGCAACTGAGGTTTCAAGCAAGCAGAATTGCATTTCTGAGGTGCAAATATAGATAGATGTGCTAGCTAGCATCTTAAATAAAAGTATTCATGAAATTTTGCAGCCCAGTAAACTTAATAACAACCATTAAAAATTCTTAAGGTTTTTTCTAATTAGAATATTTTTTTAACTTGAATTTGAACAAGAATACTTTCAAGATAGTTGTGACTAATGCTTTTGCAGCTAAAAATTTTATTAGTAAAACAACAGTAATTCTTAACACCTTAACATGAAACAAATAGATGCTAACAATTAAAAGCCTTGGCTCTTTTCCTTTGTAACACAAAACTGACATGGATTCAGGAAAGTTAACTTATTTTCCAAATGGAATTTGCTTGTGTAAAATAAAATTTCAAGTACATTTTACCAAATATCAGCTGCTGTGGTATATGCAGACATTTCTTCCACAGAACTAGGAAAAATTCACATAATTTCAGTATAATAATCAGAAAAAGATGACCTTCGTTTATGCAGAGTTTTCACAGCTTTGGCAAGCCAATAAAGCAGTAAAAGACAGGAAAGTTAAGCAGAAGAAAACAAATGTTAATAAAGGAAAAATAATTTTCAGTCAAAATGAAAACCTAACAGACATTGTAGGAATACAAATGAAATATGAGAGGAGGTTTATTTTTTATTACCCACATTTTTTGTCAGTGTTTTTCTAATGAATGCAATCTCTTTGCTTAAAAAAAAAAAAAAATCCCAAAAATCACTTTGTGAGGTGCCTTTCACTTTCATTGTCTTTGTATGTCAGTAAAGCTCTGTATAGATTCTTCTGTATTTATTTTATCTCAGGAAGTGTGTGAATTAAAACATTCTTTGAGGATGAAGGTGGAAGGAAAGAGCAAACATAGGACAAATTCAGAGTCCTTCATTTAGTTTAATTTTTTAGAGACTTTTTAGTTGGTACTAAATATCTTAACATTGACAATTGAATTAAGCAATCTCTCTGGAGAGTGCCTCTTTTAACTCTGCCTTCTTAACCACATGAATTACATTTCCTTTACATGGCTACTCATACAGTAGTTAGGAGCTTATTACCATCTGCAGAATTTGAGAGAAAAATAGTTCAAGCAGAAGAGTGAATCATAAATGACAAGTTCCTGAGAATGACCTGTGATGTTTTCCTCAAATTATTCACAGATATATTTAGCAGGCAAGTATCTTTTCTTCCTTCCCCTTTTCTCCCTCCCTCCTTCCCCTCCACCTCCAATAATAGACGTACTTTAAATATTTCAGCTGGGAACTCCTTGGCTTTTGTTTCATTCATTCCTATTCCATTAATCTCATTCATTCACTTTGTTTCATTTCCTTCCTAGTGTTTGATCTGCTAAATTGTTTCTTCTGAGTGGGGTTGGCAACTACCTTTTGAGATTTTCCTCCATCTTCTCAGAAATGAGAATTGTGATCGCTTGATTGTCTTATATTTCTTCCTTCTCTGTGCAAAGCTGTACGTAATGATACTCTGCTTAAATTACCCATAGACTGAAAATAATAGAAGCACAGTAGTTAGTCATCTCAGCTGGAGTCACTGAAATAAGATGTGTGGGATGAATCAAGATTTTAGTTTTGTATTGAGGTTAATGCTTGATGTACAGCTGCTGAATATACTTTAAAAAATCACCTGACTATTCTTCCATATTCTTTAAGGTGTTTCTGTTGGTTGGTTACTTGAGAAATAGACCATTTGGAACAGGAAAGTGCAGTCATTAGAATTATTGGTTTAAATGTTTTAACCGAAAAAAAACTAGGACAGGTTCTTCTAGGACAGGTGCTTGAACACTAGTTTCAATTTTTTTCCCTTTCGTTCCTTCTCATGTTTATTTGCCAGATATCTGGTGGCAGGAGCTTCTTTCAGCATGAGAACCAGGCTGCAACGAGTGTCTTGTAGAAAACCCAAAGGTGGAGTCACAGATCCACACTCTAAATCTGAGCCAAAACTTCCTACCTGGGAGGAGCAAGATCTTGAGGAGTAAAGTGAGTGTTCTTGCTGTGCTTCCAAGTTTGACATGGTTTTTGTCCTGCTTCAGTTCTGTGTGAATCCTATAACCTTTTCCAGTTAAATGGAAACAATCACTTCCTGAGCCTATAGATTTAGAGAGGTTCAGTTATTACATAAACTGGTAGATGGCTGAAATATAAGGATACAGAAATATTCAGACGTCAAATTCAATGTAACACATCAGAAGTAACGGGTGCCAAAGGAGAGATTTCTAGAACAATTAGAACAATTATAATGCTGTATATATATATAATATATATAGATATGAAATATAGAGATATTCATAGAATCATAGAATGGTTGGGTTGGAAGGAACCTTAGAGATCACCCAGTTCCAAACCCCTGCCATGGGCAGGGACACGTTATAGAATCATAGAATCATAGAATAGTTAGGGTTGGAAAGGACCTTAAGATCATCAAGTTCCAACCCCCATGCCATGGGCAGGGACACCTCACACTAAACCATATCACCCAAGGCCTCATCCAGCCTGGCCTTGAACACTGCCAGGAATGGAGCATTCAGAACTTCCCTGGGCAACCTATTCCAGTGCCTCATCACCCTAACAAGAAAAAATTTCCTCCTTATATCCAATCTAAACTTCCCCTGTTTAAGTTTTAACCCTTTATCCCTTGTCCTATCACTACAGTCCCTAATGAAGAGTCCCTCCCCAGCACCCCTGTAGGCCCCCTTCAGATACTGGAAGGCTGCTATGAGGTCTCCACGCAGCCTTCTCTTCTCCAGGCTGAACAACCCCAACTTCCTCAGCCTATCTTCTCAAAGCCCAATCTATCCTGGCCTTAAACAGTTTAGGAACGGGGCATCAACAGCTTCTCTGGGCAACCTGTTCCAGTGTCTCACTACCCTCACAGGAAAGAATTTCTTCCTCATATCTAAACTAAATCTACCTTCTTTCAGTTTAAAGCCATTCCCCCTTGTCTGATCACTATGGCCTCTTGTAAAAAGTCCTATCTAGCTTTCCTGTAGGCCTCCTTAAGGTACAGGAAGGCTGCTGTGAAGTCTCCAAGGAGTCTTCTGCAGGCTGAACTACCCAAACGCTCTCAGCCTGTCTTCATACGTGGTCCAGCTCTGATAATCTTCATGGCCCTCCTCTGGACTTGGTCCAACAGCTCCATGTCCTTCTTATGTTCGGGCCCCAGAGCTGAATGCAGTACTGCAGGTGGGGTTTCACAAGAGTGGAGTAGAGGGGGAGAATATCCTCTCTTGACCTGGTGGCCATGCTCTTTTTGATGCAGCCCAGTATATGGTTGGTTTCTGGGCTGTGAGTGCACACTGCCAGGTTATATTGAGCTTTTCATCAACCAACACATCCAAGTCTTTCTCCTCAGGGCTGCTCTCAGTCCAGTCTCCACCCAGCCTGTATTTGTGCTTGGGATTGTCCTGACCCAGGTGCAGGACCTTAGCTTTGTTGAATTTCATGAGGTTTCCACTGGCCCATCTCTCGAGCCTGTCCAGGTCCTTCTGGATGGCATCCCTACCCTTCTGTGTGTTGATTGTACCACACATCTTGGCGTTACCAGCAAACTTGCTGTGGGTGTGCTAGATCCCACTGTCCGTGTTGCCAACAAAGATGTTAATTATATTCCTGTTAGTAATGTTGGTTTAATTTTAAGACAAAGGAAGAAATCCTCCTAAAAACAAGTAATTGACTACTCATCAGTCTGCACATCTGTGGTTGGCAAACAGGAGATTCATTAACTAGCCTAGCCTTGGCTGTTAGGAATGAGGTGAATAAGACTCCTCTAACACGAGAATTCTTTGGGATGAATAAATTTTAGGGAAGTTTTTTTCTGGTGTCTATTCTAGGAATTAACAATGTTGATGCTAAATAAAAAGTGTACTGGTCAGGCAGGTGCTGGTTGAGAGCAATGCACTGCTGTTAGCATGCGCTGAATGCCTCACACCAGGTGTGTATGAAGTCACTGCCTCCACCGTGCCTGTCTAGTAGGCTCTTGTCTCTTTGAAGCATTTTGGAAAATCACCCTTGCCCTTCAGGGCCAATGTTTGTCTCCAAGCCAGTGCTCATGAATGTTTGAGACATTATTTTTATCTTTTTTCAATCATCCCATTGATCCACAGTACACTAATGACTGTGAGAGTCAGACTGCGCAGTCAAGGGTGCTCTTCATGTTACATTGAGTTATTGTCAGAGGAAATAGATTTTAAAGCTGAGAGAAATCATTAGATCATTAACCTGTTTTCACAGTATATCAAAAGCATTATATTTCACCCAGTTATCCCCCTAAGAGATTTCATAGATTAAAGATTGCCAAAAGGCAATGATTCTTTTGAAGGAAGCCCCACTGTTCTAGTTGTAAAGATCTTTTTAATACAGATAGCCTCTGCATGGTCCTATTCAGCTTTTCAGCTATGAAGACAATTTTTCATACTGCAATTTGGAAGTTCTAGTTCACACAGAGCATGCAGCCATAGATATTAATTAAAATGTGGGAGGACATTAATGAGTTGATATATTCTTTAAACTGTCAGTGGTCTTCTTGCAAATAGTATCTTGTAACTCACTTAGAAGTTGCAAAAAGTATTAATAGTTGAACATTTTCTCTATTATGTAGAATATCCCATTAAATTGTCAAAATAGTTTCTTTGGCTGTTAAAGTATAAGCAGCTGGAACTTCTGTTATTGTTACTAAGAGAAATTGAGATATTCATTCTGTTCATTCTCTGTTGCAACTACTTATATATAGGCTAAATAAGCTGTAATAATTTTTTGTCTCTGACCACATTGGTAACAAGCAAGTAATATTAAACCATATGTTCACAGTTAGAATGTTCAAGAAGGGAGCTGCTTCTACCAGCAGTTTGTGCTTCAGCTGCACTTGTGCCACATTTTGCCACCTTGCTGGGTGAAGGAATGAGAAAATTTACATTTTTTCACATATAAAGAAGAGTCATGTGAAGACAGTGAACAGCTGAGTAAGCTTATAGTTTAATGAGAACTTTTGGAGCTACCAGGAGCCATTGAAAAGGGAGAATAGCACAGATGAACCCAGCCACTTACCTCCAAAGTAACTGACATTAAATTGGCTAGGCCATATACCTTGAAACAGAAGCAAATAGGAAAAGACTGAATGATTTAGTCTAATGGCTTTTTTTCCTGTATGCCTTTCACAGAGAAGAAAATCATGACAGGGAGAAGTTGAATTCTGTACTTGTGGTTATAAATATAGCTTGCATTTTAAAAGTACTGACTAAGGCTGGAATCTTAACTCTGTAATTTTTAACACAGATTTTAAAAAGGATGTGGTTTCCAGTTTTTATTTCCTCCCAATGTCCTTCTCTCTGTCTTACCTGAAAACTCCATCATGTGGAACCCTACCACTGCGCCAGGCTAACGTGCATTCTGCTGCCATTTGAATTAATGAAGTTACAGAAGTTTTCAAGGTAATTTGTTTGCTGGTTTTGTTGTTTTGGGTTGTTTTTGGTTTGTTATTTTTGCTTCAAGTGCAAGAAAGAGAAGGTGTGTTGATGAATATAAGCTTTCTGTTATTTTATCTTGGTGCACTCTTTTTCCAAATGGTTTCCATCCCACCTCTTCTTCTCTGTAGTTCTTAGCCAAGGCTCATTTTCCTCATCCCTGTAATTTCCAAGCTTTGGAAATTTCATTCCACCTCCTCCAACTTCTTGACCATTTTTTTATGTACTCACATAGGCTAGTTTGAACACTTGCATATTTGACACATTTCCCTTTTCCCCAGTTCAATACAAGCTTTCCCTAAAATTTCTCATTTAATTATTCACTGATAGTCCTTCCCTACCTTTTTATGCTCCTTATTCTGGTCTCATTAAACAAATATTTCCTTCACTTCCTTTTTAATACCCAGGTACTTTGTACTGCAAGTACAGCTTTCAGCACTCTTCTGTTTCCCACTGATGGCTTCTGTTATAGCTTAAGACCTTTGCCTCAATCTACTCATGCCCTCTTTGTTTTAGCTATAATTCATCCCAGTCCATTTTTTGGCACGTACCTTAGGCTTGAGAGAAGAAAGCTTCCTTACTATTTGTTGAAGTATTTAGGCTATTCACAAAATATTGCATTTCAGTGCTGCAAGGGAGACTCTAAGTGGTTCTGCCCTTGCACATGTATTTGTCTGGAAACTATGCAGGGGGATAGTGTGAAATACGGATAAATGCTGGATAAATTTATTTTAAAAAAACTCTTCAGCTTTTTTATTCTGCTCCATGCTGCCTGACACTAACTATTATGATGGGGGGGGGAGGGAGGAAGAAATTTTAAATTCTTATCTGCCCTCAAAATAAGGCAGAATGGATATACTGCAGTTTCTGTACAGAACATCTCATTTCATTCGTATTATGTGGAGGTGAAAATATAAGTTCTGTTTCAAGTGTATCTATAATAATGAAGTTATTTCATGGTAAGATGTTTGGTTTATAGTGACTATATTCAATAGCATTTTCAGAGTTTCAAGTTTCTTGGGGATTCCTTTTTCTTTTCTGTGTTCCCTGTTAATTTAAGCATTGTAATTTATAAATTTATAACACCCAGAAAGCTGTATTTTTTTTTATTTTTTTTTTATTTTTTAGTAATAGCATGTACTGGCACCAACTTATAAGAAATACGTAAAAGGCAAATTCTCACTTCATTATTTTCAGCTAGGTGTATAGCATACATTGTAACTTAGTACTTTCTTGTATGTTCTTCATTATGTTTTTTTTTCTTTGTGAAAAGAATGGAAAGACCATGACAAAAAGTCTTTCTTAGGGACTAGAAATAAAGAACAATATAAAAATTTGCTAAGTCTGGCTACCTTAGAAGTGGCTTATGGAAGTCAGAGGACAAAGTAACAAAAGGCACAATTCATGCCTTAAACTGTGCAAGGCAAGTCAGAAAACAATCCCACTCCACCTGGACACCAGTTGCAACTCTGACTCTGAGAAGACATGAAATTCTCTCTCTTTTCCATGGATCACCTTTCTTGACATCACGAATTCACTCACTCCAGGTTTTCTCTTGTGCTAAATTAGTTTTGAAAACACAGACTAGACCAGGAAAAAAAAAAAAAGAATCCTAAAAAAAAAAATTTGGGTGGGGGAATTCCATTACAAGAAACAGCTTATGTAGCTTCTGTAGAAAGAGGACTTCTGGAACAGACAGGAACAATACTTTAAATAAAACCAATAGAATTATTCTACTGATTTCAATCAGTATTGCAAGATAAATTGGTAACAAATAGAATTCACTTCTATTTAATACCTCTTCTTAAAATTTTACTATTGCTTCACTTATTTCAATTGTCACAAACACAGATTTTACTAATTTAATTTCAAAACGTTCTGAAGAACAAATTAATTTTTTTTTTTTTTTGCACCAACTAATGATGGCAGCTCAGTTCAAACATTCTAATTCCAAGAGAAGACTTTCTATAACATTCAAGGGTTATTTTACATCAGATGCTCTTTTGTGTGGCTGTCTAAATGACTTGCTGCTACTGTAATGTAGCAAGACATCCTTGAAGCTGAAGGCAAACAGTGAAGGCAACTTTAAGTTACCTTTTACTTTTTCTAATCTAGGGCTACTCTGCTGCTTTTGACATAGCAGAAAATCCTGGGAACTCATTCTATAATGCGTGCCTTGTGTACCAATAAGCTGTGCAGAATTTCTGGAGTCACTCAGTACCTTTTTCAGACCCATCCATGTTAACAGCTCACTAGCTCTGCCTCTAGCCAGATTTTCAGATGCTCATTAGTGGGTTGCCTTGTGGCTGTTTTCCTCAGTGTCTGAACTAAGGAAATCCTCCCACAGTTAGAAATAAGACTTTGATAGATACTCTGCCTCATGGGTCTTTGGTGAAACGCTTAGGATAAGTTCAACTACTGAAATAAAATTCAATAAATCTAGGTATTTTTCAAAAATGTCTTCTTTTTTGTTATTGTTGAGAGGTTCTAAAGGTCTTGCAATTCAGTTAGTTTTCACCTCTCACAAATATGTACCAATACCAAATATTGAAGTGGATATAGCCTCCAAATTATGAACTACTGCTAATTAACAGCTGTGCAGAAGTCATGATTCCATTTCAGAAGAGAAACAGCGAAAGCTCAGCTGTATAGGGGCACAAAGTTTCAGTTCCAAATTACTTCAGTCTTTGTGTGCAACATGTCTTGGCGAAGTCAAACCATGATAGTATAGCTGAAAAGTTAGCTTCAGTTTGATGTGGGTATGCAACTCAGACACAATACATTTAACCTGATGTATTAGTTGGTACAGTGTAGATATAGCCCGTGGTATGAAAAATGTGCTGTATTCAAGGTGTGGTGCAGAAAGAAAAAAAAATAATCCTGTTTGATATGTTAATTGAGGATAAAACATGCATGAAACCACTTGGATTTAGGAAGAAGTCTGTTAATACACAGAAATAGTATCAATCTACATAGAATCATAGAAGCATTTAAGTTAAATAGGATATCTATGTCCTTTTTATATATATTTAAAACATCTGAAAGAGAGAAAAATATGTAAAATTTCCTAATGTGAACTGGTTTAGTAATGGCTGTATTAAATACATCAAAGGATATAGATTGATCTTTTTTGCTGTTGCTTAATTCACTCATTGTTTAGAGATGGCTGATTGCCAGTCCTACTTAGCAATTGCTACCGTTATTGCAGAATTACTGCAACTACAAAATCTTGGTTTTTAAAAGTCTGTCTTACTATAAACAGGCTTTGAAGTGGGTTCCTTAGCTAGAGTAAGTTGTGATACTTCATTGATTTCATTTGACTAGAGGTGACTTTTGCAACTCAAAACCAAGCCTATTCCATTTCAATAAAACACACCTAAAAGGAAAGAACATGACTGCTTTGACTGCATAATGACACTATTGCTCCATGTATTTCTTTAGATAGAATACTGAATAACATAAAGTAATATTAAAAATTACTTATTTTCAGGAAAGAAGTGTAAAGAAATTTTTATTATGTCTGGGTTTACTCTGTATTTGATAAATAACTTCAAATCAGTAAGTTATTTTTGGCTAAAGAAAACCAACACAAATATTTCTTATAATTTGTTGTTTAGAGAACAGAACAGAAACCATATGCCTTATAGCTTACAATGTTATCTTCCACTACAGGTCTGCAGCTGAGATTTCTTTGTCTTCTTTCTCCATAATGCTATACACTGCTATGCATGACCTACTATTTAAGTTTTGCTTGCAGGTGTTTACAAGAAAGGCTTTAATGCTGGGCAAGTAGATGAGGAAGCTGCTTTAACTGTGTATGTGCTACATGCAGAACAGGCTGGCATGTCTGATCAAGAGCCCACAACATAACTAGTTGTGAGGGAGATACTGATCTGAAGAGTAGGTCTTGGCATGGTCAGGCTATGGAAAAAAAGGAGAATCTTCTGGCAATCCAGTCATCTGTGGGAATAAAAGACAGGATGTAGCATATGAGGACACAGCAGGATGACTTTCAGTTACACTTTCTGTTTCATAAGACTGGAGATGTGTTTTTGAAAAGGTTGTTCTTGCAGCTTTTTGTAAGAGCTGAGCCTGGTTCCATGAGCTCTCTCATGATTTTGTGGTGTGTTGGCTCTGAGGACAAGATCTCCACATTGTTCTGTCACAGAATTTCATTGTTAAACCTATCCTTTTGTAGGCGCTTTCAGTTTTCCTTTAATCTCTTGTCTTTTATTGCTCCATCCCTACTCTGGCATTGTATTGTCTGCTGTTATTTCTTTCCCATGAACTAAAAATTTACTTTCTTGAGTGAAACAACAGGTATGGTTTTTCAAGCTGAGTTTAACTTGTAACTGCTAACAAAAGAACGTTTCCCTCTTCTCCACTTCGTTTTAGATAAAAAATAAAATGTTTGATTAAAAAGAACTGTGAACATGAAAGGTTTTCCATCTGTAAATAAAAAGGGTCTGACAATACCTTTTGTATTTACCAACAGTAGTGCAATTTCTCAACCCTGTGTGACTGGTTTTGTTCCCTGTGGCAACAGGAGAAGACTTGAACTCTGCATAGATTGCAGGGCTGAGCCTCATCTATTTCAGTGGCACTTTGTGGAATAATAAGGATCTTTCTTCATAAAAATGTGTTACAAAACTGAAATCTAAGTCGTGTACAAATCTGATTGAAAGAGCTAAACAAAGGCTCCGTTCAGCACCCTTTGCAAGTGATGCTGCTACTGGTATTAGCTGACTTCTTGCTCTCTTAGATATGAAGTCAATATTCTGTCACTAATTATATCTAAAACCTGTGTTAGTTTAATCTGTAGGTGTGCTCAAACTGTGAGAAATGCCAAGGATAATAAGGCTAGCTATAATGTGCTTTATTTGCCAAGAATGTTCTATTCAGAAGACGGAACACCTTTATTTTATGTTGAGCAAAGGACGGCTGTCTCTGTCTTCTGTGCTGGACTAAGCTTGTGCTGTGGTTGTGTCAGGGTCTGGTTCTGTCTCAAGCTGTCTTTGGACAGTCCTTGAGCTTTCAAGTCAGCTTATCCTGACTTGATAACATTGCTTTTGCCTGAAGGTCACAGGGCTGTCATTGGAACATGTTGCTGTCACCATCAGTCGCTGCTTATCGTGCTCAGGTGCTGCAGGACAGTGCCCCAGCAGTGAAGGCACTTTCTGTGCTGTCGCTGTTGGTTCCTGCCTCGTCTTCTCTTGGAGCGCAGCCCCACTCTTGCTGCTCCTTGATGGAAGTTTTCAAAACCAGACTCTAATTGACTGCCTCTACAATTAAATTGTTAGTTAAAGGTCAAGCGAGTCAGTAACTGAAGCCGGTAAAGGCATGGACAACCAGTCAGTTTGTGACCTAGCTGAATTTCGTGATTTACACAATCTGTTCTTCCTGTTAATTGCCTGCCATTAGGGTGGTGCAGCATTGGGTTCAAGTGAAAGGCAGTGTTAGAGTCTAATACTCTCTGACTGGGTTCTTTTAGATATTCATATGCATGAAGGGTGTAAAGCTTAATATCAAATTTACTTATTTAAATATAGTCAGTGTTACACAGAATTTCTGATTTAGCAGAGTGATACAAAATGTAGTGAAAACACAATAAAAAATATAAGTTCATACTTAGAGACATAAAACAATTGCAATACAAAATTAAATGCCAATGTGATTCCCCTTACCAGCCTCTGTAACATGTTCATTGTCACAACGCTGGGCATCTCCACTAACCAGGAAGGAATATGTGAGTTGAAGCCACCTCAAGCTTGTTGCTGCGTTTGAAGTTCTTCTGCTAGTTGTCTAGTTTTAGTACTCCTTGGTGCCCTGGGCCACACATTCACTCAACAGCTGTGGTCAGTCATAGTCTGTGTTATGCCCTGAGCTTCATGTACACATCTCTGTCACAGGTGACACCCCATCTGGGATGGTGTGTTTGGTTTTGGACTCACCAGTACAATCCAGTGATGTTCTGGAGTGTTTGAAACACAAGGCAACTGAGATGGTTAGGGGGATTGAGCACATGACGTGAAAGTAGAGACTGAGATGAATGGGCTTGTCTAGATTCAAGAAGTAAAGGCAAAGAGGAAATTTTAAGTCTGACTACAATTACCCGTAGGGAGGACATGCTGAAGATGTGGTCAGAGTCTTTGTGGAGGTTCACAGTAGAAGGATGAGAGGCCACAAACACAGGCTGCAATGTGGAAAATGCCTGCTTGATGTAAGGAGATTGTTTTTTTACCATGAGGATGTTCAAATACTGGAAGAGGTGCCTCAGGAGTTTGTGTGATCTTCAGAACTCAATATGGCCCTAAGCCACCTGTTCTAACTGGACCTGCTTTCCGAAAAGGCTTGGAGAATATAACATCTGGAGGTATCTTCCAACCTGCATGACTCTGATTCTGTTCCTTTTGTTTGAGAAATGTGACATGCCAGAGACTCTCTCAGTGGAATAAATTTACAAACAACATTATTCTTGTAATAAAAAACTTTGACGAGGTAAAGTTAGAATTCTGCCTATTTGATAAATTGTGGGGTTTTTTTTAAGGCTTTTTAGCCTCAATAATTTCTCGTGAAACAGGGGGGAGGGATGTTCATCAGACACAAAAGCATTGAATATATACTATTTACAATTTGCAAAAATTGCAGGTTTTAGTAGCAGTAAAATGTAATAAAAGCAAACTGCAAACTGAAGTCTCTGCATAAGGTGAAAATATTATGGGTTTCATCAGGAAGTGGCATTTGCATCAGCCTCCATAAGCTCCTTATAATTTTCCATCAACTAAATTTATTCTTCAGTTCTCAACTATATAAAAAATTTAGGTTTGTATGAAAAGATTTTACTTCCTATGTAGGAAAAAATGTGTAAACAGGTAGATTTTTATAGTGTTATACATCAGGAATGATGATGAAAGGAAACAACTTAGCATCATAGTTAGAAAGAAACAGCCACTAGCAGTTTCATGGACGGAGCCTTGGGCTACAGGGGCTAGTGTAAGGCCTGTGACAGGGGGGGTGGAACTGGATGATCTTAAGGTCCTTTCCAATCCAAACTATTCTATGATTCTATTCAAAAGTAAATAACTTGTCACAGGAATAAATATTCTTCTGTTCACATAATGTACTCAATTTCTTGCTTGCATTGTATCAAAGATACTTGTATCAAATGCAGCTGTTTTACTATTCCAAGCATTTGTAAATACTGCAGTAACTAAGACAGAAATACTACATTTCCATGAGCAAACTCATAAATGAGACATCTAAAAAATTTTGTCTTGAGGTATTTTACAGCATTCTCCTAACAGCTCTATGAAATATAGGAACAGTCACTTTCTTGGGAGAGGGAGTGTAGACTAGACAAAACACTAAGCAAATAACAGCTTTTGCACAATTATCTCTGCTGCGGTGTTTTGAATGTCTCATTATGTCAAGTGCAGTGATTTGCTGAACAAATATTTACACTGGCTTTTTCTATCTTTTTTGCTAATGACAGCATATTAGGTTCTGATTAGCTATTCTTCATTGTAACAGCTGTGAGATGTTCCACTTGCTCATTTTTTGTGTTTGAATGAGAAATAACGTTAGACCATGAACGTTTAAGAAAAAAGTGCTTAATTTATGAGTCTTTGCATTTTCTTTTTCAGGAGAAAAGCTTCAGGCACTTTATGCAGAGTTTTTCTAATTTTTAGTTTTGAAAGCTACATAAGAACAAACTGTTCAGCTAGATGTTCAAAGCTGAGTTATCAATACAATTGATATTTGTGCAGTTGTATTTCATTTGGAATCACAACTACTTTACTTAAGGCTTCCAGCACCTTACCAATCAAAACTTTGTGGTGTGGTAGAGTATTATATTTCTCTTTGTATGAAATATAATTTAATTATTTTAAATTGAAAACTCAGGGTTGTGTTTGGTTTTTTGGTTTTTTTTTTTTTTTTTTTTTTTTTTTTTCCAGTAATACTTGCTTGGAACCACAGGAGTTTCAAGAGTTCTTAGCACTTACCATGACACTGTTCTGAAAAATTATTTATCAGTTGGCAGCTATCAAGAATTTTCTGTGGCCATAAATGACACCAGAGAATAAGCACTGAGTTATGCTCCTTAAAAGGTTCTTCATAATGAACAAAAAAAGTGAGACAATACTTGTCTTTTAAGCTGATATGAAATACTGGGGGATCATTTTTTTACAAGTATTTATCACTGTTTTTTTTTTACCTGGTAAGAAAATCAGTTTGCACAATGGTTTGTCAATTGCTAGAAGTATTTTGACAAAAAGAAGTTTTGGGTACCAGAACCTGCAGGTCTGTATCACCTGTCTTAGTACACTCACTATCTGTTTTCTTCCTTTTGTCTCTTCAGCAACCTTTCACATATTTCAATACTATCATCATATTATCTGATGCATGTCCACCAGTGTCTTCACTGAGAAAGGCTACTCCATTAATTTTTTTTTTTTTCTTAGTTGCTGTTATGGGAAACATTAATTCTATTTTCAAATAAGTTTATCTTACTCAAAGTTTAGCATACAGAAATATTCACAGTATTATACCTGAGGATTTATTGAGATAAGGTCCTGTTTATTTTCCTGGTGTAGCTTCTGTTTTGGTTAGAATACTGTGGCAATGTTGACTTCAACTGATCTTATGTCTTGCTACCATTTATTACTTCTCTTTTTCCTGAACAGCTGCAGCCTAGTATATTGTTCCTTATTCTATAATTATGCAGCTGATGATTTCTGCTTGAATATAGTATTTTGCAGTTGGTCCTGATGAATTCTATCAGGTTTCTTCTCCTCAGAAATCTGAACACCCCCCCAAAAAAAAAAAAAAAAAAAAAAAAAAACAAAAAAAAAAACCTTCAAGGCTCATTTTGGAAGTCATTTAATGGGGAACTAGGCCAAGGTGTTTTGCAATGCACTGAGTATGGAGTTGGACATGTCTTAATTTTCAAGAATACTTAGTACACTGTAATAAGTTCTATTGTCTTGGCAATGTTTATTCATATCACAGCTTGAGAAACTTTCCATTAGGTTATTTGTTTTATATTTCTAAAGAACATATGCGCTTGATATTGTAACAGTGACTTGCATCCCCTTTTGCCTTGGTTGTAAAATCTATGAGATTCTGTGTGCTTTATACATGCTCATGTTGCATGCAGGTGGAACACTGGACAAGACTGCAGTCAGTTCAGAGGAGCTGCTCATTTGTTTTGTTTTCAGTTTGACATTAGAAATTACAAATGTTACATTAAAGTGTGTGTAGGAGGTGGTGTCTCTTTTCTGTAAATAAAATTTCTGTTTTACTGAGATCCTACTGATTTCGTCATTCTAGGCTTTTAGGTAGACATAAAGAAAAACTGTTTCCAAAGGTTTAATGTGTTGCTTTTTAATTTGTCATAGCCACCTAACTGTAAAATATTCCCACACAGATTTGTAAGATGCTTCCTGGCCATGTACCTGCTAAATTTTACTTGCCAACCAAGTCTTTGCTATATGTGAAGTTTTTGATTGTCTGGTTGTGCCACAATTTCTTCCACAGTTGTCCAGTGTTAATGCTTAAGAAAAGATACTGTCTTTTGTTTCATGGCTTAAACTAATTTACGTTCAGTGTCTTCTATAGGCAGCCAGAAGCCTTGACAATTAATTAAAAAGGATTTCCTATTATACAACCTTCTAAGATAACTTGTTTTGGTTTTGAGATAATATTAAGCATACTTCCCAAACCTAATTCTGTTTTCTGGGCAGACTATTGGAGAGATTAAACATACACAAACTTGCATTGATCTAATAAATTTTTGGTAATTATGAAACTGGTTGTAATTATATTCTTAAACCCAAGTAATTTCAGTAAGACATGAGACATACAAAATACAGTATGATCACCCAAGTCAAGTGTATCTATCTGTAAAAATACTCTATATCTGCTTTGTTCTCTCCTCAGTCGTGATTACTCTTAATACTGTTAATTTGGCATTTTCTCTATTTCTGCAGTGAACTATTTTTTTCCTCAAAACATCAGCAACTCTTCTACCCTTATATCTAGCACTAGTGTCAATTTAACTGAGCCTATTGCTTTATTTATTGCTCACCTTTATTAATATGAGGTTTTGTCAAGCCTCTTAAGCTTGGCACTGACTGACTATATTTCACAGACAGTATTGAGCTGTGGTTATTTTAGGCTTGGTTAGGTGTAGTTTTTCAGGAAAGTTGCATAGTACTTTTTCTGTTCCTTGAACAGAGTTTCATCATTCATAAGACTCACAAGACTTAAGAGCATTTAGCCTCTGAAGTTTGTGTAGCTTCAAAAACTTCTATACAGCTAAAACTGGGTCTAAAGATCAAAATCAGATTCTTAAAAAACATTCAGAATGGGGAATGCGTTCTTAAGAAGAGTTCACCTACATAAGGGAACAGGCAGTTGGACGTGATGATCTTTATGGGTCCCTTCCAACTCAAGATATTCAGTGATATCTGCAAGTACCTTGAAAATTAACGTGCCAGGACTGTATTGAATTCCTTGCTTGGTATGCATGTGGTACCTAATGCAATGAGATTTAGGTGTTACTTCAGCTGTCATTTTGGATTCTGGGGAAACAAATTCATTCTGTCCTTCTCATCTCCATCTCCAAGGTGTGTCAACTTCTCTCACCTCTTCCTGTTTAATCTTCTCCCTGGCAACGTATTACACTTCAGCATGCATATTGTGTACATATCCCCTACACATAAGCAGACAGTAGTAGAAGTTCTGTTTGGAGCTAGCTGGAAAGCACTGTGTCAGTGTTCCCCTTGAGCAGTACTGTCTGGCTACTGCCTCCTCACTCAGAATTAACTGCGGTTACAATACTCCCAATATAGCATAGAGTCAGACCTATTCTCTTCCAGACTTGTGTTATTTTAATATTGAATACATTCAAATTGACAGATGTGGATAGAAAAAGCTTGAGTCAGGCCACATATAGCTCTAGTCTGTAGCCGCACAGCTTCTCCACCCACAGCTGCTGTCAGTCAAAATCCCTGGGTGGATGCAGCTCTTCAGGCAGTAGTGCACCATCACACTTAGATCTATTCTTGTCTGAAGACTGAATCTTTCTTTTTCTTTATGTCAGATTGCAGAGGAACATTGTAGACTTCTAAGGGGTGGAGGACCATGGAAGGCTTCTGTCATGGTTTAAACCCAGTCAGGTAACTTGTTCACTCACTCCCCCCCTTCTTTCCCTCCCCCTACTCCCGGAGGGACGGAGAGGAGAATCGAAAAGAATGCAACTCCCACGGGTTGAGATAAGAACAGTTTAGTAACTAAGGTATAACACAAATCACTACTGCTACCACCAATGATAATAATGATAAAGGAAATAACAAGGGAAGAGAATACAACACCTCACCACCAGCCGACTGATAACTTGCCCCCCTCAGCCCGACCAAGCACCGACCGATACCTCCTCCAACCCTGCAGTCCCCCAGCCCTTCCGGCTAACTCCCAGTTACATCTTGGGCATGACATGCTGTGGTATGAAATACTTCTTTGGTCAGTTTGGGTCAGGTGTCCTGTCTCTGCTTCCTCCCGGCTTCCCCTCCTCCCTGGCAGAGCATGAGACTCATAAAGTCCTTGGCCAAACCAAAACATCGCTATCAGCTCTGTTCCTGAGCCGAAAGTCAAAACACTGCACTGCACCAGCTACCAAGAAGGAGAAAAATGACTGCTACTGCTGAACCCAGGACAGCTTCTAAGTAAAACAGATTATTGATAGAATGTCTTTCCTGCCTGCAGAATGGAGAAAAGTAAATAACATGGCAAAGTAATGCCAGCAACAAAGTGCTGTTCCTCACTTTCTTATGCGTAATAGGCTGCAGGACTTTGACACCGTTTAACTGAGATACAGTATTTTCTTTATGTTCCTTCTCAGGTTAAATTAAGTGAACTGCTCAAATAAATTCTATGGACTCTATTTGAGAGATAGTACTTCATCAACTTTTCACCAGCAGAGTTTAACAAACCAGAATAACGAATTAAGAACTTCTAGTATTTATGTGAAAGTAAACAGCCATGACAATAATGGTTGCATACTCTTCTTTTTACTCACTGGGAATGTTGCTGTCTGGGAGATGGAGGAATGGGACTGAAAAGCATGTAGCACGGGTCTGCAAAGAAAACTTAAAAACACGTAATGAAAACCAAAACAAAACCTATATAAGAAAATTCAGTTGACTAATGGTAGTTGCAAATATTTTAATAGTTAGCTTATAGTATATGTAAACCAGTGAAAAGTAAGTAAATGCAGTTTTATCTGAAAAGTCAGTTAATCGAAATGAAGATTTTGGAGCTTAGAGAAGATACACAAAGTTTTAATTGAAAACTACGATTTGATAAAAGCTGAAAAATGGATTTATACCACATGTAGAAAAATTTTTTGTATCTTGCAAGATGTAAATTGCAACCTCATTCCATATTCTGAAATGCTTTGTGCTCACTCCATTCAGATGCTCTTATAACACATATTTTCGTATTCACCTTTCCTAAAGGACTGAGGTTAACACAAGTGTAGCAGTTTTCTTAGATGTATTTGGGATCATCAGAATCTAAAATTTTGCTAATGTTAAGTATATTGCACATACTACCCTGGTGAATATTCCTCTGGGTTTTTTGAGGGGAAAGCTCATCAAAATATGCAGTATTTCTTATTTGCTACTTACACAGTTTAGTAGGGATAATCTTATCCTGGTTTCATTAAGCATACAAATACACATACCTGTGGTTTTTACCTGTAAAAGGAATTAGTCCAAGTAAGGGAAGTAACTTAAAAAAAAATGAATAATCCTCTAATAGCTGTATTTTTCTTTGGTCTTTAAGGATTAAATGACAAAATCCTTAATGAATAATTTAGTGAAATAGTGAGCAAGCTATATCCAGTACTAAGCAGATCTATATGAAATAGCGAAATTGTAAATAGCATTACGTAAATCATCTTCTTTTTATCTTTTTTTGCTCTTTTACACTAAAAGTACTGTAAGTATGAAAGACTAGTTTTGTGTAGTATATTTCATCTTAAAAAAAAAAAAAGAAGGCAGGAACGCAGAGATTTTTAAGGGAACACTTTCTTCCACTGCCAAGAACAGAAATTCATGGTATACAGTAGCAAATGATTATATGACAGCAATATAATATCAATACATAATATCAGTTGCTAGAGCTTTGTATTAGAAGATTTTTTTAAAGGTCTTAGGATCCAACTTTGAGTCAATCTTTAAAGCCTAGTGAGAAAGATTAACCTTCCATTTAGATCTTGAGAATTAAGAGTAACATTCTTGATTTAGTGTAGACTTCTCTTGCTTACTCTGGCAGAGCAAATGCACTAGGGATCTTACTGTTGGAAACATGTAAACATTTTCCTGTGCTGCAAAGGAAGTACTAGTAAATTTATTTACCTTTAACAGGAACTTTTATGTGTTTTGGGACTTGGAGAGAGTTTGTTTAGCAGCTGAAAGACTCCACACAGGCAAACACTAAATGTTTCAAAATCACTTAAAATTTAAACCCCCCTACTTTTCAGAGATTTTGTTTTTAAGTTAAGAAATTAATGATCTTTTTAAAAGAATGTGCAGAAAGATAGGCTAGTGATAGGGAAACAGTTGACAGGGAGTTTGATATAAGAAATCCTTTACTGAATTTAGAACATACTTTAATTTTGCAGACAGTGGATCAGGCTTTATTACTTTTACTGTACAATATCAAATGTATGTATGCAGACTCAGACACCCTCTAAGGGTGACTGAAAGGTAGTCCTTTATGAAGGAAATATGGAGCTACTGGGTTGGTTGCACAAAATCATGGATTTTTATTTCACAGTTTTCAGAACTGAGAAGATCAGAAGTTTACTTGTGATGAAGACACCATACTGACTACCCATGCAAGGCTTTTGCTACATTTTGTGAAATAGCCTACACCTGGACTTATTAATTTGATGTTGTAAAGACTAGATTATTATAAACATATTGTTTGTAGTTAAGAGAGTGTTTAGAACCCCTTCTTCCAGTATCAACAGCCACCTTTCAGTCCAGAGCTGGCCCTGGAACCCTGGGAGGTCTCAACTAGAATAAGTTCTCAAAAAAATAAAGTGACTGGTGCTCATATAGTCCTTCTCTTTCATTTGGAACTTCTAGCTGAAGAAGTCAGGAGCACTAGGCTATCAAGTTCTTGATACAGAAGAGATAAGAAAGAGAGACAGCCTTCTTTTAATCTCTAGGAAATTAGAAAATAGATGCTGCCATCTCACTGGTGCTTCTTTAACTGTTCTGCTAGTGCTGACTCTCTAAGGAGAGATCCACAGGATGTTTCTGATTTTGCTCTGCCTAGTTGCAGCATCTTGTTGCTGACTCTTTTGCAAAGACCAGGATAGGATGATCTTTGTGCATTGTCACTAATGGTCCTGACATTCTCTGTTCTACATCCTCTTTCTCTTGCTCAGTGAATTGAGGTTCTTAGATGTCTTTCTGTACTCTGAGCCTTAGATGTCTTCATTGTGCTAGCTCTTTTTTATTATTATTCTGTGCTTTTGCATGGTTTACATATAAAATCCATGATATTTTTGCAGTTCAGTAGTCACAAAACAATGTCATAACAATAGAAAAAATTTCTACTTGCTGAATGCTGATTTAAGCAAACTAGCAATTTTCATAAACCAATTGCATGTTGATTTGGTGTAACAGGCTGCTGACATTTTCAAAACACACAGAAGAGGAAGTGAGGGTGAGAGGAAGAAGGTATTTTGTTTTGTAACACAGCACGACAGGCATAAATTGTCTGTTACTCTTTGAGTGAGCAACTGACATAGTTGGTCACTGAAAACTTTGAGCCTGAATCCAAATAATAAAAGCACTGACTTTGAAAGGAGCTAAGAATGTAAATATGTTTCATCTCATGAATACTCCTATTGATTTTGATGAGACTGTAGAAGTTCATGAAGTCCTGTGTGTGCATAAGCTTTAGAATCCAAGCCTGAGGCCAGAGATGATCTCATTTTACAATCTGAGATTCTGTAAGACATCAAAGTACATACCTCACAATTCAGGTCACATTTAGCAAAGGTATTCTCTTTTTCTTTCCAGGTCTAGATTTTCGGTTTTGGCACAGATAGACTGCAAACTGGCACAGGTCAGGATTTTATCTTTGACAGAGAAATATGTTGTAAAGCAAACCGAAACAGCTCTTAGTCATTTCAATACAAATATGAAAACGAGAATAAGTTGGAAAATTTCACTGTGCATGACCTAAACAGTTGATAATACCATTGCTAATACTACAGTCACTTCTTGTGGAATAAAAGGTATGAGAACATTTTGAAGTACTAGGCATTTCTAAAGTTGAACTAAGCTGTCTTACATCATTTCCTAATAGTTTAAGTGTCTGTGAAAACAATTGCTCCAAAGTCTAAGGGAGTTAGACCACTTTTTGACCCTGTTAATTCACGATCTGTAACATATCCATCTACTGTGTTACTCAGCAATAGATGCTTAGGGATGTCTTGTCCTGTTCTTGAAGCATAAAATGTAAATGAGAGATGGGAGGCGCAGGACTCCTTGAACTTTCTCACCTGTAGAAGAAAAAACAAGGGACTTTGCATGTGTAACAATTGTAAGTCACAGTCTGTAAGTCCAGCTTAATGTCTGGCAGGTCATATTTGTTTATAATACTTAAAACCATTGTAGTAAATCAGAAGAGGTAGATTACCTAACCATACCTCAAATTATAGTTCATGCGGCTGAGCTTTATTTCTTATTTTTTATTTTGCTGCATCAATATTGTAGTATTCTGTGCTTTTAGACTGTCAAAAATGTGGAAAGGGAAAACTGAGATACTTCTTGTCCATTTCATATGACTTTCTCTGATAGTTCACTATGTCTGTTTTCAGCATAAAGTAAGGTAACATGGAATTTGATGTGTATTTGGAGAACACAGCTGGGTAAGACTGCCAGTTGACTAACTGCAAATGTCAGCATGAATTTAATCTGGCCCTGGCAGTGTCTGGCTGAAGGGGGGAGGGGGGTGTGTGTGGTGGTGTGTTTCTCCTCTGTAGAGCTAAGAAATACTTAAGTTCCCTGCTACAAAAAAAGTCTCACATCCAACAGCATGTGATCATTAATGGCAATCAGAAGATTCTTTAGCCAGAGCTCAACTAAAAGAAAGGTGTTTTCCTATGAGCAACTCAAATTCCTGATTTGCTTGTTTTTTTTGACTGAAGTAGCCTTATTCTGTTGTTCTGAAAGTTTTTTGTATGTTTGTTTGGGATTTTTTCCTTATGAACAACATTTTAGTAAGAAGACAGCACTGTAAAAGTTGGCAAAATTATGTGATTGAAGGGTAAGATTTTGATTTTTCAGAATTCTGTGGTTTTGTTTAATTGTCCATTAGATAAAAAAAAAGACCTATTTCATTCTAAACGGACATTATTTACAAGTTGGAATTTTTATAATGCGAACTGTAAAGAAGTAGTTACCAAAGTCACGTACTTATTCCTCTTGTACTGAAACCTTGGATTACATTACTTGGAGAGGAGCTCTTCATCAGCGATTGTAGCAATAGGACAAGGGGTAATGGGTTTAAACTGAAACAGGAGAAGTTCAAGTTAAAGATAAGGGAGTTTTTTACTGTGAGGGTGGTGAAGCACTGGAAGAGGTTGCCCAAAGACGTGGTAAATGCTTCGACCCTGGCAATGTTCAAGGCCAGGTTGGACAGAGCCTTGGGTGATATGATGTAGTGTGAGGTGTCCCTGCCCATGGAAAGGAGGCTGGAGCTAGAGGATCTTAAGGTCCTTTCCAACCCTAACTTTTTTATGATTCACCTTGGTATCCTTGTTTTGTTTAATTTCAGTGATTATCAGAGTTTTCAGGCAGCGTGGTGGAAAACTTTTAATGAACTGGTTTACCTCCTCTTTTTTGATATTGATTCTGTTTTTGAAAACACTATTACCAGTTCATTTAGTGAGAATTGTTTTTTTCAGTTTGACCTTGAATTAGCATGTTTCAAATTGGTGACTGAAAATTAATACCTTAATCCCATAAAAGTAAATTAAAATGCTACCACAAAGTTAAAGGAATACTTGACTTCAAATATTATTTTTTTGGCACCTAGTATTGAGAACTTGGGCACAGAATTTTTTCTGTTTGCTTTCAAGCACTTTCTGTAGATTTTTACAGAACTGGGAGTTGATTTCAAATTTGATAGGTAGTATTTTAGTCACACTTTCTATTATCACAAAACCTAACTGTGCATTTCAGTGGAGATCATAACCTTCTGCCATATGTTCTTTTGCTGCTATTTTTTGTTCAAATATTGCTACTCCCAGTCTGAACTGATTCCATGCAACCACTATGGGTTTAGTAGGGATAATTTTTGCTGGTCAAGATACACAGCAGAAAAAATCTTGTCTATATCATACCTATGCACTGCACTCCTTGATTTTAATATCTCAAGCACTTAGAAGTGTCTGAAGAGCGCATGCCAAATGTGTGTTAGGTATGGGGAGCTAGGAAAGAAACAGAAAGCAAATGGAAGAAGAAACTAACTTTTTTTTCAGTGTAGCAAAATAAAACAAAACCTCACATTTTACCAAAATAAAGATAAAGCAATCTTATTGCTGAAAATATCAGTGTTTTGATGGAGGCATTGTACATCCTATAAAGGCATAACTAAAACTATTCTCGTGACATGCAGTTTCACAAGGAAGGATATTGGTGGACGCAGACAGTAGACACAGGCATGTGTATCTGCATTAATTGACCATCTCTTTCTGCTGAAGTAACATTAGGCAATTAAAAGATTAATTACAACAGAGAGGGATAATGTATTCAAAAGTCCTATAATTAGAGCACCACACTCATGCTGAATCCTTTGGATATGAATTGTTATGTAGCACAAAGGAATAGTTACAATAAGTAGAAGGCAGGCTGCTGACATTGTTGAAGATTAAAAATATCTAACATTTGACAATGGCCTTATTATAATATAAAAAAAAAGAGTGCACATGAATTATTTTGACTTCATGAAACTATTTTTTTAAAGTATTTCAAGTGTGTCCTTTTCACCCAGTGTACCACTCCTTACTGTGGACTTATGAACCATACCTTTGATTAGCTCTAGTTCTGTACTTTGGTTTAATAGAACTTATTAAGGAATAGTCAGCACCCAGAGAACATATATTTGTAGGTGAACTTAGATGTGTAGTTCAGATTGGAGTTAGCCATCTTGTTTGTGTTTTACATGTTTTCTCTCCTGCATTATTTTTAACCCTTTTTGAAATACAACTTCTTTTTGTCAGAACACTCATGTTTAGCATTTTCTTGTCAGCTTTTTTTTTTGTTATTATTATTATCACTGCAGAATATCTGGGAAAACCATCTAAAAGAATTTATACTGATGGATAGATTTTAGAACAATTAATAAGCTAAACCGCTTTTCATTTCCTAGGCTCAACTTTCACCCTTAAAATGGCTCATAACAGATCCACCATTGTATTTTCATAAATTTAGTTAAATCTGGATCTCTGGATGTGAATTAAACTCCATTTGTGGTGAAGTTCAGTACTGCTTTTGGCTGGGATAAGAGTTAGTTTTCTCCACAGCAGCTGCTATGGTGCTGAGTTTTCAATTAGTGACTAAAACAGTGGTAATAACACAGGGATACATTGCTTACACAGAGTCAAGGCCTTTTCTGCTTCTCACCCCATCAGAGAGTAGGCTGGAGGTGCAAAGAAACCTGGGAGGGGGGACAGCTGGAACAGGTGACCCCAACTGACCAGAGGGATAGTCCATGCCATATGATGTCAAGCTCAGCAATATAAAGCTGGGAGGAGGAAGGCGAGGGGGTATGTTCAGAGTGATGACATTTGTCTTCCCATGTAACAGTTATGCATGATGGACCCCTACTTTCCTGATGATGGTGGAACACATGCCTGCCAATGGGAAGCAGTAAATAATTCCTTATTTTGCTTTGCTTGCATGCATGGATTTTTCTTTCCCTATTAAACTGTCTTCATTTCAGCCCACAATTTGTCTCATTGTTTACTCTTCCATCTTCTCACCCATTACACCAGTGGGGAGTGAGTAAGCAGCTGACAGGGACTCAGCTGCTGGGTGAGGTTAGGCCAAGACAAGTTCTAAATGAAAGATGAACGTTTCAGACTTTAACTTTAGTCAGAAAGGAAATCAATTCTATAGAACAAAACCGATATTCAATTTGCTATTGTTTCTGCTTTATATAACTTGAAAAATTACTCAACTTGGATAAAACAGCTTGTATCTACTACATCTGTTTGCTATCCATTTATATGTATTAACAAAACTTATTTTTAAACTAAATAGCATTTTTTTTTAGAGAAATTAGTAATTTTATAATAAAATCTTTTCCTTTTCTTACAATCATGCATAGTAAGAGATAAGAACAACCTTAAGACTTCCGTATCGCTATTCAGGATAGCTGAGGAGCTTTATATTGAATCCAGTCTCTACAACTTCATAGTAGTCATTAAATGAACGCATACTGATGTCTTCTTTTTAGCTGTCAGTGGAAGTCAGTAAGTTCACAAACCATGCCTAAATGTCTTCTGAACTGTTTAGTAAATCCCCGTTGCTGAATTATGCAGGTTTCTTTGGACACATAGCACATCAGAAGTGGTTGGTTATAGCTGTTGGATCAGCTAAACCAGAATTTAATAGCTTTGTATATTAATAGAAACTGCTCTTCTTACCCTGTTTTTTACATAACTGCATTATCATAATTTGTTCTTTAAGCAGAAAGAAGATAAACTGTAAGTAGTGTTCATCTCAGATCGTAGTAACTTTATAATTACCCAAAAAATTAAAATAAGGACCTGCACTTCGTTTAGGTTCTGCATAGCCATTTTTTAAAATAAGCAGACTCAGCTTAACTAAAATTAAAGTTTAACCAATATTCCTTTAGGTTCAGCCCTTCTGCTGTCCCTGTAACTTTAAACATAACTAATGACCACCTATGAACTTGTGGGTGTCTTGAAAATTTGGTTACGGATACAATTATCTTCAGCTCTGTTTAACTATATGTGTTCAAACCACAATAGAATTAGTTCGATTGAAAATTGTAACCAAGAAGTCTAGCTTAGTAGCAAATAATATCTAGATTCATGTTACCAATTGCATGAAGCAAATATGTGTTATCAGGCAAAACTCCTTCTCTTCAGTGTGCTAATCAGCGTTGCCACTGCCCTCTTCTGATTATTGGTGAGGAAAGATAGACCAGGTAATATTAAGCTAGAAATACTATCTGTGCAAGAACTCTTTGGTAATGTCAGTTTGTCTCACGTATATAGATAGCCACTGCATCTTTTGGCTGTTATGACCTGAGCTGTGGTCAAGTCACTGCATTGCTAGGGGCAACATTTACTAACTCTAGAAAGATGTAGCTGGTGAGCTTATACTTCTCACCCTTATTTCTTTCAAGTGTTTTCTAACTAGTCAGACTTACTTGTTAGTGCTTCTCTTCTTCTTGTGCTTCCAGCAAACATCTGAAGTGCAGCATATCTTGTTTCTTCATTGTTTTTTTTTTTTAAATGGAAATTTTCTTTTTATTAATGCTTTTTTTTGGCTTACATTCACCCCTACTACCACACCCTTAATCTGAATAAGTGGCAAAGGAACCTAAGGATGAAAAACTGTTTTAAGTAGACCCTCAAATTTTTTATCTCTAGCTAGCAGTTCATAACAAAAACAGAAAAAAGAAGTTTTCTGAGTGATGGAAAATAAAATTTCAAAATCATTATTTCTTTTTAAAAACAAACGAAGAGGGGACTCTACTCAGCTTCTTATTGGTACACTCAATACAGAAAATAAAGTGTATATTAAAAGCTAAACCTCTGAAATTCTGAAATCATATGTCAAAATCTGATAAATTTAATTGACAAGGTTTTCAGTGTCAGATTACTTCCTCAGGGTAAACAAAAAAGATGTTTCAGAAGTTATGGAAACAGACTAATGAAGAAACTGGTCTGCACCTCAAAGTGCTTACTACTGCAGGCAAAATGTCTGCCCAGATACAGCAGTTTTATACCAACCTTTATTTATTAAGTTCTTTAGAATCTGGAATATAGACTCACAGGTCCTTTACATGGAAAACATTTGGTTTTTTTCTGCAATTGGAATGTTTTGTATCATTCAGGATTGTATCCAGCTTGGTTGTACCATGGTCTAGACTTTCTTTGGCAGTGTATCCTGGAACTATGTACAGCATAAACATAAAAATCATGACTCAGTATAAATGTAAATTCCCTATAGTGCTGCACTGTGTTGAAGCATACTACGTTATTTCTATTATTCTGTTTGGCCTAATTTTGAGTCAGCAATCAGACTTCCCAGAGAGAGATAGAGTCCTAACCCCCATCCAAGAAAGCTTTCCATTCCCCATCTAAGATGCAAAAATGCAACCATTTTGCCATCTGGAAACCTGTTAATGACTTATACACCACTTGCATTACTGAACAACAGCATGATGCTGTTATTATGTCATTATATAAAGCAAAGTGGTTATTCTGTGTTATCTTCTATATTTAAAGGAAACTATTGTAAACATCCATGTACTACAGTTCAAATTGTTACTTGCTACAACCTGTCCATATGTCAGCTTAACAAAACACCTTATTAACTGATTTATCGTGGTCTGATTAAAGCCTGACTGGGAATCAATTAGCCTACTGTGAGTTTTGTTTAATCTCACCAAGTAACCTGTTTAGGCGACATAATCAATTTTGAAGCTTTTCCCAGCAGATGCAGCATGGTCACTCAGAAAATATTGGGAGAAATCAGGAAAACCAGAAGTTCAGATCTCTGCTTTTTTACTCTCTCTCTGTTTTGGGAACTGATTGCAATTTAGCTTTCAGGAGGGTAAACTAAGTATGTCTTCACACTTGGCATGAAGTAATTATTTCCAGTCTTCAAAGTAAAATGTTCAGGATTTTCTCAAACTAATTTATATTCCTCTGAGCCTAAATAAAATAACTGTAAGTAAAATGGCTTGTCGCAAGCTCCCTTGTGTTGCTGAAATGGCAGACAAAAAGTGAGAACTCAGACACTGTTAAGATGATAAATGTATATGAATGAAAATAGCCTACCACTTTATTTTTGTAACTTTAGGTTTCTCATATAATAGAGGATCATGACAAGAATTTTCACCTTTTTCAAAATCATGTATTATCTGAAATAATATAAAATGTTTACAAGAAATAATTTACTTTTAAAAGTTAAGGATGAAAAGTTTGGGGATTTCATTCGCTGCTAGACTGAAAGGCATAATGCAAGACACATTTTGGTAAAGCAGTAAGTAGAGCTTTTAATTAAATCATGAAGTTAACATGTCTCGAGATTTTTTAAGTACTTTTTTTTTTCTCCTGTCTAAACTGATGCTTGAAAAGTAAAAGTAATGTATCATATGGTATATCAATTTCAATACTTAAAGCTTTTCTCTTTCAAAGTTTTACTAAAAATGTTTTTCTTTATGATGGAGGAGAAAAGAAATAGAGTGTGCAGAAACAACATTCTTAAAACTTTAAGAACTATGAGTTTCAATATTATATTTGATTTCTCTGCAAGGGTTTGCATCGACAGCAATACACTTGATTTTGGGCAGTATTTCTTCTTGAAATCAGTCGTCTTCCTCTCTGTTGTTCCTGATTTATAGGAAGCTACTGGGGGTAGCTGGTATATCTTGTCCCAGTTTTCCCAAAGTCAGACTAGAATTTGCAGCTTCATTGAAACTAAATGGTGGGGATGGTGGAGGTCGTGGTGTTTGAGAGCAAGAAGTAATTTTGATACAGGGCACAAGATCCAGTATTAATCAGCATTATTTATATCCCTAACTAATCTTGCAGAATTCTCTGACCATGAAGGCATAACCTCTCAAGTTCCCATATAAGCATTTATTCTGCATTTTTAAAAACATCAAAAGTGTGACTTTGTTTTTGTGCGTTTTTTTTTTTTTTTTTTTTTTATATCTGTTCTTATCAGGGTGCAAAGTGTGTATGTTTATGGCAAATTGACAGCTGTCAGTTGTGCTTGTGTGGATGGTTGGTTGGTTTGGTTGCCATGAAATGAAATGGATTTTTTTTTTGTTCTTTCAAGTCACACAATAGCTCATTCTAACAAAATGAAATGTATGAATTGGCAGATATTTTATATCTGTATTTTTTCTGTAAGTGAATCACTACCCAGAGACAGTTCAGATTAATTTCACTTTCACTTTATGCAAAGAAATTATTAATCTGAAAATTTTCTACCAATCCTGATTAGCACTGCACAACATTAGACTTCTGAAGTCCAAATATGCTAAGCTTGATTGCTTTGTTTCATACCTTTTGAATGACATACATTCACTGGGAACCTGCTGTGTACAAAGCATAGCAGTCCCATTGTTTAGCAAGTCAGGTTGCTGTTAACAAATGCTCCAAGTTCTTTGTACTCTGTTTTGATGTCCCACAGGGACCCCAGTGAGAATTTTGACTTTAATATTCAAAGCCCTTTATGCTATTTCAGACACCTGGATAATATTTTCCCTCAGGTTAACCCTGATTATCAGTGTGGCCTGACAATAGAAAGGTAGAAAATTGCAGATAAGTTGTGATGATAGTCAGTTTTAGCCTTTCTTCTCTATTGTAATATCCCGTCTATTTTACTAAGCAGGCCTTGTGAAGGTTGAACAGTTTTCTGTGGTTATAGAGAATAAACGCACATTATTTGTTTGATTTTATGATATCCAGGTGGTATTCGCAGCATCCCTGACAAGCACCAGATTTTGACAAAAATTTGTCACAGTACAGGGGAAAGAAAAATGTGTTCTTAATCTGACTGCTTAGATATCCCGATATATTGTCTGGAAATCCAGGCAAGAATTCATTAATTTTGTCTTTTGTTGGGATATCAAACCTATTAGAAAAAAATAAAAGTCAGCTGCATTCTCATGCATCAGATTTCCCTCTCTGTAACCTTTCAAGATGAGTCACAAATGGTTTTATTCTATATCATACTGGCATCTAACCTTTGTAAATTTGGACACTGGAGAGAATTAGAAAAACAAAAGTGTAAAAAGAGATTCAATCTTCCATTTTAAAATGTTATAATTTGAGAAAACAACAACTTATAAAGTTCAGAGTTGTGCTAGCTTACATCTCCCCTCACTTTTCTTATCTTTTAACCTTGATAATTGTTTATTCTTGTCTATATTAGCTGTTGATATTTCATACCTTTGATACTTTTTAAAATGCAGAATAAATGCTTATATGGGAACTTGAGAGATTATGTCTTCATGGTCAGAGAATTCCACAAGATTAGTCAGGAATATAAAGTCCTGCATGCTGGGTCATTTTGTGAGATGACTGCAGAAAAGAGTGTTTCAGTTGAAATACATGGAACTAACTTACTGCAGTGGGCTGTTTGGCCTCTTGCATAAAGAATTTGAGTAACAAATCTGGTATACCTGGTCACAGTAACAGAGATCTCTGCTGTTCTTCAGAACACTGGCTTCCTTAAGCAATGGGACATATTAATGTATATATTTAGCAAACTTTTTGTATTCTTGGAGGGTTTCTTTCAATAAGATATGTAAACAAATTGTTTTTTTTTCCCCACTAAAGTTGCCAAAGTCTTCATTCCAAACCTCTGATTTCTTCATAGCTGATAGTGGGTGATAATTCAAGTTCACAAGGATACCAAAAAATTTCAGCCATCAGAGTCTTGTCCTCCTTCTCCCTCTGATATATTTTGTGTAGGATGTCTTTCTACACAGTTTTAAGGCTTTGTACTGCTATGAAAACAAATATAGATACATAAGAATAGTATAATTAGAAAAATCATATTAGCTTACTTAAATCTCTCGCGTCTATAGCTACTATTTTTGACATTTCAAAAGGAAGAATGCTAGTTACTCAAGCAATCTCTTCCAGCTAAATTCATGTAAGTAAGTGTCACATTCATAAATCAGAAGGGACCGGTTTGAATTTTGATTCTTTCCTTCTGCACGATGCAGGTCCATATATGTTGTGAGAATTTTAACAGATATGTATTTTGAAATTTTTCCGGATGGAAATGTCTGGAAAAGAGGAAGGAAGGGACCTGTAGTAGAAACAGTCAGGAAAAATATTTTTGCTCACTCTGCTTCCCACACCATTTCCTTAGAAGTCACTTTTTACTGCAGTTCTCATCTCAACAGACCTTTGTCCTGATTCAGGACAGAAAGCCTTGAATACAGCAGCTGATCTTAGGTACACGTATTTTGGATTATGAAAATTGTATTATGGGTGTTTATCAGTTGTGCTAGTGGTTAATAAATAATAGGCAATAAGGGACATAATGTTTTGTGACATTGAAAATTACTCTTACCATTTCCCAGAGTTTGTTTGCTTTCACATACTGCAATCTTTATACAGTAGTAGCAACTACTGTAGCAGACTGTATGCACTTTATGTAACAGAAATTGTGCCTGAAATACCCCGAGGGAAATTCTGAGCAAGGCTGCACAGTATTTAAACCCTACTTTATGGGTGCAAGAAGAAGCAGAACTGCTAGACCCATATTGTTACTGCACTACTCCCCTTACAATTTATGTAGGCTAAAGAAACACAGATAATGTGCAGTACATATCTTGGTTGCATGCACAGCTTTTGCTTTCACTATTAAGCTGCCTTTATCTCAGCGTGGAAGTTTGCTCACTTTTATCCTTCCCATTCCCATTTATCTGCCATCCCACTGAGGGGGAGTGAGCAAGGGGCTGATCTGCCAGCTCGTATTTGTTAACCCAGGGTGTTTGAACGGTAGTCAGTAAGTACCAAAGGGACAGCACATTATTTAGATATTAAAGAAAAAAAAAAGTCAAGAAACAAAACCACCAAAAGTCTGTTGTAGTTTATAGGTGCTAATATGAGTATCTCCAAGACAAATATGTGCTCTGATAAAAGAAAATACACCTTCAGAATTCAGCAGAATTGTAATTTTTCCTAATAACAAAAGTATCACTCCTGATAACAAAAAATGTCACTTTTGGTTACTATTTTGCTTGGAAAATAAGGGAGGAACATAGGAAAGATAGAAAATACTTCCTTTTTCTTTTGATTTCATGCTTCCATTTTGAGCACATTAATCATCTCTCTGCCTGGTGCCATGGTCAGCACAATTAAAGTAAGCAGGTGGAAACAGCCCCCATCCAACTGAGATCAATTCCTTGGTGAGGGCCTTTGTAAACTTCATAGGTTCTTGTTGCAGTGTGGCACCTGTTTTTAAAGGTATCTTTGTTGCCTTTCAGCCATACTGCAGTTATCCTGTATTTCATTAAAAGTAAAATGGGTGAAAAAAAAAGGGGCTGAGCCGATAGCTAGTGTTTTGGCTGAAGTTATATGCTTATTGCAGTGTTGGTGTCAAGCTTGGTTTTGGTTTGCTTTGTTTGTTGGGTTTTTTGTTCACTTATTTTGGGTTGGGTTTTTTGTGTGTGTGTGTTTGGTTTGGGTCTGTTTCAAACTGTTCAGATGTTGATTGCTGTTATGAACACGAGTCAGAGTTTGTCTGTACAGTGGACAAAGACCCACAATGTAGTCATCTTTTCCCTCTAAGTGTTTTCTTTTTCCTTTGCTTGAGACTTCTGTAGTTTTCATTCCAAAGTTTTATCCCTAAGGGAAGGCACAGTGATGAGAAGTGGAAAGAACTGGTGAAAGGTAATTTTATGCATGCATCATGCATCCCCTTCTACTATGAAATTTTCACCTTAGAATTCATTTGCAGTATCTTCTGCGATTCCTATAGAAGTGGCAAATGATGTATGAAATGAAACATTTTTGTTGACTGATTGTAGCAAGTATTCAGATAATAACGTTATAGTCGTTGCTGAGGCATATTTATCTTACTTGCCGTAATACTTGATATTAAGGCAAGCTGTCAAAAGTTTACTTGCATCAAAAGAGTTAGAGAATGAGGGCAAGGGATTTTTAAGGCAAATAGACTATTCTAAGGAAAAGCAAAAGAAAAGAAAAGTATTGTCACTGAATAACCCAATTGTTAGACTTCATCTCGGAAGTAGGTCATCTTTCCTGAGGAAGGATGAGATTGCCCTTGAGATGGAGCAATGTAAGGTTAAGACAATGATTCAGGTGTTAAAAATACTTATTAGAAACACAGTGTGTTATGCGAAACAGAGGTTAGGGTCTATAATTAGGATTACAACAGAAACGGAGAATTCAAACCAGTTGAAGAGCTTTTCTCTTTTCTTTTTTTCTTTTTTTTTCTTTTCTATATGTATATGCACAGGTTCTGTGAGTTTCTTTTCTGTTTCTTTTGGATTAGAGCCTTAAAAGTTTTTCTTCTGAAGTTCAGAGAGCTGCAGGGTCAAAGCAGCTTACTGACAAGAGGCTAGCTTTTCTTCATCAGCTTCCGGGAAGCACTAGGACTTGAAGACTTTATCAACAGTAGGTTTAAGATAATTTTTCTGGGGTGGTCTGTCTTTCTTACTGCTTTAAATGGTAACTTAAGAGTGGCAAAGTACTTTCTTCTAAAGGTTAGTGAACACACATACAAAGCCATGTGAAATGTTGACATCTGCATTCAATTTTGTGATACAATCTGATCACTTGATCTACCCAGGTTTGCTTCCGTTTTCACAGCTGTCATGACTCATAAGTAGTGTTACTGCTGTTAAGTCCTTAACTTACTGGTCTTGTGTCCTCTGTTGCTCTTTTGACCTCCACACTTGAAACTGTCAGTACAGAGAACTGACAGGTTTTGCAGAACCGAAATCAAAGACATATTTCTCTTCTTCCTCACTATGATTATTTCTTCTCACTCTGCCTAAATCAGAGATTAGAAAAGGAGTCAGAACAAAGCGTGCATCAGTGCAATAAATAACTTATGGTGCAGCCACAGTTTTGTCGTCATTGCCTTTTTGCAGAGGCATTAGCTTTGTTTTGTAGGGGAGAATGCTGCTGCATTTAATATAGGAGTGGAAACACTGACCTCTGTGTTCTTTCTCTCTCTCCTGCAGACTTGCAATAAAACTTGGGTGGCTTCTTTGGTGTGTCTTTAAAGCAGCCAGCATATCTTACTGTGTTTTAATGGTGCTTAGAACACTTTCTGTGGAAATTGCCTACTTTGGTCTTTGAGTTCATGACTGATGGTCTTGTATGGAAAAGATCTAATCATAAGGAAGCAAATACTGTAAAATGGAGAAATGTGGGAATGTTCTCACTTTTCTTCAGGAAGGTCAGTTTTATTATAGTAGTCTTTCTGCAAAATCTATATTTCTCATCCTATGTATTTTCTGGAATACTGGGGGCAAACTAAAATCTACCGTAGAAATCATGGCAGATAATCCAGGATTTCACAAGAAAGTGAAAAAAGGTGTAGACTCCCGCCTTGATAGTTCTTAACCAGAATAGTCAGAAATGTAAAAAAACCCAGCCATCCAACAGAAAAAAAACCCCAACAAAACAAAACAAACAAAAAAAACCAACAAAGCAAACAAACAAAAAAAAAACACCAAAAATCAAAACTCAAAATGTTGTAAATATTTAGCTGGTGGATGGACTTCTCTCTTGTAAATTAAAGAAAAAAGCACAAATTTTTAAACATAGAACAAGTACTCACCTTTTCAGGTGACCATGAGAATTTTTACTGTGGTAAAGACATTGTTTCTTAATACCTGAGAAGCAAGCATAACGAAAACAGTTTTTACTTGTCTTCTTCTTTCTCCACAGCTTCCTCTCTTTTCATTTTAAAGTGTGGTTTTCCTGCTCTTCACCCCGTAATAGCTGATGTTTTACTTTGATAAACTTCATCTTATTAAGTGTTAGTGTCTGGTACAGCCCCAGTAGCCCTCAACAAGACTCATTGGAAGCACAGAGCAGATCGAAAAGCAATTAGCATTCTGGCTTGTGATAATTATCCGCAGTATGGGAGGCTTATCCAAGATGTAGTTTCCACTGTGTCTAATAATAGGATTTTTTTAACACTGATATATTTTCATGGACACACTAGTGCTCTCATTTCAATTCTGTCACTTAGCTCAGATAGGGGAAATAAACATCCCTCACACCCTTTTTTTTCCTTCATAAAGGAAAGTGCTCTGCTGTTCTGACAACTTGTTGTGTCACCTAAAAGTCACCTTGAATCATGTTTTAATCAGCTGGAACAAGGTAACATCTCATTTATTTCTGCAGTTTCCTTGCTCTGCAATACACTGATTGCAGAGACATAGAAATCCAAATTGAGCTCTGATTAAAATGGAATGAGGATGCAGATGCTGCCATTGGTTCAGAGGGGCACTCTGCTCTATGCTAGGAAAGGTCAAGGTGATTCAAGTTCCAATTAAACCAGAAAGATTTACTCTAGTTCAGGAAGATGTTGCATTGTAACAAAGTTTATGCTGTGACAGGTTGAATAATTCCTGAATCATTTCTCTTTGATCTATTAGTTTTTGTTACTACAAGAGCTTACTTAAAAACAAACTCAGTAATTTTTGCATACTGCAGCAGGACCCAATTCTATTCTTATAAAAACATTGTTTCACAGACTTGGAAATCATGCATCACTTCCCAGATGTAGCCAGTACCGTAAAGAGTTTTGAGGGTTTGCTGAATTTTGATTTACTGTTGATTTCTAACATCTGGGTAAATAATTTTTTTATTCAAACACACTTTGATTTTGAGCTGTATCTAAAGGCACAATGCATAAATCAATGGGTGGTTACCTAGATGTGCTAGAGGTGAGGCACCCATGTTGTTTTCAACTCCTAGCTAAATATAGCTAAAGGAAAAATGATTATAATAATAACCCATGTCGCACAGAGATTTTGAAAAGAGATACTGGTGGTTGAATTGCAATATACAGAAAACACACCTCATTTATACACTTCAGGCTATGTCTACTACAAGGCGATACTATATTGGTAATGTTTTACAATGGATGAAATTGCATATTAATTCAAGTGCACTCCTGTTAACCTGATGGCCACAAATACGAAAGAAACCACACAATGTTATTCTTAGCTGTAGAAATCGTGTTTTGAGATCTGGGAAAGAAGTTATGTCATATTATAGAGGCAGAAAGTGAAATAATACCAGGTGATTTTTAAATTTATTATCTAGAACCTTCCAGAAATAATAAATAAAAATAAAAATTTTCTTTTTTATTTATTTATTTTATTACAAATAAATAAAAAGCTGAGGTGTGGGCTAAAATAAACACTGATTATAGTTGGGGACTAAAAATATGTAATGTGAACACACTGGAAGAACATGGTTGTTATTTCTATTTTCTAATTTCTGGGGTTTACTGAGAGTATTGACAATACTGGCAATACTGTGATGGAATGTTTTCCTGAATTAGTGCTGTACAGCCTCCTTATTCTTACAACTGATATGTACAGCCTCAGTGCAGTGCCTCACCCTTACACTGGAAGAGGCAATAAGAAAGGGAAGAAAAATAAACCTGAAACTGCTTCATAAACTGCTTATGAGATTGAGTATGATGACTTGTTAATAAGTAAAATGTGAGAGCAGCTTTCCATATGCAGACTGAAACTATTAAAGAATACTAAGCAGGAAGTTGTTAGGAGCAAAGAAAAAGTGCTGTAGAAGTTACCTGTTCGGATGGATTTTTTTTAATTTTCTTCCTTACTGGCAATGCTACAGTGAGCCAGTTAAAGTCAGTGATTCCTGAAGGAAAGGGAGTTTGCATGCAGGGCCACAGAGAGTCACAGCATATTCCCAATGGCTCTTTGCTCAGGGGGAATCATGTTTTTGTGGTGGTGTGGCAGTGTATAGACAGAGTAGCCCTTTGCACTCCTGTTCTTGAGGGGTGCAGGAAGACTGCTTAGGGGAAAAGCAAATGGAGATTTGATAATTTTACTTGCTGTAAGGGTACACCACAAAGATTTCCCATCCCCATTCTTTAAGGTCATGTGCCATTTTCTTTCTGAGAAGCTGGTAGTTCAAAGGTTCTGCCTTTCTGTATGACTTTACTTGGTTTACTTGACTATCTTAGCTTTTATAGCCTAGGTGTGGTGAGATCCCTGACTTAGGCTCACCTATATTTTCAGTCCTGGACAAAGACCGTTAGTTGTTATTTAAACACAGCTGGCAACTAAGTACCATGCAGCCCCTTGCTCACAACTCCCTCTGACCCGCTCCCTAGATGGGATGAGGAGGAGAATCAAAAGCATGTAAAACCTGTGGGTTGAGATGAGAACAGTTTAATAACTAAAATGAAGTTAAATATAGTGATAGTAGAAAGAATGCCAATAACAATAATGAAAAACAGAAAAGGAGAAATGGAAATTCAGAAAACACAAGTGATAAATCCATAATCTAAATACGTAAATCCCCATACTAAATCCAAAACACAGCACTGTGCCAACTACTAGGAAGAAAATTAACTCTATCCTAGCTGAAAGTGGGACATTGTCCCTGACTTTTAAGAAGCAACAGTGTGAAAATGTAGGATGGCTCAGAGCACAGAAATGGAAGTAATTTTGTTTGAAAAGTTACATAAATTTAGGATCACTCAACAAAATAAAAAAAAAAGAAATCAAGAAGGGCTACCTTGGATGGGCAGAACTGCTAAGTTTATAGTGGCTGGCTTTGGCGCACTCTTTGGATTTGGATGCAACATAAAAGGAAAAAGGATGTTTAAATAAATGGGCAATCAATCTTTTAGGGGGTGGGGAGGCAGTGAAGTAAATTTACCTCCTGTAATATATAAAACAACCTATGAACGACTAATTCATTCTTCAAGAGATCAGTTCTAGTAAGATGGATAGATTTAAAGTATGTCTAACATCATACTTGTACAAATTAAATAAAGGCTAATAAAAGTTCATCCTCATCTCACAAAATGATCACTTTCTAGGGCAAGGTTTTTTCGCTTATGTACATTGGCTAGATAGATTACAGGAAGGAGCTTAATCACCAATTATTCTCAAGTAGAAAACCATGAATTTTCTCCTCATTATGAAGTTCAAAAAGACTAAATATCCTGAACTGTTTAACAGCTCAAGGAAATGTATGATGTGCTATCTCTGTAGATCAGATGAGAAACATGTGGAAGGAGTAATGTTGTGTCATGCATGTTCCCCTTGGTGTGCCTTTTGCAGCCCCAGTGTCCCTGGAACTGTAGGCTTTGTGGCTTTCTTAGTCTGAATGGGAGCTTGGAGTCCTTACGTCAAAGCTGCATTAATTTCTTTTCTTTTGCTGGGTTTTAGCCATAGTACAGTCAAAGAGGGTCTGTCTCTATATACAAATGGCAGGTGTCATGCTCCATTTTTGGATATATTGCCCCTTTGGTTTCTGGTAACACAAAAATGCATTTTAAAATATCTTCAAGCAGTGATACAGGAATTCAGAGTGACACTTCAAAAATAACCTTTCTAGAAAGAAAATAGGTTTTTAAGCCAAAGCATTGCATTGAAATCATTCTGGTCTTCAAAACATATGATACATAGTTGTTGAATATTGAGTCAGTCAATAAATACCAATGCATCCTTGAGAGCAGCTACATCTTTGATGTGCTGTCACTTTGCAGGTGATTTTTTTTATTTGATATCTTTGCTTCTTGAAACTCATTGTATGCATTTGAAGAAAGAGTCTTCTGGTTATTAGCTGGAAACTGCCATATATTTTTTCATAGCCTTTGCTATCAGCAGATTAAACTCCCAGTAGAAATACTTTCGTCTGTTTACTCATATGTTCAGCTGGGATGCATTTATGTATGTATATGTATAGACATAGATTTATGTAAATATGTGTTTATGTGTTTGGGGTTTTATTCCATAGGAGAACATTTCTTTTCAAAACACTTGGTATCTCTGGTTTATTTTCCTCAAAGATATGGAGCACTGACTGAGGCCACCTTTAGACATACAAAGCTACTATTTCTTGTTATTTATAAAATAACAACCTGTAAAAGAATGCAAGGTATTTTAGTCTGACTATACAAATCATTGCAATAATTTTGAAATTATTATATGCAGATATCATGTTAATATACAGCTGAACTAGGGTATATTAACCTGAATAGTTAGTTAACATGACAAGCTCACATATTGCTTACTGACAGTCATGTCACTAAAACCACTTATGTGACTTACAGAAGCTAAAGGGAAACGTGTAACACTGGAGCAAAAATATCCTTTTTCTGAGTAATAATAGCATATTCAAATGATGATCTTTTCATTTTAAACTGAAAGTTCTTTTTTCTCAGTGTCAGCATTTTCAGCACTGAAATACAACTTTAGCAAATACAAAAGCAAGACAATCCAATGCTCATTAAATTGAATGGATATATGCTCACTGAACTTAGTAGAAAGCACTGAGCCTAAAATGGATAGAAAAAAACAATTTATGGGAGCTAAAGTATAAGACAGAACCCTGGTTTCATGGAATGCAACTGGGGAGCTAATGATCAGTATTACAGCAATGGAAAAATTATTTCACTTCAGCTTCCCTTATTATCACTAACCCAACAGTACGTGAGAAGGAGAAATTTGTTTAAAGAACACTCTACTACCAACAAGTCTATAAATCCTGAACCACTTCTCTGAAAATTTCCTGGTCACAACACACAATTTTTTTGACAAGGCAGGCTATAAATTTTTATGTTCCTATTATCCATCTCTGCATAGGTTAATCCATGTGAGCTGCAAGTGAAAGAATTTTCCTGGTTCCAGCTGGGGAAGAGACTTTGTAAAAAGGCACCTGATGTAAAGAGCTGCTGACTACTGAGGCTGTTTGTCTTCTAGGCTGAATGCAACTGAAACCAGAAATCAATACAGACAACAAAGCTGTGTGAAAAGACTTTGGTGGAGTCTATGCAGTTCCAAAGGGAGACTCTGGTCCTTCCCTCAGTGATATATTAAGACTCTTGATGTAAATAGTGTTAAAGAAGCTTTGATAAATGCTTCCCTTGCCAAAGAAAAATAGAAGATTTAAATGCCAATATACTTGCTTTGTCTTTTCCTGGAGACATCCTTCTGGTGGTTGTTTTTTTTGTTTATTTCTTCATGAGAATCAAGACTAGCTAAAACAGCAGATAGTTGGGGTCAGTGGCAGAAGCTGAACAGTGAATGGGGATCACATTACATTGTATCACATATTTTTTAAAGGAAAGAGAAGAATACAAAATTGTATGAAGAATTAAGCTTTCCTCCTCCTCCCCCCTCCATTAAGAGGATTGCAGAGGGTGAAAAACTGCATTGGGACAAATAGTAAAAGACAGGACACAACCAAATGACTTCATTTTTCACCATGGAAGGTGAGCAGTTCTGAAACATTAAGTGTTGTCACAGAGGAGATGAATGCTGCATGTATGGTGTAGTAATTATTCTCTACTCTCTCAAACATTTCAAGTAAATTGAATCAGAGTCTTGATACTTTTATGTGGAAGTAAATGGAAGTTCTGCCTTTGGCTTTGATTCAAGTTCCAGATGTTCACAAGATTTTTTCAATTTTCCCTCTACCGAATTTCAAAAGCAACAGCTCAGTTTTTGGCTACAGAGTAAAGCAGTATTAAAAATGGCTCCTGTGTTAATATGTATGTGTATCAGCACATTTCTTTTCCCCACACAGACTGTTTTTACTGATACTTTCAACTTGGCTGAATGGAGTGAAAATATTTGGGTATAAACAGATGGTGTTAGCTGAGTGAGAACTACTTTCAAAGACAGTGTAATGTTAACAAACTGAATATTTCAGTATATTTACATTTTAAATGGAAATTGGATTAAAACTTGAATAAGAACTATTTTTAGGGTTGTGCAGCACTTGATACTGCAGTGGCTGAAGTTTGTCAGTATCCCTTTCATGCCATTGAAGTACTGATTCTTTGTATCTATCTGTAGGTGCACATACATAATTACTTAAAACAATGACTAAAATTCTTAACAGGTGATGAAAATTCTGTTTCATCTTTAACTAATCATACTTGGAGATATTCCCTGCTCTGAGTGTTTACACCTTTAAAGAGACTGAGCATCTCTTAGGCTATAGAGAAAGCGAGAGGTTAAAAAGAATTTGTTCTAAAACAATTACAAAGTTATTACATAAACTGGATTTATATTTCAGTTGTGAATGTCACATAAGCTTCATGCATTCCAGTGGCATTTATCGATCCAACTGACAGGTTTCATAAAGTCCTTCCAGACAAAAATAGATTAGGATTTCCTGTGGGTCCTCCTTAGTAGACTCGGATGTACAATTAGAAAGGTCAGAGCTCAGCTAAGACCTTAGGCAATGTTTGATATCTTGACACTAGAGGACAGAAGACATTCCTCTGAATGCAGAATGGCTACCTGGACTCTTCTGGAGAAAGTAGTTCAAAGAGTAAACAGTTGCATAAAGATGCTTGAATTCAGAAAACTCAATTGCATTGTAACTCATTCCAAGTACAGAGTGAAAGAAAGGTTAGCAATTGTTTTAAAAAGGATATGTCAGTTCCTATGCAATGCTTGAAGGGTTAAACTCAGAAAGAGGTAGTAGTAGTTTTGTATTGTACCTTAGTTACTGGAGTGTGCTTATCTCAACCTATGGTATTTACATTCTTTCAATTCTCTTCCTCATCCCTCCGGGAGCTGGGGAGTGAGCAAGCTGCTACATGGTTCTGAGTTATCGGCTGGGCTTAAACTATGACAGGAGGGAAGATCATTTGGAAGGCTGAAGTTCTATTTTCACACAATAACATGAGTAAGTACATCACCCTATCCTGCACATTTAAAAGGGTGCTGGTAGCTGTACTCAAGCTCAGCAGCTGACAGTGTCAGCAAGATTCCTGATAGCAGGCAAAAGAAAAAATGTTTTTTCTCTATGCTGCTCAGGCAATGATGAAGGGCTACGTGTCTCTACAGACTTTGCTGACAACGGGTGACCAAGAAACTGTCAAGGTGCCAAATAGATTCCACGACAGTAGGTACTGACTCAGTAATAGCAGCAGTAAGGCAACACCTCCAGCAGCAATTTACACAAGACCTTACTAGGAAACGAAGCTAAAATATCATATAAAAAAATGGCAGCTTTCTGTATTTCTACATTTTCTAGTGTCTGATCAAATCAAGATCTAATTTATCATTTTGTTTGATATTAGCCGTATAAACTATGCTAGTCGAATTTCTAAAATTCCAACTGGATAAATGAAGTTCTAAACCACTGTGACCAGTTCTATTCCAAAAACAAAAGGAGGAAGCAAGATATTCTGGGAATTATAAGCATTGATACGTATATATACATATGCAGGTTAAAACAGAATTTTTTTTTTTTAATGCTTTAGAAATAAACGTTTTCATATAAATAATAGAAGAAAACCCGTCAAATTTTAGATTTTGTATTGTAATAGCTAAGCTTACCAAAAAACTAACAACAACAAAAAAAAGAAATTAAAATTGTATTTAAAATTAAATTCAATATCTGCACCAAAGGAAACACAAAGGAAAAGGTTTTTTCATACCCTGTCTCCAAATGTGAAAGTAACTTCAGAAAGTTTGTTTAGTTTGTTTGTTTTGCTTTCCTTTGTTTTTTCTCCTGTGGACTCCAGATGAAGGCCCACTTGGGGAAAGAAAAACAGAAGACAAAAACTCATCATATTCTCTGCTCACTCTAAATAACAAGTTCTTTCCCTGCTGTAGCTCAGACGATTCAAATTACATTAAAATAAGACTTTCAATTACGCAGAGTTGTCTTAATATTAAAGATGGCACATTTTTTCAGAAGCTTTGTGATTGGCAATTACTCCGCAATGCTATCTAAACAGAAAGCAGTATTTAGCTACAAATTGTTGGAGTGTGAGAGGGAGAGTTTGTCTTGAATATTTTTATCCCAGCCAAAACGGAAAGAGTACAGATACCTTCACAGACTGTTGTAGACATCGATCCTGGTAACTCTCACGGTAAATTGCAGCAAGAATTTTCAACCTTGGCTAATGAGAATTGCTTAACTTGAAAATAGGAAACTAAAAGCAATGCAGGTTCAGGAGAGAATATTAAGAAATGGACTACTGTTTAATCTGCTCTGTAGGAAAAGTGGGGAAGATACGCACAGCTTGTTCACTGAAGGCCTTTAAACACTGGGATTTTTGCCTTTCATAGTTACACTCTGTTTGAAGAAGAGTTAGTAATCATGTTGCTTCAAGTCAGCTTTAGGAAAATGACAGGCAAAAATGAAAAATTGGTTGCATTAAGCTAACACCAACCCATGAGCTCAGAAAATGTGACTAATTTCTACCAAATCTTCTTATCGCCGTAGAAACCCTTAAAATCACAGGAAAGACACCAGGCGGTGTGCTCAGTAAAAGACACACAAAGCCTAAATTAAATGATGGCTAATAGTACTTGAACACAACTGGACCTATGCTGCTCTTATCTGATAAGGCTACTCTAAACGGTGTCAACTAAAACTCATTAAGTGAGCACCAAATAACCATGGGACTGAGGTCAAAATGAAGAAATAGCTTATAGTTGAGTGTGCTAGTGGTTATTTCAGAAATTATGGATCTGGGACAACACTTTAAACAATTCCCACACATCCTGTCACTGGATAACCAGGGATAAGAGCTTGGCACCTGGCACCTACCTCTCTCCTTCTCCTCCTCAGGAACCGGCAATGAGGTTTCCCCTCAATCTCCTTTTCTCCAAAATAGACTAATTAGCTGCTCAACAAAGGACTTTCCTTCTAAGCTCTTTCATCATCCTTGCTGCCCTTCTCTGGATGCGTTCAAGGACCTTCACATCCTTCTTAAACTGTGGTGCCCAGACATGCACACAGTACTCAAGTTGAGGCAGCACCAAAACTGGATACAGTGGGATAATCACCTCTTTTGACTGTCTGGTTATACTGTGTTTTATGCATCCCAGAGTGCTTTTTGCCTTCTTGGCTACCAACATCCCCAGATCTCTTTCTGCAGGGCTGCTTTCCAGCCACTCCTCTCCTAATTGATACTGCTGCCTGCCATTATTCCATCCTAGGTGTAAAATCCAGTGGTTTTTGCTTGTTAAATGCCATTGCTTGCTTGCTTGCTTGCTTGTTTGCTGGCTGGCTGGCTGGCTGGCCGGATGGATGGGTTGATGGTTTGATGGATGGATGGTTTATGGATGCTAGGCTCCTTCCCAGTTGGTGGTCATATGTTAGTTGTTATCTGACTGGTGGATTGCTGTGTAAAAGGAGCCTGAAGCGTAGGGACTAGTGAGCATCTGGAGGATCTTGGCCTGGGGGAGATGGCTGTGTATACCCGGAGACTTCAGAGGCAGCAGTGCCTGCAGGTTTCTCTAGGCTGTGTGGGAGTGCAGATGGTGATGCCCCCGAGGGCTTACTTCACTGGCTAGGGATGATACCTGGGGCCATCAGAGGCTGTGTTGGGTTGATAGGTGGCTGAATAGGAGCCAGCAGTGTGCCCAGGTGGCCAAAAAGGGCAATAGCATCCTGGCTTGTATCAGAAATAGTGTGGCAAATAGAATAGGACTCAGGAAGTGATGGTCCCTGTGTACTTAGCACTGGTGAAGCTCCACCTCAAATACTGCATTCAGTGTTTGGCAAGAAAGACACTGAGGTACTGCAGCATGCTCAAAGAAGGGCAACAAAGCTGGAGAAGGGTCTGGAACACAAGTCTTATGAGAAGCAGCTTTGGGAGCTGGCGTTTAGCCTGGAGAAAAGTAGACTGAGAGTCCTTGTCGATCTCTACAGTTACCTGAAAAGAGGTTGTAGCAAAATGGGGACTGGTATCTTCTAAAGCAAGCAATCGGGTGAAGGCAAATGTCCTCAAGTTTTGCCAGAAGAGGTTTAGATTGGATATTAGGAAAGCTTTCTTCAGGGTTGTCAAGCACTGGAACAGGCTGCCCAGGGAAGTGCTGGAGTCACCATGCCTGGAGGTATTTGAAAGACCTGTAGACATGGCACTTAGGGACATGGTTTAGTGTTGGACTTTGCAGTGCCGGGTTAATGGTTGGACTTGATGGCCTTAGATGTCTTTTCCAACCTAAAATGTTCTATGATTCTATGAACACAGAGGCTCAACAAACACTTATTCCTAATTGTCGTGGTTTAAACCCAGTCAGGTAACTTGCCCACTCACTCCCAGTGAGTGGCGCTGAGCTGACAACAATCGAGGTCCGTGTCCATCTCCCCCCCCGCCTCCCCGCACCGGGGCTCTCCCCTTCCCCGCTCCCGGAGGAATGGGGAGGAGGATCGAGAGAGTGCAACTCCTACGGGTTGAGACAAAAACAGTCCAGCAACAAATCACCACCGCTACTATCAGCTAAAACAATGATAAGGGAAAATAACAAGGGAAGAGAATACGATACCACCGGCCAAGAAAACGAGTTCCACCCGGAAGCCCCTGTCCTTCCGGGTAACTCCCAGTTACCCCTCACCCCGGGCATGACGTGCTGTGGCATGGAATACCTCCCCGGCTAGCCCGGGTCAGGCGCCCCGTCTCTGCTTCCTCACAGCCTCCCCTCCTCCCTGGCAGAGCATGAGCCTCACAGAGTCCTTGGTCAGGGTAAACATCACTTAGCAACAACCGAAAACATCGGCTTCACCAACACTGTTCTCAAGCTGGAAGTCAAAACACAGCACTGCACCAGTTAACACAAAGGAAAAACATGACTGCTACTGCTGAACCCAGGACATTATCCACCCCTTATTCCATACCATTCACGTCGTGCTCAGATCCCACATTTTCAATACACCATCGCTCTCCCACATATATACATCCATATACATACAGACCAAGAGGAAAAATCATTTTCTTAGTGCATGGACCAATCCCTATAATTCTGCTGAGTCCATTCGGTCCATGATGTTCAAAGTTCATTCTCTGTTGGGATGATGGCTGGAGGGAAGTCAGGGCCAGTCGCTGGTGACCTGGAGACATCTAGTTGATGGGCTATAAAAGCATTACACAGCAGGCAACAGCATACAATTGAGTTCACTGGCTGTTTTCCCCTAAAATCAAATCCCCTTGAGGTATACATCGGACTTCCCCATCTTCCCGCATTACCCAACAAGTATATCCAGGTCCCTGAGCAAAAGCAATCCCACGAGTGGGTTCGCCTTTACCTGAAGCAGGAATTACCCAGACTGTCTTCCCCAGCAAATTCTTCATATGCACCACGGGAACTTTGTCCCCCTCTACAATATGTAACAGTTCTGACTGAGCTGGGCCAGCCCTGTTGGCAGATCCTCTGGTGTTGACCAACCAGGTGGCCTTTGGTAAGTGTGTATCCCAATGCTTGAAAGTTCCCCCACCCATTGCTCTCAGTGTAGTTTTTAACAGCCCATTGTACCGTTCGATTTTCCCAGAGGCTGGTGCATGGTAGGGGATGTGATATACCCACTCAGTGCCGTGCTCTTTGGCCCAAATATCTATAAGGTTATTCCGGAAATGAGTCCCATTGTCTGACTCAATTCTCTCTGGGGTGCCGTGTCGCCACAAAATCTGTTTCTCAAGGCCCAGGATGGTGTTCCGGGCAGTGGCATGGGGCACGGCGTATGTTTCCAGCCACCCGGTGGTTGCTTCCACCATGGTAAGCACATGGCGCTTGCCTTGGCGGGTTGGTGGCAGTGTGATATAGTCAATCTGCCAGGCCTCCCCATATTTATACTTCAACCATCGTCCTCCATACCAAAGAGGCTTTAACCGCTTGGCTTGTTTAATTGCAGCACATGTTTCACACTCATGAATAACCTGGGCAATAGTGTCCATTGTTAAGTCCACCCCTCGGTCACGGGCCCATCTATATGTTGCATCTCTGCCCTGATGGCCTGAAGTGTCATGGGCCCACCGGGCCAAAAATAATTCACCTTTACGTTGCCAATCTAAGTCCATCTGAGCCACTTCAATCTTAGCCGCTTTATCCACTTGTTGGTTGTTCTGGTGTTCCTCAGTGGCCCAACTCTTGGGTACATGGGCATCTACATGACGTACCTTCACCACCAGGTTCTGCACCCTGGCAGCAATATCTCTCCACAGTGCAGCAGCCCAGATGGGTTTACCTCTGCGTTGCCAGTTGCTCTGCTTCCATTGCTTCAACCACCCCCACAGGGCATTTGCCACCATCCATGAGTCAGTATAGAGATAAAGTACTGGCCACTTTTCTCGTTCAGCAATGTCCAGGGCCAGCTGGATGGCTTTCACCTCGGCAAACTGACTCGATTCACCCTCTCCGTCAGCAGTTTCTGCAACTTGTCGTCCAGGACTCCATACAGCTGCCTTCCATCTCCGATGCTTTCCCACAATACGGCAAGAGCCATCAGTAAACAAGGCATACTGCTTTTCACTTTCTGACAGTTTATTAGATGGTGGGGCCTCTTCAGCGCGCATCACCTCCTCCTCTGGTGACATTCCGAAATCTTTGCCCTCTGGCCAGTCCATGATGACTTCTAGAATGCCTGGACGACTGGGATTTCCTATTCGAGTTCGTTGTGTAATTAGTGCAGCCCATTTACTCCTTGTAGCATCGGTTGCATGATGTGTAGAGGAGACCCTGCCTTTGAACATCCAGCCCAGCACGGGCAGCCGGGGTGCCAGAAGGAGCTGTGCTTCAGTGCCAATCACTTCTGAAGCAGCTCGAACCCTGTCATAGGCTGCCAGTATCTCTTTCTCAGTTGGGGTATAGCTGGCCTCAGATCCCTTATATCCCCGACTCCAAAAGCCAAGGGGTCGACCTCGAGTCTCCCCTGGAGCTTTCTGCCAGAGGCTCCAGGTAGGACTGTTCTCCCCAGCTGCAGTGTACAGTACATGTTTTACATGTGGCCTGGTCCGGACTGGTCCAAGGGCTACTGCATGAACTATCTCGCGTTTAATTTGCTCAAAGGCTTGTTGCTGCTCAGGGCCCCATTTAAAATCATTCTTCTTCTGGGTCACATGATAGAGAGGGCTTACAATCAAACTGTAATTTGGGATGTGCATTCTCCAGAACCCCACAGCACCCAAGAAAGCTTGCGTTTGTTTCTTATTAGTTGGTGGAGACATTGGTGTTATCTTGTTGATCACATCTGTGGGGATCTGTCTACGTCCATCTTGCCATTTTATTCCCAAAAATTGAATCTCCTGTGCAGGTCCCTTGACCTTACTCTGTTTTATGGCAAAACCGGCTTCCAGCAGGATTTGGATTATTTTCCTCCCTTTCTCAAAGACTTCTTCCGCTGTATCGCCCCACACAATAATGTTATCAATGTATTGCAGGTGTTCTGGAGCTTGCCCCTGTTCCAGTGCAATCTGGATCAGTCCGTGGCAAATGGTAGGGCTGTGTTTCCACCCGTGGGGCAGTCGGTTCCAAGTGAACTGGACACCCTCCAAGTAAAAGCAAACTGTGGCCTGCACTCTGCTGCCAAAGGAATTGAGAAAAATGCGTTGGCAATATCAATCGCGGCATACCACTTGGCTGCCTTTGACTCTAGTTCATACTGAAGTTCTAGCATGTCCGGTACGGCAGCACTCAATGGTGGTGTGACTTCATTCAGGCCACGATAGTCTACTGTTAGTCTCCATTCTCCATTAGACTTTCGCACTGGCCATATGGGGCTATTGAAGGGTGAGCGGGTCCTGCTGATAACCCCCTGACTCTCCAGTCTACGGATCAGCTGATGGATGGGAATCAGGGAGTCTCGGTTGGTGCGATATTGCTGCCGGTGCACTGTTGTGGTCGCAATTGGCACTTGTTGTTCTTCAACTTTCAGCAACCCCACAGCAGAGGGATCTTCTGAGAGACCAGGCAAGGTGGACAGCTGCTCAATTTCCTCAGTCTCCAAAGCAGCAATACCAAAAGCCCACCGGTACCCTTTTGGGTCTTTGAAGTACCCTCTCTTGAGGTAGTCTATGCCGAGAATGCATGGAGCCTCTGGACCAGTCACAATAGGGTGCTTTTGCCATTCCCTCCCAGTCAGGCTGATTTCAGCCTCCAGCACAGTCAACTCTTGGGATCCTCCTGTTACTCCAGAAATATAGATGGGTTCCACCCCTTGACAGCTTGATGGCATCAGGGTACACTGTGCACCGGTATCTACTAGAGCCTTATACTTCTGTGGGACTGATGTGCCAGGCCATCTGATCCACACAGTCCAGTAAATCTGATTGTCCCCTACCTCCACCTGGCTGGAGACAGGGCCCCTCTAATGGTCGTCACAGCATTGGACACTTAAGTCGTGGTAAAAGGGATTATTCTTCATTATCACAGGAGCTGGAGTAAAATCAGCTCTTCCACTCCATCTGGGAAACTGATCACCAGAGACTGAAGCCGTAGCTCTCATGGGACGATCAGTCTTGGCCCTTGCTCCCCTCTTCAGTTCACTCACCCGTTCCTCCAAAGCTGAAGTAGGTTTTCCATCCCACTTTGTCATGTCTTCTCCGTGATCCAGCAGGTAAAACCATAGGGTACCCCGTGGCGTATACCTCCTGTATCTCCTCTCTTGAACAATAGGACGCCTTTTGTTAATAGCTGAGACGTGTGCTGGTACACGTGAGGAGCCGGATAAATCAGATAGATTGTCCTTCAATTGTTCGATGTCCTGGGACAGTTTTTTCACAGCTGAGATGATGGAAGGGGTGAGGTTGTCTTCGAACTCTCGGAGTTTATGAACCATTTCATCCACTGTTAGTGGTACTATGTCATTCCAGGTCACTGTTGCCAATGAATGGGCATATGATGACGGTGCATTCCGTGTAAGTTTTCGCCACATGGGTCGTGTACATTCCACTTCATCTGGATCTATAGGTGTATCCCCGTTATTCGGCTTGATGTCATAGATCATCTCTACGATGGCCGATTCCCTCAGAGACTGGATGCCTTTGTCTATAGTAGTCCACTTGGCCGAACGACTCGTAACATCGTCCTTGTATGGAAACCTTTCTTTCACAGCTGCCAAGAGCCTCCTCCAAAGGCTAAGGGACTTTTTCTCTCTTGCAATTGCTTTGTCAATTCCCCCTTCTCTAGCAAGTGATCCCAGCTGCTTGGCTTCTGTACCTTCTAGTTCGTGACCATTGGCCCCATTGTCCCAGCATCGGAGTAACCAGGTGATGATGTGCTCCCCTGGTTGACGGGTAAAATCTTTTCACATATTCCGCAGCTCGGTTGAGGTCCGAGGTCGAGAAGTTACCTCTTCTTCTTCTTCTTCGTCATGTGATGATGACTCCTGATCAGATTCTGGACCGGGTGGTGAATTCATTGGTTCTTCATCTCGCTTCACCCTTTTTGCCTCCTTTTTGCTTGTTCTCTTGCGTACAGGGGCAACCGATATTGGTACGAATTGGTCCTCTGGTTTGGCAGCAGTGATTACCACTGTGGTTTGAGTAGCAACTGTACTTGTTGCTGGGGGTGGTGTAGCTACTGTGCTTGGAGCTGGGGTAACCGCGCTGTCTGTTGCAGTTGAAGTTTGAGCAGCTGCTGTACTTGCCACTGGGGTAGCTGTGCTGTTCATTGCAGCCAAAGTTTGAGTAGCGACTGTTGCTTTGCCCTCAGATCCGCCGACATTCTTTTCCTTTTGAAGGTGCTGGATAGTGTTGAACAAGGCCCTGTAAGCGTACGCCAAGCCCCAGCACGTTGCCGTGATTTGTCCATCTCTGGTATGGCCAGAATGACCACACACCTCATTTAAGTGTTTTACTAATTCTTCTGGATTTTGCAGTTGTTCGGTAGTGAAATTCCAAAGTACTGGAGGGGCCCACTGACCTAGATACTTGCCCATACTATCCCACACACCCTGCCACTCATGGCTGTCCAGCCTCAGGGAAAATCTCTTGGTCCTCCTACATCGTCGTTTGACCCCAGACAAGACCCAAACCTGAATCTGCTTAACTCTTGAAATCAGTCGTGGGCAAAACACACTCTGTATGCGTGTTAGCATGGTGATTCCCATCACGATCAGCAAACAAGTCTCAACAGCATTAAAAGGCCATTCAAAAACTTCAAAACTCTCAAATGTAAATGGTCTGGGGGGACGACTAGGAGGGTAAAAGGTTGTCTCCTTCCCAGGTTGAGCACCTGAGAAGGAGAAAAAAGATGTGTAATTGCTAAGCACCTCCATCATATACCTCCCAAAGTATAAAGGTGGTGACCACACGGGGAACATAATCCAGATCAGTTTCATGATCAATGATTCTATTGTATTACAAGTCATTACCATAAAGTACAATGGGATAAAAACCTTAGCCCAAGCCCCATACTTGAAAAACACTAATACAGCAAGTACCGGATGGACGTAAGATATCATATACTGAAACTGTGAGATCAAGAGGAACAACCTTGAGAGCCAATAAATCAGCATTGTGACGAGTGACTATCAATCCAGTCAGATCTGTTCTTATCTCAACCCCTCGTGCCCCACGTTGGGCGCCAAAAACGAACTGTCGTGGTTTAAACCCAGTCAGGTAACTTGCCCACTCACTCCCAGTGAGTGGCGCTGAGCTGACAACAATCGAGGTCCGTGTCCATCTCCCCCCCGCCTCCCCGCACCGGGGCTCTCCCCTTCCCCGCTCCCGGAGGAACGGGGAGGAGGATCGAGAGAGTGCAACTCCTACGGGTTGAGACAAAAACAGTCCAGCAACAAATCACCACCGCTACTATCAGCTACAACAATGATAAGGGAAAATAACAAGGGAAGAGAATACGATACCACCGGCCAAGAAAACGAGTTCCACCCGGAAGCCCCTGTCCTTCCGGGTAACTCCCAGTTACCCCCCACCCCGGCCATGACATGCTGTGGTATGGAATACCTCCCCGGCTAGCCCGGGTCAGGCGCCCCGTCTCTGCTTCCTCACAGCCTCCCCTCCTCCCTGGCAGAGCATGAGCCTCACAGAGTCCTTGGTCAGGGTAAACATCACTTAGCAACAACCGAAAACATCGGCTTCACCAACACTGTTCTCAAGCTGGAAGTCAAAACACAGCACTGCACCAGTTAACACAAAGGAAAAACATGACTGCTACTGCGGAACCCAGGACACTAATTAATATGGATTTGGTTTGGTTTACGTTATATCAATTAGTAATCAGTTTTAACCAAAAGAAGCACTCAGTACAGGGATTTTTAATGCTTAAGTTCAGTGGATTCAAAAGCAACTAGTAAAAAATATTAGCAGGGCTTTAAAGATAGCAAGCACTAACACCATAATTTATTAGTCCGTTCTATGTTAGTGAGCTTGCATAATGAATTCACAACATTCACGATCTGCAAGGAAAATAGAGTATGTGCAAATAGTCCCAAGAACAGCTAAGAAGATACATCTACTTATAGCTACCCTCTTTCAAAATTATCATGTTGATGCTTACTTCCTGAAATAGCTAAAAATAGCCCCCAACTTTGGATACAGCTAAAATAGTTAGACTGCTGGTTTTTACATATACATAATTTTCATCATAATTATCTTAAGTTGAAAGAAAGTATAATTGAAATGTATATGTAAGGGCACGTATACAAGCTGAATTACAGAACAGGACACACATCAGTTAAGAATATTATTTAAAATCATACCTTGATTTATTTTTTTTTTCCCTAAAATACTGTGTACCATGAGCCATTAATGCTTGAATTAGGTAACAGCTCACTCTTGTGCAAAAATTCATTCCTGACTCCTAGCTCTTTCCTGTTAACTTTTTAGGGACAAATGAACTAAGAAAAAAAGATTTAATACAGCACTTGAAAATAACTTAAATATTAGTGAATTAAATTGCAACTTTTACATAAGTTAGTATCTTAGCTTTATCAACTTTTCAAAGCTTTATTGCAGTCACCAGTTCATACTGGTGTCGTGAGAAACAGCTAAGGGAACTGGAGAGGTTTATTCCAGAGAAGAGAAGGCTCAGGGGGAAACCTTATCACTGTCTACACCTACCTGAAAGGAAGTTGTATTGAGGTGGGAGTTGGTTTCTTTTCCCAAGTAATGAGTGATAGGACAAGAGGTAACGGCCTCAAGCTGCACCGGGGAGGTTCAGATTGGATATTAGGAAACATTTCTTGACAGAGGATGATCAGGTATTGGAACAGGCTGCCCAGGGAAGTGGTGGAATCTCCATCCCTGGAAGTTTTCAAAAACAGTGTAGATGGCTCCATCAGTGGCAGGGTTTAGTGGTGGTCTTGGCAGTCCTGGGGTAATGGTTGGACCTGATGATCTTAAAGGTCTTTTCCAATCTAGTTGATTCTATGAAATTAAAATATTTGGTATCTTTAGAATATTTTGCCTTCTTATCGAAAAAAATAAAACCCAGGTATATTCAAAAGTCTGGTAACAGCCTGAGGAAAGTTGGTTTGGTGTTTTTTTTTTCTCTGTGCTTATTTAGCCTCTAACAGAAGAATGAGATGTGAAAGAGAAAATTGAAACCTGTGTAAAAACAGACACCATAGCATAGCACAGATTAAAATGTATAATTGCTTAATAGGAAGCCTCCCTTTAGAAAATTTATTGAGGAAACCACCAGAATTTTTGTTTGTCTCAGTAAATTCATGCCATTTGTGACTGAAGAGCAAACATACAGATTAAACCACATTTTACTGAAATAAAGCAATGCCAGCTACACGATGTAATTTGTTATGCTAGTGTTTCACACTTTTTGGTGCAATGGTCTATTTTAATATGCTTGGATACAGGTAATTCAGAAATTGTGGTCAGATCTCTTAGAAATACAGTCTTCCCACTCAAGCCATTCCCTAAGGGACAGATATCACAAAACAAATGTCAAAGCCTCATAAGCTTTATTACCTGAAAGCAAATTTATGGGTATATTTTCAGACAGGTCTATAGAAATTAGAACACACAACACTGTTAGAATATAAAGTTTGAATTTTCAACTAGTGTAAAGATCGGTATTCTTAATCACGATAACTATTTGTACTTTGCAACTGTGTATCATCTGCAAAAGAGTAAGGAAACACAAGAACTCAGTGTTTTAAACACCAAGAGCTGGGAGCAACGACGAGGTTTCCAATAGACCTAGACATGCAGACAACTCCTCCAACTTCTTTGTCCACACGCATCTCTCCTGTGCCCAGGAGTTTGCTTACAATGCATGAGTTTTAGGGACTTTAGAAATATGCATCACAGTGAGGCATTAAGAAAGGTTGTTACTGTTTTACTATAAAGGAATAGTGAAAGATGTTAACATTGTTTTCTTCTGTATACAGATACTCTGACAAAAAAATAAACAAAAGACTGCAACTTGCACTTGTATTTCAAAATTTTAAATGACAACTATAAGGACGCAGACTTTGTTTGCATTTTCACAATATAGCATCCATTAGTTTATTACATTGTTTCAAATAAAACACATGCAATGCAAGTGCTACAGTAAGGGAACTCAAAATACTTTGAATCATTCATTTTCCTTCCTGTAAAGCATGGTCATGTTCCTTGATCTGTGACACATTTAAGACAAAATATATTGTTCATCAGGGTTTTCCTATATAGATTTTAAATTATACAGTGCTCAAACTTTAAACAATAGAAATTTGAGAGAAGATTTGCATGTGGCTGCCATTTTTGATCCACCTCTCAGAAAGAGCAAATCCCCATGAGCTTTCTTAAAGAATCATTTTCTTGAGTTGCAATGAAGTATTTGAACATCAATAATAAAGCTAAGTCTGTCACTCCAGCTGAGAACAAAGCTTTTCAAGCCTCAGAACTGCCACAGAGACACATGTCTTTCAAGGAGCAAATCCAAAGTGGCACTCAGGATTTTATGGCTCCTGTGGAACAGAGGTGATTCTTGTGCTTTCTTTTTTTTTTTCCTTCCTCCTTCCATCCTTCCAGCAGGGATGTTGAACTTAAAAAGTTTATTTTTTGTTTATTTCCATGTCTCCTTGGAAATAGAAAATCATGAGCATCCTTTTCTTCTACCCTCCTCTTCCCCCCTACCCAAATTCAGGCTAAGGCCCACAGACTTTTCTGTGTTTTAAGAGATTTTGATTTTAACTCAAAATGACATAACCGAGTGTGCCTGATGCCCTTGGGAGAATGAAAGTTTCTTCATAAGTGTCATGGTTTAAGCTCAGTTGTAAATCAGCCACACAGTCCTAGTTCACCCCCTCCCCCCACTTTCTTCCCTCTGCTCCCGGAGGGATGGGGAGGAGAATTGAAAGAATGTGACTCCCACGGGTTGAGATAAGAACAGTCCAGTGACTACGGTATAACACAAACCACTACTGCTACCACCAATAATAATAATGATAAGGGAAATAACAAGGGAAGAGAACACAACCACTCACCACCTGCCAACCGATACCCAGCCCCATCGAGCAGTGATCTAGCCCTTCCGGGTAACTGCCCCCAGTTTACATCCTGGGCATGACGTGCTGTAGTATGGAATACCTCTTTGGCTAGCCTGGGTCAGGTGTCCTGTCTCTGCTACATCCCAGCTTCCCTTCCTCCCTGGCAGAGCATGAGACTCAGAAAGTCCTTGGTCAGACTAGACATTTGAGCAGTAACTAAAACTATCGGTGTTACCAGCGCTGTTCCCAGGCCAAAAGTCAAAACCACAGCACTGCACCAGCTACTAAGAAGGAGAAAAATGATTGCTACTGCTGAACACAGGACAATAAGGTAAGGCAAACAACTTATTTTGTCTATTTAAGGAAACACAGCATGTACAGATTAAGAACAGCAAAGCCATAAGAGTAAATGTGAAGGCTGCACTTCCACCCAGAAAGAATGCATAAGAATATCTAAACACTGAGATTAAAAGATATATGTTCTTTAGCTAAATGGCAAACCACAGCATGCAATAGAAAATTCTTGAACAATCACTTTCTTCATGCCTTACGCTTTCAGAATGAGTTAGTTCTGCCATGGCAAAGCTTGCAGCTGGAAAAAATTAAACACTATAGGGCTATTCCTATCAGAAACTGGTTTTAAATGTGCCACTAATAAAAATAAGTGCAGTATTAAAAGCCCACAATATTAACGTAACACAGAGACTCTTTTTATATTTGAAATAAAGTTATCTTTTTTACACTTAACTGCCTCTCCTGAGTCAGGATATGAACATTGAATATATTATGCCTTCAACCAGAAGGGATTATGATTAAACTGTTTAACCTAAACATTTCTGTATTGTCTGCAAAGTAAGTTCTACTGAACAGCAAAAATTCATTGCTCAATTAAAAACATTGAAGACAAATGCTTAGTGAGGCTGCTTGAAATCAAAGCTTGAAACACAGGAGTCAGAGATGGGAAAGGTCAGCTGCTTTTCCTATTTTCAAATATCTCAAGAAACATAATTCTGTATTACTCCTTAGGAGCTGAGTCCATTATCACTCAAACATTTCCTTATTAACTCTAACTGTAATTTTATGTTATAATCCTTTCATTATAAAACTTAGAGTCAAACAGGCAATGCCATGCATACATAACTCCTTCTAAGAAGGACATTAGGGATCAATATTCCTTAATCCACTGCCACCCCAGAGTGATTAATTATAACCATGTCTGTGTTCTGTCAAGAGCTAGTGGTAGGTACACATAATTATCCTATTTATAAACTAAATAAACTTAACAGACTGATGTAGAATGTAAGGCCTCATGCAAGTTTAAGACACATTTCCCACTGAGAGATAATGTCCTAGTGGGAAAGAAGAAAGGCTTTTCAGGACAGAAGCTCACTGTCTGCCAAGTGAATTGAGCAGTTGGCTCTTTCCTTAACCAAGATGCATCTGCATACTTAAGAGAAACAATTTAAGAATAATCAGACTATGTCTTACACTAGGACAGAAAAGCTAAAGCTTAAGAAAATGTTCTCCTGACATTCTGAAAGACTTCACAAGGATACTGGGAGTATGAGCTAACATGTTTCATTAAATAGGAGTAACCTGAACCAATTCTAGAAACCAGAGAAGTTATCTGAAGGCAAGTTGTCAGGGTTGTGACTGAGGACATTTGGTAGAAACACAGTCTTTTGGGCAAAACCCCTGACCAAGTAGACTGCCTGCAACAAATGCAAACTAAGGTTTTATGTATGCACATCGACTGAACTTTGGTTCTTTAAAGGATCTGGCTCAATAAAAACAATTATGTTTTTCTAATTTTCTTAGTATCATAGCCATGGGACTTCATTCCAAAGACAAGTTAAAATCAGGGATCTGCTTCAGTTAAGTGGAGATCTGAAGACTGCCAAAATGTAACTGATCAGAAGAACCATAGCTGATGTCAAAGCATGGCAGTAATCCCAGGCTGATGTATCAGTTTACATGAGTCATAGTAATGGTGGAGCCTGACTATGAGAGGAGTCCACATTAAGAGTCTGCCATACTTAGGCTTTCCATGAGTCTCACCAGTGCAAGTGGTAGGATGTAGGGGAAGTGAAATAAACTGTTCTGTCTGATACATTCAATTAAATAGTTCTATGAAACCTTCAGTTCACAACTAATTTTGAAGAAGTCAAAATCTATTGACTTGTTCACTAAAATAGTGGTCTGAATCTTAATATATAACAAACATCTTCCTTCAAACCTAAATTAACCAATCAACTTGACAAAGGTTGTAAGAATCAGCTGAAGGCTGAGATGCTTGCACATTTTACACTATATTATTTCTAGCATTTCAAGCTTCATAAACACTCTATGTTGTCATTTTAACATCAGTTTATATCACTTCTAGTTGGATTAGAAAATATTTGAGGAGCAGGAACCATCTTGCTGATATCAGAGAGTAGTGCAAACAGATTCTCAGTTGTTTCCTTTAAGCACAAATGTAATACAATCAATAGCATGTTTTTATACACTATTAATAGCTATTCATGCAAGAAATTACCCACCTAAACCAAAATGAATCATTTAAGCCAAAAAAAGTAAAAGTCATGGAAATAGCAAAACCGTGTTTGAAAGCTTAAGGTTTTTCAGAGCAACTTAACATTCTTATTTCCCAATTCATGTTTTTGTGAGCACTTTCAAAATCTCACTTTCAGCAAGTAAATGCAAATTTAAAACAATTTTCCTTTTAGCCTCTTATCCCTGGATGATAACTCTGGGAACTAATAACTAACTCAAAATATTACTGTTTTCAGAATGGTAAAGACTACCCATACTCTTATATTTCCTGATTCAAGAGCTATTGAGAATAATCACTACACTCTTTTCCTATTCTCTTGGCAACTGCTTGAGGCCACTGTTATAAAGATAATAGGCTGCGTGAGAATATGGCTTGACAGCATAAGGCCATTTTAAAATTCTTGTTAGACTATTTCTCCAACTGGGAGATTGGGATGAATTATCTAAATTATTAACTGACAAAAATAGTTGGCTTTTGTCTTGTCAGGGCAATATAACTGAGGGATTGTTTTTTGACTGTCGATATGCATATGCAATTGAGCAGTAGAAAGACCAGTATCTTCCCTAAGCAAAACAGAAATTTAAATCAGGAAATCTTTCAGGTTTTTTTTAACTTGATAGGACTGCCCATTTAAATTTCACCATCCTGTAATTTACATACATATAAATGAATACACCAAAGAACAAACTCTCTTATAATGCATTGCACTATTGAATTAAAGAAGATATACCATCCTTGAGGACTTAATGTGACATCTTTAGTGCTAAATTTTACAGGTGCACCACAGATGTTGCAGCTCATCAGGTGGCAGCCTCTGTGGTATAGTGACTGAGTTTGATGTCTCACTATTAAGAGACATTATGATGAAGACAGGAGGTATTAGCAAGGAGATGGACCCAACTTAACATCATAAACTAGCTTCCAACTGCCTTAGGACTTGGACACAGAAGCTTATGGCTGGCTCCCTTCATATTTCAGATTTAACCACTGTCATCTGACTTGAGGAATGTGGATTCCACACAGGGAACCAGCATCCTGAAATTCAGCTGGGGTAAGACTGAGTGTTGCCAGGCCAAACTCCCTTTTGTTTGTGTATGGCTTGTGTATTCCTGAATTACAAACCGAACACTTGCTTATGAGTTGTAAGAAGAGTGGGTAGCACAAAAATGTGTTGAAAACAGCACTCTTAAGAGTTTTATTTGGAGAAGGAGAATAATTACTAGGTGCAATAAAAATAATTTCAGCAGGTGAACTTATCTCTTCATGATTCAGGGTCTCCTGTGAAATAGGGTTCATTATACTGGCTCCTTGCATAAAGAGATTTGAAGTAAGATAGATACAGAAAACCACCACATTAAATAGGTTTAAATTTTGGCCAGTTATCTGACCTCACTTTTAGTAAAACACAATATTCTGCAGGAAGGAGCTGCACATTTTCATTTAACATACTGTAAAGCTACACTTTCTTTTTGTTTGAGGTTTTCCTCCTGATTTTACTCATGTTCCCTAATTGCCATATTGAAAGACACAATGGGGTTGATTTTGGTTTTAACCACATGCAGACATGGAGACACACTGTCTCTGAATGTGGAACAGTTGTCCATTGGGAAAATCTACTCCTCTGATTCAGGATGCAAGCAGACTATTTCAGTAAATGTTGAGAAATTTGATACAATTGAAGCCTGTCTCATGGGTCTCAGCTGATCTCTGTTGTGCTTGAGGGAACAGAACTCCTACTGTAATAACAATACAAAAGAATATTATTAATGTATTAGACTCCAGAGTGAGTCCTGTCTTCCAGTAATGGTACATTTTAGACAGGAGAGATGTAAATCTTTAGCAAGCCTACAAGTACTAGCCCCAAAATCAGATTTCACTCTAGAAAAACACTAGGCTAATTTTGCCACCTCTTGCAGCACAATGACAGAATCAATTTAGACGTTTATATACTATGAGATCTACTTCAAAATTCCTTCTGTTACAAGTTTTCTCTAGATCTCCTCAACCTAGCTAACCCAGGCCCAGAAACAATGATGCAGTCATACTACTGACAACAAAGTTTCACATGTAACCCCACAGACACTACTAAATACAATGGACATAAACCACCAAATGATGGAAAGAGTACCTGCCCTCTGGTACTGCTCATGCCAGTACCAGCAGGAGGAAGATGCTATTAGAATGCTGGTTTCTTTCAGGAGTGGCTGGGTTCACAACAGCCAGCTTTGAAAGGCTGTATGTGTCAAAGCTCCAAATTTTATACTGAAGTCAGGGGGAGCCTTTAAATACACAGAGACAGATGCACAGGTCACTGCTGCCAGTTGTATTTTGTAGCAGGAAAACCAACACAATGATAGCTGCAACCTCTAATATGTGTAGCCAAATTTAGATCTAGCATCTGAACTTCCATCTTAGCCGGCATAGTCAGTTCCAGATACTCAAGGTTATACAAGCCTAGAAAACAGGCAAGTCCTGCATAAAAATCATTTCAGAAAGACCCCCTAGCAAGAAAATTGTCAGTTCCTCAGAAGCAAATAAAGTCAAATATACAGCATGGGAAAAATAATGCAAAGGAGCTGGAGGTTGGGAGGGGAGGCTGCGGATATTTGAAGCAACACAACACAGTGGAAGTATACGGTATAATGCAGGTTAACAAACAGTAGCTTAAATTAAAGATGAGATTTCATACAAGCAGTGATTGGGTTTGTACATAATCATGGATTTAAAGTACGTATACTTTGTTACGTGATGACTGATGCATTCACAGCCTGATAGTCTACAGTTTTTAATACAAGAAAGTATCAGTAATCAATGATTTGTTCTACCTTCTGACTTGAAAAGTTAACTGTGTAATACTGCAGTCAGCAGTGTTTATGCATTAAGAACACTTAAAAACTTTCCACCCCTCCCTTGATAGTAACAAGGCAGCCTCGTTACAGTACCACACTCCTCTCTCCCTTTCAATACATTTCACCCACAGAGAAAGCTCTGAGAGTTACACTGCAGAATCCCCCTTCCCAGAAGCCCAGCTCCAGGGCTTTAGTTCTCAATGTACAATCCCTTTACTCATCTCAGCCCTGAGAACTCATGTAGCAGCAGAGTAAGCATCTAGTGTGGGGTCAGGAATGTGCAGAAATTTGCTCTTCTTTTCCTTGTCTGGGAGACAGGTGTGCCTGGCCTTCTGCTTTTCCATCATCTTCACAGAAAATCCTGTCAAAAAGACCAAACACCTGGATTCAACCAGGTCACAAAAGAGAGCTGGAAGCAGAAACCTCTGATCTCCTCAGACTGTGAACAGAGACTGAAACCCTGTCTCTTTTACAGGGTGTTACAGGGTCCTACCTCTTCTCAGACTGCTTCAGGGTCTGCCTCTTTTCTTTCTCTCTCAGATTTTAGTGTAACACTGTCAGCACTTCTGCTGCCTCATCTCCACACCAAAGTTCACCCAGATATACTTGCACTCTTGCAGCAAGACCAAAGCAAAAAATGTCTTCTTCCCTTTCCTCAGGTTTTTAATAAACCATGCACATACACAAAAAAGGCAGACTTGACACAAGATCCTGCCAGGTCTGTGAAAGCACACAGAGAAGCCTTATTAAATGTATAGTTCAACACAGGAATTAAATCCATCTTTTCCCCTCCCTTTCACCCAACCCCTCCTAGTCTCTGCCCTTGACTTTAGGTTATGTCCAGACTTCCAGGGCTCCCTCATCCAGAGAACTTCTGACTTGTGCCAGATTTACTCACCCCCCTAATACAATTCTCATAAAGTCCACAGATGTTTTGTTTTTTTTTTGTTAGTTTGGTTTTTTTTCCCAGTCCATTCTTTCCATTGCTCCCTCCTGCACTGTGGAATTTGGTTTTACACGTTCATGTAGAGAGACTTTTTTAAATTAAGCGTTGTCTCCTCAACTCTAATTGACCATAGAATAAGAAGAAATAATGCTCTTAATATTCTGGGATTGAAGAAGGACAAAGAATGAAGTACAGAAGAGTTGTTTCCAGAACAAGAGTACGTGAAGCACATATTTTTATTTCCTTAAATTGTACTGATGTTTGTAACAGTCCTGTTTCTGCACACAATGATTTTCATGCAGTTCTTGTACACATAAGTAATCCTCATAATTCTCAACTGAACTGGAACCCAAATAAAGTATGGTAGAATGAAGCAAATAAATTCTAGTAAATGGATATAAATTATTCCTTATAATTTATAATTTGTATGCAGCCAACAAGGAAAATTAATACTTATATATCAAATTTGATTAGATGTCTCATATCTGTAATTAAAGTGTTTTGGATTTTAAATGTGTGCTCTTGTTATTTTTAAGAACCATCCATCAAGGGGGATATAACCTGGCCTGTGAACCTTGAATATTCTCTAGGGTCTTCAGAAAGAAAGGAATCTTTTGCTGGGGATTGTGCGTCAGAGCACAGCCACCTGCTTCACAGTGCACGAGCATGAATGTTTAATTTCAGTGTCAAACCATAATTCATTGTGGATTAAGCCCAGCAGGCAACTCAGCCCCACACAGCCACTTGTTCACTCTTCCCACAGGGGGATGGGAAAGAAGGAGAAGGGTAACAGTGAGAAAACTCATAGGTTGAGATAAAGATGCTATGATAGGGAAAGCAGAACCTGTGTGCACAAGCAAACCAAAACGAATTATCACCAACCAGATGTTCAGACATCCTCAGGAAAGCAGGGCTCCATCACGCATAGCAGTTACTGGGTGAGTCAGTGACACTAGATAATGGTCTGTGGTGGAACACACAAAAATAGAAAAGTACAGATTGTCCCCGGAAGGTCCCGCTTTGGGTCCTTCTCAGAAAAGTCCTGACCTTTGGAGACCTTTCTAGATATAGCTGGCCACTTCTTCCAATGTAGGCTGGCCCACTGCATCAGAAAGAGCATGCATTTCTGCTACTATAAAAGCCCAAGCCTCAGGTGATGCAGGGAGACAGAACCTCATACCACCCAGGCCAACGTTGCCTCTGCAGAGACTCCTGCTAAGGTTGAGCCTGCCACCTCACACTGCGATGATGTTTCTCAGAGCTGGTTTCCTGATCATCATTATGTGGTCCTTGGGGTTGGGAAGATAACCAAACATCAGAGATAACTTTTACTGTATCTTTTGTTAAAAATATATTTTCCCTGTATTTAATAAACTAGCTATGATTCTTTATTGTGTTGCTTTTCTCTCAACCTGGAATCCTTGAAATCTGGAACAACAAATATCAGCACTCTAAACATCCTCCCCATCTTTTATTGCTGAGCATGACACCATACAGTGTGGGATATCCTTTGGTCAGTTGGGGTCAGCTGCCTCAGCTGTGTCCTCTCCCAACTTCTTGTGCACCCCTAGCCTACTCACTGGTGGAGTAGTGTGAGAAACAGAAAAGCACTACTCAGCAATGGATAAAACATCCTTGTGTTATTAATTGGTCACAAATCCAAAACACAGCACCATACCAGCTGCTATGAAAAAAAATTAACTCTATCCCAGCCAAAAACCAGCACAGCATCTAATGAAGTTATATTGCCACAGGCTGCCGGGTATATTACAGGGCCTGTAGCAGACGTAGGCTCTTCTTGCCCAGGTCTAGAAGCCTAGCTGGATACCCTTGGCATCTCATATAATGCTAGGCATCTGTAATGAGGCAACTAATTTGTTGCAGGCCCCTAATCACTGTAGTTTACAGCACAATATCTTATACAGGAGTTGATTCATAAAACCACAGATTAAACACCTGGGATGAGCACTCAGAAAAATCAAGGCAAGTGCCCCCCCCTACAACTGGAACAGATTTTTGGCAGACTAGAAGTGTAGATGGAACAGGTTATTAGAAATAATTGCATGTATTTTACTGCTTGCTTCAAAGAGTATTAACTATTAATTTACATTTTTGCAAGTGATTTTAGTTATAAGAACATTTGTGTAAACAAAGACATTAAAAATGCAATGAAAAATTCACACAGCTGGATGAAAAGCAGTTTTTTAAATCCCTTTCAATAGCCATCAACTTGGATTTTTAACTGTGCAGAAAGCTTTTTTTTTTCTACAGAGATAATTACACAGAGTTATTTTGACAAGTACTATTACGATTGAAACCCAGCTCTCAGATCTGTAACAAAATTTCTGCAGTGTTCTGATGTAAGTCAGATCACTGTGGAACCCTACAGAACTAGAAGCTTTACTTTGCTACGCTTAGCTCATATCTACTTGATGGAAAACTGATAGCATGAACACAATGGTAATTAAATGACTATCTCACTTCAGAATTGAAAACAACATAGTTACTTCAGAACAGCACTTAAGGTCTAGAATTATGAGCAAGAATCCTTAGCCATGCTGGCATTTTTTTACTGTTTCTGGAATTTAATCTAACATCCATGTTGTTGCACTACATTATACGAATCTACCAATACACTGGACACTAGGTCAGAGAGCTTTACATTGTATTCAATTCCTTGGGCAACAAGCCCAAGTTAGCCAAATATTGATTAACACAGCATGGTTAACTGGAAATACAGACTGATAGTGAACTGATACACAGGAAATACCCCCTCAAAGTAAAAAATACAGCAAACCAGTTTTAAAAATAAGGTGTTCCACTATACCTTTAGAAAGAAAAGTGAACCATTATAATGAAAAGAACTGAGCTGATTTGTCAGTTAAAAAAAAAAACAACTCTAGCAGATGTCCCTAAATCATTATCATTTATGGTGATAACCATGCATACTTGTGTGTACATGTATATATATGTATATATAGCTAAAATACAGATCAAAGCAAAAAAAATGCTCCATGAACATCACGTGAAGTCATAATCATAAGGGCTTGTAATCAGCAGCTACCTTAAGTACATTTCAGAATTTCTGCAAAATAAAATGTGTTGGACAGCCTGTCATGGAAGTCGTAAGTTTCAGAGAGTAATAAAGAATAGCACTGGTCCCCAAGCCAAATCAATCTGCTTACACCTTAACTATTAGCACTATTCATGCACACAGAGATGTCATTTAGACCCCTGCCTTGGAGCATAACAACTGTAAAATGAAATTTTACACAGTTTTTAGTGTCATACACAAATTTGATAAAGGTGCATTTGCTCACTTTGTCCTGGATATGAATCAAAAAATACAAGAGGATAGGCCTCAAGATAAACCCCTGAAGAACATCACTTGCAAATGAACTCCGAGTACAAACTGTTAACCCCTTTTCTTTGGGGTCAACTACCTTGCCAGCACTCTACCAAGCTATTAGCTCACCAATCTACACTGTAAGGTCCTACTTTAACTACAAAGATGCTCAGGTAAACAGGGCCAGAAACTCTCCTCATTAGGGCATAAAACAGCCCCCCCTCCCCCTACATCTATAGAACTAGTGGAAAATAATAATCTCAACATAAAAGACAGTCAGATTAATCAAGCTTGATTTATCCCTGGTGAATTCATGCTAGCAATTCCCTATCACCTTCATATGGCCAATAAGTGTTCCATTCAAACACATGGTATTACCAGGGACTGAACTGTGGTTCACCAGCTTCTCCCTGGAGTTTCATTGATATTCCCACCTAACCTCTGACATCTGTCTGTCAGTCTTCAGTCAAAAAAAGCCCTCTCCTGGCCTCTATGGCCGTTCATAGGTTTTCCCAAGCCTGTAGTGTTTCACATGGTTGTTGTGACCCAAGTGCAATTTCCACCCAGCAACTCAGAACTCTCACCACCACTCATTTCCCGCAAGTGAGACGGCTGCCTCCACCAGGCAGTCCTAGGTGCTCCAGACCCAGAGAACAGCAACTTCCTCAGGAGTGTCATATGGGTCACAGTGTCTGATGTGCCCAGGTATCGTCACTGCTACCAGTAGGACCTGAAAGAACTTTTGTTAAGAAAAATAGGCAGACTCAGTAAATAAGTCACCTTACTAACCCATGCACCCTAAAACCAGCTGCTAGGGCAGGTGAGGAATAAAAAAGCTGCTGAAAAATATAAATTAAAAAAAACCAAACAACAAAGTCCAAGAAAGGCAGTCCTTGAGGAAAGCTCAGCATTATCCCAGATCCATAATTTCTGAAATAACCACTAGCACACTCAACTATAAGCTATTTCTTCATTTTGACCTCAGTCCCATGGTTATTTGGTGCTCACTTAATGAGTTTTAGTTGACGCCGGGTAGAGTAGCCTTATCAGATAAGAGCAGCATAGGTCCAGTTGTGTTCAAGTACTATTAGCCATCATTTAATTTAGGCTTTGTGTGTCTTTTACTGAACACACCGCCTGGTGTCTTTCCTGTGATTTTAAGGGTTTCTACGGCGATAAGAAGATTTGGTAGAAATTAGTCACATTTTCTGAGCTCATGGGTTGGTGTTAGCTTAATGCAACTAATTTTTCATTTTTGCCTGTCATTTTCCTAAAGCTGACTTGAAGCAACATGATTACTAACTCTTCTTCAAACAGAGTGTAACTATGAAAGGCAAAAATCCCAGTGTTTAAAGGCCTTCAGTGAACAAGCTGTGCGTATCTTCCCCACTTTTCCTACAGAGCAGATTAAACAGTAGCCTATTTCTTAATATTCTCTCCTGAACCTGCATTGCTTTTAGTTTCCTATTTTCAAGTTAAGCAATTCTCATTAGCCAAGGTTGAAAATTCTTGCTGCAATTTACCGTGAGAGTTACCAGGATCGATGTCTACAACAGTCTGTGAAGGTATCTGTACTCTTTCCGTTTTGGCTGGGATAAAAATATTCAAGACAAACTCTCCCTCTCACACTCCAACAATTTGTAGCTAAATACTGCTTTCTGTTTAGATAGCATTGCGGAGTAATTGCCAATCACAGAGCTTCTGAAAAAATGTGCCATCTTTAATATTAAGACAACTCTGCGTAATTGAAAGGCTTATTTTAACGTAATTTGAATTGTCTGAGCTACAGCAGGGAAAGAACTTGTTATTTAGAGTGAGCAGAGAATATGATGAGTTTTTGTCTTCTGTTTTTCTTTCCCCAAGTGGGCCTTTATCTGGAGTCCACAGGAGAAAAAAGTAAAGCAACATAAACTTTCTCAGAAAAAGAGAGTGACACTCGGCTTGCTATAACCTTCTTTCAGGTAGTTTTCCACTTAGCAAACAGTACACCCATTCAAGTCATAAGCAGAAAGTTCCTCCAGGAGAATGCTGTGGGAGTGCTCTGTGATGGTTTAAGTAATGAATTTTAAATATTTTCAGTGTAACAAACCAAAATCATTTCATACTTCATAAGAGTGCTTGTCATGGGAAACAGCAACATAATGCCTGCACAGGGGATGATGATACCTTAATAAATTAGAGGGAGTTTATACTTTTTTCTTCTGCAAAAGGAAAAGCTCTATGGAAGGTTTATACTTGCAATATAAAGATTGATAAAAAGCATAATTTAGCCAGGCCTCTACAGCATGTGGGTTTCCTAAAGCAAGGAGTAGTTCTTCCTTTCTTCAGCTGACTGCTGTGCAGCATCTGAATCCTGCTAGAGGTCATTCAACATCAGTATCTGCAGCTGTAGCATTCATCATGAGTTTTGCACTAGAATGAAGCAGATTTCACGTTATAACATGCATAATATCAGCAATGGATATTGAGCAACCTATGTTATCTTAACATATCTTGATACATTTTTTCCTTAAGCAAGATACTTACATAGAGATTTTTCTGATCAGATTTGAAGGAAGAAAAAGGAAAGACATTTCAGATGTTTATCTTAAATTGCAAAGAACTAAAGCTGACCTTTTCTAAAGCTTTTCTTAAGTTTGTACTTTAAAATATAATATTATTGCTCTAAATATTTGTTATACATAAATATTTTGAAGCAGGAATAGAGATATCTTCTCAACACTTCCATGGTTCCTTGTTTAAAAAAGAGAGGCACCCATTAGCTAGTTCAATATTATGGGTTCAAGTACATGCTAACTTACCAGAGCTTGTAGAATTACAACATACTATCTGATCCATGACAACTACATATTTCAGGTATAAGATAAAGCATTCGGGCTCAAACCTTCTTCACAATAATAATTCCTACTGTATTGCATTTGTGTGGCAAGGTTTTGATGGAGGGGTCTCGAAGGAGTGGCTTCTGTGAGAAAACGCCAGAAGCTTCACCCATGTCTAATAGAGCCAGTGCTTGTTCCAAGATGGACCCACTGTTGGCTGGAGCTGAGCCCATCAGTAACTGTGATTTAAGAATGGACAAAAACATTAGCTAGAAGAGAGGAGTGAGAATATATGAGAACAACAGCTCTGCAGACACCAAGGTCAGTGCAGAAAGAGGGGAGGAGGTGCTCCAGGCACCAGAGCAGAGATTCCTCTGCAGCCTGTGGTGCAGTCCATGGCGAGGCAGTCTGTGTCCCTGCAGCCCACATGAAGGTCCATGGTGGAGCAGATCTCCACCTGCAGCTCATGGAGGACCCCACACCACAGCAGGAGGGTATGTCTGAAGGAGGCTGTGGCCCTGTGGGAAGCTTGTGCTGAAACAGGCTCCTTGCAGGACCTGTAACCCCACAGAAGGGAGCCCACACTAGAGCATGTCTTCTGTCATGACCTGTGACCCTATGGAAAACACAAAGGATCAGTCCATTCCCAAGCGACTGTACCCTGTGGAAGGGCCCCTCACTGGAGCAGTTTGTGAGGAACTATAGTCCATGGGAAGGACCCATACTGGAGAATTCTGTGAAGGATTGTCTCCTGTGGGAGGGATCCCATGCTGGAGCAGGGAAAGAGTGAGGAGGAAGGAATGGCAGAAACAATGTTTAATGAACTGACCACAACCCCCATTCCCCATCATCCTGTGCTACTGACAGGGAAGAATTAGAGAAAATCAGGAATAAGTTGAGCCTGGGAGTAAGGGAGGGTTAGGGAGAAGGTGGCTTAAGATTTGTTTATATTTCTCATTATCAGTCTGATTTGATTGGTAACAAACTGGATTAATTACCCCAAGTTGGGTCATGTTCTGCTCATGACGGTAACTGGGGAGTGATTTCTCTTTGTCCTTATCTCAACCCAGAAAAGAGTAGTGAATAGAAAATTACTGATGGAGAAGAGTAGAGAACTTGAAGGAGACCTTGACAGTTGTGTTTCTGAACAAGCAGAGGGTTATGACATCAGTCCTTTACTCTTTGCTTGCCCCACGTAAAGAAGCACTTTGAAGGAAACCTCTTTTCGTCAAAATTTGTGTTTTAGGTGCTCATGGTTGCTATCATGACAACACCACATAGTGTTTTCTTCCAATGTATCTTAACACTTTAAAGCTCTACTTGGGAGTTCTCTTGGAAAGTGGTAGCAGGATCATGCAGTGTGTTGATTAAGAAAATCCAACCATTGTCATAGGGTAGGACCAAAGGGGGAAGAAGGGGAATATTTGCCTGTTTTTCTGTTCTTCTGTGGTTTTTTTTGTTTTGTTTTTTTTTTGGAGGGGGGGGATTTTTTTTTCAAATTACTTAGTATGAGGTATGTCATACTTTGTTATGACTCAGAAATTTATTTAATTCTGAAGATTCTTCAGAATATTAAATTGTATTGAATTTAATAGCATATCTTTGAAAGTGTTAAGTCCTTGGAGTTAATGTTTAAATTACATATTAACTTTGGAGCACAGTAGTGAGCATATATAATAATCATAAGTCCTTTAGACATGTTATTATCTTTTACAAACATGGAAAGATATTTGTGAATTCAGTACAGAGCCTGAGTGCCTTCATTCATTTTGAAGTAGCTGTAGTTCTGTTGCTCTATATGCCTCTGTAAATCTTTACCATTTCTCTGATTTCTGTTCAACCACTTTGATTTTAAATTTCCACTGCTGTGCTCTGCGTCACTCCTTTCCCTAATTCATGGCAAGGGAGCAGTCAGCAAAAATGGAGCTTTCAAGTACTCAGTCAGTTTGCTCTGATACAGCTTCAATACAGCTAGCCAGGCTTGTGCAATGACATTGCCGTGTAGAAAGAAATTTGCAACCACCTATTCTCAGCAGCCATGAAGAATGTACTATCTCTTGGGATGTCTACAGTATCAACTGGAACAATAGCTAAACATAAAACCTCATGGTAATGCTGTTATGAGCAGGAACAAGAGGAAGATATTTGATTGTTAGGGCAGTGCAATTGAACAAACTTTTGCTATTTCATCTAAGAAATACATGGCAAACTGCTTTCAGTCCATAGCCTGCTCATTGGGCTTCACCAAGTTTCCATATATTAAATTAGTTCCAGTGTATTTTCATGCTTTAGTTCACTCCTTTAATTTGAAATTTAAATGTTCTATTCTTGTGTAGATTTGCTAAGAATAATAGTATAATCAGTAGATTTTCATATGAAATATACATGAGGTATTTTACTATTCAGTGGTGTTGGAGGTACTTGTAATTATCCAGTTGACTTTTGCTATAACAAGGCTATTTTCAGCTGATAGATAGTTAAGCTCTGCAAAGGAAAATGTCAACAGTCCTGCTATTCCAACTCTGCATTGTAATTAAAGATACTGAAATAACTGCCATTCCCTGATTTTGTATATTGTCTTGCATATCTGTTTTATAGTCTGCTTGTCAAAATCAGCAAAGCTGGAAAACTGGCTTTGAATAGTGTTCTGTGTTGCAGAAAGAGAAGTTGTTCTACCTGCTACAGTCATTATAAAGGCTCTCAGTGTAGAACCACTTGTGCAGTGGGTTTGAAGCAACTGGCATTATTTTTGAAAGAAGATGATATTCGCTATTAACTAGAAAAATGGGATTCTGACTTTTGGTTTGTAATTATTCTTTGTTACAAATATTCACTTAAAGATTTTTTTGTTTGATATTTCACTTCAGGGATGATTCATAATGAAAATATGTTGAACGAAAAAGTATCAAGAGGTTATGTTGTAAACTTTTTCTCTACTGAAACTGAAATGAGGTAACATTGTATTTGTTTTTGCAGTCATATATGTGTGCGCTGCTTTTCACAGTAAGCAAAATGCCTTTGATTGCAGTTTGTGTGAGACATGAGCTGGAATGCATGGGGTTCTGCCTGGGAACAGGTGATGAGCCAGCAGAGAACAGGTGGGTCAGGATTAAAGGGCAGACCAGCAATTTTGCAAGACCACATGATTTGGAAGTAATACATGAGGCCTTCTTCACACAACTGGAAGAAACCTTGCATTTGGCAGCCTTATGAGGAACTTGTTGATCAAGGAGCTGATTGGGGAAGATACTCTGATGTATCTGGTATGTACAGGTAAGGAAGAACTGGTCAGCGGTGTGAAGACCAGGGGTATCTTAGCTACTTGCAGTGAACATGAGATGGTGGAGCTTGGAATCCTGAGAGAAGGAAACCAGGCAAATAGCAGGGTCACAAACTTGAACTTTTGAAATTCTATCCAAAAGAGTATATTATATGCTGAAAAATGTTATGCAGGATAAAATATATATATTGAAAAACAAGTCATCAGAAGTAATCAAACAGTAATGGTTCTGTTATTTCTGTTTAGCTCACCTGTATACACACATTAATCTTACGATACACTTTTTTCATGTGCTTCTGGTCTCTTTCAGCTCACAAATTGGTATCTGAAAAGGAGTGTGCGTGGGTTTCAGGGATAATTGTAAGTACTGCATTTTCTAATTCTGAAATATTTACATTCTTAACTTCAGATATTTACTGCTTTAACTAAACCCCTTTAAACATTAACTAGCAAAATACACAACTCAGTGAAAATTGATGGGTGTCATATATGGGTGCAAGATTCATATCTGCATAAAACATAGCACAAGTGGGTTGTTTTTTTCTTTTCTCCAGAAAACAGTTGTGAGTAGGAACATAACTTTGGTCTCTCTTCTTCAATCTTTCTTTTCCAGGCTGAATTAACTTCAGGAGATGAAAAAGATGAATTAAGAGGTAGTTGCCTGTGTTTTTTTAGTACAGGATGAGTATGTTTAAGTGATTGTAAGTTATTGCTTGTTCTGTTTCTCTTCAAAATATTCTGTGCATACAGTCTGAAAATGTTTCAGTATGTAAGTGGCAGTTACATTATTTAGGTAGAAAATAAAACCAGCAGCAGCCATGGCATCCTATACCCGTTTATATCTTAAGCTGGTTTTCCTGGCCTTGAGACAGTTCTGCTTGTAATCACAAATTCTGAGCTAGGAGAGATTCCAGCTGTGTTCTATGTTAGTGCAGTGGAATTAGAGATGAAAACTACATTTTAGGAAGAAGCCCAACACTTAAGAGACTTTTGCACCTGTAGTTTCTCAGAAGTTCTGCATTGATCTGGAACTTTAATTTGTACTGGGGCTTTCTTCCTTTTTTTATTCTTCTCTAGAAGCAGCATGTTTTCCATGGTATATGGAATCTATGGCCAAAAATTCTTTGTTTACAAACTTTTTCAGACTTTGATAGCACTATGTATAATGTACGACTTTTCAGGATTTAAAATTGTATCCTTTAAACTACTCATATTCTTCTGTAATGGTCACTTAGAAAAGTTGGGGTTTGAGGCATACAAAATAGTATGCTGAGGAGTGTTCTTGGCAGAAAAGACTGCATTTCAGGTGAGACACTGCAATCCGTTACAAGCTTACAGGATGCTTGTGACACCCTAGTTTCTATGTCACAAGCATACCCATCGAAATACCCATTTCAAGGAAGAAAGTTTTGAAGAGACATTGGAATTAAGAGACAGTATTGAATAGACTGTTCACTGCAGAAAATCAGATATTGCATCAAAGTGTCTTTCAAATGTCTGGAATGAAAAGCATTGTGTCCTTTACTTCTAAATGAAGGGGCTATTATTAGGACATAACAGACTTTTTTTCAAGCTGGGTTCTTTCAGGAATGGTATGTAAATACTGGTATGGGGGAATGAACAGAGTCTGCGTTTTATTGTTACTGTTCTTATTGTAACAACCTTTTAGTAGGCTCTGAATAGTTGGTGAACCTTGTCTTCTAATTATCAAGTGTATAAAAGACAGGCTGCAGGGCATTCAAGTTGTTCTCTGTTGCTGTTTTCAAGTTGTTCTGAATTGCTGTGTGGAAATGGAAGGCAAGGATATTACTTCTCACTTTCTGATAGTCATCAGTGCTTCATGCAACAGATCGGGTCTTCGGATATTGGCTATAACCATTAAGATTCAAAATGAAAAGTGGTTTTCACTGACTTGGAAGTTTCAGGAGATAATGAAATTTAAAAGAAGCTGTCTATGAAAAACACAAAAAGTAATGTGTGTCCAAGTGTTTTGATGAAACTTCTTCTGAAATACAAAGTAAGGCTTCTGGTAACCCAGGTTTCACTACTTTTTTTGGGCACAATAACACCACATCACTTCACTGCATGCTCTGTTCAAAAAAACAGGCACAGATGTAGTTTACAGAGTACAGAACATGTATTTCTGACAGTTGCTAAAACTCTTAAATATTTATCCAGTGGTTTGTATTGTTGCCTTGTCAATCAACTAGTTCAAAGGAGTTCTTCTGGGAAAAGACATGAGAGAGGATCTGTCAGATGAGGAAACTGTCAAAAGAATGACACCATGGGGCCCTCTTATAATAAGGGCTATGTCTACATTTCAAAACAGGTAGCCTCTGTGATGTGTCCTGCGTTTCTGATTGCCTGATTATCCAAGTGAGGCTTCTCTGTCATGCAGAAAAATTTCCTCTCTGCCCCAATCCTGTGCAAATAGGATGTGGGAATTCAGGTTACAAGGTGCTCTTTTGCATTTTCTTGATTCACTGATTATTTATATCTGCTATTGTTATATTTGCAAGCCTTAAACTGCAATTTCTGTGAAATGTTTAACCTGGTATTTTTTAGTATTGGTCCACATGTTAATCAATACCCATTTCAGTTGTCCCTTGTCAATACCAATATTATAAACCTGGAACATATATCTTAACAAAAGTTAATACTTGTGGTTCTGGGATTCATTCTGCAGTTTAGTAGCAAGGTTTTTTTCCCTCTGCCCTTCTCCAACAAAATGGAAGGTGATTCAGTTGGTCTAGGAGCTACTTTACAGGGCAGTACTATACCAGATCTCATTCCTTTTGCCTACTGCAGTCCTCCAACATGTACTGACAGACAGCTGCTCTTTCAGCATCATGCCATAAAAATATATATGTCAAGTAGCTGGGTAGCCTTACCATTTTGGTGTTTTATAAAAGCATTTATAGGATGGATTTTTCAAAAATGTCAGGCCCTTGAAGAGTTTACATAAGGCTCAGAACAGATGTGGCTGTTACTGCAGTCTACCTCAAGCTATCTTGGAGCGAAGAGTGGGATATCTGCCTTCACAAATCTACCTAATTCTCTGTAAGCAAAACAACCTCATGCTGAGAGTTGGAGTGGAGCTCTGAGCAATCTGAGTAGAAAATAAAAGCAACTGCAAAAAATAGCACATGCTAAAAATTGTCTTAAGGCAGCCTGGTCACATGGAAATACAGGGAAAGGAAATGTATAGGATGTGACTGATAAATCAAAAAATTTTTTAGTGTGTACTGAATTTGTAGTTTGCCTTTCTGTATCTGACAATATAAATACCAGAAGGAACAGTTGTGATGTAGAAGAAAAGAGCTAATTAGTCCTTTTGGTTTCCTATGCATGTTTCCTCTGTAAACTGATTTAATTTCACTTTAAACTCATTCATATAATGAGACCAGCTATATGTCCTAGGAGAAGAGAGTGTGCAAGTGGGTTAGAAATGGAAGAATGGGGTTTCAAATGGGACTTCAAATAGGGGAGTTCTAAGACTAGCTGAATACAGGAAGTAAGCGAAAGATCTGCTGGAAACAGGGAAGACAATGATTGAAGAAGAAATCAAATATAATATTTGTGATTTTTTAGTAGTGTTGGAATAGATGTAGAGGATTCAAAAAAAGAATGAAATTTATAACCAATGTAAAAATGATTGAAGTGTGTATGTAGGATCAAAGAGATGAGTAAAGGCCAGGTGGGCAATACGCAAACTCAATTATACTTTAAAAGATTACATCCCATTAAAGCATCTTCTCAGTAATAGTTTGGTGTTGCCTATCTTAGGTTTCAGAAGAAGAGGAGCTGAATCACTCTTTTACTGTCCTCCTGCAAGAAGTTAGTCCCTTTTCTGGATAATCTTATCTTACTGATTCTTTTTCTTCTTAAAGAGTGTTTTGAAGAATAGAACTTCAAGGTTTTGATAGACTACATCTGAAAAGCAGCTGACATTTTTTCTGCATTACATATAATAAGATATGCCAAAAAGACTGATCGCAGATCTTTGAAGTTCTTTTCCATAGTTACTCCATTTTCAGGATAGTCTTGAAATCACAGAAAGTTTAGATAATATTTGGAAGAGAAGCAGGATCAGGTGAGTATAAACAAGGTTTTCTTAGTAAGTTTTTGTACTTATTTATTCATTCCATTAAAACAACACCTCACAGGATATTAATTTTCAGTGTGAGCATGTTTCATTATACCTTAAAGGCCTAACTTGATATCTAGCCATGGGACATGACTATCACTATTGATTCCTGTTACTACAAGAACCAGACCACTTCAGGTGAGAGAGTTGTGCTTTGTCTAAACAGTAAGGGAACAATTTCAGTTTATGCTGCCTTCGTAGCAGCCTCTGGCAAATAGCAGATTTCAGGTATCAGTCTGTGCAAATGAATCAAAAAAAAGTTTTTAAATGTAACATGAGTCATGAAGTTGCAGCATTAAAATTTACAAGTGAACACACTGAAAAAATTAGATGCCCACTGCACTTGTTTCTGAGGTTCAGATCAAACACATTATATAAATCATCTGTGTTGCTATATGGGCCATGTCTACCTTATATATATATATACATGCACACATACACATATGTACTAGGATGGATGTCGAAGTGACAAAGACGAGGTAAAACTGTGTACTTCAAATGAAATAAGAGTTTTACATCTTTTTGTAGTTACCCTGATAGACTGTAACAATGTGAAGGTGATATAGTAATCTTGTTTTGAAAGAATAATAAGTTGTCTGTATCTGGTAATGTTGTATGTTAGTTGAAATTTAGATAATCTGAAACTTAATTGAATTTCTGAATTTACCATTGTCATATAGACCAAATTTACTTATTTACTTTGCCACCTATTCTGTGATAACTGTGTCAGGAAAAAAAAAATAAAATTAAATTACAGAGTATTTTTCATCAACAGGCAAAAAAGTTTTGAGTTAGTGACCACTGTCAAGTGGCTTACTCAGCTACTGGAAAGCAGACTTCATTCAGCAATACTAAAATCATATTTCTTGGGTATCATTTGTTGTGATTGAAAATTGCAAGTAACTGGAAAAGATATACCAAGGTCTATGAAAAATCTTAAGATTGCAGATATCAGATATTTCTGTATGTGTATTCAGGTGACTTTGAATGAAACTCCTTTTTTTTATAGGTATGGTGAGAATTTTTGGTCCTAGTATGAGTGCAGTTTTCTCATCATCTTCCAAGAAGTCAACTTAATCATAGAATCACAGAATCATTACGGTTGGAAAGGACCTTAAGATCATCTAGTTCCAACCCCCCTGCCAGGGGCAGGGACACCTTACGCTAAATCATATCACCCAAGGCCTCATCCAACCTGGCCTTGAACACTGCCAGGGATGGAGCATTCACAACCTCCCTGGGCAACCTATTCCAGTGCCTCACCAAATACAACACTCTGGTGTTGAACATTGTTAAAGCAATAAATAGCTCCTTGTAAACTCTTCCAGTTTGTGTATCTGTGTTTATAAATTCTCTCAAACTATTCTAATTCAGATGTATGTTTGTTTGTTGTTTTTTTTCTTCCTTAGACCTCTGGGAATTCTGGAGAAGAATGCATCTTCACATTGCAATGCAGTCTTCATCTCTTGGGCAACCTGCAGACTGAACTGTATATTAAAAAGTGAGTATTTAGGGGTCTTACTTTCTGCATTGTTTTCATTTATAGGGTATCACAGATGTTGTGACACATAGTTAAATTCAGTTAGCTAAGCAGTGATTAATGACTTTCTGAGTTATCAGAAATGTGAAAAAGCTGAAAATACATTTTCTCCCTCTTTATCATTGAAGTGGTTTTATGACAAAACAGCTCTCTCCCTTAGAATAAGAGAACATTTACTGTAACTGTGAAGTGAAACAAAGCTATAGGGAAAATTTTGATCTCTTTTAACATCTAACTTGGACTAAATTATAGTCTATTACCTTAGTTACTGGCAGATGGGGTTAGGGCAGAAATCAAATCCATTGAACAGAGAGCAAGATGCCTCCTGTGGAGATACACAACACAAATAAATGTGATATAGTCTTTTTTACAGTTTTATGTACAAAACTGTTAGAACTCTGAGCTAACTCAAGATCTTTTCTGAAAAATTTGAAATAGTTTGATGTGTCTAATATGTTTAGACTTAGTTTAGTTTTGGAGGTAGCCTCAGAAAATTAGTACTATAATTACAGTCATGTTCATGTGATTCAAAAGTAACATTTTAGAAACTTCACTGATGATTAGTGATTTAAATTTCAGTATATTTTCTTTTATTAAATATATTAAAACTTGACTTCCTCCTCACACAAAAAGAAGCTATTTCAGTATCATTTTATTCTAATTTTAAAATTAAATTTAATTTTTTAAATAAGCTTTTGAAATATGATGTGTTTTGAAGACTTAAAATGGTTTAAGATAAATTTTGAAATATTCTCTCATTAAAGTCCTTTCAAAACCATTACAAATGCTCATTGAAGCTTGCTGGCAAGTTTATGTCTCTTCTGCATGATTATTGTTTAATAAGGCAAGCTCTTGGTTGGTCACAGAACTTCAGTCATTCCATTTGCAGCTAAAGTGAACGGGAGCTAGGTTTCATCCCCAGAATCAGATTGGTACAGTTGATTCTCAGAATGCTGTTTTTGCTGTCCTCTTACTAGGCACCCAGGCAACCAAATTTTGCTTTTTTTTAGCACCTTTCAACAGGGTGTTACTTAGGCTCCCTAGAGTTCTTTTCACCTCCACAACTTCTACTGCTTACCTATTCTTAACTCAAAAAAGAGCATGATAATCGTCTTGGGAGAAAGTAGAAACATGAATGTACAAATCTGTTCACTAAGTTTGAACCGGGAATGCAATGCAGAAAGAGGTTGAGTATATGCCCTTTCATAATCATACTCAAATTTTCTTTGTCCAAACAAAGCTTTGTGGACTGAAATATGTAAGTGTCATATATTCTGAAATTTACTACATGCAGTAGTAAGCAGAAGCTAATGATTGTTCCTGAGAGACAAGCTATTATGGTTACAAGTGTAGAGAGGCTGGGAGGGAACCTGTCATTCTTCTGAATTTAACATCATGTTCCTTACTAAAAGCTTTGATAAAGATTAGTTCTAATGACTTGTGTTTAGGAAATACTGTAGTCTTAATTTAAACATTGATGGACCTAGTTTGTTTCTTGTACTATAATCATGAAGCATAACAAGGGCTTCTGAGTACCAGTCCAAGATAATGCCACACGCCCTCAAGAGTAAAAAGCATGAGACCACAAAATGGTCAGTTACCATTTACTAAAGGAATAGAGCCTTGAGATCTGGGTAAAACTGGCTTTCAGACACAGCAAAGAGAACAAGACCTATGTCCAGTATATGTAAAATATGACTTAGCAAAAACAAAAAAGAAGGTAACAAGAAGATGGAAAGGTCAGTGACAGTCTCTAAAAGAACAGAAAGGAGGAAAAACAGGAAGATAAAGGGTTTTGCCACCCTGCCTCCCATCGCTGCTGATACAGCAGGTTCCCCAGTCGTGTTCAGTCAAGAAAGAGCACAGCTTTCTGGTTTGTCTCTTGTGGTATTTTTTTCCACTCTTACCTTTTGCTATCAATGACTTAAGAATCACAAATAAAATTCTGTCTTTCACAATGTTACTGGGTGAAACAGATGACAGTTTAAAAGAGGAATTCCATGTGTGTTCTGCACTAGCCTTCCCCTGTGACAAGGTGATTGAGACCACCACACCAAATCTGAGTAAACACAGGTGAGAGTGTTTTACAGTTTTTCCCAGAAGCTATTTGCTACAGGTACAGGAAATGAGAATGTTCCTAACAAAGCTCTGAAAATAACGAATGTGTTCATTTTGGGGGATATTACAGGCCGACGATTTCAGTTTGTGAGACTCCTCACCTGTAATATACACATCCTAAAACCCAGACAAGCTAGAAGAACAGTAACAAAGTGGTATTTGAAATCTTGAGAACGCTAAATCCTGGAAATGTATTTTTGTCAGATCTCTATAATACAATCCCATGAGGAAATAAGGGAAAAAAAACAAACCAATCTAATATTTATAGGGAGATGAGCAGGAGGATTATCAAGGTTATTTGGTAGGTTAAAGTTATTTCGTTATTTGTGAACCTGGAAAAAGTTTGGGTTTTCATTGTTAAGAGGTTTGAAGACTAAGTTAGTGGAATGATCTACCAGCCTTTTTAATTGGAGATATGGGAAGAAAGAAAAAGGTGAAAAATGGAAAAGTGTAATTATCCCAGCTTCCTACTTCCTGAAACTAACAGTAGATTAAAAAGCTTGTATATATAGCTAAGATAGGAATAAGTAGATTTTTCTTGTTTATACCCTTTGGGCAGAAATAATGGTTGTTCTTATTTTTGTTGAAATCATTGCAGAATTTAGATTTTATTCTGGCTCTGAAGTTCTGGGAAATATTCAGGAAAAACCAAGAGCTGGGCTATGCTGAATTTCTAGTATCCCTTGTGACTATGCGTTGAATGAAATTACAAATGAATGAAAATGGTAAAGGAAATAATCCATATAGTTAATTATGAGGGAAGGTTATCAACAGTAATATAGTCAAAGCTTAACAAGAGTCTAATAGATGCTTTGAAATTAGTATTGTAAAAGAAATTGCTTGTAATAAACCCTCTTACAGGCAGTGTTAATGGATTGCATTCACACAGAAGGGCTATTCAGAACAATTTGTATATCATAATACATGCACTTCTGTAGTTCAATGCAGAATACAAAATGAGTCCTAGCCAGCTGCTTTTCAATAATACTGTATTTAATGGCTCTGTTCATTATTCTGCTTCGACATTTTCTGTGATGCACTGCCTACCTGAATTGTAGTTGTTTCATCATTCATCCTGCAATCTTTAGGGAGGAGTCAAGGATCATGAAATGTATACAGTGACATGTATCGCTGCAAGAGATTTACAACTTTCTATTGCTGTAGAAGCCATTCAAACAGCAGAACCCGTTAGCCTGCTGGAGATGAGTGCTTATGCCACTAACAAATGGTGATGCAGAAGGCAATCTAGCATTTTAAACATCAAAATGTTTCCTTTTTTATTCTTCTACAAGATTGTCCAAAGCAAAAATCCTCAGCATCTTTCTACCAGTGGGTTCTGTGTTTTACAGATAGAATGCCAGAGGGCATGAGTGTTGGGAAGACTTATTAAGGACCACATTTGTGCCAAGTATGTATATAGGCTCTGGAGAGAGTTTGAGGGCTTGGCATTTTGAGTGACTTGCACTGTGAGGCTCCTTGGTTTGGTCATATAAATACACTATGACTGTGCAGGTGTCTCTGCTGATTTCATAAAGCCCAATAGGTGTATGCATTTTTACTGGTTCCGTGAAATATAGGCTTACATGCATGCTGGTGTTTGTATCAGTAATGTCATTAGCCCATAGAAGTGAAATTCATGTTGTTATTTCCGTTGAAATAATGTTGATGAGTTTTCCTCTCTTTTTTATGACCTTCAAAATTACACATGTAGCAGGATGCATCCAAGAAGGTTTTAGAAACAATAAAGACCATGGTTAGCTTCAGTATGCTCCCCCTCTCATAACACGCATGTAGTTTGCTTCGTCACCAGTGCAGTCACTTATTTTCATAAATTCTGTGTAAATTCAACCTCATTTTCTTACTAGCTTTAATGATAGCAGACTCTCAATTTATATGTCAGTCTATGTAATCTGACTGGAACCACTAGCTTTTTTTGACCATGTATTTTTATGGTCCATTAGGGATCTAGATAACAGTCTAATTGTATTTAATCCTTTAATGACCATGCTTAGAACTGCCTAATATATGCATGAGCTTTTTATGATTATGGCTATTCTAAAACCACCAAAACCAAAAATAATATTTAAATATTTTCAGTGATTCAGAAAAGTCATCAGCTGGATAGAACACAAAATTCTGCGATAATCCATGTTCTTAAGCAAGACCTAGGAACGTGTGAGAATAACATGAATTTCATGTTGTGGTACCTGGGACTCTGTTAAACCTACTATAATTCTAAAATGTCAGGTGTTGGTGTCTTATGTAGAGACCTGTAATAGAAATTTTGGACTGATATGCATAGAGAAAGAAGGGGAATATCTAGTTGTGAGATCACCAGACAGCCAAGGTTTCAAGAATGGCTGGAATTTGATAGCACACTAGATTAGCAACACTGGGCAGCTCTTGTCACATGTTACTAGTGTCATTGTTAATCCTGACTAGACCACTGGATATATATTTCAGTGCTTCAGTACTGGCCAGGCCACTTGCCTTCATGCGTCTGCAGTCAAACTGCTGGCCAGACTACTTGGACTGAACTGCTTTGGTGGTTTCTGGTATGAATGAGGGCATGAATATGAGTGAATAAAACTAGGTTTGTATTAAAATAAACTCTTCTTTCCTCCTTTAAATTCTTACATTGAACTTTGCTACATCTTTTTCAGCATTACAGTATTTCTATGTATATAAAATGGCCTATGTCTTTAAGACTTTCTGCATCTAGCTCTCTTTTTTTAATGATAAAGTCTCCATATCTGCAGAAGGCTCTTATGAATGACTGGATAGTTTGTGAATGTATTAAATTGCTCTCTTTCCTAGGGAGTCTTAAGTATTGACAGTTCTAAATTATTTCATATGTCAGGGAATATATTAAATTTAATTGATAATAATCCTAAATATGTCAAAGTTGTGGTCTATCACAAGTCTGCATTTAGTGTTTTACAGGCATAGGAAAAGAAAGTATATGTTTTTGTTTACACTAAGGTGTTATTTTTGTTTGGCTTTTTGGTCCTGAATTACTAGTTAATGCTTTAAAGCTAATTAGTAGTGACTTATATATATATTTTCTATTAAAAAGCACGTGTATGTATGATGTACATATATGAGATATATATGTATACGATTGTCGTGGGTTCAGCAGTAGCAGTCATTTTTCCCCTTCTTGGTAGCTGGTGTAGTGCAGTGTTTTGACTTTCAGCTCGGGAACAGAGCTGATAACAAGGATGTTTTGGTTTGGCCAAGGACTTTGTGAGCCTCATGCTCTGCCAGGGAGGAGGGGAAGCCAGGAGGAAGCAGAGACAGGACACCTGACCCAAACTGACCAAAGAGGTATTCCATACCACAGCACGTCATGCCCAGGGTGTAATCGGGAGTTAGCCGGAAGGGCTGGGAGACTGCAGGGTTGGAGGAGGTATCAGTCGGTGCTTGGTCGGGCTGAGGGGGGGCAAGTTATTGGTCGGCTGGTGCTGAGGTGTTGTATTCTCTTCCCTTGTTATTTCCTTTATCATTATTATCACTGGTGGTAGCAGTAGTGATTTGTGTTATACCTTAGTTACTAAACTGTTCTTATCTCAACCCGTGGGAGTTGCATTCTTTTCGATTCTCCTCTCCGTCCCTCCGAGAGCAGGGGGAGGGCAAGAAAGGGGGGGAAGTGAGCGAACGAGTTACCTGACTGGGTTTAAACCACGACAACGATATACATATATATGTATATATACCATTATATGTATGTGTAAAAATACCTTTACACCATTATGAGAGAGCTCCCAATAGCTGTATTTTTTTCTAAATCTTTAATGCATGCAGATGACATAGTTAGAAAACACCTGTATGTGAGTGATGCAAAGTGCCAGCTGTACTAATGTGATCTAGAGAGAGTTACTCCCTTCTTCCCCCTCTTGTCTCTTTCCCAAATAATAATGTAGTTCACCTATGCCTTATTTTCCTTTTGAAACCCAGCCCCTGGAACTTGACCTCCTCCCTTCTGAGCCATTGCCTAATGTTCATCAACTGTCCTTGCAGGTGGTGGCCAGGGTAGATCTGGCCTTATCCTGGCTAATGCTGTCAGCTGGTAGGGCTTGGACAAAGCCTTAGATGTTCCTGGAAGTGCACTCGGGAGTCTTCTTTCTGGTGAGACTTCCATGTGGCCTGACTCTTCTAGCCTATACTATGTTCTTTATTTCTCTATTAATTTTCCTGGTGTGGATGGTGTGCCTGCAGTGCACAAATCATTTCAGGGTCCATTTTAAAAAGCCCCCTTTCTTAAAATTTCTGTTGCTCTTCAGTTAATGTTGAGTGCGAACTGTGTGTAGTCTACAGGCTTGTTCTGGCGGATCTGATTTCCTACTGATTGCTGAAAGAGGGCTCACTTATAGACACAGAGAAACTTGCCATGCATATTGCTTATTGCTGGATTGGAAATTTGCTAAGATCTAGCTATTGCCTGATCTTGGAGAATTAGTAATAATCACATAAGGGAGCAGGCTTTGTGTTTATCTGTGTTATATTGCTCTAACTGTGAGTCCCAGGTTCTGGGCAAAGGAAAGAGACGATCACCCTTCCTGAAGTTTATTTCTAAACATGGAAACTTTTGTTTCTTGCACGTTGGTACAATTTTGGTATTTGTCAGGCTCTTCAGTGTGTGCTTAACCTAAGTGTCTTTGAATGTATTAGTCTGGAAATTTCCATGATATTGGGGCTTGCATATACAAAGAAATGCTTAAAAGGCTACAATAAAGACTTGGCACACTTAGTTGCTTTTAAAACAAAGTAATAAATATTTTTAGTCTTAACTTTACAATTAGGAAATAGCCAAGAGTCTGCTTTTCAATGTCCCTGAGCATGGTGGGGGATTAGAACTAGATCATCTTTAAGCTCCCTTCCAGCTCAAAGTATCCTATGATTTTTTCTATATAGTTGGATAAAGACTCCACACGGGATACTTAAACTTGATATGGGCACTGTGGTTGTGGCACGTCTTTGTAGGCATCTGTCTGCTAGTCTGTCTGTATGTTTGGTCACCCACTGGTAGACAGAGAAATGAGAGTGTTGTCATGTGTTCATGGGGATCCCTTTGGTGGCAAGCAGTCCTAAATGAGGAACTCATTTGTGACTAATGAAGGCATTCCGTTGCCAAGTGCTTGTTGTCCCTTGCAGGTCGTGCTCTCTCACTGGTGTATCCTTTCTGAGAAAGAAGACTAAAGAGGAGAAATGTGTTGTAAATACTCTCTTTGAGAGAACCTTGAGACTTCTAAACCGTGTTTTGAGGCTTTGCACTTTGAATTTCAAATCAAATTTTCCTATATCCCTCTCATAAATCTCTGTAATACTGTTCTTCTTACTTTTCCTCCTGAATCTACAGCTTCCTTAGGAGAATTTTAAAGTTCAGCTCTGCTTAAATCACAGGACTTTGTCACATTGATCTGATTTATACTTGTAAACATTAATTTCTGTTACCTGTGTATTTATGTTGTTAATGTGCAGCTGGAGAGTTGAGAGTATATGCTACTACGTGTGGAGGAAAATGAAATTTTTTTTAGTCAAGTTTGTCATACTAACAGTCATGGAAGAGTGTGTTACATGCTCTTTTCATGAAACAAATGACATTTTCCTAAGGAAGACAGCACAGCTCCATTAAAAGCAGCAGAAATGTGCCTATTTTACTGAATGTTAATATTAGGAATATTTTGTCTGGCTGAGCTGTATCGGACTTCTACGATCATAAAGAATTAACAACTACAAAATAAAAAAATATTAATTAATTGATGAGCCAAGATATATTTGGAACAGTGAGACTCGAGGTTGAGAATAGGTGTTAGATAGCAAGAAAAAGACTACTAGTTGGTCAGAACTCTGGTGCTGGTGTGAGTATGCTAGATGTGCTGCTTCATTCTCTGTTTCTTGGATGCATAAAGACACTGGATCAGTTTGCTGATCTAGCAAGAAATGCGACACCAATGTAATTAAATTGTTCCTATCTTTAAACCAGTCTCTGTCTTGTTCTTAAGGTACAATGTTTAAAAATTTTCCCCCTTCCAAAGTATGGAGCAACTATACCTTCAGGTACATGAGCATTGACAACTCCCTAGTTTCTCCACTCTTTGCATAGGATTGTGCATTTATATTCTTGAAAAAATTGGCCTTTGTTTAGGCAGCCAAGTAGATGAAGACCATATACTTAATATTAGACCACCACTTTAGAAAAAATATCATCCCAGTTAATTACTTCTACATGTATTTAGAAACGATTGCACAGCATGGCTCGCAAGCTGTGTAGGGAGAAAGATACACAACTACCTTGTGGTCTAATCCTTGCCTCCTGATACCTAGAGTAATCTGGACAGTTGGCAATCAAAATAATTAAATAATTCCTACACTGTTTCCATTAAGAATTTTTTACTTGGAAGGGATGGGGAGGGAAGTAGATGAACAGATTTAAAAATAAATCCATAGTAGCATAATTGAAGTAAATACTGCTAGTAGGTGTTTTCAGAATATTACTTCTTTCTAAATCTGGGAAATTATTTCTTTTATACAAAATGATGCCTGTAGATTTTCCTGGTAGAAGGAACCCCTTCATCCCCCCAAAAAAGGCAAACCACTTTTACCTTTAACAGCTGTATAGACTGCAAAGTGGTGCAACATTGGTAAGATGGATACATTAAAAAAATGAAAAGATAAGAGCATGAAAATGCAGTGAGGGATAGTTGTATAATTTGATAATCCTTTGGTGAGTTTAAAAATATTAACTAAAAAGAGACTATAATCAAAAGATGAAAAAGGAGATTTCTAGCAGAGAGAAAACATGTTCAACTTGTAGAGACAAGTGAAGTGGGATTACAGATGCTCAGCTGCATAAGGGCATAAATTAATGTTATTATGTTCTATTTGTTGGCTGAGAACTTCAGTAGCAGAGAAAGTTTTTGTATTGACTTCTAAAACAATGTGGAAAAGATCTGTGAATGAGATAAAGAGAAACTCAAGTACTTATGTGTATACTTTTTAAGTTTATTTTTACATTTATATTTTCAAAATTGGCCCAGAGGCCTGAGATTTATTATGTTTAAGCTTTTCTGACACTTAACCCAGAACAGTAGAACATTTAAACTACAATTCCACAAAAGCTACAGACACTTGAAAAAGTCTCTTTTTTAAGTGTCAATAGACTGAGAGCAACACAAGACCATAACTGTCCTTAGTAGCTGCCCCTGGGCCTACCCTTCACATTCTGCCTGTGGGTCCAGGACCCCACTGTACTCAGGTCAGGTGCATCCACCTTGTCAGAGCCATGCTGGAGATGTTCCTCTCTCAAGTTTTGTCTCTGGCTCTAGCTTCTGGATGAACCTTGGATCTATGGTGTAGCCTTGTTTCTAGTCATGCTTCTGGCCCCATCTTCTGACTGAACACACTGGCTGGACTATAGAACCAGTTCAGTGTTTTGGATTGTCTGGGACTGTCATTGCAGCCTGTTACCTGCACATTTCTCTGCCCACAACATTCAGATATTCATAGAATCATAGAACCAACCAGGCTGGAAAAGACCTTTAAGATATTGTGCTACTGTGTCCTGGCTAGTGAGGGCACTATACAAGTTGCGATCACCCATGCCTTCTACCTCATCCTGCCATATGGAGAAGTGCCATTCCCTGACATTTAAGTTCTAATGAATATTCTACCATTTTTATGTTTAATACACGTGCAACTTTTTGAGTGTATAGTCACTGAATGTTTTGAGGTAATGTACCATACAGCAATAAAAAAAAAAAAAATCTATAACCTACTAGAAGATTTTATTTATTTAAGTGGTAAAAAATGAGGTGTTTTTCTTTTTAATTATAGGCTGAGAATGTCAATATTAGGGAAGGCTTTTAATCCACAGCTGTTTGAAAAAGAATTGGGATGAGATAATCAGTTGCCAGCTTGGTTTTGCAAAGCACAAGTCTTCCAAAATCTCTGATAGGGGTTTTCAAAAGAATTTTAGAAATAAATCTAAGGGAGGGAGAAGAATGTAGTTTAGATTTTATTAAAGGCTCATTAAAGTGTTCCTTATTGTAATCTAAAAGGTCAAAAGTGTAAATGTTAATATTGGGATGGAGTATTTTTCAAAAGCTGACTAAAAGAAGAGATATTATTAGTCACATCAAGCTGAGCTTTGCAAGCTAAGCACTAGCAGTGATTTTACTGCAATCTTTGTTCAAATAATGATTATTGAACCTGGTGCAAGCTGTCATGTAGACTTACAAATAGCATTTTTAAAAACTAAACTGTTTAGAGTGACATAAAAACATAGAATGTTTTGGGTTGGAAGGGCCCTTAAAGGTTATCTTGTTCCAACCTCCCTGCTATGGGCAGAGACACCTTCCACTAGACCAGGATGCTCAAAGTCCCATAAAACCTGACCTTGAACAGTTCTAGTTATGGGGCATCCACAACTTCTTGGGGCAACTTTTTCCAGTGTCTCACCACCCTCACAGTAAAGAATTCATTCTTAATACCTATCTAACATAAAAAGTTCTATAAAGGATCAAGTATGGTATGAAACAATTTCAAAATATAAAGCCATTCATGTTGGCAGCATCGAAGAATGTAGCAAAAGAGAAGAATGAAAAAAGGTAAAGACTTTCTGGGGAATTAAATTCATATTGTACGTAACATGGTATGAAAGGTGTAGTTTGTGTTAAGTGAAGGAAGTACAGCTAAAGGAATTGCATTGAACATTAGTTAGCTGCTGTCTTCAAGATTGTTATGGATTTTATTGCTGAACTAGGTGTATGGCTTATGGTATGAGATGCAGAAGTGAAAAAAAGTGTGGATTCAGAGAAGCTAGAGTTGGGGGAAAAAATCTTAAATGTCTAAATAACAGTAAGTGCCTGTACATTGTCAGGTATTTGCAATTATACATTAAAAAAAAATATTTAGTTTGTGCTGAGCATGAAGAATAATTGGCTGAAAGCCACCCTGTGCTTTCACCTTAACCTCAGCTGAGGCCTGAAGGAGATTATAGACTATCTTGGTTTTGTTCTGTTTACAGGAATAGTAGCTTCTATGGAAGTGTTACGATGCAAGTGATGTGAGGTATTTTCTAGAGAAAAATGAAATACCTCAGGTGTACTAAGTATATTTAACCTTTCACTAAGGAAGATGAAGAGCTGTCCTGGGTTCAGCAGTAGCAGTCATTTTTTCTCCTTCTTAGCAGCTGGTGCAGTGCTGTGGTTTTGGCTCTCAGCCTGGGAACAGTTCTGAGAACACCGAAGTTTTTAGTTACTGCTCAGTAATGTTTACTCTGACCAAGGACTTTCTGAATCTCATGCTCTGCCAGGGAGGAGGGGAAGCCAGAAGAAGCAGAGACAGGACACCTGACCCAAAGTAGCCAAAGAGGTATTCCATACCACAGCACATCATGCCCAGTATATAAACTGGGGACAGTTACCCGGAAGGGTTAGATCACTGCTTGGTCAGGCTGGGTATCGGTTGGCGGGTAGTGAGCAGTTGTATTCTCTTCCCTTGTTGTTTCCCTTATCATTATTATTATTGGTGGTAGCAGCAGTGGTTTGTGTTATACCTTAGTTACTGGACTGTTCTTATCTCAACCCCTAGGAGTTACATTCTTTCTATTTTCCACCCCATCCCTCCGGGAGTCTGAGTCATGGCTGGGCCTAAAGAATGACAAGAGTTTACTGAAATTAAGATCCTTTCTATTTATAATTTTATTTATAAATTTCAGTTTGCCTTCATAATTTCTCTTGCATTTTTTTCTGATTATCGAATCACTTGATGGAAAGAGTGAACTATCTCTGTAGGAATCGACAAATGTTTTCACCAAGTTGAGTGAATATATTTACAACCTGGCAAATATAGCACTGGCAATGATTAAGTGATATGTGTTTTAGCTTCTTTGTTGAAGGATTAACCTGCAATGTCTTACAGAAAAGGTTAAATTCTGAATATTCAATGTCTTCCCTGTCTACTGAGGTAAAAATAGTAAAATCATGCATTTTGTTGGCATGTATTATTACTGAAAACAGAGAAAAGAAATTTAACTGTATTATCGGCAGAAATTAATTCACTCAATGACTGACTTACTTTGGTGTTTCCTTTGGTCAATTACAAAACATTAAGAAGATATTAAATATGAGATGGCATCAAAAAGTAACAATAGACTATTTTAAAAGGTTGAATTAACTAATTTTTTTTCTCAATTAGAAAGTGAGAAGATTAGTTCTTCAAAGTGATTTTTTTTAATCCAGTGTTAAATGTAAGATGAACGTTGCATTCATATTTAAGCAAGACAGGGCATTAGTGGGCTTCCTATCTGTCCTGGGTTCAGCAGTAACAGTCATGTTTCTCCTTCGTGGTAGCTGGTGCAGTGCTGTGTTTTGACTTCCAGCCTGGGAACAGTGCTGGTGATACCGATGTTTTCGGTTGTTGCTAACCGATGTTTACCCTGACCAAGGACTTTGTGAGGCTCACGCTCTGCCAGGGAGGAGGGGAAGCTGGGAGGAAGCAGAGACAGGACTCCTGACCCAAGCTAGCCAAAGAGGTATTCCAGGGTTTAAACCACGACAGTTCTTCTGGTGCCCAACATGGGGCTCGAGGGGTTGAGATAACGACAGATCTGTCCGGATTAATAGTCACTCGTCACAATGCTGATTTATTGGCTCTCAAGGTTGTTCCTCTTGATCTCACAGTTTCAGTATATCGTATCTTACTTCCATCCAGTATTTGCTGTATTAGTGTTTTTCAAGCGTGGGGCTTGGGCTAAGGTTTTTGTCTCATTGTACTTCATGGTATGACTTGTAATACAATAGAATCATTGATCATGAACTGGTCTGGCTTATGTTCCCAGTGTGGTCACCACCTTTATACTTTGGGAGGTTGTCATGGGTTCAGCAGTAGCAGTCATTTTTCCCCTTCTTGGTAGCTGGTGTAGTGCAGTGTTTTGACTTTCAGCTCGGGAACAGAGCTGATAACAAGCGATGTTTTGGTTTGGCCAAGGACTCTGTGAGGCTCATGCTCTGCCAGGGAGGAGGGGGAGCCAGGAGGAAGCAGAGACAGGACACCTGACCCAAACTGACCAAAGAGGTATTCCATACCACAGCACGTCATGCCCAGGATGTAACTGGGAGTTAGCCGGAAGGGCTGGGAGACTGCAGGGTTGGAGGAGGTATCGGTCAGAGCTTGGTCGGGCTGGGGGGGCGAGTTATCGGTCGGATGATGTATTCTCTTCCCTTGTTATTTCCTTTATCATTGTTATTACTGGTGGTAGCAGTAGTGATTTGTGTTATACCTTAGTTACTAAACTGTTCTTATCTCAACCTGTGGGAGTTGCATTCTTTTCGATTCTCCTCTCCGTCCCTCCGAGAGCAGGGGGAGGGCAAGAAAAGGGGGGGAAGTGAGTGAACGAGTTACCTGACTGGGTTTAAACCACGACAGAGGTATATAATAGAAGTGCTTAGCAATTACACATCTTTTTTCTCCCTCTCAGGTGCTCAACCTGTGAAGGAGACATCCTTTTACTCTCCCAGTTCTCCCCCCAGGCCATTTACATTTGAGAGTTTCAAAGTTTTTGAATGGCCTTTCAATGCTGTTGAGACTTGTTTGCTGATCGTGATGGGAATCACCATGCTAGCACACATACAGAGTGTCGTGGTTTAAATCCTAGGCAGACAGCTTGTTCTCTCACTCCCAGTGAGTGGTGCCGGGCTGACAGCAATCGAGGCCCCCTCCCCCCACCCCTGGGGCTCTCCCCTTCCCCACTCTCACAGGAGCGGGGAGGAGGATCGAAAGAGTGCAACTCCCACAGGTTGAGACAAGAACAGTCCAGCAACCAATGTACAACACAAATCACCACCGCTACTACCAACGACAACAATGATAAGAGAAAATAACAAGGGAAGAGAATACAATACCACCGGCCAAGAAACGAGTCCCACCCGGAAGCCCGTGTCCTTCCGGGTAACTCCCAGTTACCCCCCACCCCGGGCACGACGTGCTGTGGTATGGAATACCTCTTTGGCTAGCCTGGGTCAGGCGCCCCGTCTCTGCTTCCTCATGGCTTCCCCTCCTCCCTGGCAGAGCATGAGGCTCACAAAGTCCTTGGTCAGGGTAAACATCACTTAGCAACAACCAAAAACATCGGTATCACCAACACTGTTCCCAGGCTGGAAGTCAAAACACAGCACTGCACCAGCTACCACGAATGAGAAACATGACTGCTACTGCTGAAGCCAGGACACCATCATATTTCTTTACTGTTTGGATCTTATTGGGTTGTCATGAACGTGAAAATTCAGCCTGAAATTATAAAGGATATGAAAATATATGATACAAATCAAATATACTCGACATGTCGGATTCCCTTTTTCTCCTGTTTCTGCTCTTGACCAAGCTAAGTTTGTCAGATGCAGTCTGGTTCTGGCCATCCACAACAGTGTCTGGCATAGTGTCAAATGGGAAGTAATGGATTAAACAGAAGAATCAGCACTCAATCACTGTGCAAGTGTCAGTTTGAAGAACTGGCTATATGACTCAACAAAGGTTTGCACCTAGAAGGAAACTAGTGAGGAAGGTTCCTAATGGATATTTTTAAAAATCTTACTCTTTGGGGAGTGTATGTTCAATTTAGAATATTCACAAAAGTAGAAATGGGCTAAAGGTACCTGCAGGCACAAAGGTGAGAAGCTTTACCAAAGCAGGGAGAAAATAATATCAACTAGGAAGAACTGAATAGCCTGAAGAATTATGATAGTACAAGTAGCATAACATTGAGTACTGTAGCTGTTACAGAGAAATAACAAGAGTATTGGTTGCAGACCAGTACCTTGAGGTGTTTAATAAAGGGAAAAAATAATCTGGGTTCTTGCATACAGCATCATAGATGTAGGTCATCAACTCCATGCTACCATGAAAAGAGTAAGAATGCAGTCTTAGTCTTTTAAAATACTTATATAGATTTGGGGAATTATTAATACATTGAAGAAGTCATTAGAATATCTTGGTGTGGCAGGAATGTCATGATCAATTTTTTTTTGTGACATGAATTCATTAGAGATTCATAGAACATAAGTGTGTGCCTATATACATGCATATATGTATGTATGAATAAAAATCCTACTGGGCAAAGCCAGTAGTCCTGTTGCCCTGTGTTCTGGCTTCTATCAGAAGAATGAGATTAAAAATGCATATTTAGTTAACATATCAGACTGTGATTTGTCATAGCAATAATGTGTCAGACTATAAGGAAATGTCTGTCTTTCAATCTGTGGTGAAGGGTAGGGGAGTGAAATTCCAGAGATAAAAGCTGTTTAGCAAGGGGATAGCATGCGAGTAGGCAGGACTGGCCATGGTAATTCTCGAGAAAGCTAGAAGGTATTTGATTAAGAGTACACTGCATTTCTGATGGAGTTTTCTGCTAAGAACCTGGAGGTAAGTCTCTTAACAAACATGGTGCCTGTAAAAGAAGAAATATGTTATGAATGCATTTGAGAGTGGTAGATGGAATTGATTCTGGATGTTTTCTTCTGCTATAGTATCAATGCATATATGCATAAGTCTAGGGAAGAGCAGACAATTTAAATGGAGTTTCAGATTTAAAAAGTCTAGTTTACACAGCCATCCAATCCCCTTATAGACAGAATGCAGGAGCAGAGAGTGTCTGTGAAAATTGTTTTTCCTTGTGTCTGGACAAATTAAAATAGGCACTGTAGAAAGACAAGACAAAATAAAACAGCTGTTCAGAGACAGATTATCTGAGGTGAAACGGGAGTGTTTTGAAAACAATAGGAGTATACTCAGTATGCAAGTGAGGAAAAGAGCATATATGCGAGTGAGGAAAAGAGCATATATGCAAGTATAAAATGTGCCAGAAAAGGGAACCAGACCACATAAATAATAGCTGTACTGTTCATTTCTATGTGAACAAAATAGATTTCATCCAGTATAGTATCAACTTGGTTTTATATGTTAAGCAGTAGCATTATTCAGCATGTGAATCTCGCTTCTAGAATCTAGAGACATTTCCATTTCACGTGATATGAAAACTTACGAAGCCAAAGTCCTGGATTCAAAGAAATGACACTGTTATATTAATTTTCAGCATTGCAAATAATTATTTTATAGATATTCCTCCTAAAAATAACATTTATGCTTTATACTGTAAATAATAATAATAAAAAAGTTGGTTTTGTTGAAAGGAGTATTTTAAACCTATATCTGTGTGAATATCTTGTGCTTTGTATTTCAAGTCACCACTTCCTTCTATGAAAAAATCTTGTGCCTTCTTTTCTTGATTATATCCTATAATCCAATATTATATATAAGTGAAATTTTTGATCAAATAATTTGAGGTAGCTGCTTCAGGTCCTTGCTTTTCATTAACTCAAAGATCATACATTGTCAATGAGGCAACTGCTTCAGCTTGCCTTGTTGTGCTCAGCTCCCAGTTCTCTGGTCCTTAAAGAAGCAGCCTGCAATACCTGTTGCCCAATATTTTATGCAGAGGATGAGTTATAAGTTTATTCAGAATGGTTCTTTTATGATCCAAAGAAGGAAATAAGCCATCCTGAGTGGTTGAATAGTCTCAAGTAGGACTAAGGAAGTTACTGGTAAATACAAAATACCTGAATTTGATGAACGCTTGAATACTGCAGGCATAAGAAGCTCTGAGCTCAGTGTAATATAGCAGTGCAAGGAGATTCAGTTTCAGGAAAAAGGGTACTATCAGAGTCAAATCACCACCATAAAATTATCCAAGCAACTCAGAAATCAAGAGAGTACTAAAGCCTACACACCCTTGAGCTGGGATCCCAGAACTAGCTCTATGCAGGACTTGGCTTTCTGATACATCAAGAGAACTTCAAAGTGATGTGTAGGGTACTCAAAGTCCCTTTAAAACTAACGAACAAGAAATCCTTAGGTTTTTACTTCTTAAGCAGTTGCTTTGCAGCTTTACGTAAAATATGGGGAAAGATTAGATAAATGTGTAAGTCTTCTGTGTGACACGTACAGATATTGGAAAGAAAACAAGAGAGTCGAGTGAGATTTAAAAGGCTTATGGGAGTTAAGGGGAGGTTTTTCTACAAGCTTATCAGGAGAAATATACCAAGATAAGGTGGCTTGATTGATAAATGGGGAATTAAATTAAAGATAAATAATTAAAAGACAAAAAAAAGCTGACTTCAGTTAACTATCTTTAATAAGAAGAAACAGCAACTGGATAATTAGAAAGTAATGAGATTTTCTAAAATAGCTATGAATAAGCAGATAGATTAAGGAATACTTGAAGATATTTGAAATATAAAAAGGTACCTTAGTGACAGTGATGTATATCTTGGAGCATTAAGGGAAAGAAAAACCTGCTCAAGTAGATTTCCGTTGATATTAAGAGTTGACATCATTGATATTTGTCAGAATTATTTGAAGAAGATAAACTACAGAAAATTAGTTTTAGAACCTTGCAAGAACATTAGAAATCTAACAAAACCAGAGAAATACAGAAGTCTTTATGAAGACAGAAAAATATTACTTTATATAGAGGTCCTAATAAGCTAAAGTAAAGAAAAAGAGGGAAGAATCATTTTTAGGTTAGAGATGCATACACAAAACTATTACTAAGGGGAAGTAAATGCAGTTACTTAGTACTTACTTCCCTGATCTTAAAGTAATACCTCTTGAAGTATTCTAAACTGTAAAAAAGAACAGTGAAAATGGGTTTGTATTTGAAATAGAATAAATTTATCATCCAGCTAATGATAAATATATTTTATTTCAATTATGAAGGTTTTGGGTTTTGTTTTTTCTCATCACAATATATCATTTGCATATACTAGGAATAGGAAATGTTTCCCACAGCCACTGTTTTTAGCAGGTTATTGGGAAATCTGTTCAGCTGGGGACTATCAAAATAGTTCATTTAATATTTTGGAGTTTCAGGAGCAAGAATAAATATGTTAATGGAATTCAGGTAGGATAATAAACTTATGATGTTGAAATAGCAGTGATAACATTCACTTTTGGTTTTAAAGATGTGACAGGAAAATCAACAGAATAGGAATGTGTTATAAAAACAAGCTAGTAAAAAACTTAAACCGTAGTTTTCAAAATGCTGTGGTAATGTGGTGTCATGGTTTAAACCCTAGCCAAACAGCTTGTTCTCTCATTCCCAGTGAGTGGTGCCAGGCTGACAGCAATCAAGGCCCCCTCCCCCCGGGGCTCTCCCCTTCCCCGCTCCTGGAGGAATGGGGAGGAGGATCAAAAGAGTGCAACTCCCACAGGTTGAGGCAAGAACAGTCCAGCACCCAATGTACAACACAAATCACCACCGCTACTACCAACAACAACAATGATAAGAGAAAATAACAAGGGAAGAGAATACAATACCACCGGCCAAGAAACGAGTCCCACCCGGAAGCCCGTGTCCTTCCAGGTAACTCCCAGTTACCCCCCACCCTGGGCATGATGTGCTGTGGTATGGAATACCTCCTTGCCTAGCCTGGGTCAGGCTCCCTGTCTCTGCTTCCTCACAGCTTCCCCTCCTCCCTGGCAGAGGATGAGCCTCACAAAGTCCTTGGTCAGGGTAAACATCACTTAGCAACAACCGAAAACATTGGTTTCACCAACACTGTTCCCAGGCTGGAAGTCAAAACACAGCACTGCACCAGCTACCACGAATGAGAAACATGACTGCTACTGCTGAAGTCAGGACATTATCCACCCCTTATTCCATACCATTCACGTCATGCTCAGATCCCACATTTTCAATACACCGTCGCTCTCCCACATATATACATCCATATACACACAGACCAAGAGAAAAAGATCATTTTCTTAGTGCATGGACCAATCCCTATAATGCTGCCGAGTCCATTCGGTCCATGATGTCAGGTTCCATCTCTTGTAACAATCTTTCAGGGCAGAAAAGGCTGTGTGCAGTATTGGATCGTTGCCTGCTGATGCTGGTCGTTCCTTTACTGTGGAACTCATTCAGTTCTATCAAAGTTCATTCTCTGTTGGGATGATGGTTGGAGGGAAGTCAGGGCTAGTCGCTGGTGACCTGGAGACATCTAGCTGATGAGCTATGAAAGTATTACACAGCAGGCAACAGCATACAATTAAGTAGGTATACATAGGACTTCCCCATCTTCCCGCATTACCCACCAAGTATATCCAGGTCCCTGAGCAAAAGCAATCCCACAAGTGGGTTTGCCTTTACCTGAAGCAGGAATAACCCAGACCGTCTTCCCCAGCAAATTCTTCATATGCACCACGGGAACTTTGTCCCCCTCTACAATATGTAACAGTTCTGACTGGGCTGGGCCAGCCCTCTTGAGAGATCCTCTAGTGTTGACCAACCAGGTGACCTTTGGCTTGAAAATTCCCCCACCCATTGCTCTCAGTGTAGTTTCTAACAGCCCATTGTACCATTCGATTTTCCCAGAAGCTGGTGCATGGTAGGGGATGTGATATACCCACTCAGTGCCATGCTCTTTGGCCCAAATATCTATAAGGTTATTCCGGAAATGAGTCCCATTGTCTGACTCAATTCTCTCTGGGGTGCCGTGTCGCCACAAAATCGGTTTCTCAAGGCCCAGGATAGTGTTCTGGGCAGTGGCATGGGGCACAGCGTATGTTTCCAGCCACCCGGTGGTTGCTTCCACCATGGTAAGCACATGGCGCTTGCCTTGGCGGGATGTCGGCAGTGTGATACAGTCAATCTGCCAGGCCTCCCCATATTTATACTTCAACCATCATCCTCCATACCAAAGAGGCTTTAACCGCTTGGCTTGTTTAATTGCAGCACATGTTTCACACTCATGAATAACCTGGGCAATAGTTTCCATTGTTAAGTCCACCCCTCGATCAAGAGCCCATCTATATATTGCATCTCTGCCCTGATGGCCTGAAGTGTCACGGGCCCGCCGGGCCAAAAATAGTTCACTTTTATGTTGCCAATCTAAGTCCATCTGAGCCACTTCAATCTTAGCCACTTTATCCACTTGTTGGTTGTTCTAGTATTCCTCAGTGGCCCGACTCTTGGGTACATGGGCATCTACATGACCTACCTTCACCACCAGGTTCTGCACCCGGGCAGCAATATCTTTCCACAGTGCAGCAGCCCAGATGGGTTTACAGTTGCTCTGTTCCATTGCTCTGCTTCGTTGCCAGTTGCTCTGCTTCCATTGCTTCAACCACCCCCACAGGGCATTTGCCACCATCCATGAGTCAGTATAGAGATAAAGTACTGGCCACTTTTCTTGTTCAGTAATGTCCAGGGCCAGCCGGATGGCTTTCACCTCAGCAAACTGACTCGATTCACCCTCTCCTTCAGCAGTTTCTGCAACTTGTCGTCCAGGACTCCATACAGCTGCCTTCCATCTCCGATGCTTTCCCACAATACGGCAAGAGCCATCAGTAAACAATGTTGGGGGTCGAGCATGGACAGTCGGACAGGTCTACAGCAAGCTGTGAGAATATGAACTTATAACCCCGAGTTAGGAATGCAACAACAGGATAACAGTAACCGCAAAGCAAGATATAATGCCAAGCTAACACAAACACCTAGGCCCAATCATAAAAAGAATAGCGGCGCGTGGACACCTCATGGACGAAGCGGGGCAGCCAATCAAGTAGTGCGTGATCGCGTGTAAGGGAGCTCAAAGCAGTATATTAATAGCAGCCTTGTAAGCAATAAACGGAGCTTTTTGCAAATGTACATCGTGTCGGTGTTTGCTCCCCTTCACCTGGCCGCTGCAAAACAAGGCATACTGCTTTTCACTTTCTGACAGTTTATTAGATGGTGGGGCCTCTTCAGCATGCACCACCTCCTCCTCTGGTGACATTCCGAAATCTTTGCCCTCTGGCCAGTCCATGATGACTTCTAGAATGCCTGGACGACTGGGATTTCCTATTCGAGTTTGTTGTGTAATTAGTGCAGCCCATTTACTCCATGTAGCTTCAGTTGCATGATGTGTAGAGGAGACCCTGCCTTTGAACATCCAGCCCAGCACGGGCAACCAGGGTGCCAGGAGGAGCTGTGCTTCAGTGCCAATCACTTCCGAAGCAGCTCAAACCCCTTCACAGGCTGCCAGTATTTCTTTCTCAGTTGGGGTATAGCTGGCCTCAGATCCTTTGTATCCCCGACTCCAAAAGCCGAGGGGTCGACCTCGAGTCTCCCCTGGAGCTTTCTGCCAGAGGCTCCAGGTAGGACTGTTCTCCCCAGCTGCAGTGTACAGTACATGTTTTACATGTGGCCTGGTCCGGACTGGTCCAAGGGCTACTGCATGAACTATCTCGCGTTTAATTTGCTCAAAGGCTTGTTGCTGCTCAGGGCCCCATTTAAAATCATTCTTCTTCTGGGTCACATGATAGAGAGGGCTTACAATCAAACTGTAATTTGGGATGTGCATTCTCCAGAACCCCACAGCACCCAAGAAAGCTTGCGTTTGTTTCTTATTAGTTGGTGGAGACATTGGTGTTATCTTGTTGATCACATCTGTGGGGATCTGTCTACGTCCATCTTGCCATTTTATTCCCAAAAATTGAATCTCCTGTGCAGGTCCCTTGACCTTACTCTGTTTTATGGCAAAACCGGCTTCCAGCAGGATTTGGATTATTTTCCTCCCTTTCTCAAAGACTTCTTCTGCTGTGTCGCCCCACACAATAATGTCATCAATGTATTGCAGGTGTTCCGGAGCTTGCCCCTGTTCCAGTGCATTCTGGATCAGTCCGTGGCAAATGGTAGGGCTGTGTTTCCACCCCTGGGGCAGTCAGTTCCAAGTGAACTGGACACCCCTCCTGTAAGCGGCGAGGAGAAGCAAGACACGCCAACCCAATATGGGTGATAAGCAAACTTCTCCTTTATTTGTGGCGCACTTCGCTTAAATCTGCGTGGTGTTTAGCCACGCCTACTAGTCAGAACAGTATTGGTTAGTTCTACACAGCTTCCTTCACATTCTCCTCCCACATCCAATATCTGGTTACCTGTGAGGCCTACACCTTGCTTTGCTCGCACGAGGCCTCTAAGGATCCATGGCCTTGCTCTTAGAGCCATTCTGCAACACCCTCCAAGTAAAAGCAAACTGTGGCCTGCACTCTGCTCCCAAGGGAATCGAGAAAAATGCATTGGCAATATCAATCGTGGCATACCACTTGGCTGCCTTCGACTCTAGTTCATACTGAAGTTCTAGCATGTCCGGTACGGCAGCACTCAATGGTGGTGTGACTTAATTCAGGCCACGACAGTCTACTGTTAGTCTCCATTCTCCATTAGACTTTCGCACTGGCCATATGGGGCTATTAAAGGGTGAGCGGGTCCTGCTGATCACCCCCTGACACTCAAGTCTACGGATCAGCTGATGGATGGGAATCAGGGAGTCTCGGTTGGTGCGATATTGCCACCGGTGTACTGTTGTGGTCACAATTGGCACTTGTTCTTCGACTTTCAGCAGCCCCACAGCAGAAGGATCTTCTGAGAGACCAGGCAAGGTGGACAGCTGCTCAATTTCCTCAGTCTCCAAAGCAGCAATACCAAAAGCCCATCGGTACCCTTTTGGGTCTTTGAAGTACACTCTCCTGAGGTAGTCTATGCCAAGGATGCATGGAGCCCCTGGACCAGTCACAATAGGGTGCTTTTGCCATTCCCTCCCAGTCAGGCTGATTTCAGCCTCCAGCACAGTCAACTCTTGGGATCCTCCTGTTACTCCAGAAATATAGATGGGTTCCACCCCTTGACAGCTTGATGGCATCAGGGTACACTGTGCACCGGTTTCTACTAGAGCCTTATACTTCTGTGGGACTGATGTGCCAGGCCATCTGATCCACACAGTCCAGTAAATCTGATTGTCCCCTACCTCCACCTGGCTGGAGACAGGGCCCCTCTAATGGTCGTCACAGCATTGGACACTTAAGTCGTGGTAAAAGGGATTATTCTTCATTATCACAGGAGCTGGAGTAAAATCAGCTCTTCCATTCCACCTGGGAAACTGCTCATCAGAGACTGAAGCCGTAGCTCTCATGGGATGATCAGTCTTGGCCCTTGCTCCCTTCTTCAGTTCACTCACCCATTCCTCCAAAGCTGAAGTAGGTTTTCCATCCCACTTTGTCATGTCTTCTCCGTGATCCCGCAGGTAAAACCATAGGGTACCCCATGGCGTATACCTCCTGTATCTCCTCTCTCGAGCAATAGGACGTCTTTTGTCAATAGCTGAGACATGTGTTGGTACACGTGAGGAGCTGGATAAATCAGATAGATTGTCCCTCAACTGTTTGAGGTCCTGGGATAGTTTTTCCACAGCTGAGATGATGGAAGGGGTGAGATTGTCTTCGAACTCTCAGAGTTTATGAACCATTTCATCCACTGTTAGTGGTACTATGTCATTCCAGCTTACTGTTGCCAATGAATTTGCATAATATGACAGTGCATTCCATGTAAGTTTTCGCCACATGGGTCATGTACATTCGACTTCATCTGGATCTATGGGTGTATCCCCGTTATTCGGCTTGATGTCATAGATCATCTCTACGATGGCTGATTCCCTCAGAGACTGGATGCCTTTGTCTATAGTAGCCCACTTGGCCAAACAACTCATAATATCGTCCTTGTATGGAAACCTTTCTTTCACAGCTGCCAAGAGCCGCCTCCAGAGACTGAGGGACTTTTTCTCTCTTGCAATTGCTTTGTCAATTCCCCCTTCTCTAGCAAGTGATCCCAGCTGCTTGGCTTCTGTACCTTCTAGTTCATGACCGTCGGCCCCATTGTCCCTGCATCGGAGTAACCAGGTGGTGATGTGCTCCCCTGGTTGACGGGTAAAATCTTTTCACATATTCCGCAGCTCGGTTGAGGTCTGAGGTCGAGAAGTTACCTCTTCTTCTTCTTCTTCGTCATGTGATGATGACTCCTGATCAGATGCTAGACCAGGTGGTGAATTCATTGTTTCTTCATCTCGCTTCACCCTTCTTGCCTCCTTTTTGCTTGTTCTCTTGCGTACAGGGGCAACCGATATTGGTATGAATTGGTCCTCTGGTTTGGCTGCAGTAATTATCACTGTGGTTTGAGTAGCAACTGTACTTGTTGCTTGGGGTGGTGTAGCTGCTGTGCTTGGAGCTGGGGTAACCACGCTGTCTGTTGCAGTCGAAGTTTGAGCAGCTGCTCTGCTTGCCACTGGGGTAGCTGCATTGTTCATTGCAGCCAAAGTTTGAGTAGCAACTGTACTTGTCGCTGGGGGTGGTGAAGCTGCTGTGCTTGGAGCTGGAGTAGCTGCGCTGACTGTTGCTTTGCCCTCAGATCCGCCGACATTCTTTTCCTTTTGAAGGTGCTGAATAGTGTTGAACAAGGCCCTGTAAGCATAGGCCAAGCCCCAGCACGTTGCCATGATTTGTCCATCTCTGGTATGGCCAGAATGACCACACACCTCATTTAAGTGTTTTACTAATTCTTCTGGATTTTGCAGTTGTTCGGTAGTGAAATTCCAAAGTACTGGAGGGGCCCACTGACCTATATACTTGCCCATACTATCCCAGACACCCTGCCACTCATGACTGTCCAGCCTCAGGGAAAATCTCTTGGTCCTCCTACATCGTCGTTTGACCCCAGACAAGACCCAAACCTGAATCTGCTTAACTCTTGAAATCAGTCGTGGGCAAAACACACTCTGTATGTGTGCTAGCATGGTGATTCCCATCACGATCAGCAAACAAGTCTCAACAGCATTAAAAGGCCATTCAAAAACTTTGAAACTCTCAAATGTAAATGGCCTGGGGGAGGACTGGGAGAGTAAAAGGATGTCTCCTTCACAGGTTGAGCACCTGAGAAGGAGAAAAAAGATGTGTAATTGCTAAGCACTTCTATTATATACCTCCCAAAGTATAAAGGTGGTGACCACACTGGGAACATAAGCCAGACCAGTTTCATGATCAATGATTCTATTGTATTACAAGTCATTACCATGAAGTACAATGAGACAAAAACCTTAGCCCAAGCCCCACACTTGAAAAACACTAATACAGCAAATACTGGATGGAAGTAAGATACGATATACTGAAACTGTGAGATCAAGAGGAACAACCTTGAGAGCCAATAAATCAGCATTTTGACGAGTGACTATTAATCCGGACAGATCTGTCGTTATCTCAACCCCTCTTGCCCCACGTTGGGCGCCAAAAAGAACTGTCGTGGTTTAAACCCAGTCAGGCAACTTGTTCACTCACTCCCAGTGAGTGGTGCCAGGCTGACAGCATTTGACCTGACCCCACGCCTGGCCCCCGGGGCTCTCCCCTTCCCCGCTCCTGGAGGAACGGGGAAGAGGATCAAAAGAGTGCAACTCCCACAGGTTGAGGCAAGAACAGTCCAGCAACCAATGAACAACGCAAATCACCACCGCTACTACCAATGACAACAATGATGAGAGAAAATAACAAGGGAAGAGAATACAATACCACCGGCCAAGAAACGAGTCCCACCCGGAAGCCCGTGTCCTTCCGGGTAACTCCCAGTTACGTCCCACCCCGGCCATGACGTGCTGTGGTATGGAATACCTCTTTGGCTAGCCTGGGTCAGGAGCCCCGTTTCTGCTTCCTCCCGGCTTCCCTTCCTCCCTTGCAGAACATGAACCTCACAAAGTCCTTGGTCAGGGTAGACATCACTTAGCAACAACCGGAAACATCGATATCACCAACACTGTTCCCAGGCTGGAAGTCAAAACACAGCCCTGCACCAGGTACCACGAAGGAGAAACATGACTGCTACTGCTGAACCAAGGACATGTGGAAAATAGATTGCACATGAACATGCAACACAATGACCAGTATAATTTACTCAGCTTTACTGGGTAACTACTCAATTATAATGATATCATCTCATCCAGCATAGGAATTTGACTATGGTACTAGTATTTATTGAATAATCCATTAGGTATTATGGTATAATAATATAGTTGTACTGAGGTCTTTGCTATGATAAGTTTTTGGAATCATTAATATGCCCTACCCCGAAAATGCAAAACTAGTATCTTCTCCCAGTTTCTTGGAAACCAAGCTTTCCTTTCATATTTCACATGTGCTGTAGTAGCTTGAATTCTATTCAGAATCATCATGAGACAGATTAGATTAGAAATCTCAAGAAATGTAGTGCTCGTAATACTCTAGTGGTTAAACATGGGAATAATTTGAGGAAGAATATTAATTGGAAGCCTTAAAATAAGTTGCAGCATGGTAAATTAATAAGATGTTTCCATCTCATCTCTGGAAACATCCACAATAATGATGTTCTGTACCTTTTAAAGAATTTCTGGCGGTTTAAAAGTCTGTTTAGAAGACAGAAAGAAGACATGTCATGCGTAATCTATGCACAATCTACATTTCACCACTGATACCCAAATACGGATAAATAGCATATTATCTTGCAAAAATCGTAACTCCAGTAGAAATCATATTCTTTGTACAGTGTATTAGATGGCTACCAATTCTAGCAGAAGGACCACTTCTTCTTAAATGTAATGACTTTGCTTATACAGAGCTTTTCATAATTAAATTAAATGAACACAGCCTTTCTTGTAGTTTAAGCAATCTAGAAATGTTCTTGTGTGTTAAGAATTTAATGAGGACATACAGTCCAGGATACCTGCTCGTACTTTGTGAAATTCAGAGCATTTAAATGCTCCTATCTAGACACTAAGATCCTGGAGCTAAGAAATGGCATGAAATCCAAGAGAAAACACTCTCTTCTGAGCTACTTGAAAGGTTTTCCAGATAGCCTAGCTTCCATATTGTAAAAAACTATCTCAGGAACTTTTTTTCCCGTTTTTACATTTTTTCTGTTTACACACAAAGAAATGGTCAGAGTTTAGGTAGGAGATTGTCGTTTTGTCATTTTACTAGTAAAATAAGCGTGTAGTCTGTTACTCCATGTTAGCATTATAGCTCTTAAGCTAGAATCTTTTGTGGTCTTTCATTACTATGTACATGTTTCTATGTACATATAATCTTTTTACAAGATTAAAATGAATGTGTTCATGCTGATGAGCTAAAAGCATTGGGAGCCAAAGTAATTTCACTGAGATTACATCTTCTGAGATTTTGTTTCCCAGAGCTCAACACAAATAAATGTTAGCTTCTTGTATTATTAGTGTCATGTGATAGTTCACCTTGCAAATCAATATTCATTTTGCACATAATTTTCCAGAAACATGTTTCTTGTAAATGGCGGCAGTTTTCTTAATGAAAGGGCATTTCCACGTTTGGGAAATAGAGACTATAGAATGTTGGGTGGTTTTTTTTTTGTTTTTTTTTTTCATGGATTTTAATGATAAAATTTTAAATGTCCCATTTTAAATCATGTGGCTCAGGAATTATCTGAAAATTACTCTCCCAATGGAATTTTCTTCTATTATAGAACAAATTCTTTTAGTTGAAACTTTCCATTCATAATATAATATTTTTAGACTGCTACTCGCAGCAGTTCTTTCTGACAATATTTTGAATTGCACAATTGTTGTATTTCATGTCTATATGCTCCTAAAGGGCTATTATAATTTTTGTGTTTTTTCTAGATTTTGTGTTAATGCAACTATAGTAATTATAGCTATTATAAGGTTAAACCATAGCCATTTTGAAACCAAAACTGTGTCTAGCTAGTAGAATAATTAATAACTAAAGTCCCTTCACCTTCAGGACATAAATATGCCACTATATGTTCACTCCCCTGCCAAAAGAGAACTTTGATTTCTTTTTTTTTTCTCTATTCTAGTTAGATTGTTTACACATTACTATTGAAGTTCTGAGTCTTGATATTGTATTCTATTTTACCAGTTCTCACAAGTTGGAGGGACAAAGTTGGTCTAATTTAGTTACTGTATATTTGTCTTTGTAATCTTTTGATATGTAATCATCTGAACTGGAACTTTATCTCAGAATGTCTAAATCTCTTCTAAGGAACCTACTGTGTGGCATAGAACACTAGAATTCATACAGCATATACAAAGCAGTTATCTGTTCTTCATCTGCAAAGCAACTTCAGAGATGCTTAGGTGAACTTCTTTGTTGCTCAGCAAATGATTACATCAATGCCTGACCATATTTCTTGGAAGTAAAGGGTAAAAGAACAAGAGTTAACGAACACAAGTAGCAGCAAGGGAAGTTCCCATTAGATATATAGAAGGAATTCTTCAATTAGGGTATCGGAATAGGTTGTTATGGAAGACAGTGGACTGCCCTTGGAGATGTTTAAAACTAGGCTGAACAAGGTCTTGAACGACCAAGAAAGCAATTGTACTAGATGGCTTCCAGTAGTCCCTTGCAACCTAAATTATTCCAAAATTCCATTGAAAGTTAAGAGAAATTTTAAGACTTTTATAGAGGGACATAATATTTACTTCCCTTGTTCTGGACTCACTCCTGCATCGTTCAAGCAGATTTTTTTCTCTCACTTGAACAAGAACATAATGAAAACCTTTCTTGACTTGAAATACATGGGATCTAATTAGCATAGGTACAGAGTAGTTACAGCTTCCACTGAGAATGAGAGCTGTGAGTAACCAATGATTCTGGAAAAAATCTCTACGTTTTGAATTTGGAATTCAGTTCTCATGGCATTTAAATAATGTATTTTCAACTGAGTGCACGAAGACCCCATCTGTGAAGTGGGAATAATAATCCTTTCTTGCTTAATGGGTGTGTTGTGAATATTAAACTCCTTAAATGACTATCAAGATACAACAATAAGCAGTGCTATAGAAAAACCCAACAGGAAATTATTAATTCTATTCTTGGTCCTGCATTAGTATGGGAAGTAGTAGGGTCTGGCTGTACATATTGAATGATGCAAATACAAAATAAAATTGAATACTTGCCTTATTCCTTAAGCAGTTTTTAGCCTATAGGTGGAATCAGAAAGACAAGAGATGAGAAAAATACTACTTGACATATTATATAACTTGCCTAAGATGCTACTTCCTAAATCTGAATTCTTCACTAGGTGCTTTTAAGCATAATAGAAGGTTTCCAATGTAACAGGTATTTGTGGAAAATCAAATTAAGATGCTATTGCTCATAGTATGCTTGGGTAATTTAAGATTTAAACCCTTAATGCTATGAACACTCCAAAACTAGGTAATGTGAACTTAAGTTAAAAGATAATTTTAAAAAGTAATCACATTGGATTAAAAAAAAATAATGTTTGGTATAGGCAGCTACCCAGTCTCAACTCTCTCCTGTGGTGGGACTCAAATTAAGGAATTTTGGTGCTTTTAAGCTCAGCTTCGGTTAACTTGAATTTACAGGTATAATCAAACACCTTTTGAGAACCAGCACTGAAGAAAAATTAAGCTTCTGTGCTTATTTTTACCAAATGCTTTCTCTGGAAATCCATTTCCTCAGTGTGGAGTATGCTGGCCTTAGAATCCTTGGCTAAGGCTCCATTAACTTCCAGTTACTGAGCAGTGCAAAGACTGACAGAAGCAAAATAATTACATCTGCTAAGGAATGCTACAGATGTTTCTAGGACCCCAGCAAGCAAGATAGAATACCCCAAAGCTGCTTGAGTTGTGCTGTTAACATCCAGAACAGAGAGGCTGCATAGAAATTGTGTGTTGGATGTCTTTCTTGGAGCAGCTTCACTCTTAAACTGCACCCAGGAGCTGTTTTGGAGAATGCTGGTCAACACAGAGCCTAAATCATACCAGGGAGTGCTCTAATAATCTACTAGTATAGACAGTTGCATTTCTATGTAGTTTTCCTCTTCTGGTCATAAACTTAACTGTTAAAAGCATCAAGATTTTAGCTGGCATAAACATTCACACATTTCGTCCAGCAATTAAAAGAAAGAATATGGGTATGTTGCACAATACAGAGCTGTACCAAGAATAGCTACTCAGAGCCAGATTCAGGGCTCTCATTGTAGAAGCAGTTGAGCTCTTTACAGCATGATATTCAAGTCTGGTGGGAGGCTTCCAGTTTTTAAATGGCTAATCAGTCCAGGCAGAGCTCTGTATCGCTGTCACTGCGTGATGTATCTTAGGTATCTTTGGTGAGCCCTGCATTAAACCACAAGAGTCCCAACTTCTTGCAGTAGCCAGCAGAGAGAGACTAAGTATCTGAAGGTGGCACATTGCTGCAAATATGGAATAAGTGTGGTTTCTTCAGACTGGCCAGATTGCAAATGACATTAATTTGTTTAAGAAGTGCTTACACACTTTTCCAGGGGCTTAAAGATTATATTGCATCAGAAGAAATCTAACAGAATGGAGTGAAATGGAGGTTCCAGGAAGCAGAGAATCATTCCAGTTTGAATGAAATTCAGGGGCAGTGTAAGCAGGTGTAGGCACAGGCATAGTCATTGTGCTCTGCATTGGCTTTGAATCCGCTATTGAGAACAAAGGTGTTGGGATTGACAGAAACTCTTCAGAAAAGGAAACACAAACCAAATGAACAACTTTACAGCTTTTAAGGAAAATATACTTTCCTAATAACAGGTATTAGAGCAGGTAATACTCAGAACTGATTTATGGATGGGCATGTAGGTATATGCCACAATACATCTGACTTGCAGCTGTGTGAGTGGGCAAATCATTTTACACCTCTCTCCCTTTTCCCTATTCTGTTTTTTTTCTTGCTCATTTGTGTAATAATGTCTCTTTAGAGTAAGGACTTTTCTCTTAGTGTGTACAATACCCAGTATAAATCTTAAAGCCTTTGAGGGGCTACCATACTACAAGTTAAGAAAGTAAATAATGTTGAGGCTTACGTGGTACATACAGTAACAGTGGGATGACTTTTTTACAAGATAAGCTATGTTCATGTATGATACATACGCTCCATGTGTATTCACGTATATTTTCTAGAATCACCTATGTTGTATTCTGAAAAAGAAAGATATGTACATTCCTGTTTTATTTTTTTTTTAAGAAAAAGCAAAATGTAAGCTCATACACATAACATGACCCTCAAAAAGATGGATGCTTTGTTAGGTACAAGCAGATTTCTTTGTGAATCTTAGAATATTTATATCACATTCTCTTATCTTTTTCAATTTAGATTTATGTTTCAACATTCAATGAATTCCTCTATTCCTCTGCCCCTATACATTTTGAAACTTGTTTTCACCAATTTGGCTAATAATCTCTGGAAAAATAGTGTGAATAAAACCACTGAAAATTCCACAATCTATTACAGTTTCAAGGTAAGAATATTAATATTTTCATGGACAAATACAGATATTTATAATGCATGTTGATATTGATAGTTTCTTTGCAAAAGGTAATCCTTACGCCACCAGTTCAGTTTTAACATTACCTAAGTAATGTAACATATTACCTAAGGGTAAAGTGTTTGATTTTTTTTTTTAGTGGATTACACAGAGTAATGTAATAGTTCTTTGTAGCAGCATTCGTTTTGGGTTGCATTTCGTTTTTATACTTATGTGTAGATTTTTGACACAAGAGAAATGCTTTTTAAGTTTTCAAATTCAGATTGAAACCTCTATTTCTATTTATTTCTGGTAATCAACAGTTAGCTGAATTTGCAGTTTTCCATCTTCCTTCTGCCCTTTGCATGTTCTTATCTAATCTTGCATGAACTGATTCAAAGTATTTTGAACTTTACCACAAATATTAGACATATCTTGATATATGTAGATTTGTTTTAAATGTTAATATGACCATTCAGGTCATAATTGTATAGTCCTATCTCCAAAGATACTAGTGCAACTAAACAAATCTGCTTGACATTTTAAAATGTTAACTGCTGTACGTTATTGTCCAGTGTAATTAATTAGCTTGCCAAGAAAATTTTTTGTTTGTTTATGTGAGAATAGGAGTGCATGAATGATAGTGTTTTACTGAAATTTACTATGTTGAAGGTTAATAATCAAAAATTGCCTAATGTTAAAAGTTACAAACAAGAAGTCATAGACAGAGTTGAAGATCTGAGCAAGAAAAACTGGTTGCATTATAGGGAAAAAATATGGAGCTTTGTTTGTTTTGGGTTTCTATTTTTTTTTGTTTGTGGTTTATTTTTTTTTTTCCTTCTAATACAACCTATAATTTTCTGTAAGTAAGAAATGCTGGAGTATAGTTCCAGTTGCTTTTTGGAATTTCTCAAGGTTTTAGGTATTTTCTTTGTAGTCTGATTTTTTTTGAATCACAAATTATGTACCTGCCTCTTTTTGCTGGTAGTATTCTTGCGCATCCAGTTTTTCTGTGTTTTTAAGGTGTCTTCTTGTGAAGCTATGGCTCTAAAGTTACTTCTGTAAGTCTTCTTTAGGAGGTGTGATTATTTTTAATGGCTTCATAACACTGCTTTATTTCCTAATTTACTATCTATGAATACAACCAGAAGTTGTTCTTTGTTATCCTAAAACCAGTTTTACCCAGGTCCCAAAGTTGTACTCCTAGAATCATTAGTAATTGTTAGTAATTGATCACCTACAATCAGTGTGTAAAGTTCTAGTCATCTTCTGCTTGTATTTTTGAGTGGTACTATTAAAATTCCCAGCTGTGGATCCTCCAAGCAATAGTCTCCTGACAGAAGAACTATAATAATAGCCAAATCTATCTGCACATACAACGTTGTTCTAAGATCATTAATAGTTCAATCTAAGTGTCTACTAATCATGACAATATCAACGGTATGTTTTCAAAACCTATGTACACAAGTGTATGAAGATGTTTCTTTCTACCACACAAAAATTCAGCTGCCATGTAAAGCATCTGGAGATGGGGTAACCTGAGAGGATATGTTATGTATTATTAAAATTTAAAGGTGTCAGTACATTATATTGCATAGATTTGGGAAATAGCCTGAACAAAGACTTTTGATAGAAACAGAAGTTAAATTAGGCATGATGGTTGCAATCTTTTGTTAACATATGGATAATTAAAATACACAGTTATGGGTAGAAATATAGCTCTATCCACCAGTAACTTTTTATGAAGAAGAGTTATCAAAGTGTGCTGTATGAACAGATATTGATGCATGACCTTATTTCTACAACACAAGTGAGTAGGCTACTTCTAGGATACCTGGACTGTGACAAATCTCAGTGGGCAGTTGAAAAAATCTGGGTTTTGTTCTATTTTACTGAGCATTTCAAAGCACAAAATCTGAATTTTGTAATGACAATTTATATTTTCAGTGACAGTTCCTTATATCATACATAACCCTAGAGTATTTGGTAGGTAGAAGCTGCAGGATCACTAAGATGTACAATTAATTGCTTGCATTTCACCTATCTGATATGATTAATATTTCTTCCCTAAGGAGAAAAGTTATTATTAAATAATTATTATCCATTAATAGAATTCACATTGTACAAAATACTTTTTAAGTAGGACAATATTTTTCTGCAAACAGATTTTGCAAGAGATTGGAGTTTTCATTGAGTAACTATGTTAGCATTTGTCAGTCTTGTGCATTGTAAAACCAGAACTGTAGTCATTGACATTAAAATCATGAGTTTGGATTTATTTTTTTTATATCCACTCATTAATTTCTATCACATTCCATTTTTTTAATACAGCTTCATTTATCTTTGAATATCAATATCTTGCCTCTTGTCTGGTTTCACCATTCAGCAACAGTAAGTGGGTCTGATCACTTGTTTTCTTATGGTGCTGAATTACACAGCTAAATCAAGGTGGAACTCCATGCCTGGGAAAACTCAAACAGTGCAAGCCTGGGAATTAACACCAGTGCATGCCATTTAAGTTCTCTACATAGAAGTTTATTTATGACTTTCCTAGTGTTGTTCTCAAAATCTTCCCACTGAACATAAATCATATTTTAATATTCTTCTTTCTCCACATTAAAGAAACAGCTGTATTCATTATTCTCTGTTAGATGAATTTCAGCATTTGCCCCACTTCCACCTTACCATCCATTCTTCTTTTTTAATGTTATAAAGAATTTTATTGTAATCTGTATTGTAACACCTTGGCATATTAGTTTTCTGCTAGAGAAGTTGCCTCCAAAACCTACATCTACCGAGTCTCCATTATACCTGTATTTCTTTCTCTGTTTCCCCAGCAATCTTTCTGGGGGTTTATTGTATGTTGGTTTTGTTTTTTTTTGGTTTGTTTGTTTGTTTGTTTGTTTGGGTTTTTTAATAGTTGAGCATGCATCTGTGTTTTTTTTTCATTGTTTATTAATTTTTCCAGTGTTTGTTTTTTTTCTCTCCTCTTTAATTTGTTACATGTTCATTCTCCTTTACTGATGTCTTGGGTTTTTTCTTTGGCAAGATTTTAGGTTATCTTTTAGGTTACCATGTCATGTAATATTCATTTTTTACAAATTCCGCTAGTATCATTTCTTCCTGCATCCTCTCTCTTTTTTTCCCCTACGAGGTCTAATGTTTGTTTGCTTTCTTTATCCTTTCACTAGTCTTTCAATATCTGGCCTTGTGTGATAAGTGTTCCAGTTGAATGCAATACCTTTGCTACTGGTTAGTGTAAGTAGGAATGACAAAGGTTTTAAGATAGGTATGGGTGCTGATCTCAAAGGAGTCTGCCCACATAAGGACTTCAGCTACAGACTTTAAAAATCCTATTTAAAAAATCTTATTTATTGAATTTTAGTAGTGACATGGTAACTTCCTGGGAGAAATCATACTACTTCTGCTGGCTGGTTTTCAGAAGAGTTATTTGAGTTACCTGCTTCTGGGTTGTTTTTTTGTAGGTGTTTTTGGTTGCTGATTGAGGGTTTTATGCAAATGGATTTTTACAAAGTTTTGAAAGAAATGGGTACTCAGTATAGTATATACAGGCATTTCATTCACAAATGCAACTGGTTTAGTCATAGTGTCATGAATTGAAGTACATGTTTCAGTCAGTGAAACACATTATAATTTCTGTGTAATTATATATATAGGTATAATTATATGCGTAAGTATCTTTTCCTGATTTTGATGTAAGGCACCATCTTACAATGGAAACTTTGTTACTTGTGTATCATATAGCTGGTCTTGTAAATCAGTTTCTCTTTTGACAGACCTGAATATAATACATTTTGAATAACATTTCATACATCTAAAGCTCTGATTATTCTTAAAATGCAAAGATTCATAAACTTAGGTATATCATACAGCAAAGTCCCTGTATGTCCCTATCATTAAAGCAAGAATGCTGAATTCTTTGTTTTGCATACTCTCTTGTACAGTGGAGACAATAAATTATGTTCTGTCTTTTAAAATTTCCACATCTCATATTTGCTCCTGTCAAGCTAAATGAAATTTGCTATGATAAATGTTTTAGCTTCTTTCTTCATAAGTTAGTCCCAAATCTCTGACCAGATCTCTTACTGAGCCCTGGAGACTTATAACAATTATTGCTATCATATTTTCTTTCTGTCAGTTTGATCTATCCTCCCAGTTTGGGTAGAGTCTGCCTTTTTGGTCATTTTGTACAACAGATATTTCTGAATTGAGGAGCTACATTAGATATTATTTTTTTCTGTCTACTGTTCCTCTTGTCCAAACTGTGCATTGGGCTAAACTGTATCATTTACAAACAGCTTGCTGTCAAGGGCATCTCAGAGAGGCACCATGCCTGTTGGACTTCACATGCAGACTACCCACTGCAACTTATTGAGAACATGATACAAGTGACACTGCGTTAGACCAGAAGATCAGTTTCTCAAGTGTTTTATCTCTATAATAGGGCCAAGCCTACCCAGTCCCAGTTGCTGTGAGGGTAGGAAACGTGAAAAGGGGTTGTTTCTGCAAACTTTTCTCCAAGGTGATTACTGTCACCAATACAATGCTGTCATTATCTTAGGAGATCCAAGACCAGCTGGAATTGAATCTGGTGAAGGAAGTGGAAGACAACATGGCCATCTTCCTTAAGTGCATCAACAGCAAAAGGAAAACCAGAGAAAATCTGCTGCTTTGTTGGGCAGGGACCAGGGTGTCCAAGGACATGAAAAATGCCAGTTTGCTGTGCCTTGTTTTGCATCAGTCTGGAACAGTAAAAGTAGGCTTGATGGAAGAGGATCCAGTTAAGGAACATTAAAACAAATTGGACATGTATAAGTTCATGGGATGTTCTAGGAAACATCCACAATGCCATCAGAGCTGACTGATATGATTGCAAGGCCACTCTCAATTATCTGAAAGGTCATGGCAATCATGAAGGGTTCCTTAGGACTGGAAGAAAACAAATTCCACTACAATCTTTAAGAAGGGCAAGAATGAGAATCTGCAGAATTACAGGCCAGTCAGGCACACCTCAGTCCCTAAAAGGGTGTGAAAAAAAGCTGATTGGGAGTAGTCAGCATGGATTTATAAAGGGGAAATCATGCTTAACCAATCTGACAGCTTTATTCAGGAATTTGTTTTAGTTTTCTTTATCTGTAGTTAGATCTGAGCTGTTAGTAATCCATTGATCTGTTGGATTTCATTTACACTAGCTAAATCTTGGCTTTACATAAAGATGTTTTTTATTTTTTGCCTACAGCTGTGTTTTGAGTATAAATCCTTATAATAATTTCAGATTTCAGCAACCTGAACCATGTGTACTGAAAACCTCAGTTTCAGGATAGTGACCTTGTGAGGATAATATTCGTGTTCCAGAAAAAACACTGCTTCCCATTTCTCAATTGGAAGCTTATTTCTAGGTCTCTACCAGCTTTTTGTACTGTAAGTGCTTTATAATTATAAGAGGAGAGGATCATTGCTCATTCGTGATTCTTGCCCTTGGTCTTCACATGGTACTGAATGCGTTTAATGAGTAAGTGTTCACTGACATTCCTAGTTCCAGTGGTAGCATGCTGTAAACTCAACCTGTCACTTCAAACCTCATTTGGTGCAGTGCAGTATTATGGTCTTGGCCCAGTTTTGTTATGAAACTATTGCTAAGGCATAGGAAGGCTAAAGCCATGTACAACAATAAAAGAAAAAATACAGACAGGCCTGAAATCATTGAGACGGTGACAGCAGCTCAAGGATTTGAAAGAAAAGCTAAGAATGTACCAGAGTAAGGAGAAAAACAGTGAGCTCTAAGATGGCAATTTGGCAAGAAGGAGAATTTGGCCCATACTGGGTAGCAGTGGAGGCCACCATACCCCAGTTTTGTGGAACTCGCTGGCCACAAGGGACAATGTATACGTCATAATACAGAGTTTTGTTGCATATGGTTATGATTCCTAATTGTCAGGTATTGAAGCTACATCACTATCTTGATAACTAGTTGATCTCCCCCCCCCCCCCCCCCCCCCCCCCCCCAAACAGTGAATTCTATGAAAGAAACTACAGGAATCTTGAGTTCTCTGAACCACAAGCTAAATGTCCAAAAATCACATCTAACTTACTCAGCTGATAGAACTCTGAAGGGTGTTATTGAAACCTATACCAGCTAGGGCTTTGATCTATCTTGCCTTATCTTTATACACCAGCCACCATACACTGATAAAAGACTCTCCCTCCTGTCTCATGTCTACATGGCAATATGCAGTTTCATTATCCCTTGGTGCAGGAATTAGGCTCTAGTTTAAACATCTAATATTTACTCCATAGACATGTAAATTCATGCATTAATCCATGCACCTTCATGGAATCTTCTCCAACCACAGGGTATTTTTTCTTTCATCCATGGCCTGGGCAAAAAGCACAGTCAGAAGAATGTATAATCCAAGGTGTCCATATTGTGAAGACTTAAGTATATGCTAGTAGTGGTCAGAAACTCAGACTGGTCAGGTGCGTGCATGCCACATTTTTTCCAGGCAATTCATTTCAAGTACTCACTACAATTAAGATTGCTGTTGTCTGTTACTGCAATGACTGCTTATTTTGCAACTAAAGAGCTACTCTTTGGAATTTGATCCAGATCTATCTCTTGGACTTCTAGCAGTCCAGCAGATATCCTCAGCTGCTGCAAACTCCAATAAATGATACACAGACAAATGACCTGACACTAATAGCTTGAGACTGGGGTATGGCTGGAATCACACTCTGCACGTCAGAGTCCATCAAGGAGCATTATGTTTTCTCGCTCTAAAATCCATTTGGAATGACTAATTGTTTTGAATATGTACTGATAATGATTGATAGTGAATAGGAATTATTCACTGGCAAAATGTGTTGTTACTGAATGTCAATCCAGTAAGTGCTTTGAAACATGAAAGTGACCTGATTGTTCAGTCTTTTAAACACTGTCAACACAGCAATCTGTAACTCCCTAACAGATAAACATTGTTTAAATACATTTATTTGTGACACCAGCTAAATATTTCACTTGAATTTCAGTGATCATCTTTGAAGTGCCAGGATACTCATGCTTCCTCAAATTAGACAGTAGCTCTTCCTGCCTAGTAAGGAAACCTTTATAATAGCAAAAATCAGTTTATCATGTTCATCTAGCAAAGCCAATCAAAGATATGTCATTGGGGTTTTTCTTGATTTAAGTTCCTCAGAATCAAGTTATTCCCCTTTTCTAGAATAATGAATTATGGCCTTTCAGTTGGTTTAGTAAGCAGTTTTTCAACCCCCTGACCTTCTAATACTTTGGGACCCTATTCTTTAGTAGCACATAGATATCCTTCCTTGTCAGCATAGTCTTTATAGTCTTTGCATTTATGGCCACATTTTGCTGCCATACTTTTCTCTGAATGCAGCATTCCTGTATTTATTATTTCTGCAAGACATTTTTTGTAATATTCAGTCTTTATGGTGATTTTCTTCAAAATGTTTAACATAACAATATACTCTTCTGACTTCTGTCAGATCAGGAAATTGACTTTGCTTCTTCCTGCACCAACACCCCCCCCCCCAGTAATTAAAGTTATACTGCATTTTACTACATTACTGCATGTAATATTCAAAAGTAATTATTAGAATGGAGGTTGCAATTTAATTCTGACTGTTCAGTTTATTTCAGAGACTCTTGGAGAAAATAACTAAATGGAAAAAAATGCAAAATTTCAATTGGAATATGAAGCCTCTTGAACATTCTCAGTGAATTTTATTTTCTTAATCTGAAATTTATATTGACCATTTTGTATTAGACGTTTAAAAAAAATTATATATACTTAAGAACTATAGGATGATACTGTATTTCCAGGTATTTATTGTCCGTTATTCATTATTACTTATCCTGTTAGCGTAAGTTATGTAATTGTCATGAAAGCTGTGTTTGTTGTCGTCAGTGAACAGCCAAGTTTAGAACCTCTTCTACTTAATTACTGGTATCTTTGTGTGTGTATTTAGTACAATTTAATTCCTTTTACAAAATGAGTCCTATCAGATTTTATGTTATAAACTAATGGAGAGAAGTTGACACTTGTCAGTTTTGCATAGACATTATGTTCAAAATGTGGTCTTGTGCCCTTTCATCATTTATTCATTCACGTTAGGCAATGCTTGAAATAAAACAATGTGCTAAATAGAGCTTGATTTTCAAGATTTAAAAATATATTTTTTTTAATATAAATACATCTGGGTTGTACATGGTTTCCAGTAATAAGATGAAAGGCAGCTAACAAAACAGTTCCTGAGTGTATCTTGATTTTAAGCTTTGTGGTTTGTTGGTTTCAAATATTTTATGTCAGTAAATCTAATTAATCATAATAGTGTATTAGAAAAATCACATTATTATCAGTTTGTGAGGTTTAATATGTGTTATTGGTACAGAGACGGATGTATGTCATCATATATGTTCTATATTGATTATTTTTTGATTCCTCACTCTTACATACCCAGTTCTTGATAATTGCTTTAGGAAAGGTTAGTATCAGTATTGCCTTTAGAAGAAGTATAACAAAACTCAGCATCAGTTGAAGAGGTAGTTGAAGATTGTAGACATGATCTGACTCTGTAAGACAAAAAACATAATAAAAAAACTCAAGCAATCAAAAACCAGCAAACCAACCAAACTCCTGTTCTGGTAGCTGCTCTCAGTATGGCTTTGTCTGTATTTCCTTCCCAGCTCTGCCCTATGCTGATGTACTGGGGTGACGGACAGCCCAGACACCTCTAACTGGGTATCTCCAGCCAGAGACAGGGGTAACCTCAGAAATCACATACTTTGGGGAGCTTTTGCTACAGGCATTTTCACTGGGTCTTTCATGGCAGTGTGGCAACTTACAAGTTAGTCTCAGGCGAGTGCGTGCTGCAGTACTCTTGGTACTCTTTGGTACGTAGATATATCTATTGCTATTTCAAAGCGTAATTTTGCTTTGAATTTTAAGTATCTTCTGGGCACTTGATTAATCTTACTCCTTCAGAAAATTAAATTTCTGAAGTATTAAAAGCATAAAGGCTGCATTTTAATAGAAAAATAAGATGCTTAAAACAGAAAGGGCATTTCAGCAGATTCCAGCCTGAATTCAGTGCAGAACAGGGAATATCTCCAAAGTGCACTTGGATGTTTTTTTCCTTCATCTGACCATGGGGATGGCAAAAATTGCTGTCTCATCTGTACAGGAAGGCTTGGCAGAAGCAGTCACTACAAGAAGCTGTGAGTTAGCCAGAGTTTCTCAATGAACTCTGTAAGACATTCTCTGTCCTGAGAATCATATACCTTACATGTATCCTGAGGAAAACCCAGCTCATTCTGTTTTGAATATCATTTGTTGAAAAGCACTTGAATAAGTTCAGGCTTTTCAGGCTTATTTGTCATGATCTTACAGAAAGAATATTTTTTTTTCTGAAAATGTTCTTTCCTAAATTAGGTTCCTAGGCTTGCCCTTTGTTCTTTCTCCCTCTATCCTTCTAGCTTTATTTAGTAAATAAATACTTGTTACAAGCTGTTAGCTGTGCAGGAGTATGCTCCAGATCTTAAAGATTTTTTCTTCTCCAAAACCCACAGCTTTATCTGCAGCAGTGACAGGAAGCCTGGTTGTAAGCTTGGGATGAGAGATGGAGACACTAGAGGTCTGACAGTGTCATGTGCTCTGACATAGATTTTTGGGGGGATCTTGAGCAAATCTCTTATTTATCATATAATGAAGATTATTTTGAAGATTACCATATCTTACAGACAACAGTTTGAAAGTGGCACTCTTCTGTAGAGCTAAATGTCTCTGACCTGATAGTGATGTGCAAAAACATAAGCTAGAAATCCTTACTCAGATGCAGAGGTATGAACATATTCACACAAGCTGAGCTGTTGAGAAACTGGGCAGTGTGTACTACTTTAATCTCTGAAGCCTCAAACCAATAAAATTAATCCAGAGTTCCATAACATCTGAAGAAAATTACTTCTTGAATTAGAAAGCATTGCAGAAAAATACAAAACTGCAAATTTTTGTTCAAGTTATTGCAGGAGATACTTCATCGCTAATTTATACATATATTAGATTTCTTTATTCCACTAACATTAAAAAAGATAATAACCTAACGTGAAACTAAAAATATATTTATTTTTATTAATATATTTTTATAATATATTGTTCTCGAGTAATACAGTGATGGGATGTTGCATTTTTTGTGCTATTTAATCAACAAATCCTGCATTCAAAGTAAGAACCACCCTGAAATACATGTATTCATGAAAACGAACATGTAGTTTGCCACTGGTACTCAGTAAAGGGCTATATTTTGCATTTAATGGGGAGAGGGGTTATTGCTGAGCAGAACAAAAAGCTTCCTGCTGAAGTTTGAATTGGATTTGGGTTTCTATTTCAAGGAAGCTGTAAAATAAAAATAAAATAATTTAGCATATTCTTTTCATAAGACCAACTCAGTCTCCAAAAGAGGTATTATACCTATGGTGGATCCTATAAGTTGGAATCCTGTAATCCTTTCTTTACATAAAGTTCGCTACCTTTATCATAGTTTGATGTATTTATGAATTTTTATATTCATAAACTTTAATTGTTGCGGTGTGGTGTTTTTTTAATTTTGTTTTTTTGGTTACTTTGTTTTGGTTTGGGTTTTTTTTTAGGTAAATCCAATTTGCTATGCAGTTGAACAGTAATTTCTCTGATATTTAGCAGGTTTAGAATATTTTCCTTAGCTGAACTTTTAATTTATATGGGCAGTGCTGAAGAGAAAATTTTCAGGGGATCTAAGAGAATGTGGAAGAAAAAAGGCATATGAGGCTGATAACAGCCTGTTTGCTATAATTGCTCTTTATAGGCATGTTCCAGATAATTCTTGTGAAATCCACACTGAATACAATTTAAAAAAATAAGTCATCACAAATTGCAGTGCATTTAAAAATTTCCTGTGCTGCCTTCAGCAACAGAAATACTTTGTATAAAACGGGTTCTTTAAAACAGGTCTCTGATTGATCACAGTGTCATGATATGGATGAGATTAAGAACCAGCATCAAAACTTATGCAGACCTTTTATTTATAACTGAAGTTTTGTAAGGACCTATATAATTATTTGTTTGATTACTTTATTGTGTTCTTACCATATACCCTGTTGAGGCAGATAATCACTTGCTGATGTTAATAGCATATATCTTTTGAACTGGTTTAGTTACAAACAGCATAGCCAGCAGCATTAGTTTGAAGTTATTGTAAGTAGACTGTATTACTGGCTTCTGTATGTGCGTATAGATTTGTAGAGAAAGGAGACAAACTGTTACATCTGTGAAATGCTGACTGCATAAACAGCGTGGGTGTTGATAACATGAAAGACTAGGGAGAGATTTTTACTTACTTGTATTTCTTTCAGTCACCCTAGGCTGTGATACTGTGTTTGTAGGTAAAGATGTGCAGTAATGGGTTCTTTTCATTCAAAGCGAGTTAAGATATATTGAACAGAAAGAAGTCTTGGGCTTGCTTGATGAGAAATGAAAGATTTCATGGTGCGTGACCAAATGTGGGGGGGAGAAGGATTAATTTTTGACTTGAAATAAAACATTGAATTTGTTTCAAATTTGTGTTTTACTTTTTTATCCTTTAAAGACTTATGTGATGTTGAACTAAAACAATTTTAGGATTGAATTTGAAACTTTTTGAAAAAATATATATGCAAAATTTCACAACAAATGTTTTTAATGTAGAATTCAACAAAAATGGTTTAGTTAACTTTTCACATAGGTATGAAACTGCACATTTAACTAACAATGTATTTGCTAAGCCTTACTAAAAAAAGGAATTGTTCTCAGCAAGTGCAAGTCTCTTAGAGTAAAAGAAAAATAAAAAAAATTTCTCTTTTATTCTAGGAGATCACAGAACCATCCTAAATTCAGATAGAAGCTGGTAGAAGGGCTCTCATAGCTTTTTTTTAAGCAGAATACTTTACTGAGAATACTTCATTGGCAGCAGGTTTATTTCCAGCATCCAGGTGCTGGCAAGCAGGAAGAACTGGAGCCACAGAGGTCACTGGAAAGCATGAGGTCAGCCCTCCCTGTTGAGGTACAGACTGCAGGTTGTCCATTGCAAAAAGACTTGAGCATGGAGGAGACTAGGGATCAGCTAGTTACAGCAGTTCAGCTTAGTTAAACATCTGAATCAATCATCTGTCCCTGAGTGGACCAGGAGGCCTTGCTCTGCAGCACCTCTTTGGAGACATTCAAAACGCACCTGGATGCATTCCTGTGTAACCTGCTCCAGACGGCCCTGCCTGGGCAAAGGGGTTGGAATGCATGATCTCCAGAGGTCCTTTCCAACCCTAACAGTTCTGTGATTGTTTAATACCTTCTCCAACACCATCTCCCAGAAGCTTTGGACAGCTGTGACCACAGCTACATGGGAGAGGCAGGGGGCCTTGTGGGAACCTCTGCAGTGGCCTAGGAGCTGCATTGAGCCTCAGGCCCTTGCCTTAACCTGAGGCTTGTCAGGTTGCTGCAGGCCTTGATTTTTTATCTTGCCCTCACTACCCAGGACTCACCTGCACTGTGGCCTGGTCCCCACAGCCTTAGCTGATGCTGGTCCCCAGCCCCAGCTCTGGCCCTGCTCAGCTTGTTGGGTGGGACTGCAGCTCCAGAAAACAGGCTTCTTCTTACTGGAGATGTCAGATGAAAATCTAGCTCTGAACCAAGGGTCCCTCCAAGTTACCAAGTATTCCCTCCAAAAGCTTAAAGGTGAGGTAATGGTAATTCCCAAGAGTTTACGATTTATTGCCACTTGTGATCCAAGCTGGGTCCAGTTCCTTAACCTCCCAAGGGTGCTGCAACTCAAGGAAAATTCATGGTAGGAGGTTAGATGGATCTTTAGGCTATCTGTACTAAGCATGCCTCTGGGAACAGTTGCACCACAACCATTTGTGTCTGGCTATTGAAAAATCAATACTTTCTGAGGCAAGACCAGAAGATTCAAAATAGACATTCCCATTGAGAGGGCTGGTGCCGATAGCCAGCACATTGGGGAGTATGTGATCTGAACACAATATAAGAAATGCTTGGGTTTTCTTCTCTGTTGTGGCACTGCATTTCAGTAAGAGAGAGCTAGTTTCTGTTTATGTTCTTGTGACATTGCATTATCATGTGTAATGCTATCATATCTGAAGTCCATCAATAGAATTCTTTTAATCTTGCCTTTCAAGCCTTTATAAGTTTTTTTCAAAGTCATGTGTAAACCAGTTCAACTAAAGGTTAGAGTATTAAGTGCTGGTTTTAATACACTTGAGAATACCTTTCCTTTTCCCATTTCACATGAGACAGGATAAATCTTCTCTGCTGTACTGCATAGTTTTAATGTGAAAATGCAAGTGGTGCTGAATTGTGTGCCTTATTACATCTTGAAAAAACATGGGACAGTAGCTATATATTACTGCTGACTTTGTAGCAGCTGAAACTGATAATTTATTATTAATATAGCAAACTGGAAAATAGATGTATTTACCAGCTATATGCGCAGGGTTTTTTTCAGCAAACAAATCATAGAATCATAGGATTGTTTGGGTTGGAGAAGACCCTTAAGATCATCAAGTCCAACAGTTAACCTAGCAGGATGTAAAGTAACTCCAAAATGTCTGCTTGCTAGTCTTAGGGGTTGCACCTACCTAAAAGACCTAGGTGAAAGCCCTGGGGGTACTTTGTCGCAAATATTTTTATTAGAAAAGAAGACATATAGCCTGTTAAATTCAATTATGTTTAAAATATAGGGGAGTACTAAAACAAATGGACAATACCAAACTGACAAGTAAGTACAGCCATGTGCTTGGTCAGTAAAACATTATAAAAATCCAGAGGGATTTTCAGAATGTACTATGTAAAAATACCCAGAAGATAGAAAGTTTCAGCAAAGTGTTCTTGCTTTGCATGGATTGCACCTTGCAAAATCCTTGAAAATCTCTCTATTTTTTTTCATTATGCTTATATACATTTTTAACTGTGACTGTAGCTGGTAGAATTTACTGAAGTGACTTGACAAATTGGTATCTTATCAGAATAGACTGGTAACCTGAAATATGAACATATATTCTCATATCATCAAACTATGAAACTAGACTTTTATTGTTGTACAGAAAGAGCCTTTATTCCTTCCATTTTGTCCAGGGATACTGAGATAATTTTGAAGTCTCTCTGAGCAGAAGATTGCCACAATTAAAGTTTTATCAATATAATTATTTATCAGCAGCAAGATGATTGTATGACTGATAAATCTGAGGATTGTCTTGACACAAGAGGTTATAATGAAATCAAACCAGATCAGACATATGGATTATAATAATAAATGTGTGACTGAGCTGCAAGGGTTTATTATAAAATATTGTATGTTGACCATTTTGCTAGAGGCTTCTTACTTATTTCTTGAAATTTTGTCTCACCTTTAAGGAATGATTCAAATTATACTTCCCCCCACCCCCAAAAACAATAAAGTGAGGAAGGACTTGGATGAGTAACTGGAAACAATAGACAGTATTGGGAGAGAAACCTATAAACACAGAAAGTACAGGCAATTCAAATAATTAAAGGGTGGAAGAAAAAGATGTAAGAAAAGCAGCCGTGGGAGCACTTACATAAATTTACAAGTAAGCTGCTTCATTTTGCATTCTCTTTTTTCCTTTTGGGCATTCATTAAAAGAGCATGTCTCCCAGGCTTAATCAATTACAATGAATATGCTTTATTTTGGTCAAATAGTTTGTTCTCAGTACAGGCCTCTGTGGTGTTTCACTTGTTATAAGCCTTTAGGTAGAGGACCACTAATTAACCATGATTTTGAGTCCAATCGCCATCACTTTTTTTTAAGGTGTTTTTTTTTTTTTGTCTATCTAGTAGTTCAACCGTCAAGATCTTAATGTGAGAAATTGTGTTGAGTGTCTTCTTACAGGCAAGATAGTTGGCATACATGGCTTTCCCACGTCTACGACCTAGTAAATTTATAAAGAAGCATTATACCAGCCTTTAGGAAGGCAGTTGAAGACCAGGATGCTTGCAGTAGCATTCTCTTAAATGTTTATATATAACAAATGTTTATTATATAACTCTGTGCTGTTTTGGAAACTGGCTGAGTGTCAGATTTTCAGTGCCTGGCTGTTGAAGGGGTGGTAAGCCAGACTGGGATGTTGTGTAATAAAGAAATCCTATGCAAAAGAGGTGAACTTAATTTGAATGAAGAACTAGGGCTTTTGAAGTTGAAAACCGTCTGGCTTTTATATAATTTTAAGGGCATGGTAAAGTCAGCAAGAGCGAAAGAGAGCATTATTCAGCACTGAGTATGTGTTGTTGATGAAATTGCAGGAATTCTGTATCCTTCAGCAAAGACATAACAATTCTGAATTCTTCAGTCTCTCTATAACAACAAGCATGATGAATTTATAGTCAATGTCCCTGTAGATTCATTCAAAAAATCTCTGTATCTCTGCTCAGTTTCAAAAACGGAAACTGCATGAAAAGAAAGATGAGCAAAATAATCCCTACAATGGCAGCTGTTATACTTCAGCATGAGAATCCCAAGTACAAATACAGTGACCCATAATGTCACTAATCACAATGAGTAATTTATTATAAGCAGCTACAGAGTATGTTGAGTATGTTAAAATAACATCTGCTACAAATAACAGTATGGATGGTGAGTTCTGATCCACTCATATGCACAATGGAAGGGACTGAAAATTATCATTGATTTCTCGACTTCTGGAGGTCCTTTGTTGGTACAATTAGATCAAGACCTTTCATTACCCTCTCCACTTTGCTCCCCCCATCAAGGATAGGAGTAGGTGAGATCGGCTGCCTGGGATGTTTTGGACGCTGAAAAGACTGTGTGAATAACATTGTATCCCTAAGGTTGTGTAAAGTGCATTGCAACTTGTGCTGCAGAAGATTTTTGTGAATTTAAATCTAATCATCTTTTGTCTAGAATGAAACCTTGTTTGTGAGGCAAGGGCCAACTGTGATGAATTGTGGAAAAATCCTTATGAGTCTCATTGAACAGATAAGAAAGTAGACTTCAATATAGATAAATGTAAAACGATGTTGATGGCAAAGAGTGTGGACAAACCTAACTTGCCATTTGAAATAGACAGCCAATCATTGCAGTCAGATGGCAGATTTCAGGAAGGAGTGAGCCTCAGAAATGTAAGTTTGCTCATCACAGGCAGTCACAAAAGAATTGTTAAGGCTTAATAGGAAGGCAATAGAGATCAGAGAAAATTGTTAAGCCACTGTAAAATTGCATGCTTTTCCAGATGTATACTTTGTACAGTTCTCCTTTATCATGAGAGAAAAGAAGGATGCAAAGCTTGAAAACTTAGGGAAGCATGGTAATGGTGATCAAAGATGCAGGAAAATCTTCCATCAAAGAAATAGCAGGCTAGGACTCTTCAGTCTTGAAAAGAGATGTCTAGGAAAAGATATAACAAAGATGTCTAGGAAAGGATATAACAAAGAGGTTTATTGAGTTTTCATATGGGTTACATGAGAAGAGCAAAAAGGAATGATTATGCCCTCTCTCTTCTGATATATGAACCTGGGTTATCAATTTATGTTAATGGGAGTCACATTTACAATAAATTAAGGGAAGCTTAAAATACTTCATATGTAATGAAGTATATACTTAAAATACTTCAATATAAAAAAAAAAATTCATGTATTGGTTATCCAGCCATGGAACTGATAGCCACAGGACATTGTGGCTCCTAAAAATACAGAGACTTGAGACAAGACCAAAACAATTACAAAACATTCTCTAGTGTGTTTTTGATTCCTGGCATTCAAATTAAATTGAATCATTTTAAAACAAGCTATGTGTTTGTAACTCACTGACTATTCAGACTGATTTGAGAACTGAGCTCTGATTTGAAATGTATAGTTGATTTTCACAAAAGGAGTTGAAGTAGGCATTGAGAATAAACCTTTTCAAATATTTTTCTTTTGCAAACTACTTGTTACAGACTTTTGCGAATTACTTGTTACAGACTTTTGCAAATTATTAGAACGTTCTTGGGCAACCAAACAGAAACCAATCTTAAATTTCTTTTTGAGTGTGAGCTAAAAGAAAGCTCATGAAGCTTTCTTTCAGAAAGCAAAGATGCTTTTTTGAACTTTTAGTGTCATTGTAATCTAAATTTCAACACTGTTAATGAAACCATTGTTATTACCTATATCAATTACCTAACAAATGTGATGACATATTTCAGTTTGGGTTTTACTTGGAAAAACACACATGTTCCAAAGTCTGCATTTTCTCCTTTATGCATATTGAGGTCTTTCTTGATCATTCTTTTCAAAGACAATAAAGTTGACAAAAATTTGAGTGAAAAGAAATGGATGAAAATGAAATAAAATTGAAAAAAAAGTTGAAGATCAACATGTACAAGGGAAAACAAGCCAAAATGGATGCAAATAAAAAAACCAGGGAAACATGGATTGGACAGAGGGAGAAGTTTTGCTTGTTTATTTAATCCAAATGCTTCTTTTCCTCAAATAATTCCAAAATGAAGCTGTTGCTACCTTTTATGTGAAAAAAAATATTCATTAATTAATGAGCACTATGAGCCACAACAGCGCTTCTTAATTTAAGAGACTCTTCCAAGTTATATGATAAAGTTGTTCCAGTGTTTCAACATGTAATAATGTTAAGAATTTGTAGATTTAAATTGTATTCCTTCAAACATATTGTTTTATTTGGCAAACTCTCCTGATACTCATCTGCAAAGTTATTTTTTGCTTTCCCCTTCGTTACTGCTCGTGTGTTTTATCATCTGAGTTCAGTAATGATTTCATCTAGTCAAAAAATCCTTAAAAAAAACATACTCGAGGTAAAATAAAATCTTGAGTTTCAAGACTGTAGTTTGTTATTGTTTTGCTATTTGGTCTGCTAGTCAGAGTCTGCTGAGCCTGGAGAGAAATACTGTATGTGAGAGTGGATACCCGTGAGTAGATTGTGCTTTCTTTTTAATTCTGTTCTTGGTTCTGTCATTCTTTAAAGTGGAAAGCATATCTGATGCCTGGTTGAGATTGCTTTTTGAAGCTGGATATTCCTTATTCTCAGTCACTGAGTAACTGGGAATTGGTCTGGTACTGGCTTGTAACAGTCATTGCTTGAGTTCTTATGTATATGAAACATTAGTTCCTGGAACTGTAAAATCAGGATTCATCTGAGGGGTTTAGTTCCTGTCATATAAACTTGTTAAAACTGGTTGTTAAGGTTTCAGTCTGTGGTGGATTGACCTTGGCCCAATGCCAGGTGTCCACCAAGGTGCTCTATCATTTCTCTTTCTCAATCAGATGGGGGAAAAATATGACAAAAAGCTCATGGGTCGAGGTAAGGAGAGCAACAGATCACTTGCCAATTACCTTCATGAGCAAAACAGACTGGACTCAGGGAAATTAATATAATTTGTTGCCAGTGAAATCAGAGTGGGGTAGTAAGGAACAAACCCAAATCTTGAAACACCTTCCCCACCCCTCCCTTTTTCTCAGGTTCAACTCCACTCCCAATTTTCTTTACCTCCTCCCCTTAGGGGCATGGGAAATGAAAGTTGCAGATAGTTCATCACGCATTGTCCCTGCTGCTCCTTCCTCTGCTGCAGCATGGGGTCCCACCCATGGGAGACAGTTCTTCATGGTCCCTTCCGTGGGTACAGTCCTTAAGGAGCAGACTGCTCCAGCATAGGCCCCCCACAAGGTCACAAGTCCTGCAGCAAACCCTTTCCAACGTGGGCTTCATGGAGCCACAGGTTCTGCCAGGAGCTGCAGGTTCTGCCAGGAGCCTGCTCCAACACGGGTTTCCCATGGGGTCACAACCTCCTTTGAGCATCCATCTGGTCCAACGGGGAGTCCACCACAGGCTGCAGGTGGATTTCTGCTCTGCTGTGGACTCACCATGGTATGCACCATGGGCTGCAGGGAAATCTCATTCCTCTCTTCCACTGTTCCGCAGCAATTTTTTTCCACTAAAATACGTATTCCAGAGGTGCTACCACCATCACTGATGGACTCAGTCTTGTCTAGCAGTGGGTCTGTCTTGAAGCCAGCTGGCATTGGCTCTATCGGATGCTGGGAAGCTTATAGCAGCTTCTCAGAAAAGCTGCCCATGTAGCCCCTTGCTGTCAAAATCTTGCCACACAAACCCAATATACACTCACAGAACATCTGTTGCTTACTGAAAGATTTTTGGTAGTTTTTTGGAGAAAGAGGTGAGGGTGGGGGAAGCAAAATCAATGAGGACACTGCCCTTTTGTGTCTTGGAAGACTTCTGCTTCATTTTTCTGGTTTCCTATGGCTTAACAGAAAGCTTGCATAAGGACACACAGGATCTGATGTGGTATTCTTTCACTCAAGTTTTTTGTTTATTTCAAGGGTATGCAAAGTAGTTACTGCTAATACATGTATGTCTGATAGTGAATATTTTTGCATGTAGTAATTTTGTAAGCATTTCCTATATTTTATAGCAAGAGTGTCCAGATTTAAAATAAAGTTTAACTTCCAAGGAGTAAAGTGATGTTTTATTTTGGCATTAGATTTGATAAATCCTCAGGGTTGCATGAACTTCCATATCCATATTAGATTTTGGAAGGTTTTTCTTACCTCTTATATAATTACTAATTTATGATGGTTATTTTGGTAAGCTTTAATAGCTGTATTAAAACTTAGCTGGTTGTATGTCCAGATTGTTCTTTTTTATCCTATGCCTAGGGTTAGAAAATGCTGTTCTCCCATTTTACTTCTCCTTCCCTGGAGACATTCAAAACCCGCCTGGACACGTTCCTGTGTAACATTATCTAGGTGTTCCTGCTCCAGAAGGGGGATTGGACTAGATGATCTTTCGAGGTCCCTTTCAATCTCTAGCATACCGTGATACTGTGATACTGTGAACTTAGATCTAAAACAACTTTTTTCAAGTAATTAAAAGCTAAAGTGGACTAGTGCACTTCTCACTATCTCCTATGCCTCAGCACTGTGCACAGTGCTATGCAAACCAGCTCTCTATGCCTGATGCAGTCATTCCCTCTTGCAGTAGTTTGCTTCCCATCTTCAGCTGGATGGCATCCACTCTCAGTTTTCACTGCTTCAGCATGATCATTTATAAGCTTTATCAGATTGACTGGCTTAATTTTGCAGTGTTTCTTTTTTTGCTATTACTAAGAGTAGCTAGTAAAAGAACAGTAAAATGTAAATAATTTACACATTTTGATGAACAAGTTGCCTGAAGGTTAAAAGGAACTTCAGCATTTTCACTGTACTGCTGTGACAACGAATAATTACTGATGCCCAGTGTGCCATAAGTCCCAGGTGCACAGCTTTCAAAAACAAGACACAAACTCAGCAGTGTTTTTTTCTCATTCATCAATTCTGTGAAGCCAAATTGGCGTCCTGGGACCCCCACGGTAATTTGCAAATGATGTATGAAATCAAATATTCCTACCTGTAGAGCACACAGGGAAAATAAGAAAAAAAAACCCAGCTTTTTTATCTGTGCTCTGACATGCTATTTCAGTGATACTTGATATCCAGTCAGACACTGCCACACTAGTTCCAGATGCTGTGGAAAATATCATTTACAAAAATCTTGTGCATATTTTTCTTCTTCAGCTTTCCTGTTTGTTCTCTCAGGTCTGTTAACCTTGATAGTTTTGTCTTTTAGAAATCATACTTGTTCATGCAAGCTCATCTTGAGAGCTTTCAGAAATGTCGGAGGGTTTTTCCTAATTTTTTTTCTAACTGATCCTGCTTTGGGGAAGTGTATGAACTGGATGACTTCTCAAGGTCCATTGCTTTCTCCTGTGATTCATTAAGATTACCCATGCATATTTTTACTCTGCTGGTTTGCTTATATAGTATTTCATTCCCTAGATATTTGCCAGCTCTGTCTGTAGGCAGAGTAAAAACCTTTCTTTGGTGTTAATTTGCCTCATTTTCTACTCTAATTTTAATAGTAAAATTCTAGCTCTTCCTTTCCATTTGAAATGGAATACTCAGTATAAAAAAGGCTTGCAATTGTATACTATCTCAGATTATGTAAAATTCTGCATATTATTAATCTCTTCTACTCTCTGTTTTGGTCACCCACATCAAAGACTACATGGTAGACAAATACATGATAAGTTTCTAATGGGTGTGTGGGGATTTCTTGTTTAATTTTGTTAATGCAATGGTACAGAGAGGAAATTTTCACATGGCAGATGTAATGTGAACCTTGAATAGTCGCTTGATTTTGCTCAACTAAAATTTAAGAGCACAAAGGTGATACATTAGCTGAGGGTCAGAAAATGGCATTAATAAAAGAGAGAAAAAAGGTTGTTGTGGGTCAGATGAAAGATCCATCCAGCCTACTAAACTGTGGTCATCAGACCTTATAGGACGAATGTCTAATAAGAAGAACAGGGCACATAATGTTTTTCATTTGAACAATTTTGAACTGGTTTTGGCTTACAAGATCTTTTGAACCAAATGGGCTTTCAGTGTATTTTGTTGCATGTATTCCATGCATTTTTTTTTTTTTATTGTTGCATGTATTCCCTGCAATTTTACAATTTACCATGAAGGCTCTGTAAACTTCTTGCGTTGTCTGAGCAACTGCCTCCTTTGCTCTGAATCTGGCTTATCCACATTTTATCTTATACCCCAGCTCTTATACTGGAAGAGACAGTGTGTAATTTCTCCATATCAACTGTTTCTGTCAGTTTGATTTTATAGTCTTCTGTTATCTCTATCTCTCTTTGCAAGATACAAGTCTTTTGAAGATGCCAAGGCAGTCTGTTGTTTCTCATACAGGAAGAGTCCAATGTCAGTGACCATTCTTATCAAGCAGATCTGGACCTTTTACTGTCTTATTATTATTTATTATTATTTCCTGTCTTATTATTATTTAGATGACTTAAATAGCATAATAATAATAATAATCTTGTTCTCTGTGCCTTTCCTAATAATTCCTAATATTTCATTTGGGTTTTTGACTGCTAGTGAGCTTTTGATTTTACAGAGCTATCATAATCCCACAATCCCCACCTAATCAGCTCAGGGCCCATAATTTCATTTGTAAATAATTTACATATGCACATTTCCCTTGCACTTCACTTTACATTTACCTATGCATATGCATTTCTGCTGCTGCTTTCTCTGTTTTGTATGAGTAAGACCTGTTTAAGTTGGGTGGAATAAAGCAGAGAAATCATGAACCTGGATAGCTCGCTTATTTTTCTCTCCTCCTGTCAGACAGTTAGCTTCCCTAGGATATGAAAACACTGTTTTGTCTGCTAAGAACCCAGGACATGGACAGCAAACGCATTTGTATAAAGAGTTGATGCTAAAACTTGAGGTTTGTTAGTTCCAAAATCACAGGCTTCAGACACCTGAGCTAATGTTCTTCAATCAATCCTTTCCTGTCCTTGGCAAATCTACAGAGCAATCACGTACTACATAAAGTATACCAAGTATATCAAGTATTCTATAAACTATATAAAGCCTGGCTCTGGTAGTCATATACGCTTTAGGTATGCAGTATATATTTGGCTCACCGCTGCATCTGATGAACTGTCTTTTAATTACAGATTTATTTTCCTCATTACTATGTTCTTTATGTTTATATGTAGTATTAATGCCCTTGGTAAGATTTAATCAATTATTTCCTTCTTGATACATTATTTTACTCTTTTCCCCTAGTTTTATTTCTTTTCTCTTGGAATAGGTCACCACTAATATTATCCAAGGAATTCTGTCCAATTTTGTTCAGAGTTTTATCACTGTCATTCTAGAATTTTGATTTTTTTTATTTTTTACAAGTTGGTCTGAAGAGTAGAAATCATTTAGATATTCCTAATAGCTCACTGTCAGTGCTTTTTTTAACGGATATTTACAGATTTCTTTGAAGCTACAGAAGGGTCTTAGTGGTGTTTACCACGTTATTAAATTTCTCAGTTGCCACAATTGTACAATGTCTTCAGGGAGGGGGAAAAGAATGATTTATCAAGGTCAGGTCTTATAGTCATTGATTGATTTTTAGTTTGGGTATTATTAAAAATATACCTGTGTGAGGAAGTAGCTGCTGAGGTGTCTCATTCAAGTATCTCTTACCAAAAAACACATCTAGTGTAGCAGCTGGGCTTACCTCATGTAAGGTGTTCACAAGCTATTTATTATATCTATTGAACTTTTTTAAAAATGTATATTAAAACCCTATTGCATGCAATTATTCATTTGTTTTCTCCCATTGCACTTCAGAAATTGGTTTAAAAGGTATTTCTTTAGAGGTCTGAATTTTCAGATTTCATTTCTTTGAAGAGCTGTGGATCAATCAGAGCCCCCTTTCATCCAGCAGTGCACACACAACCTGTTTTAAATTAAGGAAAATAGTTTCATTTGCACAATGTTCTCTGTGTTATATTGTAAAGTCTTCATTAAACTTATTTCTTCCTCATTTTCTTGTACAAATGTATATAATTACAAAGGAATTTTGACTGGAAAGGACCTCAAGACTTCTCTATTCAAACCTCTCATGCAAAGCAGGGCTAGCTACAAGGTGAGCTCAAGTTGCTCAGGGCTTTATCTGCCTGAATCTTGAAAACCTCCAAGGATGGAGACTACGCAGCCTCTCTGGGCAGCCTGCTCCACTTTCCTCAGGTGAAATTTCTTCTCTTATGTCCACACCTTACTAGCCATAGTCTTCTACCAAGCACTGCTGTGAAGATTCACCCTTATTTGCACCTGCTTTTACCCCAGCCAGCTTGCACACAAAACAATACAACCATGTTTTCTTTGCTAGGCTTTTCCTGTTAATAGAGCACTAGAAGCTTTTGTTGTGCTTACTGTTCCTTGCAAGTATGAACTCTAGGAGAGCCCTTTTCTAGGCTTTCTTTGTACCGTGTGTGTGTGTGGGCAGTATTACTATAGTGCTCCCTTATAGCTTGTTTGTGCTTCCCCCTCCTGTGTACTGCTTTTATGCAGTGAAACAGTCATGAGTTGCCTGTTAAAATGATCTGCTAATCTGTTTCTTTTCCTGGTTGTTGGGAGGGACTATTCTTGAGTTAGGAAGAGATTGCTGTCAATGGCCTGCCAGGTTTTACAAGCTCCTTTGCCCTCCAGAGATCCCTCTCATTGGATCAGTCCTACCAGTTTCTTGAATAAGGTAAATTCTTGATGTCTAAAGTCCAGGGTCTGTAGTCTGCCACTTGCTGCCTTCTCTTCTTTCCCCTGGGGATCTTGAACTCATCCATTTCATGGTCACAACAGCCAAAGCTGCCATTGATTATCTCCCCAGTCTGTCCTTGTTAGTGAATAGCAGATCCACTTGTGTATTCCCTTCAGTTACTTTTATCAAGGAGTTAGCCCTGACACCTTCCCAAAACTCTGCTCAATTGCTTGGGTCTAGCTGTGTTGCCACTCCAATAGATTGCAACAAGGTGAAAATGTCTCCTAAGAGTCAGTGTCTATGATTGAGAGACCTTAAGTTGTTTAAAGACTTTTTATGCTTTCTTACCCTGATAGGTAGTCTCTACAATTTCCTACCATAATAACACCTTTACTGGCATTTCCTTTGATCCTGACGTAATTCTCTTTTGAGCCTGATCTTTATGGGAAAGGCTGGGGAGAATCTTTGAAAAAAAACATTATTAGTAGATTGACTAACTGCCGTTTGTATAATTTGGCAATCGGTCTTAAAGACTAGCCATGTCTTAACAGTTTGTAAATTTTGTGAATACTTTACAATGTCTGTAATCCTAAACCTCCTTCTAGCATGCTTGTGTCTGTTTACTAAGTAAAAATTTAATACTTGCATAGCCTGTCCCTAACTTGCTTTTAATGGAAACGCTGGAAAACTTAGTCTAAGCATCTGCTTAAAATTTTATGCCTGTTTAAATACTTTATTCCATGGAGGTCTTTATGTGATATGCTCCTTTCCAACAGGACTTTTCTGCATTTCTCTTCCATGATTCCTCTTAAAAATTCAGAGAAAGAGACACAAAAGTCCAATTATTGCAGCAAGAGGACACCTTCCATGTCCTCCTTTTTAAAAGAAGTAAAGAAACTTTACTTAGTAGTCAGGTAACACAGTAACTCATGAACACATAGTAACGTGACTGAATTTTGTAACTATTATTACTAAAATTTTGATGACAGTCGGGAAGGTAGTTTGAAGCAGCACTGAGTAAAGTGTTTTCGCATTGCTGCTTGTGCAAGATTTTATTCATTTTCTCAACATTGCTAAATCCTCTAAATCACACAATACAGCACTCATCATGCCTTGTTATTACTATTTGAATTCATCAGCACTTTGTTATTCTTCACATTTTATTTTGTATTTTCTTGAAAATCTTCCCATAATTCAGGAGGTCACTTAATTAGAGAGTGGGTTTTCACATGACATCTTGATCTTCTCTTACATACATGGGCTAATAACAGCGGTGGTAGACTTCCTTCATGGAACAGAAACAGCTAATTTATTTACAGTTATAGGGTTTGTTTATAGAGTGAATTAGCATTTTGTTCCATGCAGTGCAATTTAAATTCACTTTTCTGTAATTCTCCTTTTTATAGCTGCAAATAATTACTATGTGAAAAATTATCACATAGTAGAAAATTGTTAAATGAGCAATCTCATTTTAAACATATTCATTTCATTAGATATCATTTATTTGAGAGGACTACACTGTGTTACTGTGCATACCCTGGGGCACTAGAAATCCATTGGTGTAGGGGTTTTGCACAATCCATTTATTTAGTTTTGCCATGAATTTTAGCAGATCCTGGTGCTTCATAAGTATGTAAACCATCTATTTAATGGGAATAATTTTACTGCCCAAGTGCCTTGGGTTTTAGTCACTCCATAACTGAGGAGATGAGAAGTGTAGACCTTCTGAACAGTCTTAACAGAACTGTAATACCAACAAATACATGGATGGATGTAATTAACTATTTCTTTGTCAGTTCTAGTGAAACTTTAGTCTCAAAATACGTCATGCGAACATGAGTTGCATCCACCAAGAGGATTTTATTCTCAAAGATGGATCTATATGAAAACAACCTTCTTACTCTTTGGAGGCAAGAGAGAGGGATAGCCAGGTAAATTACAGGTAGCAACCAAACATGGTTTTTATGTATAACAACCCTTTTAACATATTTCTTCTTGACATCTTTTTAACATCTTTCTTCTGAACTGGTAGAAGGGGGTGTTATACTGTCAGTTTTGTGTGCTGCCCCCTTCACTAGTGCTTTCCTACACTTTCACAGTCCTTTAGGGATTTGACAGATGGCATTGTAGGTGCCTTCTACTGGAGTATCTGAGCCCAAGGGACTGATTTCAAACATTTTCCTGTGTACACACCTGTAGCACAGGTTGCACTGCATATCAGCACTCCCATTTCAGTATCATTATTTCTGTTCCACAGGTGAGTTTATCTTGAGATATCTATTGAAATGGATTAAGTTCACAATTTGAGCTGAAATGAGGAAAAGGAGTGTTCCTATCTAAACATGACCTAATATTCTGAAGCATAGTAACAGTCAGTGCAGGCATAATAGCTTGGCTGGTGTACCACTTCAGCAATAATGCAGAATAAAAGTTGGCCACATAGCCAAAAGGTTTGCAGGGGTTTCGGTTGGGCATTGATGAAATCGGCTGGAAAAGAAGGCAATGAATTTATGAGGTAAACCTGTTACTAGTTTTTGTGGTTTAATCCCAGCCAGTAACTAGGCCCCACACAGCCACTTGCTCATTCCCCACCAGGTGAGCTGGGGGGAGAGAATCAGAAGATAAAATTGAGGGAACTCATCGGCCGGGATAAAGACGGTTTAATAAGTAAAGTATAAGCCACATACACAAGCAAAACAAAACAAAGAATTCATTCACTACTTCCCATCAGCAGACAGGTGTTCAGCCATCTCCAGGGAAGCAGGGCTCTATCATGTATAATGGTTATGTGGGAAGATGAACGTCATCAGTCTGAATGTTCCTCCTCCTTGCTTCCCTCTGCCCTCCAGCTTCATGTGCTGAGCATGATGTCATATGGTGTCCTTTTGGTCAGCTGGGATTAGCTGTCCTGGCTGTGTCCCCTTGAGCTCCTTGTGCACCCCTAGCTGCTTGCTGTTGGGGGTAGAAGCAGAAAAGGTCTTCACTCTGTGTAAGCACTGCTCAGCAGTAAATAAAAATCCATGTATTCCAGCACAGATCAAAACCCTAGCACCATACCAGCTACTATGGTGAAAATTAACTCTATCTCAGCCAAAACCAGCACACTAGCATTGTCATGTTTCATGTTGTTTTACAGATATTATTAAGGAATCCTTACTCAGTGATACCACGTTTCAATATCTTTCTGAGATATTAAGCCTGTATTTTTGTCTCTGCTAAGTCTTCTACTGTTCTTTGCAAAGTTCATACTTCTTGTCAAGAAAATGAGAAATGTTCTTTTAATGAGCCTACAAGGTCATGATCTTATTGTGAAGTTCCTTCTTTTTCTTAAAGACCAACTTCTTGTATACATATTTCTTTGTTGAAAGCCCAGCTGTGGCTTTGCATGTGTGGCTGCTTTGCAAATTAGCCATACTAATAAAGTGATAACATTGTTAACAAACCAGGAAATATAAAATTAAACAAGTATAGCAAATATGTCTAATAAGCAGAACAAAAGCTATTCCAATTTCTTCCTAGTATCTGCTCGTAAATTTTATATCTGCTTTACCAAAGCCAGATTTGGGCTAAAACAATTGTTGCTATTTCTGTTAATTTTGCTAGAACAATGACCCCAAGAATTATGCAGAAGCTACAAGATATGAATCATATCTTCATTTTAGAAAAATCTAAACATTTGTGTTTGGTTGTTTAGAGTTTTTTAATACCAAAGTATAATTTTTTTGAACAATATGTGTTCAACATAGTTATGTGTTTATTTTGGGGCATTACATAGAATATTTTGCAGCTTGTGCTACGTTTTTTTCAGACATGATGTTGAAAAAAGCCACATATTTTGAAATGGCCTACAGATTGGTTGTTAATGCTTGTCTGTATTTAAGCAACTCTAGACTTAACTTCTTTTCCTTAGGATAATAACATACTCCCTAGTTCCTCTTTCCCTTAGTAAGATGTGCTTAGGTTATCCATCATGCCTGAAAGAAACTGAAACCAGCTATTTGTTTGTTTTGAATGCTAGGATAATCAGTTCAGTCACTCTTTTTCATTTTGATACTGCATTTTTATAATATACTCAGTAAACAAGGATCTAGAAAGAGGAGACAGACTTGAGGCATGTAATTCTATACTGTATTTTCTCACAGCAAATACAAAATAAATTTTTTTTTCAGCACTTGTTTTTTAATTTAAATTCTTCAATTAAAATTAATGATAATGCCCTATACTTCTAAAGTGCTTTATTTATTGATATACTCTTGATACATATCTTTTCATGTACAGTATTGAAGTTTCTCCAAGTTTAACACAGATATCATGTATGCTTTTGGAAGAGAATTTTAAAGTTTCAAGATTTTGTTTAAGCTTTTGTTCTCTGAAATTACTACTCTTCAGATTTTTGTGGTTGGGTTTTTTTGGGGGTTTACATTGGGGTTGTTTTGTGTTTGTTTTGGTTGGTTGGTTGGGGTTTCTTTATGTTTTCCTATAGCTCTGGTCTTTACTGTATCGTAGCAAATACCTTTCCTTTTTCTTTCTTCTCCTTCAATTTGCTTCTCTGGGCAATTTAGGAACATGCCCTTGCCACAGATATATTCATTCAGTCTCATAACCCTTTGCAAGTTATTATAAATGTCTTGAATGTAATCATGAAAGCGTACAATAGACACATCCCATTTTCTTGTTTGTTAGGTTTGCTATGTGAAAAGCAGATACTTCTCTTTCATCCTGTTTCTGGTTTTAGTGTACTGTTGCAAAGATTAAAATAAAATAACACACACACCTCTCCCCCAAACTTTCCAGAGTTCTAATTCCAGCTGTTCAGGGTCTTCTTTATGGAATCAGTGAGGTTACAACTTCTGATTTTGTTAAACTTTATCTTGATTTTTTTTTTAATTTGCCTAAAAGGGAGTGTCATGTGATGGAACTCCGCTGTATTTCTTTGTATTTTCACATTTATTAAATTTGAATAACCTATGCCTTTTAAGCATAACATTAACCTTGTGATGTGATGTGGCGGAGTACCTGAATAAAAATATCCTTTTATATGAAAAATTAAAAGGAGAGCTTACAATCATAAACCAACTGTAACATATTTTTGAATTTCTATAGCAAAGCTTCTCATTATTGGATCCCTAGCTCTAAATCAGACTGAGCTATGCAGAAAATTTATTTTCACTCCATTCTGAGTGTGCTTGGTTCTTTTTTTTTAATGTTGCTATAGGCCAGTATCATTTGCAAGGGAGCATAAAGCACAGTGAGAGCTGAGTGAAACAAGATTTTACTTCCTGGATAATCTCCAGATTATCCTGGGCTCATTAGGCAGCTGGGAAGGTGCTCTCTGGGGGTGGATTGAATGTCTGACCTTCAAGACACATTCCCATTCTCTTCCCTTTGGGCATCAGCAAGGAACAATGGTTTAAGAGAAACACAAATAAACTTCTCTAAACCTGCCTTTGTTGAACTGGCATATGGGAACGTGGGAGATCATTTTGAGACAGCCTGAGCAGGTTCTCTAGAAGTGTTTAAAGCAAGGTTTGATAAGAACAGTATTACATACACCTCCCTTGTTGAAATAGCAGATGGAGTTTTACTTTCCCTGGTAAATGGAGGCATCCTATTTGTGTTTGACATTTTGTCAAAGCATGTGTTAACTACAGGCACAAAGTAAGTTGTGAATATGTTAAGGTTCAGCTTCTTGTATATCTACAGATGCAGAAAAAATACTTTAAAATGTGTTTTTAAAGTACAAAAATATTTGCTAAAATAAACACGAAATAGTTCTTCTGTTTGCAGTAGACTTGTTTTAATAGATTACAACAAATAGTATGTCTTTGTGGCTTTGAATATTTCTTGTTTGACAGTTGCATATTGTGTGCAGGCTTAAGATAGTCCTTTCAGGAAGTAGGAAGTTTTCAGAAGTTTGATTGTAGAGTTCTCACATATTTCTATAAACCAGAAACTAAAGAGCTGAAGATTTTTGTAATGCAGGTAGAGAAATCATATATAAACTAAAAGGAAAACGAGTCAAATGACACATCTGTCAGCAATTTAGTAAATGCTTAAACAATGTTGAAATATGGACTTATACTATGTTGCACTAAGATCTGTTAAAGGATCTTGAATGCTGAAGAGGTACTTAGTAAACCTGCAGAAAATATCGTGGAAGATCTTGGTGACAATCCTGGTTCATAGTCTATCCTTATATGCTGCTGACTGCACACTACCCATATTCCTGAAGTTCACAGCAATTAACAACACTCACTTATAGCTACTGATGTAGGTCACTTTTAAATTTTGGATATCAGGCTATGGTAATCACAACTTCCTCTTTTAGATTGCAGATGATATTTTATTAATTGATGTAAATTTTCAGAATCAGATTGACTTCAGAAAGTGATTTTCATTTTTCTGGAAGGAGAATTCAGTGTTCCTTTGAATTTTTTTTTTTTTTTTTTTTTTTTTTTTTTTTTTTTTTTTTCTGCTTATAAATTACACAACATGGGGGAAGTAAGAGAATAGTCATATTGTTGCCAAATGCAAAATGTTGCATATTCTGTGATTGAGTCGTCAAACCTGAATATGTAACCTTTCAGCTAACCTAGCTCTCAATGATAATTATCTGATATACAGGTGAATCAGACTGTCTTAAAATAGAATTAATGAGCATTTCCATTGAGGGTGCAATCTACTAGATTATTAAAGAGCATCTGTGTTCTTTCAATTATGGTAATGTCACTGTTTTAAATAGTGTTTTACATTTTCTGATGGGAATGTAACTATACTCAGCATATGCTTATTAAGCCACTTAGCAAACATAGTTGTATTAATAAAACCCAAAGTGTGTCATTTCATTCTATATTCTCAAAACCTTCAAAATACAAGCTCCAAAAGCAGGAAATGAGTCTCAGATACAGTAGCAGCCTATTCAGGATAAGTCATGCCCAAGTACTGGCTGGGAAGTCTAGATGAGTGCTTTTCATGTTGTTTTTCACAGTGTATTCCCAAAGGGTTCACAAACATTAGCCAAGGAGGACCACTGGTGAATGTATGTATAGATTTGCCTGTGTATGTGGAATTTCCAAAGGATCTATCTATTCATTAAAGGTTATTACAAAACTATACGTTTTTTTTTGGTTGCAGTTATATTTATTAGAGGTGAGCAGTAGCTACAATAGTATATTATATTTTGAGGAGCAAGCGTTAACAGTTTCCCTTGACTTAGAAGATTTTGGAAGCAGCCTCAATATCTTGAAAGCCAGTAGTGTTTAAGAAGAAAGTTTGAGAGATCTGTCCCACCAGGCCTGGGCCTATCAGCAAATCCCTTTGGTAGTTGTTCCTATGGGACAGAAACCTATCTATGTCTTGTAAATGACAGGTAGAGCTCGGTGATGTTGGAGACTGAAAAGGAGGATGTAGTCTCTGGAGTAAAGGAAATAACCTACGTTTTTATATGGGACTCAGAGGCTATGAGGAAGAACTGCTTAATGAAACTGAAGAAAGGTCTTTGGGTGTCAATGATTCTGAGCCTAAGAGGAAGAAGACTGGTAATAAAGGAAAACATGGGAGCTCTAGTGGCTAAAAGACAGAGCTGCTGTATAGTATCTGGGGATCTACCCAAACTTTTGGTTTGCCTCCTTCTGAGACAAAGACCTGAACTATGTTGAAGGGTACCATCAATGGGCTGATGAAGTACTCCAGGAGCATACAGAAGATGTTTTTAATTATGTTGTCTTTGAAGTAAAATTACTATTTGCATAGTACGTCTCTTCATGGCAGTCATCTTGCTCCTCAGTTAGAAGTGCAGCTGTAATGGAAAGAGACCAGCTGTGTCAGATTTGCAAGGCTAGGACTCTGTTATGATCCAGTAGGGAACTCCATGTCCTAAAGATCTGGGTATGCAAAGACAAAGTGGTTTGAGTTGTAGTTTACGAGGTATTTAGAAATGTTAAAAAAGGCTCATCAGATGTGTTTGGTTTGTGATTTGTTTTATAGTAAGCCATTCTGCCACTGTCTGATGGTTGTCAGCTTAGTATAGAGGGCTATTGATATCACTGATATCTAGGACATGATGACACAGCAAAATAAGTATTTTATTTATCTATTTTTAAGATATGCATACCTGAACGGTACAAATTTGCTTTCAAATACCCTATAGTGGTGTTTATTTTTTTAAAAAAACAAACAATAGCATGAAAAGTACAGCGCTCAGGGGAGGCAGGTGGGATGTGGAGTCACAGCAACATGAAAATCTAGATGGTTATTCTGTATCTCCTTATGGAAGTTCAGCTACCCCTTTTTTATTGAAGATGTTGTCCGGAAGTAAGGAATTGTTTTACTGCTTTTGGAGTGTCACCATAGCCTACAAAACTATGGAATATGTGCTAATTGTGTTCATTTCACTTTTGTGATGCTATTAACAAAACGAACAAACAAACAAACAAAACAACAAACCCAACATGTAAGAACTTGGCAGTATAACTTGAAATGAGTTTCCTCTTCAACTTGTTAATTTCTTCCCACTCCTCCCCAGAGTTGAGTAGGCCAGGGATAAATCCTGCACTCAAAAGCCCCTTGGAATTCACAAAAGTTGTCTTTCTTCTGCTATGCTAAAAGGCATGCTGTGAATGTTACTTAATATGTTGTCAGAATTCTTTTACAACTTCAGTGACTATTTTCCCACAATGATACATTGTTTCTCCTTCTTCCTCTGTATACAGTTTCCATAGGTCTAGAAAATTCAGAAGGTACAAAACACCTCTTCTGCATTTCTTCACTTCCCAGGATTATGTCCTTTGCCCATCTGTTCCACTGTGTAAAAGAAATTCCAAATTAACTGAAATAGAAAAGAAAGGGTGGGTATAGCTATACAATCTGTATAAGACCTTTATGTGAAAGGAAGAAATGTGTTTTCTCTTTAGGGATATTTCTCTCTCTCTGTGGTGGTTTTTATTGTTAATTGCTTGATTTTAATGATTCATTAATGTCTATTTTATGGAAACACAATAGTGACTGCTACTCTGGGTATGAGAGGAGAAGGTTTTTTGAATCAGCACGTCAAATTTGTAGGTTAGTAAGACTACAGAGGAAAGACTGTTAGAGTGGAAAAAAAAAAGTGTAGAATGTGTTGAATAGCAGAGATACAGCACCAAGTGAACAGAGTGCTTTTACTGAACTTGGAATGGGAATATAGATGCTATGCCAAAGAGAGAAGAGAGGAAAAATTAAAATTTGTATAAAGTGGACAATGCTGTTGGAATACGATTCATGCCTCTGAATAACTACAATTTAACAATAATATGGAATTTTACATGTTTTTGATAATGCTTGGTAGAGTTTCCTTTGTTTTCATTTTTCTAGTAAAAATGTTCTGGTTTTCTGATCTTTTGTACTTACTGGTTGTAGCTGTTATCAATAGTATTAGTAAGGTAACTGATTTAGTAAATACAGCAGTCCTAAGATCAAAAGGCCTTTAATATCAATGGGTTGGCCATGTTAGATGTTCAATGATTTGCAAGCGTTCAAACATCCAGTATTTCTCATCTCTCTGTCTAGTGATTCTTCTTCAAATACTGGGAAAATTGGTATGAGAGCTGGGCCAAGAAGTATGCCATCCCTAACTAACAAGGTAACAGTCCTGATGAAATTCAGGGCCACAAATCCTTTTCAGAATAAGTAACATAAAATTGCTTTAACATTCAGGTTGCATTTGCACTAATTATAGCAGTTTAATTTTATATAGTTATAACTATTTTGTTACACAGTAAAGCAAACAGAGCCTTGTTCTCCTGGATTAATACTTAGCAATATAAGTGAGGTATATGGTTAATAAAAAGTAACAACCAAATACATTGTTTAGATTTTTCATGGACTACTGGACATACATAATCTTTGAACCTGCAAGACAACATAATTTAGTATCTTCATTTTACAGCTGGTTGAATTAAAACATTGGGAAGTGACATTAGGGTTTTTTCATGAATTGCTTCGCCCACAGAGTACTGGAAACAATAAATCACTTTTATTAGTGATAAAATGCTGAAGTTTATTATAATCTCAAAAGCAGTTTTATGCAAGGAGAGTTTATCACTACAACTATTCTCTTACTGTATGATGATATAAACCAAGTTACAAAAATTAGAGAGGGCTGTTTAGAATGTTACAGAACCAAATTAAAAAAAAAAAAAAGTTTAGTTCTTTTGCTGATCTTCCCTTTTGCTGATCTTCCCTTTTGCTGATCACCCCTTCCCATGGTGACTATGAAATGGAACTCATTATGAGCAGTTCCTTGGGGCTAAAAGAACCTCATGTTGGAGCAACTGAAAAGGTAAAATGGACTTCCTCAACATTTGCAGGGCCACTAGCTTTGAATTGGGCTTAAAATCATTTATCAATGGGCTTTTTATTACAGAGTTTATTTGTGGATCTAATAATCTAATATTATGATTTTTTTCTTAGCATATTCTAAATAGAAAATAATCACTTTTATACTTTTTAAATCTTATTTTGCAAGCTAGCTTCATGACATTAACAATGTTAAGCCAAGATTCCTTTTAGATGATCAAGTACAATACCTAAACCAAGTTTTTCCAAAAGGAAATGGCCTTTTTGAAATGTTTCTTCATGTGTCGTGATAGTACTATGATATTCTGAAGTAGGAATGATTTTGTATCTTCCTTTATCATCAAAAAAAAACAAAAAACCAACCAAACAAACCAATCAGGAAGATATGATTTTCATCCATGATTTTTAATATTTGTTTTTAACTGCAGTGATATCATATTGTGTGTGTCTAGAAACTCATACATGCCATCTGCTATGTAGTCCGTACTGAAAACTATTTAATTCCTCTGGAGGCAAATAGTGTGAGAGTATTTATTTCATAGCATTCATATTAGGACAGGAAGAAATTTTAATAAATAAGGAAAGTCAGCATGGGAAAGGAATATAACAAGAAAAATGATGAATAAATGAGAAACTAAGAAATTAGGAAGGTTCATTTATTCATTGTGTTCTGGAGAATGGAAAAATAAGGGGATGGTATCTATCTAGCTGTTTTTAATATGAAAAACAACTAATGCCACTCTCCAACACCATTAAGACTTTTTTCAATTGTAAAAATAACTTCCACTGAATCTTGGTGTGTGTGACAAACAGATCTTTCTAGATCTCTATAGCAAAGTAAACAATTTCTTACTGTCAGACATCTTTTTGTATCTCCTATCCAATATTAACTTATCTTTTTGTTGGATCATTGTTGTGTTCTGCTGCTTTTTTATTTTTGTTTTGAACGCCAGCTCATCTTTGGACTGTCATAAATTGCCTGCAATGCTCTATCACATCCAGTCACCTATGGAACGGATAGAATCTCTGAATGTTGGGCTGTGTCTGAATGTTGTTTAAGTGACACCTTACATGTTCCTATAAAGAAACATGGCTTAGTGTAGTGTTATGTTATGAAATTTCTTTTTTCAATACAACTGTGCATTTAATCTTCCTATAAGCTACATTACAATGGTTTAATTTTCAGTGGTTCAGTGCATAGTGAGAGCACTGACTGAAATAATACACTGGAAACTATGGTTGCTATTTCATTCATTTTGAGCTTTTGATAGGAATTAATATACATTCTCATTTATCTGACATGTAAAATACTTGAGATGCATTTCAAGTTTAAATGCATGTAAGAAGCAGTAAAATAATAGTATCAAAAAATTGACAGAAAAGTAAAATACAAATAGATACACGGGCAACATTTATCTTAGGTTCTTCATGTATTACAAGAGTCAGGAAATTGTGCTGGGAAGTTGCTGGTAATGACTGGACTCTTACGAGAGATACAGTTCCACAAAGCCCCACAGTATCTTCTGTGCATCAAGTCCTGTTTCCCATGGTAAATAATACATCATTTTCTAATGACAGTGCAGTTGACAAGTTGCACGAGAAGAACCTATTGAAGGAGTTAAAATTAGAAGTGATAGCCATGAAAGTTTTCTCAGGTGTGGAACTGACTGAAATCAACTCATCAATTCATCTCTTCTTTCTACTAACAGTCAATTCTGTAAAACAAATATGCACTGGGAGCAGAAGGGAAAACAAATGTCACTGACGAGGTCACACTCCATCTTTTTACTTCTGTGATTACATCCACCACAACAGCATGCTCTCTGTGGAACACAGAGGGTATGTGATCATTTCACTCTTATGCAGAAATAGAAGGGTGTGTTTGTGGGGTTTCTCCATAAACCTGCTATTGGCCTTCCAAGAAAAGAAAAGCATACTTGAAATCATCATGAAGGAAGAAAGTTTCCTTTCTAGGACAAATGCAGAATGTTTGGTTTAGTTCAAAATGTGTCGTGTTTTGCTTCATTTTGTAAAGTATAACTCAAACTTGAAAATAAAGACTTAGAAGTAGGGAAAAGCTAACTGCTACAAATACATGTTGTCTATTCATCTGTCTAAATATGTAAATTTCTGTAAAACAAAATCCTACAAGCAATATGGATCCCAAAACATTTTCTTAAAATCTTTGTCTCCTTGAGGACTTTGAGCTTTAAGATTTTTTTCCGCTGATTTTCTCTTTTAGCTTCAAGCTGAAGAAATAAAAAAGTGTAGGGTCTATTTTAAACTAAGATAGGGAGAAAGAAACTCAAAGGAATATTATTTAAAATAATATCATTTAAATTTTGGCAGTAATTATGAGACTAGATTGTAGTTCATGTCATTGAAAACTATTCATCCTTAAAACTTAGTGTTAGCTGTTCCATAAATTATTGCTCAAACTGCATTATTGTCTTATGAAATAGAACAACCCTCCCCTTATTTTAGTTTTCTCCTCAGGAACTCAGTAACCTATAAACCAGTGCCATACACTAGAACATTTATTGCATACTTTTTATATTCACTGTAAAGCGTTAGTTTCTTGAAAGAGTGAAATTTAATCTAAGGCAACAGATTGACAAGAGGAACATAATGATTGGTATATATTTTATGTTACACTGATCTTACTGTCTTGTAATGGAGGTCATTCCATTGCAAATTTCTTCAAAAGAACAAATCAGGGCTTTATCCTTTACTCCTGTGGAGATAAACTGTTCTTTGATACTATTACAAAATACAGAAGTATTCATATTTTTAAATGTAGATTATTCTCCTTTCCATCTCTGTATTGTTACAGACTTTGCCTGTTGTAAATGAAATATGAATATGGTTCACTAAATTAAAAAAATTGAGTGTGAACAACCTAACAGGAAGAGAAAGTCTTCCAGATTTTTCTCTCAAGTAAAATATTGTTTTATTGAAATGAAATTAATGGTTTAAGATTCAAATTCATTTTCACTGTGGTCTGTCAAAGAATATTGTGGTTATATTATCATGTAACATCATTTGCATATACATTAAAAACTAAGACAGTAAGAAGCATAATGCTTACATGGCTTTAGGAGCTATGTAATGGAAGTGCTTAGCAATTACACATCTTTTTTCTCCTTCTCAGGTTACCTCCGTTTCTCACCCCACCCCACCCCCATTCCTGTAAACACTGTACTGGAGGCTGAAATCAGCCTGACTGGGAGGAAATGGCAAAAGCACCCTATTGTGACTGGTCCAGAGGCTCCATGCATCCTCTGCACAGACTACCTCAAGAGAGGGTACTTCAAAGAGCCAAAAGGGTACCAATGGGCTTTTGGTATTGTTTTTTTGGAGACAGAGGAAATTGAGCAGCTGTCTACCTTGACTAGTCTCTCAGAGGATCCTTCTGTTGTGGGGCTGCTGAAGGTTGAAGGGGGGTAAGAGAATGTCTCCTTCACAGGTTGACCACCGGAGATGGAGAAAAAAGATGTGTCATTGCTAAGCACTTCCACTATGTACTTACCAAAGTGTAAAGGTGGTGACCACACTGGGAACATAAGCCAGATAAGTTTCATGATCAATGATTATATTATAAGTCATTACCATAAAGTACAATGAGAGAAGAACCCCACTTGATTAACACAGCAAATACCAGCTGTAAGTAAGGTAGGATATACTGAAACTGTGAAATCAGGAACAACACCTTTGAGAGCCAATAAATCAGAGAGCATTGTGATGAGTGACTATTAATCCAAAACAATGAATGCTTATCACAAATATGATTAGACACACTCCTGTCAGATCTGTCATTATCTCAAAACTCCATGCCCCACATTGGGCGCCAAAAAGAATTGTTGTGGTTTAAGCCCAGGCCCTTAAGTCAGCCATGCAGCCCTCTTGCTCACTCCACCCCTTTCTTCCCCCACCCTGCTCCTGGAGGGATGGGGAGGAGAATGGAAAGAATGTAACTCCCATGGTTTGAGATAAGAACAGCCCAGTAACTAAGGTATAACACAAAACTACTACTGCTACCACCAGTAATAATAATGATAAGGGAAATAACAAGGGAAGAGAATACAATACCACCTGTTGATACCCAGCCCAACCGAGCAGTGAACTAGCCCTTCTGGGTAACTCCCAGTTTACAGCCTGGACATGACATGCTGTGGTATGGAATACCTCTTTGGCTAGCCTGGGTCAGGAGCCCCATCTATGCTTCCTCCCGGCTTCCCCTCCTCCGTGGCAGAGCATGCAACTCAGAAAATCCTTGGTCAGACTAAACATTTGAGCAGTAACTAAAAACATTGGTGTTTTCAGAGCTGTTCCCAGGCCAGAAGTCAAAATACACAGCGCTGCACCAGCTACTAAGAAGGAGAAAATATGACTGCTACTGCTGAACCCAGGACAATAGCTGAAGTAGAGGCAGAATTGTCACCACTGTCAGTATAACAAAGATGTTATGAACTGTGTTTTAGTTTAATTATTTTAGACAGTTTTAATCTATCTGTTCACTGTGCTTATTAGTGTGGTCACGTAGCTTACTTTTCTGTCTGAAAATTTGTTTAATTCTACCAAAAATTTACATCATAACAGCCTGAGAATTTTTATGCTAATAACAATCCACTATTGATTTAAGCAGAGGCCTTAGAGATTAATGTTCACTGAGGTAAAAATGAAACTGAAATAACTTTTTTGTACTTAGTCTCTGCAATGGCAGAATTATATTGTAGTTTTTGACAGAAACCAGTAAGGTTGGGATAAACTGCATTTTGTTTGTTGTTTGGGGGTTTTCTTGTTGTTAAGAGTGTGTCTGTATGTGTGGTTGTCTCAGAAGGTGTTGGCGTCCTTTTGGCTTGCATGGTTAACAAGATTTTTGAGATTTTGTTCATGGTTTCTTTAGGAAAAGAAGAAATAATAGTGAAGGATTTCCCTTCTGCCTTCCCCACCTGCTTAAGTTTCTTGCAATAAAAAGGAGATAAGGTTTTCTGCAGTCTTGTATATAGTAGAAATTATGTAACAGGAGATAAACCCATGATGTGTATTTGCAAAACTCTTCCAGCATTTAATCCTTTTGGGGTTTTGTTTTTGTTTTTCATGGCCTAAGCTTGCTTCTAGCTTCCTGCTGTAAATGTGTGTGTATTTCTTTTCTCTCCATTTTTGTAGTTCTCATTAAATAGAGGATCTGTTAACTGTTTATCGGCAGCTTTCCAGTTTGGCAGCTTCCCAGCTCAATAACTTTAGCAAAACTGATTTGTTGACTCTTTGTACAGTACTGCTGAAACCTACTGGCCAAAAATAATAGATGTCCAGTAATCAGCCAAACTCATAGTATTGTTTCCTTCCCTGTGGTGGCCCATATCAGCTGGAGAAGATGCAAAGATGACTAATTATATATATATTTTTCAGATGCACTTCTGAAGAGAGAGTTGATTCTCTAAGCTGTTTTGTTTTCGGTTCCCAATGAATTTAGTGGGACTTGATCTCTGGGTGTTAAGTCCTTCTTATCAAACCTTAATTAAGCAATGCAAACTTCTGTCATCAAGGTGTGTACTTCTGTGATTGATGCAGGCATGAAATGCATCTGTAATTCTGTTGACAAATTCTCTGCAACTTAAAGTGTATTCTGCTTATGGATAAAGAATTTTAGTCTTGATTCCATGTTTGTACTCTTATTAACAAAAACCCAGACTGTCAGGTAGTAAACACATCCCCCCCACAAAACCCCCCAAAAAACTATTCTGTTCCTCTAAAACTATTATAGTTGATGCATTTTTTTATTCAGGTTGCCAAACTTAGTAAACCAGGGATATTCTCCTTCCTCGTCTGGGACAAACTGATGGGGTCAGGTAACCTTCCTGCTAATCTTCAGACACTCTTTTGTGGACCCTGAGTGCAGTTCTGTGCCCACGTGTAATGGTGTAGCATGGCTATCAGCACTATCCTGAAAAAAAGCAATAAGCAGCAGCAGTATTTTCAGCCTCAGTGCACTAAATTTGACTAGTATGTACTTGCAGAGGCTAAATGTCAGCTTCTAATACACCACCTTTCTTTTTTTCCTAGCACCATATCTGTTGTAGATGTATCTGGTTTAGAGACATCTTAGCAGATGAATCGAACATTACCCTCATATTCTATTGTGGTTAATGAATCTTGTCCAAGGGGGTATAAACCATTGCTTTGCTGTTCTGGTCTTTTTATTCCCAAGGGAAAAATCCCATGCAATTCCCACATAGAATAACTTGGACTGGAATACTCTTTTGGGGCTTTTTGTTGGTTTTCATCAAGCAAAGTAAAAATTTTTTTATCTCCCATCCTAAACTACTCAAGTTTAATGTTTTTTATTCCTGTTTCATTTTTGTAGTATACCAAGAATTTTGTATTAGGTGTCTACTTTTTGAAGGAAAAAAATAATAGAAAATGAGTTTATAGTGTCTGCAGCAGAACATGCACCTCTAAAACTAGTAGAAATACTGTAGCATCATTCATGTACGAAAAGGGTAAGTTATACACAAAGCACTACTTATAAGATCTAGTGATCTGGGAAGCAGAAATGTATAATTTAAACTTCTCTATATGCAACTAGTCATTACTAAAGTTTGTACTGTATGATAACATGCTGCAGCTTATCAAAAAAAAACAAACCGCACAAGAACAGTCTCCCCCAAATAAAAAGCAATGTCGAAATAAAGCACAACTTAACAAAAATTTCCTAATTTTAAAAATATTGCATAGTCTGAGTCTTAATATATACAAAAGGCTTCGACAAATTACATTATTGCTTTTTCTGCTCTATCTCAAATTGTGCTTCTGATATAACTCATAGCAACCATATGTTATCCATTACTTCTAAGCAAGATGACTGACAATTTAGGCATGCCCATAAAACACCTTTAATGCATTCAAATGAACCTGTTTAAAATGTGCTTTTTTCTTTCTCATGTTTTGGTTGTTTTGAGCTGAACTAGCTGATGTTAAGGTGAGAAATAATTATGAGCAAAGTCTCATGGGGTCACTCAGAGAACTTAATTTGCACTGACTTTAGGACATGGTGCCAGAAAAAAAAAAAAAAAAAAAGCCAAAGCACCAAAATCTAATGAGATTTGAACACTCTAATTAAATTTCCCAATCCAAATGGCTGATAAACAGCTGTTATTTTTGACACTGTTTAATGTAATTATTTTTCTTTTCTGTGTATTTTTCTATATCCCAGTGTGTCTTTCAAATTACCTTTTTGTTCAGTGCTGCCAATAATGCTTTTTGAGAGGAAAATGTTTAGGGTGGCTTTTCTCTTTTTCATGGGTAATGAAGCAATTAACCTGTGCTGCATCAGCCTTCAAACTTTTTATTATAGGTTTTTCTTATCAGGTCTAGTAATTCACTTCTGTAGAACCTTGATCTATGTGTTTGATATTTTCAGTAAAATGGCAAGTCCATGTGGAAGCGGATGCAGTGAAGCATCCAGTCTTGAACTTGACCTTTCTTTTATTCTTCTGGTTTGATAACATTTTTACAATACGAGAAACCATTTTTAACTTAGCCAAAGTGACATTTTTACTTTTTCCATGTACAAACAAAAGTAGAAATGTAATTTCATTGTGCCTTACTTTTCCCTCTGTACTGTCTAGACTTTTTCAAATACCTTTCCATACTACCAAAAGGAAACAAACTTACCATTTTCTTCACTGCAGTACAGTATTCTTACATAGATATTGGTGGATATATAATTTAAGAATTCACACACACACACAAAAATGACTGTAACCAGGCCAGTCTTTCTCCAGAATACGTTGTGTTAATGAAGAAAGTAACAACATATTCTATTATGAAATATTTATAAAGGATATTTAGGACTGTACTGAACATATTTTTGACTGAAAAATATAGACAAGTGAGATATTATACCATCCTTCTGCAACTAAATATCTTTAGTTTGATTTTCGTTTATAAGTTCCTACTTTGGAAGCATCTTCAAATACTTTTTGCAAAGTCAAAAAATAGCAGAGATTGGCAGTTATCGTTGGAGATCACCTCATCTAATCCATGTCCCTGTGCTGCTCCCAGGCAGGTTCAGCTGGAGTCAGTTGTCCAGAACTGTTTCTAATTGGGTTTTGTATATCTCTAAGCACGGTGACTCCACAACTTCTCTGTTCAAGTATTCAAGTATTCAATCACAATCATAGCAAAAGGTGTGGAATGTTTTTTTTGTTGTTGTTTTGTTTGTTTGTTTGTTTTAAATATTTAGATGCAGTTCCCCATTATTTCAGTTTTTGACTATTACCTCTTGTCCTTTCACTGGATACCAATGAGAAGAGTTAGTTTCTCTTCTTTCTTAAGTATTTAAATATATTGACATTCCCCCTTGAATCTTCTCTTTCTGATGTTACACAGTCCCAGGTCTCTCAGCATCTCCTTATATGACAGATGCTCCAAGCCTTTAATCGTCTTCATAGCCTTAAGTCATGCCACAGAATAGAAACCTGTTTCTACGGCACAGAAACAAAAATACAAGCTTCCTGGAGGACAATATATATTATCTATTTATTCAATTTATGTGCATGCAGCATCTATGGAATTCTGTTTACTTTTACTGCTGTTTAAAAGAAGACCTCTGAAAGTATCTCCTGTTCTACCTCATCCTCTCATGATATTTTCCTTTAAAACAGATGCATAATCCATGTGTGGATGACTGCTGAGAACACATGATGACTGCTGTTAAACAGGAACTGGCATTCAAATTACCATCAAGTGGTGAAGAGATTTTGAATTGCCTCAGCACACAGGAAAAGGGTGAGAACGAAGGCATGGGTGAAAAGCTTTTGTCAAAAGGGAAGTTATTCCAAAATGCCTTTCTAGAAACCAGAGAAGGTGACACAGGGAGGTGGGAATTTGATGCAGCATGAACCTGGGAGGGGTAGTCTTCCTCTTGGTCTAAATGTGCCATCTTCTCTCTGCTCCTGAGATGTGCCACAATGAACAAGGCAATTGAATGGCTTTTTTATGTCTATCCAAATGCACATCTGTATACACCTATCTCTTTGGATGCTGGCAAGAACTGTTATTTTACTGGTGCAGCATCCCCATTCCCTAAAAAGGGAGAGTAGCTGAATAACTGAGTCCATAAAGTGAATACCTTCTCTTCAGCCTCAGTAAATGTAGACATGGGGAATCACAGAATCATAGAACAGTTAGGGTTGGAAAGGACCTTAAGGTCATCAAGTTCCAACCCCCCTGCCATGGGCAGGGACACCTCACACTAAACCATGCCACCCAAGGCTACGTCCAACCTGGCCTTGAACACCGTCACGAACAGAGCATTCACAACTTCCTTGGCAACCAACTCCAGTGCCTCGCCATCTTCACAATAAAGAACTCCATCCTTATATCCAATCTAAACTTCCCCCGTTTAAGTTTTAACCCATCACCCTTTGTTCTATCACTATAGTCCCTAGTGAAGAGTCCATCCCCAGCATCATTATAGTCTCCCTTCAGACACCGGAAGGCTGCTATGAGGTCTCCACGCAGCCTTCTCTTCTCCAGGATGAACAGCCACAACTTTCTCACCCTGTATTCATACAGGAGGTGCTCCAGCCCCCTGATTATCCTCGTGGCACTTCTCTGGACTTGTTCCAACAGTTCCATGTCCTTTTTATGCTGAGGACACCAGAACTGCACACAATACTCCAGGTAAGGTCTCATGAGAGCAGAGTAGATGGGCAGGATCACCTCCTTCAACCTGCTTGGTCACACTGCTTTTGATGCAGCCCAGGATACGGTTGGCTTTCTGGGCTGCAAGCGCACACTGTTGGCTCATATTAAGTTTCTCATTGGCCAACACCCCCAAGTCCTTCTCCGCAGGGCTGCTTTGAATCTCTTCTCTGCCCAACCTGTAGCTGTGCCTGGGATTGCTCCGACCCAGGTGTAGGACCTTGCACTTCTCATGGTTAAACCTCATGAGGCTGGCATCAGCCCACCTCACAAGTGTGTCAAGGTCCCTCTGGATGGCATTCCTTCCCTCCAGTGTATCAACCGAACCACACAGCTTGGTGTCATTGGCAAACTTGCTGAGGGCGCACTCAATCCCACTGTCCGTATTGCTGACAAAGATGTTGAACAAGACCGGTCCCAACACCAATCCCTGAGGGACACCACTCGTTACTGGTCTCCAGCCGGCCATTGAGCCATTGACCACAACTTTTTGAGTGCGGTTATCCAGCCAGTTCTTTATCCACCAAGTGGTCCACCTATCAAATTGATGTCTCTCTAATTTAGAGACAAGGATGTAGTGTGGGACAGTGTCGAATGCTTTGCACAAGTCCATGTAGATGACATCAGCTGCTTTACGCCTGTCCATCAGTTCTGTAGCCAATGAAGGGAAGGGAAGAATTAATCTTTAGAGCTATGGATTTGGGAGTTAGATAAAAAAACAAGTTAGAAACACTAGATTAAGATGTATGTTACTCTTAATGTTTATTATGAGCCAATAAACTAATTAGCAACGATTGAACTTCTAGATCCTACTGTCCAGTTCAGTAATTTCTGAATGACAAGTTCAAGCATGGCAGTATAAGCGAAGGGAGTTAATCCTACAAGATATGTTCCATTAATGTATAGAGTGATTACCTCTTATTGATAGCCCTGACTGGGCAATAAGGAATACTATTTTAAACAAACCAGGAAATCTAGCACCCTTTCTTCATGCTAATCCTACTCTTAAGCAATAGCCAGGATTCACTCCTTTCCTTACCGAGTTTAGTTTTCTTTCTCTATATATGAACATAATTTAAAAGAACCCAGGAAATTCCAATCTGAGAAAAAGACCTGGATCTGCAATCTGTATATGGAATACCATAAGGAAGTGTTGTAGATTAATTTGTGATATATAAATAATCATAATCTGTGGCGCAAGTAATGTCTGTCACGTTCATGTATAAGGCATAATGTCCGAAGTGCTACCAATGTTCCCTTTGGGCTTACAGGATGCATCAGCAACCATGAAAACCATGTGAGCCAGCAAAATTCAGTTCTAACTGCTTTAATCAGCAGGGTTAAAACACAGCCTGTGATATTCTCATTTACACAGTCTACAGGCTTTTGCAGTGAATATAAAATACTGATTCAGGGGCTGTGATGTTTCATTTTGCTGCAAAGACTTGTAAATACTTATGAGAGTAATCATTAATGCAGTAGTAAATTTGAAGTTAGCGGACCTGTTTTTCTCTCAGAAATGTAGCAGTTTTATCATTCATTACAGTTACTGCATTATGCACATATCATCTGACTGTCTACTACTATAAATCATGTTTCGAACTGCCACTGCCTCCAAACAGGAACAAAACTACTCAGTAAAAAAGTACAAGTGACAGCATTTTGTATAAGTGCTAAATCCACATGCTTAAATATTAGACATGTACTTTATAGCATGTTGAATTTGTGCTTAAGTGAGCCACAAAAAGCCTATATATCAAGGGCAATGTGAATTTCATGGAATGAAACACAGGCAGAATGGAATCATCAGAATTACAGAATATGCTTAATAAGCTAGTATTGACTTCTGATAGAAGATGTATTGAGATAAGAATTAAATGTCAATCGATGACAAAATTAGATTATCTCCTCCTTCAAAGAATGATGAATCTTGATTTTTCTTTTTCTTAAACCAGAATGAAAAAGAAGAAAAGCAATTCATTTTTCACTGCTACAGTCATTCACATGGGCAAGGTAACTTTCCTTTTAAGTGCAAAGAAGCAGCTAATAAGCATTTTCTTCTTAAAATAAAACCATAATAAGTGAAGCAAACTGGAAGGTCATAAAAAGTTTTCTTTTTGCTAATGAGCAAAGACTGTCTAAACAGGCAGGTTGCATTTTATGTGATTATTTTCACCTCAAATTATTTTCATTATCTCATAAAATCATTTTAGCTAATATTAAACTATCTTAGCATCATCAATAGAAATTTTCCTATCAGAATCCTAAAATTTCTCAAAGATGTGAGAAGAAAAATAGATACTAACATTAACACTTTACATCTCAGAACTTTGAGAGAGCATCAATTTGCAGTAAATTTTACCTCTGCTGTTTGGAGATTGCACATTTTTATGCTGAATAAATTCAGAATTTTAAATCTTAGGAACCTAGTTGTATGATGAGAACTAGCTTCACTATTTTCCATGCTTACCTGTTAGTCTTTGACAACATACTTTTTTTTTTTTTAGTGGTATTTTACTAATTATCTGTAAAGAGTGTTTCATCTGGGATAGTGTTATGTGTACAGCAATAAAATAGTAAATTGTAATGAGACATAGTTATGGTAAATCCTCAAATATTCTGGAAGCACATGTGAATATATCAAAGTAATGATTGTAGTTAGGTTCAGCTTCTTCCTCGTAAAAATTAGAAACAAAGGTACCTAGTCCCTTAATATAGTAAAAGGAACACTTTAGATAATTTTTTTTCTACGTAAGAACCATGCTTGTTATATTCTGAAACCTATTACAGAGTTCTAGTGGTGAGAATGGAGGAGCTAATAATCATAAGTTTTTGTCAGGAAGTTTGTCCAGAGTTGTGGCAGTGATACTGTATTTGTGTTCTGTGCTGTAAGGGACACTCTTACCCTGTGTTGCTCTGAAATACTCTATGAAATATCCCTGAGATCATGGAGAGCAATAGATTCTTTTGTGCTAAAAGGGTAAATGAATTCCACAGAAAGAAACCTAAGGGGTACAACGCAGGGCAGAAGAAAGACTAGTGGTGCATAGCTGAGAAATTAAAACTACTTTCACCTGTTGTGAGGGGGAAAGAATTATGAGGACAGGAAAAAGGAGAAATGAGTTCTTCAAAAAATGGTCTGTATTGAAGTGTTATTGTATATCTTCAAAACATATTTTGCATATCAGTAGAAGCATTTATTCTTATCCTTTTTTCCTGACCAACTTCCTTTTTCTTTTTTTTTTATGTCTAACAAAAGTTGGCAGGACCAACAGTCCTACATCTTAGGTATTCTTGCTTCAAATCCTCTAACTGTTCCATTGCCAAATGTTTGAGGCTGCATTTTATATTTATTAAGCAGTTTTATTGTAGGAGGTGCATGCTTTTTGGTATTTATTCTTGAGCAATTCTGATACATTCATGTAAATGGATGTCACGTTGTCATGATGGGGTGTTATCTCTTACTGCTCTCTATAAGGATGACTTGGAAGCACTTGTAGACGTTTTTTAATGTTCATTTTTTAGTATTTACCCGACATATTTCATGTTATATTTGATGTAAATCATAATGATTTATTGAATACCCACTCAATCTGCATGCTGTCAGGTTAGAACATTCTTGCAAATTGAATTCCAGTGCCTTAACTCCACTGACTGCTGTATACAGATTTCAGCTACTCTTAAGTTTCCAAGTAATTGTACACCTGTTACATTAGTGCTTAGATTTGAAGTTGTGCATACAAACTGAATCTAGGTTTCTGGAAGTTACTTATGGCTGTTGTGATGAATAAGAGAATATTTTTCCTATGACATGCTTGAAGGCCTTGGCATTCTTGCCCTGCACAGTTTTGGTATGCCAGCCAAAACCTTTATTCTCTCTAGAGGAGACCATGACAGTTCAGTGTGTTGAAAATACTATTTCCTAAATGTAAATAACCTAGAAGGAGATTTGGTATGTACAGGAAGGACAGAAGCTCAGCTAAAAGTTCATCATGTCTTTACTACCATTCAGCTAAGTTTATGCTAAACAGTGATATTTTTCATATTGCAAGGGGAATTCAACAAGCTTGTGGGCTTCCTTTCATTCACATTCATTGATCCAATAATGTAAATGCACACCTACAGTGTTTACATTTCTGCAGCCACTGCATTTATGTCCTGGGAAATTAGTTATTTTGCCCTACGTTCTTGTGAAGGCCTGCCAAGACCTCTGTAGTTGATGTTACAAAGGGGATTTTCACTGTGAAAGCATTCTTGCACTTTTTTGTAAATTTTACAAGTAACAAATTAATTATCTTAGTCTACTGCTTGGTTGTTGGGGTTTGGGTTTTTTTCCCAAGCTTACCTTTGTAGAACGGACTTCAGATGGACGGGAGAAACCATATATGAACTGTGGATTTGAGAGAGAATTCTTGCCTTTTTATGAACATACCAAACTCCAATAGATACCCACTTTGCTTCTGAAAACATCTTGATTTAACTTCATTCAGCTTAAGTGTCCGCTTAGAAATTTGTTAAGATTTCTGGAAAAATCTAATGTGCATAATGTTGTGTAGATAATTAACTAGTTATTTATGACCGTTTTTTTGTGTTTAGGGAAGAAAAAAATGTTTATACTTGTGTTTCATTTCAATGAAGAACCCAGGCTTATTAAAACCTGTTGCTGCTGCTGAGCACTTTCATGTTGTTTGCAGAAACTGCATATCGGTTTATAGCAACAACTACAACAAAATCCAGCCCCAAATAAGCAAAGAACAGATTAAAATCTACAAGTGTGAGAAAAGGAATGTGCTATAATTTGTCTTGCTTTTTTTTTTTGTTGTTCTTGTATGTTTTTTGTTGCTGCTGTTGGGCTTTTCTTTACATTTAGCCTTTGTTTTTTAAGTAGGTGATGGCTACTTTCCACCTTACCTCATTCTTTTTTCTTTATCAATTTTTTCTTTTTTTAAGAAAAATAAACCAACGAACCCTGCAAATATGTGTTTAATTCCAGTAAAAAAGACACTTAATGTAGATGTTTAGTCCAATAAACCTGTGATATATCTGGCCACAGCTCTCTGGAGCTGCTTCTATTCATTTCTTAATAAATTAGCATCTCGCATAGGTTCTAACAGAGTTATGTCTGCTTAATTAGGTGTTAGACAGTTACAGATGTCACTCACAGCTCCTCATGTTTCTGGAAGATGAAACAGTAAAGTAAGCTGCAAGCTAATTAGAAATTCTTTATTGGGATTAGTCTTTGCCAGTCCACTATAAGGTAGGGAAAATGTTTTTTTTTGCAGCTATTCCAAAAATGCAGCCTAATGGTAACAAAGCTTGGGACAAAACCTTAAATTTAAGGTTCCTAGACTCTTTTCAGTGTTATTCCATTTGATATGATTTGATCTGATATGACCCCAGACTTTTCCAGTCAGTACTACAAAGCTAGTGGCATGTTATGGACAGTGCAAAGCAATGATTCCTCTAATACTGGGGTTTGCCCATTGCCGAGGATACTAGATTGATAGATAAATAAGGTAATCTTTGTAAGAATTTGCATGTTGCTGGTGGCTTAATTGACGTTCCAGCTTGTAAATACAATACAGAATTGATTTGTGGGCTTCCTCTTTTCTTGTGGGCTCTTTGATTAAATTAGAAATCAGTTTTCTTGTGACTACTCATTCATGCTCTGTGGCTGGGAGATGAGTGGTTTACACTCATTAGTGAAGACCTTTAGGGAGGAGTCTGAAGAGGAAGTCCAAATTAAGGGACAATATGTTGGGAGGCTGCGTATCCTCTCTTTCCAGGGATTTAAACAGTTTCCGTAGCAATACTACTTTCTATATTAGGAATGGGCAAAGAGGTTTAAGGACTCATGGTAGAGAAATTTTTTATAATATGGGGTCATAAGTTAAATTATTCAATGAACTAATTTAATAATATTTTATTCCAGCTTCAGGTAGGAGTATGACTATCTGAAGGGAGGCATTTTTGGTTTTATTTCGTTTGTTTGGGTTTTTTTAAACTGCATGATGCTAAGGGTTGTAGTTCTGTATAACAAAGCCATAGGAAATACAGGTGACAAAGGAAGAGGACTTCAAACATCATTAAGTGCCTTTTGTAACCAACCAGTGTCATTAGCAGAGAGATTTGTTTACATGAAAATATCTCCTGCTCTGGGAATTCTGCCATCGATGGGAATAACTTCTTTTCTGTAGTCTGAAAAGAATGTCTATGTAGATGCAAAACCATATTTCCTGTTCTGTGGCTGACCAACTGAAGAGAGTATGTGGTGACTTTTTAAAGAGATCATGATTTTCAAAATGAGACAAAAATAGTTGGATTTGTGAAATTAGGTCTGGTTCTTACAAAAATCACATTGACTTATTGAACTTCTCCATAAAACCCTGAATTTAGTATAAACAAATCCCCTTAAGGCCTATATTTTAAATTTAAATATAATTTAGAATATTTAGCAGCAAAGTGTGCAAGTCCTTGAATAAATGAACTGCATTCAGAGGTTCTGTTGATTTTATTAATGTTTTAAATTTTTGAGTGATCTAAAAAACTGACACAACATTACAGGAATTTCACTGCTTTCAACGCCTTTTCTTATTTTAGGGGAAAGGGGAGGGAGCACAATATGTTTATGATAAATGCTAACAATTTTTTTTAATCTTCCATATAGGAAAAAACCCTTAAACTTTGTAAAAGCATTTTAAATGCCAGTGTCTTAATTGAATCACTTAAAAAAAATGTCTAATATTTCATTGTCCTTTTTTCAAAGAAAGGCTAAGTTTAAGTGGGAATATTGCCTACCCAGGACTTCAGAGGTTAGTACTGTATTTTAAAAGGATTTACACATACGATTCAGCAAACACCTAAATGTGTTTAGGAACAATATGATCTTATACCATTTATTGGAGACTAAAAGCACTAGGAAACTCACAAATAAAGACATCCACAAAAAATCGCTTGTCCAGTTCAAATGACTTAGTCCTTAGATCTTGCAGAGAAATAGACTAAGTAGTTTGCTAAGTGGCAGATCGTAGGGAGTCTGGATTGTCTGGTCTGTGAACACATGAAGATAGAGGATGTGTTTCTGAACTATATTCTGACTTTTCTTAGGCTTCCAGTGTCAGCGAATTCAGAAAACTCTGGATAAATAGCTCCAAGGATGAATTCCAACCTATGAAGGCAAAAATAAAAGGTTGGAAAGGAGAGTGGGAAGTAAGTAACCCACTGGTCAGTAACTGAAATTATGTTTTGTAGGAGAAAACAAGCTAGAACGGATGAAATACAAGTTGGAGAAAATCTCGTCAAAGAGGCTGTGGTTTTACTGTGTTTCTATACTTTTTACTTATTTTTCTATCTTGAACTGCTACTGCTGTCTTTCGAAAACATAATCAGAAATTTGGAAATAAGTGCAAACAAATTTAAGAGGGTCTGATAGTTCTGGGATCTGAGCTTTAGCGATGTTTAAAGTATTTCTTCTGTATCTTCATTCAACACTTGCTGAAAACTGGTAGTTTATAGACACATGTGAAAAGGATCAAAAATAATTGTGAAGGATTGTGGAAAATCCAGGAAATAGGCTATCATGAGATTTAAGGCTTTGATCGAGCAACTCAATATGACAAACTTTACTTCCACCCCCACCCATTATTCACCATGTGTATGCAGTAGGAAGGGAAATGCCAGCTATTGTACAAAATCATAGCTTCAGTAAATGCACAGGCTTTAATATGAATGCAATGAGTTTTCTCTGGTGGTGTTTGCACTTTGACTTCTGTCTGTTTAGTTAGTAACTCTTGGCATAGGCAATAGGGTTCAAGAAATTACTTTTCCACTTTCAGTTAGTAATGGCCTGGTGTTAAGTTTCTTAGGATGAATTGGGTGTTTAGTAACAAACTGCTCCTTGCAGTACAGCAAACCAATAGTTCCTTGCATAGTGTATTTTATATTAGGAAATCTGAACAAGTACATGTGAAGCAATTTATCTAGATGCTGAAGCTTGGTTAAATGGCTTTAGGGGAGCGGGGCTGTCCCTCAGCCATATTTTTTTAAGGGATTTCTAGCTAATGAGTACATTGGTTTAGGATAATATTTTTGACGTATAAGAGAAAAGTGTTAGCACTTCACCTTTTAGATTCACGGCAGGTTACAATGCAGTGCTCAACCCAAAAGGGATATGTGAAGGACAGAGAATTTCCAATCCATGCAGTTCGTTTAACTAAGATTTACTGGTTAATCCCCATATTGCTAATTCAAGTATGCATATATATACACATAAATTACAACTACATATTAATGCTCAGTCCTATGTCTTTTCTTGATTGCTGTCATTGCTTTTCCTGCTTTGGGTAAGCAATTGTGTGGATATATATAGCACTAGCTCAGTATGGATGAGCAGTGATCCCTCCCCAGCAGTGGGTACCTGTGCTGCCTGAGGTATGAGGGGTCGGAAAGGCCCACAGATGCTGTACTATGCTCATGTGTTTTCCATCTTAGTTCAGGTAACAAGAGCTTGATTCGGGTCAGTTCACTTGAGCTGATTCAGTTCTGCTTCTGGTAATCTTGGATGAATGAATGAATACCAGTTGTCCTTTGATTGTCACTTTATTCCCTTTTTACATCTTAAGCATACTTCAGCCTTTGAGGATGTATGCCTTTAATCACTGGTAATTAGTCATTGGGGGGTTGTTTACAGCCCTGTTTCTTCATGCCTGTACTTTCAAAGCCCCTGCTGTCACACCATCCTTCATGATGTATTTTTATTTCTCAGATCATACACATTTTATTCTACAAAGAACTTGTTACCACTGTTGATCAAATATACATTATGTGCACCTCACCTCATAAGCAAATAGCTGCCTCCCATCTGTATTGAATCAAATATAAGAAAATAACGATTCTGTTTCTCTAAATGAAGCAATCCTCAAAGTATGCTCTTGTTCTCTTAAGTGTGTAGTTAAGTGTGTAGCCAGGGTTTTCTTATTCTTTTGCTTTTGAGCAAAAAAAAAAAGAAAGAGCTGAAATTTGCCAGACAGAGCAACACACGAAAACAATCCCTTTCTGTGTTTCTTTCCTATATTGCACAGTATCTCTTCTTCCTACAGGTCTCACAAAACATTCCTCCCTCCCTTTTTAGTCATATTACTATGGTCATCAGAGAATTAAAAGCCAAATAATTGTCTACAGCTAGGGAGACAGCAGTGTAACTTTGTAGGAAGTTGGGCTGAGGGACTCAGCTCATCTGCCTTCAGCCTCCATCCCTGAGCTGTCCAAAGGCAACCCTGCAGCAGTAGGACTGGAACAGCCTGACAGTGCCCTGAAGTATGATGGTTCCTAATAACTACAGTGAAAGTAAATTGAATTACTAATCAGTTAAAATGCCAGAATCTATCCTTTAACATTTCAGATGGTTCTTCTGTCAATACAGAGTTTTATTAACTACTCTGAAACTACTTTGGTGGAAATTTTAAAATTCCAGTGCTTGTTCTGACCTCAGCTGATAGAGCGTTAATTTTCTTCATAGCAGCTGCATTGGTGCCATGTTTTGTATTGGTGTCCAAAACACTGTTGTTAACACAGGGATGTAAACACCATGAGTAGTGTATACAGAGTCAAGGCCTTTTCTGCCACTCACCCCACCCCACCAGGAAGTAGGCTAGGGGTGCACAAGAAGATTGGAGGAGACACAGCTGGGACAGCTGACCCCAGCCAACCAAAGGGGTAACCCACACTATATGATGTCATGCTCAGCAGTAAAAGCTGGTGGAGATGATGAGGCAATATGTTCAGAGTTAAGCACTTGTCTTCCAAGCCACAGTTACACATGATGGTGTCCTACTATCCTTCCTGCAAGTGTCTAAACACCTGCCTGCCAATAGGTAGTGAATTAATTAATTCCTTATTTTAATTTGACTGTGTGTGCTGCTTTGCTTTTCCCACAAAAGTGCTTTTATCACAATTTAGGAGGCTTTTCATTATTACCCTTCCCATTCTCTGTTCAATCCTACTTGTGGAGGGGACTGAGTGACTGGTAGGGTGGGACTCAGCTGCCTGCTGGGCTTAACTGAAACCAGTAGTACAGAATATAAAGGAGTAAAGAACAAATATCTCTATGTAAGTACGCATTAGACTGAAGTTGCCTTTTGCAATGTGCATAAGAAATAAAGCTGATATATTTTCCACACAGTAGTTGATAAAGAATCGCTGCTTTCTCCTCCTCTCTACAACACACTTTTTTTTTTTTATTCAAGTGTGAAAAATATATCCTGCAATTTGCTCATTAATGACTCTAAAGTAGTCAAGAGTTTACAGATTAATTTTTTTGGCTATTACTTTCCCTTATACTTGACTTTGAGACAGGAGGCTTTGAAGATTTGTTGAATACTAGTGAAACAAAGCATCTTGTTAAAAAAAAATCTTTGCAGAAAAAGACATAAAATGTACTTTAATAAAGCATCCATGTTTTTCCGTATTTTTAAATCTCTAGTTAAACAGAATCCATTCATTTTTAAGGATAGCTGTTGAGGAGGTGAGGAGGGGAAGCAAACAAAATCCACAAAACCAGGAAAGTGAAACAAAGTGGATATGATGCTAAACTGCACTTTTCTTGGTGAAATTTACTTAGTTAAGATCTGAGAATTTTTTTTCTGAATGTGCCTTCAGTGCTGCTATTCTACAGATTTCATTTCTCTTATTGTTTCCTCTGCTCTGTTCATATTACTTTATGCAAAATTCTGGCTACGAAGGTTAATAGAATTGCTCAATTGGTGATAACACTCGATCTCCAACTGCTTGTGGAACCTGAACAGTACTGAAATTAAACTATTAACATTGGCTTAATGCTTACCCCAGCAGTGGTCACATTTTTCCTAAGAGAAATAATCAGCAGAAGGACAAAGTGGAGATTTATTTGCAGATTTAAAATGCTTACCTCTTGCAGATCTCATAGCCAGCAGAATTGAGGTCAAGTGGAAGAAACTGTGCTGCCCTCTGAGAAGCAGTGGCCAGTATTTCTTATTCCAGGTCTGAAATTTCTAAATTCCCTTTCGTGCTTGGGAGTTCCATCCCAGGAATCCAGCCCAGCTTTATGGATGAGTGAAAAGTCAGGGTCCTTGGGTACTGCTGCCTTAGGGGCAGTTACGTTTTCCTTTTGTATTAATTTGTACACCCTCTGAACAATGCTAAACAGGGCAGTTAAGACAGTGTCCACACTTCTATTTCTTCAATTCTTTCCTGAAAAAGTATTGGAGTTCTGCAGTAAATAATACTTCTCAAAGTACTTGTTCTTGTACACCTTATATCTCCCAGCTGGACACACATAGTGATAGTGGAAGGAAGGCAAAAATTACTGATGCAGAAATCAGTGCATTTTTTTTCTTTTCAATCTGGAGTTGTCAGGTCTCATTTAAGAAAAGAAGGAAAGGAAAGGAAATGGAAAGGAAAGGAAAGGAAAGGAAAGGAAAGGAAAGGAAAGGAAAGGAAAGGAAAGGAAAGGAAAGGAAAGGAAAGGAAAGGAAAAGAAAGGAAAGGAAAGGAAAAGAAAAGAAAAGAAAAGAAAAGAAAAGAAAAGAAAAGAAAAGAGAAAAGAGAAGAGAAGAGAAAAGAAAAGAAAAGAAAAGAAAAGAAAAGAAAAGAAAAGAAAAGAAAAGAAAAGAAAAGAAAAAAGAAAAGAAAAGAAAAGAAAAGAAAAGAAAAGAAAAGAAAAGAAAAGAAAAAGAAAAGAAAAGAAAAGAAAAGAAAAGAAAAGAAAAGAAAAGAAAAGAAAAGAAAAGAAAAGAAAAGAAAAGAAAAGAGAAAAGAAAAGAAAAAAGAAAAGAAAAGAAAAGAAAAGAAAAGAAAAGAAAAGAAAAGAAAAGAAAAGAAAAGAAAAGAAAAGAAAAGAAAAGAAAAGAAAAGAAAAGAAAAGAAAAGAAAAGAAAAGAAAAGAAAAGAAAAGAAAAGAAAAGAAAAGAAAAGAAAAGAAAAGAAAAGAAAAGAAAAGAAAAGAAAAAGAGCCCAAGCAACCCCCTTACCCCAAAACAACATCAACAACCAAATCCCTGAATCCCTAAAATATTTGAGAGAAAATGTTGAATATTTGAAGAATGGTTTCACTGATGCTCTGATACCAAGTATATAACAAGGATATTCACTGTACTTCCTGTACTTGGAGTAAGACCTTTTACTTTTGGCTTTTATTTTGACAGTAAAATCCTGATCCAGACGAATAAAGTGACAAAGCTTCCATTAGCTTCACTAATGCAGAACTTTGCCAAATGAGTTTTCTGTTACTGTTAGTAATAGTGTTAGTAGCCTTTGCTAATTTTGTCAAGGTCTGTCAAGATCAGGTTCTGTGACACATCCAACTAATAATATTCAGGAAATAGAGGCACGTAGGACATTCTTTAAAGCAGTGAAATGTGCTATGAAGGCTTTTATTCAATTCCCATCTCCATTAAATTAGAACAATAATACACGTTTGTTTGGTACAGTGATTACATTCTTCATTGGCGACGTGCAACTCCCTGTCACTCTAGGCTCAGAATCATCACATAATCTTTCCAAAGACTCAGTATTATGGTGTGAAACCGTGGCCGTGCTTTTCCTATGTTCAGGATACGTTCTCTTTCCTAACTAATTTAACTGTGTTTGTCAAATAACAATCTATTTCTGCACTCGTGTGATATGGAAGTAAAATCTGTCCTTCAAAATGGAGAATTATTCTCATTCTCTATTAGCTACTGGAGTTCTTATAATAACTCTTAAAATGACTCACCTTTTTATAGGCACTAACTGAAGGCAGTGCTATTCCAGGTGAGTGGGACTTGTGAGACCAATTTTAAGAGTTGTCCATGTCTGTGAAATAAAAAACTGTTTTGTTGGTTTGTTTTTTCCTTTCAGTATTGATGTCATAATAGGAGGTAAAAAAAATGTACTTGAAGATGCAGTAATTAACTTGAAGTGGTAAATTACAAAAGAAGGAGTCTAAGCTTATATCTGTGTTTTGGATTAATATTTTCATGGTTGCTTTGTTTAAATTTCTACCACTTGCATTGAAGTTTATTTCATTACAGCATCTCACTCCATAGTATGCCAAGATATATATTTTTCAAAATTTCTGTAGATGTCTATATAGACTGCATGAAATACATCTTGCAGGCATTAACCCTTGAGATGACTTTTTGAAAGTATGAACAATTTTAGCAGACTATAAACTTTGGTTACTGATATGTGTGTGAGGAATTTTTCAGTTTTGGTCAGAATGATGCATCCATCTGACTATACTGCTTTGGTATTACCCTGTAATAGTCTTCTTGCTTTTGGATGGAACTGTGAATATAATAAATATGACATACATATAAATTATAAAAGCATTACTGTGCAGGACTTCAGTGTGTTCAAAATGCAAGTATTCCTTGTTTGATGCATTTTTCATTTCATTGTTAAAACGTTTCTCAGATAAAATGGTAGGTCTGCAGTGGTAACAGGTGATTGGAAATGTAGGCCTTCTGCTCTATCTGATAATGCACCCTAAAAACTGCATTAAGCTGTTCCATTTACATCAGTGAGACAGCTAATATCAACAAGATTTATTTTGGATCAGGTTTTGGTTGCCTACATAGTCTGAAGGATCACACCTCCAAAAATTTTCAGTTTCTGAACACCTTGATGGTGTTTGAATATTTCTGTGAGAATAATGCCATCTACTGAGTTATCCTGCAGAACATTTTGACATTGACCAAATAATGTCCTTTATGTGCTGTCGTAGTTGGGTCCTGGTTTGTGAAATATAAATAGGGTTTTCAGGTTGCTCTGGAGTCTTATTTGCAATTTGTCTTCTTTCTCATAACACCCTCACTGGGTAAACTAACATTTTATTGACTGACAGGACATTGTGCAACTGTTGTAATTTTTTCATATTCAAAGTAAAAACTTTAATGTAGTCTCTGTATAAGACAAATGAGAATAAATTATTTATTTCTATCTGATAGAAGTCCTAGTAGCCTAGTATATCTTTCTTTTTTTGTAATTTGTCGACAATTCTGACTAGAATAAAATTAGATATAGAGCAGATATTTATCTTGCTACCTCAAGCAAAACTTTCATTAATGAATTATTACACTTTTCTCAGCTTCTCATAGGAATGGTATGTAGTATTGAGAGTAATTGTTATCAGGATTCAACAGCTGGTGTTCATGTCAGTAGCATCACCTAAAAATAGCATCTGATTTTCCAAAGGATGCCAGTCTGAAGAGAATGAGTGTTTCTTTCATATAGGTGCATTTTAGTAGTTAAGCATGAAATTGCATCTTCCAAAATGGAAGAAAGGAAATAGAAAGTAAAAACCAAATAGTACTTACTTGAAGGAAGCCATTGCAAACAAATGAATGAGAGGATTTAAAGCAATTACTTTAATGCTGTTTTCTCTTTTTTAACAAGATTGAACCACTGTTTTCTATTCCTATCTTTCAAAAATATAATCATTACTTATGTGACTTCATTTAAGTGATTAATATAAAAATAGGGAGATGCTGGCACATAACTGCTAGATTGCTGTATTGAATCAAACTCATCTAATGAAGCAGTGAGGAAAAAGATACAGTAGTAAGGAAAAGAGAAATATGAGACATAGGAGAGCTGGAGTGGTGATATGAGGTTCATAAAAATGAGGCTTCAGAAAAGACATCATGAACCTTATTCTGTAATTGCAAAGTGTGCTGCCATAGTACCTCTAAAGCTGCAAAGTCAGCAGGGACAGCACATGGTGGATGAGTAAGCAAGCAGAAAACAAGTAGCATTGAAAATTTAATACAACATTCTTGAAAAAAAATTATTTATAAGAGACCTACAAGTGAGATGTGAATGGAAAATGCAGTATTATGCTGGAGTTTGATATGAAAGGTGGAGAATTTCATGGTTTTATCGCAAGAAGAAATGCTAAGATAAGGGAGAGGTAAATGCAAGCTACCAACAAAATAATTGGTGTTGGACAGTGCCAGATTTTTGTTCATCTAATGGAAATTTTATATGTTTGGCCAGCATAAGAAAGTTCATTTTCTATAACAACTACTTTTACCCATCCCCTGTCCCCTGTGCTGCTGAGGGAGAGGTAGAGAAAATCAGCAGAAATTTAAGCCCAGGAAGAAGGGAGGGTTGGGGAAGGTGTTTTTAAGATTTGGTTTTATTTTTCATCATCCTACTCTGATGTTATTAGTAATTTCCCCAAGTTGAATCTGTTTTGCCTGTGATAGTAATTGCTCAGTGATATCTTCCTGTCCTTATCTTGACCCATGAGATTTTTGTTGCATTTTCTTTCTCCTGTCCAGCTGAGGAGGGTGAGCAATGGCGTGGCTTTGCTGGGCACCTGATATACAGCCAGGGTCAACCCACAACAGTATGACACGATGTTCTGTAGGTAAATGTCAGGAGTCATATGTCTCCAATTAATGTGATGGATAGAGAGCAAAACTATAGAACAAAGTAGGATGTCTCTGAAAGAATAGCAGTGTTCGAAATGTCTCACATGGATATTACTACTAAGCCAGATTTCTTTTTAACTTTTTTCAAAAAGGAAGAGAGACTCTGGAACAAGACTGAATTGGTAACTTCAGTGCTTTTGGTTTGCACCATAAATCATCAAATATGGTTCAAGAAGAGGGTTTCAACCCTAAAAGGCTACAAAAGTAACAGACATTTTCTAATAGCATCTTCACTAGAATATTTCTAGGACAGAAAGCAATTTTTAAGTACTGCTTGTGTTGGCTATTTCAGGGCACTGGACAGTGCTTCTTGGCCCCTCTGTTCTTTGTAGTGAATTTTCATAGTCCTTTGCTCATTCTGTCCTACTTTGTAGCCAGAGGTGAAAATATTTTAACCATTATTTTTTCCATTCAAACTCTGTTCCCTAGTACAATTCTGTTCATATTCTATCCATTTATGTTCTCTAATGCTTCATTATCAGCAGTCAGAATTAATTTTGTGACCATTGGCCATCCAATATCCATTAGTCCCAGACAGGAAATATAAAAAACACATGGGAGGCATTGATGCATCTATATAGGGAATATCTTCTTTGCAGACTCATCTGTGCTAATTAGTACCGGGATCGGAGTTTTCCTGTTAGCCTAACCTGAGTATAAGTATTCCCACAGCAAAGTCTTCTGTGTGCAGTTATCCCCAAATCAGGATATGGGTGTTCCCAGGGGAGCAAAGCCCTGCTGTTTTGTGCTGTGGTGCTCTGAGGTTTGTTCCTAAGAAGATGAATGAGCTGTGAGAATGTCTTGCCTTCTGAAAGGATTGTTAGAACAGTACTGGAGTACGCACCACATCTCTTTTGCATCTAAACACAGGGTATAGGCAAAACTAAAGGACAGTTCATACATATAGCTGGAAGCCAGTGTGCCTGGGGTCAACTAAGCATATAGCAGAGTTGTTAAGAGGTAAAAATAAGGGTTGAGTGAAAAACAATTTTAAGACTAAAACCTAAATCTGTAGTGGATAAATATTTTTGGTTACCTACTTCATAACTTTGTTCTAGTCAAAACTATTAAAAGAACAAGTGCAACAATCAGAAATATGGCTAAGTAAATATATAATAATCTATTTTTATTGCCATATGCAACTGACGGTTATGGACAGCCTAATGAGTGTTGTTAACACTGTTTGTATTTTTACATTTATAATAGGAGGGAAATTTCAGGGTAGCATCTAGTTAAAATTTATAGCTATTTGGAGCAGAAACAAATATGATAATGCTGATAGGCTAATTTATTGACTGGTGAGGTTTTTTAACATGTTGATAATAAGAGTACAAAATCCTTTTGGGTTAGTGTATTTTCCCTCAGAAGCTAGACAGAATAATACGTTAATCTAGCATCTTCAAATGAAGCTGCGGAATCACAGGATGGTTAAGGTTCAAAGAGACCTCTGGAGTTCACTTGGTCCAACTCCTTCCTTCTCAAGTAAGGCCACATAGACTGGGTTGTCCAGGATCATGTCCAGATGTCTCTTAAAGGACTGTCCAGTCAGTCTTCTAGAAGGGAGACTCTACAACCACCCTGGGCAACCTGTGCCAGTGCTCAGTTACCGTCACAGTAACAAAGCGTTTGCTGATGTTCAGAAAGAACCTGCTGTGTTTCAGTTCATGCTAATTGCTTCTAATCCTGACTCTAGGCACCACTGAAAAGAGCCTGGTTCTGTACTCTTTGTGCCATCCCTTCAGGTATTTACACACATTGGTAAGATCCCTCCTGAGCCTTGCGTTCTCCAGGCTGAACTGTCCCAGCTCTTCTAGCCTTTCCTCATACAGGAGATGCTCCAGTCCATCACCTTCATGGCCCTTTGCTGGACTCTCTCCGGTATGTCCACGTCCCTTGTATACTGAAGAGCCCAGGATTGGACCCAACACTCCAGGTGTGGCTTCACCAATGCTGAATAAAGGGGAAAGACAACCTCCCTCAACACCTGCTGGCAGCACTCTTACTCATGCAGCGCTCTTACTCATGCAGCGCACAACACCATTAGCCTTTGCCACCAGGGCATATTACTGATTCATGTTAAACTTGGGTGTCCAACAGGACCCCTATTCTTTCTCTGCCAAGCTGTTTTTCCATCTGGGCATCCCTAGTATATGCTGGTGTATGGGATGCTTCCTTCCCAGGTACTGGACTCCACACTTCACTTTGTTGAACTTCATGTGGTCCTTCTCAACCCATTTCTTCCCCTTGTTCAGGTCCGTCTGGATGGCAGCATGATCTTTTAACTTATCAGCCAGTTTTGCTATCAGCACAAATATAGTTAATGAAATGATACATACTAACTGAAGAGAATGATTGTAAGTCCAGGCAGCATACCCCTTGTGACTTGATGAGGATAAGGTATAAGGGCTTTCTTCTCGTAATGATGAAAGAGGTCAGTAATCATACAATTAAATGCTTTCACTTATAGTAGAATAGGATATTATAGCCATTAGAAAAATTCCTGTTTAACTGGAGCCTGTATTAGGCACAAATTTTGTCAGAATCAGGAGTTGTCCATCTGAAGAAATGTGAGCAGAAATGAAGGAAGAAATAATACATGTGTAATGGAAAAAATTACATTGGTAAAAGTTTCCTGAAAGGCCTCTTGATAATGAATAAAAAATGAGGTTTTGTATCATAAAAGGAAATGCCAGATAGGACCTGCTAGTTATTATCTTATGAGAACAAACTATTGAAACTAACAGCTGGTGAGATGGTGAAAATATTTGCAGCACAGTGTTTTTAATGATGAAGGCAACAACTTTTAATCAAACTGTTTATCATTAAAAAAAATATCTGGGGGAGGGAGAAGCAAAACTGCCATGTTTCTACAGCTTCCTTGCAAATAATACAATACAGGTAACTTTTGCAGTTCACAGTGTAGGTATTAAACAGTCCCAGAAATCTGCACATGGCTTATGATCCAGTTTGAAATTGGCATGCTTGGTAACAGAAGGATTGCTGAGAGGCCTCTGTGCTTGACATGGGAGCTGCTGCTGACACAGACATGCTCCAGGCAGAGACTTGTATTCCTAAGCCCCCATATGTTTGGGCAGACTGGCTCCTAATGTATGAATCTCTTCTCCTTAAATAGCAATGATCAGCCAGAAGACTTAATTATAAAGATTATGTCTTTGGGTTATTTGCAAATTAATTAAAAATGGGAAAGTTCCTTGCAAGCAAATGTCCAGCTAGTTTAGGATTCAACTTGACATTAGAAGGCAATGCAATTAAAGTCTAAAATAGATTTGAAATTTGTTACCAAAACCTGACTATTACCTTCAGTATTTAATTTTATTCATGGCTTGCTGTTAGGTGCAGTATAAATAAGAACTGAATTTAAGTATATATTTTTGCAAATGTCATTTACTTGTGGATTTATACAGTAAGCAAACCTTACAACAGCTTAAAGTAAAATGAAGTGACTGATAAAAAGTTTATTTTTCTCTAACTAAAATTGCATTAAAAAAAAACATTGCTTAAGGGAGGGCAGTTCAAGCATGGATATTCTGAAAATAATATATGGTGAATTTCTTTGGAATCACTAGTCATAAACAGGTATGTAAAATGTCACATTTTGGATTTTGTACCAAAGAAAGGCACTTTTTGCATGTATTTTCTAGGTTTAAGAGAAAAAGAAAAGAGTGGGTCTTGCCACTTGTCCTAGTCCATCTAAGAATGTGACATCCTCAGACTGAGATAAGGGGAAAAGGGAAAAAAAAGGGGAAAGTAGGAGTGAAGAAAATATCTGGAAGGAGGGGAGCTCATGTCAATTACTAATTGTAAGTTTTACCTTAGTCTGCAAAATTCACAACAGAATAAATACTACAATACACATTCCATGTAGCTTATATATTGTATGCATTATCACATACACCATCATAATGTAGTATCATATCAACAAAATAGTGAAAATATAAATCTATTTACACAGGTTAGACTTTGTTATGGGGTTTATACATATATAAAAACCAAACACTAGAATAGTTTCTTCAGGTGCAAATGGTTTGCGTTTCTTAAGTGGTTCTTCATATCCTGTAACAGTTTATGGATTTTTCTTTATATATAAATTTGTTTGTTTGTTTGTTTTTTCATGAAGTTGCTCTTTTTTTCCCTGATCCTTGAAATTTACTTAAGTTGCAGCCTTTAGTATTTACATCACAGAACCGTAGTTACTGGACGTGGTTCAGGACAGTATGTTCTTGGTTTTAACCCATCACTGCTGAATTTAAGAGTCTACATTTTGTATAAAAGTGATTGATGACGGAGAAAGGTCATCACAAAGGTTTAAAGAAGGAAGGGTGATAATATAATTGGTCTTTAAATGAGCTCATATTTTGGGATATTAAAACAAAAACCTGTCTTTAAGAGTTGGTCTCTGGAATCCTTTAAGGTTTCAGATATCAATATAGATGATCTTTGCTTAAGTAGGAAACAGCGTTTCTACTTCTCTAACTTGCTTCTGACTTCTTGTTTAAAGAAAGGGTCAAAAAGAAGTGTTTGTAACAATAAAATCTAGAATGATGCTAACAAGCCTCTTTCAGGCCCTGACAGGCAAATACTCTCAGTGCCTGTTTATTATAAATTCCAAACAGTGGAACCCTAATTGATTTTTATGCAGAAATCTCTCGGTAAGATTTCTGTGCACAAATCCTAGGTATGTGTTAACATGTAATTAATTTAACATTGAAGAGGCAAAACAACTTTGTTGTTGTTGTTATTGGTGCATTTTTTTTTTTTAAATTGCTTCTGGTGATGGTTCTTCACCATTAATTCAGCAAGCCACAAAGTCTTAGAGAAAGAGAGCAAAGCTACCCGGTGCTCGTATTATGTTTTATATTTCTGAGTAATGCAGTGGTTTCTAAAGGAGTAAAGATCTGTGTCTTTAAATAAAGGTAGTCTGAAAGTAAGATTTCACTGTGGGTTTTATAGCTGTCAAATACCCTGTAGCGAGTACTGTTATGTAATCTTAAAATCACCATTTGTGGCTAGCTGGTTTTCCCTAGGGGCATAGATAAACAGGTTTCTGTAATGCTTTCATGTAGGAAAAACTGATAATCTTCAGATATAAAAGGAAATTTTTTTTCTTTTAAGCTCTAGAGAGATAACGTCTGGGAAAGCTTCACCTATCTGTTGTACAGTTGTTTTTCAGAAGCCCATCAACTCTAAATAACCAGTCTGCATACAACGGTCTTTTATAAGTACATGGTTTGAAAGTTGTTTCAACATACTAATGAACCCAATACTATGGCAGCTTTAGTTCATAGTGCCCATGAATGTCAGTAGGAAGAAATCCAAGCTACTAATTAAGTATTTTTTTTTAATAAGCTGTAAGCAGCATATTCATGAAATATATCAGATACCGTTCTATATCAAGCATAAAACTCCTCTGTAAAGGATGAAAACATCTTTTTGGTCTGTCACGTCTGTCTGGTCAATCTTGTAAGAGTACATGTACAAAACCTATGCCTTTCTTCTGCCTTTTATGCATCAGCAGACCTGAAAGTAGCTGAAAAGACATGATCATGTAATATAAGGCATGGAAACTGGAAATTCCATGGAGTGTGTTTCTGCCATATCCAAATAGATATATTTGAATTTCATACAAGCAAATGGGATGATCTTGAATTTTCTGAAACTGATTTATTGATACCTTTTACATAAGTTATTTTGGGGAAAAGATATTCAATCCCAATAAAGGATGAATAAATGGATACTTTTGATAAATAATAAAACTCTAGCAAGGAATGAGAAAAAGAAACGTGTTTATTTATGTCCAGGTGGGTTTGTCCTCTGTTGCTCTTATATCTTAAAATATACTTCCTTAGATTATACTTGCTGCATTCCGAAGCGGAAGGATGACAACTTTTTTGCAGGTATTACTTAGTGATATTACTTAACATTGACAATCCAGAATATATACTGGTGAAGGGAAAAAATATATTCTTGCCAACTGTACAGCTGGATTGTCAGACTGTGTTTATAACAATTCTATTATAAAAATGTATATTTATATTACGGTAATGTCTGTCTGTTGACTTTCTTTTTTTCTAATGGCTAGCTCATTATGATTCTGTTGGTTTTATTTGTAGTTGTTTTCTTCTCCCTAAATACCAGTTTTACCCCTTCTTTTGATTAATACATCACAGTTGTCTCCTTTTTATTGTGCTCTTCTTTTTCAATTTCAAAGAAGAAAATGATTCTGAGGGATAATCGACTCTGTCCAGTTTTGCTAGTGAAGAACATGAAGGAGCAGAAATGGGATAAATCTTTATCTCCTTCAGTGTAAACTAGAGGTTACCCTGAAGCTGAACAGAGCTCATCGTAGAAACCACACAGAAAAATATTGTATTTTTCACGTTGGGAACTCAGGGGAAACATAGGCTCATACTGTGCCAAATCCTTCCTCCAGAAAATGCATTTTTAAAAAATTAGTTTCCATCTTGGTTAGAAATAGTGGAAAGCTAAGATTTACCTTTATATTTATACTAATGGTCTTACCTCCTAAATACTGTACTTGAAACAGTTATGTTTCTGAGGTGATAAAGAAAATAACATTAACATTTGTCATGTTGGGGTTGGGGAAGAGGTAGTGCTTTCTGATCCTTTATACTTAAAGCTTAAAATCCACTTATTTTCATACTTCTATACTTGATAAATAATTAGGCTTAGTACTCTTACAGTAACTGTTCCTGTTTCAGTGTAATGTGCTTTGCTTTTTGGACTATAAGTACCAAATGATATATGAAACAGATAATAGCTACTAGGTTATAATTTATCTCACACTGTTACTACTAGTGTGCTTTTTAAGAACAGTATATAAAATTAGTAACAGCCAAAAATCAGAAATAGTCTTTCAGATCAAATTTCCACCTTACTTTCTTAAGAAGGTTTTGTGAGTGGAAGCAATTATAAGTAATCACAGGTCCACTGCATCAGCCTCCCCTAGGTTCCATATATGCCCCAAACAGAGCCTAGATGTGTAAAACCTACTGGAACAATAGTGTAGAGCTGCGTACATGTTGTAAGAACCAAATCTTAGTGGTATCCTGCTGGTGGCTGGGTCTCTCAATTGTACTGTGCTCTATAACTCACCTAGATTTTTTCTTGGACTTGGGGGAAGAGTGAGTTTCCTTGAACAGAAACTGAGTGAACTAACATGCATGCAATATGTTTGATAATGAAACTGAGATTTGGGAGAGAACAGAAATAAAAAGTTATTTGATAGTGTACATGTAAAAAGAATATACCTTTTATATGCATAAAAAAGTTGTTTGCCATATTTACTTATTCTTTTAAGGGGAAGAAATCAGAAACTGGTTTGAAAGCCAAGAATTATTAGAACTGGATGTAGCTATTCCCCACATGGTTGAAGATTTTGTGCTTCTCAAGTGATCAAACAGGGATTGTGGCAGATGTTATTAGATGAAAAAAAAAAAAACTGTAGAAGTGTATTTTGGGCCCATCATGAAGCTGTACTCACAATTTTAGTCTTGTGAAAAGCCATTAACTTAAATTTATTCTGCCACCTGCTCATTGGGAAGGTCTTAAAGTCTTTTCAGTAAACTTGTCTGTTTTTTTTCCCCCCTCAGTGATTATTCAGATGCTTAAATATTTTCCATCAAAAAAATTAAGAACTCTTCTTTTATTCCTGTTATTTGTTTTTTTTTTAATGACAGAAAATATGAAAGGCTTTCATGAAATTACTGAAAGCAGATTCCATATAGCCAATATATTTAGAGTGAAATTTACTTTTGATATATTTAGACCTGACTTAAACGGTCTCCAAAGCATATCTAAGTGTTTATTCATCTTTTACTTTAGAAGTAATCTCCCAGTCATAAACTGAAGCAGGCAAAACTTCTACTAAATCCAGAAACTGCCTTTTTCACAACCATTTGATAAAGTTTCTGGGTTGATTGTTTTCATTTTCACTGCTAAGAATTCAATTTCAGAAGACGGAAGCTGTCCTTGGAGCTATTTAAAAGATTGTCAGAAGTCTTTTGTGTTTCAAGTAAACCTGTGGCTTATTTTTCACTTGTATGATTGTTTTGCTTTCCAGATATATTTATATTTGTTAGGTCCATGTTGTAAATCAACTTGTTTCAAGGGGAGTTGTCATTATTTGAGGGCAGAATATTTCACTTCAGACAACTGCTTTATTCCCTGTTGACTATCACATTATTGGGCTTTCTGGATTGTTATTGTTGTCTTTTTGGGGGTTGTATTTGTTGTTTTTTGTTTTAGTAAGTATGTAATATTTAGCCCTCATCTGTTCTTCTTTCCATCTGTTATTGCCCCCTGTCAAATTCTGCCTTTCTGCGAGACCTAATACTCTCTCTTAATCCACTGTAACACTCACCATGTCTTCTTGAATTAAATACCTTTATTCTGCCAATCTTGTAACCTGTTCTTTCACACAGTGATGAACTTCTCTTCAATAATTTACAAATACTAGGTTTATTAAGATTAATCAGTTCTTCTACCTTGAGCTCTTCAGAGGCCTGCTAGAACAATTTTGGAGATTTTATAGTGTACAGCTACAATACAGTTTTCTCTTTGGTGATATCTTGTTTAGTCATACACATTTTTCCTCAAGTGTTGTTTCTTCCATTGCACTAAAATGGATAATGCCAGCAGTGGCTAATTCTCCCAGTAAAGTTCCAGTGACTAGGTCACTAGGTCTTGAATAGTGAAGCTGTTGCAAAAATTTGAGAATTTAGAAGCAAATGTTAAATTAGCATGCTTGCGATGTTTTCTTGAAACAAACTGAGGAGTTTGAAATCAGTATTAATCCCACTACTTCCATCAGCTTCAGGGTCTAAAAGCATTGCAAAATTAGCGACAGACATTCTGTGTTTGAACTAGATAGACTATCTGAAGTTGAGTGATACAATTACTGTATTTCTCTATAAAGTGTTACTGTGAAGAAACACTGTGGCATATAGCACCACATATAGGAGAAAAGGAAAAGCAAACTGCTTAAATTCAATGACCCAAATAAAATGTTAATTATAAAGGGATTCAATTTCTCTTTCCTAACAAAGTCATTTCAACGAGTAGGTGATAAGTTCTTCCAGGGGCTATTCTTCTGACTCTATGGGATGTTATCTGAGAAGTGCAAGGAAGAGAATGTTTTTGATTTAGTTTGTTTAATGCTTTCACTTCAGTAGCCTAGGAAACAGTAAAAGACATTATAAAGGGGGACTGTATTTATATATAGGTGTGAATTTGCACTTGTGCAGATCAGCCACTTGTGTTTCTCTGGAATCTCATCCAGAGTTTGTATCTTTCTCCTTTTATATGCACCCATAGAATGGTTAGGATTCAAAGCATGGTTTTTTTTAGGCATGGACTGTGGAGTCTGAGATGAAGAGAAGGAGTCACATTTTGGTGAGTCCGGTTGGAGCTGAGCTGAGCCGAGCCTGCCTTTAATGGAAATGGCTCCACTTACCTTTAGATGCAGTACTTTTTCCAGCAGCTCATATTCTCCCCCTTCACAGGGGAGACAGCAGCCTTTGAGGGCAATTGGCTAAGCCTTATATTTGCATTATTTGTTTATGCTGAACTCTCAGATCAATTGATTGCTTTAATTTTGCCCCACTGATATGTAACAACATATTTAATGCTTTGTTACACTGGATTATCATTTACAATTCCTTCTAAGCAAATCCATCTGAATATCAAGCTTGACCACATCAGCCAAACCTTCTAAGTACAGCAGCATTCCTGCCTCATCAGTGCTGCAAAAATTGTACGGGATTTTTGCTAGTATATCCAGTGTCTATCTAGCTTTGGTGTACAAGAAGAGCTATTAGCGGCATATAACAAGAAAATTAAGATATATGTCATAATCATCCCTTCCTTTAGCCTGAGAACGTAAGCTTACCACAGGGGCACAGTAGAAAGCTCTGAATATGATCCGATCTTTGCAGCTCAGGCTGACTCTTCTAGTTGATAAGTAGTCCCTACATCCATCCTGTTGATCAGCAGCACTAACTGAAAGCAAACCAGCAATGAATGGTGAAGAATTTTTAATTTAGGGATAAGTTAGGTTATCTCACTTTCTCATACTGCGTAGCACAGTGGTAGGACCTAGCCTTCGTTTAATGTCTATTGTTCCATACTGCTTTAGCTCTTTCTATCCATAATCCTAGGCTTTCCCTGAAGCACTCCCCCATGGCTAAGGGGCTCAGCTCTGCCCTGTGGTGGGGCCATTGGAGCTGGCTGGAAGTGGCTGTGTTCGGCACCAGGCAGCACTGTCCGCTCCATACAGGGGATGACCGGGCAGCACCCCACTGCTGCTGACACGTATTCAGGTAAGCCCAGTACAAATTAATAATTTTACTTAGAAATATGAGTCCTATTTTATTCTTCTGTGAGACAGAGAAAAGGGTAGTGTGTTGTTTATAGAGTGCTGTGTAACCTGTTGTTAACTAAATGCATTATCGTGTGTAACAGCTATGCTGTTCCCAAACATGCAGTGAGATGGTTCTCCAGGTGTTATTACTAGGAAGTATAGCTATAGATCACAGCAATAGATATAAGTTATCTTGGTCTGCTCATTTTGCATTTGAGGATTTACCAGATAGAAGTCTCAGAAGTCTAATTGTTTCTAAAAATTATCTGCTGATGTGAGTACAGTCATTAGCTGATATTCAAATATCCCTGATCCTCTTCAATATCAAAATATCTGCTTTACATTTTTGATTAAATTGCCTTGTCTAGCTTCACTTTTCAGCTGTTGGTTCTTAATATAACTCTTTTGTACCAACTCTGCTATAAAACTTCTATTCCCTTGGAGGTATTCCCCACTTGAAAACAAATTATCTTTTTACTCTGACATGTTAAATAGATTGAAATCCTGAAAGACTATAAAGCATGTTCTTCAGTCCTTCAGTTATTCTTTTTACTATGATCTTGTTCTAGGCTACCACCAAACTTTGAAAAATAATCCTGTCATCCTCCAAGATTCCTTTCTAATAACTTCTTGATTGAGTTTGATACTTCTTAATGTTTAAGGTAAATATTTAAACTGAGGGCAGATAGTCAAACTTAAGGGACTTTATAAGGCAAACATTTTTGTTTGATGAATAGTGTTTCACAGTTGTCTTCTAAACAATCATCTTTGATATAGGGAGGTTGTTTTGTTAAAGTCTTTTGCTTTGTTGTTTTTTTTTTTGGGGGGGGTGTTCGTGTTTTGAGTTTGGTTTTTGTGTTTTGTTTGTTTTGTTGTTGTTGTTGTTTGGTTGTTTTTTTAATCTGCTGTTGTGAAATTATGCAGGAAGTGTAAAAAACTATCAAAAAAATCCCAGAACATGCCTCATCTTTCCCGCACCACCACCCCCCCCCCCCCCCCCCCCGCACACCCCCCCCCCACTCCCTTACTGAAAAGTCCTCCATATCAACAGATTCTCCTTCTGGCATCATCTGTTATAAAAACAAGTAAAACCTCCTTGGTCATGTTGTAGTCTCTCAGCTCGCTAGTGTACCTTACATAGTCTCCTAAATACTACATAGAATGGGACTGCTCACTCCTGACAGTTTTGGTTTCACTTTGTATTGGTGATGTTTCCTCCCGCTACAAAAATAATGAGGTTGTTTCGGAAGTATGAGAGGCTCATATATAAGATGAAAAGGTAGAAGATGAAAGCTGATGTGTTCCAGAGTCACTATGTGAGCACCAGCTGATAGTAACTTAGCTGGCAACTTGCTGAGCTAAAGGAAATGTGTATAGAATCATAGAGTCATAGAATAGTTAGGGTTGGAAAGGACCTTAAGATCATCTAGTTCCAATCCCCCTGCCACGGGCAGGGACACCTTATGCTAAATCATATCCCCCAAGGCCTCATCCAACCTGGTCTTGAACACCGCCAGGGATGGAGCATTCACAACTTCCTTGGGCAACACATACCAGTGCCTCACCACTCTAACAGCAAAGAACTTCCTCCTTATAGCCAATCTAAACTTCCTCTGTTTAAGTTTTAACCCATTACCCCTTGTCCTACCACTACAGTCCCTAAGGAAGAGTCCCTCCCCAGCATCCTTATAGGCTCCCTTCAGATGCTGGAAGGCTGCTATGAGGTCTCCACACAGCCTTCTCTTCTCCAGGCTGAACAGCCCCAACTTTCCCAGTCTGTCTTCATACGGGAGGTCCTCATGGCCCTCCTCTGGACTTGCTTCAAGAACTCCATGTCCTTCTTATGTTGAGGACAGCAGAACTGCCCACAGTATTCCAAGTGAGGTCTCATGAGACCAAAAATCTTCTCTAGGTTCAAACTATCTGTTTGCAGACTGAGAAAATCAAGGCAATGTAAGGTTGTATATAGAATTTGTGCCAGAGGAGTTTGTAGATAGAATTATCTTTTAAATAAAGGCTTACATTCAGCAAGCACTGACAAGGTCACAGAAGGATTATTGACACTGCATAATATGAAGTCATTCTTCAGCTGCAAAGTTTTTGTAGGCTGGACAGCAAATAATTTCATGAAGATCCTTTGCAAATTCCTAAGCTGCTGTCTTGCATCTTCTTTTAAACTAAAATGCTGAGTAAATGCTGAATTGAAAAGTATTTTATGGTCTTTATGATAAATAAATTCTTTTATTTTTTACCTGTGACTTAAGTTGGATTTTCTGTTACTTGGTGAATGGAGAGAATGTGTTAAGGAAAATAACATTGTTTCAGATGGTGATAAAATCAGTGTGCTTCACAAAAATTGCTTGCATGTACAAAGCCCTATATTTATGCAGGGGTGTCAGATAACTGTGCACATATTTACCAGTTTACATTAATGGCTGTGAAATTTTTGTAGTCATTTCTGGGTTCTGATGTTCACAGTGGGAGCACATACAATTTCAAGATTTATATTTTATCTCAAAGAGTCAGGGTGACCTGGAAGATGCTGTCAATATATCTTCCACAGTGCTCTCCACACTGCTGGAGCTGAGCAAAACACATTATGTACAAAGCATTTCTTGCAAATCATAATCATTTTTTAAGAAGAAATGCTCTTTTGAGAAATGAATAAATAAATAAATAAGTGAGCAGAGAAAAGGATAGGCTTTACAAAGGCTTTTAAACAAATTGTGCTGAGCATCACTTCAGTGGCAGAAAGTGTTAAAAAAGGCATTTGAGATTTATTTGATATCCTTTCATCCACTGATTTCCAGTACATAAAATAAATTGCAAAAATTTAAAAACAGAGAAATTGGATAGAACCATTGAATTTTAATAGATTTTGTTTGGTTGGTTTTGGGGTTAGGATGTGAGGTTTTGGTTGGTTGTTGTTGTTGGAGGGGCACTGATTTTGATGGTTGGGGGAAGGGGTTGAAAAATCAGACTGAATGATGGCAGCCTCTCACTCTTCTGTGAGAGTGGATACTGATTGGGCGGCTTTTCTGTGATCAGGAAACTGTGCACAGAAGAGTATCACCATACAAATGTCTCTTTTCAGAAGTGTGATTTGTCCTTGCTGAGCTACTTCGATGGTAATGATACTCACTTGTTGGGTTAAGATATAGAGAAAAGAAAGAATACTTGAGAGAATTCCAGAATGTAGAAATGACGTTAGCAAATCCATTATGTGACAAGGCACATTGCATTGAATGTTCTTTTCTTGTTCTTAGAGTGTGATTTCCCTCCTTTTTTAGAAAACTCAGCACTCTGAGGTTCACTGAAGAGAGATACAACAGAAAAAATTAACTCACCATCCAAAACATACACCTACTTGCCAGATGAAAACAAACAAGGTATGGGATAGGGAAGATACAGTCATTGGGAAACATCAGTGTGAATGCTGTTAAATTCAAGTATTTGAAGTAGATGTTTGGTCTATAACTTCATGACTTGGTAGCTTGCATCTTAAAATCCCTGACAGTACTGTGGAAAAGACAATAAAAATTATTAAGGGCAAGAAATTTAAAGATATTCAAGCCTGTGGTGATTTAACTAAATACTTAAACTTTTTGATAACACCCCAGAGCTCGTTTTTTATTGAATTCAATGGTAGGTTAAACTTGTAGGCTTCTCTCAAAATATTACTATAAACCTATTTCATCATTAAGTGCTTAACTGCTTTTAAAATCTGCCCCTATGATGTTTCTCCTTTTTAAAGTATGTGGTAATGATACCCCTAAATACAGTATGCACTGCTATAGTGAAAATTCATAATAGCAGTACACTGTCACAGAAAGATATAAATAAAAGTTTGTTTTTTTTTCTGTGAAAGTTTGATATGTAATGGTGAATAAATCAGATAAATCACAGATTGGAAAAATGAGGGTGAATTAGCCAGCCAAATTGCTACTGGCATTTGAGGTTTTTTGGTCAGTTACTTACAACTAAAAAAACTTTCAAAATGGAGGTAGGAAAATTATATGAAATGTCATAGTTACACTTCCTTCAGGGAATTATGTTCTGAACTGTATTGGATATTGGCTCCCCCTGTGTATGGTTTGGGAAATCTCGATATACTGTTGTTCACTGAATGTATTACTGTAGGCCTGTAATATTTTCAAAATTATTGGGTTTACTTTCACAAGCAAGAGTTTGGAGATTGGACATCCAGTCATGCGCAACCCATTTTGAATTTGTAGTGATCTATGTTCTGCTTACTATAAATGGGAGTATACAAAGTGTTTCTTCTGTATGCAATAATAATGGAAAGCAAATACATCCCTGGCAGAAGAGCACTGCTTTCAATATACTCCTATTCCTCCCCCAGACAAACTAAGAAAGTAAATCATTCAACCCTGTCATAACCAAAAAGCAATGATGTAGTCAGAGACAATTTTATAAGTTGTTTATGTTGGGGAATACCTTCTCTGAAATATGGTGATGAGCAGGGCACATCTGAGTTATTACTTCTTTCTATTTAAGACTGTTAATCACAGAAGTGTCAATACAAATCCTATATTTTTTGAGGCTGTATGCAAGTTTAATATGGTTAATACAATTGTCTGCATACCCAAGGCCAGTAAAACGCTTAAGCTTATTCTAAGTGTTCAGCAAGTCAGTAAATTCAAGGAAGTACCACTACTATTTGTGGCATATGATCTGTCACGCAGTGTCAATTTTCTGCGATCAGAAATGTTGTCCTTTGTCTTGGTAAGAAGTGGATACTACAGGGATGGACGGGAATACAGGGACTTGGAGCTTTCACATTTTCAGAATTTAAATAGTGTCACTGAATTTAAATGACTTGCTGGTGAGCATTGTGATAAGCTTATTTCTGTATGTAGGTTTCTTAAATTATTTTTACAGCCAAATTCTGCTTTAATGCTTGTCAAGCATCCCTCAAAACACTAATAAATTTTTAGGGCTTTAAAAAGCATATCATGGCTTCTTTTAACACATATATTCCTGTTATGAATAGTGCAATTAGAACTTTCTTAGAAGATGCTGGAAGGTGCATGTCTACTCCTAACACTCCTAAAACTGAGTAAAGTTTTGAAAGAATTCAAAATGCATAAATATTTTGTAAATTAAAAGCCACAATTTGCATACATACCTGAAATGCAGCACTACATTGAACATATGTAGATGCACAACCTGTTCTTTAGAAATACAGAATCAGACAAGTTGTTCTGAAAGCTTGCGCATTTTTTTCATTATGTTCAAGCTCTGTTTTCTGTATCATTATAGTAGGTGAATAAAATTGTTCTCTATTAATAAACACTGAAAATCTGAACTTAAATCCTGTATAAAGCTTTTCCAGAAAAACAGACTCTTATTCTTTTGTTCAGTGAGATGATTATATGAGTTCATTTCATAGAAAACAATAGAAAAACTTCTTAAGGAAAATACAAACCATCAAGTCTTTCCTCTAAATTTCTAAAACATATTTTGAAGGATGGGCTAATAAGTGTTTCCTCAGACAAGTTTGTCCGATGTTACAGATGGAAGCTGGAAAGTACATCTGTGGCATTTATAATAGAATCAGGTTTAAATTAGCACATATTTCAATTGTTTTCTTTTTAGGTTAGCAGAGAAATAGAAAATTAGTGGAACTCATTACCTATCTGAAGAGGGTGCATTTGGATTTTTATAGGGGAGGACAGACCACAGTTGTATTTTGTATTTTTTAGTTTTTTTATGGAGTCCTGTTGAGTTACTTAATTAGAGCAGTAGAAAAGTCCATTAGCCTCTTTAGCCAAATCAGGGGGGGACCTTGCTGCCATTACTTCAGAGGCAGACACCTCACCCTGCAAGTCTTCCATGGAAAATAATGGAAAGAAGTATAAAGCAACCTTTAAGCAACATCAAGCAGTACTTTAGATGTTAGGAATGAGTTAATTTCTCTAACCATACTGCATTCAGTTATTCATTTTTACTAGAATAAATAAGAACAAAACCTGTTTCTTGTCAGTAAAGTTAAAAAAGGGGGGGTGAGGAGGTGGTGGTAAGAGAACCCAAAGCCTAATTTCTGTAGTTCCTCATGCTGCTTATTTCTTATTCATTGTGGTGTTTCATTACAGACATGATACTTAGTTTTCCTATATCTTTTTCACACTAACCATGATATTTTCATACTTTGTATTCAAACCTTAGTGATAGAACAAGGCATAACAGGTTAAAACTTAAACAGGGGAAGTTTAGATTGGATATAAGGAGGAAATTCTTTCCTGTTAGGATGGTGAGGCACTGGAATAGGTTGCCCAGGGAAGTTGTGATTGCTCCATCCCTGGCAGTGTTCAAGACCAGGTTGGATAAGGCTTTGGGTGATACGGTTTAGTGTGAGGTATCCCTGCCCATGGCAGGGGAGTTGGAACTAGATGATCTTAAGGTCCTTTCCAACCTTAACTATTCTATGATTCTATGATTCTATGATTCTATGATATTAACAATCTATATTTCACAGACAGAAGTATTTGTCTTATACACCAAACTCTTCCTCCTCATACACATGCCTACATTTTATGATATGGTAAAAGATGAATTCATAGGGATTACTTTGTAGACCTTCCTATTTAAAATTTGAACTCCTGGGGAATGGGTGCTGCATTCCTTGTTGGAAAGGAAATATGTGATGCCATTACCTAAAGCTATCCAGCATACTCTTTCCCATATACTTTTTCTACATGCATACGCAAATTTCATTGACTTTTACTAAATCTTCTTCTAAATTGACTTTGTTAAATTGGTACAACTCTGGTTCTCCTGAATTAGAGTTCCTTATTTTAGCTTGTTAGAGAATTCAGTTAAATCAATATAATTAACTTACGCTGATTTAAGCATGTTAAATTGATGCAGTTCCCTGGTGTGTATTTTTTTTCCACTATTGAGAAGAAGTGTAGGGAAATTCATGTCATTTTTATGTATTCCATTCTTAAAATTATTTTTTTCACAGTTTTTGCTGGAAGAAATCCAGCTAAAGTGGGGAGTTGCCTTAAAATAAAGTAGGAAAGAGAAGACAACATTAATTATATTTATGTTTAACTGTGTAAAACAAGCCACTTTCTTAGGACTAGTGTACAGTTTTAGCCCATGTAAATCATGACTTATTTAGAATTTGTCAGACAAGCTGCCCCCTCCTCACCCTCACAAAAGAGCCCCAAAACCCACAGAATATCAGAAATCTTATCTAAGTCTGTTTTAGTAACTATATAGTTCTTCTTTGCTGATGTTAAATTTTGCTGTGGATTACACATGGCAGAGGCACTTACTGAATTATCTAGAATTTTGACATGAGATAAAATTGCATGAAGGTATTCCATGCTTCAAGATAGGATAATGTGTTTAGACATGAAGATTTTAACTTAATAAACTTAGCTTTTTCAGTGAAACATAACCAATGGTCATCCTAATTTATTCACAGCCTGTCATAGTTCTATTAGGGAGTTGGAACACTGTCTAAATTTATGCTCTTAAATTACCTTGCAGACTGGAAGAATTACAATCTGCAAGACAAAGTGCCTGTAAATTCCTTTAAAATCATATTGATTTTCTTATTTCTAGGGTTTTGATTATGAAAAGTATTCTTGACCAGAAAAAAAAGGAAGATTTAAACAACCTGTGTGGCTTCAGTTCACCTGGGAATTTCGTCAATGGCAAGACTTGTTCTGAATAGCTGCAGAGTACATGCTCATAACCTGTATTTCAAAAGTAGGATAACTTTTTTCATAGCTGGATATGTGTACATTTTTCTAGTGAATTAATTTTAAGAATATTTAGATTTAAAAAAAATCAACAGCAAATTTAAGTGAACTCAAATTTTTGGCCTCTACTTCATGGTTAAATTAAGAAAAATAGGAAACTCCTTCATGGATTAGAACATAATAGTTTCTGCTTAACTTTTTCACTTTCTTTAGTGTACTTTTGATGGTCGCCTTTGAATATTTTCCATGGTTTCCTCCAGCTTTGGCAACCTATTGCAGAACAGATTTACAGGGGAAAAAGTTCATAGAATCATAGAATCATAGAATCACAGAATCATAGAATCATAGAATAGTTAGGGTTGGAAAGGACCTTAAGGTCATCTAGTTCTAACCCCCCTGCCATGGGCAGGGACACCTCACACTAAACCATGTCACCCAAGGCTACATCCAACCTGGCCTTGAATGCCCCCAGGGATGGAGTATTCACAGCTACCCTGGGCAATCCATTCCAGTGCCTCACCACCCTTACAGGATGGTGAGGTCTTCCTTATATCCAATATAAGGTCTTCCTTATATCCAATCTAAATTTCCCCTGTTTAAGTTTGAACCCATTACCTCTTGTCTTATCACTACAGTCTCTAATGAAAAGTCCCTCCCCAGCACCCCTACAGGCCCCCTTCAGATACTGGAAGGCTGCTATGATGTCTCCACCAAGCCTTCTCTTCTCCAGGCTGAACAGCCCCAACTTTCTCAGCCTATCTTCATGGGGAGGTGCTCCAGTTCCCTCATCATCCTTGTGGCCCTCCACTGGACTTGTTCCAACAGTTCCATGTCCTTTCTATGTTGAGGACACCAGAACTGTACACAATACTCTCCAAGTGAGAGAGAAGTAGAGGGGCAGGATCACCTCCTTTAACCTGCTTATCATGCTCCTTTTATACAATAAACTTCCTGGAATTTCTTTGCTCTACAGTGACATTTAGATCATTAAAGCTGCCTTTGGATGCTTCCCAGTGGGCAAATCTGTTGTACTTGAAAACTGTGATAGTAGTGTTTCTACATCACAATCCTGTATTATTATCCTTTGTCATGTTTAGACACTTCAGTGGAGAATAAATTGCAATTACAGTGATCTCTTTTTTTCTAAGAACTAATATATTTACTCTCCATTTAAGTGCCAGTCTCCCTGTAAGTAACTTCCCTTGGAAAAATTACTTTCAGCTTATAAACAGTAAAATAATGTTCTTTCTCAGTACTTCTGGGAAGATGTAAAAAACCCTTCATTTTGTGGTATTAATCAGAAAGAATGCATTCTGAAATCAAAGGAAAAGGCATAGGACTCACTCGTGAATATTCAGAAAGACTCTTTAGAAAATTAAATTCCCTTTAGTTGAGACTTTATGTTTCTATTCAGTTTTAGTAGGCTGATTTGTGTAAGTGCCATGAATAGACGAAGTTGGGATGACTCTCTGGTTAATTACCTACCTGTCATTTTCAAAAGGTTGTTGTTTTGTTTTTTGTTGAAGTTAAACATAGGGTGTTTTTCCAAGACTAGTACAATGCTGGACATACTAGGCCTTTCTTGACAGTTCAGAATTTCTGACCTGTTTTTTGCTGCTTGAACATAAAGCAGACTTGGCTGCGAGCTCTCCATCTTGAAGTAACTGTGAGCTCCTTTCCATCCTAATGGAATAACTAGTCTTTACTATAGGTAAGTTGCTTTGTTTGGCCACAGCCTTTACACTCTCCCTGCTGTCTGAAGGGAGTCCTTAAAATTGTAGCATTTCATTGCTGTCTCATGTATTTATGACACACCTCACAGCTGACGCACTCTGTAAACTCCATTTTGTCATGGAACATTCTTCCCCTCCATCCCAAGAATATATGATAGCCATTCACTGGCTGTCACAGTGTGATTCATGAGAAATAAATCAACATTTTCTGTGACTTCTTGATGCCAAATAGATATCTTAGCAACAGTTGTTCCGATTAGCAGGTGGAACAATTAACACCTTTGCTGCAGTTCAGGATGGTAGATTTAGAAGAAAAGAAAGCAGTGCACCCTTCACCCCTCAGGAAAAAAAATAGTGATTTCAGACATGCTTAGCATGTTGAAAATCATACTGCTTAAACTGCAGGAGGGTTATACTGACATTTTTATCAGATATCATGTGAGATAATGTTGCATGCAAGAAGGCACCCATGACACTTGTTTTGAGAGTCCACTATACTACATCTGTTTTACTTCTGTCTGTCAAATTCTAATTGCAGAGAACAGAATTAAAGGAGCCTGAGGAATAGAAGGGTCAGGGGTATCAAAATCCATTTTGGTACCAGTATACTCAGAGGATAGAGAACATGATGAAGGAAGGTAGATCCAGGGACTGTGAGAATGAAGACCTTGCGCCCACTGTAGGAGAGGAACTGGTTCGAGACCATCTTAAAAATCTGAACGTGCACAAGTCCATGGGACCTGATGAAATCCTTCCACAGGTCCTGAAGGAGCTGGCAAATGAAGTTGCGAAGCCACTGGCCATGATATTTGAGAAATCATGGCAGTCAGGTGACATTCCTGACAACTGGAAAAAGGGAAATATAACCCCCATTTTCAAGAAGGGGAAAAAAGAGTGACCCAGGGAATTACAGACCAGTCAGTCTCACCTCTGTGCCTGGCAAAATCTTGGAATAGATTCTCCTGGAAGGCATGCTAAGGCACATGAAAATCAACAAGGTGCTTGGTGACAGCCAGCATGGCTTCACTAAGGGGAAATCCGGCCTGACCAATTTGGTGGCCTTCTATGATGGGGCTATGGAACTGGTGGACAGGGGTAGAGCAGTTGATGGCATCTACCTGGACTTGTGTAAAGCTTTTGACACTGTCCCACACAACATCCTTGTCTCTAAATTGGAGAGACATCAATTTGATAGGTGGACCACTCAGTGAATAAAGAACTGGCTGGATGGCCACATGACAGGAGTTGTGGTCAATGGCTCAATGTCTGGCTGGAGACCAGTAACGAGTGGTGTCCCTCAGGGATCGGTGTTGGGACCAGTCTTGTTTAACATCTTCGTTGCTGACATGGACAGTGGGATTGAATGCGCCCTCAGCAAGTTCGCCAATGGCACCAAGCTGTGTGGTTCGGTTGATACACTGGAGGGAAGGAATGCCATCCAGAGCGACCTTGACACACTTGTGAGGTGGGCTGATGAAGTTTAACCATGGCAAGTGCAAGGTCCTACACCTGGGTCGGAGCAATCCCAGGCACAGCTACAGGTTGAGCAGAGAAGAGATTCAGAGTAGCCCTGTGGAGAAGGACTTGGGGGTGCTGGTCAATGAGAAAATGAACATGAGCCGGCAGTGTGCGCTTGCAGCCCAGAAAGCCAACCATATCCTGGGCTGCATCAAAAGGAGCGTGACGAGCAGGTCGAAGGAGGTGATCCTGCCCTTCTACTCTGCTCTCGTGAGACGTCACCTGGAGTACTGTGTGCAGTTCTGGTGTGTGTCCTCAACATAAAAAGGACATGGAACTGTTGGAACAAGTCCAGAGGAGGGCCACGAGGATGATCAGGGGACTGGAGCACCTCCCGTATGAAGACAGGCTGAGAAAGTTGTGGCTGTTCAGCCTGGAGAAGAGAAGGCTGCATGGAGACCTCATAGCAGCCTTCCAGTATCTGAAGGGGACCCTTCATTAGGAATTGTAGTAGTAGGACAAGGGGTAATGGGTTCAAACTTAAACAGAGGAAGTTTAGATTGGATATAAGGAGGAAATTCTTTCCTGTTAGGGTGGTGAGGCACTGGAATGGGCTGCCCAGGGAGGTTGTGAATGCTCCATCCCTGGCAGTGGTCAAGACCAGGTTGGACGTAGCCTTGGGTGACATGGTTTAGTGTAAGGTGTCCCTGCCCGTGGCAGGAGGGTTGGAACTAGATGATCTTAAGGTCCTTTCCAACCCTAACTATTCTATGATCCTATGATGGGCAGAAATAAGACTTGAAAACCTCAGGTTTATTTCCTCTTCCAGCAAATACTTGGAACATGATAAATTTATGTGCTGTGACTGTTGTCTCAATCAGTAGAATTCGTGATTAGAGTTTTGTGGAAGCCTTCATCTGCAAATTGCCATAAAATGAGCCCTTATGTTGGCAAAATTAAGATAGGTGCAAAGTTGTCTTGGCTCACCTCATATTTATCAGTCACAGCTCATAGTTGTGATGCATTTTAAGACTCTGATCAGGATCTAGGCATTCTGAATGTCTGGTGACATCCTGTAAGTCTGGACATAGTGTGGTTTGAGTCTTTCCTCTCTCCTCTTTTCTCCATCTGCCAGACTGATTCTAGAGGCTCTGTGGCATCTCTTAGGGTCTGGATTGCAGTTTCATCATCCACTAATACCAAGGGGAAACTCCTCTGACCAGAGCACAGCTCTACGTCCACTTTCTCATGAGGTGATGCTTTTATTAGTGGATAGAATTTTCTCTTCTAATCTGTGCTTTAGGACGACTAAATTGGGAGGCCTTGAAAAGGGAAAAAGGCACCCAGGTTTTAATCACATATATTAGGTTTTGATACAGGAAATTAAAGCAGCTACATTCCTACCTCAGGATGACTTCTGAATACTCTAAGTCAATATACTGGGTGCATTATTCACCTATTATTCACCATGTGTCCAAATAGTGTAATATATTTCCTAGAGTATCTTCCTGTTTTCCATCAGCTTCTTGGAATCAAGTAGTGATTCATGTAATTATTGCCATGAAGTAATGAATGTCAGTGGCATTAACATGAAAAATAGAAATCTGAATAATATATCATGCTTGACTTTGGAGCTCTGTAACTTAAGGACTGAAGCAGTGAATTTGACATATTTCTGATTGCAAACCAAAAACTGGCAAAGAAATTTCACTTTCTCTATAGAATAAGAATGAAGCATATCAGGACCCTGAGGGCTTAATTTGGGGGAAAAAATAAAAGTGAAAAGAATTGGTTTTGCAGCAAGTGTGGCTCATGCACAAAGCTTGCTTCACCCTCTGCACTGAACGAAGTGGTGAATCTTGGAGTAGGAGTGGGAAGGAGGAATAACTAGGCTGTGTCCTAGTTGTGTCTTAGTGCAGGTACGCATAGGGCTGAATTGCATAGGTGTGTTGTTGCTTTTTCATGAACAAAGAGAAACATAAGTTAAAACCAAACAAAACCAAACAACCCCCCCCACTATATTGTACTTTTACTAAGCTCAGAGTATGGTTACAAGCAATTGATGGCAAAGAGCTGATGTTCCAGGCTACATTTATTCCTGCGTCCATGTTCTTAGTTTAGTTGGAGGTGCTTGCCTTAAGCCACTTGTGCTTTGGAACAGTTAAATAAGATGCTGAATAGAACTCAGGTGGGTTTTTAATGCTTTAACATCTAATTCCTGAACAACCTCACCAATTTGATTCACACCTCAGAAAATCTCTAGCTAACCAACGGCAAGTCCATGTGCTCTACTGCTGAATTCTCCCATGCTCCTGACATTTCCTGATATAAGGCATTTCTTTTCTGAAGGAGTGATGATTTTAAGCTGACTGGACTGCTTAAGTGGTGGGATAATTGATGCAGACTGTGGTTGCTCCAGGCAGGGAAGTCCATTTCCTTTTGTGAAATGCAAACTTATGCTGGTCATTATGCAAATAAAACTAGAAAGGCTTAAGCTCCCTGCAGCTCTCGGTTCACAGAAGTTTATTAGGGAGTATGTCTGTCTGGCTTCCTTCATCTCCTACAAAGAGCTACCAAGCTGTCTTCTGCTGGGTTTATGTTTGCAGTCTCTGGGAACACAGCTGCCTGCTGGCAGTTGTTGTTGCTAAAGCAGCAGGGGTTTTTGAGAAGTGATTTTGACAAGCCTAATTGCTAAAAGTGTTGGGGCTGCATGCTGCCTAAGGTGGTCACAATATCCCTGCACTTTTTTCTTTTGTTTTGTTGTTATTTTTTGTCTCCCTCTTTAAAGGAAGAGCCTCCCTCTTCTAAGAAACTAATTGGAACTGTAATTTACAGTTCTGCTGCTCACTTACCATTATACTTGCAAGATAACTTTAAAATAAAAGTTCCTAAAACCATTAATAAAAAATTGGGAATTTAGAGTCCAAACCCCCTTATGCCAGGTCTCTGGCATCCTTCCTTGTAACTGCTGCTTAGTGGAGTGGGAGCTGCTTGTAGGAAAGGGAGAGATGCTGACTTTTTTTTTTGTCTTTTATCACACCATCTGCAGATTGCAGTAAGCAAGAAAAATACCTTGTCAGATAAGCCTAAAACTTATTTAACAGATTAGAATCTTTTCCAAAATAGCATATGTTAAATGCCAAACATGTTTGAATGGTTATGAGCAAAAAGTAATACCTGGCTAATGTGATAAGATAAAATAAACAGAACCATTTTTCAAGTGGGGCTGAGAAGAAATACAGACTAAACCACTGCAAATGGGTAGTTTAGGCTATTACTTTCCATTTGGGATTTGTAATATCAAAAAAAAATTACATTTCCTCTTTCTGTTGGTTTGCTGAGTTAAAACTTGTTTTATCATGCTATGTAGACCATGCATGATAGGCCAGCTGGAGCAATAGTTCAGGATGGAAGAAGAATGTTGTTGTGGTTTAAACCCTAGCCAGACAGCTTGTTCACTCACTCCCAGTGAGTGGTACCGGGCTGACAGCAATAGAGCCCCCCCCCCATCCCGGGGCTCTGCCCTTCCCTGCTCCCAGAGGAACGGGGAGGAAGATCGAAAGAGTGCAACTCCCACAGGTTGAGACAAGAACAGTCCAGCACCCAATGTACAACACAAATCACCACCACTACTACCAACTACAACAATGATAAGAGAAAATAACAAGGGAAGAGAATACGATACCACTGGCCAAGAAACGAGTCCCATCCAGAAGCCCGTGTCCTTCCGGGTAACTCCCAGTCACCCCCCACCCCGGGCATGATGTGCTGTGGTATGGAATACCTCCTTGGCTAGCCCAGGTCAGGCGCCCTGTCTCTGCTTCCTCCCGGCTTCCCCTCCTCCCTGGCAGAGCATGAGCCTCACAAAGCCCTCGGTCAGGGTAAACATCACTTAGCAACAACCGAAAACATCGGTTTCACCAACACTGTTCCCAGGCTGGAAGTCAAAACACAGCACTGCACCAGCTACCACGAAGGAGAAACATGACTGCTACTGCTGAACCCAGGACAAATGTATAGATGGGTTTTACCTGAGGCACCAGGGAGGTGGTCTTTTATTCAGTAAATAGTCACAAAAGGTAAATCCACACAGCTAAAATAGCTGTAATAGGAAAGAACACCTTGGCCTTTTCTGGGCACTTTCTCTGTCAGAGTCTCCAAAGAGGGAGCTGGTGGATGCTGTTATTTATTAAGCTTGTTGGTGCTCTGTGGAAGTTTCTCTTGATGAGTGAGGCTGTGCTGCTGGATTCCCTACAACTTCCTGGTAGTTTACTTGAGATACAAGTAGTTGGGGACATTGTTCTACACAGCAAATACAAGGATCTTTAATTGAGTGAAATGGGAATCTCTGCAGTGTCAAGCCATTGGAATACCATGGTGATATTAGATCTCAAAAATTTCTTTATGACGGTCATGGAAGCTAAAGCATTGTGGAATGATTGTGGGAGGCATGCTTTACTGTTGTCTTATTGGTTTCTATGGCTTTTTTTCCCTTTCCTTCTTAAGCCAGCCCTACAGCACAATATTCAGAAATATACAATAAAGACTGAGTGACTGACTGGATGTCCTAGATAAAACCCAGCAGGCAGCTAAGCAGTGCATAGCCATTTGCACACTCGCTGCCCAGTGGGAGGGGAGAGGGAATTGAAAGGGGTTGATAAAGACACTTTAATAGGGAAAGCAAAAGCTGTGTGCGCAAGAGGAGCAAACTAAGGAATTCACCCCTTAGTTCCCATTGGCAGACAGGTGTTTAGCTTCTTCCAGGACAGCAGGGCTCCATCACACGTAATGATTACTTGGAAAGACAAACACCATAACTCTGAACATCCTTCTCTTCTTCCCTTTTCTTCCAATTTTTATTGCCTAGCACAATGTCCATATATTGCGGGATAGTCCTTGGTCAGCTGGGGTCAGCTGTCCCAGTATGTCTCCTCTCAACTTCTTGTGCACCCCCAGCCTACTCACTGGCAGAGCAGTGTGAGAAGCAAAAAAGACCTTGATACTCTGTAAACAATGGCTAAAACATCTCTGTGCTTAGCAGGCGCTATGAAGAAAATTAGCTCTATCCCAGCATAAGACAGTACACCAAACAAAAAAAAGATAAAAAATCTCAGAGAAAGATTTAATTCATCTTGTATGAAATCTTGTATGATGGGAACAAGACGGGCCTGATCTGTCAAGTGCACAAACAAGTTACACAGCGAGCCACGTCCTGTAATCCAATAAATGACTGGGCTTGTCAGCACTAGTTGGCCTGTGTCCCACTGTGCCTATTGAGAAGCAGTTTCAGAGCCTCACACCATCAATGATTGGGAGCTTTCTTCTAGTCACTGGCTTGATTTATTCAGAGCTTGTTCTTCTGCCAGCCTCTTTGTTTAGCTGAATTATCTCTTTTTCCCTGGTATTTGCATCCTGATTTATTTGCAGGGAATGGTTCTATTCCCTCTTGGCGTTTGGTGTGGTTAACCAAGCCAAGTTTCTTTAATTCATCTGTGTCAATATAAATTCAAGAAATATTAACATGTGTGACAGAATTACACTCAGCATTCTAAATAGGATTTTCCATCTAGCAGTCATATGGTCTTGGCAGACGTAGGTCTGCTAGAATAGTTTTGCTAGATATATCCAATGATTTTTTTCCTTTTGCATAACTGTATCACAGCTTCCAGGACTGACATGAGCAAAGTAGGCAATTGCCTTAGGCACCAAACCGCTGTGGCAATTAAATAGGCATGGCCTTCTGTTAATTTTGGCCTTTTTTGCCTACACTGTGAACAAACCTTGAGCTGAACGACTTCGTGATCAAGTTGCTTTCTATTTTTTGAGGAGCTTGGATAGAAAAGTCCTTGCTAGTTCCTAAGGATGTTATTAAATTCTGGCTGATGTCTCTTCTTCCAGGCTCCAAAATTGATAACTTGAATCTTTTATATTAAGGTGCCTCTCAAACTTGGATCAGAAATTAATGCTTTTTTGCCTGTTTGGTGTGACAGTCATTTTGCATAGGAGGAACTTCTGTAGTCATCCACATAAATAGATACATGTATGAGATATATGAATGGTATCAGACAAAACTCTCTGAGTTTGGTTGTCCTGCAACAAATCTAGGAAAAAATTGCCAGATGTCTTTTCCTCATGTTTTCCAGTTTTTGTTGCTTTGCTGCATTTTCTTAAGCTATGAATGGCAGTGTTTCTTTACTGTACTGTGATATTTCTTAATTTCATCATTGTATAAGAAAATTTAGTTTCTTTGTATTAAGTGGACATGGTGTAAAATAACACCACATTTAGTTTAAGTCATAATGGGAAATGCACTTCTGTGGTAGTGACTGACTGTTGCAATTGAACAATATGACAGGGAAGGGGAGAATGTTAATAGAAAGGTAACTTTTGTATAAAGGTCACTTTCATGGTATACCAGAATTGAAGAGATTGGAGATCAGTCACAAAAACTATTTTCAAACTGGTAATTACAGTATTATCTGGTCTTCAGCAGTACGCAAAATTATCTCAGTTAGGTGTTTGAATCATGCATATTTTTAATACAGAGATTGATACAGGATGCAAACTGCAGTGAAAAATGAATTCTGCAAGGAAGGATATCAAGCAGCTGTGAAATGTAAACCATATGGCTAACAAAAATATTTTTATTAAATGGAAACAAAAAAACTCAAGCAAGGTAAGTAAACTGTACTGGTACTTAATTCTTACAGCATAATTTTACCAACAGTATTTTGCTATGTTTTATTCAGTGGAAGCAACTGCCAGGTCAGCTAGTTCCTTTTCCTCTCCTGTAATAATTGGTACTCACTGTTCAAGGTTTTTTGAAGTCTTGATGGGGATAAGGCTGCATTTTAGCTTAGATGGCCTGGATGCTGTGCAAGCACTGTTTGGTAATAGCTAAAATGTTGTTATCAACACTGGTCTGGTCACAAGTCTAAAGCACAGTACCATACAGCCTAATACTGTATGTCCTACTTGACAGGAAATTCTTATGTTAAAGCCAGAGCTTTTCTTTTTTACAAGATGTTATTCTTTCTCTAGTCTTTGTATTGCAACACTGCTGCTACCATTTATCCTAGATATATTTAGAGAGGCATTAGAAGTGTATGTCACTGTAAACACAAAACTTCCTACTCTAATAGGAATGCTTCTCAAACATTACACAACACATGCAAAACAACTGTGCTTTGGGCTTGCTTATTGATCCTACCCATTTGCCTTCCCTTTGCTTGCCTAACTGTCATAAGTAGGCGCCTTTGCTTCTCAGCATCCTCTGCTCCAGGCTTCTTGGAGGTGAGGGGAGGCGTGGTGGAATTTTCCTGCATTTCGGTCCTCAGCCAACACCCTTCCTGAGAAAAGGAAGCAATCTGTTTTAACTAAAAGATTGCGCAGCCTCCCTTGAATAAACATGAGGCTGAAAAACAGTTTGGAAGTCTGCCAGGACTGTCTCAAAGGAATAAAGTCTCAAAGCGGATATTCACCATGGGAGCTAACATTCTTCACCATAAGGCAGCTGGATGAGATGAGTGTTACTGAAGGTGTCCTCTAATGGGAGTGGTCCAAGAGACAATTTTTCCTGTGGGAGAGCTTTCTGGCAGGCTTCATGATAGGTCCAGCTAACACAAAGCTTGAAACATTTTACTGCTTTTTAAGAAGACAGGGGAGAAACATGGGAGGCAGAAAGGTAGCTGAACAAGGAACAGAAAGGTTTTTTTGGGGTAACTGTGGTGTAAGTAGTTTAAGTATAGTTCTTCCATTTCTTCACCTGTATCCTTAACAAATATTTGTAACTTTTATTTGATGTAGATTTTATGGATGAATGCTTTTTGCATTTGATGTTAGCCATTTTTAAGTTACCGATGATTTAAGTAACTTGGTTAAAAGCAAGGTGTTCCCCATTTAAAGATGTGTCAAGTTTTTGCATGTGCTGCTTGAAGGAGTTTAACGTGCCGCCCACCATGGTGTCTGCCATATGAACCAGCTGGAGCCTCAGGGGCCAGAGGCAGCAGGAGTGCCTCTAGTGGCTGCTGGTGACAGCTCAGAGCTTTCTGGTGTTGGGCAGGGTACGGGGAAATAGGTTTAAACCCTGTGTGTTGCAGAAAGCTTGAAAGAGTCAGAGGGCATTGATGGATGTAAGAAATTTTTTTTCTCTGTATGCCTAGGGGTTTTAAGTTACATATATCAAGAATTGTGAGGCACGCACCTTTTATAGCAAGAAGGCACAGTTCAGTACTGCAGAATATGCATTCCTGGTAAAGATCCACCAGGGATGTATGCTGTAGCATGGGGTAAATATTCAGGGTTATTTTTTCATTTGGCTTTTTTATATATTATACATACTTTGAAATAAATTTACGGACTAATAGATTCTTATGCTAATGACTGCTACAGATTATTAGCTTGCTGGTAATAAATTCCTACTTAAAAAGGAAAAGCTTATTTTATTTTTTTCCTCCCCCAGATGCCATGCTGTGCAGGTTATATAAATGAAAGGTTAAATTTAGAACTTTGAATTTAGATCACCTGTATGTGCATTATGAGCAAGTAAGATTATCTGAATAAATAAAATTCACATTTTATGAAAGGTCTTGGAGAAGTACTCGTTAGAGGCTAAATAATAAAAGCAAAAATCTGGGAATGAGATGCTTTAATCCTATGCAGAAGGTCAGTCAGGATTAAACTCAAAGTCCTGTTTGGTTTTAAGAGCTATAATTCCTGTGGTTAATAGAATAGGAATTTGTGTTACATGCCTACATTATTCTGGACTTTGAGGGTTGTCCATTGCATGCCAATTAAAATGTCCTGTTTCAAGTACGTCACCTTTTTTAAATATATAATTACAAACAACTTCTTAAAAGAGCATTCAAAAATATTCTTTATACTGTTTAATATAACTAATTGTAGTAATATCTAAACTATTTTCTTGAGTTCTTAGTTAATGTTCTAGAACACCCCATCCCTCTCAACTAATTTTGGGGTTTGCAGCTCAGAGGTCTGGACTACTTGTGTAAAATTTCTTCTGTGTAATTAAGAATATGTAATATGCTAAAAAAATACCAGAACCATATTAGTTTGTGAGAAGTCACTTTACCTCTTAGTATGCTTCTCTGCAGCTACAGATTTCTTGGCATAATGTTCCACCTACATGTGGTGCTAATAAATATATATCTAGAGAGAGGAACAAATGCACTGCGATTTATGAAGTAACAGAAAAATCCAACTGGTTTACAGTAATGTACATCTTGTCTTGGTTAATCGGAAATAGATTTTTTACATACAAATTACTTTCATTTTTTAAGTTAAAACCCAACCTTTTTGCTCTATGTCAAGGTGTAATACACACATGTTGGAATACATTAAATAAACCACTTCCTTAAAGATCTAATCCATCTGGTGACTAGAGAATAGTTTCTCTAATTCTCTGATATTCTGCAGGGCAATTGAGTGGAAAATGAAGGAGTCCCATGCCCTGATTTATCAGCCTGTTCATGCTTGATCCAGTGAAGTCCATAGTAGAGAAATCCACCCATAAATCACCAATTTCTGGTGTTTGAACATTATATGCAGACTCCACACAAATTGCAAGTAAAATGTTTTAAAATGCAAACGTTTAGAAGTGTTCACATTTTGGTGGATATTTGTATGTATAAGCCTTTGTAAACATAAAACACTGAAATTTAAGAGGCTACATACACAGGTGATTTGCTTGAGATCCAAATTTGGGAAAATATATATTCTGGAAATCCGGGAAAAATTCATTGCTACCAAAAATATTTATTATCTTTAGTGAAAGGTAGCCTATCAATCATTTCAGAGGAGAACTGAAACTTCACGGTAATCTTTTTTTGGTACCTTAAATCAGCTAGCTCTACTTCTTCCATTGCGACTGAATAGGAATCAACTTGTCACCAAGTAGTTCCACCATGTACCATAAAAAGCACATGTATATATGTCTTGCTTCCTTTCTTGATTAGTATATTAGATGTGCTGCTCATAGCAGCCCTTCTCTTTTCCCCCTTTCACTAGTACGTGGAGTTGGATTCAGAATGGTGTCTTAGCACCTGAGTTCCATCACAATCTTTTCTTTGCCAGTCTTCTGAACTTTCTGGGCCCAAGAAAGTACTGCTGTGGGAGCGGCCCCTTGCTGACAATATGTAAAAAATATCAGGTTTAGAAATTGAAATGTCTGAGAGACAGGACTGATAATATTGAGCACTTTCTTGCCTGGGGAAGAGAAGGCTGAGAGGAAACCCTAGAGCAACCTTCCAGAACTTAAAGGGGGCCTAGAAAGAAACCTGGAGAGAGACTTCTTGTAAGAGCAAGTAGTGACAGGACAAGGTGGGGTAGATTTAGACTAGATATTAGGAAAAAGTTCTTTACTACAAGGATGGTGAAACACTGGAACAGGCACCCCAGGGAAGTTGTGGCTGCCTCATCCCTGGCATTGTTTAGGGCCAGGTGGATGGCCTAGTGGAAGCAACTTGGCCAACTGGAAGCAACTTGGTCTAGTGGAAGGTACCCCTGCCCATGACAAGGTGGTTGGAACTAGATGGTCTCTAAGGTGCCTTCCAACCCAAACCATTCAGTGATTCTATGATTTCAGCTGGACACATTGACTTATTGTGCTGTGCAGTGCAATGAAGTTGTCCTTAGCTGTTCACACTTGACAAAAGCTTATCCTTCACACAGTTAGGAGGTTCACTGTGATCCTCAAGAAAACCTTCATTTGTTATGAATCAAGCTATTCATTATTCGTCTGGTGGTATCTAGTATAGAACGTAACATTTAGCTTTCAGATTAAAATATAGGGGGGAGGGGGGATGGGAGGGCCTGAAACAATAAGGTAAGTGAAGGACAACTGAAAATGAAAGTAAACACATCCTTCAGTGAGCTTGAAGAAATGTGCTGAGCTCTAAAGGGTATCTGAAATTGTGTTTTGCCTTACCTAAAGAAGAGTTGTAGAAAACCCTGGCCAATGCTGATGTCTCTAATACTAACAGCCCTCCTAAACAGTGGAAGTTGCCTTAAAAAGCAACATCAAAATGAATGCTATGAAGGTTTTTAAGGTGGTTGCTGTAAAAGCGTGAAAGTGTTTTCCCCAGGCTTTTTGGGTGGTAGATGAAATCCTTATTACATTAGAACATATATCAGAGCATTTAGCTTCAGCCTTGGTTGAGAAAGTGGGAATGTTCTGCTGCTTCTCCCATTTTGACACTTTTTGCTTGGGGCTGTTGCTATCTTCCTTGCTTCACTGGCAAGAAAGAAAGAAAAATAAGAAAAAAAATAGAAAGAGGAAAAGGAAAGAAAACCACCTCTGCTGCTGGCTTTTGGAGCCCTCTTTTCCCATCTGATGCTGCTTCTAGAGGTGCATCACATTGCTGCATATTCTGCAGGAATATGCTCTGAATACTTGCTTTGGGTATGGCAATGTGTATTTCACTTGAATTCATTCCACAGCCATGTGTAAAGTGCTTATCTTTCATATTGATTGCTAATTTGCAAAAATGATCATAAATTATGATGAAAAAGGAACTGAAATGCCTTTTATACCATTTAGAAAATATTGGTACTAACCTGAGGTCATTCAGCTTTTTCCCCTTCCTTTTTATGAATCAGTCAACGTAAGGACACATTTGTGAACTAAAGCAGCAATGATGTAATTCATTACAAAACCCGTGAACTTCTGTGCATGTATGCCATCATCTCTGCTTTTCCAAGACTATTCCAATGACTCTTCTGCTAGATCACATTCTCCTTATAGGCAGCCTTACTGATTAATTTATAATTGTATATCAGGGTAAACTAGACAGACCTCCAAAAACTTACATTTGCCAAAAATCAAGAGATTTCCAAGATGAAGATATTTCCAAGGCCTTTACACTAGATGCTCACTCCAGTCCTAACATCCTTTATCCTTTTGTGACATGTGATTTTTTAATAACCTTTGTTTCACTGTAATAGTCTAGAGAAGTAAATCTAATGTCTCCTATTTTCTTCTGAAGAGTGAGCCGGCACAACAAATATTCTTATTCAGAATATTCCTTTTTAGTGATCATACTGCATGGTTGCTTTCATTTTCCCTTCCAGGCTTGACACAAGCAAAACTCTGTACAGTCTAGGTGAAGGTTCTTCCAGTCCTCTATCTTCACCCAGACATCCAGCTCAAGTCAAGACACCTGGGGGAAATCGTAAACAGCATGATTGTGTATAAGGTAAATATGGAATGATATTTCCACTGAAACTGAAGTCAGCAAAACAATCTGTGTGGTACAAGCTCTACCCAAGTAGGTATTTTCTGAATGAAGGAAATATGCCTGCAAATATATGATAAACATAGTAACGTTTGCTCCTTTTAGGAAGAGTAAATTTAGGATAATGCCGATGTAAAAAAATAAAATAACATCAGCCTTGTAACTACAGCTTCTTGCAGAAGGAGAAGAGGCATTGGAAAGTCTGAGTGCTTCAACTGCTTTTAATTTTTGTTTGCACTTTTCAGGCCATTTTGCTTTCCTGTTGCTCTGACTGCATTTGTTTCTTCAGAGTGTATCTTTTACTCTTGGTATTTGTGCTACTGGTTTTTGAAATAGCATGCTCTGAGAGTCCTTTTTTGGTTACCAATCCACTTCTTCCTACTCTATTTTAATGTAAAACCAAGTTACATTCTTGATTTTCCCCTCCCATGTCATCTCTCATATCTTACCTTAAGTCACTTTGTGCAGTGAAATCTATTAATAAGTTTTTGTCGTGCAATATGCACAATTTGCATTAATCTTCTTTTTTAAATCCCTTTTTGTTTTTTTTAGTCTGTTTTATGCATTTTCTAACTCATCTTTGCTTAATTTGAATTTTATATCTTCCAGGAAAGGACCTTGTCCTTTTATGATCTCTTTCAAGGATCATGTAAAGTTAATAGTTTGTATGAATGTTTAAGAATAATAATATTCATGGAGAAGTATTTTTTAATAATAATGAAAGTTCTTCAGCTGCATGAATATTCTGTGATATTGCTGCTTTAAATGTTGACATTCAGGATCAAACTTCCTTAAATAATAGACTTTTTTCCCCTCTTCTCTGGATGACCAATACGGTGTCTAAATATATGTTAGGCATTGATTATAGTGTGCAATATGTGCAGGCAGACTCCTAAATCTGTGTGGTTGCTACGTACATAAATCTTGCTGAAACCCCTGTAGACAGAAAGGCTTATATGTGCATCGCAGGAGCCTGCAAATCAGGCACATAAATACCTGTCTACCTAGGAGTTTTCTTGCAAAATTATAGATACAGAAATGGAGGCTTGGATTAATCTGGCAGGCTGCAGTAGAGCTGTAAACAAGGAATTTGTATAGATGCTCTCTGAAGTAGGCATAATTTTTGCTCCTATCAAACTGCAGGTTGTGTATGAGCGATGTCAGACTAACCAGATTTGTGGAGAAGTTTAATCTGTTAAACAATTTAACATTTATTAGCAAGTTTATTTGACTCAACTGACAAAGAATTTTTCAGCCCAATAACTGACTAGTTTGGGGACTTTGGGAAGCATCACCTGTCCCTTCACCTTCCCTTCAGTCAGGCATCCATAACAGGACTTCCAGCTCCCCATTTTCCCTTCAGTCCAGGCAATGAGGCTGAAGGACACGGACTGTAACTGTCACCTTGCTTTTAAAGCTTTGATGTTACTGTCTTCAAAATGGCCATCTGTGTCACATCCCTGGTTCTGAGATCATTGGCTTCCAACCAGCTCATGGGGTAGTTGGGTTTATTACCATGTAAGCAAGCTGAAAAAAAAGTGTTTTTCTGATTATATTTGCCATTGTTAGAAAAATTCATAGCATTTTTTACATCTGCTTTCATGACAAGTCAGATTTAAGTAGATGGAAGCACATACAGGGAACACTAACAGAAAGGATGCAGCAGAGACTGTAAACTGGGGAGGAAATGCTATGCAGTCTTGTAAAAATTATTTAAGGGAGACATTTTAGCAGTCTCAGAGAAAGTCATACTTCACACCTGCAGGTGCGCTAGCAGTCAGATTTTATGTTGATTGTCGGCTGTGAGCAGCACTGTCATTACCAGTAACTCAGTGTTTCTAGTATACAGCTCAGCCTCTTCAGTTTTGTCAGTGATTTTGAGCTGTGCTTAGAAGTAGTGTATGTAACACTTGTCTATGTGTAGTTTTTGGCTTCCTTGCTCTATGAAGAATCTGTTGGCACTGCCGTTAGTGTTGGGGGCAGGGGGCTGTACCTGTGTTAGCACTTAAATGTACTTTTGTTTACATAGACAGCTCTAATTTTCACTTTATAAGATCAGTCTGTCAGATGGTTCTTTATCTGCCTCTATTTCTGCGAGAGCCCTTCCATGTTAAGTAGCACATTGAGCACATTGTTGAAATAACAACCTTATACTTCTTTTGACAAGTTTATATAATGTTTTCCTTTATACTTATTTTAAATGTATATTTTTAGGTGTTTAAACAATAGGTTATATAAATAACACGGTGTGTATGTGTTTTAGAAACACACAAGCTCACACACATACAAGCATGTAGTTTTACATGGACTTAGTGTTGTCAGGCTGCCATTCCCATGGGCACTCTTGGCTACTGTTAGTGTCAGGTATTTCTTTAAAGAAACATATTCCATGAAGCTGTCAGTAAGATAAAGATAGCATTTTGCTTGTTCTTGCTTAAATGGCTTAAACTCAACTGCAAGCATTTACTGTAAAGAAACTGAAGTTCAGTGTTATGCTTCAACGCTGATAATGTATCTTCTGCATTTAATTCCTCTTGCAGTCTTAAGCCTTTTAAGACAGGGCTTTGATTGCACGTCTAAAATCATAAGCGCTAACCTCCTTCCATTTCACATATGTTCATGTTAGCCACTATTCTCTGTAATTTAGAATTCTCTGTTAATCCTAAGTACTCTTTTCAGAGCTCTTCTTCATTTACCACTCCTCTTAGTGTTGTCTGTGTAAATCAGTGTGCCGTTCAGTTCTGTTGTTCTCTGTCTGAGAATGAAATCCTGACCTCAGGGAAATCAGTGGCAAAGTACATCAACTCCGATAAGCACAGAATTTCTTCCTACCAGTTCTATATCCTTCTGTCTCTTGATTTGACACACAGCATCCTTGTGTCAGGAGTTTAGAGTGGAACATTTATTGTTTGCCATTTGCTATCTGATTCCATGAAAACAGAGAAGTTGGATCAAATTTTATCATACAGTCGAAGTCAAGACAAATTACAGTCCTTTACAGAAAAAGAAGACAGCACAGATGACTCATTTTTTACATTAACTAAGCTTGAATGAAACTGGCTAACACCAACACAAGTGCTTGCAGAGCCCAGCTAGCAAAGCTCACTTGCTTATTGTTTTTATCTTGCTATGATATCAAGACTCAGTTGTAAGTATGTATCTTTTCCATTCTTATGCTTGGTATTATCGACAGCTACTGCAAAAGATAAAGCTAGTATATGAGCATAGCTTGGAAAAACCCAAACATTTTAGCACACTTTACCAATAAAAAATATTGCAGCCTTTTTTGCGTGCCTTGCAAGCTCCAGAGAGACGTGCCATATTGTTAAGTGGTCTTGTGCAAGAAGAGTTTCTTCTTTTTATGGACAGAGGTTTTTGAAGAGATATTTTCATAGTAAGATGAAAATAGGACAACGTGCTTCATTAGAAAAGGATTGATATATTCTTCATTACTAATTGAAATTCTTAGTGTGATGAGATTCCCCCGCCCCCCCCCCCCCTTCCCCCCCATAAAGAATCTGTTTCAATGAGACTTAGTTTTTGGAATAAAGTACTGCTCAACATAAGCAGCAATTCAGGCCAGTGTCAAAATCTGGCCCATAATTGCTGTTTGCAAGGAAGAAAAACTAGCCTTACATTTGTAGTTTTGAAAGAAAAGTACAGATTTTCAATATTCTGTAATATTTTTTTGCTATATTTCCTGATATATGTCATGATGTATCACTTTGGAGATGTTTCCCTAAATTTCTTATATGATTCAGGCCAAGTATTTTTTTACATTGTTTTCTTCTAACTTCCTCATGTATAATAAAACTTAAAAAAAAAAAAAGAAAAAGAAAAAACCTCAGCCCTTCTATGCAACATAATAACAGCAAAAATTTATTGCTTCTTTATTATTGTTATCACTTAGTGTTACTCCTCTTTAGAATTGAAAAGGGTAAGTTATATGACTGGATTTAATTAGAGGTTCTTTGTAGTTATTAGAATGATTAAAGATATAAGGTTAAAAGAAGATATACTTTCATGAATTTTAACCAGCATTTCTGTGAGTTATTTTATACATAGGTAGATTTCTCATTTCTTGTATTTTCAACCTGAAGAGAGAGAATATGTATATGTCTCATATGTATAAGTGTGTGTGCTATGTGTCTGTATCTACCTATCTGTTGATCTGGCTGCTTTGTTTGCATTCTCTCTGCAGTCCAGGACACCTGCAAAAACCACCTGCACTTTGCAGGCATCTAATAACTTATAATGATACTCTGTTGAAGACCTGATTGACTGTATGTAGTTGCTGTTGCTGTTCCTCAGAATGTTTCAGGCTGTAATTACCTGAAACTTAACTCATATTGCAATGTTTGTATGTGTGTGTGTGTGCATGCTTGCTCACGTGTGCTTGCCATGAGATTTGACCTAGAGCCACATAATGATTAGTAGCTAAGTATGATCTTTATCTAGCTCAGCAGCTGTTCAAAATAGCTATGACAGAAGGGTGTGATGAATTACAATTTGCTCTCTTGACTGCTAATATCCGTTTTATATAAAATCATCTGTTAGCTGCATCCATAAAAATGTTGATTTTTTCTTAGATTTTCTCTAACATGAATTGTCTAATTTTCCACAGAAAACAGTCATGATAGAATTGCTCAAAAAAAAGATATTCAAATATGTGTCCATTGTAATGTCTTATTTACAATAAAATCTTCACATTGTTTCAGAATCATGATACTTTTGGATGGGAAAAAAAAAAAAAAGTTAAGCATCTGATGGTTTCCAGTGAGAGAGTTGTCTGTCTGTGTTTACGAAATGGTTAGATGAATTCCATCAAGCAGTCACTGACATCATCAGTTGCTACAGTTACTGAAGACTGGTTTTTGTCTTGTTCTTTGAATATCTTGAAAAGAAGAAGACTGCACAAATGCTTTTTTGTGCTTTACCGCCTCATAGTTTAGAAAAAAAATAGAATAAAAAAATCATAGAATGGTTTGGGCTGGAAAGGACCTTAAGATCATCTAATTCCAATCCCCCCTGCCATGGGCAGGGACACCTCACACTAGACCAGGTTGCTATAAGGAGGTTAAACAGCAGTGGATGCCATATTGATGCTTAGTGTATACCACTAGTGAAAGGGCTTCGGCTGGACTGAATCACAACCCTTTGAAACCAGCAATTTAGACAGCTGTCAGTCCTTCCCCTCATTGTCCATATATCTGGATTGTACTTTATCAGTTTGTCATGATGTTTAAAACATAAGTGGGAGTGCTACTGGGTGCATCTCATGAGGTCCCACTGCCCTATGTCCAGTTTGTTTAAATGTACCCTAGAGAGATGCTGCATCCCTGAAGGTAGATCTTACTTGCTCCAGACTTCTCACAGGTCTCAGGCACCTGGGATTCCTGAAGGTCAGTCTTTCAGGTGACAGATTGAAGCACCTTAGTCTTTTTCCATATCCTTTGTCACCAGACGCCCTGCTTCATTCAGCAGTTGGCCTCTGTTTTCTCTGATCTTCCTTTTGCTGCTGATATATCCATAGACACCCTTCTTGTTGCCCTTCATGTCTGTAGTCCAGTTCAGCTCCACATGGGCTTTGCTTTCCTAACCACATCCCTGCATGCTCAGACAGCATCTTCGTATTTCTCCTGGGTTACCCTACCCTGCTTCCATCTCTTGTACAATTCCTTTCCATGTTTGATCTTGGACAGGAGTTCCTTATTCACCCCTTATTTACTTGAGAGACAGGTATCTACAGATAGGTATTCTGAACTCATCTTTTTCATTTTATTTTTTTTTATCAGTTATGTGGAGCTCACTGCCTATAGCTACACTGATTATACAGACATTAATGCTGTCTCTGACTAAAACACAACCACACTTCTCCCATCTACTCTGATTGGGATTACCTTTGGCAGCCTAGAGGATTATCCATGCTTTATCTGTATGGACTCTTGGGCAGAATCTTGTCACACATGCAGTATTAATCTCGAAAGAAAGAGTCTAAGAATTTTCTGGGTATTGAGTCATTCATGCCATTATACTGCATAGTATAATTCGTTGAGCTGCTGGTCTATGAAATAAATTTTGAGTGTTACATTTTACATAGATCCTTATGTGTTGCCCATCCCATGAGCTTTAGGGAGCAGATCAGGATCATTCTCCTTGCACTGAGTGGAGCTCACACCAAGGTGTAATGTGTAGATGTGTCAGTATTGTAATGTGTGTTAGTATTGTAATATGAACGTCCTTGAATGTGTCCAGAGGAGGGCAACAAAGCTGGTAAAAGGGCTGAAAGGAATGTCCTGTGAGGAGCAGCTGAGGACTTTTGGCTTGTCTAGTTTGAAGAAAAAAGAGCCTGAGGGGCAACCTCATTGATCTCCACAGCTTCCTGAGGAGGGGAAGAGGAGACGGAGGTGCTGAGCTCTTCTTCCTGGTATCCACTGATATGACGCATGTGAGCAGTTCAAAGCTGAGCCAGGGGAGGTTTAGACTGGACATATTAGGAAGTATTTCTTTATGAAGAGGGTCGTCAAACCCTGGAACAGGTTTCCTAGGAGGTGGTTGAGGCCCCAAGCTTGCTTTAAGCCTGCTTTAAGTTTTGGTCATTCCTGAATCACAGAATCATAAAATGGCTTGGGTTGGAAGGGACCTTAAAATCATCTAGTTCCAAATCCCCTGTCACTAGAACAGGTTGCTCAAGGCCCTGTCCAACCTGGCCTTGAACACTGACAGGGATGGGGCATCCACAGCTTCTCTGGGCAACATGTTCCAGTGTCTCACCATCCTCATAGTAAAGAAATTCTTCCTAATATCTAATCTAAATATCCCCTGTTTCAGTTTAAAACCAGTTCCCTTTGTTCTAAGGCTATATAAGCTTGTAAAAAGTCCCTCTCCAGATTTCTTGCAGGTCCCTTTTAAGTACTGGAAGTGCCTGAAGTGCAAATTGCCTGAAGGGGTCACACAGTTTGACTAGATGATCATTGTAGGTACCTTCCAACTGAGATTATTCTGTTCTATTCCATTCCATTCTATTCTATGTAAAGGGAGATTTATAATTGTCAACATACTGACACAGAACATGATACAAAATATACAGTATACTGGTTTGGTGGAGGTACAGTCCAGACTCAGTTATTCCATCCATAAATTGTTTATAGAAAGAATAAATACAAGAGCCAACTGTGATAGTTACTTGTCCAGTGTCTTGTGGTTTGCACAGTGCAAACAATACAGTTGTAGGTGATGTTGATACCTGAATTTTAGCCGTGAGAGTAAGGGATGTACTATCTCATCCTGTAGCTGCTGTGGCTACCTTTAGGGCTCTTGGGACATATACAAGACCAGGAAAATATTTTCTTCATTGCAATTTGCTGGACAAAAAAGATGGATTAGGAGGGGCTGCAAAGTTTGGGATTTTCTTCCTCTTACCATTTGATACAAAGACAGCACTAGGATTTTAGAAAATAGTTCATAATATGCCATCACATAAGTTGAGTTGTTGGAGACATTGCTACAGTCTGATTTCCATGAAGGTGAGATGGTTTTAGGCCAGTTCTGGATAGAAGATTCTCCTGGAGAGTGGGTAATATAATATTTCCCTATTTCCTGACAGCATTAATCAAGTATAACTATAAAAATATGTCCCTTAAAATCACATACTGATTGTTGATGATGATTACAACATTTCTTTCTAATTGGAACTATGGCTGAGCACCAGAAGGAGAATTTGGCAATACTAAATAAGTGATGTAATGTTGTGTATCATGCTGTTTCATGGACAGATTTATCTGATGCTTATTTACATCTAAACTGGAAATGCATTTTGCAAATGTTTTAGTCTATTATAAGTTGGTAAAACAAATTTATTGCCATGGAAACAATTTTTTTTTTTTTAATAAGGGCTAATTTAAAGTAATCTGTTAAAAATAATTAAGGATGAGGAGACTTCAGGCAGCATACTCAGCAGGAATACCTTTGTGCTGTTTAGTAGTTCGCAGACCCTTCAGTGGCTAACTTGATAGTTCAGGTGTTGTGTATTGTGTGTTTCATGCTGTGCATCTTTGGGAACTGAAATATTTGCCCATGTCACTGAACCAACAGAGATGGATTTTTCTCATTAACTGAATCCCAATTAGGTAATCATTGTAGACTTTTGAAATGGATCTGTATATTTGATGTGTATTATTCATTCCACCTAAGAAAACCTGTTAGCTAATCATATTTTAATGACCTAGGAGACTTTGACAAAACTGTAATTAATATTCAGAAAGTAGTCTGCATTTTGTTCTGCCATGTTCAGTTTAATTAAAGGAAACAAACTGAAAAACAGAACTGTAACTTTGGTTAAACATTTAAAAAAATGTTTTCAATTCTTAGTGGAGAAAGTTATTTCAATAAAAAGAAAGTAGTTTTTTCAAGAATTGAATGAATAATTTTGTGGTCTATATGTTTGGTTTTTTTTAACTCAGTTCCAAAGTGGTTAAGTTAAAGGATTAGAAAAAGTCATATAATTTTCATTCAGCTTGTAAGAAAAGGATTTATGATAATTTGGAGTTTAACAAAGAATTAGTTTTCTTTCACATGAGTTTTTCTTGATATTGTGAAAGATACTTTTGATACATGGTGTACACTCTAAATGTCTGTTTACAGAGCAGCTGTTCCTTGTACCTTGTATTACCGTGGGTTTCTACTACTCTGTTGGAGCACATCTGCACTTTACTGTACAATACAATAGAGAGACTCAACCTGTGGTCTCTTGACATGAACTGTGCCTGTAATTGGAAGTTAACCACAGCATTATGCTGTGCCTTAGTTAATTAACTCTATGACTGGCAGGTATAACTAGGCGAAGACTGGCTCCGTGCCAATGGCATTATGTTGTTATAGGAATCAGATGCAGCATTTTCCCAGTTCACTGTACTATGTAAACTTCTCCAGCATGAATTGGTCTTAGCAATTAGGTTCTTAGGGTCTAATCTGTGTTTCACTATGCAGTGCAGAAATTACTAAGAGGGCAGTTTAATGTTGAAGATCCTGAATACTCAGTGGAGTTAGAATGATGATCTGACTTTAGCTGATGTACATATAAAACATGACAACTGTTAGGTATCCAATATATACTTCTATAATTTTAAATTTGTCAGATTACAGAACCACTCAGAAAAAAATCCACCCAATACCTGATCTCATTTCTGACCATGAAATTAGTTGAAATACCAGGAGGAAATATATTTTAGCTAATCCTAGACTGCTGAGGGCTCTTATTCTGACACTCCTTCCACAAAAGCAAGCAGTGGTCACTGAGGAAGACCATTCATTAAGAGAACATGGAAACTTAAAAATAAAATAAATAAAAATTATGGGGGGTTGTGTTTTGTTGTTTTTTTTTTAACAGCATGTGGTACCTCATGACTCAGAGTTCATCATAAAGAATTCATCCAAGGAAGGATAACTTCCAGTTACTTCCATTAGGATAATTAGGACGATTTTTCCTTTCAGAAAAACCTGTATAGAAAGCTTGCTTAAAACTTTTTGCTTGCTGAGACCATCATTTCTTGGCCTTCGTTTGAAGAATAGTCTCATGCCGTATCTAGTAAGACATTGACAGTCTTTGTTTTCATTGTTTCTGATTTGACCTACAACATTTGCAAGCTGTAATAAAAACTGAACTAGTCTGATGCTAAATCAAATTCCAAGGTCACAAATCACAGGTGTATATCTGATGCCATAGTCAATCAATACTTTAACTTATGTAATGCTGTCCTGGGTTCAGCAGTAGCAGTCATGTTTTTCCTTTGTGTTAACTGGTGCAGTGCTGTGTTTTGACTTCCAGCCTGGGAACAGTGTTGGTGAAGCCGATGTTTTCGGTTGTTGCTAAGTGATGTTTACCCTGACCAAGGACTCTGTGAGGCTCATGCTCTGCCAGGGAGGAGGGCAAGCCATGAGGAAGCAGAGACGGGGCGCCTGACCCGGGCTAGCCGGGGAGGCATTCCATACCACAGCACGTCATGCCCGGGGTGGGGGGTAACTGGGAGTTACCTGGAAGGACACGGGCTTCCGGGTGGAACTCGCTTTCTTGGCCGGTGGTATCGTATTCTCTTCCCTTGTTATTTTCCCTTATCATTGTTTTAGCTGATAGTAGCGGTGGTGATTTGTTGCTGGACTGTTCTTGTCTCAACCCGTAGGAGTTGCACTCTCTCGATCCTCCTCCCAGTTCCTCCGGGAGCGGGGAAGGGGAGAGCCCCGGTGCAGGGGGGGGAGACGGACACGGACCTCGATTGTTGTCAGCTCGGCACCACTCACTGGGAGTGAGTGAACAAGTTACCTGACTGGGTTTAAACCACGACAAATGCCTATGTGTCCTGGGAGATCTTGTAGTCATCAAAGGAAGAAACAGTGTTAGCTGTGAAGTGATCTACAGCTTGAATTAATCTGGCCTCTAGTATTGGAATTTGAGACATTTTTTGCTAAAATACTGCTCTCTCAGTTTTGGGGAGTTTTTTAATCTTGTTTAGAAATGTTGCTATTTGTAATGACAATTCTTAAAAAAGTGCTTAGTCAAAGAAAAGAGCCAGCTGCCTTGCAACTTCCTAGTTATCTGCCATTTTTGACCTAGAATATTTGCTGATGTAATTCACATCTCAAATAGGGGGCTTACATACTGGCATATTGGCGTTTCACAGGTCTTGTTCATAGCGAGCAATGTGTTTGGTTGTTGGTTTAAGTTAATGCGCTTGATAACAGTATCTTACATATAGGTGAGTTTCATCCAAGGGCCACATCTTTAAAACTTTCAATGATGTAAATTCTTTAATAGTGTTATTTCCTGAAAGCAAACGTAAAGTTTATTTTTACTCTGTCATCAGTAACTGGTTTGGGAGTCTCAGCTCAGATCTGCATAAGTATGGAAAAGCCTAACATATACTGAGATTTCCAAAAGGTGCTGAAATAGCTTAAACCTGTGTAGCTATGCTTTAAGTCTGCTTTCTAAGATCTCCTGTAATAATCTCCCATGTATATAAATTTCAGTATTTGCCTTTTTTCTTTGTTCTATAATCTTGAATGTGCTAGTTTGCGTATTACTTCCCTGTCCCTGTTTTACAAATCCTAACTTTTAGCTGTTATTCTTATTTGATTGAAGGTAATCTCTTTCATAATGTATTAGATATTCTCTAGGTTTCCCTTGTTAGTTAACTTACCAAATAAACAGAACTAGAAATATGCTCTGATTCTTATTTCCTCATCATAAGCAAAAATTTGAGTATTTCAAGATATATTTTTCCAGGAGATTTGATGAAGTTTTTCTTGAGTGTTTCACTTTAACTCATACATTTTCCTCATGTCACATTCAAGAGGGTCTCAATGGGTGACTTTCTGAGTGGTGTGAAATACTTCAAAACCTGATTAGAGAAAGCATGTGTGAAACACAGTAAAAAATAGGGTTTTTTTTGAGATACCAAAAGCACTTTCATACATTCATGTTGGCTAGAGATGCTTCAGACAATACCTCTGTCTTGGGGGCATTCTGCTAACTTGTCTTCTAAAAATATATGTACTCAAATGGATTTATTACTTTTTGTAACTTTACTTACATTCTTTCCACTAGATATTTAAGGTGCATTGATAGCATAGCAAAATTATAAAATAAATGTTTTTTTTTGGTTTTGAGATGAGTTTTGTACTGTATCCAAAATCCATTTTAAGTTTCCCTGCAGATAAAGCTGGGGGGAAAGGAAAGGTGAAACAAAACATAGGAAGGAAGATTAGACCTCAGTCCCCTGAGGTGATTGCTTAACTTATGTGTGTAATTCTTGTTGTCTTACTTCAGAAAGTACACAAAACCTAAGAGCCTAAAATCTGACATCAAAGAAATTTCATTTCATATATTTTCAGATAGTAACTTCAGGATACTTTGAAATAACCAGAAATCAACCAGTCTCAGGATACAACTCCAGGCATTGTCCCTCTTTCAGACTGACTAAGAAACTATATCACTGCTAAAAACATCTCCTGTGTTTTCACTGACATTCAAAATCTGGGAGTGAGAAAAGTTATGCTTTCAACTATCCTATAAAGTAAATAAACTATTATTAGATACATTTAATGGCTTCCAGTTGCTAGCATGGTTGAAATGAGGAACTGAATTCTCAAAAAATAATGTTCAAGAGAATTTTGGGAGTATAAACTAACTATATATTGTCAATATAATTATATGATGACATTTTTTAAAAAAAATGTTGAAGTGTCCAATTTCGTACCAGCTTAACCGAGTCTGTAGAAAATAACTTTATTTCTTTTCCTTTTATTTCTGTGTAGCATATAGACTGTGAATGACTTACTTGTTTGGTTCTCATTAGTAGTTTTGTTTACACATTTGATCTTATTTTCCATCACTGTGATTTGGGAATTGAGAAGAAGGTGTGACTAGATTTGATTCCCAAGATTATGTAAACTCATTGCCTTTAATGGAAAATCTTTATCTTGCAGGTATCTTTAACTGTGTGTATAAACCCTAGATGAAAATAGAAATGCTTTCTCTCACAGATTATCTAAAAGCAACTTTCTGATCATCATTCATACTCCCATTTGATGAGGTGAGGAAAACTTGGAAATGAAAGACTTTTTGAAAACAGCATATGTGCATGCACTATAATTTAAAACAAACAAACAAACAAAACCCCCAGTGCTTAAAAATTCTTCCCAGCTGTCATATCTGACAGGGTGCAAATGAAGATTGGAACAATGTTTATTCATTTGTTTTCCCCTGGTGACAGATAAACCCTTGAAGGGGAAGAACTGAGAAACTAGGCTGAAGGCTCTCTAATGTTTTTGTAGCTGCAGAGTCAAGTGGTTATAGACATTTGAGCAGCCTTTCCTTCCATTTAAGGCTTTACCTTGATCACTGATCTTGAGATTTGCTTGAATATCGTAATATTCTATTACACCTCTACATGCTACATTAAGGCTTATGTTATTAAAAGGCTGCACTGAATCATCAAACATGGTAATACTTGAGAGAGCACCTCTCTATTATATAATACTGTGGGAGGCTGGCCTCTGCAATTATAAGAATCTGACCACTTGGAGGAGAACATCTTTAAATGCATGTGTACAGAAAAGCAACATAATGGTATAGATTTCAGGGTTCAGTGCTATTGCCTAGTAAAAGACATCCCTAACTGCTGCTGTCATATCACACAGGGTTAATTTTTTATTCACTTCCAGAAAGAGGAACAGCTAGCTATAGCAAGGTGTATACTGTGCTTTTGTTGCTAAAATACAGGGAAAGCTTTATTTCAGAACATTTTTTCCTGTTTACCTATTTGATAAGTTAAATATGTGATTCTTAAAGGACAAGTTCAGGAGAGCTGAAGATAGAAGTACAATTGCCTGAGGAAGGTGCAGGAGGGGAAGGGCAACCAAACCAGAAAGGCACTTCACATACATAATGGGGTGTAGAAAAGTGGGAGTTTGTAGTTGCCTCACAAAAATGGTTCTAAGGTGACTTCAAGAGTTCTCAGGAATTGGTACTTAACTGTAATGTTGTTCAAAATTAACAAAAACAAATAGTTGTGAAAGTTTTCAGATCTTTATATTGGTAATTAATTGCACTGCAAAGATACAGAGATTCATTTCTGAGCTAATGTCACAAATGGTGTAAAAAAAATAAAAAATATGGTCAGTGCTTGAAAAAAACAGGAGTTGAAGAATGGATTTGTGAATCCCCAGAAGCTCCCGAGTATCCAATACATCAACGTGCACCTAAATATATAACCAGAATTATGTAAATGCTGAGGAATCAGGAGTTAACTTTGCCTACTTTACCTTTTAACATTTTTTTTTTTTTTTTAGTTTTTTTTTAGAGGGATGACAACAGACTTCTCCAAAATACTAATACCTGTATATTCAACATTATAGTTGGGTAAGAAAAAAAAAGCAGATATGTTGGCAATCTGATTCTAGTCCTGCTGACTTTTAAATTACTTGGGATAGTTAAGCTGGAACACAGACATTATTCACTTTAAGTAACGATACCTTGTGAAACTTAATTTTAGTTATTTCTAATGGTAACTGAGGAAATAAATCCTAAGCCATCAGTTTACTAGCAACTTTGCCAATTTTCATTTTGTTAGCAAGCATTAACCAGGGTATTTTCTTTATTTCATAGTCTGAATCAAGTAACGAACAAAAAAGAACAATCAGAGAAAGGGGAAGGGAAAATAAGAGACTGCAAACTACGTCTGAGCTTTTCTCCATTCCACAGTCCTTGAATCCAATGGGAATTTGATATAATATTTTATTAAGATCCTGAAGAAGGAAAATGAGGGCCATATTTTGAACCAGCTCTGATTTTAGATGGTTGCAGAAAAAAGAGAGGTGTTGTGAAAATCTGTTCAAATAGAGGACTTCTAGGCAGGGAAGCATCTGAAAATGTTCATTATCATAACTGTATCATCTTTGATCATGGTAAATAGGTATAGACCATAAAGCATAAATCATAAGCTGTTAGTAGGTGCAGGGAGAGGCTGAAATGAACTTCTCTGATGTACTATATAATGAAATTATATTTTTGTGACACATATGGCTTTAGAGCATGATGGCACATGAAAGGTAATGATTTATGAGTATCATGCTAGGCATTTTCTAAAGGTTGGCTCATTTAAAGATCATACTTTTGCACAAAGCCTCTTGCAATGAAGTTGCATGTTCTGAATGGGAAAAATTCATTGTCAGATTGTCTTCATTGAGGTCCATGTTTTCTCTCTTTGGGATGCCACTTATAGTTACACCCTTTCTAAAAGGAACAGTCACTAGACACAGTAAAGTATTTGTTTCTACCCAGAGGTCCCTTCCAGCCTTAGTCATTTTCTAATTCTGCGATACCTATAGGCATGAAACTTTTTCCCACAAATCCATATGTCAAAAAGGCACCCCAGAGTTTATCCTAAACTTATATTTTATTCTGCTTTTGTGTTGGCTATATCATTATCTTATTTTGGGAGGCATTCAATGTTTGGGTTTTTTATAGCTGTTTTTACTGTTGGAGCAAAAAAGCAGAGAAGGTATAAAACTAGCTAGACAACTCACTGTCAAAACACTTTGGCATTATGCAATGTACTGTTATATTTCTTTAGATCAGCAGTAGATGCCTTTATGAACCAAATATGATAAATAATTACAAAAATAAAATTACTTTGAAATTTTGTACCTTCTACCTTTCCTAAGTGTAAAGTTGGAGCATAAGAGAAATAGAACTATACTTCAGCAAGCAAATTATTCCTGCATCCTACATAAAAATTCTTGCTTTAATGGAGTTTAAGGTCCAGCATACATTCAGTCACTAGTGGACATATAGGTCATATGTAACTATGTGAGAAACTTATAAATTTCTATACTTTGAGGGTTATAATTTGAAACTTTGAAGACATGATTTGTATGCGTGTTGTAGTCTGCATTTTTTTTGATTTTGGTGTATGCTACACGTTTTTGCTTGGATTGCCATTCAGTAGTCACTGTAGGCAAAAAGACCTGGGGCAGAATTAAGGTTAACTGTGATCCTCTGTTATTTTTTAAGCTGACCAGAAAAATGTTTCTAACGTTGCTTTTTTTGTTTCTTTGTTTGTTTGTTTTTTCTCAACGTGAACTGTTGAGTGAGTGTGTCTGGAGCTGTGTTAAGAATGAACTGAGTAAGTTTTTATTATTTTGTTATAATTTTTCATCTTGTTATCTCGACCAGTTCAATATATTTTGTATGCTGGTATTGTCAGTGATAACCAGCACAAGTGCTGAATCATAGATGTTTGGAAGCATAACTGAAAGTTAATGATGGTTTATCCTTCACATAGACATGTTTTCTTCATGATAATTGCTTCATGACTCAAGAGCCTGAGTTTCTAGGAAAATCCTGAAAAGTTATCCTAAAATAGTTGACAGTATTGTGCTAGTTGAATCAGTCTGAACCATGTAGAGATAGTAAATAAACAATTCAGAATGTTCTTCCTCATTTTTTGGTACTGACATGAACTGTATTATATATGTAAGTTTATTTTACATAAGTGATAGAAGGAAATGCATGAGAGAAGAAATGCTGACAGTGTTGGTAGATAGGGATTCTATTTTATTTTCTGCTTTTTGCGAATAATGTTTTTGGAAAGTATTATTCAGCAGTCCCAAGTTTTATATGGATTTTCGGTCTTGTATCAAATGATTGATGTTATTGCATTGATATGGGATATACAGATTTCCTCCATGTCTTCCAGACATGCATACATCTTTAGTTCCCCTGGGACATTTTTTTTTATGTGTGTACCTAAGCAGCTGTATACAGACATAGACTCCTCCCTCTACTCTATGAACCATTCAGACATGGGTCAGCACTCATGAAAGCTGAACAGCCACATACACATGCACTTTTCTTCCCACCTTGCAATGGCTGCTACTGCTGCTGATGTGAAAGGGGAGATAAGAGCTTGGGCTACTTCCCAACCTTTATCTTTGCCCAGCTTTTTCTTGTCTACACACTTGTTTGTCACTTGAAGAATTCCTCAGTACTACTTGGTGACCACAGAAGCTTACAGCCTTCTAAATAAAAAAAAAACACAATGCACAGCAATCCAATGCCACCCTCTTAAGTATGCCAGCAATTAATTTTACCAAAATTTCATGTCAGAAGACTGCTTTGATAGCCTCCTATTCTCCTTATTCTTCCTTTACTGTTCAGGAACTTGTAAAATTCAATCTCAAAATGCTTTGCCTCCGAGCTTTTCAAGAATTAATACCCCATCTAAGCATACTAACTATGGTATCCTCCATTATCACCCATGAAGATTCCTAGTACAACTCACCTAATCATCGCATATCCTGGTGAGTAGCTATACATTATTTCAGCTTTTGTTTTATTAGCATGAAAAAAAATAGATTGTTTTAATGTCTCCTTTTTCCTCTAATAAGCCCAGAGGCAATTCTTCACACCAGCCTGGTTTAGATAAATCATTAGACACCTATAAAGAATTCCCTGTGAAACATTTTTAGTGCTTAGAAGATATATACACTTAGTTCTCCATCTCTGAAGACTTACCATTCCCCATTTCTGAAGACTTATCAGTACTTGCCTGTTAAAAACTAATTTGTTTCTTTTCAGGCCAGTGATAATGATCACCTGCAAAAGCAGAATTAACCAATATAGCCTCTCTCATCTTAGGACAAACATTCTTTTTGTTTTTATGTAAGGGCATGAAAGTACAGCTTGCACATTTACATTTCACCTCTTTGGTTTTTTTTGTTTTTTTTTTTAATCTACTAAGTAATCTACTTACTCCTGAAGGGTGATAATGTACTTTCCAGTAGCAATACTGCTTCTGAAATTTGTCGTTGCCAAAACTCCTTGTATTAAGGTCACCTGTGAAAATAATAAATGGGGTAAGTCTCAAGGTCAGTTACTGAAGAATATCTTTGGTATCTCTTTCTCATAACCTACCTTTCAACATAACTATTTTGTGGGGTGTCTGGTTTTGGTTGTTGTTGGTTTGATGTTTGGGTTTTTTGTTTTAGAAAATTGCTTTGGTTTTGTTGTTTTTCTGTTTGTTGGGGGGGTTTCACTGTTGATCAATTCTTTATTTGTTTACCAGCCCATGTCTGAAACTTCATCTTTTTTGCATTAAATAATTTCCCATGAGACATTTATATCAGAGGCCCTGCTCAGATTCAGATGGATTAGCATGGGTGTATTGCGTTTATCTGAGGAAAGTGATAAGGCAACAAAAGTAAATTCTCATGTTTGATAAATCCATGTTGATTTTAGTCCACTTCCCTCCATGTGCAAGTATCTTTTCTTTGTAATTTCATTCCTGAGTTGTTCTGAAGAAGAATCATGCTAGCTGTCTTGTAGTAGCTGAGGCATTTTGCTTTCATTTTTTTCCTCCATACTAACTTCTGGCAGTAAGAATAGAAGTAGGCTTCTTATTTGTTAGTCCTAGGTTACAACCAGAATTCTGGAATTATCCCAGTTTGTGAAGTTTATTTCCCTTTAATTTTATCAAAATAAACTCTCACTTTGACATTTGATTTAGTCATTTCCATTACCCTATCTTTAGATAACTAAATTTATGATATTTTAGACTCCTTAGAAAAGTGCAGTTCAAATATGCTTATGGACATTTGTATTTCTGACTTTGATTTATGTAACTCATTGATCCATTATCCATATATTTATAGATATTTTCATAGAATCATAGAATGGCTTGGGTTTGAAGAGACCTTAAAATCATCTAGTTCCGACCTCCCTGCCATGAGCAGGTGCACCTTCCACTAGACCAGGTTGCCCAAGGCCCCATCCAACCTGGCCTCAAACACTGCCAGAGATGGAGCAGCCACGACTTCTCTAGGCAACATTTTCCAGTGTCTCACCATCCTCACAGTAAAGAATTTCTTCCTAATATCTAAATATCTAAGATCTTTCACTTTAAAGCTGTTCCCCCTTGTCCTACCACTACTTGTTCTTACAAGAAGTCCCTCTACAGCTTTTTTTTTTTCTTTTGTAGGCTCCCTTTAGATACTGGAAGGCTGCTTTAAGGTCTCCCCTGGACCTTCTCCAGACTGAACAAGCCCAGTTCTCTAAGCCTGTCTTCTTAGGAGAGATGTTAATAATTCCCATTACATGCCTCCTAAAGTATAGAGGTGATGGCCACGCTGAGAACACATACCAGATCAGTTTCATGATCAATAATTCTACTTTATTACAAGCTACTTTCATAAAGTACAATGAAACAAGAACCTTAGCCCAGGCCCCAAAGCCAATAAACACTAAACCAGCGAATGCTGAGCACAGGTAGTCTGTGACATAATGAAACTCAGACCAAGTGCAACAACTCTGAGAGCCAATAAATCAACATTGTGATGAGTGACTTAATCCAAAACAGTGAATGCTTATCACAAATACAATTAGACACACTGTGGTCAGATCTGTCATTATCTCAACCATTCGTGCCCCATGTGCACCAAAAAAATACTGTTGTGGTTTTAGGCCCAGCCAGTAACTCAGAACCACACAGTTGCTTGCTCATACCCTTTCCCCGTCTCCTTTGGGTGGGATGGGGAGGAGAATCAAAAAAATGTAAACCCCATGGGTTAACAATCCAATAAATAAGTATAATACAAAATTACTTCTAATAATAATAATAGTAATGATAAGGGAATTAACAAAGGCAGAGAATATGAAACTAAGCAGGGAAAGGGGAAAAACCTACCAATAAACACAAGTGATGCACAATACAATTGCTCACCACCTGCCAACCGATACCCAGCACAACCTGAGCAGCAGTCTGGGGCTTCTGGGTGACTCCTCCCATTTTATATACTGGGCATGGCGTGCTGTGGCATGGAATACCCCTTTGGCAAGTTTGGGTCAGGTGTCCTGTCTTTTCTCCCTTCCAGCATTTTGTGCCCCACCTCACTGGCAGAGCATGAGATAACTGAAAAGTCCTTGATCAGGGTAAGCACTACTTAGCAACAACTAAAACTTCAGTGTGTTATCAGCATTGTTCTCAGACTAAAGACAAAACACAGAACTGCACCAGCTACTAGGGAGAAAAAATAACTGTTACAGATGAACCCAGGACAGTATCCCCAGAAAGTGTTTTGTTTGTTTGTTTCTTTTTTTACCCAAGGGGAATATTATCTTTATTTAATCAATCATTTTTATGTATGCCACTATCTTTAATCTTGATTCAATTCCATCATTTCTAAACAGTGGATTCTTTCAGCTAGCTTTATCCCATGTATAAATGTCTTGTTTTCTACTTCTATTATTCCTATAATGAATGGTTTCACATCTTTCACAACAATTTCTGAAAGCAATTGTTTACCAATGTTAGTAAACATCCATTTGAGTTGTTTCACTTTGGCCTCATCCTTGCTTTCAGCTGGAGGTACAGTTAATTTACTGGCTCAAATTTCTTACAAAATTATGCCCATAAAGAAAATAGGGCTATCCTTTCTATTAAAGTTTCTTTCTCCATTTTCACATTCTTTTTCAGGGGATTTCTCTTCTGCTGTGCAGCTTTCAAATTTTAGTAGTCTTTCAAAATCTTCCTCTGCTCCAGCTGTGGAAGCTCTGGATTCTTTTGAATTCATTTGCCATTCAGACTCCATTTGGCATCTCTCTCCCTGTACGCTCCCCGGAATTTCACTCAAGAAATAGCACAGTCTTCAGCTGCAACTTCGGTTCTTCAGTGATATTTATCAAGTAGATAGATCAAGATCTGTGAAATTTATCAGGTAGTAGTTCCTGCAGCTTACAGTATCCACTTCAAGTTAATGTATTTATGATTTTATGATCTCAATGTAGTTATGATCTTCTTTCTTATTACTATTGCTGCAGTCTTCCTTATGTAATCTATAAGGTTAAAATGAAGAGGGGAAAAAAAAAAGACCCCACTCAGTCACACATTTTTGTGTAAATACATCTTTCTTGGAAGAAGCAGTTGTGTAAATATGAAACACTGCTTTACCAGGTAGAAGGTTTTCTTATTAAGTTATCATTGCCTAATTTTTCTCTGAAGCGATAAGATTTAAAAATCTGTTAAATACTATACCCCATTTTCCTACAGTGATCATAGTTACTCTGCCTTATCAGGTAAGTACTACTATCATGTTTCAGTATAGCAGAGAATATTATTGCTACTGCTATCAGTGATTCATTAGTTATCATTTCTAAGGCACATGAATAGCTGCCAGTACTTTTTACACCTGCAGTGAGAACAGCAGATCATTTCAAGACACTTCCAGTACAACTGTTAAAGGCCTGTAACAATAAATTGATTTCTGAATACATTATTATAGCCGTAGCTTAATCACTGTGTCAGTAGGTACAGGGGAAAATCTGTTCTTGTAGTGTGCAACTCATATACGTACTCTCCGCATTGTGCCTTTTCACAGGGGGCTATAGAAAGGTCTTTTCTTGTAGGAAATAAACAACACAACTTCAAATAAAGCAGCCTTGTCCTCCTACTTGTTATTTTGTATCAATGCCACTGGTATTCTTTGTAATATAAGGACTTGCTGTTCTTAGGTACTTCTGATGCAGAATCACATCAATAATCTCTCTATGGAAATCTCTGTGTGTGCAAAAAAAAAAAAAAATAAAAATACCAGCAGGATTTTCTTTGTGCAGTATGCTACTTATTTTGCACAACTGGCATTTCTGTAAGACCAAAATGATGTCATTTAGCTGAAAATTTTTACTGTGATAGTTTTGCAGTTTCATGTGAGTTTTCTGGCTGCACTGTAGAATGTGAGTTGGTGATGTTTTTATATATTCAATAGCATAAATCAATATTTTGACACCAGAAAAGCAATTTTTTATCTTAATCCTGTTAGAGACAGCAACTAATTTGTCTGCCATGTGAAACTCATTCTTACTGTGACCATTTCCTAAATCAAGGGAAAATTTTTAAAGGATCTGTGTGCTCTAACTTAGGGGTTTAGATTCATGAACATAAGCAGCACTTCTTTTATTTGCTTTCAAGAAAATATAATAGAAACTAGTGTCAGTATATTTCTTTATAAATCATGCAACTATTAAGGTATGTGTAGCTTTTATTTTTACCTTTTGCCTCTAATATACTGGGTAATTACAAGTAGTTTTGTGTCTTAAATGGTAGCAAGACAAAAACTTTATAATGCATTGTACTATTAAAGGTTGTGTGTGCAGACCATATATAATGCCTTATAATGCCTGCTCTAGTCTCTGTCTTCTAACCACTGATTTTATTATATAGACTGAAGATTTCCTCATATCTTTATTTTATATGATCATGCATTATTACACAAACGTTATTGGAACTGTACTGAAAGTACCATTACACAATTTTAATGTGTAGGAAAAGAATGTTTATCTTTGTAGGCAAGCTGTTCACTCAGGTTTTTATGCCAAGATTTTTATTAGATAATAAGCAACAAAATATTTGTATATTCTAATTTACAACCTGTGCCAAAGCCTATACTGCTCACCTCTCTGTGAACTGATATTAAGGCATCTTGGCCTGCCTGCCATGGAAGCCTAGCCAAACCTGTAAATTTATCAGGTTTCAGATAAAGTTTAGGTCCCAAATTAAATTGTAGATGGCAATTAAGACCTTGCTCCTGCCTACACTTACGTATATCTGGTGACTTCTCTGTGCATGAAGAGTCATGTGTACTCTTAAGTCAGACTGTTTGAATACATGCATTTTACATACTCAATCTTTCCCAGTAGCTGAACAGAATGGACCACAAATTCTAATGGAAAGTCTTTGCCTATGATTCCTTCTAAAGAGGCCTTCAAAATATATTCATTTCAGAAAAATGGAGTGTAGGCTAGAAGGGCTTGCTTATTTCTGCTAAATTCATTTTTGCTCTCTGAAAAGGTGAGAAGGATGGGTCATAGTTCCTTCTATCCCACTCTGCAGTGGTGCAACAAACTGGACAACTTGAAAAGGGTTCTCACAATCTCTAACATTCTTCCCTAATGTTGGTATGTCTTTGAAGACATTTTTTCTCTATTTTTGTACATGAAGGACTTTGTGTAAGAAGGGAGTTCCTCCTTTCTCACTAAGCAGCTTTGAAAGCTGATTGAGGAGCTCAAGTTGAGAAGGTCTGATTGCAAACTGGCAGAATTAGGTTAAGAGCTAAAAGGAATTTTGCAAGAGCTGATTTCAGACAAAAAATGATAAATTCTTTTCCTGTTTTCCCTGAATTGCTCTATGACAAAAAATTAATGCCTTGCATGATAATCTCATGTATGTCATGGAGCACCTACAGGAGCCCCTGTATGTCTCCACACATTTTTTACTGTTAACATTCAGTTTTGCACACTTGTTGCATGGTACAGGTTGACGAAATCAATGGCAGGAACTTTCCATAAAACCTTTATTTCTGTGATTTATTATTCATTCTTCCTTTTAAAAATGACTGATCCTGTTCCTGCAGAATATACCTGCATTTACAGCTTTTCTGTACAGAAATCAAGAATTAGGTCTAATCTATACAAGGATCTACAACTTTCTGTGGTGTGTGCTTATAGAAGTAGAAAAGATTATTTGATCTTATTAAATCTTCTGTTAGAATTTGATATGTTTTGATCTTTGTGAGTTCTTAGATTTAACTGTTTCTGGAGGATCAGCTGAGAAACAGCATGTTTGATTTTTAAATATAGTAATTCATCAGGCAAGATAAGCAGTTGCATATTGCAAGACCATGTTTCAAGGCAGTTGCTTTTCACTCTTGGATACCAGTGTTCAGACTAGCAGTACAGCACAGGGGAGTAAGGGCAGGGATCTCAGCCCAGTTCCTTGTTGACAGAAAATAATCTAATCCAATGGCAACACTAGCCATTTCTGCTGTATAGCTGAGTGCATGTATCAGGTGAGAACCAGAATTCAGAGTTTGTTATGTTCAAATGAGTTAAAACATGCAGAAACGTTGGAATTATTTCACATGTTGTAATGGTTTCTGGGACCCTTAATGCTAAGGAAGTTACTATTACTTTACTTTTCTAAATACACGGGATTTTTTTTTATTTGATTTTTTTTTTATATTCTGGATTAAAGACTGTACAGAGAGTTGAGCCTGACTGTTATTTGAAATTATTATTCAACTGAATATTCAGTATGAGCAGGATCACACCTTTCATGTCACCAGATATTGGTGACTGGAAAAGCTCAGAAAAGTATTTTTCTTAGGATGAAAGGAGCAGGGATAGTCTATGATATTTTGTATTGAAATTTCTATTACATCAGAATGACAGAGCACAAGAAGTATTTCAAGGAGAAAAAGGAAGAAATATAATGTCAGGTAATACTGGATCTAAAAGAAAAAAAAAAAGCCAAATACAAAATGTACATGATATAAGGACAAATTCAAATCCTAAATTTTTCTGGAGTTTTAACGAATAGTTCTGTTAACAGTCTTTGTAAACTAAGTAAATCTTAGAATTCCTCATAAATCTCAGCTACTTTTAAAAAATTACTTTCTTTTGACAGCTATCTTACTGTAAAGGAATCATGTTGAATATATGCAATGTAATATTGGGATATAAACTTCAGAAAAAAAAAAAAAAGAGATAAGAGGATCCAGAAATATAATCTTCTTGTAATCCTGTATTAATCCATTCTGTACTGCTAAGGTTTTTATTGGAGCATGGAGCTCACAAAGACTCTGGCAGCAGCAAAAAAAAAAGAGAAAGAAAATGAAAAGTCTTCTGTATATAAATCCCCAGAGCTACACCTATGAAGAATTTTTGCAATCTGCAAAGAAAGGAACAGCCCCAGGAACTAATCTCTTATTGCATGGATTTCTCTTTTTGTCCTGACCTTGGCTCTTCCACAGCCCCACTAAGTGTGCCTCTGCCTCGTGATGAGTTCAATGCTATCACTGGCTCTCTGGGCATGCCTTTTCAGCACCAACTTGCTGTTTAACTAATCCCTCACCCATATCACTCAAATGCTGAAAGGAGGTTTAGTTTCACTATCAGTTATACCTGCAGAGATGATGAATCAATTGATTTTATAGCATGTAATGATAATGCTAATGTTTAATTATCAGTGGTGTGATTAGTGAACTTCACCTTAGGGTCTGATGTAAGCACAGTGTGTGTTTGGAGCTTCAGCCCACCTTAAAAGCTAAGAATGCCAAAAATAAGTCTGCTTCCAGGCATTTCTCTACAAACTGGATTAAAGAAGGTTAGCAAGGGAGAAAAATCTGTGTTTTTTTTCTTCTGGAGTTCAAATCAATAACAATTTCAATATCAGAAATGAACTGAGAGTAAATCTCATAATGTGGAAAGCTGGGAAGCTGTTCCTAAGGGTAGGTAATAATCTGATTTTCACAGTCTGTCTCCCTCACCATTATGGACTGTAATGCTAAATACTACTAGTGGCATTATTTCTATTACTTTTATACACAAAACATCTATTTATTAGACCAGATAATGCAAAAGCACATCTAGAAACTGAAACACATGAGTGGACAGCTTTGGTAAAAGCTAACTTTACAGCCGTACTAAATTTGGGGTACTGAGCATTTTTTTTGCATGCTTTACATTGCTTATTCACATGTTTAGTTTTCAGCATTTTTAGGTTTCCTTAAAAATACTTCTTGGATTATTTTTTCTCTCCAACAAGGAAATAGTTCTTTCATCTATGGGAAAGCAGGCTGCTGCAGTTCTTGGGCCGCTCCTCCATCTTGTCAGGGCAGCCTGACATCTTGAATTTTGCAAAGGAGCTGTGTTCACAAATCCCACATTTCCTGTGTGCTTAAGTTAACACCTTCTCTCCATCCCCTCTTCTATTACTGTTTTTTACTCCTTCAAGAAGACAGAAGATGCAGAGAGATTCTGCTTGTATCAGGCTGTATTCTACTGTATTTCTGCCTTCACAAGTGACTGTTCTGCCAATCTACTAGGTAATATTGATCAGCTCAGAAATTCTTCATTTTCTATACCATGAACCACTGGTGGTATTTGCCACAGTACAATACTATGTGTGCCATCACATGATGTCAAAACTATCAATTATAAAGGAATTTTTACATCCAAAACACTTATTAAATATGCAGATTTACATGTTACATTTTTGTGCCTTTCCTTGCTGTTGCTGGCAAGGTTTTATTTAAATGATCTCTGTGTTTGTTGATACTATTCTCTTATTAACACTCTGTGCTCCTCTTAATCTTTTACCATCAGGTTTTGATGTTTGCTCAAGAGCACTATGTTGCATTATTCTCCAGGCTTCACAGGTAAAGGCTGTGGAAGATTTCTCAGCTAATACTTTTCTCCTGTAGCCCTATTTTTTCAATTTGCTAAGAGCTGGCATTATAAATTCAGGGTTTTGATATTTTTAGGGTAATTTTTCCTGCTGTACATTTTTAGAGCTTGGCAAACAATGCTGCATTTCTAAAATTATCCTTTTGCTGCTTGCTGTTCACTGACTGATCTTTTTGTTAGTTTTTTTAAGAGCCTTTCTGTGTTTGATATTTGCATTTATTATCCTTTCTTTGGATCTTTTGTATTCTACAGTTTTCTTGGTTACTGGGGTTTAGCTGACCCTATGAATTTAGAACTTTAATGAATAATTTAATCGTACTATGAACTTTATATATATTAGCAAGCATACACATTATTTTCCAGAATTGAGTGATTGCTGTTGCATAGAATAGAAATGGGGTGCATAACTTGAATCACAAAACTTCTCCTAATCCTTGCTACACCTTATTCATGTAGACCTCACTGCATAAGAAAACAAAGTGTGGTCCTACAGCTGCAACACATTCTATGATCATGAACACTGGCAGCATTTTCTCATTTATCTAATTTTAGGAGGTGAGAAATTTCTGTGTGTTGATGGACTGTGTGTGATTCTTAGTTCAGTAGTATTACCTCATTTTGATAACTTTTTATAACTGCATTGTGTCCAGGACTACATTAAATATTTTAATTGCAGCAGACTTTAACAAAAACAGCAAAATAGATAAATAAATCCTTTAATATATTTCCTTGTCCAGCCTATTTCTAAAGATTACTAGCTTACATATCTCATTTGTACACAGCTCATTTTAGTTTTAAAATAATTATCCTTTATAAATGTTAGCAGAAATTGCAGTATCGTGAAAAAAAAAAAAAAGTAGTATGTATGCATAAAAGCTTGTTTTCATTCAGTTTCTGTTCATCTTCATCCCAACAATGACTTTATGAAACCAGTGACTTCATGAAACCAGTGACTTCTCATAAAGCAGGAGAGAAAACAGGCGTTCAAACAGATGGGCTTAATAAAGATTCCGCAGTATATCTGCCACAAATGGTTGAGCACAACTACTGAAGTAGGACTAAGATATGACTGAGAATGAAGAACTTCCAAATGCTTTGTGCTCTCAGTGAAGAAATTTTAGATTAAAAGACAAAGGTTGTGGTGTAAATGTACATAGATCAAATAGGACACATAATGGAACCTTGCTATATAAAAGGAAAAATCCACTTTCATCCAGAGTAATAAAATTGCAGTATGCTGCAGAGGGAAATTGGCAAAACTTGTATTGTTTTTTTTTTAACTTATTTCCCCTCCTAGTCGAGATACGGTTTCCGTCTTTTGTCTCAAATGACTTTAAAAAGCCCAAATGATTTAGAGTTTCACAAAAAATAATGTTATTAAAGCTTTAAATTTTCATAAGTACTCCTCTTATGAATTTTTGTGCAAGGTGGAAAGAAGTTGCTCTTATCATCCATTCTCTGCTATAGACTTCTTTCTTCCCAATAGAGTACAGAAAAATTGAAAGAAATTTTTATAGCACTGTGTTTGGAAGGACACATCACTACAAATAAATAGTTACAGAATAAAAAAGTATCATAATGAATGTAGTATGCATTTTTTTACGTTACAACAACTTGCTGACAGAATTAAGTCTAAACTGTCTTGTTGCCTAAAACCTAGAGAAAGATGAAATTCAGCTCATCTGCACACTCAGTACTGGCCATGTTCCTGATGCTTCATGGATTTCCATTGTGAGAGAATTTGAGGAGAATCATCATGTACGTTTAGTCTCTATATTTTGATGAAGAGTTCTTCACTTTCCAGGAGAATTGCAAAACCACACTTCAGTATATCCCTGACTTGATTTTGGTTCTAGGTAATATTAGGTAGGGTTTTGCTTTCTCTGTATTGAATTTTGAGATATAACTTGGAAGTGTTGTCTTCTTCCAGAAAGACATTAATTCCCTTTGTCTGTGAAACTTCCATAATGGTCATATCTCCTTGAAAACTGGTAACAAGGTTTTGTATAGAGAAATAGGTTCCTAGTGAAACCCTGATTATTTTGGCCATGAATAATTTGTCAGATCCCCTTTTTTAGCTATTCCAGTGTTTTTGTTTAGAAGCATTCAATTTAAGCATCTGATTTGAAAACTTTAACCATTTTTAAAAATACATTCAGTATGAGACCTGTTATTTCCTTAGGTAGATTGTCTTTAAAATTTAAATCTTCTGTTGATATGATAAGTAACTGCCTAGTCTCAGTTCCCCAAATTAGTTTATTTTGGGAAGAACTTTTATTGACAAAAAATGTCAATTGTTGCAGTAAGGATGCTTTTGTAGAAAAGTCTGTTTGGTCTTTATTTTTAAATTAAGGTGTCTGCTGCCTATAAAACCTGAAAAAAAAAAAAAAAAGAAAAGGGTATTCTTGCTCTGATCAAAGTCTCACGACCTTGTATTTCATGAAGTTCTGTGAATCTTGAATCTACATTTCCCTTTTCCCTTGTAGTTTAGCTGGTTTTTGGAGGCCATCTTGCTGAAAAGGGCTGTTGTGAAGAAGATAGAACCCCAGAAGCAGCTTTCTCTGCCTTCGCTAGGGCATAGTGGCTAAGATCTGAGGCTCCCGAGCTTGGCCCCTATCTGAGCTAGACTGCAGTAATAATAATGCTGCCTTTGTACCCCATTTCATACCCCCCTGATACTGATATGCATCCCAACCTGCTGACTTGGCTTTCTATTTTTTTTGGGCCTGCTTCATCGCTATGGACTTGCTGGGTGCTTGGTGGGCTCTCAGCTGCTCCTGATTCTGACTTGATTTCTTGGCTCCTTGTTCAGAAGGCTGCTGTCTTTTCCTCCTTTGTGACACTCGGCTCCCAGCTCACCTTCCTTTACAGGGCAATCTACCCTTGCTGCTTCCTGACAATGCTAAAGGAAAAAAATCATAGTACTCTCTAAATCTGCTTATCTGAATTACTTTGGGAAAGTTTCTGCTGTTTGTTACTGTCACCCAGTTACTGAATCTGTCCACTTGTAGTGACCTTGAAGCTGCACAAGCAAATACTTGCAGGTACTTATGTTCTCACTATTCCCTGCTTCCCCATCACTGCATCCATCATGAAAGTGCACGTTTCTTCACATTAATGGTTATTTGATTAGCAGCAAATTGAAGTTATCTGAATGATTTCTCAGTGGTAGTGATTTAGCTATAGCTCATTGTTAACACTGGAGTGAAACACAGACAGATAGACCATAGAGGCTGCAGAGCTAGTTCTTGAAGAACGATTAGAAGGTATGATCGCTACACTCAACTTTCTGGTTCCTGTACTGGAATGCAGCGAATATATAGCTTAACTGTTTCAAATGCTGCCACCATTTTAGGATGCTGCATGCTTAATTTGGTAGTGGTCATTAAAAATTATACAGCTAGTTCAGTTGCCTTGATTCTCCTTGGAGGTTTTATTCTCTGAATAATTGTGCAAGAAAATGTGCAATTAAAAAGGCATTTTTTTTTTCATACTCTTGACTGATTTGAGTTTTCCTGAGTGAAGACACAATGTTACTTAAAAAGAACTCAACAAGAAAAACGAAAATTCATAAATAAAACATAGAGGAAGAGACAGCTTCATTCCCTCCAAACGTGTCATCAGACATTTAAAATAACTGTCTTTGAGACAGGAGATATTTTAAGAAAAGTATGCATGTCTCCATTCTCAAGACATTAGATTTTAAATATTTTGTCTTTGCCATTAATATCTATTTTATATGTCTTCATAAAAGCTGTTTAAAACATTTATCGAATTGAAGGACAGGGAAATAACTTGTATTCAGTCTACAAGCTAGAGTGACTATATGTGCTCATCTGCATAATACAGAAGCATTAAAAAACAAAATTAAGATTGTATAGCTATTAGTAACGGGTGAATACAGGACCAAAGTACTTACAGGCACTTTACAGAGGAAGAATTATTACATTCTTGAGTGTAGCTGAATGGAATAATAAAAGGGAGCTCTTGCTAGAATTATACCTACAAATAGTTCTCTTTACTGTCAGCTTATACTTACAGAAAAAAAAAAAAAAAAGAAAAAAGAAGAAAAAATCCAAAGAGGTTCACGCAGTGCAATATGAAACACAGCCAGATAAGGTCAGGATTGCTAGTGTTGAGTGGTGAGACTGGTGCGAAAGCAGTGGTCTTGAAACCTTGTGTGATCATTATAAAAGCTGCACACAAATATACCAAAATCCTACCAGCTTTTGTTGCCAAAGGCAGGTGGGTAAGCAGGGCAGAGAGCAGGGCAACAAAGGAACCCCAAGAGAATTTTAGGAGGGAAGCAAAGGCCTTTTAAATCTTGCCATGGCATTGATCAACAGAGAGGGGATGCTTTGAAAATCAGTTCTATTGAACACAGCAAAGCATGATTTATCACTGGCTTTTGTTACTTACTCCTGGGGTTGTCTGGTAATCCAACATTCCAAGAAAGAACTGCAGGTAAACTACAGAGAATCCCTCTGCTAGTTTTGTTAGCAGTGAAGGGCACAATTGTGACATAATACATGCAGAAAGATAACAGTACTGAAATCAAGATAGAAAGAATAATGTGTTAAACATTTCAAGTTACCACAGGATGAAGTGTAAATATGCCAAAAAGATAAATTTACTTAAATAAGTATGGTGAGCAACAGACTTAAAGTGTCTATTTAAACCTACGAGGAAGAAAGGAAGAATGGGAATACAGCATCAAGATCTGTACTAGCCCCGCTCTGAAGTTGCCTGGGAACCCACAGAAATGTGAAGCAGGGTCCATCTCTCTGTGGTAACTGCACCCTTTCTGTTCTATCACCAGCTTTCTGATTAACTCTGTTTTAAGATGCATGCTCCATGGTAAGTTCATGTGCCATAGTACACGTGATGTGAGTGAAATCATTCACAAATCTTACTTAACAATATCTCGAATTCAAAAGGTTGAGAGGAACACATTTCTGTGTTTTAAGGGTAGCATAGAAAATATCCAAGTATCTTTTCTTTTTAAATCTGAAAACCAGTTAATACACCCTGAAGACAGATATTAATATATCAATATGTCAGCTTTTGCTGAGGATAAAGAGAATGATGGGAATAAACAGAATCAAATAGGTGAAAAAAAAGGTTCTGAAATTCAGACAAGTTATTAATACTGAAAAAAAAAATGTCTGAAGCAGCTTACTGTATTTTTCACTTTCTTCTTACTTGTTTGACTTCACAGGACTAGGGAGAAAACATGAATTTATGTTCATTTTCCGAGGCCTTGTATTTGCTGATTATATTAAAGTGAACTAAGTAGCTTTAAGTTAGTGAACTGTTGATCCTGAACTATTTAACTATATCCTGCTGTGTAAAATGGCTAAACATAATTAAGTGTAAAACAAGTAAGTAGACATTTATTATTGTCGTGGTTTAAACCCAGTCAGGCAACTTGTTCACTCACTCCCAGTGAGTGGTGCCGGGCTGACAACAGTCGAGCCCCCCCCCCCCCCCCCCCCCGGGGGTCACCCCTTCCCCGCTCCTGGAGGAACGGGGAGGAGGATCGAAAGGGTGCAACTCCTATGGGTTGAGACAAGAACAATCCAGCAACCAATGTGCAACACAAATCACCACCGCTACTACCAACTACAACAATGATAAGGGAAAATAACAAGGGAAGAGAATATGATACCACCAGCCAAGAAACGAGTCCCACCCGGAAGCCCGTGTCCTTCCGGGTAACTCCCAGTTACGCCCCACCCCGGCCATGACGTGCTGTGGTATGGAATACCTCCTTGCCTAGCCTGGGTCAGGCGCCCTATCTCTGCTTCCTCCCGGCTTCCCCTCCTCCCTGGCAGAGCATGAGCCTCACAAAGGCCTTGGTCAGGGTAAACATCACTTAGCAACAACCGAAAACATTGGTTTCACCAACACTATTCCCAGGCTGGAAGTCAAAACACAGCACTGCACCAGCTACCACAAAGGAGAAACATGACTGCTACTGCTGAACCCAGGACAATTATGTATTGATTGCTTTAGTCTGTATTGACTACAAAAGACTGAAACTGTTCTGGCATTGTGAAAAGTATGAAGGGATGGGTTGGTAAAAGGTTGTGTAAATGAATGTTATATTTTTTTTTTAAAAGAAAAAGCTTTTTAATGAAGAAAATGCTTTGATTGTACATATGACTCTTCAAACAAAGCCTGTGTTTTTCAGGTAATGGGCACATGACCTCAAGCATTAGACACTGCTGCTTCTTTCTTTGGTTCCTCATATCTGCTTGCAGGTGTCACCTGTATTTGATTGTTTATGGAGAAAAAAAAACATATATGAACAAGAATACACATGCAGGGGTTATTTTTTGTGGAAGAGATATTGGTAATTGCTTTTGTTAGCCCTGTTTTTACACTGAGCTCTATACAAGGTATCATCTCATCAAAGCAAAGAAACTGAGAAGGAAATCTAACTTCTAAAGCTTGAGTGAGCAGTCATTTGCCTTTGAAGATTACTTACACCATAAAGTTTAGGTGCCAGTAATAGAGGCAGTGACTTAATTATAAATAAAGGGGGCAAATAGAATACTTCTCATTATAAATGTCACTGAGATGTGTTGTGAGTAGTACAGAACATCACATGCTTTTCATATACATGAACCCTTCTGGAGAGATTGCATCTGAAGAGCTGTCAAAGCTTAGGTAAATTCAAAGTCAATAGTTTTTGTCATAAACTCGGTAGCATTATTTTTCCATACTTAAATTTTCTGTGGAGAAATTTATGAGGTCTTTATTGGACATAGGGAAAGTACTCTTTCTGATTGCAGCTTTTGACAATGGTCTAAACTGAGTGGGCAAAGGGTAGCTGCATTTTGATGGTGAGCTTACACAGACATTAGATGATAAAGCTATCCAAAAATAGTTGTTCTGAGTTAATTAAATTCAGGTACTTGGAAGAAGTTTATTTGCAAAATTTTAGGAGACTACCTTGCTCTAATAAGCACACATTTTGAAGAAATGGTCCTCAAATTGCCTCGTTCATTCAGCAGGTAAGTAACTACTTTTATCTGCCCATAGGGGGAGAGTAAGAAACAGGTCATGTAAGAAACTTGAGTGAGCCTGTTAGATGGGTGGCATGCTGTATCTGCCTAGCTTTTGGAGGAGAGCAGCAAGTAACATGGATCCTGCAATTGGGGCCACTACATGGGCTTTGGGTAGTCAGAGGTGCTTTTACTATGATGGCTGTCAGTAGGGCTGTGCTTAGGAGGAGAATGGTTCAGGAGTTAGCTGGTGGGAGGGGTGGGAGGTAGGGGGTGAGTTTTAGGATGGGGAGGCCTATATAATAATTTACTATATATTTTTGTTGTATTTACTGAATAGCAAGTGAACTTCAGATAAAATGTACCTCAGCCTACATAATGAGTTTCAAAACCACTGGTCACTCTTAAAGCTAAGGACTCAAATACATCAGTATGAGTTAAACGTTCCAAAGACCAGAGAAGGGGGCAGGTTGATTAAATTTAGACTTTAGTAAGGGACAAATATTTGACTTTAAAGTTAGATTTTCAGTTTTCAAATTTCTTTAGTAAAATCACTTTGTTGGGGACAGGGTATGATAATACATTTTGATTTAAAATGGAGTTAATTTAGGTTTAATTTCTTTGATCATGTTTTTGGCTATTTAGAAAATCTGAACATAAGCTATAGTTAAGCAGATGATTTAATCTCCTTGCTGAAGGAGATAGAGTTTCAATGTTGCTCAGTCCAGACTCCTCTGATAGTGCTGCTGAAGAGTTTGGGTAAAAATGAGATAATAATGGACGGATTGTTGAGATACAGAGTGAGTTTCAGCATCCCCAGATAGATTGAGTTCCCCCTTGTTGTGACAACCTGAAGTGACTGTCCTACCAAATTTATTGGTTCTGCAGTTCAAAAATGTTCCTCTCAATTCAAAAAAGTCATTATTGCTCCTTAGATAATTTTCCAAAGAACCCCACCATTTTTAGGATGGTCACTCCAAGACAAATAAAATAAAAAAATAAATAGAGAAACCCTCCTTCCTTTGCTTTCCCTTCAGAATACTTTCCAGACAATCACAAGAGGGTTTGCTTGCCATTACAAATTGTATCTGTAGCAAAGACTAACAAAGGTATCTAGTAACATCAAAAATACCCAGAGTCTATTTTAGGTTTGTTCTTTTTTTTTTTTTTTCCAGTTCTGCTCCCATTCTGCATTGAAGTGAGGTATTCAGTCACACTTTTTGACTTTCTGATTAACAGGTGAGATAGCTACTGTGTTCTCATTGATTTTGTTCTATGATGTTGGAGCCTGATTGAGAGGCTTACCTATTAGTTCCTTTTGTTTAGGCACCTTGAAACCACAACCGGTCAACATAATTCAGACAGGATATTAAGCCTCAATACATGTGGTTAAGTCAAAGTCTGGTTCTGATTTCGAGTATAGTATATACATTCATGTAGCAAATTGTAGGTGGACTTGCTTTGAACTCTTGTTAGTAAGGTAAGGTCTATTTCACCATAAAATCACTGTTGTATTATATTCATTACCTATAAACTTGCAAAATAATGATTTAGTTTTCTAATTTAATTAGTTACGAGAAACATAATTTTACTGATAAAATTTTAACATTTGGCTGTGCAATAACAAGGATTAGATTTTTTTTTTTTTTAATTATGTTTTGCTAGCCAAAATTTGGCAGCTCCCTTTTGAGGTAATTTAAGTCACAGGTGCTTATACAGCCCTCTGAAGGCATTTAGTTACTGAATGTTAGGTATAGAGATATCTGAGTTATAGTACTAGCGGTCATTACTAGCTTGACTTTGACTTTGTTGTTGCTGACCTTGCTGTGTGAAAAAAAAATATATACTGTATAACTACATATATGTACACTTGTGTGTATTCAAACATGAAACCTCTCCCTCTTCCATCAGTCTGCAGTAGTGGGGACAATCTACATTTTTGTATGTCTCTTGTGTGTGAGTATGTAAAACCAAATTTTCATGAAACAAAATTTAAATTCTATCTTCATCTAAAAAAATATTATTCCTACTATTTCTTAAACATCCTTGACCTCAAAAAAACTCCATAATTGTTCGCTAATACTAGATGCTATGTTGACGTAAGATTTTTAAACAGTTTATTTTTGTCAGAATATTCTAGCTCAGTGCATTTTCCAGCAGGTTTTCCTGACATATGACACTACAAGACCCAAAAGGAAAAGAAAACCTGGTGACTGCAACAGGAACACAGAAAAATAAAAGACAGGGGAAATTGCTAATTTGTGAGAGGGAGGTGGAAAATAAGTCACAAAGAAAAACAACAGCAGGAATTAGAAAGCTGTGGGAAGAGATCTGAAGGAAGAATCAGAGAAAGAACAGACACCATGGCTAACATAATTTAAAACAGAATTAATCTAGTTCACAAGCATCTAAATGCTTACTTAGAGATAATTCTGTAAGTGGCATATATTTTTGTTGGAAAGGAGTTAGTTTGTAAACTTTAGATTTAGATGAGGAATCCAGGAGGCAGTCAGCGGGCCAGAAGCATGGAAAATGTCTAGCATCATGTGAGATACTCATACCTCATGTCTTCCTTTATGTGGCTAGTGTCCCTACATGACAAGTGGTGAGAAGGGAGGCTTCATCCAGACTGTGATATAGAATAAGGATCTCCCTCTAGAAGTGCTCACCTCTTCAGTGACCAGAAATTGTCACTTGTCTTTCAGAGATAGGCTGACTGAAGGCTGAAAACGTAATTCGAAGCTCTATCATACTGAAAGTGCTTAAGATCCATTACCATTCAGCGGATTTGGGCTAACACATTCTTTCTTTCTTACAAGGGTTTCTAGTAACTGAAGCATGATTCTAAGTGAAATAATTTGGAGAATTTATATACTTTGTAGGTATTTTAGCTATATCATAATGACTTTTTTGTCTATATTTCACTGGCAATCAACAATTACCTTCCAAGTTGTTATTTCAAGTAGTTCAGAACCACAGTAGCTCATCTGTGTCACCTTTTTTAAGTGATTTATGGCAATTTGAGCAATGGTGAACTGATAAACTCATGGGCATTCTTACTAATCATGTACATCTTCAAGATCTCTGGCTGTGCTTGATAATGTCAGTGTTCCC